>NC_079152.1:20831463-22190963 GCF_947563725.1 Argiope bruennichi | reverse complement strand
ATGAATGAATCTATATTGACAAAGGATTTAAATCTATAGAACTTTGAAAAAATATCTGCTTATTAACTAATTGTAAAGCAATTGATTTTGCTTAACTTCGGTTTTTTAAAAATTCAACTGTCATTAAATAAAGAGTAATTATTATTATTTGATTACAATGTTAGCAACATAAGTTTCATTGTAACTGTTTTTATAAAAAAGTTTGAAATAATTCACTTTTAAATTTTTGAAAGAATCAAAAACTTTTTATTTTTATTTTTTAATTCCCATACAAGCATTAAGGTAAATAAAATTTTTGCTTAGTTTATTTTTTAATCTCTTTTTCAATTTAAGGATTGGTTTCTAGAATTAATTTCTTGTATTTTCTGTTTTAATATCTTGATTTGTTTATTTTTATTAGTAAAAAAAATTACTTACATTTAGTAACATAAGTTTTTATATCGTTATTTAGTAAAAGTAACTTTCTTATTTTTAATTGTTCTTTAAAATTAAATGTTTATTTAAATGTAATATGATGTGCTTTTTTCTTAGTTTGTTTTCTTTTATAGTGTATGAAGGTGACTTTCCAAATAAAAGCCCTGCACACATTACAAATATCTCCACTTACCAGGATGGTAAATATGTTTGCCTTCTTTGTGACTACTCCACTCGCAAAGGAAGCCACATGCGTGCCCATCATGTGAAGCACACCGGAGAGCGCCCTTTTCCATGCTCTTTGTGTGGGAAAAGGTTTTCACAGAAAAGCAGTGTAAATTTCCATATGAGGAGCATTCATTTTTGTAAATAACTCTGTAAAAGAGGAAGTCTGAACAAACAGTTATTTTAGAATGGCTACATTATTATGAACTTCTTAAATAAGGAGAGATTCTAATAATATCAGTTGTTTAATTATGCAAGATAATTTTATTTGTAGGAAAATCAAAAAAGAAAGGGTGATTAACTTGTTACTAGTTTTGGTTTCTAGATTTTTTTTTCCTAACTGTGCCATTGTTATTGTTATATTGTCATATTATGGTTGTTTTTCTATAGGTATCAAGTGAAACTTGTAATGTATATTTTGATGATCTTGTTTTTTTGTATATTTTCTTAATGAATTTCTTATTGAATATGAAAAACTTTATGGAATTTTATGACTTAATTTTATTGGTGTTAGTATGAATTGTTCAAGTAGGTTGTTTATATCTCTTCCAAGTATTTAATGTTCCTTAAGTATAAAATGTACTCTTTATATGTTTATTGAAAAAAATTCAAAAAAATATTTGTTGTTGTTTCTGATCCCAGGTGGTATAACCACCTCCATGAAACTAAAGATCTCTAAAAAGTCCAAAAACAATAGCAAATCCCTGAAAATCTCAAAAATCGTAAAAATTTAAACATTTAAGAATATGATTTAGGGAGGCTTTATCTGCTTTGCACCAAAGACATTCAGCAAAGATCCTCCGTCCGTGTAGGAAGGTGAGGAATTAAGAAATATTTAGAAAAATTCACAAAAATAGCTTAAAAATTGATTATGTGTGTATGTTTTATACGTACGAATATAAGTAATAGAATAAATGTTAAAAAAATTCATGATTCATAAAATATTTCTCAAGCAAGGAACAGTGATGAAGTTTAATTTTTATAAATATCTAAGATTTTATTTGTAATTTAAAGTATTAACTCTTTTATTGTTTATGTTGTTTTGTCTGCATTAGTCTATATTTTTACATTAATAAAATACATTTTCTTAAAAACATTTTCTTTTGTAGCATATGAAGGTGGCTTTTCAAATAATAACTTGACTCATATCTCCACTTTCCAAGGTGGTAAATATGTTTGCCTACTCTGTAGTTACAGCACTGCCAAAGGAAGCCACATGCGTGCCCACCATGTAAAACATACAGGAGAACGTGCTTTTCAGTGTTCCATGTGTGGGAAAAAATTTTCACAGAAAAGTAATTTGAACTTTCACATCCGAAATATTCACCTCTCTAGAATGTTTAATGAATCATGACTTTGAATCTCATAGATTTATTAGACCATTATGAGATTCTTCATTGTTAAAAGGAGGCATTTCCAAGATATTTTAATTTGATTATAAAGAGCTTGATCTAATGAAACAAGAATATATGTGTAATATATCAAGGAAGATTAAATATATATTGAGTGATAAAAGTGGCTGATGTTTTATTTTGTGAATGACTTAAGTCTTAAGATTAAAATCTTTTTTTGTGTGTGTAATTTGGAAGAAAGAAAGTTAAGTGTTTAAGTTTCCATAATTTTTTGTAAAATAAAAGAGAGGGAATTTTAAACATGTTTTAATCTATTGAATAAAAATATTTTTAATGATTTTTTTTAGATTTATGATTTATTTAAGTTCAAACATTTTATGTAAAACATAAAAATTTTTTTAATTGGTTTAAATAATGAAATTTAAAAATTAGACAATTTTTATATATTTTTAGCAAAAAGTGATGCATATGCATCAACATAGCTCTCCTTTTTTTAAAAATTCATTGCTATTATTTATATAAATAATCTCTTTCTTCTTTTACTTACATGTTTGCTGGATTTGCTTCTTTTGCTTACATGTTTGCTTACATCTCTTTCTTCTTTTACTTACATGTATTTGTACTAAGCAAATTTTCCTAAATATATTTTTTTTCTGAAACAGTTTGAGATTAATTGCATAATAATTATGTATAAAATTTTATTACTTTGAAAATATTTAAATAATTATACTCAAATTTCATTCAGCATTGTATTTTTGTGAAAAATAAAGCCATGCTTCATTTTTTTAAAACTTTGCCTATTTTGCACCATTATTTGATACACCATTTGCATTCAGTTTTTAAAAAAGACTATTTTAATGCCTTGATTAATTCAAGCTCTTCTATTTTCACTATAATAAAGCAACAAAATCTGTATCTATACAAATTGCATATTCATTCATGCTTGTAGTTGTTTGAGAGCAACTAATGGATATGAGACAGAATTTTTGTTTTTAAACTATGTATGCTCTGATATTCTCTATCACATATAAGTTAACTAATTATTAATTTCATTTTTATTATTACTGCATAATTTAAATTTATGTGGTTTTAATTTCAGATCTGAATATTTTTAAGACTAATAATGTAAATTCTTACTTTATTGTGCTCATTGTTAATTGTTTTCATCATTGTCTGATGCAATAGTCTGGAATTCAAAATAATTTAAATGATGACAATATACTTTTTGTAAGCATTAGTTTTTAAAAATCAGATTGTTAAAATTAAGAACTTTCTGTTACATTTTTTTTTAAATTGCAGATACTTAATTTTTTTAAAGTAACTATTATAAATTGATTAGAATCAATCTGAAGAATATATATTTGTGGATTTGAAATTCTTTGTTATAGTGAAATGTGTAATCATTATTATAATATTATTTTTTAGTTAATCTATAAAGTGATTAGTTTACGAGATTTAAGTGAATGGTTAGTTCAGACTGTAAAAAGTTATAAATAGATTTGGGGTGTTTTAGTTTAAATAAAAGTAAGGTAGAGATTAATATACTCAGCTTGTGCAAAAGACACTATTTTGCTATCAGTTTCATGAAATGATATATACTGGAATAGTCTGGTCCCCCCCTTTTTATATCATTAGTATTTCAGCTTAATAATCAACTTTAATTTTCATATTTAAAAAGCATAAATGCCTCCCCTCTTTAGTATTATATATACTGATAAGTTTAAACTCTAAAACCTTTTATCTAACAATGTTTAAGTCTGTTTTTAAATATCAAAAAAAGTTTGGCCACAGCGTTGCATACCTTTATTTATATGTTAATAGGTTGTATAGAATATCAACTTAGAGATATTAATAATTTCTGCCACAGTAGCATTCTGTCCAATACAGATGAAGTTTGTTTCATCCATGGTTTTTAAATAGTCAACAATTTGCCTTCTGCTGGATGTTTATCGTTTTGCCACTATCTTTGATACATGTTAATTGCTGTATATCAGTAGCAATTGATTAGATGAACAGTTTTCAAAATTCTCTTACCTTTTCAACTTGCCATTAAATTCTGTTTTTTGTCAAACTCTAAGATTGGATCTATGATCACGTTCCATGGTAACCATGGAATAGGTTTGCTCTAGTCTGTATATGGTAATATCTAATGTTATGTAAAAAAATCTACTTTGTTTTATCTTGTTGGGATCACTTCATTTTTGTGTGCATACTGCAGGGAAATATTGGAAAAATATTTTGCACAAAGCTGCTATATGTGTTGCCATGCGACCAAATATATGGTCTTACAAGGTAATTGCATATAATATCTATTCAATAATTAATAAAGATTTTGCTGGCTTGCTGCATTTGTGTGCAAGCTATGATGAAACATTAGAAAAAGTTCTAAAAAGATATCTTTCAGAAAGATTTTATATATGCAACTATGATCCCTAGTATACATATATCATAAACTAGCTCTGTGACAACCCATATTAATGGGGAATATTTTTCCATAATCTCCTGCTACATTGATTATCATATACCTAGAGATGAAGATGGCAAACTCTGAACATATTTAAAATATGCATTGCCTATTTCAATGTCATTTCCACATTCACATGCCAGTACAAAATTTGGATTATTTCTCTCTCTTTTTTTTTTGGGGGGGGGGGGGGGGTCTTCACATTTTTGAGAAATATAATTGCTGTTTATATCGAGCAGTTTCATAATTTAATACAAAATATTTTAGTCAGCATTTTATTATGTTATATGCTGATATACCTAGAAAAACATCTTATATATATTAAGATGTTTTTTATTCCACTCTCTACAAAGAAAAGATGTTTTATATCTTTATTTTATCTCTTCCTTTTTTGCAGAATTTTTTCCTGGCAATTTTTATGTAACTTTATGCAATCATTGACTATGTGGTTGGCAAAAAGTAAATCTGTAAATGTTATCCTTACTCATCAGCATGACTTGAAAGGGCACCAGCTGAAACATTCAAGAGAGCGTTTCCATGATTGCTCCATTTGTGGCAAATGTTTTGCTTTACAGTTTGAATCAGCATTGTGCTATAGTTCATTTTGAAAATGCAAAATTTAAAAAAATGCATGTTTATGAAATTGCTGGTTCAAGATTCTATTATTTTTTATGTTCTGGAAACAATTTTGAATTATACAACTAATAATTGATTAAAAATAAAATAGAAATGCTATGAATTTTTTTTCTTATGAAATATCTTATCATTTAAATTCATTTTTAATTCCTTATCGTTTTGACTATTTTAGATTGCTATCCTAGTTGAAAATTTATCACCTACTCCTTTGTAGAATACACTGTTTTTGCAAATTATATTCAATAAGGCATTCCATCTGTTTTACCAGGATATGTGAGCAAAAATACCTAATTTATTGTAGTGGTGGAAATTGAAGGTTTTTACTTTTTTATTATTGTGGTCATGGTTGGATCTTAGAAATAAATTTAACAGGTATAAAAGAAATATGAAAATTAAATAACTGAAAATAGATTTAGTATAATTCTGAACTCCTCTTCTAATTAAAACTATCATTTTATTTATTGAATCAGATAAAAAATGTAAATACTCAATCAAGGGAACTTTATTTTATTGTAGTAATCAATCAACAATTCAAAAATAAGGTTAATCAAAATGTGTGGATAACATACATTATTAGAACTTAAAAAATAATAAAGTAAGTCTTAAAGACTTATTCATGAATAATATTCTTATTCATGCTAATATGCATTTCTTTGTTAGTTTTCTAAAAAGAGCAATTATTACTTATTGCATTGTGGCCTTCTCTGAAAATCCATTGATTTTTTGTAGAAACTTTTATTGACAGTGATTGTTTTATTTTTTATGACATAGAAAATATTGCTAGAAAAAAATATTTTTTTAGTTGATGAAGCACTCATTTGTTTCCATTTGATATGTTTTTATTTAACTCTTAATGATCTCACGTGACAACAATGTCAGCTGTTATGTATAAAAATGTAGTATCCTATAGGAGTTTATATCTCTATGGTACGGATTTCTTTAAAATAAAATTAAATTCTTCTAAAGTATATGTAAGTTATTTTGTGAGCGAAATTTTCCATTGCTGCTGAATTTATTATTTATTCCATAGTTTTAGTTTTTGATTACCTTTATTGAAGATTTCTTTCTGAAACTGCATATATATTTATATTCATTGCACAAGATTGACTTTAAATGACCCAATGTGATTTACACTCATATATGTTTACTGATTTTTCTTTGAATAAATTATTCATTGAACCTCCATAATAATAAAATTTATAAAGGATAAAGCATTCATTGAAAGTACATACATGTTTAATGCTTGATTATATAGGATAAATAGTCAATGAAACTCGGAGGAATTTTCCTTTTGAATGTAAGGCTAGTATATATCTGTTTATTTTGAATAATATTCCTGTAAAGTTATTTATTGTATCAGATGTGATGTTTGTAATCTGTCGATACAGTAATCTGAATAATTTTTTTATTGGTATCTTTTATATTTCAATTTATCCGATTTCTTTGATTTTCATTTTTGATATTTTTTTGAATGTGAGAAATAACTTCCACAAATAAATTAATCAAGATGAGTCTTTAATATCAAATTTTACTACCATATGTCTTACACTTCTAATATTATTTTTATTAAATAAATTTAATTTAACAAATAATTAATTTAATTTAATTCATTTAGTTTAAATATTTATTTATTATTCCTTTTTAAATTAGAAGAACAATTGTAAGAATCTTATACAAAAACTGGAATTCACTGTTAATTGTTAGTCAATCAATATGTTCAAATTAGGAAAATTTATGCTTGAAATTTAAATTGCACCTTATTTTATTTATTTTTGTATTTTGCTTTCTTGCAGTAAAGTTATCTCCCAAATCACTGAATTGCTGATACCAATGGTTCATATAAGAAATGTGCCTTCATTCAACCTTTAGGGTTCATAGAATGTACTTGCATTTATGGTAGCCTTCTAGAGAACATTCTCGCTTCTGCTTTACTCATAATGTTTTAAAATAGCTGAGTGTTGCAGTTAACATTTCTGTTTTGTAGAGTTTTTTTGTTGAGATGTGAATACAGACTTATTCTAATATTATATTCTTAATATTATGATTATTCTAATATTATGATTAAACTTTTGCAGAACCCTACTAACTCTACTTCAATATGTACAACCTTCTCTCTCTCTCTCTCTCTCTTTCCACTTTTTCAGAAATGGAAAATATAAGATTAGTTTGAAATTTCACTTTTTTTTATTTTAATTATTATTCATGAAGAAGTCATTTTTCAAACTGTAATATTGGATATAATTTTCACTGATTGTGAAGTGAGATAAGGATACAAGACATGATAAATATCATAATGTTCTAAAATGATGAGATTATTTTATTATTTCTTTAACTGAAAAATAGTTTTATATTTATTCTACTCAATAAAAGAGGGGATACTATTAAAAAAAAACTTTACAATATTTAATTTCTACTTCAAAGTGTCTGTTCTGATGACTGAAATAAATGGCGAGAAGAGAAGAGATCCTTTAATGCAAACTTTTTTTTTTCTGTAAGAGGAATTATTATTTTTACTAAGCATATCTAAATTTTTTTATCTTTCTTGTGTTATCATGTTTAGATTTTTTTTATTGGTTTCAAACTTTCTTTTGTTTTGATAGTTTTGTAGAATTATATTTGAATCAATATTTTAATAGCTGGAGATTCATACCAGATTCAATACATGAATTTCTTTTTTTTTTTTTTAGATCATTAGAGTTATAAATTAAATCATTATAGTTTCAAGAATTTATTTTTAATTAATGACCTCTGTCAATGAGTTAATTCACTGGAAATATTGTTTATATATGATTTCTGATAAATCGTTTAGATCTAGTTTCATGTTCATAATTCCACAAAATTCTCTGACCATGCAGATCTGTTATTTTAATTGCCTTAATTAAGTTCTGTTAATTGTATGCATGAATGAATTGTCTCTTTTTCTAATGGAAACAATCCGATCATATCATAGTACTATCAAAAACATAAATATCTAGATCATCTATCGTATGAATTTCACGATATGACTTTACTTTCTAATCATCTTGTAAACTACATAGATATTAAATAGAATCCTTTTTAAGCTTTCAACAGTGAAAGAAAATAAGCAATTACATGTTTGATGAACTATTCAAAACAGTTTGAATTTCAAGGTAACAATGTAATCTATTGTTTGAAATTAAACAAAGGAAAGCCATAATTCATAAAAAATTCACACGTCTATTAAATTGATGTCATTAAAAAGGCAACTTTTAATTTTGAAATAATGTAAAACTCATTTTTTTCCAATAATATTGTCAAAAGTTATTGTTTGAAAATACCAAAATGCAATTTAATTTTTAAATAATTAAAATTTTAATTATTTAAATTTTCTCCAAGATTTTTTAGTAATTTGTGTGAAAATGTGAATGAAAATTGAAAATAGCTTAATTATTTTAGAGTTTTTCTTAAATTTTTTCAAAAACAAATTTTTGTTTCATTTGAAGTTTTTTGATATTACCAGAGATGCTACATCTTTTTAAATAATATATTTTTTTGGTTAGTTTTATATTATAAAAACTTATTATCATATATACATTTAAAGTTTTTTTAAAGAAAATATATTAATGTTATGCATTTTTTTATAATGTCCGTGCTATACAGTTTTTAATGTTGTTTTTTTCCCCATTGTTCATAATATTTTAATATTTCCTTTACATGTATTTTTTAAGTGATTATGTAATAATTATGTGATTCTTTTAATAATCTTCATTGCAGCAATATCTAAGATTTTTTTTTTTTAGTTGGAGATAATTTATTGAAATGTTTTATTTTCTGTTTAGAAAAATGTTTTATTTTCTGTTTATTACTGAATAGTTTAGCAGAATATTACCAAAATTCATTTAAATATCAGAAGATTGCATTTAATTTTAGCAAATTATATTGTGAGAAAAAATTCAGGTCATTATTATGCAGTTCATTTTTTATTATTATGCAGTTTTTAAAATAAACAGAAAAATACAAGTTCCATTAAAATTTAAAAATCTCAGAATAAAATATTTGAATCATGACTATTGTGCTTTTATTGTTATGATCATATTTTATTATTTTCTATTTAGTTTGCTGCTTGTGTATCTTTATAAATGATTTTATTGCTTAATTGAATTGTATTCTTTCCAGTTTCTTTGTAATTAATCTTTTGTAGAAATTAAATGCTTTTTTCTATAATTGGTTTTGTTTCCACTCATCAACAGGAAGTTTTTTCATGGGAAGTTATCTTCATTTGAAATTATGCTAATCTGAAGCTTCTCAGTTCCAATACTCAATATTTTAATTTTTGTTAATATAGGATGGATTAATAAATTTTTTTTTGTCTATAATTCCAAAATAATTAAATATAAATAATAATAGTCTGATAATTGAATATGTATGAAATAAGTAATCTGATTGTATTAAAAATTCTTCCTTTTTTCCAGCATTTTCTTATAGCAATTTAATGAATCCTTATACAAGCATTGATTGTATTGGTGGTAAAAAGTATTTCTGCAGGCATTGTCCATACTCATCTGTACGACTTGACAACATGAAACGGCATCAGCTGAAACATACAGGAGAGCGTCCCTATATTTGCTCCATCTGTAGCAAGCGTTTTGCTTACAAATGCAATTTAATACAGCATAGTACAAAATATCATCTTGAAATTGGGAAGTTTTAAAACACTTGAATACTGTATGTAATATTTTTTTTCATTGTCTTCTGGAAATGCTTAAGAATCATTCTTCTTCTAATTGATGAAGAGTGAAAGAAAAAAATGAAAAGAATACTTCTGTATGTCATAAACTGTTTATTTTTTACATTTGATTGATTAATTTTTTAGCAGTTTGTTGCATATTTCAATAAAATAAAATTATTTTAAGGAATGTTTATTGTCAGTAAGTTTGTTATAATTTTCTTTAAGCTTTTTTTTTGTATGTGTCAATATTTATGATTTTATTTCTTGATTAATTATTGTTAAATTTTTCTGTTGAATACCATTCTCTTTGAAATTCTATGCATTCATTTAGTGTCAGATTATTCTTCTAATGTTTGATTTTTATCATTTAATATCTGAATATTTTAATAGTATTAATATATAATTGCTAAGCATTCAAATAAAATACATATTTATTAATTTAATACTATTAAATTTTCCTTGTGTTCTCTGAGAGAAAGAAAAAGATGGATTAATTTCATTTAGAAATTTTTTTTTCTTCTTCATTCTAATGGATAGATTGGAGTTTAATTTCATGTGATTCTGTTCTAATACCATTCATGTTAAATTAAAATCTTTTTCGAGAAATATTTTAATCATTATTATTAAGAAACTATCTTTTCTACTTACTAGATCAATTAGATGAAATCCAATTCATTCTTGTACAGTAATATAAAAACTGAAAATTATTTAAGCATTATGATGTTGAATATCTTGAATTGAAGGGCAAATTGAACCGCCATTCATTAATATAACACAGACCATCTGATTGTAATTTAAAATGATGTTGCATAACATTTGTGAAAGGAAAGAAAGCTTAATAATTCAGAGTATCTGTATATTAAGGCTAAATATACTTAGTTTCAATGAATTTTATTTTTAGACTGTTGCTTTTGAAACTTAAAAAAAATTTCAAAATAAATCCTTTATCACATTAACTGTGTCACTGATGGCTGACATGATCCAAACAAAAAGTATACTATCAGTCACCATGAGGGATGGCACTTCAAGTATTAATAAGTTAATTAATCTAAAATATGGGATTTGTAGAGCTTCTATTGCATTCAACTGCTTTGAGACTTGTATGCACTTTTTCTGATTTTTTTTTTTTTTTTTTTTAGCCATCAGTA
The DNA here is from genome assembly GCF_947563725.1 of Argiope bruennichi. Lineage (NCBI taxonomy): Eukaryota > Metazoa > Arthropoda > Arachnida > Araneae > Araneidae > Argiope > Argiope bruennichi. The sequence continues at coordinate 22,180,034 of NC_079152.1, read as the reverse complement.
TTTTTAACATCCTGATATTTTCCCTTTATTTGATTGTGTTATAATCTGTATATTTTGAGTTCCCTGTCTTTTGCTATAGTGAAATGTATTAGAATTTTCAAGTTTTTTTTTTTTTTAAACTGAATACTAATATTTATATTTTGTGATGACTTTTCTTTTTTAAAAATTAAAATATTAGAATTATAAAATTAATGAATTTTATCATGATTTACCTTTGAAGTTAAGTTGTACTTCATTGTGTTGTATCTCATGATGATTAAAGATTACAGATTTTAAGAATAATTTTTTTTTAATGAAATAGGGAAGTTTATCCACTGACATAAAATACATTTCTTGGGGGTTTTTTTATTATTATTATTAAATGAAACAAATTATGCATAAATTTTGGATTGCATATGATTTTATTTTGTGCTTTAATTTCTCAGAATGAATTTATCTCCTAATTATGAGTTAAATGTTTTTTCGAATTTAAATACTAAATTGTTCATGTGCAAAATATGCCTTTATGGAGTTTCTAAGATTCCTAGCATGCACCTACATATACAGTATCATTTTGGTAAAAGAATGGTGCAACTTGTTGCATACATATAGCTTTACAGGATTGAAAACTTCTGTCAACATTTGTGTTTTGTGTAGATTTTTAATTAAAGTGAATGTAAAGTCCTTTTGAGGTTCTGGTTATTTTTTAACAAATATATTTTTATATATATCAGTGGTCTTTACCGTTCATCCCTCATTAACAAATGAAATGTTGAAGATTAATTTGAAATATCTTATTTATGTTCTATTTCTTCTTAACAGTATTTTCTTTTGCTAAGAGAGATATTAGTACCAAGCTTGTGACAAAGAATAATATTAGTGTGCCAGATTTGTATCTATCGCCAAACTTGTGATGCAGTCAAAAATATGTGACCATTGACTGAAAAAAAAATGTTGTGAAATAAATACTATTTACTTGATATTTAATTTCTGCAGTGATTCTATTTTTATTTGAAATGTAATGAATCTACTCCTATAATGCAATGGTATGAGTGATATTTAAAGAGATAATTAGAATTTTCAATACCACACAAATATATATTTTTAAAGCATTTTAGTTTCCAATATCTTATGTATATCTTTTTTTTTTTTTTTTTTTTTTTTTTTTGTATTTGATCATTTTTATTCTTGTATAATCATATCTGAGAAAGCTTTTTTAGTTTAAAATAGAATTATGAAATCTGTTTTCTTATGTTCTTTTTAATAATTATGATTCACACAAAGAAAAATATTACAAAATTTCATTTGCTTAGTCAGTTTTTTTTTTTTTTTTTTTTTTTTTTAATATTCACTTTTACAAGAGAGTATGTAAATAAATCTTATATAGTTATGTTTTTAGCAGGCATTGAAAAAATGTCAGCTCATGATAAAGTTAAAAATTTGCAGAATAAAATGCTTGATTGATGTTTCTTGTTTTTTGTTATTTCTTTTGTATTTTAAGAATTTTTAATTTTTGTTTGGTGTGCTACTTCTATAACAATTCTTTAAATTATTCTATTTCTCAATAAATTATTTTTCCTTTATAATATCCTTGCTATTATCCTGTATTTAGATATTTATTGTCCTTTCTTTCTGTGATTATGAATTATTTTTTTCTTTGCAAAATTTCTCCAATTAAGATATCTACTCTGCAATCTAAAAATTGCAAGTTTAGTCTTTCTTATATTTTAAAGAATAATGCATTGAATTAAGAAATCTCCTCTCTGATATATATGAAATAAATTACAGATATTCTATTTTTCATTGTATATATTAACATTACTATTTTTTTCCAGCATTTTTTCAAAGCAGTTTGATGAAACCTTACACAAGTACTGATTGTGCCTTTGGCAAAAAGTATCACTGCAAACATTGCCCATACTCATCAGCTCGACTTGACAACATGAAACTGCACCAAGTAAAGCATACAGGAGAGAGGCCTTATGGATGTCCAATTTGTGGCAAACGTTTTGCTTACAAAAGCAATTTGAATCAACATCGTACAATTGTTCATTTTGGAAGTGCAAAATTTTAAAAGTTGCATACTATAAATGTAGTTGCAAGTAATTTTTAAGTTACTTTATCATATTTCAGTAATAGCTGAAAATTATTGATCATATGTTTGTCTAAAAATGATATAATCATTTTGAAAAAAAATATTTTATTAAAAAAATGCTGTTTCATTTTTAGTTCTTTTAAATATTTTCCTTTATATTTGCATGACTAGATACTGAGTGCAATTTTTTTATGTATGTAAAAAATACAATATGAATGTCTTCAGAATATATAATGTAATTGTAGTTTCTTTATTTCATAAATCATAATTAATAGATAATATTCAAAATTGAATAATTTATATTTACATTTTTTAATTAAATTTAAATGCAAATTATTATTTATTACAAAGTTTTTTTTACTATAAAAATTAGTATAAAAATTTGAGCATTTGGGTTAGTAATATAAATGACAATAATAAGTAATTTTCCTTATCTGTTACATGTTTGTAAATTTATTTCACTTTTTAAAAAATTCCTTTTATTAATTTGACCATAATGAGTGTTTTTGTTCTCCTTTCATACTGGAATACGTTATGATTTTCCCTTCTTTATTACTTAATCAAGAAGCATTGTGTACGATATTCACTTTGAAGTGTGAAGTTTTTGAAGTTATGACTATTTGGAGTGATTTTATTTTCTTTTTCATTGTGAATCAGTTTAGAAGCTATGTGTGATTATTTTTTAAATATTCTTTTTCGATTAGTATCCTACTTTATGTATGGAAATGCAAGAAATGAGTAATAATTTTTGTTTCAATTTGTTTTTAAAGTAATTTTTTTTTTATTATTCTCATTTATGTGTAAAATTAATATGCATGTTTTTTCTTTTAAATTTTAATTATATTTTTTTTTGAACTTGGTTACTTTTTTATATTTTTCATAACCACTAAATACTTTTACAAAGAAATTGTTTTAAAATATAATAAACAGAAGACACAAATTGGTGGACCCAATTAGTCTTCTCAATGTATTGTCTATATTTTATGAATAAATAATACACATTCGTCCCTGTTTGTGAACTCATAAGCTATATCCAATCTTTTTGATTACATAACATAAAATATTATTTATGAAGAAATTGTACATGAATACAGTTAAGGCTCCTGCAATTTTTATATACTTGATTTTGATTATGATTTGGAGTCTAAAATCTGTTATCCCCCCCCTTACTTTTATTCATATAGATTTATTAAAAAAATATAGGTGCAGAGGTTTTAAACAAGAGATAAATATGTGTAAAATATAATAAATCCAGTTTTCTGTACAAAGTAATACAAATTTGTTTCATCATCTGCGATTACAAAACTATGCTGCTCAAGAGTATGCTATTACAAAAATTACTATAGGAAGTTGGAGCTGTTTCATATTTCTTAAGTAAAGACTAATACTAATAAGCTAACCATTTTAATGTTGTCAGTGAACATGTTGGGGCATTTTTAGCAATCAATCTATTTTACAATTAGCATAATAAAATAGGAAGAAATGCAAAAAGTAAGCTGCCTTCAAATATAATTTTTATTTTGGCATAACAAGCATTCACATATTAGCAATCAGAGTCAATTACAATAGCAAAAAAGTTTGATAATTTTTTTTTTCAAAATAATAGATTGATTTACTTTTAGTATACAATTATATGAGTAAAAAAAATCACAAGAATAGACAAAAATGTAAATGTTATTTTCTAAAAAGTTGTAAAATCAATAATTAAATATTGATCTTAAATATTTTTGTTGTTATAATTGTGTTTATATTCTTTCCTAAATTTCTTATTGCATTAGTAGCACAAGAGGCGAGTTTTGATAGGTTGGCTGGAACACTTTTGGCCTTGATGAGAACCTGGTACACTATTCTCATGTTTTACCTTATATTTCACCACTGATTTTTAAAACTGTTCCTTTATACCAATAAATATTTTTCAAAGTAGTTTTGTTTTGTATCAGTCCAAAATTATTGCTTACAGCTAATACAAAGTAGTAATTTCTGATCAGATCAAATAAATTGTCATTTAACAAAAACCAAGTTTTTGCATATGTGATATAATGTATATATTATTTTATTACTAATTTTATAAATTTTATGGTTTGTCAGAGAATGTAAAAAACCTATTTTATAATTTTTCTTGCAAATCCAGTGGATAATTTTTTAAAAATTGCTGCGGATTTGTAATATTGTTTCAGTTAGTTTCCTGCAAAGGAAGACAGTTTACAGGTAGCTCTAATGGATACCAAGTTAATGACCCCCAACCTTGGCAACAAAAATGAGGGATCCAGAATATTCGAGAATTTAGGTGATAGCTCCATTTGGAATCCAAGTTCTAAGTTTTTTCTAGAACAGTTCGTTGCTCTTTTAAGCGAAAAGAGTCAGTAGTGGATAATCAAGTCGGGAGACGTGAATTGGGCTCAAGCGAGCAGTTGAGTGTAATCGCTTTTGAATTGTTGATCTTCTGAGAACGTTTGTTCTTTGACAGCATTTTGTGTTGTTATGGTTGTTTATTATTAAATCTTTCACATACAAATGTGAATCTGACTTGTGTATCGAATTACTCAATTTTAAATCATAATTAAGTGAAAGTATCGATTTAAAAGCAAGAATCGCCCCCCCCCACCAAAAAAAAGTGTCTTCAAAATCTCAAATACCTTTATATTATTATAGGAATTTAAATAATAATGTCCCAAATGAAATGTGTCAGCTAATAAGAAGATTAAGTAAATTGGTAGGTTAAAGGACTAATTTATTAATTTTTACTGCAAGTAGTGTTTTCTGTATGTTTTGTTTGTATTGTGTATATTTATGTACGCGTTGAATAAATCATCGTTATCCATTACTCAGCCTATCTGATTTTTCACCGCACATCCACCGGATGAGATTTTTCATAACGAAAGACTTGGAATAATGATTGTAAATTTTATATTTATTGCTGAAATATATAGTTATCTAATGAATGAAGAAATGAAACGAACCAAGAAAATGTTACTCTTTGGAAATTGATGATCCAATAATTAAAAAGTACCAAAAAAAAAATACTAGTATTCTTTGACTTAAAATTATGACTTTCGATTCTGTAGTGTAATTTTATTTGTGTGGATCTTATTTTTGGTGATTGCTTTTTTTTAATGAAAAAAAAATCTAAGAAATAGAAACAATCCGATTCATGATTATTCGTTGTTTTGCAATTTCGATAATTGAATCATGTTTAAATTTCTCAGTGTGTGCTTTAGGAAATATAGTAAATAATTCTTTGTGTTACGATAATTCTAACAGTTAAGGTGTTATATGCAAACTGTGTATAAAATCACAGGGCAAGCGTGAAGAATATATCGAGATGCTGAAATTTGTCTATACATTATACCATAGGGTTACGAGCGCCAATTAGGTGTTAACAAATGCCAATAGATGCCGTTTTTGTTATTCCATTTATTATTGATTTATAAAAAGTGAATATTAAAAAAAGGCTAAAGGAGGGTGTCTTTATATTCGATTTTATCTACTTTAAACACGCATGGAAATTGCAAATATACAACAGTATTTTTCTTTTCTGATGCTTCTTGCCCTTTTTCGTTACTTGCACTTTTTTCTTAGCCTCTGCTAGCATCGATATTTTTCATGCTGCCGTCACGATTGCAAGTTAAAATTTATTATTATTATGAAATTTCCACTCCATTAAAAAAAAGGGGGGGGGGGCTTTGCTATTTTGAAACATTATTTCTGAAACCATAATCGTTGGAATTGAAAAAAAAAAATGTTTTTCATATCATTCTTTATATCTGCAAATGTCCGAAGTTTCATTCTTTTTTCCTTGAGCGGTATGCCTCCAGGGGCTCTGTACCAACAAAATGATTTTGTCTCTTTATCATTCACAGACAAAAATCTCCTTGTAGACATCATCCTTTTTCTTTAATGATCTCACACTCTTTTTCTAAAAAAATTTCTAAATTTTTCTTAACCTGGTCTATCTTATTAGTCCTATTCTAGAAACATTCTTTGTGTGCTTACTTTGCTTTTTTAATCGATAGATACTTAACAATCAGACTTTTTTATGCCACTTATATTAAAATTGCTTTAAAAAATTCATACGATTGTTATAATAATTTTTAAATATATTGATTTTTCTTTCTAGGGCGACCAAATCGGAATTTTCAGCATACATTTCCATATAAGTTGTATTCTTGCAGCTATTGTTCCTATGTGTCTCCTCGAAAGTTTAATGTACGCCTGCACCAAGTGAAACATACCGGAATCCGAGAATTCAAGTGCTTCTTATGTAGCAAAGCCTTTTCACAAAAAAGTAACTTGAATAAACATATTCGGATGATTCATGTAGGAGCTATGGCTTTGAAGAACTAATGGTAGAATTTCATCCGACGACTTTACTTTTTTATTTTAACCTCATAGATTAAAATTTACTCTTTCCAACCATTTTCTCTAAAATTAATAAAAGGACAAATTCTGGAAAACTCGATTTAAATAGTTTATTCTGCATTTATTTTTAAAAATATCTATGTGAAGTTTGCCCCTTCTCATAGCAAAAAAGGAGGTTTTAGTTTCATGATATCTGAAACAAGTTTATAACAATCTTTATATTATATTTTTATATATTTTCATGTTACATTTTTATACTATAATTTGTTATTTCGGCGCATTGTCAAGGAAAAAGTACTTTGTGTATTTACTTATTAGGCTTTATATGAGGTATACAATTGATGAATTTATTTTTTTATGATTTGAAACATTGTGATATAAATATATAGCATAATATATATACAAATAATTAGATATTTATAGATTCAGTTATCTATATATATTATGGCTTCGAACGGAATCTGGCACTCAACTTCTTTATGCTTGAGAAGGATTCATTTCGCTAATAAATGGTTTGTGTCCCCACCCCCCGATTCCGCATCTAAAAAAAGGCATAAAATGTTTTAACTTTTTGCCCTAAGTTTGAAATACATCATTGCTTAAAAATTATTTTTGCATTTTCTTAAAATTAATAATAATAAAACTATATTTTTTTAGTGACATCAGTTTTATTTTCGTAAATTAATCTTCCTTTTCTAATTTTTTTTAAAGTTGATTTAAACAAGATTTGTAAAAATTCTTTTTTCCTCCCTCTAAATATTGAATTTTTTATATTATTCTATCATAATGAACATTTGCATATTTTTGCTCTTGTTAAAATTCTGTCCTCTGATATTATTGCTTTTGTATTTTATTATGTTAAATAAGTATCATTTAATATGAGAGCACAGCAATTTATCTTTAAAAGCGATCTTTTAAAATTGTTGCAATATCTTTCGCTATTTCATCTAGTTTAGTCTTTTTTCTTTTCTTTTTTTTAGCATTTTTAACGCGCCCAGATTGCATGATACATCATGTGTCTTTGTATTAATTGTTTTTTAACTCATGTTTATAGTAGCATATGTAATATTTTACTTATTGTAAATATTAATTTATCTTTCATTTAGTTTTATTATTTAATTTTGCTGAAAATATGCTTTTGATAAAATTTATTCTTTCAGTTTGTATAATTAATATTTGCTGCATATGGCGTTTGAAAATGAAATAAGATTAAAAAAGACGGCAGCGAGCCCACTGAAGTTTTCCTTTCTCTTTAAAAATTTGCCAGTTTTTTTTTTAATTTTTTTATTATACTGTTATATATTTAATCTTTTTTTTAAACATGTCAGTATACTTTCCTTTCTAGGTTTGTATTTTCTTACTATTAATTTATGACCTTTTTTTAATTCAAGGTGTCTAGAATTCAACTTTATTTTTTCCTTTTAACTAGTACTGTCATATCGTCAAATTTAATTTTGGCTCCATCTGATTTTTATGTGTTAGACATTTCAAAACATTATTCATCTTAAATGCTTATGTCCAACATAATTCATGCTACTACTTTTACATTTAAATAGCACAAGAGAGAGTGTGTGCTTCACCATATTTATCTCAAGTGATATGCCTTTCAATAATTTGTAATTCGCTTTCCTTTCGCAATAACATTTAATAAAGATGAAATGCAATCTTTTAAAGCTACTGGTATCAATCTAACTCTTCTTTTTCTCCCACAGTCAATTTTATATTTAGTGTTCTAAAATAGGAATTTCAAGCAATCTTTTCATAATGCCAAACAGTGAAATTAAAAATGTCGTGTATTCGAAAGCTTCAGAATAGTAATTAATTAGATGTTTTTAATCAGAAGTTAAGGTCTTGGAACCTTTTAAAAGATTGAAAATAAGATCTCGGACACTACGATGTAAAACTGACGTTTCACTTTTTCTTTCATACATGCCGAGTTGATCAAAACGGGCCACGAATACAACGGCCAGATATTTTATACAAGATCAAGAAATTTAATTTTTTGTTTGCTCATATTTTTTTTATATATAGATAAGTGATAGAGTTCTAAATCTTTTTGAAATTCAGAATTCTAATTGTGGACCACAATAAAGGGCAAATCGAATAAATAAAACTGGATAAAGGGAGTTTAATAAAATTCGAATTACATGATTTTTTATATTTCATTTAAAAATCTATGTTCTTTTAGTGTTGATGGTGTGTTTATGCCATTATATACATATATTGGTTCCAGAACTATTTCTCTTTTATTTTAATCGTTTGCATTTTACTATCCACTTTTATCTCTATACATATTTCCGTCTTAACTCATTCAATTCTTGGCCATTAGAAACAACGTTTGTTATAGAAATGTCTCATCATCCGTCTGGGTATGTTCTTTTTTTTAAAATGTCAGATCTTTTTTTTTTCTTTTTTTTTCCTCTTCATTTTAAATGTGAGTCATGATAAAATCAAATCAAAATTTTGAATTTATGAATGATTAAATTCAATAAAGTCAAAGAATGAATTTTCTTTTGTGTAATAATTTTATAGTAATTTTAATATCTCAAGAACCTTTTATACAAATTTAATCATTTCATTGTTCAATTAAACATACTTATTTTACTCCTTGGTGTTTGGAACGATACATTAATTTATGAAGATCAGCTTTTTTTCCGTTCCAACCCTAGGTTGTATAATTTTATATTAATAGCCATTTGAAAGGCATCATAAATATGGCAAAATAAACTCTAGGATCTTAATACCCTTTATAGGTTCATCGCCTATTTTAAAATTCTGTTCTTAGAATTTTGCAAATTTCTTTGCTCTTTTTTACTTTTTTGTATTGATGTTTTATGATTTACTTACTTTAATAAAAAAAATGATTTATTAAGATTATTAAAAATACTTTTTGATAGATATTTAAAGAATATTTAAATATTGTCAATTAAAAATAGCTGAGGGAGTGAGGGATAAGTTTATTTTTAGCATTTCTTTGCGCAGCAACTCATATTTGTATTAAAATTTTTTAAACTGTTTAATAAAGTTTGCTGCTTTTTTTTTAAAGAAAAAGGAATGCTTTGTGGCAAAGAAATTCAAATAGTATTTCTAAATCGATTTTTAAAATGTTACATTATTTATATTTCAATATGTTTATAAACGTTTGAGACATTAAGAAATAACAATAAAAGAAAGCGTGCTATGCAGGATTAAATTGGAATCACTGCAATCATCCAAGATCTTTGACTATTGATAAATGGAGCAGAAAATGCAAGTCAGTAGTACAATAAACACATCATTAAGATAAATGATACATAGAAATTTAAGAGTTAGTTACTTTTGATTAGTATAAAAAATCTGCTAAGTATCAGAAAAAATTACGATAGGATATGCCTTAAATCTACCAAAACACTAACTTTAGCTATCCATTCATTTCCTTTGATGTGAGAGCACAAATTTCAACACAGAAAGAAACAAGATGAATGTATTATTTATCCCAATGGAAAGGCTATAAACAACTTAATACTATATAAGCAATTTATTTTTTAGGAATATAAATTATTGGCTGATAACTTGCTGTTGCTTGGAATACATTTACGCATAATATTTTTAATGTAAAATCTAATTTTCGATAAATTATAAGGCAATCCTTTTATTACTTTGCACCATGTGATTGATTCCCTTGTTTGTGTTTATTGGAAGATGAAGGACATCATACTTTCTTTCAGCTTTTTAGAAACTGTTAACAACTTTAATTTAATTAAAGTCCCAAAGGTAAATTGAAAATTCAAAAAACTGTGGCAGAATAGGTCAGTCTTACTGTCACGCATTTTAAAATTGTCTGCGTTAAATTTCAAAGAAATTTACGATTCTCGAAAATGAATTTAATGTTACTGAAAATATAAAATTCTGCATTTTAATTTAAAAATATTTCTTGTAAGATTATTCTCTCCGAAGTTACATTCGAAAAGTGACAGATTTTCAGTTAATTACTAATTAATGGCATTTTATTAATGAAAAATTAATGGTATTTTATTTTTCTTGTCATAAAGAATTAGTTTGGTTAAAATCGGCCTTGGCGTGTAGCAGAAGATGTGGAACTTCAGATTCATAGACACGACTTTCGTTCATATTAAGATAACATTCTATAAACGTGCGACACAGTAAAACACTTTATTTAAGTAACAGGAAAAATTATAATGAAAAATATAGATGTCAAATAACAATGTATGTGTAACTAAGATATATAACATATATTGCAAATCCAATTTGTGCCGAAAATCTAAGCGAGAGCAAGCATGACGTCACCGAAGGAGCGAACCAATGATATGCCCGATTTTCTTCCATACATGAAATAGGGTTGGGAATGGGAAAATGCTATCAGAGTTTTTTTTTTTTTTTTTTTTTTAAATGGTTTAGCTTACTGACTTTTATCACAAACTCTGTTTTGATGATTAAATTAATTTTCTAAATTAAATAATGATCTGGCTGAAAGATTGATATTTAGTGTCACTAAGTTGAATTTCAGTAAGCTTTCTGTGATCTAATATCTCAGACCCATTTTGCCGACTTTTAAATAGTTTTATATATAAAATGCGGTTGGTTCCCAGTTGAAGTTAAAGAGCTGCATTAAAGAACTACCTATGACGAAATTTAAATGACAAATGAATTTTTTGACGAAAACTTTAAATGAATTTTTAAAAAAAAATTGGACTTGGCAAAAATTTTCATTCGCAAAACATTTTTTAAAAACTTACTAATATATTACCTCGAAATTTTGCATGCATGTTACCTTAAATGTTCCAAAGGCAATAAACTTTGAACGGAGTAGTTTTTCTTTTAGATCTGCCTAACGTAATGTTGAACAACGAATTTCGAGAAATTTTCAATACAGAAATACTCGACTGGTTAGAACTTTGTTTTGAAAAATGCACATATTTCTTAGATTCTAGTTTATTCCTTTCACCATAGTTGTAAATGTGTTGTGTATAAAGATAATTAGAATATGTTCAGTAGAAGTTTTTTTTTGCAATTTTTAGCCTTATACATTTTACAGTATTTCAATTTGCACAGAATTTCCTAGCCAATATTTTCCATTATTTGCAATCTCATTGATCCAGAAAATGAACTGAAATAGCTCACCAGAGGGATTTTCAAAAATTTGTCTCCGTAGGTACAAAGATACCTTAAAATAAAGCTCCTAACAGTTCCAATTCTAATTCATCGTAACAAGGTCATAGGATTCACATTCTTTTGTGGTTTTTCTTAGTTATGGTATATTAAAGTATTTTTAGGACTGAAAAGCGATGAAATTGTCTTATCTTATTGATGAAAAGCGATTCATTTAGCTTACGTGATAAATGTAATTTGATTCATAAATTAATTTGGTCAATTGTTAATTAAGAAAAAGCAAAATATAGTTAAAGAAATTTCATAGCCAAATTTTTTTTTAATTAACTATAACGTCATACGCAATTTTTTAAAATTTATATGCAAATATTTATATTTATTGCATAACGGAAAAGTGCATAATAATTACTGTTTTTGCTTGGGTATTTTATAAATTTATTGTGAAAGGCACAAAAAACTTTCACATATTCTTTACAATTTTATTATAGTATTTTAATATATAAACGCACGTTATTTTTTCTTTGTCTTATTTAGCTTGCTCATTTTTGGCGTTTGTGGCAATTTATTTTCGATTAATGTATAAAGTAAGTTCCATGTGTTATTTTTTTTATCAATCTAACAAATTTTAATTTGCTTTCACATTCTAAATTTAAAAATATTCATTTATATTGTGAAGAGATTTACCGGTCTATACTGTATTTCATAGTATATTTCTATACATTTAAAATTTAACCTTCTCTTAAATTTTAAGCATATCAAATTTACTCTCCTTGAGTTAGTCTTGGACATGCGTTATAAATATTTGGCACCGTTTTTTGTGGAGTTAACTAATGTTCTAAATTCAGTTCAGGCTTGAGTTTGCTCCTATTAAAGACATTTCTCTCCTGTACAGGTTATTTTTTCTGTCGGATTCAAAATAGCTATACTAGATGAAACGATTCGTTTGAAGCAAATTCGGCACAACACAGTAAAAGTATTCAGTAAGAAAACGAAATAAAAAAAATAGCTAGATGTAAGCATTTCCTTATAATTTTATGCTTGTACAGTATTTGTTTCTGGCACCGTTTGGATTATTAGGGCAGTCGAGAAATTAGTATTTGCAAATACTGATATTTAGAACACAAACTCTTGCTAATTTCAAACCCTGTGTTGATTGCGAATAGAATATGGATTAGATATTAATGTAGACTGACAACATAATTTCATTTTATAATGTATAGAGATATGTTCCACTTCAGCCTTCTCGTACTTGGGTTTTAAATTACTCTCGGAAATTTATAATTCACGAGTGAATTGGTTAAAAAAAAAAAAAAAAAAGGCACCTGTTCCGCGAGTATTGCTCCTTATTTTCATAATGCGCTTTCAGTCTACATTATTATTTTATAACTTATTTACATTGTATATCCAAGTGATAAAAAATGAAACATTGGGTTGGTAACAAAGTTATTGCGAATTTTGTCAATAGATAGTTTTAGCAAATTCTTTTGTTTTGTCAATGTGTTCAAAGCACCTAATTTTTGGTGTTTAGACTTTCACCTTCAGTTTAGTAAAAAAATTGCATCGATTAGTTTTCGAGTTCCGCTTTTATCCCAATTTAAATTTTACCATTTATTTTGTTCCATGCAGAACTGCTTAAATGGTGAAATATATAATGACGCACATGATGTGAAATCACATTTAATTCCGTTTTTTGTTTGCAAAAATGTGGAGTTATATGAACATGGAATTATGAAACTACCTGAAGGGTGGAAAAAGGTCATTTATAAAGACAAGGCTTTAAAGTTAAGTTTTTAAGAAAATTTAATTTCCCTTTTCATTTAAAATACGCAATCACTTGCTTTCCAACACAACATATATATACATATATATATGTTTATGTTTAGTTTTATGAAACTAGAAACTCCCAACCTCAGGTTGCAAAAGGGGGGAATGAAGAAGTAATTTGATAAAATTTATAATTAAAAGATTCTAGTGATAAATATAACAGTTATAGCGAAGTTGATTTTGGCATCTTAATAGTACAATTATTTAAAATCTCATAATAATATAAGGACTTCCGAAATGGTGACGCGTTTATAAATGATTTTTGAATTTTAAATTATTTCACACTTTCCACTTTATCGAATCACTCAATTTAAAATCTTCAATAAAGGAGGAGACTCGTAATTGTACGAGACGGGAGTAAATAAGCATGCGCACTTTATAAGAAATTCGAATTCTTATATTTTAAGATAAAAGCACTGCTTTCGTTTTCCTACTAAAATTAAACAGATACTTGAAATTCAATTAATCCGGACTTTAAAAAATTAAATCAAATAATGAAAACATGTAAATGATTTAAATGGGGACAAATCTTAACAACAGCAGCGCTGCAATTGAATTAAAAATTTAGGAAATCGTTATAGTTCGATCAATTAGAAATGTATAAAAACGAATACATTTGTGAAAACATATCATATTGGGATTGCAATTAAAGGGGGGAAAAAACTGAGGTTCAGATCACAAATCTCCTTTTAATTGAAGGCATCAGACGCCACTTGGTACATTTTAAATAAATGGCAACTGAACTTGAACTTCAATACTTAAACCTAACTTCAATTAAATATGATCTTACGATAGTATGGTTTGCTTAATATTAAAATTAACGACCTTTTAAACTAGCAATAAAAAAGAATTTATAGCTGTTTGGTTCAATTTATAAATCTTCCCCTAAATTAAGTATCTTTGCTTAAATAAAAAGCAAAAAATTTTAATAAGGGAATTTAAAAGGAAACAATCCTTTGAATGGAGAAAAACATTTGATACGTTGTGCAAGAGTAGTTGGAATTTTTATACACTAGTCATTAACAGCGAAACTCTCATGTTTTCGTATGTAATGGGGAATAAAAGAACACAAGCAAAGAACGCGCTCGCCTTGAAACCACACAGCAGTCGCATACCGGCTCATAAAAACGGCGTCCGGATGCGAGAGATGTGGGGCCACGGAAGCCATTCATGGGCCACCAAAATGTCTCCCTTTTCTTTTGTAGGAGAATAACGAAGTGTTTTTTTTTTCTTTCAAAATTTAAATACAATTAAAATTAATCTGATTTTGATAAAAATACATATAAGCATTTTAAAAAGAGTAGGAAATATTCTGTAAGTCCTAAGTGTCCAATAAAATTCAGATGATTGAGTTCATAAAAAAAAAGTCCAAATTCTTCACCAAACATCCACAAAAGAAGCAGACAAAAAAGTACGGAGTTTGTTCATTGAAGAGTCATAATTTCTGCGAAAATTCTCGATTATAGCAAAGGGCAGTTTAGTCCATCGCTGCATGTCAGTTTTCTTTCCTTCAAGTTTTATCACTCTGTAGTATGAACATGGCATGCATGTAGCAAAAGTCAATATTTACATCCTTCCAGTAGCATGCTGGGAGAAGAGTATTCGCCTCGCGAGATATGGAAAAGAAAAAACAAATATTAATAACAATGCAATGCACAAAAGTAAAACAATATCATGAAAGAAGACAATAATAAAAATCAGTAATGAATTTTCTTTAGACAGTTCAAAAGACACTGAAGTATCTTCTGTTTAATTCAAGAGCAACATTTTGCACTTCTTATGAAGGTACTAGTTATTAATTAATACTTTCTCATAAACGAGGAAGAGAAAATATTGCAGTCATCAAAAAAATTCGAGCTCGAGATTTTGACGAATCTCCTCGTTTCAGTTCTTTTCGAATTCGAAATGCACGTTTTTGGCATTATGTTAATATGTCTGTCCGTCTGTGTCGGATAATTCAAAAATGCTTTGAGCTAGACGTATGAAATTTGGTATATCAGTTTCGCTCCTAATTTTCAGATTTTTTATAATCAAATTTGGAGCTAAATTCATTCTGTGAAAGTTGTCTGTCCGGCTGTTCGTTTATAAGTTAACACTATAAATACAGAAGAAAGACAGCTAGATCGATATAATTCGAGACACAGATTTCACTTTATACTAGACACGCATCAAATTTTGAATTAAATCAAATACGGAGTGGACCGTCTATCGCTCTGTAACGCGATATTTCAGAAGCCCGTAGACGGGATTGCTCAAATATACAATGCCTTAAAAGCAGTCACAAAAGTACATATCAAATTTGATTTGATTTGTATAATTCTGCGTCAGATTTTCGTTTCAGTTACTTGGGAATAATGCGTCTAAGGCACTAATTCGATTTTTGGATACCATTTGCCAGGGATTCATCGCCAAAACACATGCCAAGGTTCACACGATTGATTCAGTAAAAATGCTGAAGTCACGCCATAGGTTGATATTTCGTAACTATTGTACGCCAATGCCAGGCAGGGCATTCTTTGAAATGACACCTTCACTAGAGTATAGAGAAAGTTTTGGGGTGACCACTTCCGCTGGTCTTTATGCAGCGTCCATTTCTTGTTATGATTAGGATTGGCCAAATGAATTTCTTACATTATCTATTATCAGAAAGATATTCATTTAAAGGAATGGATGTAATCGCTAAACATCACGAATCAGAATTTTATTAACAGTAGCAGGTGTAGCCGAAACGTAAATTTTATCCAATCAATTATATCTCAAGCTAGAAATCGATACACGCCGGATAGAGCAATCTGCTTTTGCAAAAGAAAAAAAAAATACACGTGGTTGCTGTCTCACCTCTTATTAAAAATTGAGAAGAAAAAAATGGTGAATCAGTGATTTTTTTTTTTTTTTTTTTTTTTTTTAAATTTTACTGAAAGGCAGGAGTGGATTCAATCATTTGGTGATCCTAGGCATTACATAGTATGTGGTCCCTCTAATAAATTGACCCATGTGATTTCATATTTCACCAGTTTTTTTAAATTAAACAGCTTGTTGATAATTTATTTCAGTTTATTTTATCGCCATCTTATTTTTCGCCAATCTTAAAGTTCGTAAAAATTTTAATAATTAAATATTTTATGCAATTCCTACTTTAATAACTTCTTCACCAAAATATTTTAAAACTTCAAATTTTGAGAGTCATATAATTCACGCATAATATTATAAAGGCCTTCAGTCATAACGTAATATGTATCTCTCTCATTTTCTGTTAGCTCCGGTAGAATTTATGCTTTAAATTAAAGTGGAAAGGATGAATCTGAAATTAATATAATATTTTTTACTGAAACAAAGCATTTTTTTTAATAATATGATTACTGAAAACAGAGTCACTGAGCATTTAAACTTTATGAGCACTAAAGAATATATATCTTATTTTATGTAATATCTCAAGAATTTGTCAACAAAACTTTCTCAGATTCATCATGAGCAGATCGATTTATTAACAATGTTTAATTTTAAAGGCGTCATACACTAAGAAAATAAACAGAATCGTTTGAAATAATCTGCCGAAAAATGTTAACCCTACCCTCTTTAGTGTGGGAAAAAAACTGAAGCCTTACTCATGTGGCGGTGGGGAAAATGGAAGATTTTTTTGGCGGGAAAGTTAGTTTTTAATTAATAATTAAAATTCTAATTAAAAATTCAAAAAAGGGACCAAAGGTGCACATTTCCGACTTCCAAGGTATACATGTACCAAATTTGGTAGATGTAGGTCAAACGGTCTGGCCTGTTGAGCGCCAACACATACACACACATTGAGCTATATATAAGTATAGATTATTTCTACAATTCTGTGAAAATTTGTATGCATTTACAAATTTATAAGCAATGTTTGGAGACCAGCTAGCTCAACGGATATACTGATTGCGTTCAATTTTAATGTTATCCTTTATAAAAAAATCTTGATGTTCATGATTTTTTCAATTAAATGCCATGTAGCCCATATTTGAATGATAGCAAAAGTTGCCATTCAGTGTAAAATTAGAGGCGTATGAAACACCCATGTTCAGTTTATATCTCTTTGCATTATCCGTTGTCCATAATGTGAATCACCCGTGATTCATACCTGCTATTTAATTGGGTACGCTCATCTCTATTACAATTAAAATACAGTAAAGAATTAAACATCTTAATGTGTGAATCACAGGAATGCATTAAGCATGAAATTGTTCTAGATATTAAAACTTTCATTTTAAAAGCCTCGCACTTGTTCCATTCATTGTATGAATGAACTCTACACGAGTCAAATCCCATAGCATCACAATGCCGTTAACAACGTCACTGTGTAAATTATTTTCTGATCACGCATTAACTTTCGTGACGGTGCTACTTGGCCTTTTTACTTTCTCGTATGCGTGATACAGGAATCGTCAAAAAATTTGGACGCGAGATTTTGACTAATCTCGACGTTTTAAACGTTCCTGAGTTTCAGAAACATATTTCTGGAAAGTATCTGTATGTGACAAGATAACTAAAAAAAACGTTGAACTAGATAGATGAATTTTGGTATATGGTCATTACATCAAATGTGTAGATTTCTGTCAAATTTTAAGCATGATGCCGGATGCTGGAATATAATTTACATGAATACTCGAATGTAAGTTAACACGATAACTAGAAAACGAAGAAAGCTGGATGAATGAAATTCGGTATGCAGATTCAATAACTATACTGTTGATGCCTGTCAAATATTGAGCTAAATCCAACTATGAAATGAACGTTTATCGGTCTGTAATTTCAAACGATTAAACGTATATAAATAATATAATATATAAATGCAATAATATATATGCATTTATATATGCAATGATATATATGTAATATAAAATGCAATGATTTAAATAGATCGAATTCGTATTTCGGATACTATTAACCGCAAGCCAGGGATTTATCGCCAAATAAAGAGCCAAGGATGACACGACAGATTCAGTAAAAATACTGAACCCAAACCAGAAGTTAATATTTCGTGACTATCGTTCACCAATGCCCTTGAAGGCGCTGTCTAGGAAAACCCCTTTATTAGAGTATTTGGGAGAAAATTTTGAGAACACACTCGCTGGTTTTGATACAGTGCTCCGACAGAGAGGTGGATGATAGAAACCGAACCAATTGTACTAAACAAAACTTGATATTATTCTAATATCTTAAAATTAATAGAATTTGTGTATATTTGACGATTAACTTAACATATTTTCAATCGAAAATCTGCTTCTCCTCCCTTCCACCATGAAGAACCTGGGTAACTGACTATTCGTAAGTTTACTTACCTAGTGTTGCTATATCAATGTTCCATTTTAAAGCGACACCAGGGCAATTTTGAAACGGACCTCGTCATTTTCAGCCGTGGGCAAGATGACGAGGACGACACCTGAGATGGCACAACTACCTCCCCCTCTCCATACTTCCACACCACACCAGAGGGAGAACATTTGACCCCGGCAAATCTAGCGTGCACCAGACCCGCTTACACGACGTTTCTTCGGTGGAATCTAGTTTCGAGACTGAAATTCTCCGGCTCCGAAATCAAGACTTTACCATCAGGACACCGTGACCCGCTTATTCTCAAATAATCCTTTATTTACGTATGCTTGATTCTTGCGAAACACTGGTTTTGATAGAAATGAGTCGAAACGAGAATTATAGGTTAAAAAAGCATTGTAATTAAATTAGACAGTTTTAGTGTGAAATAACCAATATCCTGTATCCAAGTTATTTCGCTTTGGAGCTAAATTTTATCCACAGCTATGATAATTAAATTCTAATGAATAATGAAATCCTGAATAAGATCGTAACGCAATTCACTGAAACTGATTGAAAACGTAATTAATACTTCAACTGTTATGAAATTATTTTACATAATATTATTTTATTATTTCATTAGATTATGCATTTTAATATTACCTGGTTATTACAATACGATATTAAAGGTGTTAAGAAATTTTAATTTGTCTAATTTTATTTAGAAATTTTAAGTATTTCGCTCACTTTTAAGCAAAATGCGAAGAAATCCGATTCTGCAAATATTTCTTACTAATTTAAAAATTCCAAAAACTTCTGAATTAAAATGAGATTTTAAATCCTTCGCAATGTACTCCTGGCATAAATTGCTATCTGAGTATGTTTTTATATTGTATAACCTTAAAATGAAGCGCTGTAAATTAGAAAATATTCATTCATTCATTTAAACTTGTTTGAATTCACTTTAATAATCTTTCAAAAATGGGGTGCGGTTATTTTATCACTGTATAGAAATGCTTTTGTCAATCAAAATTTAACAATTTTTTAAAAAATGAACTTTTTACTGTCGATTTTTAGCACAGAGAAAGAACTCGAGTAATATAACTCGCTAGTCCGTACGAGCGTGAGTGTTAAATAAGTAACTAAAATAATTCTGATTTTTTTTTTTATATAATACGCTTAAGATATTTTAAAATAAATTAAAGTGAAAGATCTCACGAAAATAAATTTGATTTCTCCAAAAATGTAATTTTTACATTACTTTAAAATTCTCGAAAGTTTTGCTCACGATCGAAATTTTTGAGGGGTAAAAGTTAAAGAAATTGAAAACGAATTAATTGAAATTGTGTTTACAGTTTAGAAAAAGTTATTATTGAGAATCTAACACCCAAGAAGTAATTACGTGCAATAAATCTGGTACATCCAGGCCATGATGGCTGCTTTGTAGAGCGGTTTGAATCATTTTTTCATCATACATGTGGAACTGCGCAAATTACGAATAGAAAATAATCTAACAAGCATTATATCATTTAGGATACAGCTTGTAGATAACCAAGGTTTTTCAGATAGAATGTGGGCCGGAAGAGTCATTAATCAGAGCCAGGGATCGACAGACATAACAGTATTCGTTACAAGTTTATTTGGCAGTTAACCCCATAATACTTTTTTTAATCGACACTGTCGATTTAGGTAGACTATTAATTTCGTTAGCTTTACTATACGTATGCGCAATGGATCATCCAAAAATTCGAGTCTTCAATCCGTTCTCCAAACTAAGCAAGAAAGAGTTAACCGAAAAGAATTGTGGAGTCAAAAGTAGTAAAAGTATTAGAGTGTTTTGATCTTGTAATAATCGAAAGGATGGCAGATATCAGAAAACTTTCAATGCAGAAGTTACCATGCAATGAGGTAGTTTTCGTCTTGATTAAATAAAAAAAACTTCATAATTTCAATAGTCGTTGAGTTAAAAGGAAGTGCCCCCCCCCCCCAAACTGCTTACGCCTTTAAGTTGGAAGACCTATCTATGAACTCGCATGAGATTTTCACGTCTACTATAATATGAATATTATTCAAGTAGTGTTTTTTTTCTATGTCATTCCTGCTCTAAAAACTCCGACCGGAGAAGATTTTTCAGAAATTTTTCGGAAGTTGTTCCATGAAAATTACAGCTAAAAGGTTCTTTAAATGAAATCAATGTAAATTCTGAGAAAAAAAATGCCACTGGACCCTTTCATGTTTAACTAACAAGATACTATATTAAAGTGGATATGTTCACTTTTCGCAGAAAGCTTTTCCGGTCTTTGGACTGAAATCAAAGGAAGTAGATTATGTCGATACAAAGATACAAGCTAGAATGCCTAGTCTATTTCTCCCCAACCTCTCCTTCCTTACAAGAAAAGAATTTTGTTGTAGTATCTAATTTTCCGAGCACCTTTAATAATCATAAGCAAAAAAATGAGATGTGGAAATTCTGAAGCCAGTTGAAGTGCTCTCCATCAACTTCATTGTACGCACCAGCAACATGTCTTTATCTTTACTTTTAATGTCTTTACTATCATATTTAAGGCCGGGATAGCCTGGTTGGTAGAGCGTTGGATTCGCGTCCCTTAGGTTGCGAGTTCGAACCCCGCCGGCCGAAGATTCCCCGCGTGCTTCGTGGCTGGCGCGCGTATAAATCTGTCGTGGTCACAAAGTCCTCCATGTCGAGAGTAATACCACTGGGGGTACTGGATCAGGGGTGATCGTTCTCTGATTCGGGTCTAAATTACGATCTGTGGATGAATGAAGTCCGCCCCGTAAAAAGGGTTGAGACGTGTGTGTAGCTAAGTCGTTCTCTTGGCCCTAGATGGCGCTACTATAGAAACAAGAGGCCCTCCCCCTCAGGCTTAAATCGGCCGTCGAAACAGCGGGCTTATCCATGGCAAGTGCCATAAGAAACAACAACTATTATATTTTGTAGAGAGAAGAAACCCTAGAGCATTTTAAGACTTTTGAATATTCAACGATTATCTGAAATTTGATAAATATCTATAATTATCTCAAGGTCGCATATTAGATTTCAAAGAGTTAGCTGGATTGAATATCATCGTTCCTGCATACCCACAAACAGACTGACCAAAAGAAAAGATGGAATGTGACAAAATTCTAACACAGGTAAACGATTGAATGGTTTGCTCGCAAAAAAAAGAAGTAACTCCATTCTGTGGGAGAAAAAAAATTACCCATACAACTCTGAACTTTTATAAACAGAGGAAAAATGCTCCATCCAAACATTAACGAGAATGGAAGGGTTCGCTGCAAAAAGAATGTAGCTCCAACCTAGGGGAATTTGGAGTTACTTGTCCTGTTATGTGGTAAAATAAAAACTTGTTCGTTTGGTGCCAGGAAGATGTAGCTCTAATCGTTAGTTCTCGCGTTACCCAAGCAATGGAGCTGTTTGTCTCATTAATTTGTTGCAATATAGAAATGGCTCCTGGTGCTACCGCCATTTTCCCCTACCCATCGTGCCTTCGGAAACACTGAAAAACGTACAAGGAAAGTGGAAAGTTTTTCTACCTTGCGAGTACACTGGTATCGTTGAGAAAACAAATGAAAAGTATGTTGTGGAATGACGAAGGAATGATTTTCAACTTCGTTAACCTATTAAAAGGTTTCTTCCTGAAAACTCCTTACATCATTTCTAATGATAACACAAGTATTTTATAACGAAATATAGAGTTTTTACTTATGTAAAATCCAAAATAAATAAAGGAAACATTATGTAAAGTGAGTGTTGGACTCCTCTGTAACAAGACAGAAAGAATATTCAAGATCCAAAACATTACTCCATTAATGCTTAACATGAATCAGCCATTGTATCCCCATCTCCTTCCACTTCCACTTAAGAGCCCAAAATATAAGGATGTAATGGAAATAGCTCGCAAATACGTCCCACAAAATGATATGTAGATCTATGATGGCCTGTAATCCGAAGACGCAGCAGATGAGACCGAAGTCACAGACAGGGAGTATGATGATTAATAGGAATATATATATATATATATATATAGTTTTGGTTTTAAAGCCATGTTGTATGATTATTATTTATATTTTGTTAGTTTAAATAAATAATAATATAGAAAGCTGCATTTTTATTGGGAAATATTTTTATAGAGATAGACTATTTGGTTACAAAAAAAGAGGTCGCTCCAATATTCCAACATGTGCCACGTCATCTAGAAAAATATATTTTTTGAGTGAAAATATTGTCATCATATGTAAAGAACAATTAAGAAGATGGACGAAAAAAAAATCTTCACACAATCTTGAATTTAGAATTTTCAAACGTTTTTTGCTGTTCTCTGCAAACTTGAATAATTGGAGCCACCTCCTTTTTACATCAAACCCTTCAGTACCCATAAGATTCAAGGAGGTTCGAAGAAAATCCACCTACTTCTGAAATGATGTTCGTTTTTCGATTTAATAATTCAAAAACAAAACGAGAGAAAATGAATTAAATTTAATATGAAGCACTTAACATTAAAATCAGACTTCTATGAATTAAAAAAAATCATCGGTCAATAAGGCAACCACCTGTTCAGTCGTGTGTTTGTGAATGCGAGATATGGAAAACTCACAGAGCAACATATTATATACATGCACACATATATAAAAGTTTTGTCAGCAGAAGTTCTGTATCAAATTTCGGACTAAATTTGTGAGCTGGTTGATCATCCGTTCGGTCTGTACAATTATGTGCCTGCGAACAAGACAGCTAAGAAACCGGAATGATTTAGAATATATAAACTAAGATTTTATTGAATGATTCTTATATATTTAACGAGTAGATTAAATTCTGAAAGATAAACACCTTTACTTAATCTGTACCTCTGTTCCTACGACTAGAGGGAATATAAATTCATCGTTTTGCGTAATCTTGTGAAATAACCGCTGGAATAACAGTTTCGACACCTCCTTTTTTTATTTGGCAAGCCTTTTACTTCGATTTTATGCAGTCAATTTATGCGATGTTGGAATCTTATTTCTATGATAATGTTTAGTGTCAATTTTCAACCAATTAATTACTTCAACCATTCGAAACTTTCCATTTTTGGACAATATCAAAATTGGGCCGAACAAAACTCTAGATTGGTACCATTAGTCCCATTTCGGTTATCGTATTTATATACAGGCAAACTTCCCCCTCAGAAAAACGGACAAAGATTTCTGTACAGATCTGAATACTGACAATATATCAAATTGCATTTACCTGAACCGTTGCGCTTTTGTAATGTTAACAGGTAGGCGATCAACGTCAAAAATACGTTTCTCACTCTAGTGCAAGTTTAAAACGCAAAAATTCAAAATGTCGTGGAAAACTTTTTAACGATAAAAAATGAATTTTCTTTCTATGCTTCTAAGTAAAAATCTGTGTAAATGAAATCGAATATTGAATCTTTTGTATCTCATAAAATCCAAACGACTGATTTTTAATATGTTCTCTCACAAATGCTCTAGAATACAAGAAAGGATTTGGGACAATTAACACCAGAACGTCCGTCGGTGCCGATTGGACACAGGAGCCTGTAGTTTGTTCTCCTACCCGCATTTTAGCATGGAATTTGAAAATTTTTCGTGACTTTTAATAATTTTCCATAGTGATCACAAAGAAAAAGTTTTGTGGTTCTAGGTTATTTAGGAAAGATTTAACAACAACAACTAAATATACCTAGAACGTCCGCTGGAGTCGTTTCGACACCAAAGCAATTTATCATTATAAATAGCTATCGTTCAACAAACGATAGTTCTAAAACAAACTTCCGAAAGTACTATCGCGCATTTATTCGACCTTGAATGCAGTGTTATTGAGTCCACAGCAGAAAGGAATCGATTATTCTAAAATTGCCGTGTCCAAGTGTTTCGTTAGACAGCATTTGCTTATCTGCTCATAAAAAATATTGCATTCCATTTTTGATTCGAAATTAAAGAGTGTAATGGAAAAGCAACTAAAAAAAATATGCGTCTCTTGCACGAACATGATGCGCGGAAAATGTACAGGAAATATTGAATATCACTGTATCCACTGCAAATGAGGTATGTACAAAACATTATGCGTAAATACGATAAATAATGATTAAAAACTTGCGTTCTCACAAAAATTACGATTTTGCTTATTATACTAATATTTATGAATATTATTTTTTGTATTGTTTTTTTATAGTTTTTATTATATAAATGGTCATAATATATGATACTTACATAAAATAACATTAAAAAGTCTTCCAACTAACCCCTACTGAACAGTAGTCCCGCAATTATTTCGTTATTATAATTATTTTATATATTCTTTATCGAGATGTCGTAACGTCACAGGCGAAAGTTTAAGGGTAATCGAAATCCCGGACGTTCTAGTGTTAATGAATTAGTTTTTAGTTAATAAAAATAAACTATTATTTTCCAACGGATTTTAAAATCCTCCCAGCTTTTGCGTATGACTTCGAATGGGTTTAATTTGGCAAAATAGGGTAAAAGGAAAGAGGAAATGTTTACATTTAATAAAAAAGTAAATTCGGGAAAGCCCACATCTTTCTGCGTTTCACCCCTTAGTGAGATAGAACCGTCGAAAAGTTGTCGCAGAATACTGGAACGAACATTACGTATATGTTGTTACATCCACAGTACTGGCCAAGAAAACAATACAGCGGCATCTATGACAAGTTTAGGATTTCTAATGAAACAACGTCTTCTATTCCCTTCCTTCCATCGAGAAAAACAAAGATGGTATTTTTTACCTGAACTGTGCTGAAATAGATGGGTAGATGTTCCAGATATACAAACATTTCTTTATGGCTAAATGGACTTTATTCTATTAAATCGTCACAAAAACTATTATGTTGAACCCTAGAAATTGACGAGCCATTTGTAAATGGCAGAGTACAGCATATGAGCGTTTTGTACTACATGTTATATAGAAGAAAACTCATTTCTGCATTTTATACACCTTTTCTTGACTGACTGAAGTCAAAATTCGACACAAAACTACATTTTCTAAAACAATATCAAGTACCAAATTTCATTCATCTAACCTATTGTCTTTAAATATCGCATTTACATGTAGCAAGCGTGCAGGCAAACAATCGGTTGACCTGCTGACGAATACGATTCTATAGTGTTGATGCTAAACTGTATTTTAGATTTTAACATCAAGATCTTACGTTGTGCATTTATCGTATTCATTTATTATCAGACAGATGGCAAACAAAGTACTGTACATAAATTTCGTTTAAAATTTGACAAAAATCTACAAATTTCGCATGAAGATCACACACCGAATTTCATACGAATAGGTCAAAGATTTTTTTTTAGCTATAGTGTTCATAGATGTAATTCCAAAAATGTGTTTTTCGGTCAATGATAGGTTTTAAATGCGGATATTCGACAAAACCTTGTGATCGAATCGTTTGACAGTTAAATACTTTGTAAATTCTGTATACGAAAAAGCAAAAAGGTAATTTATCATAATTTTAATACTGGTAAAAATACACGACTGTACGATTTGACGTAATAATGAAATTAGAAAATGCTATTATAAATCTTGATTATTTTAATAAAAACAATTTTACAGACTGCATAGGAAATATAAAAATTGATTCAATTAAAATTATTTCATTAAGAGTAGATTAAATAATACGGAAATAAAATTAGAGGAATTAAAAAAGTATTTTTTGAATTTTCAAACAATTAAAATCCTTTATAAAATATTTTCAGAAGATACAATTACAATCCAAAGCGTAATCTTTGTACACTAAAAATTCAACAAGGGCCTGTCTTTTATTTTGAAGAACATGTGAGCCAAGTTTCATTAAGATCGGATGAAAACTTTATATTTGCTTTTAAAAAAGCTTTCAAAAACATATTTATGTACATACAATCTTTAATATCTCCTTTCGAGTGTATGTAACCTGTGAAATTTAAACGAAGAATAACTGCAGCGTCTAGAGTCTCAATTGAATCACCTAAATTATTGATCATTTTTGAAAAGTTGTTACATTTCATTTTCGCCAGATGGCAAGAAAAAAAGAAAAGAACCCGAAAGAAGAAAATGCAAACTAATAAGAAATTGGAACA
Source organism: Argiope bruennichi (assembly GCF_947563725.1). Taxonomy (NCBI): domain Eukaryota; kingdom Metazoa; phylum Arthropoda; class Arachnida; order Araneae; family Araneidae; genus Argiope; species Argiope bruennichi. Next base: position 22,153,279 of record NC_079152.1, on the reverse strand, counting down.
AAAAACGAAGAAACTAAAAGCAATAATTCTACATTATACATAGAAAGCAATTCCTTCAAAAATTACAGCCATCTATAGTCAAAAAACTGCATTTTGTCTATTTCTTAGATTTTTTTTCTCACTGAAGCCAGGAAAAACATTTAAACAATTCCATCAAGTCAGATTTACTTGTAAGACTCACGATTTTAGTTTAAATAAGAACATATTTTTTTTCTTTTTAATCTGAAATATGGTATCCCATTCTCGGTTCAAAAAATACATATCTGTAGTGATTGGATTTTGAAGCGTTAGAAAATAAACGTTCATAGATGGCGCTAGACAACTAGCGCGACTGTAATTAAAAGAGTGAGATCATTCGAGTGTTTGCTCTTGGAGGAGAAGGAGTTACTGAGCAGAGTAACTCGAACGAATCTGCAATAAATTTGTTAAATTTTCTATTTGCCTAATTTTTTTCAAAGCACTCACGAACCAGCCACGACAATATCCATTAATGATTTTATATATTTCAGAATGACTAAGGGAAAGAAAAACTTTTTTTATTTGGTATTCCAATGACGTACAGTGTAAGAAAAACTGTGCTACTAATTAATATTTTAGTATTAGAATAGCTATCAAATAGAAAAGAACATGTTTTAATCAAATCTTAATCCAGTCATACATCGAATGACTCGTATCTCAGAAATAACGGTTTTACACCCACTTTGACTGACATTCGGAGTAATTCTGAGGATGAAGACAAATTACCACTCCAGAACGAATCTAGCTCAGATTTTTCTGCTAACGTGAAAATCCCACCACTTTGTTAGAATGAGCTTCAGGATCTAGTTAAAGGTCTCAGTGTGTCTAAATTTAAATTAATCGCCGAAACACTGATTCGCCAAGGTTCACACGATAGATTCAGTAAACTTTCCAAATCCAAACAAAGACTTTTAATAAATTCATAATTATTGTACTCCAATACCAAACAAGGCGTTCTCTTGGTTGACACCTTCATTACAGAGTGTGCAAGGAATTTTTAGGAAAACCTTTCTCACTTGTTTGTAATGATGTTAAGTTAAATACTTTTCAATATGAATTATCAGAGACACCTGATCATAGGTTTCTTTTTAAAAAAGCGTCAAAGCAATCCTGCAGCATAATGGTAATCCTTTAGGACACTCGATGCAGGTAGGCATCGAATATAATGATTTGTACACGACTCTTCAGTTAATCAACTATCGTTGGATGTTTTGTGGAAACTTTAAAATACTAACCATGTTGTAGGGTCAGCAGATAGGTTACACAGAATATCTGAATGGAAGAAAGTCAAAGATTTTAATTTGTCTAAAACTGACGACCCTTTCTAGGTGTATTAACGCCTGGCGGAAAAAATATCGTAATTACAGCTTGACCAAATTTTATGACCACCTCTTTATTAAAAGTTAGGGCTCATTAAGCATTTTATAAAATCACCGTCTAAAGATGGGGAATGCTTCAAATATCTGTACTCAAAGTTAAGAACCTGACAGAAGCCATATTGAAAGAGGGCATTTTTACTGGCCCCGACAGAGAAAAACTTATCCGATTCCCTCTTTTCAGAAACAATGGAAGACAAAGAAAAATATATGTGAAACTTTTAAGGATGCAGTGGACAGATTTTGGGGATTTCTCTGCACACCATCTCTAGAAAATTACTTTATTGCAAACAAAACAAACTATAAACATTGTACAGTCGCTAACAAAAATAGTGGGATACATTTGCAGCTTAGCTATTTATTATCGCCCTTTCACAAAATTGGTATCGTTGGAAATAACTCAAAAGCACATCTTAGTTTAGACATTTTAACGAATTGTGCCACTTTTTTGATTACGTTTGCCAATGTTTTTCGTACAATCGATTGCTTGTCATGAAATTAGACTTCAAAATTATTTTTTCTGAGCTTCTGATAAAAATTGAGAGTTAAAGATTTTTGCAAAATGGCACGTTCTTGCAATTTTATGTGACTTTATGCAATAATCTAATAAATCTAAATCTAAAATTATTTGCAATAATCTATAACACTGCGAATAACTACGAAATGTTAAACCTTTTGCTTTCTCATAGTACCTTTATTTTTATTTATAATAAAGATGTATTGTGTGTGTGTGTGTGTTGGCGCTGTACAGACCAGACTGTTTGATCTACATTTACCAAATTTTGCACATTGATATATTTTAGGTCGGGAATGTGCACCTCGGAGCTACTTTTTTTTTTTAATTTTTAATTGGAATTTTGATTAATTGAAAATTATGCAGAATTTAGGTGTTTTTTCCACGTTAATTCCGAAAATATCGCATAAAAATGGTTTTGCATCAAGTCCAAAAAATTATCTTTTTAATGATATGTTTTAACCTATAAATTAAGTTTTTATTGTTAATGATTTTTTTTAAAAAAATATTTTAACCATATTTTCAACAATTTATTTTGCGCAAAATAAAAATATAATTTAATCTGCTAGAGCACGAGCCTTTGAATATACATGTAAAAAAAATTAGCTTTTATCAACGTGTTGCCATCACACTGACAAAAGTTCAAATTAAAAAAAAAAAAAAATAAGTTTGCATGTTTAATTTGCAATAACAATTTATTTTTAATTTAAGCTTTTGTCAGTATGATGGCAACTTGTTGATAAAAGCTAATAATTAGATAATTTTTCCTATACACGCATAACGTGCTCGTGCAAGTTAAATTTTATTTTCATTTTGTGCGAAATATAGTCTTGAAAAATATGGTTAAAATATATCTTTAAAAATTCGTTAAAAATAAGAATTTAATTAGTAGGTTAAAGCATTGGTTCATTAAGAGGATAATTTTTTGAACTTTAACTTGATGCAAAAGTCAGTTTTGTGCTGTAATATTTTTGGAACTTATAGCGGGAAAAACACCCAAATTTCGACTGATTTTTAAATATTTAAAATTCTAATTAAAAATTTTAAAAAATTGCTCCGAGGTGCACATATCCTGCCTCCAAGGTATAAACATGCCAAATTTGGCAGCTGTAGGTAAAACGGTATGGTCAGTAGAGCGCCACACACACACACACACACACACACACACACACACACACACACACACACACACACACACACACACACACACACACACACATTGAGCTTTATTAACGACGGGTTAATTGAGGGTGGGAATAGGAGGGTAAAAATTTGGGACTATAGGGTATTTTTTGATGCCAAGTGAAAAAAAAAAAAAAAAAAAAATTACAAAAAAAAAAAATTGGATAGAGAGGGACACCCTAATTACCTCGTGTTGTGAAATATAATTTACGACCTATTCTCATACCAAAATATGTACCAAATACACATAAAAAATTTCATAAAAATCGGTCGAGCCGTTTAGGAGGAGTACGAACACAAACACCGTGACACGAGATTTTTAAATATTAGATTATTTGATATATTGCATAAATAATGTGTACCACAAAGCCTTTTTTTTTAATAAGATTACAACGATGAAGAATTCTATTTTCATCTAGTTATATATATCTCTTCCATTTTAAATACAAATCTAAATCTTACAGCAGTTGACAGAAAATTAGAGATAGAAAGTACAATGAACAAAATATCGCGAGGCTTCCATAATAATACGAGTTATGTCACTATCGAAATATGAAGTATAAAAATAGTTTGCTGAAGGAGCTATTAAGAGACCCAGGTTCATAAATATTTAATTGAAAATCATAGAATGCATTACTCCCGGCGAACCAGCTGGTCGTCAAAAGCGGCTGGTGTGAAATGAAATGAACTCTTGGAGATGTATAGTACATAACAAATTTCATCCATCTCAACTCATTCCATTTTTGAGTTAGCATGCTAGCTGAGAGACGGATGCCATTTCAAATGTTCTATTTCGGTTTCCGAATGTTCCCAAATGTGAAGCTTTGCTAAAATCTAGTAATTAATCTATTTAAGCACAACTGCTCTTTGCTCAGGAAATTAGCATCAGAACAACAACAAAAAAATGTTTATTTCAAATACTGTTTTATTATCGCCATATATTAAAATAGTAAATTTCTATGACCAGATAAGTGGAATTTTATTTCTCTAACTTCTATAATATTTTTGTAATTCAAAATTTCAGTATTATCATTATGATTATTAAGTTAAATCTTTAACTTACAGCACTGAAATCCACTTGCTGCCCATATTATCCACAATAATATTAGCCCAATACTATTGATCAATTAATTTTTTTCCATATTTTTGTTAATAAAATAACCGTATGAAACTTAATCAGTATCCTATCCCATTAACAATCGCTTCAGCTTGAAAATAAAATTCTCTACAGATAATTTCATTGTCTTAAAATGTGTGTACGAAATGCGCATTCCATCAACTGGAGATTTAAAAAAATGGTTAGAGAAGCGTATTCCATTCGGCATAAAAATTAAGCTGTGTGTGTGTGTGTGTGTGTGTGTGTGTGTGTGTGTGTGTGTGTGTGTGTGTGTGTGTGTGTGTTCCCCTGGCCATATCTTTTGATCTATAGCTACCATATGTGATGCATGTATAATTGTATGTCTGGCCATACATATACATACAAATTAACCGATAACTTGCGAAAATGATATTGCAAAAAGTAAATTTTTTTAAAGGTTTAAACGATACAAATTAACCGATGTAAAATGTTCTCTTTCATGATACCAGTTTAGCAGTCATATGAGTTTTTGCTGGGTTTTGGCAATTTAAAAATAATTTTCCTAATTTCCAACAATAAATTACATTACCCTGAAATTCAAACCGTTTTATCAATCAAATGATCACGTGATTTTTTCTTCCCTTGTTGATAATTAAAGAAGTTAATATCTGTGTCTGTGCAGTTCACAGATACATAAAAAAATTAAGTTACAATACCAAGAATATGAACAATACATTTACACTTCCGACATGTCACGTGACTGATATCCGATAGAACGTTTCATGTGCAAGAGAAGCGGAACTTAACTGACTACTAAAGCAACACGGTTTTAATGTCAGACATGGAATTATCAACTATAACCATTTTACCTGGGGAATTCTGAGACGACCAGTTAATAATAAAGATAAATGTGAGTGTGCGCGAGAGTGGAGTGATTGTATGCGTGTTGGGGCTGTACAGGTCAGATTGTTCAATTTAGAATTACTAAACTTCGGATATGCGTAACTTGGAGGGTAGAAATGTGAACCTCGGACGCATTTTTTAAAAGAAATTTAACTAGAATTTTAACCTTTTAAAGAGCCATTTTCTTCTAATCATATTATGTTAAAATATTTTTAGGCTTGAAATTAGAATAAGAAAAGGGATCATTTAGCTTATTAGATAAATTTAATTTGGTTAATTAATAATTAAGTTACAAAACCAAGACGCATCATTTTGTGTGAGATAAAAAAAAGCATCTAAGTTTCTGTCTTTCTAAAAAAATGTGTCAGAACTTATGCCAGCCTACATAATTTCATGCAAAGATTGATAAATTTGGTGGGAAGCATACTTCCCACGGCCTTAGAAAAGGTTAATCAATTAAAATTGAACTGAATTTTGGTGTTTTTCTGTGATAACTTTCAAAACGTTTACAGCATAAAAAAATTCATTTCGCATCATTTTGAAATTTTAAAAAAATTGCTTTTTAATGATACCCATTTAATAAGGGTGCAAATTTTTCCTAAATTTCATCGATTTCTTTCACTTTGTCTAGCTTCCAACAATAGATTAAATCATTATACGGTTTAAGAATTAAACCGTTATATAAAATATCTAATCGCGTAGTTTTCTTTCCAAAGCTAAAGAGGAGGAAATCTGTTGAATATCTATGTAGCTTACAAGACTAAACAAAAAGCAAAATTACAATACTAGGAAATTTAGAAAATAGAAGAATTGCGCATCTCTGTTTTTTTAATAACCTTATGATTTTACACGACGGATCTCTATTAGACAGGTTCATTTACACAATTAATAGAACATATGCAAATCTATGAATAGAACATTCTTTTAAAGTCTTACATCGGCATAAAATTATGATGAAGCGCTTTAATTAAAATTAAATATAATCATTATCCCGACGAACCAGCTGGTAGCAAAAGGTGGCTATATTTATATAAAAAATTTATTTAAAATTTGAAAAAAATCACTCATGTTAAAGAAATCTAAATCTTTTATTTTACTAAAATTCCTGTAAAAAATGTCTTATTTTGATTTTAACAAGCTGATATTTACTTTATAATCCCCGGTGGGTAGGATCTTCTTGGGTGGAGTTTTTAGCAAACAAAATTAAGTATATCTCAAGAACTACTGTATTTTTCGAAACAAAATTTAATACAAAGAAAAGCCTGTATGATAGAGTGATTGGAAAAGCTAGATTTCCGTAATAGGAAAATTTTTAGATATTTCTTCATTAACTAGAATTAGTAACTAATTACTAAAGAAAAACTGCTAGCAATAAAAATGTCTTAAAAAGAGCAATCTTGTGAAGATACGATAATAAGTCAAAAATCCAGAAATGTTTTATTTTTGACGACAGTACTTGATCCAGAAAACGTCTGCTAATTTTGGAGTTATTGAATAATTTGATTAAACAAAATAGTCATTTGCCTTGCTGCACTCTTTAACATTTGTATAGTAAAATTATTCCGAAGAAAGAATAAGTGGAAAAGATATTAACACTTTCCAAATTTCAAACAATTTTTGATCTCGGACCATCTACAACAAAAGAAGCCTCCTGATGCAAGCGATCATTTTTATAAACGAGCTGCCCAAAATCAAAAGCATCGACGAATTAATAAATTAGACTCATTAATCTGCGATTTGCAATTACTAAAAAGGAATTAAACGGAACATTCGAAGTGGAAGCCGTTTGCTGAAACAGCATCAATTGTGTTGAAATAAACGATTTCGAACAAGATATAACTTTGGCCTTTAAAATATGAACGTTTCAGCGTAATTTGAAGGGGCGCAAGTCTTCAGAATATGTTTATAAGAAAAAAACACCAAAACATTTAAAATGCTCTAAATTCGAACGTGGCTAAATTGTGAGCAAATAGAATGAAATCAACCATTTACTAGGACCACTAATTGCAGTTATTCAATGCATTAAAATATGCACTTTATTAGATACTGTTTAAGATTCGAAATTGTCAAAGATATGTTATGAATTATCTATTAAAATCAGCTCTATTTCAGTTATAAAGGTATCATCAGATCGATGTCATTAAGAAATTTATTTTGTTACATAAATACTTTTCAATGTCAATTCTAACCATCGTTTGTAGTCTCCTCAAAACTTTCTTGCATACACTCATAAATTTATAAGGCAAAATAGATCTTACACGGCACTGACGTACAAGAGTTACAAAATATTTTCTGGCCTGAATTCAGCATTTTTACTGGATCTATCATGGGGTAGTTGGCGAGTTTTTTGGCGATGAATCCCTGACATTCGGTTAATAGATTGAAAAAAAAAAAAAAAAAAACCGATTTTGAGCTTTAGAGACGTTTTTCCATATTGATTGAAACACAGTTAAATACAAAACTACAATTGTAGTCACAAAATAACATACTAAATTTGATAAATTTAAATCGGGGCATTTTTGAGTCACCGTGTTTACATGTTTCTGAAAGTACAGACCGACAGACAGTATAGCCTTTTTGGATTTTGCTCAACATTTCACACGTGTATACATTGTTGATGTTACCTCTATGTACTGAATTTTATTCATCTAGTTCTCTTCGTTTTGTAATTATCGTATTAACTTATATTGGAAAAGACGAACAGACAAACCGGATCTTGCTAAAAATTTGGTGTAAAGACCGTATATTAAATTTCATGCGTGTAGCTCAAAATATTTTTAGTTATATTTGTCACAAACAGACAGACAGAAATGATGCCCAAAATGTGATTTTCGAATTCAAGTAAGTGTAAAACATGGAGATACGGCAAAATGTCATTTTTTTCTCTTTTTTTATAATTACAATAATTTCCCTATACTACGTATACGAGAAAGTAAAAAATAAAGTTTGATCATATTGTTACAGAGCAAGCTATTATTAACATTGCTTGTATAACGATAAAAAAAATATTACTCATGCTTAAAAGGTCTTATTCTACCAATGCTTATATTTTAATGGTATGAATTTAATCGGGGTGCAATCCAGGAAAATCTTCCGTCTCACTAATGCCATTTTTGTGCAGATAAGATCAACTTGAGTAACGCGACAAATTCTAAACACAGAAACGAAATAATACTTATTGAAAACCAGAGCCGGGAATAACAAAAACCACGAATCTAAAGTGAATATAATTCAGTAAGTTTTTTTTTTTTTTTTTTCTTTTTCGAAAGCCTCGGCATTGGATTTCGCTGAATAAAATATAATTGAAGATAGAGTACAATCAAGGCTAAAAGAGTGACTAATTCAAAGCAGCTGAATTCATAGTGGTTAGATGGAGGAGAGGGGGAAAAAAAACTGTTCTCATCGGTTTTGTTATGACTAGAGAAAACTAAATGGGACAGCTGTCAAAATACCCCTTAACCTTTACTGGAGATGAGTTAAATCATCTAGAACAGAGGTTCACAAGCTTTTTTTTCTCGTGTACCACTTTCAAAGTTTTACTATTTTCAGTAGACCCCCTGCTGCTATATTTCTACTGTATTCCCAAAACTCCTAAAAAAAATCACCCTAAATTGGAGGTGTTAAGAAGAAAAAACAGTAGCACATTTTCTTGTGTCCTATTTATTAAAATAATGCTTGTGGTTATACAAAATTATAAACATTTATTATTACATACAATCAAAATTGACAAAATATAAGTTTTCTTTTCACGTCTACGTGGACCCCCGTGTGGTCTCCTATGGACCCCTGGGGGTCCACCTGGACCACTTTGGGAACCTATGATCTAGAAGTACTAAACGCATTTACTTCACTTGACCTTACCCAGTGGGAGAGGTCTTTCCGAAATTTTCTCGCATATTCTCTAATGAAGATGAAATCCATAGAGCTGATATATAAAGTATAGTCAGTATCTCAACTGTATGATGAAATCCTTCCTCTCAAGGGAAAAAAAAAATCAAACTTAGAACGTAACGAATGACTCCACCCCGAATCTGTACATAACTGTTTTGCGAGTTGTATAATGAAAAAAAAAAAAAACCTCATAATCCACATTTTGAACTTTTTTCGACCATGGGATATGAAACTTTGTACCCAACTACCAGTTTTAATAACAGATCGCATATCAAATTTCATTTTTATGCCATTGCATCTTTGAATTACAGCGTTCGCACGCACGCAGAAGTGCAATCATTCGTCGGATTTGATTCACAATTCGATGCGGATTTACACCTCAGATGCTAAACTTGAATACCAAATTTTATTCAGCTAGCTGTTTACATTTGGTAGTTAGAGAGTTCATTTAGATTTAGATAACCAGACAGAAAGATAATTCCCAAGACCGTGTCGTCTGATTCAGAGAGGTCTGAATCGAAAGTTTTGATAAATCTCGAATACAATTTTTTTTTAACAATTAGAATATTTCCTCGCTGCATACTTAGTATATAACATAATAAAATAACATTCTTTCGGGTGAAAATCGAAATCCAGTGCCATCAATATACAGAATGTATTACCTGCAACGGGCAGTACGAATGAGTAAATTGTGTATTTACTTCTTGGAATGTATTTACGCTGTGCTAGAACTAATTTATGAGAATATGATTTTGGCAGAAAGTAAACAGGGGGAGGGGGACAGACTCGAGAAAATGAAACGTTCATTTTAAAAGTTAAAACGGGTAATGATCTAAATTTTAATTTAAAAAAAACCCACCCCAGTATTATGATGCGCATTGGTAAAAAAATGATAAAATCCAAACTTCCCCTTATAAAACACGAATTGCTCCGCATATAAAACACGAATTGCTCCGCAAAGATCTATAAAACAAATTCAATCATTTTTAAGGCTCAAAGAATAATTTCAATATACACTAAAATGTTAAGTGCTAAGCAGAGAAATCTGGATCAGATCAAAAAGAAAGATCAACTTTTTAAAGAAAACTTATAAAAATCTCTTTTTTAACAACATTTTTAAGAAGAGCAGTATCTTTAGAGTTTATATCGATGCAAAAGACAGATTCAAATTCCTGTTCATGAAATTCAATAACGAATATTTACATCTTATCCGGTACATGATCAGAAGGACCCCCCCTCTTTAGAAGACATTGGCAGTTATACTTCCAAGTATTAATAACCAAATCTTAAAAAACTGAAAATTATTTTTTGGGCACAAAATTTAATATCTCAATTGAGAGCGAAATTTTCTAAACTCAAAGAAACGGGTCTCCTCAAATCTTTCTCGCATACTTTATAATAAAGTCATCTCAGAAAAAGTCTTTCATGACATTGCCGTACAATAATTACTAAATATTAACCTTTGAAGTGAATTTAGCACTTTTGTTGAATCGATCGTGTAATCCTTGGCAAGTTTAAATTTATTTTTATTTTATTTACTAGCCGCTTTTGGCGACCAGCCAGTTCGCCAATCTTAATGTTCATTAAAATTTTAATAATTAAATATTTTATGTAACTCCTATTTTAATAGCTTCTTCATCAAAATATTTTACAGCTTCAAATTTTGATAGTCTTATAATTCATTTATAATATTATGAAGGCCTTCAGCCATAACGTAATAATTTTCTGTTAGCTCCCGTAGAATTTATGCTTTAAATTAAAGTGAAATGGTTAAATTGCAAATCATTTTTTTTCTGAAACGAAACATTTTTTAAAAATATGAGTATTGAAAACAGAGTGAGTATTTAAACCTTATGGGCACTAAATATCTTTTATAATTTATGTAATATCTGAAGAAATTTTTTACAAAATTCTCAGATTCATCATGAACAGATCAATTAATTAACAATGTTTAGTTTTAAAAGCATGAAACTAAGAAAATAAATAGAATCGTTTGAAATAATCGGTCGGAAACATGTTAAGCCTTCAAAACCAAGTCCGTATCCGTTGTCAACAAACAGAACACAATGCGGGAAAGTTTTTAATTAATAATTAAAATTCTAATTAAAAATTCAAGAAAGGGAGACCAAGTACGCATTCCCGATCTCCAAGGTATGCATGTACCAAATTTGGTAGCTGTAGGTCGAAAGATCTGACCTGTAGAGCGAAAACACACACACACTGAGCTTTATATAAGTATAGACAAGATATCTATTCTAATCGGAGCAGAACACCTAATTTGTAAACTTTTAGTAATCGACATACATCTGTTAACAAAATGATCTAAATAAAATAATTATATTGTATATAAATTTAATGAATAAATGCTGATGAATGCCTTTTAATTTTTTATGATGATGCCTTTTAAATTTTTACATATATCCTCTGTCCTGTGAATCATATTTAACAAAATATTCTTAAGACATAAATAAAAAGCCTTGCACCCCAATCAAATACATCAATTACTAAAGCTGACCGATTTATGAAATTTCAATATCTCTATACTTTAAAAACGGGTGATTTTAGATCACTTTATCGACCGTCACAAAGAAGGCAATCATCTCCCAGGTTGTCTCAAGAGTGATTGGTCAAGATTGTGAAAATGTTGATTGTTCTAATATTTTAATGATCAAAACTTAATAAATCGGTCAGATTTAAAAGCAGAAGAGTTCATTTATTTAAAAGTTAGAGTGTCAAGAATATTTTGTCTAAATTATTATCTACGACAAAAAGGATTACCTGAAATTTAAACTTCATAATTTTTTGAAGTATATTTATAAATAAAGTATTATTGACAGCATTTATATCCTTTTGAAAATAAAACTAAAAACTGAATGTTTCATTGAATCATTTTGTTTTGAATTCTTGTTTAATAATTCATTGAGATATAAATTATGAAAATTATTCTGCAGTGCACATAAGACTTCAATGCCAAACGACTACTTTCAATTCTCATTTTTTTTTAAGACGTGCTCGAATTTACTAAAATACGTTTTTATATTAATTGCAATTTCATCATTTCCACTTTAATTTAAAATTGAATTTTACGGACGCTAATAGAAAATTCGAGAGAGATGCGTAATCCAATGAACAGAACGGATTAAAGCCTACATAATAGTAGTATTAGAGAATTATATGACTATCAAAATTTGAAGCTTAAGAATATTTTGTTGAAATATATACTATGAAAACAAGTTACATAAAATATTTATTCGAACATTTTAGCGAATATTAATACTGGCGAACCGGCTGGTCGCCAAAGGTGGCCAGGTCTACTTCAAGAAGTAATCAAGCTTAAAATATTTTAATGAATTTGTTTTAAAAATGCTTTCAGCGTACTTGTACACACCATATCGGGAAAACTTTATTATATTTAATACAAATGAAATCTATTCTTAAATCGAAATGAACTATAAGAGATTCGAGCAATTTATATAAAAAAAAACTTTTGATAAGTTTACTCTCAAAAATTTGAAGATCCCTTCTGAAATGCATAAAGAACGTAATACTTACTTGAAACTTTGGGTATCTTAAAAATTAAATCATGACCAAAAAAACACCAGGGACTTAAATACAAACATCACTTACTTTCAAAAGGGGAAACTTCAACGTATTTGCTGAATTTCAATGTTATAGTATAAAAGGAAATTGAAATACACATATAATACAAAGGAAATTTAAATATACACGTGCAAATACGAATTTTTAACGTAGTCACCGAACTGCACATGTGTAAGCATAAGGAATTCTCCTTCTAATCAATGCCACGATCCTACTTGTGTGGCTCCAACGTTCTTCTCGTTTCGTTGGAGGGACTCCCCTCGACGCGACATTCTTCGAAAAGAGACACGACGATCGCGCATTGTTGACCAGGCAAGGATTCCTCTTTATGCGACACAGTTTACCGGATGGGAAGGGATGAAAATTTGATATTCCGCATAGATAGAAAAATATATGTAGTATCTTAAATATTTGGCATATTTGCGATGTTCCGTGAGACAAACAGCTTGCTTTAGGGATCGACATTTAAATAAAAAAAAAGTACTGAATACCATTAGCAACGTAGCAAAAATTAGTGGCAAGATACAGAGGCATATTCAAGGCGAGACACATTAAAACCCGTTCCGACGGCTCGTGTGCATCTTCATACAGCCACAATTTGCCCTCTTTCCTCTATCTTGTGGTTTCCCGGGTTCCTTGATGTATGTTCATTTTACCGACATTTTGAGGGAAGCTCCCGACCGACGTCCACAAGCGGGGTAGTCCTACAATAAGTCAGTTGGAAGATTTACGACAATATCCGTAAATGCAACAGGCCGTCGGAATGGCTCTGGAAATTCGTCCAGACATCATGCAACGTTTCGTCGCATCCCCCTCCCATATATTAGCATTAGGGAAGAGTGGGGGGGGGGGCATTTAGTTTCATTCGCCTCTGTGGAATTAAAAACTCCATGGAAGTCTATGTTTTTAACCACTTGCAGAGACCAGAAATTCACAAGTGCGCGTGTCAAAAGAATCCACTGCAAGTCGCAAAGTATCCGATACATTTATAGAACCATAAAAAAAAAAAAAATTCTAAATGAATAAATTTTAGATCCAAGACTGTGTTCCTGTAAACCGTGTTCCAGCAAACTATCAGTGCCGAAGGGTGGCGAGGAACATCTTTACTTCTGTGAAAGTTAATTACCTGTTGACGTATGCAACACGATTTTGTGCCAAGGGCATCCTTGAAGTGTGTGGTATATCTATCCACCGCATGAAAAAAAAACTATTTTTATTTATTTATTCCTTCAATTTTGTCGTTAGAAGACTTCCATGAAGATTAGCCACGTTGCTAATGGGTTGTAGTGAATAGTTTATAAGTCAGTTAACAACTACGCTACTCGAGCAATTGCTTTTGTATCGTGGTCATGTTACTGGGCTGCGAACCACAAGGTCCCAGGTTCTATCCTAGCGCATCGCAATCCGCTACAGGGTCTATGTTTGAAATTATACTTATCAGACGGGCAAGAACTGATAGTAGAAATTCAAGGCAATATCGATAAAATCGAGGAGTTCAAATATAGTAACGTATTGCGATTGTTTTGTCTAAGCTTTTGTCAATTCCTTTATTAAGCCCAAAAGTATCATTTCTCACACCCGCTGTAGGTTCCGCTGTATTCCTGTCTATTTAAAAATGATTTTGACCACAAATAGTCGAAACCAACTGATTAGAAACAGACGAATTCAGCGACGGTGATCAGTTTATTGAAAATTGCATTTTAGAGTATAAAAGGGTATATCAGAATTTTCGAAACACCAGAAATATTGAGCAAGCGATATAAGAAACATTATCGAAAGCTCATTTCTTTTAGTTGTCGCTTCCAATTCCAAATGATTCGAATAAAATAGCAGTCATACCGATGTCAAAAGAGAAGGCGACTAGAAAAGATTCTATACACATTCAGTACATGGTGCTTGATGTTTTATAAATATTAAATGGAATGAAAGGTACCCGGACATTTGAAAATTGGATAGTAATAATTGAATGTTATTGATGTTGGTATAATCAGCATAATCTTTTGACTCACCCACTCCACCAGTAACAACCAATAGTATCACGACTTTCAATAATCCTCATCATCTCAGCCAACCACAATCCTAACTTCACCCTGAATCACATCTGAGAAAATACACACTTTTCCCCACTACTGTAACAAACTCATGGCAACATATTAAAAGTAAATGCTCTATCAGTCACATCAATAAGGGGATAGTCCTTCTCCGAGGACGGGAGCCCCGATAAGCCTGCCATCGAAGTCGAAGTTGGTATAATCCCACGACAACAAAAGAAACCAGGGTAATATTTTTCTTTCATAAACCAAGCATTGTGAAAAAATATTTTTCCCCCTCAAAGTTTTCATTTTTTTTCATGTCAGTAGAATAACTCTCAATAAATGAAAAATTATTACTTTCAGCAAAAGAAATACTACATCATATTAATAAAGAAATAGATAAATCTCTTCAGAAATTTTTTCACATTTTCAATGTTCACCGTACTTTCTTTGTTTTACAAAAAGGAGATACTAATATATCGTTTGTAATATTAGAAACCTTAATTCGATCCTTAAACTTTTTTTTGTGAGTAAAGCAGCATTTCCGGTTGCCTTTCAAACGAGTTTGTTTCTGAGCAAATGAATTTGAAAACACTCAATACTCACCATGGAACTTTTTTTTTGTATTATACAGATGCATTTAAATTCTGTCTGATTTTTAAATTAAAATGTAATCTTTTTCTACTGGTAAAAGTGCCTGATACCTAACATTTAAAACAACCAAATAAATTTTCTGATGTATCTAAAAAAGAAAAGAAATGAAATACTGCCTTCAGGTGAACTAGAGATTATTCGACAACATTCAGACGGATAAGGCGGAAAATTATACCTAGTCAATCCTGCCATACAAGTTGAGTTTTGAGAATATCGCCAGAAAATTGAACAAAGATTGGCGAGTTCCCGCATAGCATAACGGTTGCAATTCTTAAATGACGTTGCTTACTTCAAAAGTTTAATTAGAACGAGAAGAAACAAAGCAACTTTAAAAATTTTGTCGATTCCGTATAAAATTGTTAAAAAAATATTAGAATCCAAACTAACCTTTTCATATTAGTTTTATTTCGAATTATTTTTATTAGATTGATAGGAATAGAAAAAACATAGGAGAACCTATTCATTCCATTTGGAAATGCGAAAACACAATTTTTAGAGATAAAGGAAGACATGCAATGGCATATCAATCAGAAAAAGAGTTTCAAAAACAAATGTAATATATTAGCAATATTTTGTTTTACTTCCGTGTATAAAGAAATCGACTGAATTTGAATTGTTAAAAGTTCACATTTAATCAATACAATAAATTGTTTAAAGCATTTAATTCCCACAAAAAGCATTTAAATTTTTGGGGAAAAAATGTAAATGTGACTGATATAGTATACATTGGCCAGGAAAAGTTTAATCCTTTCGATGTGGAAAATTCACTACCTCAGAAGAAAAAGTACCATTAATTATGGAATTGTTGAAATCTATTTCAATATGCTCTTTGAGTTCGGGAATATGAGAACGCCAATATGGAAACTTGAGCACACAGGCAGACTAGTTTCTCTTGCAAACCTATTGCTGATTTCTTTACAAATGTTGCACTTTGTTCAGTTGCACTCCTACTACTTTCGGTATTTGGTATTTTTGGCATCCTTGGCGACATAAAATGGCATATTCGATTTCAACCGACGAGTAAAAATTCTCTCATTCAGAGATCTACATATTTAAATTATTAATTACTTCCTGTAGCAAGAAATATTTATTTCAAATGGTTTATAGTTTTGCGTAACTGAACATAGTGACACACAGAAGCAAAAGAATCACATGGATTGCAAAATAAGAAATTCTGCAGCTCCATGAAATCCAATGCACAATCAAGAACTAAAAATCGAAAAAAGAAACTTGGGAAAGTGGTAAGTTTTCTATAATATATATGTTCCAATTTAAATATCATTGCAGAAAAACGAAGAACCATGAATCTTGAGTTCAAAAGAATTTACCAATAATCACTATTCCACAAAACATCATTCAATAAAGTTTTTATTAGTGTAATTTTATGAGCTTTACCCCCCCCCCCTCTCCAATGTTTAGAGACATTTTATTTTTCGAAGTTCCAATAAAATCAATCTTATGAGATGTCAAAGATAGTAATATCGAAAAAAAATACGAGAACTACTATTCAAGATAGTAGAAGTTGTGTAATTTTCTCCACACTGATGGAGACGTCATGATTGCCGAATGTCCAATAAGGCATGGCATCCCAATATGTAACGAAATTTTATAAAGACATTAATTGAGTGAAGAGAAATGTAAGCATTATTTAATCAAATGCAAAAGGGATTACAGTTTCAATAAAAGGCTGCAAAATTTTTTAAAAATATTTCGAAATGTGCAAATATTTTTTTAATGAAAGTATGTTTTTCTTTTAATAGATAATTCAAATCAAGGTAGGATTTTCCTACAAAGTATACAATATGTATTAAAGTAAATTATAAAAAATAAATTTTAGTCTTTTTTTCTTGCTTTTTATTCTTCTATTTAACAAGCTTTCTTTATAAGAAATTTTTCTGTAAAATGACGAGACTACATCAAACTGGACAAATAATGATTATATTGGAGTGAATATGCTTAAACGCCATCCTATGTACATAAGTTAGTAACTCCGAACTTAGCATTCGCACTTTTTCATGCCAAAGATCTAATTAGCTCTTATACTTCACCAAATGAATAATATTCTTTACAATATCTGAACTCTTGAAGATAAATGGAGCTTATCAAAGAGTAGCACCAACTGGAAAGCCTCAGAATCGTTCTTCCTCGCTTAGCTACAAGTTTACATGAAAGTAAATGCATAAAACAATTTTCTAAAACTTTTTTTCAACCATTTTTTTGAGGAATTGACCATAACTCTCAGAAGTAGCAGCCTATCTACAAATGAAAAGTTAAGTAAATTTAACATTTTCTCAAAAGAATTTAATGAAACTATTTTCTAGAGATTGACAGTTATAATATTTCGTTGAAATTTCTTTTTTTTTAATGTTCTAATGATTAAAAGTTTACAACTTTTGAATTCTTTAAATGTGGGCCAAAGAGTACTCTAATCGGAGTTTGCGTTTAAGAAAATCCACACAATGAAAACTCTAAAAATAAATGAAAGATTTTCGTCTGAATACGATCAATAAAATGAAATTTTATTTAGAATAGAATAATAATGAATGACAAATAGAATAATAATAAGAAGTCCATTGTTCTTTTCGCCAAACAGCAAGAGGAAATAATTGGAACTGCAAATTTGTTTCGCTTTTAATTTAAAAATAATAAGATGCTCTAGAAATATTGCATATAAAGGTATAATTTGTAGAAATGTTAAATGAAGCTATTAAAAAATCAGAATCCGATTTGATAAATGTGAGTTATTTTGCAACAGGAAATTATTTGAAGAGTTCGGATCAATGAATTCAGATTAATTTATGATTTTATTATGTTCGTTTTTAGTCCACTGGAAAAATGTAAAGTTTCAAAATGCATACGAATCGTACTTCGAGAGTAAGAAATGTCTCCCAAAATATTTTCCTTGGCCACATTTTGTGCAAATTTTTTAAATCTCCAAGAATGAAGAAGAGGAAGAAATAAAGAAAAAAATGCTAACGGTACACTTTCAAAACTGAAAACGAATGCGCCTTTCTCATATTCATGGAGCTCTTGCTGCAAAAACTACCAAGTCCCGCCTTCCCGAATTTAAGTTTTAACTAATTATTCGAGTGCCATTTTGTTTTGACGTCAAGAGTGAAACAGTTTATTAGCGTAGAAAATATTCATGTTACAAATGTAACGGATGGATAAAATCCTGCAGTCCAAACTTACTTAGCTTCAAGGCAACCTGTCATTCTGTTCTCGGCATTGAAATGAAAATGGGCAGTTCTTATCGAGCAGTGGAATTTTCTTAAATCCCATACATATTAACATTCATTTTGGTTTTTGAGGAGAGGTTTCTATATTTCTATGATCACTAAAATAAAACAAAAATTCAGTTTTATTTTTCTAACAATTTTAATTATGGAAGAGATTATTGCTTCTTTGTTAAAACTCAAAAGTTAGGTTTGCTGTAGCAAAACGAATAAAACTGAAATGTGATATGCTTTTATATTTTCTGAAAGTTATGCTTTTTCTTTTATTATCACAGCTTTTATGAATTACATCGCATTGTGAGCCAAACAAAATACAACTGCGAAAGAATACAGTCATTTATTAACTAGGAATCTTCATTCATTTTGGAAAATTGCCTAAAAATGTTGGGTAGTAAGAATTCAAACTAAATGAAATCTTTCATTCTCATTTTAATCCTGAGGTAAACAAGGTAATGGTATGAAGTGTAGCTAGATGCGCGCGATCTGACAGATGATTACTAATTCTGTTACAGAGAAACAAATAAAATATTTCAATAGTTTCAGAAATAGAGCCCTTTATCAATAGAAAAAAAATATTTTTCTACCTCTATCTCTATAATGTAGGGGACATCTAAGAAATAGACATCTATATTTCTTATTCAAGTAGTCTGCAATCCTTTCAAAAATGTATAGAAGATATATTTTTATAATTACAGCACGATTTAGACGAAATAAACAGGCAGCGCTTCAATCACAACCACCACATCAGACACTTTGATTATGATTTACTCTACCTTAAATCACACGTTTATAGTTGCGCCTCTTCTTTTTGTATATCACAAGTCTAGATTCACACGTGTTGAGTAGAATTAAATATACATTTTAAAAATTCGACCACTTGAACCGCAACTCGCCGATGCATTACTTTGCAAAAAATTATTTTAACCTTAAAACAAAAACTCTATGAAAACTTCATATTTTATATATGATAAAAATACTTTTTAATGTGCATGGTATATAGGATTAATAAAAGAAAAAATCCCTTAACGCATTTGCAGATATGTACAAAGTGAAATTCATTCACTTATTCCAAAAACAATAGGGAAGTTTTATTCCAAAGTTAGAGACAAAGAACTTCATATTCAGAATTCGTTTAATCCGATTTAAATATATTCTCAATTTTATTTTATTATTGTTATAAAATATTAAAATAAAACAGCTTTAAAGCGTATTATAAGAAACCATGAGATTTTTCGAAACTAATGGTAGCGTCAAAGCTATCGTATACAACCCGTTCTTTATGCAAAAGAAACAATTTTAATTTCTCATTTTAAAAAATTATCGCTTAGTCAAAATAACCCTAGAAATATAATTAATATTTGAGGGTACTCAGCATTTTCTTTCGGATTACCTCATTTCATCATTGGTCAATATGAAATTTGTTGAAAAAAAATACCAATAAATTATTCAGTTAGAAACAGACTGAAAATTTTACATAAGAACTAATCAAAATTTCAATCCAAGCAACGTAATGAGGAATCATCTGCAAATAAATCATGAAATTGTTTAACATAGTTTATAAGTAATTAATATTTTTTACCAAGCTCGTTTTCATTGATATAAAAGAAAGTTGTTCTCGAGAAACTGTTTACGCAATTACTCCGAACAAGCTTTATATTGAAGGCATAAAAAGTCTGAAACAGAAGCAATGAAATCGGACTCTATAAATGTACAAAAGACATCTGATAATAAAAATGGATGAAATTACAACATAACATTTCATTTTGTTAGCCATATGGACGGGGAAATAATAAACAGCGCTGTAAATAGATACAAAAAAATGTTGAATTCGCAACAGATGAGTTTTCGAACGAAAACTCAGAAGTTCATTTTATCAAACTGTTTGTATGAAATGAGACTCTAATCAATTCTTTGAAAGAAAAAAAAAAAGATTTAATCAAAAACATTCACAATTATAACAAATGCATTTTTTTTTTTTTTTTTTTTTGTGACCGGCCATAATTAATCTTTACTTTAGCTCAGTTTAAAATGGGATGAACAGAACTCATTGTTATAAAGAACTGAAATTTTACACAAGCCAGCTTTGAACGCTGATTTAGTTTGGCTAAAATTACTACTATGTTGAAAAACTGAATGTGAAAAGTACAAAAAAGGCGAGGAGCTTCTGTCTTTCTTTTACGTTGCATTTAACACTGAACAATATCGGATCAGATTTCTATAAAACTTTCTTATTATTCCATGACCCTTCGTCGATAGAGATGTAATTATCTTGTAATTCCACGATCCTTCACTGATAGAGATGCTTTAATTTTGAAAAGATTCACCAATTTGTAATTGTACACCAATTGATTTGACCAATCGTGCAGTGAACTGTATTTGAAAGGGCAAGGAATCAAACAACTTGGGAGAATATTTATGATTTGTAAATGTTAATTCACAAGCATGCATTCATAGGATACCTGATGCTTATACGTAAAAAAAACCCTGTCAAAGTAAATTAAAAAATTAAAAGATGAGAAACATCGTTCAAATTTCAGAAAAGTTTGTCATTATTACTACTTATCGATTCCAGACATTTTTTCATTCGATGGCACAAGGGTGTGGCTATCGTAGTACTAACAAAGTTACGATTACAGCATTTTAGAAAATATGATTCCAGCAAATGCCTCTTGTTTACAATTATTGGATGAAGAGCAGATACAAAAATTAAACTAATTTAGAAAAAGAATAAGGTTGCTCAAGTAGTCAGTTCTGACTTTTAAAACTATAGATTATAATTATGAAGAAAATAAGTATTTTAGAAAATTTAATAATAGTTTAGTGTTACAAAATAATTCTTTTATCCACTTAAATATAATATTCATAATAAAAGAAATCATTTTTCAATTCAATCACTTCATATTTTTTTCTCAGAAATCCTATAAATTCCATTTTATTCAACTTCATGTAACAAGCAATTGCATCTTTATCAATATAAAATAGCTTTGAAAACTTTGTTTATTTGTTTAAGGAAAACTTTAAAATTTTTAAATACAATCAAATAAGAATAGCATAATGTCTACTTAAAATTTATCGTTAATCTTTTATTAATGAACTTTTAAATTCATATATTTTTTAATTATTAATAAATAAAGATTCCAAAATTTTGTTCTTCAAAAGAAAAAAAAAATCGTCTGCCATTATATTAACATCTAAGGGTGATGACATTTGAAAATTATTCTTTTCTTCAAGATATAGTGATGGTACATATCATCTGATATGTACTATCACTATATCTTGAAATTGGAAAAATTAAGTTTAAAATAGAAAAATTAAAAACACTATAAACATCATAAGAACGTGTAATCATGAAATAATATTGATAAATATAATTTGTACCACATTTTTAACATGCAGCACAAATATATCACCCAACTATATAGCAATGTATTCGTAATTTTTAACAAGGTTAGAAATGCGGTGCTCTTTTTTTTCCCCCTATTAGCCATTATTTAGCTTGCTTGACTAGAAATTAAGGTAACTTAATACTTATGTTTTATCTTCGGGCATTTTGAAAATTTTTATGGCAGGCAATTTTTTTCTTCATTAACCTGTTAACCGGGTAATTAACTTATGCTCAATTCGTTTTGCAATGAAATAATTCGTCATACCCAGTTAACAGGTTAAGGAATTATATATAATAAAACATATACATACACTTTAATATAACACATCTCAACTATACAATTTAATAATCACAAAGTTGATAAAGCATATCAAAATATTTGCGAAAAATTTCATATCACTTAAAGGGAGTGGTATGATTTCTTTTTTCATTTTTTTTTTTTCCTTTCTTTTCTTTCGTATTTTTTCAGTTATTTTTTTAAATATTTTTCTTTTTTTTCCCCTATTTCTGTTTTTTTTCCTTTTCTTTATTTTTTATTTATTCTCTTTCTTATTTTATTTTCTTTCTTTTTTTCTTTTTTTTTCATTTTTCATTTTCACCTTTTTTTATATTTTTTTTCCTCCCATTATAGCAGACAAAACAATGACACTATGAAGACAAAACTTTACACTTTAAAAATTTCTTTATATTATACTATACTTATAGTAAATTAAGTCAATAAAAACAGTCAATATCTTCATTTAAAATCACAACGAAAATGCTTTAAACAGTTCCAAAAGCAAACATTAAAATTCTTACTAGAACTGCATGGGTTTCAGTTTTTAATTTATCATATGCACAAAATGAGAATTCTATGTACAGCCAACAAATTTTAAAATACCAAAAATACTTAAAATGTAACGTGAATTTAAGAATTTAAAATATACAAATAATCAAGATTTCAAAGGTTGATAGAAATAAGACATTCTATTAATTACTTTTATACAGAATATTTCTTGATTGAGAGATTTTACACTTTCGAAATGATATCCGAGCATGCCCAGAAGTTACTTTCAGAGCAGCTCGGCCCATGCATTCATATCACAGATTAAATTCTGAAATTCTTTTATTTATTCAGAATTCGAAAATATAATTACAAAACTGGGATATCAAAATGAAAAGCATTTCATTTAAACAAATTTGTAAACATTTCAATTAAAAAGTATCCTTAAATTAAAAGAAGAATAAGCTTTGTTTTTTATTTTGAAATCGAAAATGCTTATTCTTCCTACTTTAGAATCGAATTAGAAATTCAATATTTTTTATTTTTATTCAAACGCTTTGTTATTTTGTGAGAGTTTAAATAGAATTTCAGTATTTCTATAGTTTCACAAAAGAAAAATCAATGTTAACATTTGAAATCTCGCGCAAAAATTACACGAGTTCGTTTAAAAGTATACATATTATTAAATGAATTTTTTTTTTTGCGCCAATGTATGTTACAGTATTCAAATGCAAATGTTTACTACACATATGACTAAACCTGGAAAAGACGTTCCACTTTTAGGATGAACATTCTTAATTTTTTTTTCTTCCGCTTATTATTTTATAAAAGTTAATATGTTACTAGATGTTAAATACTATATTCTTACAATCCGATTATTAATACTACCATTTTTGAAAACTGCACCACCAAAGAGAATACAGTGAAAATCTTTATACATTCATATTAATCATTTCAGTATTTTCAAACAATTTCCAATGTCAGTTGTTGGTCATAACAGCAGAAACCTGAAGGTTATTGATGCGTTTAATTAACATTTTCTCATTATATGGAATGAATGGATATCCATATGAAAGTTCCGATAAAAGTTTATTTACATTAGTTGTCAAATGGACAGAGAGGTGGTTGATAACTAATTTGCAGACGAATACACTGAAATAAGAATTGTTGAGTTGGCAACAAGAAATGTCAATAAAGGTTGTTTTTTTTTAATTTTTTTTTTTTTCAAGAGTCTTGACGTGGCAAATCTCTGCTGTCCATTTCTTACGACATAAGTTCGAATGCTACCACATTTTACCACTTCCTCCTTAGCCCACAGACACAAAGGGTGGGAGGAGGGGGTTCACTGTTAATAGATTCAGTGCACAATCAAGCTAAGCATGTGATTTATTTATGTTCAGCTAAATACATAATGCAGGCACAATGACCTCATCTTGTCTTATTTCCAACGACTATTAGAACTGCCTTTGCTATGCTCTCAAAGATAGGTAATAAAAGTCATTTGATCTGCCTGTACAGAGCAGGTTATCGCTTGAAGAGACCATTTCGCTTCATTTCTATCGGCAGCATTGATTTTGTTAGTTTACGAGAAGATCCGATATATTGAATGCAGATTGCTGGATAATACAGAATATATCTTAACGCAGAATATATCTTTGTATATAAGGTTGAAGAGGTTCTGCGAAGACAGCAGAGATTCGTTAAGGTGCAATTCCATGGTGCATAGGCAGATAGATACCTTTATCCAAAGTCATCTCGTACTTTCCAGCAGTTTTTGCAACCACTGATGTTTCAGTTCAAATCTTATATCGGACATAAAGCTTCTTTTGTGTTTCACACATTTTTCAAGAAAGGCTGCTATTTGACACACGCGACACCATTATCAGAATGATACATGTTGGCTTCATAGTCTGTCAATCGGTCAAAGCAAGTTTTTTTTTTTTTTCGGTAGATGGAACACGAATCTTGGACTAAGGTGTTACAAATGTATAAAGACATGAAGATAGCCGGCAACAAGTTCTTTACACAGAAAAATGTCTTTGGCATAGCATGTTTATCTCTGTATTATGTCCAAAGCAGTCCTGTGAGAACAGAAGAGATTCTCCACGGCACACCTCCATAGATACATTGGTAGGCAGATCTCTTTATCCAAAGGCTTCAGCAGTATATGCGACTGCCGAGGCTTCAGTTCAGAAAGTCAAAGAAACAAATCTATGGATCTCCTATATTCTGCAGCCTTTCCGTGAGGGAGTGTTGCTTGATATCAGTAGCCGTCATTAGAAAGATGCCAATTGGTTTTATAGCTTCACAGTTGGTTCAGGATGGGTTGTTTTTTTCCCCCGTCTCCTGAACACGAATCTTGGATATAATATTCGTCACGAAGGGGTTAAGGATATTTTCTAGTCCAGGACCTTATCGTCCAGCTGTTTCAGTTCGATTGGCACACCAAGTAAATCTCGATGAAAGGTTCCAGTAAAAATTTTCAAGCGACAGTGTACACATATAATGTCTTTAGTTCCTGAGCAGCAGTCATTCAGTTTTCAAATAGTTCCAACACTAATTACAAAGTATTTTAACACAGTGCATGGACTACGTCAGCAGTCGCTGTCCTGTGTATTTTGTAACATTTTTCAAGCCATCAAATAAATAATTTATGATGTTGCAGTTTTCGAAAAAAAGTAGTTTTCCCAATTTTAAATGCATCAAATTTTAGAATTCTTGAAAGATATATTTTGACAAACGCTAATGAAGATTTATTTGATTAATATACATATAATTTGTACTAAAAATTTTAAACAACGATTCAAAAGATTTTAAAATTCACAAAAATATTTTTAAAATCATTTTTTTAAATCATATTTACGCTTGTAAATGAAATGTATAACTAACATTTCAAATACTCTTAAAATATCTATAGTATGTAAATGCGATACAAACGGATGCAAATGAATGCAAAAAGAAAATAGCCTTTTAAACACAATGCATATCATTCAATTTTAAAAACATGATTTTGAACACAATACTTTTTTTGAAGTAACACTTTAAAAGTATTACAAAATGAATGCTTGCAGCCAATTTGAGCGTTTCTGAAATATTTCATGCAAATACTCATCGCAGCTTTTTTTTTTAATTTCGTGCTCGATAGCTTTTTTTTTTTTAATTCGAGGTCGCTAGCTATTTTTTTTTTAATTCGAGGTCGCTAGCTATTTTTTTTTTAATTCGAGCTCGCTAGCTATTTTTTTTTTTTAATTCGAGCTCGCTAGCTATTTTTTTTTTTTAATTCGAGCTCGCTAGCTATTTTTTTTTTTTAATTCGAGCTCGCTAGCTATTTTTTTTTTTAATTCGAGCTCGCTATCTATTTTTTTTTTTTTTAATTCGAGCTCGCTATCTATTTTTTTTTTTTTAATTCGAGCTCGCTATCTATTTTTTTTTTTTTTTAATTCGAGCTTGCTATCTATTTTTTTTTTTTTTTAATTCGAGCTCGCTAGCTATTTTTTTTTTTTTTTTAATTCGAGCTCGCTAGCTATTTTTTTTTTTTAATTCGAGCTCGCTAGCTATTTTTTTTTTTTAATTCGAGCTCGCTAGCTTTTTTTTTTTTTTTTTTAATTTGAGCTCGCTAGCTATTTTTTTTTTTTTTAATTCGAGCTCGCTAACTATTTTTTTTTTTTTTAATTCGAGCTCGCTAGCTATTTTTTTTTTTTTAATTCGAGCTCGCTAGCTATTTTTTTTTTTAATTCGAGCTCGCTAGCTATTTTTTTTTTTTTTAATTCGAGCTCGCTAGCTATTTTTTTTTTTTTTAATTCGAGCTCGCTAGCTATTTTTTTTTTTTAATTCGAGCTCGCTAGCTATTTTTTTTTTTAATTCGAGCTCGCTAGCTTTTTTTTTTTTTAATTCGAGCTCGCTAGCTATTTTTTTTTAATTCGAGCTCGCTAGCCATTTTTTTTAATTTTAATTTCGAACTCGCTAGTTTTTTTAAAAATTTCAAGCTTTTTTTTTCAACTTCAAAGCTTGTTTTATTTTGTAAACACCAAGCTTACGTTTCTATTTTAAAGAACTTTTTTTTATTTAAATTCTTCAAATATATAATGCTATTTTTATAATTTCACAGAAACACTCAATTCAGTGGCACAAAAGTTATAAAAATCTAATAAGAAAATTTAAAAGATATATTGGCGCAAAAAAATCCGATTCATTTTTAAAATTTTATCTTACATTTTGGTATCCCAGCCTTTTTAGGTCAATAATCACACTTGCATTATATTAATGAGCATTTTCATAAAATTTTGGAATCACAACATCATAATTTAAAAATTTTGGAACATTAAAAATTTCTTAAAACATGGTTTTGAGT
Source organism: Argiope bruennichi (assembly GCF_947563725.1). Taxonomy (NCBI): domain Eukaryota; kingdom Metazoa; phylum Arthropoda; class Arachnida; order Araneae; family Araneidae; genus Argiope; species Argiope bruennichi. The sequence goes on along the minus strand of NC_079152.1, from coordinate 22,126,295 downwards.
TTCAAGTAGTTTTATAAAATCTACTTTACTTTTAAATCCAGAATTTTAAATGATAAAGATGCAAAATATATAATGCTTATTACACAAATATTTTATTATTGTCTATAAAAAAGTCTAATTCTTAAAATGATAAAAATATAAATTTAAAAAGGGAAAAAATAATGAAATTAAACACAAAACTATCTTTGGAATTATCAAAATGAACCTTATTGGCAGATTTGAAAATTTAAATGAGCCTTTGCGAACTGATGCAAATGCGTAAATCTGAAGCAATGGCCCACCATTTGCTTCACCTACGCCGTTGCAAAACTAAATGAGCAACCTAGTTGTGCATTTATTGTATGTAGAAAGTCAATCTTAATGATAATAGACAGTATAATCATGCCACTCATGTTGTCACATGTTACAGTCCAATTTTCCAGTACAGCCAGTCACTTTTGAAAATGAAAGAATTCCGTATTAGAATTCCGTTTCTATGACACTTGGATTACCAGTTCATAGACAACTACATCTTTTTAATAGATTCCATATATAAGAATAGGGAAGAGAAATATTTTCATACAAATTTTTCAAAGTTTTACATAGGAAAAAGAAATCGCTATTTTTGAATTCAGCGATGTTATATCACTGCATGATATATTGATATAATTATTAGCAATTTTAAAATCTAAAATTTGAAGGAAGATTTTAATGCAGTAAACAAAAAATTACAGATTTTAAAATCTCGTTTAAAAAGTAATATTTGTTAATATTAATAAAGACATTTTTCTCCGAAAATAAAAGAATTAAAAAAAACAGCATCGCATTGAAGGAGTTTAAAAGGACACATGTTCCCGGACAGATCGAATATTAAGTAGATCTTCGTCCTGGGAAAAGTTCAGGATTTTCTTTAAAATATGGTTTAATTTAATTTTGAATTCAAATACAGTTCACTGCAAAATTTTTCGAAGTATGGTATACAACATAAACAACTTCAAACTACGTAATTTTAATTAAATTTTTATGATATCGGTAAATCATATCTTTAGAACATAATAAAAATTGTGTTCCAAGAAATTTTAAAGCTTTTGAAAAACTGAAGTTTCAGTAATTTATTAGCAACAAGTTCAGCAACAACAATTAAATTTATTCCTCATTATCAACTTCATGATTCGTCCAACTGTGAAAATATGAATTCCTTTTGAATGAAGGGTTATATAAGGATTAGACATAAAAACTCTAATCTTAATGTAAAAAAATTCATCTCACTTTCAATGTTGCTGATGAATTAAAATTTTGATCTTTAACCATTTCCCCAACTAACAAACGAAGTACTCATCGTTTAGGTACATTTCGAATTGTGATCAAACAAAGCATCAAGAATTAATAGAAAATGCCCGCGTATTCTTGAAACAAGAGTACGAGCTAACGAAAGTCAATTACAATCTTTTTTTAATGCAGCAAATGCGATTTACAAAGTAATCAGATAAAGATCCGTCACAGCCGAATGATTCCAAAGAGAAGAATGCATCATTATCTGAAGATATCATTAATATTTTATAAAATGTTAAATATCTTCTTTACAACTATGTAAAATAATTAGAACACCCTAAACACGCATTGGAATAAACTTAAATTAGTAGCTAAAAATGCGAAATTTTTAAAAAAATTTTTTGGTGAAATGTAATCACCGTTCATTCCCTTTCTTATTGGTCTAATGACAAACATTCTTCCGAGATTTCATTGTTGGAAGTTGCCGGAAATTAATCAGCTTCTCTTTAAAATCACACTGATAAATCTTGACTTTGTTTAAAAAAAAGTCCTAACTAAAATTTACAGAAATAAAAGCCTTTTCTTTTAAAATACAAAAACAATGAAAAGAAATTCCAAGAATACCTTAAAAAATTAAGGCTTTTAAAACAATTAAAATCCATTGGCAGATGATTGAAGGTTCCAAATGAATGCCATTTTTCCGATACTTGGGGGATAATTTTATTGCATTTACAGACAAAAGATGCGTTATGTCTTCTTTGAAATAAACTATACAAAAAACTGTGCAGTTTTCTTAAAATTCAATTCTTATCGAATGCTTAAGGTAAAAAAACTCACGAATTCCGGGAAAATAAAAATAAACGATAAGTATTGTAGTTATGATGGTAAATTGGACATTTATATTATGTTCTGAATGTGAAGTACCCAAAAGGCAATACTTAAAAAATGAAGACATAGTTGATCAAAGGAATTTGAAACAGTTTTCACCCTATCTTCACTAGATCAGAACATGCTTCGTGCATTTGCTTTGAAGAGTTAAAAAGTTGATGTTCTTTTCTCTCATCTCTGCACTAAATTTCAAATTTAGATCAAGAATATTTTTTCGGGGAATGGGCATCAAAATTCATCACCAAAAGGCAATATTATCATTTTACTTTTGCTGACGCACTTTTATTGAAAAAAAAAATATGCCTATTAATTTTTGTTTTGTTTAAAAGATCCGAGTATGTCAGCATTCTTGCATAGCTTTTGAATGCAAGATAAAATGCATTTGAATCTACAAATTCAAACATTCTTATCAAAACATAAGCAGCACTCTTTTCTTATGGATCTCTTATTAAATGAATACAGCGTTTAACAGTTTTTTTTTTTAATTTCGAATATTATTAAAGCTCTACATTAAAATAAAATTAACTTAAACAGAAAATCCTGATCCGCTATTTTAGATTAATTTTCTTTCAATAAAAATTAAACTTTTACAGCTCTTCCATTATACTGTTAATTCTTGTAAATATTCATTATAAATGCTTTTGTTTTAAATTTTACTAGCAGGTTTAGAAAAATATATAACAAAGCTGTGTTTGAACTTTCATTTAAATTTTTTACTGATTTACAATGAAGGAAAATTTAGAAATAAAAATTGAGGTACATCGCTATATCTAGAAACATAAGCTAGAAGTTTTATTTAAGTGATTGTAATGCGCATTTTATCATATACATAGCAATAAATGTGTATAAAAATTTGAAAACCCTTCTTTATTATATAAAAAAAACGTTAGCAGTTATAAAATAAAAATATGAAAAAAAAAAAAAAATGGAGAGAAAAAATCCATTTCAGATGTCATTTGTAAATACCCTAAATTTATCATAAATGAAATCTAACTTTTGAAATATTAAAAGACACGCGTTTAAATATAAATAGAAATATGCTAAAAAAATCTTTTTTTTCTTCCAATATCGCTTTCTTTTAAATCTTTAAGAGATGGTTTGAAGCTTTATTTAGGTCAGTAGCAGAGGGAGAGCAATTTTTATAATTCTTTGGAAGCGCGGCATAATGCAATGAAAAGGATCGCGCAATATTTCAATGGAATGCACGAGTTTCAATTCGGAGAATTCCGAACAGTGTACAAAATCCCATATCAGAGAAATAAGATAGAGCATTAGTATTTTATACGAATTAGACGAAACAGACGGATCTTTCAAAATAATGGGAATTAAAAGTTCGCTGGTATTCTAACGTAAGACTTTTTAAGACGCTTTAAAAGTCTTTTTAGCAAGAAAATAAAAAAAAAATTTAAAAAATCTACATATTCTTGCATCTAAATTTTCGTTGTTTCAATAATTGCCTTGTTTTCCTCAGAAAACAGCTCGGTTAGAAAGCTATTTTAGCAAATAAACCCACAATCTTAATTTCCTAGTTTTCATTAAGTATCAAAGATATCAAAATAAATACGATTTTGTAAAATATTAAAATTTTCAAAAGAATTCCGTTGAATATACTTTGCGGAATATTTCACAAATTTAAAATCTATGATAACTCCACTAGATTACACAGACGACGCGTTTTAGATTAAAGCGCAAGAAATGAGAGCTGAATTAGAGTATAGAAATTATTGATAAAATATTCCATCATTTCTAGTATAAGTGTTTATTGTTTGTTCTGAACTCACTGGGCACAATATTTAAGGAAAATCTATAAATTTTTTATTCTAACCCAAGTCAAAATTGAATAGCGCTTTCATTTTAGTTTTAACCGCAACATCTATTCAGTAAATTTAAAATTAATTTCAAGAAAATATTCCACTGCCCGAGAAGAAACATATCAATGGAAAAAAATTGATTCCACACACATTTTTTGCTATCCTCAAGTCTCATGCAATGAAAAATGCTTATTTTAGCCTTTGTCAATCAGATAGTTGGATTTAAGATACATGTAGTAGATATACTTTGGAGAAGTTAAACATATCATGGGGAAATTTTGGGAAAGATTACTTTCACACATATTATTTTGCTTATTCGCAAAAAGGCACCTTCTCTTAGTAGGAAACGAAACAAATAGGAATTTTTTTTTTCTTTTGCAAAATTTCACATGGTTAAGTTTTACATATATCTAACAAAAATGGCAGAAGAATTTCAACATAGCACTCCGAACCTATCTTTTAACCTAAATAATTCGAGCACCGAAATTAAATTTGTATAGGTATTCATTTTGGGAAGATCTGGAAGAAGTCTTTACTATTGAGATAAACTTTCAGTGTCACAAGGTTATTGCCTCAAGTTTAACAAGCCGTAATTTGCATAAAATATGAATTCCTCATCCGTTAAAATAAAATTCTTGCTGCTATGAGAAAAGTAAAAAGCTCCTTTTGAATTATCGGATTTTGATCCTTCCTCTTAATGCACAATCTTATTTTGGTAAGAACAAATAATTAGCCGCCTTTGATGACCAACTTGTTTGCTCAGATTGACTTTTGGGCAATTAAATTTTTAAGAATACATTTTTAAAAAGGTTATGTCGACAGACTGAAAAAAAACCTTAATTTTATCAGTCTATTCAATTTACATGTGTAGCAATTTGGGATGTATATTTAAAAAAAAAAAAAAAAACTGAAGCGAAAATTCTACTTCGGAGTTATGGTCCAAATAAAGCATTTTTAAAAAATTTTCAATACTGACGAAACTGAATATTTCATTGGATGATAACATATTGTCTCGTACCAGTTAGCGTATTAAATTTAAAATTTCAAAATAAAGAAATCATGGTCGGAAAAAGAATGAATATCAAGAAAAAATTTGAGAGTTCAGATAATTTTTGTGAGATGAAAATCGATCACCATATCTTCCTTAAATCATAGCTATTAGCCATTTGCCGATAGTTACGCCTGTTTTGCGCTCGATCAATCTTTCTATTTGACACCTGTTTGATTTCTGTTGTATCTTTTAATGAAATGGAACTTTTTTAGGATATGGCGGACCTTGTTCAAATAATTTTTCATAATATTTTGCATTCAGCTGTCACGATTATTTGAGATTTGGCTGCAGAATACCAAGTCATTTGTTTATGTTTAATTTTCGCCAGGGGACAATAAGTAATAAAAGGAATTTTTATGCCACGTACATTAACGTTTTAGATAGATATTTATTATGTAAAGAGATTTCCCATTTTTTTAAGCGACATATTTAAGAACAGTAAACAATTCTAGACAGTATACTTCCTCGTTTAAAGGTAAAATAGAAAGACAAAAACTACTTTTGAGCTCAAGATTATACTTTTTGAAATGCAATTAACAGCAAATGGAATAATAACAAGTAAATAAAAGCAAGCGATAGCTAAATAAAACAGTTTACGAATGACGATGCGCAACAGTAATGCAAACATGTAAAATGATAATCTATCGATATCCGTATACAGAAAACTTTAAAAAGATTAGTTATCCTTGAAATTCATCGCTATCGAAACAGCCAGGTTACTAAGACTCCCACAAATAAATAAAATGGCAAAAGAAGAAAAAAATCCAAAAAGTAAATATAATCAAAAACAAGAGATTTTGGAAACAAAACACCAGAAAGGCAAAGCATGATTGACAATTCGATACTGATTGGATGTAGTACAGATAAAATTAGTTTAATTTCTACATATTCTATGGAAAGTTTTAAAATATTTCATTTTGAATAAAATAATTGCAACTGTCAAAACCATCAGATTGAGAATAAATCTAAAGGCGTTATTAAATAACTGCTAAACGTCTTTTCGATCCTCCCATGTTGGTGGTTTCGAAATAGCCAAATTGCTGGTTCACAAAAGAAAATACATTTCCCTACTGAGCTGCTAAATTTCATATATTATCAAATCAAACCAAATTTTCAAATCATCTGAAAAAATACATTAGAAGTTTTACCATATCATTAATTTAAACTGAATCATCGAAACAGATTAAGTGATCCGAAATAATTTTCCCGTTTTCAACTCGTTGTGTAAGTATTTCAATGTACCATGGACTTTTACAATCCCTTATTTCCACCCTTCTTTTTAAACTTATGATATCGACCTTCTACGAAAAACATTGCTAATAAATATTTTCGATAAATGTGCAAAAATACAGAATATCAGGAAATATTTTCTATAGATGTTCAGGAATACAGTAGCCTAGAAAATAAATATTTTTCTAGAAATTTTCTTGAATGTTTTAATATCAAATCGATTTTAAAACAGTTATACCAATTATTGTCGATCATTTGCCAACGTCAAAGATGCATTTATTGTTGATACTCGATTTCGTCTTTCCTAATTTTTTTACAATTCAGTATTTGATGATTATAAATTCCATAATTTACCACACATTTTTTGTTTATATCTTAATCCGTTAAATTTTGCCAGGGCTTCTAATTGTCTATTAGATGAGAAGAGTACAATTAGATCTTGATCGGATAGTAGAAAAAGAGGAAACATTTTTAATACAAGATCTCCGAAGATAACTTTCTTACCCGTTTTCTTTTTCTTAAAAAAAAATTTAGTACTCCTTTTCTTTTTTCACATTTCCAATATAAAAGTTAATTATGGATATTTTATGCAATTTTTTTTTTAAGTTTTCAGAAAGCAAACTTTTTATTTTGCCTCGAAATTTGAAAATTAAGACTTGTGCACTATTTATTTCATCTTCAAAGACAGAAACCTTTAACTTCCAAAATATTTTAGAAAATATGTAACCTTCTATAAAATTGGCAAAATTCCTCCAAAATTCCAAAGATTTTTCGGTCTAAAATTTCTCGAACATTTCACAATTCCGAGCATCATATATCAGAGCAGCAAATAGATGCGAGGAATTAAGAACTTTTGGCGAACGAAATTCCTCAGTGTGCGAAACATAGTCAAAAAGGACAATTTTAAAATCCCTAAAGCAAGCAGTACATGTGAACTACAGTCATGATCAGAATACAACTTTTATTATTGATTCAAATAAATATTAAGAAAATTCTACAAGGACAAAAGGGCCAAAATTCTTTTTAACGTACAATTCGACATATCCAATTTGTAGGGAATTCCAGTGCCCCTTGGTCGAAACTTTATCAAAGTATTAAATATTGTTTATATAATTTTAAAATTACTAATTATTTTAACAGAGCGTCGATGAGGCTCACTTATTTCCACTCTCATTTTCATAGTAAAAACTGCATTTTACTGAAGTCTTAATTTGCTACCTCTCTTTCTCTATAAAAAATACCAGGAGTTATTTAATCTTACAGTAATATTAAGTGTTTCGAGACAGAAGATTCAGACAGAATTATGTGGTCTTAAATGTTTAAAATTTCGCATACAATGAGCCAGGTATTTTCACAATTTACAAAAGCGCCCGTTTTGATTCCACATTCACACGAACTCCACCAATTTAAAAGTTGTTACATCTGTTGTGTGCCAGATTTCATCTGGATGGATTAAATAAGTATGTCTTAAGCAAGTTTACGCAGCAAGGGTCGATTCGACAAGCTGAACTTGAATAATTAAAATAAATTGTTTATTATTTTAGTTTCTAAATGTAAAAACACCTGAGTTAGTGATTTTCATTTATTCTAAACGAAATATACATCTATATACATTTGAATTAATTTCAAATTTAGTCATATTCAGTTCGTAGGAATAATCGAAGGAAAATGCAAAGGTTCTAATAGGTGAAAAATCGAGCTGGGTTTAATTTTTGCTGCTAAACTGTTTGCAAAATGTGACGCTCTCCTGGGATAAAATGATTTTGTGGACTCGCTTATCTGCGCGAGTTGGAGGCAAGACATAGCCACTACAGAGAATTGCAGGCGAATTCAATTTTCGTTCAAGTATCAAATGTTATAAGTTCCTTTAGTTTGCAATATAATCTTCGGAATGGGCGCCTTTGATTTTAGAATTTAAAGTATGTAGAATATGCTTTGAACCAGAAATAGGACAATTAAGTTTTTATTAGTGAACACTATACGATTCTACCATTTTAATCAACCACGTACACGAAAAATTCAAATTTAACTCAATAACTGCCAACTACAAAAAAATATAAAATTTTGTTATACTTTCATTTCTGCATTCCACGAAAATAGTGTGTAATCGTACAAGACAATAATTAGACAAAAGGTCTATATAATAAATACTTTCGAAAAAAAAACATTTATAATTTTATCACTAAAATAGTCACTCAGCTTTACAACTTTGTGGTGTGTTTCAGTTTTCCAGAAATAATTTCACACCAAGATGAAATTTGTTGTTGGGTGATTATTGCAAACTCAAATGAAGTTTACATATTTTAACATATGTAGCTATTAGAACCGGAGACTTAACATAGTTTTCAATAGATTGAGCATGCCGTAATAAAATAAACATTTTATTTCGAAAGGTGGGGATGAATAAAAAAAATTTCAGCTGCACTGTGATTATAGGTGCATTTGTCACGTCATTCACTTTCCATTTATCGATGATTTCTCACTTATGTGAGATTTCATAATATTTACAGAACAATACAGGATTGAGAGCCTATTTCCTGATTTCCTTCTAAGGCATGGTACTGATTTTATTAAAATTTGTTCTTTAACATCGAAAACAAAATTAGACATATTATCAATTAATAAATTTTTAAAAAGTTACTAGTTTCTCAAAAATAAATTTTATATAGAGAATCCTCCAAATATGTAAATTTTCAAATGCAAGTTGCATTTCGAAGATACTGATAACGCAAGAAGCCATGCAATCAAAAACCTCTCACGAATACAGCAATGAAATCTAATTCCATATTTGGTTATATCAGTTGCACATGGCTTAACTTCATGTAACTATATTCATTGTTTAACCTGAATTCATGAATTTGGAACGCCAAACATTGGTAATAACTTAAAAAAAAGATTTGCAGTTGCGTTGGAAAAATATAGCGGCTCTCTTTTAAACTATTCACCTCTAGTTCTTTAATTATATTAAAAAAATACTATTTTTTGTATAACAATTTTAACAAAATTTTGGATATTTTAACATTTGTTATAAAATGTATAAAGAACTTCGCCATTTTTGAATTTCATTCTCAACAAATTTTAATTTAAGTTACCACCTTTACACTTTTTTTTCTGCAAAATAATGTTAAAGAAAATGTGCCGGGAAACTTGAGCCATGCCTTAAAAATCAGGGTTATTTTGAATTTCAAAAAAAAAAAAAAAAAAAAAAATAGATAAAATACTCTTTTTCTGTTCCTCTTTTTAAATGAGGAACAGAAGAACATGTAAAATACAATAGTAATAAAGAAATTACACTTATCATGCCATTTCTTTCATTAAGAAACTGAATTTATTATCATGTGAAATATTTAATACAATTATCTCCTCTCCCAGAGATATTCACATTTTCATGATTGCGTATGAAAATCCGATTTTGGTAAAATTTAAGTTATATAAAGGTTCGCAGAACGTATGACTTCAAAAATTTCACTTATGATTGTTTAAGCTGGAATGCAGTTATCATCGCCGGCAGATATTGAGTTAAAATTGATTTAACCCTTCGACTATGGATCTAAAGGAATGGGGAATATATGTCCCCATTCTTTAATTCTGATCTAGGACTGTAGTTCAAAGTCACTGTAAAGATATGCCTTTTAAAATTTTTCCATCTTTGTGAAATACCAAATTTTCATCCCCTCCCATCCGGCAAAGCGAGTAGCAAAAAGACGAATCCTTGCTTGCCCAACAATGCGTGCTCGTCGCGTCCCTTTCCGAAGAATGTCGCGTCGAGAGAGTTCCCCAACGAAACGAGAAGAACGCTGGAGCGACACAGGTGGGGTCATGACACTGATTAGAGGGAGAATTTCCTTATACTTACTCATGTGCAGTTAAGGAACTGCATTAAAATATTCGCATTTACAATGTATATATATATTTTAAAGATTATATAACAAATATATTTACACTCATTTACAACTGTTAACCCTTTGCTTTCTGACGGCCACTTGATAAGACGCAAGTTGTTTAAAAGAGGTGCAAAGTTAAATGATTATCTTCTGTTAAGAAAATTCTCTACTTTTGGTTTCCCATGTAATGTGGCTGCTTTACAATCACTCAATTGTTTTTGCATTCTATTGTTACACTCGTTTTTTTTTAACCGAGACTTTTTCAATGTCTTCTGCGCGTCATCTATTTTAATAGTTAATCAAATAATTTCTGAGTAGAATGTGTCTGTATGTCATGAACGTATCTATATTTGTCTAAATTCTTTATTAAACAATTTTTTTTATTGCTGTTATACTATTTACTCCCTACCGTATTACCTCATTTTTACGGTAATGTACATTTTCCTAGCTTTGACCGTTGATTGTACCTATTTTTCCCACTACTGTTACTTTTTCTCACCATAGCTAACCATACACGAGATCATTTTATTATATAAACTGGCTTCAACCATAATTATTAAACAAAATCAGACTGAATCATTTCTACGTGATAGGAAATTTATCATTCTTTCATTTAAGCGTAAATATTTTAAACATTTCAATATTTTTTTTTATTTTTTTTTTACTGGCGAATGAGGTTACACAATTCTTTTCTTACGAAATTGTATGACCAAATTTTATCCTCTTCCACACGCATCGATACAAGAGACGATCACTAAGTCATTTGCTTCTCTTTTTTCCCTTAGCTAATTAGGGGAGATTTCCATAGCTTTTTCCAAATTTTAATTTTCCCGAGTTATCAGAGCACGGGATTAGGATTACTATATTTTAAGAAATACAGGGTGTCCCTTGAATTCATGAGCCAAAATTTAACAGCTAAAATGTATAAAAACTTTAGCAATATGGGGGCATAAATTCGAAACCGAGTCCAAAAGGTGCTTACAAGTCCAATTTTTAAAGAAAATCCTCCACATTCGGCAGTCATTTAAATTACAAGTTATATTAATTCATTTTTTTAATTTTTAAAAATTACATTGACTTGGGTAAGTTGAAAGAACCGACTCCTATTCGCTACACTTGCAAAGCGGTAAAATAAATTGTGAAATCGGTCCAATTGTTGAGGCTGCGGTTTCTGTACAGGTTTCATTTTGCAGTATTTTACGAAAATGTAATCGTCGATAACGCATCAAAGTTCTAAGCATTCGTATGAGAAAAAAAGTGAGCGAAATCGTATGGTGGTTGTGACTGGGAGATTGATTTTGTTATTTTAAATATATGAATGTACCAAATATTTGAAAATCCTTTTTAATGAATACAAATTTAATTTTTAAACGAAATAGCAATAAATAGTGAAAACCGAATATTCAACGACAATCGTGGGAAAACGAGTCCTTTACTTGAAAGAAAAAAAAAATATTAATTTTTAAACTGACAAGGTTAAGGCACGAGATTGAAAACTGAGTTCGGGATGAGATATAAATGCTAGTACACATTTAGAATGTTCATTCGAGAAAATATTAAAGCGTAATCACGAGGCAAATTTGAGAAAATGGTCATCAAACTTTCAGCATACCTTTTATACTAATATGTCGTCGTTGCCGAAAACCGAATAGTGAAGTAGATAAGGCATTGGTGTAGCATTCAGGAGACCCGGGTTCGATCTTGGGCTTGGGTTTTTTTTTATATATTTGTTTTTTCTTCTAATTATTTCAAATTAACTTAACGATTTAAAAACAGTTTTAATTAATATGTTTTTCATTTATGCGAAAATATATTCTTTTAATTCTTGGATTAAAATTTAATTTTTAGAAGAAAAATAATTATAAGTATGAATGTTTTTTTTTTTCATTATTAGTATCCAAGCTATACAGAACATTTGAGGGCCATTTTCTCGAAACTGACAGGCCATTGCGCTTAAATATTTTTGATAATGAATATTCTAAAAGTACATTACTATTATACCAAATCTTATCCCGAACTGAATTTTCAACCTCGTGCAATTCCTTTGGGAAAACGAGACAATGCAAAAATTAACAAGATATAAGAGCAATTTTTTCTCTCCTTTACAATTTTGGATTTTGCCTTCAAAATACGAAATTACTTTTAACCATCCAAATTATGAAGTCTTCAAGAGTTAAAAAAATTTAATCGTTGACTTTTAAAAAGCAGTTCTTATACTTCACCCGTTTTGAAAATACAACAACGAAACTTTGCTCAAAAATAATTACTTTAATAAAGTCCTCGCCCTCACACAGTTTCTTTAGCAAAAGTTATTAATCATTCCAACAAATGCTAGAGCTGGATCCAGTTTAACATAATATTTTGCTCATCTCATTTAAATCAATGAAAATGAAATAAAGAGAATGAAAGGCAAAAATATTTTTTATAAGATCGAACCGTCAGTGATGTTTATTAAAAATTCATTTTGGAATGTTTTAAACTGCTTTCACCTGGAGTGACAATTACAGCCACGGATAATCCGGTTGCATTAATAAGACGTTATTCCCATCTTCTCTTTACATATAACCAAGTTTCTAAATTGTTTTAAGAGTCTAATTACATTTTAGAACGTGTACCAGAAAAACTCTTACAATGGAAGAGTATAATTCGAGAAAAACAAGGATGGCATCTAGAATTCAAGGACGCGAAAAACAGAAAACGACCCTCTCGTTTACACGTTGCGTGATCTCTAATATTTAAAAAAAAAATTATCCAGCTGTTTTCTAGTTTATGAGACATTTTGAAATGTACTGAAACAAAACTTCCGGACGACTTAAAACGGGTGACAAAAGGAAGGAAAAAAAGTAGTTCTAAATATTTCTTAATATGAATACCTTATCTTTACCAGCTGTTCGAGTCTAACTGAAAATTCAGCTCACGGCCTGAAATTATATTGAATATCCAACATATGTGTCTCGACAAAAAAAAAAAAAAAGAAAAAAAACGAATTTCTTTTCGATTAAAAAGATTCACCACAGGACGTTTCTCGTTTGATTATAAAAGAAGAAAACTCAAAAATTTTGCATCGAATGCAAAACAATTCGGGAGCTCCGAAACAAGAATAAAAGATATTTTAACCCTTTAAAGAGCCATTTTTTTCTAGTCATATGTTAAAATATTTTTAGGTTTGAAATTAGAATAAGGAAAGGAATTCATTTAGCTTATTAGATAAATTTAATTTGATAAATTAATTTGGTTAATTAATAATTAAGTAACAAATCAAGACACATTTTGTTTACGATAAAGAACTGAAGCATCTAAGTTTCTGTCTTTCTAAAAAAATTTGTCAGAACTTATGCCGGCCTTCATAATTTCATACAAAGATTGATAAATTTGGTGGGAAGCATACTTCCCACAACCCTAGAAAGGGTTAAGGAATTAAATTTGGTTTCAGTAAGCGATAGTTCACTTAATCATGCTAAATAAGAAAGTCAGTGAAGTGTGTTGTACCCCATCATCACAGTGACCGTAGGAAAGCAAAGGGTTATAAAAATGCATTATATACACATATCTAATCAAGCAATTCAAAATACTTACCTTATAACATAAATAATATTTCAGGCAATTTGGGTCAGGAGCACATTATAAATGCTTACCTTCTTCAACATATATCCATGCAATACAATTTTTATGAATTTTAATTCTGAAATTTCTTAAATACTTTATTTACAAAAAAAAAATATCCGACTAATATTAAAATTATATCAGAGAAATTCTAGGTGATCTACTGCATTTAAGTATCCCTGCAAAAATGTTATTCTATCAGAAATCAAAATTCTGAACTAATCTTATTGATAAGTATTAAATAAACAAAACATATACAAAAGTTTCTATTTTTATTTGTTAATTCCGCGGTTCGCGAAGATACTAAAGGGCTAAATATAACAGACAATGGCATTTAGAATTGTGGGAAAATATATTTCCGTCATCTCCACTATATAAATTGCTTAACTAATTTTGAAGTTATAAAAACCGAATATGCCACACTAAAAGCAAATATTAAAACATTATAAAAAATCTATTATTAAAAATTTTACACATGTCGGGAAAAAACAAAACAAAGAAAGCTTGTGCTTACACTGACATAAACTTGTTGCATCATTTGAGACAAAATATTCAATTCGTCTTTATATTCAAAAGATACTGATAGTTCCTACTTGGAAATTAGCTCAGAAAGAATTAACAAGATTTACAGCATATGATTTATGATTTCCTCTCTTAAAGCAAATCTCTCGTTTAAAATTGAAAGAGTTGTGAAAGAAAGTGTACACAATTAGATTTCCTCTGCTTTACGTCTGTGTCGCAACTCTACAATAAGCTTCGCTAATCCCATTAAAATATCATTTTTTTTTATTTATTGCAAACCAAAATAATTATTTTCCCCTTTTCTAAGCCTCAAATGGTCTCAATGCTCATTTAGAAATTTGACGTTAACTAGCGATCCGGACAGCTTTGCTTCGAATAGTCCTAAAATGTTTACTTCGCTGACTCTCGATCTTTAGAAGCCCAGAGAAATTTATGGAAACGCGTTTGCGCTTTTCAATGCAAAGTTATAGACACATTTGTTGTGTCAGCTTCATCGTCGATTCCCGATGAGATTGATGAATTGTCATTTTCTTTTCTTTATAATAAATATATATATGTAGCATATTCAATAAAAATATTGTTAAGTCAAAAAATTCGACATCGAAATTCTTCTCTCAGAGTTCAAAAAATATATTTTCGGAATTATTTCTCTAACTGAGAAAATCAACTCGAAAACACATTGAACTAGATGGTTGAAATTCGGTACGCGGTCAAATAAATTTGTAGATTTATTAAATTTTAGGCGAAATATATATATTTAGACGAAACGAAGACAATCATAACTCATTCATTTATTAAGAATTTTACTACGAAATACAAAGATATATTTTGTCATTTTTATTCCTGTTTGCTGACTTTGCCATGAAGTCCCGCCGCCACCCTCCCTAACTTTTGCCTTCGTTTGGAAGATGCAGACTCATGAAGAAGACAGAAAACTATTCTAGATTGCCTGTGTGAAGGAAACACTGGTTTGTTTACTGCATTCCTAATTATGAATCAAATCAAGGATTATCTCTGAGGGAGAGCAATATTATGAAAAGTAGTCAATGGAAATTGTTATACTTCATGCTAACAAGTCAGTTCAAAATTATGCATTATGTATACACAAGACAATTTAATTGATGACTAGATTTGACTTAAGATCCCACACTGAAATTTGATATTTTACAACTCTAACGAATTTCGGATCGAGAAACTGCTACCCTTCCATCCAAAAACTTTATCCAGCCATAAGACTATCGCAAACTTAAATAATTATTACTTCTAGTCTCGTATAAATGAACTTTCCAAGGAAAAAAAAACAAAAAAAACAGCCTAAATTTTCTCTTGATAATTTCATTATTTCAATACCCTGTTTTAAAGCAATTATCTCTTTCCTAATGGACCATAGCGGACAGGCATTATTTTATTAAATAACCAAATATATTTGAATAACTGCATTTCGTTAAAAAAAAGACAGAAATTGCATTTGAGCAAATACTTCAGGAAAAATTAAAAATTTCTTTTCAATAAATAAAACTGGAATAATACTTACACTGGTGAAGAGATGAACATAAAACTGTGCTATGATGAGAGAATGGATAATAGGCCAGCTTGAAAAATTCCATGCCTGAAATCACGAGTTATATTAGTAAAAATGCATTTGATTTTGGATAAACATTTTTAAATACGAACTCTTGTGCTACACTTACATGAAATAAAGACAAATAAAAGTTTTTAAGACAGAATAACATCAAATATGAAAAATCATGCATGAAACTGATGATCACGCGAGTAGATCATTTATATCTACTCCAAATGAATCTCGCGCGAGTTCGCAAATTGTACAGACTAAATATAGGGCAAAGGATACCGACGTGCTCTGATTGGTTTAAGCCTTGGCATCTTTTTGGCAATGTTTTGCCAAAGAGATGCCATACCGAAATATATTTTCATAAAAATAAATAAAATTTGTGATTTTATCTCCCCTTTTATTTTTTACGTTTTACATTTAATATTAATCTGGAATACATATGCAGTAGAAAAGATCAAATCCTGAAACCTAAATTCAGGAAATATAAAAATTACAATTTATTCAAAATATTTTTTGTGTGTGTTTCTTCTTAATATTATTTTGATATAACTAAAAAATTTGCTACGAAATCACATATTCCGTTAAAGCTTACATATTTATACGTTTGGGCATTAAGTAATCATCTCCCCATATGTAGTTGATGGGAAAGTAACAAACGTTCAGCAACAAGTTTCAATGACTGAATAAATTATCTAATGAAGGCACGAAAATCATAGAAAAATGAGAATTAGATAATTTCTGCATCATATGTTGAGTAATTACTTTCATTCAGTTTTTATAGTTCTGTGCATAAACAACATTAGTTACTTGTATTACTATTATTATTAGTAATATTTATTATTATTATTAATTAGTATTAGTAGTATTACTAGTAATATTTAGAGAAAACAATTACATTAATAAAAATTGGATCGTGTTGATATTCACTCGTATCTTCCATAAAACTAATGAAAGGTGCAAGGTTTGATCCAAATAAGCGAAAACTAGACTATTATGAGTGCAAAACATTGCCAAAAAGATGCCAAGGCTTAAACCAATCAGAGCACGTCGGTATCCTTTGCCATAGACTTAGTCTGTACAATTTGTGAACTCGCGAATCTCGCTGCATCAAATGTCGAACTATAAATATTTTTCATATTATTTAGAAGCTACAGTTTAGGTTGCCGTTTTTACAATAGACAACAAGATAAATGACTGAAAAAGATGATGGTAGAAAACTTCTTGAAATGCGAGCTGCCCAACATTACTGGTATCGAAAATTTTAATATTCTCAGGTCATTTACGTTTCGCATAAAAACCATGTTTCAAATTTTCATGGAAAAGCTCCCAAAACAAGAAATTGCAAACCTTTTGATTCAATACCTTATAATTATTTTTTTTTTAATTTTTGTTAATACTGTATTATAATCAACTGAAGCGTCTACCTTTTCTTCAAATTTCTGCAAGAAAACAAAGCGGCAATGTTGGATTTGCCTTTGAGGATTAAACAGGTATCATCTTTACTTTATTATAAGTTGTATAATATATATGTATTGACGTTCAATAGGCTAAACCATTTTGCAAGAAAAAGTGGATAATGGAAATGTACTAGAAGCTATGGGGGTTTCCCCCCCCCCCCAAAAAAAAAAAAAAAAAATAGAATTTTCATAATTAAACATTGAATGAAATTTTCGTGGTTTTCCTACTATGATTTCAGAAACTCTTACAAATAAAAAAATTATACCCTCCAAAAATATTTTTAAAATGATCTTAAAAGCTTTTTTTTACCTAAAAATTAACTTTTTATTTTTAAGCAATTCGTAACAAGCTCGGCATACACTCAAAAATACGGGATACTTAATATTTCTATGGAAATTGAAATCTAGAATTACTGCTATAAAGATTGTAAAGGGATAAATTTAAGAATAATCTGAAGGAATAACAAAACTCAAAAAGGTTAAATAGAAATCTCGAGAAAAATTCAATTTTTTCGATGCTTTTATATTATAAAAAT
Source organism: Argiope bruennichi (assembly GCF_947563725.1). Taxonomy (NCBI): domain Eukaryota; kingdom Metazoa; phylum Arthropoda; class Arachnida; order Araneae; family Araneidae; genus Argiope; species Argiope bruennichi. The sequence continues at coordinate 22,108,489 of NC_079152.1, read as the reverse complement.
TCAATTTTTTTCAATGCTTTTATATTATAAAAATTCAATTATTCGCCACATTAATAAGCATCCGATCAAATCTTGTGATCAGGCCAGCAGGATGAAATAGTTTTCATTTTGCTGAATTATGTTGAAGACAAAAATTTAATTTCATAACCCTAGAATGAAAACATGAAATCCTGGTGACTTCATCTAATACTCAACCGAGATTCATCCATTACAGAAGGTAGCGAATGCTTATCTAGCTTCCTACAAACATTCATATGCAGCACTGGCGTGCGGCATCTGCAATTTCCGGCATACATTTTACCAGACCGACCGGCTGAAACGAACACCTCATATGAACTGAATTGCATCAAATAAAATATCCCTCATTCCAAATGTACTCAGAATAACTTTAATTTCAATAAATTTATTAAAAAGAAGGAAAAATGTCATACTCCAAAACTAATTCGCGAGCGCTTATCTTTGACTATTAAAATTTTTAAATTAAATGACAAAATATACAGAAAGTATTTTAATAAAAAAAATTATTTTCTATGTTCAAAAAATACTTTCAAAACAAAGTAACCTCAAAGAGAGCTAATTTCGCTCGTGTTTCCATCAAATAAGAGATATTTGTATTTCAATGTTACATTAAAAAATATAATGCAACGACGCAACATACATTTCTAATTTCTGATTCACTAATTTTTAATATGCGTTCATAAAAAGAATAAAAATTAAAAACCTGTTGTGTTGCACTTTTTGTACGAAAATAATTCATTACAGCCTACATGATTAAAAGATCAATATAAAAACATCGCTTATTTTGAAAAGAATTTTATAACAGATAGTTAATATATCATTTTGCTTTTGCCTAATATCTGATAATAAATATTTTATAACTTAGAATTCATTACGATTCAAACATCATAAAAGCACACGAGATCCGACTTAATTTAAAGGTCAATTTGAAATGTAAATAGTGACATGCATTAAGGAATTAAATTTTAAAACAAAAGGGAGTATTGTCCCCCACACTTTCTTCCATACATACTCATGTAAGTTATTCTTTAACAAAGATCAGAATTTTCATTTTCTTCATATTATGAAACATTTTCACGACCATCTGTATTTATTTAGAGTATCGTAACTCAGTTAAAAACTCTTTTGCGGAACAATTTTTCAGAATACTTTCTTATCTGATTTCACGCCTCTATAAAATTTAAATTTAGTATCACATAAAATTGTTTATAACAGATTATCCAAGAGAAAGAAAAACAGAAATATCTAAAATAGTACGGAATATTAATATTGAAGTATATTTTTCTCTTTCATAATTATATTTCATTTCAGTATACAATTTTAAGATTCTCTTTTGAACTTCATGAATCAGTTCACGTCGATCAGAAAGTAAAAGCTAATAGTAATACTCGCGCAAAACAATTTCCAAGAAGAAAAACAAATTTTTTGTCCAATAATTTTAAAATGGAATCAGGAAAATTTGATCATTTAATTAGCTTATTTTTAAGAATCTTTTGCGTACTGCTCTTCTTATTTTAATTTATTTGGACTTAATTTCATACCCTAATTTTTATTCATCAGATATATAGACTATATATGAATGCGAGTGCTCGCGACATGAAAGCAGTCTTTACCCAGTTGTTAAATACAAATAAATACCTAACAAATAGATTAACTGCATTTTCCCCTCAAAAATGAACGAATGTAGCAGCATTTAGATAAATGCAGAGTTCGGGGTGGGTGCTATTTCGTTTGGATTACATTTGCAGATAAAAGCACGCAGCTGGAATGAACCAGCGGGAATTGTCTTCAAAACCTTTCTGGCATACTCTCTAATAAATGTGAATTTGTTTTACACCCCACCCGACTGAAACCAAAATTTGCAATAAAAGAACTGCAATAGAAGTCACAAAATAACATACTAAATTTCATCTGAGTCACAGCGTTGAGTTGTTGCCTTTATATATTTCTGAAATTACAGATCGACAGACGATCAACTTCTTGTTAAATTCGATTCAAAATTTGATAAGCGACTACACCCTAGATGTACAAACTTCGATACAGATTTGACATCTAGCTTTCTTCATTATGTAAATCTTGTTAAATTATATTCGAACAACCGGACAGACAGATTTCCTCTTAATGGATTTTTCTCAAAATTTGATAGAAATCTACTTATTTGGTGTAAAGTTCAAATATCAATTTTAAAGTTCAGTTCAAAGCGCTTCAGTTGTTTTTGTCATAAACCAACAAACATCTGAGAAATCTCGGTTCGACAACAGACATCCGAGACATATTAAAGGTAAAGATTCGTCAAAATGTCGAGACCGAAATTTTTGATCATTACTTCAATAACTTCGCTAACAAGAATGTACAAACTAATAAAATAAAATAGACTCGGCATGTTAATTGTACGCTTTTGCTGATGAACGCAAAGTTCTGTCCAACAAAGCTGAAATGAAGAGTTTTGCTTGAACAGCATAATACTCATTCTCAAGTTGTTTAAAAAATGTTTTAATACAACTCAATTGAAAAAAATCATTCATGCACAACTTTTTATTATCTTAAAAGTTTCATTTATAAAGAACCTTCTCCTTTGCTTTCTACTACTAGGCTGAAAGTAGGCAACATTTTTTGCGCTTCCTAATTAACAGACGCAACAAAGTAATTTGTCCTGAACTGCAGGTCAAAGTTCCTCCATGGAATCTACATATCCCAGCTACGTCTCATTAACATTTATTTTAGAAGCGCGATGCTGTGCAGATGTTCGATTTCCAAGGGTTTTTTTTTTTTTTTTTTCCCAGATGAAGTAAGACTTCCCAGCACCAATTGTTATTATAAAATATGGGCTCCCGCTAACATCTGCACAAAAGTTTATTCAATATTCACAAGAAAGACTAAATAAAAACCATATCAGATTTCTGAATAATTGCAAGATAACAAGGAGCGACTGAAATTACTGACTTCTGTTCTGGCACACATGGAAATTTCTGAGTTCACAATATAAATGTCATTCTAATTTTTTTTCCAAAGAGGAAAAGCCGACATTTGCTTTTTAATGCAGGAATTTAAACAAGTCTAAATCATAATCAGTTATACGTATAAACAAAGTGATCATATTCTGTGCATAAAAAAAATGGTAGTATTCTTCTGAAGATTTTACTTTAAAAGCGGAACTTTAAAAATGTTTACTGTTTATCGATACGTAACAAATGCGTAAAATCTAGGGCGAAGAGAAAACAAATTAAGCGAAATAGTTAAAGGAGCAAATATTTAACAAAGGAGCAGATATTTAACAAATAATTTATCTTGAATCAAATTCTCAACATTCTAAAATTAACCAGTGAATTCTTTTCATAAATCACAATTGATTGGAATCATAATAGTACCGTTTTCATTTCTTCTCTATTTGATAGAACGCCTTTAAATATCAAAATTTTCCCATGCATTGCTCATTAAAATATTATGAAAAAAACTACAGTATATTTAATAAATTAATATATTCGTGTTCTTAAAGCAATTTTATAATCAAATTGTTTTAAGAATAATCGAATTGTACTCAAACTTTAGAAAATAAAATTGGCGGAGTTTAGCTCGGGGGGGGGGGGGGTCTCGCTTTGCTTGAAGATCGCCAAAATAAATGCTGAATCAGATCAATTTAAAGAAAATACGTTTTTGATGGTATTTAATGCCACAGGACCTGCTTTTTTCCTATTTTGCATTTCCGAGTGTTTCTCTCCCTACTCAGGGATTTAACAACGATTTTAAAAGATGTAAAAAATTGAATATTGAAACGAATTATGAATTTTTGATTTCAATTATTATTAGGTGAATCAAAGATGGTTTCTATCAAGAATCCTCCAATTACTGGAAGATCATATACGCAGAAACTATTTCAGTAATCTAAAGACAATCTAATATTGAAATATATAATATACCATTGTATAATTTAAATAATTAAAAGACCACATAAAACTTTCAGATTTCATCATTTTTTGAGCCGTATATTTATTGAATTTAACTTCATAGAATATATTTCTTTATGTTATTTAAATCATTTTTCAATTAGAATTACTGTTGGACTACAATCCGAATAGACATTTGTGATATTAGCTGATAAAACGATCGTCGATGACATTTTAGTGCAACTGGAATAAGACTAATTCATTAAAATACGGTATAAATGACGTCTTTGAAATGCATACTGGAAATTATACTAATTCAAATTTGAACATTGGATTTAAATATTTTCTACATTAGATTCATCCAGTCTCAAAACTGGATTTACTTCAAATGATTATATACAAAAAAGCAAATTACAATTTAATTTTCGCGACTTTTACGCACTACTTATCGACTCCCGAGTTCAAATATTTTCAATTTTCATACGACTTTTAAACAAAAGCATCAACAAAATTAAGAATTCTCATGCATATTATATATAAGCATTATTTTATGTGAAGCAGGATGCAGTTTTGAAGACAGTGAAAAGACTTTTTCATTTTTAAATTCTTTTAAATCCATCGGGACAACATAATTATTTACAAGAAAAGACGCGGACATGGCGCGTCCGCCACAGCGCGTTGCAAAAGCAGAAGTGGGGAAGAGAGAGAAATAAATTATCCCTCGTCTTATATAACCTTCGATTTTGATAGGGAAAATATTTCTTTACAGTATTAATATATTATTAAGATTCTGATAGGGATTTCGGACGCATGTCAATCACATGTAAAGGAAACACAGGGATCTTTTAAAAAGAATGTGCTTACTGGACAGTTTTTTTACCCCTTCACGTGAAGCGTGTGAATGTGTCGGCGTTTAGTCGATTCAGCAATTTCATAAAGCTTCTCTTGAATTAATTAAGTAGCGAAAGTGGAATTGGATCATGAAATAAGAGAATATTTTAGAATGAAGTTACTATGGGCTAAATTAAGATAAAACCTTGGAAATTAATTAAATTGAAATTAAGAGTTTAAAATATCATTACATATATATATCTATACCCCGATTCAAGTGTATATATGTATATATCGATCAAAGATCAATAAACATAACCTTTCCGATTTGGTCAGATGGTCATAATTTTCAAAAAAGATCAAAACGAATTCCTATATTCATCATTCCAAAATTATAGTACTACAAAAAAAATCTATATTATATTTTCTGAAACTAGTTTAGTTTTGCTTAACAGAATACACATCCTTCGAGCTAGTTTACAAACAATTAAAATCCAAAGGAGTGATAGTTGGTTTCTGGTAGTTCGATTTCTTTAATAAGAACTCGAACTACAGAAATAAAAGAATACGACAAACTGAAATTTTTTTAAGTGAAAAATTGTCAAATGTAGTAACTGACATGTATTATTTTGCTGATTTTTAATTAATTGAAACGTTGATTAAGGATAACAAGAAAATCACATTCCAAAATAATTAAAATATAAAGATACTAATTCACTGTTAAAGAAATTGTTGATTTGCTTTATATTTAATCTGCGTCATTAAGCTAAAATAAAAACTTTATTGGTGCAATTGAATGATAAATGAGTTTTAAACTTAAAAAATTAGAAACCTAATTATTTCAACCAATTCTGAAAGTAAGTTCTTTTTAACATGAAATACATAAACGAGTTTCTACGGAAATTACGGTAAAGCACTATTTATAGGTTGTTTCATCACATAATCGCTTCATTCGTAATCATTGCAAGTAATAATTATTTCATTGGAATAAGTATTACAATGTACGGAACGCTTCGATTGTATCTTTTTCAGTTTTTGAAGACTAGACATTCCAAAAGCAGACATAACATTTGAGGAATACGAGAACTGTAATACCGATATGATGACATCGGAATTATTCACAGTTGATGAATTAAATGGGAAATTATTTATCTAGTATTAGTTTATCCGATGCTAAAGAATTTAATTCTCACTTTTCTTTAAAGACGCAGCAGAATCAGAAGGCTTCGAGTTTCTTTGTCAAAATGCTCAATGAATTTAAATCGATTCATGCTACTTTAAATACTTATAGACAATCAGCAACACAGAGGAAGGTTAAAGAATTTTTCCAAGTAGATGCCTATTTGTATGCTTGTAAAAATCACATAAAATATACAATATACAAGTATTAAGGATGAGCAATAATGGAAAGATTTATTTACTTTTGTGATAAATGTTTAAATTAAAGATTTAATTACTGTTTTTGATAACACGCTAACTTAAAAGTTTTAAAATTATTATTTATAGATGAAATTGCATTATTAGCACAACACAATAAGATTTCAGTTTATTAAAATTTCGATTACACATCGTTTTGTTTTTAAAAAATATTTCAGCCCCTTGAAAAAGGGTACATAAACAGCGCTTTACTGTATTATTAAAATTAAATATCTTTCTTTAATTCCAATTCATTAAGATCATAACTTAATGCACAAATAATTTCATATACATAAATTAAATACTCGCATCACAAAATCATGCTTATTACTGCAATAATCAGAAAACTTGAGCAAGAAAAGTATTACAATAAATATCAACTTACCGTAATATATAGAATTTGTAGATGACTTTCAGGCAGATTTGTTCCACAGTTCATCGACTTTTCTTGAAAGTTTTCTTCTTATTTGTATAAGTAATTGTTAACTTCATCTTCTTTTAAATAAGCTTTTTTTCTCACGTTTTTTAGATGATCCAAAAATGCAGGATAAAAGCAGTGAAAGCAGTCAAAGTTGTACTCTAAGTCTTCCAGTATGGCTCATACGAATGCTAGAGATAAACTTGAAAGAAGTAAGAGGTAAGGATTTATAACAACAATGGCTGTTATCTTAAATGTATCTATAAACACAAGAGCGCCCACAAAAACGAATTGAAGTTTCAGGCAGTTAGTTATCAGTTCGAGTTCAGTTTCGCTTATGCGACCCAGTCCATGTTCGGGTTTTTAAAGTTCAATTAAAGAGGTACAGCAAAGCGAAAGTTCAAGCAATACGATGATTAGGTAAAAGACCCATATATAAAATTAAACTCGCAGAAGTCCTCCAGTACAGTTCATTCGAATGCTAACGATATTACAAGCGATATCACAAACAAGACGAACACCTGCTCCGATTCAAGGACGAAATTAAAGTGAAAAACAGCGCGTAAGTTCACAAAAAAAAACGGGAATGCGCGAGCACATATGACTACAAAATGCAGATTAGCATAATTTATTCGAAAAATTAGCAAATGGCTTTGGAGGAGGATGAAAACGTAGTTACATTTTTCTATCCAATCAGACAGGATTGGTGTTTTTCTAGAAATAATTACCATTTAGGACAAGATGCTTTCATTCGTTTTTCTTTATTTTGTTTTTTAATTAAGTGAATATTTACGGCTTATTTAAATGTGAAACAGATTTTCGTATAAAAATCGGATCGGGTGGAAAAACTCATTTTGAAAACAGCATTTTCAGACCTTTATAAAGAATTAACGAAAATGTTTTATATTTGAAGAGAAACTTGTTTTTATGCTCACGAGATTTAAAACTTGTGTGTATTTAATGAGGCACGATAAATACACACCCACAACACAAAGAATCTTACATTTGATCAAATTTATATACTGGAAAAAAAGGAAATCGTTTCATTTGCTGTTGAATAATAAAATCCGTATAACACACAATGCGGAAATTTCAATATTACGTATTAAATTGCAAGAGCGGGTCATTCTCTTCGGTTTTATTTAATCCTTCATTGCTCAAAATTCAACGAAATTTTCATTTGAACGGATATAACCTTAAAAAATCTTGATAATTAATTATATCAGAAAAAACATGTAAATCCGAATTATTATTTAAATTTTAGGGAGGTTGAAAATTATCTATTTTATTTCTTTATTATTTATTTGAATAGCAGAAGAAGAGGAATTAAGTTTCAGATATATATTAAATTTATAACTTCAAAATTTAATCATACTTGAAGACTGAACGCATCGAAAATTTATTTACAAGATTAACACCAATTTTTACACCTGTGAGAGCTTTAGGATATGGTAATTAATTTTTTTAATACGAAATACACTAAGAGTAATCATCAAACGTTCAGACCTTCTGAAGTCTGAAAAGCAAATTTTTTTGGAATCGTATTGCATATACGTAAATTCAAAAATGCTTTGAATTGTCTGTATCAAGTTTAATATATGATCTTTATATACTTGTAAATTTCTATCAAATTTTGATCGAAATCCATTCAGAAAGATTTTTAGTCTGTCTGCCCGAGTGCAAGTGACAACGATAATTACAAAACTTAAAACGCTAGATGGATTAATTTTGGCATACACTTTTACTAGATAAAGTAGTATGGTACAGAAATTTGTACAAATGGAGGGAGAGGGTCTGACCCAAAGGTCATCGTTGTCGTCTAATCAAGGTTCAAAATTACAAAATCTATTTCAAAATGAGACAAACTATTCTTGTGACCACTTTCGACAAAGCGTTAGTTAACATTTGGAATTCAAGACGCTAATAGAGGTCTGTGAATCTTCTATTTATATTTCAAAGATACGCGCGACCGTTGAAGTAAGTTTTTGTTGTATCTTCTTTTCGTTTCTTTTTTTTTTAAATTAAGTGTTTTAAAAATTAATGTGTCTGCAATCAACAACTATTCATTCAATAAATAATAAAGAAAAACTACTTAGAAGGAAATATCTACTAAGCTAGAAAGGAAAATATCTACGAAGCTTTGAGAGATCTCTCAACGCATTTTTTCTGTTTACAAAGCAAATTAAAATGCTGAAAAAACATAACAAAATAATTATGTTTTGAAGACAGGAAGAGAAAAAGAGGCAAACCACCGAAAAATGACAAACACACTACAAATATGGGGGTTTGGCCGTGGGATTTGACAGAAATTTATATATTTGGAGCTTTCTTACTTTTATATATTTGGACTTCTTACTTTTTATAACAGAATTTCAATTTTTGTAATTCCCCCATTGTTCCTACAATTTTGTATTACAATTGTAGATATTACTGTTGGAATTCTGGCAATTTCATTTCTTTTATTTTCACGTCATTCAGCAATTTGTTTGTTCATTTTATTTTGTCCCTATGTTTTAAGTTCCATTTTTTTAAAAATAAACGCTATTTAAAAATGATTTTGCTTATTAACCTCTCAGCCTCTAATTGCAATCTACTTTACATAATTAAACTCTTAAACACAACCTAAGTGAGTGATCCTTTTCCAAACTCTCACCCATACGTATACTAGACGATTTTAGAGGGAAGGGGAGCAATTGGAGCGAAAAATTACTTTGATTCAAATCAGCTGTAGCTCTTGAAATAATTCAATAATTTGTATCAAAGGATTATTATCATATCGCTTATTAAAAATGAACATAAATCGTTTATCGTTTCCCACTTAAGATGCGTTAAAAATTCATATTTTATAATAATGTATCTAGGAAATACGTGCAACCTTTCTTGTTGGTAAAGAGGACACGCCCACTGGAAGATTAAACAGCGGGAGTGGTCCCTGCAGAACTTTCTCGTATACTCTCTTTATAAAGGTATCTTTCCAGAGAATGCCTTGCATGGCATTGGCGTACTATATTTATGAAATATTGACCTTTGGCGGGAATTCAGTGTTGTTGTTGATTTTTGTTGTTGGCGCCAATAAGTCGGCAGAACGCTCTGCCTACTAATTTTGTAACGCCATCAAGTGACCAAATGATATAACCCTTTAGTATGTTCCACAGAGTGTTGAAAACAAAGCAATGGTGATACAGTCAAAGATTTTGTGTTTAATTTCTATGTGATTATGGGTTTTTTTTAATGAGCTATCATGGGCCAAAACATGGTCCGTCGAGCCGGAGACGACTATGCATCTATTGAATAGTGATTTATTACTTGAAATCTGGTAATATCGTCGACGATGACGAGCTTGGTGGAAAATATCAAGAATGAGAACTGAGTTGTGGATAACTGGTCTCGTGTGACAGCAGTCCCAGCAAAGAGGTAGAGGCAATATTATCCTTTGAGTTATTAACTAATTAATTTTCCGAGACGGAGTTCATTTTTTTTTAAGGAGTTTAGAATAAAAATGTGATAACATTGTTCTCTTGAATTATTTCGAATTATATATTTATATGGCGGGTTTGACAAAGTTAAGAAACGATGAATTAAAACTCGTTGGCGAAGAGATAGGTTTGGTTGTAGCGGAAGGCATGAAAAAGAGTGAAATAAAGCCTTTAACTGAGGAATGTGACTTATTATAAAATGACAACGAAGTTGTTAAAGATGCTGTAGATCGAGTAACAGGGAATAGAAACCAAAAATCGACAGGAAATAGATAGTGAAATAGAACTAGGGCAGCTCAGATTAGAGAGAAAACTAAAAAGAATTACAATTAAGGGCTAATGAAAATAGTACTCAGACTCCTGTAAATCAAAGGTGTAAAACCGAACAGAAGAGTCGCTGGATAGCTTATTAAATTTTGTGAGAATATTGTGTAATAAAACACCGAGTAAAGCTGAGGACTGGAATTTCTTTTTTACTTCGTTAGAGAGAGCATTTAGTACTAAAAAGGTACCAGAGAAGCTTAAAGCAGAAATTTTATTAAATTTATTAAGAGAAATAGCTTCTAATATCCTAACTTAAATTGCTGAGAAAGATTTAACTAATTATAACGAAGTTAAATCAATTGTATTAAGAGAATTCGAACCAACAGCACAAGCGGTTTTAGAGAATTTTAGAAATGCTTCTAGAGATAACGAAAGTCGTGTGCAATTTGCGTCACGCTTAATGACGAGTTTTGAATATTATTTAAAATTAAAAGGTGCAACAGATTTTGGGACCCTAAAACAACTGATAGTTTTCGGATAAATTATTGCAAACGCTGTACAAAGAAACAGCAACTCATATCATAATTAGACAAAACCAAAAGTGGTTTCAGCTCTCGAGTTAGGAAAAGAATGTGGTCTGTATTTTGCTCCCAAAGGCAAAATTATAAATGAGACGAGAAAAGGGCAAAATTATAACAATAAATTTAAACTAGTCTGAATATAAAGATTCGCTTCATTGAAGCGAATTTTTATATTCGCTTCAATGAAGCGAAAAATAAAAATTGTGATTTATGTTCTTTGCATACTTTTGTTGATGCTGCCAAAGATGCTTATTCAAATATTTAAGGATTGAATTGAATGAAAAAGTAGAGGTGCTTCTTTTAGGATCTAAGTCCCAATTTGCACCACTGAAGGGGGTTACTATTCCACAAATAAAACTTTTGGCTGCTGTAATACCAGGCTAGCAAAATCTATTACTGATTCATTAAATTGTGAAGAAATTAGACATTATTTCTGGAGCGATTCGTACTTTCGTGGATCACTAGGGAAGACAATTGGACTGTTTTTGTGAAAAACAGTCATTGAAATAAGAAAATTAACTCATGCACCAATCTGGGGACATGTTTCTGGCAATTTACCATCTAGAAGTTGCAAAGCCAGTTTTCTAGTGAAGTTGAAATGTTGGGAGAGGCCACAGTGGTTGAGAAAAAAACGTAGAAGAATGTCCTTGTTCAACAACTGATTTTCCACACGTAAATAAGGAAGAGAGGCTGAAAAGAAGAAATCACCCAATTTGCTTAACACAACTGTTCCCTCGGAAAAGAATTGGTTTTCAAGATATTTTTTGAAGTATAAACAAATCGTACTTCTAGTAGCTTGGATACACCGATTCAAACATAACTACTCGGTTTCAAAGACATTGAAGGCCCATTATTCCTTAAAAAGCTGGATAATTACTTTTACATGTGTCTTTTATCGGGCTGTGCACCTAGAGCTTGTTACTTCTACTTCTACCGAGAGTTTTTTGATGGGATTAAGAAGATTTATTTCCCGACGCGGTAGAATACCTACAAAATATTGCGATAATGGCACAATTTTACAGGAGCATATAATCAGCTGAAGCAACTTGATTAGAAGCGTGTTTAACAGTTTGCTGCTGTTCATTTAATTGCATGGAGGTTTAACCCACCAGCGACACCGTGGTGGAGAGGTTGGTGGGAGAGAATTATTAGAATTATTAAAGATTTATTGAAGAGAGTTTTAGGTCGTGTTCTATTATCATATGAAGAAATGCTAATTGTGCTGACTGATTGCGAAAACATAGTTAATTCACGTCCATTAACCTATTTTTCTGAAGATGAAACTCTGAAACCATTGACACCATCTATGTTTTTGTTGTTTGTTTGTTTGTTTCTTATGGCACTTGCCACTGACAAGCCCACTGTTACGAAGACAGTGATTTAAGCCTGAGGGGGAACGTCTCTTATTTTTTATAGCAGCGCCAACTAGGGCCAAGAGTACGACTTTGCCACTCACGCATCACTCATTCGCTTGCACAACCCCTTTTTACAGGAGGGCACATTCACACATCTCACAGATAGAACAACAGAAGAACAACCATGCCCAAACCGGGACTCGAACCCGGGACGCCCAGATCACGGGGAAGACGCGCTACCCCTATGCCAGGACGCCGGCATCTATGTTTTTAAATGACATAAAGGAATCATATATACTGGATATTGACATACTGGAACAGAAATCTTTAGTTAAAAGAATTAAATACAGATAAACTCTTCAAAAGGATTTAAGAAATAGGTTTAGATCTGAATATTTAGGACAGCTTGTGCAAAAGCCAAAATCTAGATTACAAAATTCAATCAGGTTTGGTGACATAGTCTTGGTTCGAAGTGATAATCTTAAGCGTATTAACTGGCTCTTAGGAAAGATTACTGAGATCTTACCAGGAAAAGATCACAACAACCAGGTTGTGAAAGTCAAAACAGTCCATTCAACGTTACTAAGACCCATTCAACGAATATATCTTTTAGAAGTACCACCTATTGAATTAACAGACTACTCCTATTCGATTGGAAAACTAGAAAATAAATAAGATAATTCTTTTGAGAAAAGATCAGTTGATCCTGCATGTGAACTGACTGTAACACGAAGTGGTCAATTTGTGAAAATACCTAAAAGATTGAATTTATTGACATTTTATTAACTTTAGTTTTCATGAATAGTTGCAACATTAATAGCTTTATTCGGCAAATTAAATTTTTTTAAAGTATACCAAATTAAGACTGTAAAGCATGCTAATTGTTATCAACTCAAGGTGGGAGGATGTTAAGCATTGAAGTTGTCATAACTGATTATAATTATTATTTATTTTTATTATTCATAGTTTATTCTTTGAATAGCAACATTGTATTATTTTTTTCTGTATGGCAACATTATTTGAATTCTAAAAAATGAGTGGATGTGGTGACCTAAAAAAAAGGTCTACAATATTTATTATAACTTAATAATAAATACGAAATATGTTTTTAACTTTATAACTAGAAATATTACAATACTAGCAAGATACAAACATAATAATAATAGTCACAAATATAATAATATCAAATGATGCATTTAATATCAAACAAATCGAAATGCATTGAAAAATATTTTCATCTAGTATTAGTTCTCGTAGCAGAAGACTTAGCCTGCATACTGTCCACCAATCTAAAATTTCTCGGTATATAATTACTAACTGCTAATCTTTCACTGAGTTCTAAGTGATTGTCTGTGAGACGTGGGCGATATGTTGTCTTAATTACATTCATCGCTGATAATACAGATTCACGCAAGTAGGTACACCAAAAAAAAAAAAGCGATGTTAAATGGTATGCAAGGTTTTTTTTTTTTTTTTTTTTTTTTAATGAGGATACTTTACTCTGCCCTTTAGATTCCAGAAGTTATTCTTGGGTTCTGAACTACGTGCTTTTAAATTTATGTCAATTTGAAGGAGAAAAGCTTCGTTTTCTTCAAGAGATAAATATAATATATAATTTATATTATATCGGTGTTCCATAAATATATTTCTTTTAGTATGCGCATCCTAGTAAAAATGGTCACCCCAAATTATCTCGATGATCCACCGGTCGAATCACGATCGACTTAATGCCCACCCATGATCTAGAGCGAGTCATTCCGCGTATGGATGTGAGGTGAAATTTTGTGAATGAGGAATATAATTACTAATTCCTATGAACTCTATAAAAATAAATATAAATATTAAATCGGTTTAATCTAAAATTCGCACATTTTACTAAAATGAATATTATTAAATCAATTTAAAATAACATAGTTAAAATTCACATACCTTTCTCAACCGTAATAATCTTTATGAATGTCATAAGAGCAAATTGATTAACTAGGCTCATTACCAATTATCAGAGGTTATACTCCGAGACTTTTATATCATTCCAGGATTCTAGGATGCAGAAATGTTTAATTCTTATTTGACCCAATGCTTTTACATACTTCTGTATTGTAGTTATTCAGTTTCTTCTAAATTGTAAATTTGTTTTTCAATTATTTAAAAAAAAATGCTTATAACTTTTTGTATTTCCCCTTGTTTAACTCATAGCGACATGGTTTATGATTATCAGTTTTGGCTTTTCTTGTGATATATGTCCCTTGTGGAAATTATTTTTCCAACATGCTGCGTATGCCTTCTAAACATTAATAAAGTTTATAAAAAAACTCATTATTTTTGGTATGGAATAATTCAGCTCATCAATTTCAAAATTACACCATATAGAATTTATTAACTCAACAGGTCTCATTTCCGTTTATCCTTTATAGTTCTCTGGTATATATTCTTACCACCTGTAAAATATTTTTCATGAGGGCTCAAAAAAGTATTTTAAAATGATAATTAGGATAATCAGATGCTTAAAATTTGATTGGACTATCTTAATACTTTGTCTATAGTTAAGCATCATTTAAATTCAAAAGGGGTAAATATGCTTAACACTGTCCGTTCACGATGTAAGAGTAAAGTTTCAGCGTAAAAAAGTTTACAGACATGGAAAACCATTGTGTTGTGTTCCTTCTGTTTAAGATTTTCTTATATTTAATTACCATTATTTGTTATTGAATTTATTTAATTAAAATTCAACATTCATTTTTAAAAATGAACGAAAACTGTTGGTGCATTTCTTAAAATTCAGAATCTTCCAGTTAAATCAATTTATGCATATTCTGACTTCATTTTTGTTGAAATGATTACTTGAATACTGTAGTTTATGACATTTTAGTTTATTTCTTAAAGCAAAAGTGGCTAAGAGATTATTAATAAAGTTGCATCAGATTGCAATAGTTTTATTTTTATGCAACGTACAATCCTCCCAGCCAGCCTAATAAATACAAAATGAGCTTCAAACTTTAACCCTTTCAGGAAGGGAAGCTCAAACGTGCGCTTATCTCTGAGGCCGACAATCTCTTTCGCGAGTGTCTATTCAGGTCCGGAGGGTTTTTTGCAATTAAGCCTAAATTCATGAAATTACCGAAATATCAACGCGTTATTTAATAAAGTTCTGTAATATATTATAGTGTCACTATCACTACTATTCGAATGTTTTCAGAATCAATATAAGAAATATTCTGCATCATTTCTGCTATTTTAAGTACAGTTAAACATTTTAGACGCCTCGACATTCTAACGGTAAAAAGAGAAAAAATTCATGTCTACAAGATTAAGTTATCCATTAAAAACTGGACTGCAAACCTGAATAACCAACGCTGTAGCGAAAATAAAACTCCCCTTACTATAAACAAATTCCACGTGCGAATTTAAAGAACTGTCATAAAGCATGCCATTCGGAAACATTCCTTTCCCCTCATATAATCAAAACCCACGTGTATGTGAGTCATGCTACTCTCATCTTGAGTAGAAGGTTTGAACGTTCGAGGACAGATTTGCACAAATGTGTGAACTAGAAAACGTTCTGGCACGCCAGCGTGTCGGCAGGGAAATGAGTGCGTTTCTTGCTGGCACATAGACGTGACAGTCGGCGTGAAAGAGTTAATATATAAGACGTTATTGAATTTGAATTTCATGATTTCTATCTAAAAAAACGTGTAAATTTGTTTTAAATGAAATAAAATTGAGTGGTAAATATACTTACCAATGAATATTCTATGATATTTTTACTTTTAACGCTTAATGGTAAGTATGCTTACCACTTTTAGTTTTTCCTGAACGATCTCTGGTAAGTATATTTGCCACCCCTTATTTCATAAATCAAATGGCAAATCGAAGAACTTTTAATGTTTTAGTATTTGAATCATCAGTTTATCATAGTATAATCCCCCCCCAAAAATGTTATTTGTCAATGTCCCAGAATTATGCCCTAATAAAGGGTTAATGATGGATTGATCAAAGATGTATGGTAAAAATTGGGTGGATGGTTAAAGATGGATAGAAAAGATTGATTGAAAAAATGATATATCTTAAAGAAAAATGTGGGGAGTGACTTGTTGCAAGTTGTTTTCATTGCTTTAAAAAATTAGAGGCTCCAAATTATAAGTAATGCTTCGATTTTTTTAAATAGCCTATAATGATCTAATGAAAACGAAAAATGACGAAGTGAGGATGCTTATACAAATATACAATCTTCCATCAATTAGACAGATGGTCAAAAACCATTAGCCGCGTTTTTTACTAACTCAAACAGCTGTGAGCAGAAACGCCCCATTTTCTCCCACATCAAGCGCAAATATTAATAACAAAACTGTTGACGCAGCAAAAAAGCCTTTTTAATTTCAAAACATTCACTCAAATGAAACATAAATCTTTCCAAATAAAAATAAATGTATATAAAAAAAAAGTTAAGAATAACATGTTACTGCGAGCAGCTGAAATTTCGCATCATAAAAGAAGGATTAAAATTTTCTTTTGCCCGTCGACAGCTTGTTTGCGTTTAGTTTGCATTTGGAACCATAAATGCTTTTGTTTCTTTTTTCCTTTTGTGAGTCATAGAGTTCCCAAAATTTCCTGACAGATATGAAATTTTTTTAAATCTCAAACACAAACTATAAATTATCAACTAAATTGAAAGCAAAAAGTAGTCTTTATAACCTTAGGAAATATCAGTTGTATAAAATAAAGGTTATTCTTTAATTAAAGTTACTAAAAAAATATAATAAAATCGAAGGCTAATTAAAAATTATTCTGTTTTAAAAACACTTTCAAAGCAATAGTTCTACCTTCTCATTCGAAAAAAATGAGAGTTCATTACTATAACAATATATAATATCGGTTTGCAAACAAATATTTACTATGACTCTCATTAAGAATTTATTGTAAAAATTGTCTAAAATAACGAATTTTAATGTTTCATGACTCATTTGAATTAGTCGCAAATGAATGTCGTATCATTATTTCTAGTTTAAAATGTTAATTACAGTACTAAGAAAAATTCGATTAAATGATTTAATGATTAAAAATGATTTATACCATAGACGGATTGTATGAAAAGTAGATTTCCAAACTTTCGAGGAATACATTTATTGTCTCAAGCACAAAATATGAATTTTTCCGTCATTTAAAGAATTTGTAACAGTTTAGAAACCAGATTTTGCGCTGCGATTAGAGCAACACCCTATGTGTGTGTATGCAAGCGGCGGAACACGTGTGTGTATATTTGAAGTACAAGTGGTCGAAATAATGGAAACACTTGTGAATAAAAGTGACATTTTTGAATGTGCTTCGTAAGCATCAAAGTATAATAATAACCCCCATTTTTTTTATATAAATAGCAATGTATATATTCTGGTAGTATGTGTTTTCTTAATTGAAGTTCTGTAATTCTCTGGAGTTTTTTTTTTTTTTCAAAAGCGTAAAATGTTGGACCTCTCAGATTTTCAAAGAGGTTAAATTGTAGGAACCCGTCTAACTGGAGCAAGTGTGACCGAAACATACCAACTTTTATGCGTTTCTAGAGGTACAGTGTCTAAAGTCATACACAGCGCGGCAAAACAAGTTCGGCAAAAGAAAATAGTGGGCGGAAAGAGAAGCTCAGTGAACGTGAAAGAGACGACGGGTATTGAAGCGGATTGTAATGTCTAAAAAGTGAACAACTGCAGCAAAAGTGACCGCAGAGCTCAATACCCATCTGGATTCCCCAGTGTGATTACAGTTAGAAGGAACTTTCATAAACAGAACATTTTATGGCAGAGCAGCAATTCCCAAGCCACTTGTCACAGATTTAATGGTAAACGACGTCTACAGTAGTGTCAAGTTCCCAAAACCTAATCGTTTGATAAGTGGAAGAAAATAATATGATCTGACGAATGCGTTTCACCCTTTTCCTTACAACAGGACGGGTGCTCGTTAGGAGGACACCTGCACAAGCGTAGGATCGAGACTGTTTCCTTCCAACTGTCAAGCATAGAGGTGGATATGTCATGATATGGGCAGCCATGTCACAGTTTTTATTGGACTAATCGTAAACCTGAAAGGAAGGATCATTGGGGAAAAGTATAGCGAAAGTTTAGCTGACCAGGTCCATTCTATGATGCAAATATTGTTTATTGTAAGAGATGGTATTTTCCAGGATGATAATGCACTTATCCAAACAGCGAGATTTATACAGTCATGGTTTGATGAAAACGAGGATGAAGTTAAATATCCGCCTTGGCTCGCACAATCATCCGACCTCAATATAATTGAACCGTTATAGTCTGTTTTCAATACGGAATCGATATCCTCCATCGGCATCTCTCTCTGAACTTCCACAATATCTCCAGGAAGAATGGTACAATATTCCTTTAAATACTATTCAACACGTAAATATCGATTCCTAGGCAATCTTAACTTTATTACATACCAAAGGTGGTCCTACACCATACTAATAAAGGATTCTTTATAAATCTAAGGTTTTTCCATTATTTTGATAACCACATGTATACAACTTTTTGTTTATCTATGAATTATATATGCTTATAATAGATACAGAAACAGGGGAAAAGCAAAGCAAACAAAAATGAAAGATGTTACGAACGATGAAAAGGAAATGAGACTACATGGCGGGAAAGAAAAACAATTGATTTATGTTATTTCCATTGTGCTTCTGTAAATTATTCTTATTTTTAAAAGGATTTTGGGGAAGTTTTTTTAACAAAAGAAGGAAAATTTTAATGTCAGCAAAAAAAAAAATGTGAAACTCCTTGTCTTTCATTCCACCAAGCCACACATCCGTAATAATACGAAATCCGTAATTAATAAGACAATCCAACTTAAGTTTCAAATACCGTGGGAATCCAGTCTAAAAAACCTGTTTTAGATTAGGAATGATTTCTGTGCACGTGCATAACACTTAAAAGTTCCATTAAATATATATATATATTGAGGTAAAATTGTATTTTTGAAGTATATGATTTGGAATAATTCATAGTAACTATAGAATAAGTATTCAGAATAAAATTCAAAAAGCAAGATATATATTAGTCTGAAGACCAGCACAAATAATTTTTCTTCATCGCCGCGCTATCCACCAAGCCACAAATCACGACAGTGGGTGAGGGTTCTTAGATTCTTAATACGACAATCCATTTCAAGTTAAAAAATACGTTGCGAATATGGTCTAAAAGCACAATGCAAAGAATAGGAATCTTTTCTGCACATGTGTATGATCTTGCCACTTAAAACTTCAAATAAATATATAAATATTTTAATGTAAATTTTTAATTTTGGAATAGTTTAGTGTAGCTATTGAATTATTATTCAAAATATGTAATAGAAAAAAAAAGATTAAATATATATAAAAGCATTTTGCAGTTTCGAGACTCGAACTGAAAACCAGCAAAAATTTACGTTCTGTTCTGCCGCGCTATCCACCAAGATTCTTAGATTCTTAATACGACAATCCATTTCAAGTTAAAAAATACGTTGCGAATATGGTCTAAAAGCACAATGCAAAGAATAGGAATCTTTTCTGCACATGTGTATGATCTTGTCACTCAAAACTTCAAATAAATATATAAATATTTTAATGTACATTTTTAATTTTGGAATAGTTTAGTATAGCTATTGAATTAGTATTCAAAATAAGTAATAGAAAAAAAAGATTAAATATATATAAAAGCATGTTGCAGTTTCGAGACTCGAACTGAAAACAAGCAAAAATTTACGTTTCGTTCTGCCGCGCTATCCACCAAGCCACATATTACGACCACATATCACCAGTGAGGGGTCTAATATTATTAATAAGAAAAACCAATTTAAATTTCATATACGGTGGAAATCCGGTCTAAAAGCACAATGCTAAGAATTGGAATCTTTTCTGAGCATGTACATGATATTGGCACTTAAAACTTCAAAGAAATATATAAATATTTAAATGTAAAATTTGATTTTTTAAAATTTTAATTTTGGAATAATTCAGTGTAACTATAGAATTAGTATTAAAAATAAATGATGAAATTTATATATAAAAGCATTTTGTGGTTTTGAGACTGGAACTAAAGACCAGCAAAAATATTGGTTTCTCCCTGTCGCTCTATCCACCAAGCCCCTTATTCCTTGAGCGGCTGAGGGGTCTTTCATTCTTAATACGATTATCCCAAGTCCCATTACGACAATCCAAGTTTCAAATATGCTGGAAATCTGGTCTAAAAGTGCAATGCTAAGAATACGTATCAATTTTGCGCATGTGCGTGATCTTGGCACTTAAAATTTCAAAGAAATATATAAATATTTTATTGTAAAATTTTATTTTTGGAATAATTTAGTATAACTATTTAATTAGTATTCAAAATAAATAATAGAAGTAAAAAAAAAAGATGAAATGTATAAAAAAGCATTTTGCTGATTCGAAACTCGAGTGTTCCTCTCTGCAGCGTTATCCACCAAGCATATCACGATAACGGTTGAGGAGTCTTGATTCTTAATACGATAATCCATTTCAAGTTTAAAATACGATGGGAATCTGGTCTATAATCACAACGCTAAGAATAGGAATCCTTTTTGTACATGTGCATGATATTGGGACTTAAAACATCATATAATTATATAAATATTTTAACGTAAAATTTTATTTTTGAAATAATAATTTGGAATAATTTAGTGTAACTATAGAATTAGTATTCTAAATAATATTTAAAAAAATTAAAGAAAAGAAAAAATAGTTGAAATACATATAAAAGCATTTTGCGGCTTCGAGACTCGAACTGAAGACCCGCAAATATACGTGTTCCTCCCTCGTGCGGTATCCACCAAAATACATATCATGTAGCGGATTATTACGAGCGATGATAGAACCTGGGACCTTGTAGTTCGCAGCCCAGTAACAAGACCACAAGACAAAAGCAATTGCCTGTGTTTGTAGCTATTAGCTGGCTTATAAGCTTTTCACCACAGTATTCTTCCTCCAGTGAGTCGGAGGTGGGACGAACGATATGGGTGTTGAGTGGGGATGTAGTTGTTTAGTCTATTATGCCTGTACCCATTTGACCATCTCCAAGCGTCATGGCAAGCGTTTGTGGGTGAATGGTTGCTGTTGCGCCAAGTGAGTCTGACGGCTTTGTGTTGCTGCGTCAAGTGAATCTGACGACTTTGGGTTGCTGTGGGTAGATGGCGCCACAACAGCTATACGAAGGTTGAAAGTTCAACGTCCGAAGTAGGGTTTGACGGTTTTCAAACCCGGTTTTAAAAAACCGGTTTTTTAATGTAAATTTGTCACATTCGAAAACCAGTTTTTAAATTAAGAAAACCTGTTTTAAGAATTCCTATTATTATGTAAAAATTTATTCTGAACTTGTTTGATTTGATATTCATTCTATCCAACGGGCAGCACATTTTTTCAACGTTGCAAGTTACGGTGGCCAGTGCTTGTGCACTGCACAGTTGCGCCTCGAATTCGCCAATTTCTGTTTTTCTTGAAAATACCTTTTCAATTTTTTTTTTTTTCTAGGGGAAACAAAAGTTTGATAAAGTTCATCTCTTGCTTCTCGTCGGATGTTTTGTCTATCGGTATGAAGTCGGTGCTAATAGAAACGTCAGCAATTTGACTGGCTCGTTTCGAAGAACGTGTGAAAGGAATAAATAATTCACCGTTTTCTGCTTCTTGATCACAGTATTTAATGATATCATATAAAATTTTCTTCGTACCACTCCTGAAAGCTTTATTACACCATTTGAACTAACCATATCAATACGAAATAATCAGTTAAAATAAAATGCTGTCAGAAATGACATAACACTCACATACACGTGAAAAAAATAGAACTAAAAAGTATTTAATGCGATAAATCCAAGGTCAAATGTGCTCCTCGTTCCGCATCTCACCCCTTAATGAAATGGAATTGAAATGTGGTCTCAGAATCCGATCCGTCTCGAGTCACGACAGGTTTGCTTAATATTGTGAAAGTGAAAACCGGTAACAAAAATATAAAGTTGTTATATTTGGTAAAAATAACGTAAGTATTAATTATGTTAATTTTTATGCTTATATTTTCTATTTTACATTTTAAAATTTAAATTTTATTATATAAATTTCTTCTATCAAAAATTAGTGTAAAATAAGAAGTTCTGGCTTCCGTTTAATGGAATTTTAAATAAAACACAGGGAGTTAAAATATTCCATATTTTCTTTCGCAACGTTTTAACATAAATTATATCTTTAGCAAGCATCGGAATTAGATTAAGAAATGTTTTTTTTTTTTTTTTTTTTTTTACAAAATTCCTAGAAAATGTGTAGATTAGATTATTTTAAATTGCGTTAATATTAATAGTTAAAATAGTAAAATAAACATCAAAAATATTTATTCAATAACTTTAATTTCATTTTTAGATAAAAATGAGTAGATCGGAAGTTTGGGATAGTTTCAAAAAGTTCAGGATAGACAAGGCAATCTGAAATCATTGTAATAAAATGTTGAGCTGCCAAGGATCATCTACGAGCAATCTACATAATCATTTGAAAGCAGTTTATAAAATAATTGTCGGAAATAATATAATTGTTTAATTTTTTGAAGGCACTGAAGAAAAACTTACAAATCCAAAGACACTGAAAGCTGAATTTTCATTATTTGAATAAACGAATAAAAGAACAAAAAACTCAGATTTGTAATTTGATGCCAAACTCAGTAATTAGTGAACCGAGTATTTTCAATTTCAGGCAGTATTGTGCCCAAAATAAGAACGAGACTTAGCCACCGTTCAGTGGATATTTTATGTTTTTTAAAATCCTATTTTCTTAGGAGAAATTAAAATTAGTGAAAATAATATAAATATTATTTGAAATTTATGTTTGAGTTTTCGTTATTTTGTGTAAGTAATATGTATATGAAATCTTTAATTTTGTTTTCTATATTTTGACTTTGATATTGATTTCGTTTTTTGTTATTTTATATAAATTAAAATAAAATGGAAAAAATAGAATAGGGAAAATATTTTATTTTTCTCTATTCAATTTTTATTGACAAAAATTCGAAAACCGGCTAAAACCGGTCCTTTTGGAAATATCGAATTCTAAAACTGGTTTTCAAAAAGTCGGTTTTTGTATAAACCCTAGTCCGAAGTCACCAATGTATCGTATTGGTATGAGCGAAGATAGAACCTGGGACCTTGTGGTTCGCAGCCAAGTAACAAGACCACAAGACAAAAGCAATTGCCCGTGTTTCGTAGCTGTTAGATGGCTTATAAGCTTTTCACTACAGTACTCTCCACTACATTGGTGACCTCGGATGATGAACCTTCAACCTTCGTACAGCTGTTGGGGTGCCATCTACCCAAAGCAAACCAAAATCTTCAGATTCACTTGACGCAACAACACAAAGTCATCAGACTCACTTGGCGCAACAACACAAAGTCGTCAGACTCATTTGAAGCAGCAACACAAAAAGGCCGCAGCAACACAAATCCGTCAGACTCTCTTAGTGCAACAGCAACCACTCAGCCACACACGCTCGCCATAACTCTTGGCGCAACTCAAATGGGTACAGGCGCATTAGACTCAACAGCTAAATACATCACCACTCAACAGCCATATCGTTCGTCTCACCTCCGATTCACTGGAGGGAGAGTACTGTGGTGAAAAGCTTATAAGCCAGTTAGCAGCTACGAAACACGAGCAATTGCTTTTGTCTTCTGGTCTTGTTACTGGGCTGCGAACCACAAAATCCCAGGTTCTATCCTCGCTCATAACGATTCGCTACAATTTCGAATACAAGATTCAAGTTGGGAATTTAGTCTAAAAGCTGAATGCTAAGAATAGGAATAATTTCTGTGTATGTGCCTGACACTTAAAACCTGAAATAAATATTTTAATGTAAAGTTTTGTTTTTGAATCAATAGATTTGAAGAAAGATAGATTTGAAGATTTTATAGAAATAGAAGTTTATATATATATATATATATATATATATATATATATATATATATATATATATATATATATATATATATATATATATATATATATATATATATATATATATATATATATTCTAAGAACAAACGTATATCCTTTAAAATCGTACTTGAAGTATTTTGAATCCTTAGGGGGAGGGGAGGAATTTTTCTTTTCTACGCTTAATTTGAATCTGTAGTGAGTTTGAAGTGAAGACATTTTTTTGTTTGGATTTGTTTGTTTACAATATTTGCATGCGTTATTGGGATGACAGCCCTTGTTACTAAAAATCCTTTAACCCCCCTCATTCAATCAATCAATTCATGCGTTTTAATTATAAGGAAACCGAATTATAATTTTAAGGAAAAGAGTTTTTGACTTAACTGATCACCTATATTATTGCATTATTAAAAATAATATTTGTGAAATAATTTGAAGACCTATTAAAATAACCAGTGAAAATTACTTAATTTATAATGTACGTATTTAACCATAAAAAAGCTTTATTATATATTGAGAAAAAAGTTTCCGAATATTTTTTTGTGTAGCTTCTTTAGTAAATTTATTATTTAGGCGTTAAATTGTTAGAATTAGACTTTAGATATTTGCTGAACAGGTTAACTAATGAAATAATTTATGGGTTTCCTGTTTTATAAAAGATTTAATAATTATAATTTCCTTTATTGTTTCCCCTTCATCTGAAGTTGCTTACCTGTAGATCCGATCATAATTCCCTCGTTGAAAAAAAATGCCGTTCAATAATTTCAGAATGATTTTTATATTATTTCAACATTTTTGTTTCAATCTTAATTAGTGATATATTTAATCCTGTACTTATTTTATAGTTTTTAATATTTCTTTAATGAATCATGTTTTAATTCTCTGATTCTAACATCTTATTTGTGTCATTTTGCTTAACATTTTCTTTTCTTTTTACCCCCTAACTATCTATCTGCTAAAAATAAACTAACGAAAAAAAAATAAAGAAAAGTTGTTTTTTTTAATTTTATC
The DNA here is from genome assembly GCF_947563725.1 of Argiope bruennichi. Classification (NCBI taxonomy): domain Eukaryota; kingdom Metazoa; phylum Arthropoda; class Arachnida; order Araneae; family Araneidae; genus Argiope; species Argiope bruennichi. Next base: position 22,083,270 of record NC_079152.1, on the reverse strand, counting down.
TGAATTACTCTTTTATATTTCAATTTAATGAAACTTGGAAAATGTTACTTCTATTTTGGGAAATTATTCTGATGATACATGATATTTATATTAAAAAATCTCTAATCATCTTGTCAACTTAAAAAAAAGTAGTGTATTAAAATTAATTTAATAAAATTTGAAATATATCTGGATGCAGTATAAATATCATTGTAAAATTATTCATCTGGTAGTAAATTATTATACTGGTAATTTTTCCACATAGCCTCTGGTTAGGTCTGAGTATTGCACAGTATACTGGTAGTAAGCCAGTAAGTTTAGCTTTTGTAGCTCATTCAAATTTAATCTGAAAAAAAAAATATTATTCTATTGAGTAATATATTTTAAACATCTGTTATTAGTTTTTAAAAAAATCTAAACATTTAACTAACTGCACACTTTGTAGCATAAAAACAGTGATGGATATTTAATATGGAAAATACAAGGATGTTTTAATTTTTAATATGCCTCTGAATTGTATATTATTATATTGAATAGCCTAATATTTGTTGATATTAAATAAAAATAAAATTTTAGCTATATTCTAAAGCTTTATAAAGTCCCCTTATATTTAATAAAAATTCAGATTAAAAAAGATTTAATATCATAATATTCAGTTTATAATTTGGTTCTGTTATTTAATATCATAATACTAATTTTTCAAAAATTATTGATTTTACATTTTCTTTTTTTTGCAGTTGTAAGTAAATGTTGCAATTAATTCTTCAGGCATCTGAATTGACTTTTTTTCTCCCTTCCTTTGGTGCTAATATACATTTATTTACTCATTTTCATAAAATTATATAAAATATATTTCAGATTGATGTTTATGTACATTTAAATCTCATTTTTTTTTTTTTTCATATGATCTAAGTAATGAATGTCTTGGAAATTTAATTATTAAAAAAAAAACCTATTTATTAGAAAGAGATATAAAGAATATTTGCATATAAATATTTGATTTCTTTTTGTATGATTTAGAAATCATGAATTTGACTGGATATCAGGCTGAAATTGTGAAGTGTAAGACAGTACCTGATGGCTGGAAGAGAGTTGTTAAAAAAAGAAAATCGGGGAAGACAAAAGGGAAATTTGATGTTTATTTTTATAGGTGATTATATGAAACTTTTTTTTTTTTCCTTCCTTTGAATACTCTAGAAAATTTTGTACTTTTTTTTTGTTAGCACATTACAGCTGAAATTTTCATTAAATGTCACACATTTCTATTAGCAAGAATTTTCAAAATGTATGCCAATGGGAAGTAAGCAACTTTCCTCTATAAAATGTGAAAATGTTTAATTTTTATATTGATAATTGATTCACTTACAAAACAATGACTTTTTGTGGCAGAATTTTTGCTTAACTATAATTGTTGACGAGATAGTGAAAAAGTGCCTATATTTTATATGATATGTATTAATTTATATTTTTCCTGAATAATTTATTAAAATTTTGTATTTACAGTCCTGATGGACAAATGTTTAGGTCCAAGAAAAGTCTTCAAAGACACATAGAAACAACTGGAGCTGAATTTAATATAACAAGCTTTGATTTTTCTACTCATCAAGATCAGGAATTGTCTATAGAAGAAGATGAACCTATAGAAATACCAGACAAAACTATAAATGAAATCAGGTCGCATTCTTTCATTTTTCAATTGTAGCATTTTTTTTTTCATTCTGTTATGCTTTTTTAATGATATATTTCTTGCAGTTTAACTATACATAATTATTAAAATCTGGTAGATAATATACAGTAATTTGCATTAGATGGAAATTGTATTTCTATGTAATTTTTAAAAGCTGTTAAAAAATTTTTGACTTCTGAATGTTTAAAAAAATTTTGTAAATCAAATTCAAATAATATCTAGATTATGCAAGGATTGTGATAATTCTCAATATATATATAGTAACCAAAAATATAAGCATTAGGTAATTAAAACCTATTATTGAAACAATTTAAAATTAAAATTATTTTTGAAACAAAACTAAATTATTTCAGTATTGCAACTAAAAAATTATTTCTGATTCAAACTAAAAACTAAAAAAAGAACAGAAAAAGCACCATTGCATTTAGAGAGTGCAAATGCAGCTACTACTAAAATACAGATGAATCAAGACAATAGTAATAAAAACCAAGTTAATAGGAAAAAAAATAACAAAATTAAACCAAATAAAATAAGAAGCTGGGCTGAAGATTTTCTCAAGGGTCACCCTCAGACAGGGATTCAAAGGGATTTTTTCTGTGAGGAATAAAGACTAAAATGTCCAATTATTTATTCCTCACAGAAAAAATTCCTTTTTTTTTTAATCCCTGCCTGAGGGTGACCCTTGAAAAAGTTTTCAGGCCGGATTCTTATTTTATTTGGTTTAATTTTGTTACTTTTTTTCCTATTAACTAGGTTTTTATTACTATTGTGTATATATATATATAATATTATTTGTTGTGAAGCAGGATGCAGTTTGAAGACATTGAAGAAACTTTTAACTTCTTAAAATTCTTTTTAATCCATCAGGAAAAGCATGATTATTTACAAGCAGAGACGCGGGCAAGATGTCCGCCACAGTGCAGTACAAAAGCCGAAGTGGGGAAAAAAGGGGCCGAAATGAATTATCCCTCGCCTTATATAACCTTAGATTTTGATAGGGAAAATATTTCTTCACAGTGCTAATATCTTATTAAGATTCTGATAGGGATTTCTGACACATGTCAATCACATGTAAGGGAAACACAGGGATCTTTTAAGAAAGAATGTGCTGACTGGACATTTTTACCCCTTCACGCCGAGCGTGTGAAAGTATTGGCGTTTAGCTGACTAAGCAATTTTGTAAAGCTTCTCTTGAATTAATTAAGTAGAGAAAGTGGAATTGTATCATGAAATAAGAGAATATTTTAGAATGAATTTACTATGAGCTAACTTAAGATAAAATCTTGGAAATTAATTAAATTGAAATTAAAGTTGAAATATCATTACATATATATATATATATTGTGGCAGGATTTGAAATTTATGCTGATTTTTAATTAATTTCTATGTTAATAATATAGTATAGTATAACTGTCTTTTCTACCAACAATAGATTTTCTGAGTAATTACTAATGGGAAGAATGATTATTGTAAAAAACATTAATTCTGACATTTGATAGGGCAATATTCAATTTTGTAAAAAAGAGAAATTTTCATTTTTAATTGCTATTTTTTTCACCTTTGTTTCCGTTCATTCAGAAAATCTCTGAAAATTCAATTATTATTACAATTCTATTCCTCTTAATTTTTGGTAATTTTATGATTCTCTTTCTGTAATTTTTGGTAATTTTACAGTCAAAATCACCATCTGTTTTTAAAAATCTATTTTCTGTTTTGTATGATTGATGCTTATTATGTTAGAGATTGCAGTGCTTCTCCCCCCAGCCCTAATTTTTGCTGTATGTTAATATTAATATTAAGTCTAATTATGAAGAATGTAAACAATATCTTAATATACACATGCTTTTATAGACAACTTTATTACATGTGATGATTTTTTTTTTTATTTAACTAAGAATTAGATTTTTCATCTCATTTATAAATGTGTCAAGTATATCTTACCTCAAAAATCCTGATTTAGTATAGATCCAGAGAAAATGGATGAGCGGAACATGGAAGAAATTATATCAATCAATACTAGTGAATCCAACTGTAATGAAATTGAAGATTATAATAATTCTCCAGAAGAAATTATTCAAATTGAAAAACCAGAAGAATTTTCTTATAAAGATAGGTAATTTTTTTTTTTCATTTCTTTGTATCTTTTACAAATCATCTTAATGCTGGTGTTTGCCCTTAAAATATGAGAAACTACTATAAATCATATGACTTTCACTTATTTAATAGTATTTCTAATCAAATTGAATTCTAATAATGATTTGTATAGTTAAAAATTCATTATAGTATTTAATAAAACTATTTAATATAAGCCATGATTAAGAATTTTCAGTTAAGACTTGATTTGACTTTTTAAAATATATATTTTTATCTTTGAAAGAAAAAGTAACATACATTTTTATGCATTATCAAAGTATGAAACTGAAAATAGTAAATCATTAATTGTAAAATATGTTTTACATTACTAATTGAATAATATTTTAATTATTTTGCTCTTTAAAAATTCAAAAATACTTCTATTGAATCAACAGCTAGCTAGTAAAATATATTTTTGTCACTTGTATACATAATAGTTAGAGAAAGAAGGTGTTATAAAATCATTAAATACTAATTTTCAGGAAGACAAAAAAGAGACTATTAATACTTAGTTCTTTGTCCTTTAGAAAGATATTTTGGTTTTCTTTCTTATGTAAAGTTTGTAATAAATAAGTTTTTTATGTGTTAAAATAATTATTTTTTATTATTCCATAGTGTAGTCAACATTTGTGATTCTAAAAACGCATCAGGTTTTATGGATAGTAGAGAATTAAGATTTAGAGATCATGATAATACTTTGATTGAAAACCAGCATGAAAAAATTTCTTACAATAAACAATCCAGTAAGTTTTTTATTGTTATATTTCAGAATTTAATTTTAGTTTCTTATTATTTCAGGGTACAATGTTATTTCTGATAGTGATAAGTTTTTTTTAAGAGGTGAAACTTAAAAATAAAACATGATATCTTGAATTTCTATAAATAATAGAATTGCTCCCTTGTACTTCTTCTCATTAGATTTCATAGTTGAATGAATACATTTATGATATCTCTCTGTTTAAATTATGATGAGAGAACATGTGAATTCAAGACCATGCTAATTTTCTAAAATTGAGGTTTATGCTATTACCCAAACTACAAACCATCACTGTACAAGCGTCATGAGAGTGATGCAAAAGCAAAAGTTAATCTTGATTCTAAAAAGTGCTTTTTCTAAAAAAAAAAAAAAATGTTTTATGTACTTGCAATTTAATTAAACCTGATGTTATCTTGTGTATATAAATTTCTTAATTGTGAGATGTGTTTCTCTATTTTCATGAGATTTAATTATTCTGATAATTGTAGGTAACATATTTCTTAAGCAGTTTCTCCAATTTTTTTGTTTAGCTATGCAAATTTAGTTTTTTTTTTTTTTTTTTTTTTTTTGTGATTATCTTAGTTATCCTTTATTTCATTTTTTGGTTTCTTAACAGTTTTGAGCTTCTTTTATTCTCTGCATTTTGAAATAATTAATCTTTATCATTATTTTTCCCCTCATTAGTCAGAGGTAAATACAATAATTATAATAAATATTGGTAATAAACTCCTTAACCTATCATCTATATACCAGTAGTGGTTGGTTTAAATTTTATTAAATTTGTAGCTTGCTTCAAAAACTTTTTTATTATAATTTATATCTCAGTTAATTTATATAAAAATATTGAAACTAAAAATTATATTTTAACTAATTTTTTTTTAATTTGATTGGTAGCTTTTTAAAATGTTAAATATAACTAAAGCAAAGAGTTTCGTACTGATTTTTATGTAAAAATAAAACATATTGATATGTATTCTATCTTTAATTTTAGCCATCAAAATTGCAACAAAAATTCAGAAGCGTCAGAGCCCTTACTTCAATATGAAAAACAAAGTTAACCAACACTTAACTCCAAGTTTCTTCAGAAAAAATATCCCAAAATGGATTCCTCCAAGATCCCCTTATAATTTAATACAAGAAGATCTGTATCATGATCCATGGAAATTACTTATAGCAACAATTTGTCTTCAAAAAACAACAGGTACTATTATAATATAAATATGTTATATTAAAGCTCAAATCAGTTTATTATTGTCAAACTTATTAATTGCAAACATAGAATCTCTTAAATGACTAACTACTTTCTATACTATAGGAATTAATGTATTAAAATCTATTTTGCATGAAAAACTCAAATTGGAAGATGTAAACTGCATAGTATTTTTTTAATTTATCAAATTCTAAATAAAATAAAAAATGTCACATATGTCTTATAAAAAGTCAATTATTATCATGTTGTTTACAAATAAGAAAAATATATTTCCTAAGATTTCTTAGTCTGAGGGGTTCACCTTTTGTAAGAGAGAATGAATATGTTCTGACCTTTCCTGACCCTACCTTTAAGTTTAACCTCCCTTTCGCCTTCTGCTTGATATTTTCCTCCTTCAATAGCAAATGTAGAAACTCTCCATGCAGAACTATTTGCTTCTAGTATTATATGGACAGCAAGAACCCCTACATATTGGCCATGCATGGTGATCCCCATTACATGAGTGTGCTATGGCCCTTGGTTATTAAGTTGACTTATAGGTAGACCCTCAATGGTTAGTCTGTTAGAGATCAAGTGAAGTGTTTGTTCTGTGGGCTAGTGTTAAGAAAGGTCACTATCCCCAGAAAGGACTCTGAGTGTAAGTTCTGGCTAAAATTAGAATTCCAAGAACTTGTGGTTCCATCTCTTGTTGGAATCTGAGGTAGGTGGTGCTGTTGGATTAAAATATCATATAGACAGAACCAAATATGTTCCTGCCAATAGGCAACAAATTGAATCTAATAATTTCATGAATCAATAGTTTCCAAAATTAAATATTTTTTTCAATCTTTTATATTGTACATAAAGTTATCTAGTGTAGAAACTATATAAGCCATAGCTTATCACCTTTTCTAGTAGAAAATGCAATTTCTGGTGCACTTGATGAAATTAAATCAATTACAAAAATTTTGGTTTGTTAAAGTCATCTATACAAAGCAAATTTTAAGCATTAGATCTCTTTCAAAGGTATGTGTTACTGTTATCTACACATCACTTTGAATTCATCCAGAAGACTTATTTCCTAATGCATAATGAATCTGCCTTGAAATTAACTGCAGAGTTAAATAATCAGGGAGTGATCCATCTACATTAAATTTTAATTTGAAGAGATGGAATATAATATAATTTTATGTGCTGGAATTGCTTGAGAACATAAAAGGGGTTATATATATTTTCCTGTTAGAGTATATGTACCAAACTATTGTTTCAAAAATGCAAAAATTTCTTGTCTTATGCCCAGATTGAAAGACAAAATCAGACATGTAAGCATTAATTGCTAAGATAAAGAAAAGTGTATTATTTGCAGTGGGAGGCCACACTTCATTTTTCTGAAAATGTTTTGCATGTAAACTGGAAAAAGAAATGCTTTCTACAAAAATTCAAGAAATATTTCAAAACAAGACAAAAAAAAACTCGCTTTATATATCAGATTTCAACACCTGAGAATAGTTATGTTTCTGTGGTTAAAAAAAAAATCATGCTTTACACCATCAAATCAAACAAATCTAGGCATTTCTGTTGTTTCTCTTTCCAAGCTGTTCTGTTGTTCTCTTTCCAACTTCTCCTTCATAATTCCATCATCTGTGCCTGTAATTTGGTCCAAAAACTCTGTCAAATTTAATTATCATATTATTTAAATAACTTCTACCACTTTCACAATCCTCACCTTATATGAAGACCAAGGACTTATTCGTTTTATTACAGTTAGAAGAAAAAGCCTACAACCTGTCTAAAGCAAATAATTACAAGAAAGTGAAGGCACAATATAAATTTTGGAAAACTTTATCATTACAAGTTTCAAACTCATCTTCCATGCAAGGTGATGGATCTCCTTCTTCTGTACAAGCAATAAATACTATCACAATTTCTGAAAATTATGCTGTATTAACATCTGTAATCTCAAATTTGGAAGCCATGTCTAATGACAATCCCTTTACTAGTAATTATGAGAAAGAAAGTGTATTACCTTAAACTAAAATACTATTTATTGTGATCCACATGAAACTGTCTAAAAAATGCCTGCTATGGTGAACCATCTCTCAAAACTTTCTGCCAATTCTCCTTGTTTAGATAAGGCAGCTCTTAAGCAAAGATTTAAAAAGAGTGCCTTTCAGTAGATGGATTTTAAAAGCTTTTATAATAGTACATTACATACTTTTATATATAATAAATACATTAAACAACACACAATTAAATGTTTGCAATGATTTCCCCCAACTGTCATGATAATAAGGGGGGATAGCTTTTATTCTTGTTTTGGTATTATCAAATATTTTTGCAATATTGTAACATTTAGAAACTTTAATTTTTAATTTGGTATTACATGCTTTTTAACTTAGCCAAAATTACTTTTAACTTCAATTTTATCTGTATTTTTTTTGACCCTTTAAAAACATTTTAATAAAAATTTTAAATATATTTTTATCCCTACCATATTCTCGCATAGTGTAGAGATATCTGGCTCTTGCACTATTAAAATCAACAAAACGATCGATCCAATTTCTTATGAATATTTTTCTTTTGGAACTTGAAGTGATTGCTTACCTTGAAGTAATCATTTGCTTTTTTTAGGTAAATCAGTTAAAAGAATTTTGTCAGATTTTTTTACTAAGTTTCCTACACCTGAAGCAGCTATGACAGCACAACCATGTGATATTTCAAAAGTTTTGGAACCTCTTGGTTTGCAAGATAAAAAGGCAAAGATAATAATTCGCTTTTCAAGTAAGTTTTGTAAAAATGTTTGAACTGTGGAAACATACACAATTTTATTTTAGCTGCTCAGCTATGTTTTCTCCATTGTTTCTGCTATTTTAATAATGTGTTTCCTCTTCAGATCTATATAGTTGATTTACATAATTGTTATTGTATGCATTGAATATTCAACCATCCAGTGTTTCATTTAGTATCTAAATTATCAGAGTGATTATAATGATGTGCAAAGTAAGGTCTATTTTTTATGACTTCCAGTAAAACGTTACTTTAACATAAAAGACAAATTATTTTAATTTCTTTTAAAAACATTTTCTTATTTCAGTCATATTAATGCATGCAAACATTTCATTACTTTATAATTATATTTTTATTAACGAAGCAGTGATGGCTAAAGTTCATGCTTTGTTCTAAAAATCACAATCTTGCATCTAGTTAAAATATTGTTGACTTTTTTTCTTTTTCTTTTTTTTTTTGTATTTTAATTTGTATGATTTAGCAGTTGCTACATCTTAAAACATTATTTTGTTCTATTTTAGAATAACTTTAAAAAAACCTTTCCTTTTTAAACATTATTCTTCTAAGAACATTTTTATTTGAAGAATGTTTCTTTTTGTATAATGTTGAAATTCATAGTTGACATAAAGTTGTTGAAACAAAAATTATATGATTTGTAATGGTTACAAGTAATTCTCAGTTAACATCAGATTATTTGTAATAATTAATTAGTACACTGAAAAAAATACATAGTACTTATATATTACAGTTTACCACTGAAAAAAAAGGGTGGGGGGTGGGGGTAAAAACTTATGAAATTGCAGAGACATGATCTTTTATGATAACAGAGAGAAAAGTTCTTAAATTAGAAATTAATTAGTTCTTAAATTAGCCGTAATTTTTTTCCCATTGGGTAAGATTCCTGATTTGGAATGCAGTAATATTTAATTTGTATCTAGATTAGACTTTTTATTCTATGCAAAGAATTTTATGTATTATGTTTGAAAAATAAAAATTAAAAAAAAAAAAACTACTTTTGAAGATATGACTTTGAAAAAGGTCAAAGAGGAGATTATATCAATTTATTGGAGCTATCTATTTCTTTTTTTATAGAATTTTTATTAATTTATTGAATGGATTCCATTTGGAATTTAGCTGACAAAAGTCCTTTTAATTTAATCAAAATTTTGTAATAGGGAATGATCATAAGTCATTAATATTTTGCTTCTATTTTTATTTAGTGCAAAGTTATTGCAAAATAAATTTTAGTGTAATGCTTTTATTTGATGTTTTTTAGATGAATATATCAACAAAAGCTGGAAATATCCAATTGAACTGCATGGAATTGGAAAATATGGCAATGATTCTTACAGAATATTTTGTATAAATGAATGGAAACAAGTAAGTAATACACAAACACACACACATGTTAAATGTTAAAGGCAAATTATCCTAGTAATCACTACTTTATTTCAATTTCATCATAATCAAACAAAAGTTTTCATCTTTTAATCAGATTTATTTTCATTGTTGAAATTATGCCTGGGAACCTAATTAGCATACTATTTATACCAATGCTGAAAAGCGAAAGTATGGAAATATTTGTGAAGTTTTTATGTGTTTGAGGTGGACGCTATAGCTTAAAAAAAAAGCTCATCTAATAATTTTTGAGAATTAGGATTTTATATGACAATATTGCATTTCAAGTTTTTTGTAGTTACAGAAATAAGTCCTTCAAAGGTACAGGGAATATGAGAAACTCATTCAACTTTGAAATTAAAGACGATGTGGTTTTTAAGTTTCCATAAAAGTAGTTAGAAAAATTAATTGTAAATACATTACATATTGTATTTATTACAGTGTGTGTATATCTAAGGTAAAAGAAAGCAATTTTTTAATCTTAATATTTATATTGGAAAATGCATGTGTTGTCAAGCTTCATGGAGAAATGAAATTAGTTTGAATTTCATTACAGCATTAAAAACCTTGTTACAAATTGTGTTTTAAATAAAATTTAATAAAAATAACATTGAGCAGAAATGAAACTGATATAATTAAAAAGGTTATTTTTGAGTTTTAAGATGATGCAAGAACCATCTTTTCAGATAAGAGTTTTTGAAAATATAATCATCAGTTTCCATAATTAAGGCATAGCAATTACCCATTTGGAGAAAATTAAACCTGTTTATTACATGCTCGATTAAACTTCCTGTTTGAAATTTATTTCTTGAATTCTTTTACATCTTTTTTCCTCTGACCTTGGAGAAAAGATGAACCATCTCCTGAGTATTTCTAATGATATTAGGGGTACTCCATTAATCAACAAAAGTTGAACTCAATGCATCTATAAAAACATTTAATAAAGCAGTTCTTGATATTGAAGAGTATTTTTACTGGATTATGCTTCAAAGTAAACAGTTTTTTGCCATTGATCCTTTGGACAAATAGATAGTTTTAAATAAATTGATGCTTTGGAGGAAATTCAGAACAGCCAAACATTTTTCTTTTTATTTGAGAGACAAGTTGAGAGATGAAGTGCAGCAAAAGCAATTATCCCCCTCTAGAAAATAATTCACATTTCGTTATAAGATGAAGCAGCGGCTGAATTTTAAGCAAACTTAACATCATGTAACAATCTGAAACGTTTGTATGACAATTTGTCTGATTGTTTCCATTTGGCATTAAGTAATAAAAGCAATTTCTGTGATATATATATATATAATAGAGAGGGGGGAAGATAAAAAAAGATTGCCTGTGTTGGCACTCTGTAGACTAAATAATTTGACTCAGAGATATCTAATTCAGCACAAATATATTATGCAAGGTGATAGAAATGTGTATCTTGGGGCAATTTTTTTAAATTACATTTTTGTTGGCTTAACATTAAAGGAGATTTTCTGTTTTAACAATGCACTTCGAAAAGTATTATTGCTATTTAACTCTGTTTTAATTTTCGAAGTATTATACCAATAAGCCTATCAAAACATGGCTGTGACATGTTTTAAAGACTAGAAAAAAAGAAGTAGGATAAATGCATTACATGCAATAGCGAATATTTGAGAAAGGCCATGACAATATGAGGGAAAGTACTGATAATAATTTTCATTAATTTATGATCATTTTTATTGAACAGCTTACATTTAGAAATTGTATTTATTGTGTTCTGTTGTGTGTTGATTTTAAAAATGATGATTTTTTTTCCTAAGATAGGCCTTATGCCTTTATTGCATTTATGGACTATGATGCTGTGGTGCTATTTATTTCTGTTCCTTTTCTTAAAATATAATATTAAGATTATATAAATTTGGAATCTTTGAAAAAGTTTATAAAACTAAAAAAATCCCCCCTCCCTTCACTCTTTAATCAACATCTTACTCTACTTGGCTACTTATTTGTTATACAATTTTATTTATTTATTATTAGCGCTTTTGATGATCACTTGGCTCATGAGCAATATTGATTATATTTAATTTTAGCTTAATCGTTTAGATATAACTTGATATTCGTGATTCCTTCAAATTATCCAACAGTAAAAGTATGTTATTTTAATTATCTTACAAATGCTCTGTTTATTGCTTACTTGAACCTTTCTTATAAAGACAAATCTCATGACGCCATCGCGTTAGTAAAGACATATATGTCCGATCGTCTGAATTTTTCGATCCTTCTTTCCAAAATCCTTCTTCATTAGCTTTCAACAATGGAAGAAAATCATGCATCTAAATAGTTGATGAAGCTATGAAAATGGTTTGAATCTCAGTGCAGCAATCCATATATATAAAACGTTAACATACATGGCACTGAAATCACGCTTATTACTTACTGTAGAATGGCAACATTCAAATATCAACAAACCATTATAGAAATTTCAGACTATTTCATTCATACAATATTTTTACAGGTACATTAAATCCAACGTTTCTCTCAGCTAATTAATGGAACTGCAAAATATTATCAGAAATATTCTGGAGATATTTTGCCATTTCACCAAAAATGTATTCAGTCAGAAGAATTCAGTCATTTCAGATATTGGTGACAAATCATCTCAAAATGTTTCAATTTTATCGACCATATATTAATTTTAAATCTAACCATATCGTTATGACTACCTTATGGAAATTTAAATTCATATTTTCTAAAACAATTATCTTATAAAAATTATCTTTGTATTATCTTAAGTCTCTTAAAAATTATCTTTTTAATAATTTCATTTCGGCATAGTTTCCTATTTAAAAGGAATAATATTTTTAATCTTATTTGATACATTAACTGAAAAAATGTTTTTAAGTAGTATGAAGAGGGTTTCAAATTATACATCAAAACATTCAGTCGTATATTTTCAGATGTCATTAAATCAGTAGTAGGATTTTCACTTCCGTTTTTATTTTGTAATATATATACTTTTTAATTTAGAGTATACTGATTGAATTCATGTTTTTAAGTCGGATCAAATAACAAATTAATCTATTTAACAACCTAAAAAGTCGATAAATTGGGCGAACGAACTAGGCTGCTTGTGTAATACGTTGTAAGAAATTACTGAAATTCAGAAAAAATTTGGACGATTACTAAATTAATATCCTTAAAAGGACAATTTTTTTTTTTTTTATAATTTTAAAATGGTGAGAAAATTTATTTTTGTGCAATAATATTTTCCGAAGTTATTATGGCTTGAGTTCTGTTTAATTTTTAATTAATTAAAATTTCAAACAAATATTCCTGATTTTTGCGGCACTTTAAGGTTTACATGTGCCGAATTTGGTAAAGCAGCAACACAAATACACATTCTCTTTTATTATTAGTAGAAATTAAGAATACTTTTCATCATTTCTTCTTAATTTTTTTTTGTGTGTATTTAATAAATCTTTTTCCCTTCTCTCATTTGGTTCTCTTTGAGAATTTTCCTTTAAAAAAAATGCCTTTATTAGGTAGATTTCATTTTTTAAACTCATTGGAATCAAAAACAATTTGAAATTAAAGTGATTCCTATAATTTTTTAAATAAATTTTATATCATTAAGGAATGTGCATGTGTGTGTGTTTTTCTCTTCAACTGAATAAATTTCTGTGAATTCATTTTTAATCATTCTTTAAATTCCATATTTTCAAAGAAATGGTTAAATTTTCATCTCTGCTGATGTTTATATATTTGGATTTGCAATATATTTTCTTGTTTTAGGTAGATCCCAAAGACCATATGTTAGAAAAATATCATGAATGGCTGAAGACCACAATCAACTAGTGAATGCTATATTCCTATTTATTTGTATAGTTGTTTAAACATTTTAGGATTTTTAGTTGTAAATTGCATGTATATATTTTTTATCGCTTTTTAAAAAATGAAATAAAAATAAGTTCTGTATATATATTTGAATTATCCTTTGTTGGTTATAAATTTACTGCAGATGAGAAGTTTTGCATTGAAATATTTACTATTATTCATGCCAACAAAATGTTTAATTTTTAACATTACGTATTCTTGAATATGTTTAGATAAAACAATTCATTCTATAAATATTTGATTTTGTTATAAATACTTTTATGAACTGTGGGGAAATGTTGCTATTTTTTTTGCATATTGGACATAAATAATATTTTCTTAAAATTTAAAAATATAATTTTTATTTATTTAAATCAAATTTTTTATACCTTTATTGATCAAATGCTGCAAATATTTTTACTTTGGTAAAGATTTCCTTTAATGAAAATTATTTTTAAGTATAAAAAAAAAGGTGTCGTCTTTTTTGCAACCAATTTATGGGTATTTAGTAATTTCTGTTTAAATATTCCTATTGACTAAAAAATTAAAAGAAATTGATTTTATTACAATCATAAACCGTTGCGGAAATGTAAAATTATACAATAGGTTTCACAATAGATTAATTGCCCTTTTGGCAGGAATACTTCATAGGACTTTATCCTGGGGATCAGAAGTCTTCTGGATTTAGAAGAAAATTTTTCTGGGTTGGATTTTAAGCGTCATCGTTTGCTCAAGTTGTAAACAGTTCAAGATAACTCGAAATTCTTTCATTGGAGAGAACTTTCTGAAATGCCGAAGGGGGGATGCCAAAAAAAATACAATTCTATAATAATTGTTGTTTGCAAAAAAAAAGAAAGTTAACGGCAAAATAATAGAGAATGTTTGAAAACGGAAAATTATTCACAAACTTATTCTCAATGACTGTAATTTTCTATTCTGTTTATTTATTTTTTACACTTTTAAACCATAAACCATGACGCGAACGTAACGTCGCTATACACCTCACTCTTGTTGTTGTTGTAAATGGCGCTGCTGCAACAGCGCTTGTCATTGGTTACGGAACAGAGCAAAAATAACTTTTAAAAAATTGGGAGATATAAAGAGAATGTGGAGAGTGGAGGGAAAAAAATTATATAATAGGAATTCTGCAAAATCAGTCAAAGGAAGATGCCAGGCTTGGCAGAACAAGGAGAGAAATGAGATCCGAAAGGAACTGTGTTAATATATAATCTTTGTTTATATAAATAAGCCTTTGCATTTTTGAGTTATCGTGTTTATATATAAGCAATTGTACAGACCAACAGATGGTTAACTCATTGACAGATCTGATTCAAAATTTGATTGTTATTTACATTTTAGACGGTAAAACTGAGTCCCAAATTTCATTTATTACTAATTACATTTATAGTAATCTTGTTCTTGTGGTGAAAAACTTATAAGCCTGCTAACAGCTACGAAATACTGGCAATTGCTTCTGTCTTGCGGTCTTGTTACTCGGCTGCGAACCACAAGGTCCCAGGTTCTATACTCACTCATCCCAATCCGCCACAATGTCATCGATTTTCATAAAAATTGACAAAGTCGATAAAGTGGTTGTTGTTTGAAGACTGGTTTTTATTCGTTTTGCCAATTATTTTAAATATATGACTGATTTTTGATTTTTTAATATTTTTTTTTATATTTTGATTTTTTAATAGTTTTTCATTATTTTTAAATACGTCAAATAGAAACAAGAAAATGAGAACAAATTTTTTTATAAATATAATATTTTTTGTGAAACAAGAGATTTTCTAGTAAATTTGAACTAAACAACTAAACAATTAAAATTATTCTCCAAATTGTAACGCCACAAGTGTAAATTTCTTTGCACAAAAATTATAGGAAATAAAAAATGTATGAAATGGCCCAAAATAAAGGGAAAAAAATTGAAATGATAGTAAATTAGGAGTAAACGTTCTTAAATATACATTTTTTCATAAATTTTTTAATGAATTTTAATGTAACCTATAAATGAAAAAGTATTTTAACATTTCCAAAACTTTTGCCTTATTTCATTCATATTATTTGACACCATTAATGTAACTTTCTTGAAATTATCTCTATTGGATTTTGAGTTATCATTTTAATGGCAAGGCAATCTTTGAATAAAGATTTTCTTTAACTGAAAAGCATGATTCTTATGGTTCCGAGATACAATTTCCCATAAAGACAATTTTTTTTTCTACTTTTACAAGCGTTTCTTATTTTGTTCGACAATTTTTTTTTTTTTTTTTTCCTCCATCATTAAGCGTTTGCTTTTGGCAGAGAATGAAATCATCGATTAGTTCATTTTCAAATAATATCAATCTACTTAACATGTAATTTCCAATTCTCAACTTTAAACGTTTTATAATTGCTCATGCAACTTTATAGTTCTAATTAAACTGAAATATTAGAATAAATTATCCTAGTCTCAATGATTTTAACTCTACGAAAATGTTGTTTTGGAATTCCATAACATGTCATTAAAATATTCATTTGTTATTTGGGTTTTTCTGTATAGACCATTGATGCAACAATTGCCAAAACCTTTGCTCATTAATACTTGCACCCACCATCAATACCTTTCGAGTATTGACAACAGTAAAGAAATAATGCAATAATAGCACTTTGCATGTATTATAAGTTACTGTTGTCACGAATTATAATTCCATAATGGTTTGCAATTTATCTATAGGTCAGTTTTCTTTTCCACTTAGTTCCTTTGTGCGCTATTTAAAAAAAAAAAAAAATTGAAGGAGATTTTCCAACTTTTTGCTATATATATGCAGTACATTCTAATTTTCCCCGAAATTCACCTCATGAATATCGTTTATTGTATTATATGCAAAAACGCCGAAAAATAGCAAAATATTACATTTCCATATCAATTTCCGCTGCAGACAAAATATATGATAATTATTGTAATTTTTTTTTAAAAATATGTTTGGGTAAAAAATGGTAAATGTGTTTACAAAAAAAAAAAAGTTTGATATGAAAAAAAAAAAAAAAAAAAAATGTTGCCAAAGTGTTTGGAAATCGATATTTTCTATATAGGCAGAACATAGTTTTAAACCTTTTTACGATTCTTTTCAAACGAGAGTTAAACAATTTAACACAAGCCTTTCAGAAACCACCAAAACTAGGCGATCTTGGAGTAAAAGCTTCCATTTTAAGCTTTGCCTTAAAAGATTTAATGCATCGATGTGCAATTCTCTACACATTTTTCCTATTTAAAAACCAATATTCTTGCCTTATGCGATAAAGGCTGGTTTACGCACCAACATACAATTTTTTTATATGAAAATGTTTCATTATAATATTACTAAATGATAATTCAGAATCTTTCAACTATTTCCAAAACGATTAAGATGATCATTACCAAGAAAAATATTTAAATTATTTGCACTGGTTTTCTTAAGGTTTTCATTTTTCTTTAAGACAATATTTTTTACATTAAATGCATTTTCATGCACTGTAATAATTAAATATTTTTATCATGCTGAAATTCTTCTATAGTCATAAAGTCATTTCTTTTTCTACTTGGTTTTACAGTTCTGGAATCTGAAAAGGAAATTAAGAATTAGAATTATTTTATGAAAATATTTACTCAAAGAAAGAAATTTGTTGTTGAAGTTGCTTTTCAATAAAAGAGCTAAATTGTAAAAAGATAACTGTTTATATTCAATCAAGTATAATTCTTTCTCAATCCATTTTGTATTCAGTAGAACAATTGACTATGCTTGCTCCTCCTATAACAATCAATTGCCCTGATGATCAAGACCATTGATTGTTATAGAAGTCTCAAGTATCAAAGCCTGATTCTTGAGGTTTGTCGGATCAGCACTACGAGATATTAAGTCAATCGGATTTTCATCATTCACTAGATTAAATTTGAAGAGAGTCTGTTGAAACTCTCCCTTTAGTCTATAGACTCTCCCTTTCAGCCTGTTTTTGAAAATACAGACTCAAAGAGTGAGTCTGCATTTTCGAAACTCGAAATTCAGATTTTTACAAATGTTTTGAATAGCTGAGAAGGAATTTTATCAAAAGGATTGCGATAATGGAATCCGAAAATAATGACACTTTGCCAGTTTTCATTTTCAGTGAGAGGATTATTTTTTCATAAGTAACTGTAGATTTGGAACCATTTGAAATTATTAAAAGTTTCTCTACTTTGGAAACATCAGACAAATATTAATTTAATTTGGCCGAATCTTTATCGAATACTTTCCGCATTTGGTCTAGTGATTAAAATTCATCCATAAATGCGAAATAAAGTTTGCGCATTTCAAGATTTTTATTTAAATTTCTCCGTCTTTTAGTTTTTTTTTTCTTCTGCAATCTTCTTTAATAGAAAAAATGGCCTTAATTTTCAATATTTTTTTTCTTATTATCTGCATTTAAGTAATGTTATTTACTTGTCTGTATTTTAAAACCATTTAAAACACTAAAAAGAAAATGCCGGAAGAAGGAGAAATCAACTCAACTTCTTGGAAACTGAATGACTTGAAGAAAATTGAAAGTTTACTGTTTTTGTTTGGGAGCTAGCTTTCTGTACGATCTGTATCAAATATTAAAAAAATAAAATGGATTTTGCTAAGCTGTATTCCCAAGGAAGTTGTTCTTCCTCGATTTTTGCAAAAGATGTTGATAATATGATGCCCTTTACTGAAAATTCAACTTGGAATTTTGCTTCTGAAGACGGAGTATTCAAAAGAACTACGTACGAATGAATTTTGGTTTTATTATATGTTAATTACATTAGTTATTAGCTATCTAAATTGAATATTAATTATATAAAAACCCTGTATTTAAAATAATTTAGAATATTTTAGAATGTGAAATTAAAATTATACTTTTCCATTTTTATTTTGAGTGGCCAAATATTATGATATCATCAGTATAAAATGACACAGTATTTAAAGTTTTTATTGATTAGTATGGTTAAAAGAAATTAATTTCATGTATTAGTTTTTGCTTCTTCTGTACGAATTTCCTATAATATATGATCTGTTCTGTTAGAAAACTGTCACTTAACAAAAATTTTATATGTCAACTTATGTCTCACTGAATTGCAATATGTATGTTTCATTGTAATAAATGTTACTGTAATGAATAATTAATGACTATTTTAGAATGTTCTTAGAATATATGTGTATCTGTAACTATCGTGAATGTTTTTTATACTTGGAAAAGTTGTCTAAACTTGATAGGAAAGAATAGCTTTTACTTAGTTGAATTTTTCATGAGTGTGTAAAATATGTGTTGAAAATAATTTTAAGTGAATTTTGTATCTCTGTGCAAATAAGAAAATTAAACATAGAAAAATAAGGGATAAATACAATAAAATTATTAAGACTCAATAAAGTTCATTGATGATTAGAAAAAAAAATTTCTTTGAAATAATTTTGGGAAAATGCGAGTTCCTTATCAGTAAGATCAGCTTTAAAGGACAATGCATCCTTCTTACTGATCAGAAAGTCATAATTGATTACCTGTTTTCTAAAAAGGGAAATTTCTTTCATCATCAGTTCAGTTTCTTTCTTTCTTTTTTAACTTTTTTTTTTTTAATAATGTGTATTTTGAGTCAGAATTTTTCATCTGTTTGTTATTACAAATTTCATAAAATTTTATACTTTCCATATCTGGATTATTTATTTAGATCATAATATTACATTGATAACTTCTCATAAGTTGTTCAAAAAAGACATCTTGATTCAGATGAGAATTTGAAAGGAGAGGGTGACTTTGAAGATATATATAAAAATTTATAGTAACTGAACTAACTGGTTGTCAACCATGGACATATAAAATGTATGAAAAAATTTCTATAAATGTGTTAGTAACTAATTTTTTTTATTGTCTATTATTCCTGTGCAAGCTACATTTTTAGTGTACTAATTTCCATCTAATCATATACTTTTAAAGTTATAGTGATAGGTTACAACTTTTTAAGTTCCATTTCTTAGCAAATTTTAAAAGTGGCATGCTTAATATTAAATGAAAAAGGATTACTCAATAATGAATTGCATCATCATTGCCTTATCTTTTTATTAATAGTAATTATTAAACTCAAATTCCTTAAAAATGCAAAATTTAACTTTGTTTCAGAAAATGAAGCTTTATTTTCAAGATAATTACCTTGGACACTGCTTCTTTGTGTGTTAAAAACAATATAAATTAGGTAACAATTGTAATATTTATATTGTTAAAAACAATATGAATTAGGTAATTATTTTGAATTTCTCTGGCATTGAACTAGCATTCGAGTTAAGGTTTCTATTCAGTATGATAATAAATTCTACTTTTAGAGTTCAACTTGATATAAATTTTGCTAGATAATGCTTAAATCTACTTAACTGTACCATTGATGAATATTGGTACTGTGAATATTATTAAGATTGATTGAAATGAAGTTCCTCGCCATCAGCATTAGAAACTTTGACCTGTTCTTACAGTTCATTTCATATGTCTAAAATATGTTAATTGCCCCTTCCCCCATGACTAATGTGAGATTCTAGTTAATCTGATGGTACCAAAATTACTCTCTATAAATCATTCTACAAGACCAAAGAATAGTGCAAAAAGTTAGTTATGAGTTTTTTATATTTTGTTTTTAAATATCTTTCCTTGCAGATGCAAACTATGACATTTTGATTATAAACCAAACATTCTGTCAGCTCTATCTGCCCTTAAGTAAATCTTTTTTTATTGAAATAAATATATGATTAAATCAATTTGTTATATTTATTTATATGTATTTTATAGGCACCCAATTATCACTGGAACTTCTGTCTTAGGTTTGGTATTTGATGAAGGTGTTATGATTGCTGCAGATACCCTTGGTTCATTTGGGTCTATGGCTCGTTTTTTGAACTGTCCTAGGGTACTAAAAGTAAATGATCAAATTATCCTTGGCGCTGGAGGAGATTTTGCTGACTTTCAATACATGTCATCAGTCATTGAACAGCAGATGTAAGTTAAAGGTTTTTAAAACAAATTGGAACATTTTTATTCATTTATTTTTTACAAATATATCATCCATATATTATAGTGAACCACTGATTCAATCATCAAGCTACTAATTAGATCATTAAGATGGTTGTATAATGAAGTTTAGTGATCTTGGCATAATCCTGAGGTTGCCAAGTAGCCTATGACTAGAGCTAGGCGATGACCGAACTTTGTCACGATATATCGTCCAACACATATCAATATTTTTCGATATATTGTGATATCGTTATTTATTTATAGCTATTATAAGTTATAAATAGATCTCTTAACATATTGACTGATCAAAACGGCTCCAAATAAAGGGTAGTTTTAATTTATGTAATAAAACTATTTGCTTTCTTTGAATCAAAATAGTTAGAAAATAATTGCACTGAAACTCCTTTAAAAAAGTGTGTCAATGCCAAAGCAATGTCTGCATGTTATAATTTATAGCATTGTGTTTTTTCAATATAATAATTTTTTCATTCTTTATTAAAAAAAAAATATAGGAAAACAACATAATAATGCCTTTAACAAGTAAATTCAAAATCTGATATCTTGAAAAATTAATTAGCTTCTTCTTTTTTTTTATTTTTTTTTTTTAATGTTTGAGTGTGAAAATGCTAGCTACGAATAAAATTGTTGATTTGATCTGAATTAATCCTTTTTGCTTGTATTTCTGACGATGAATATTTAGCGATTAAACAATGAACAATCGACAACCTTCTGATAATCGCAGTTATTTTTCCATATTGGTATCATTCAGTTAGAGAACAAAAAATAATTTTTTCCAAAATGACATGCTTAAGACAAGTGTTATATATTAAAACATGACAGTATTAATAGAAATATTAATAAAAATTAACACTAATTGATAACCAAAATGAAATTGAAAACAGAAATTAATTGTGAATATCGATTTATTATATGGCGATTCATCGTAAACTATTATTCATAATCATGATTTCGATAGATTGATATTTTTCAAAAAGTGGCATCAAAAAATCAATTTTTCAAAAATATCGATTTTTTTTCCGGTAAATCGAAAATTGGCACAACCATACTTATGACCTACTGTAATACATATTATCTGAAAGACAGCATTCAGTTTCCATTTTTTTATCTTTTAATTTCTTTCTTATCATGTGCAATATAGAATTGTCTGAATTACTCATAAAATTTGACATGGTATATTGTCTGTAGTCTTATATATAATTTTTTGAACTATTTTGCTTTTAGAAAATACTGTTTCTCTATTAAATTGATTGGTAACCTACTTAGGTGATAAAATTTAAAAGTTTACTATATTTGATCTATAAACAAGTTACTTTTACTCTGCAAAATTAATAATAATGTATAGAACAAAAGCAATTCATATTTCTTGTATTCTATTGTGTCTATTGTAAATTATGTATAGAATTATTTCAAGGCATACAGTACTAAGAAAAATTGTTATTTAGAAGTTATATATTTTTTTTTATTTAGAAATATCATAATACTTCACTCAAATTTATAATACTTATATGTAAAATTAAACTTTTCCTATAATTGTCAATGAAATGTAAGTTGACATAGTTTATAAATATGTTATATCAACATTTGCATTTATTAGAAATAATAAGTGGAGATATCCTGTAATTTTATGCAGAAATAATATTAAAAAAATTTTTTTTTGTATTAAATTAATGAAAGGTAGTTTAACAAAAATACAAAAAGGATAGAAATAAAAATTATTAAGAAATTTTTTATTAAAAACATAAGAAATGTTTTATTTGTAATTCAATTTCTTAAAAGTAAACATGACACATTACTGCAGAAACACAATTTCAGTTGTTTCAGAATCAAAATTTATCATTTTTGAGATTGATTTTCTTTCATGTATTAAATTTATAGTATTTTTAAAACCTCAAACACTTTGTATAGATTAATTCATTTTATTGTTCAGTTAATCATGTTTATTTTACTTTTTGGTATTGATGTTTGGCTCCATTTCTTATTTTTATAAACTTCAGGCTTATGTCTTGTCTGTTAAAGAAATTTTGAAAAACTTGTTGGGATCTGTCCCTTAATCCCCCCCCATCCCTTTATTATCATTTTTTTTTTTTTTTTTTGTAAGAAACCAATTCAAAATATTTAAATGGTAATTTGCAGCACAATGTCAAACAGTGTTTTCATTCTTATTTTAATACTTAAAAAAATATTTTATAAAGTAAACATATCTTAATAAAGTTTGCTGGGTTTTTTTTAAATATTTATTTCAAATAATCTTCTTACTATTTCAGCATGTGGGGGAGGGGTTAGATTTAACATTTTATTGAACTAATATCTATCTGCTTTTCAGAATTATTTCAGTTGTTGAAATATTAATGCTTGGAAAATATTCTTTTCATTGTGAAAAGGCTTTGGTTATGATGGATTTTAATTGTTTGCTGTGTTATTTTAATTGTATCTTTATATATATTTTTTCAGAATCAACGAAGAATGTTTGAACGATGGCTTTAATTTAAAGCCAAGATCACTTCACTGTTGGTTAACAAGATCTATGTACAATAGGTAAAAACTTGTCATTTTTTTATGAAAAGTTAATATTCATTTTAAATAATATACTGAAAGATTGATACAAATAAAGAGAAGTTGACTGAAATTCTCTGACAAAACAAACTAAAAATTATTAATGATTGGCTATCTTTAAAAAACAAATGACTATAGATTTCATGTTAAGATTAGACATGATCTAATACAAAATATTTTTAAGAGAACTACAAGTTGCTTCTTTTTTTTTTTTAAATAAAATATATTAACACAGAAATACAAAATGAAGGAATACAAATTTCTCAAAAACTACATTGGGTGGTCAGCCTAAAGGGAGATCAGGAAAAGTTAGAATAACTTGTATTGAAGCTCAATTTTTTAAAATTTAATCTAAGTGTATGGTATTATTGCTTATATTCTCTTTCACTCATTTTACATTATGTATTTATAGATTTTTTTTTTTCTGTTGGTGGAAGTATTGTTTATTTTTGATTTAGTATATCTAACAGTTTAAATAAAAAAGGCCTACTAGAAATATATCATTCTTAAGCTATTTGTCAGTGTACATATTGGGACATATTGCAAGCAAGGAAGTTTGAGGCCAAACTTGTTTGTTTGGAGGATATGAGTAAGCTGCTAAATTTTGCATCCAAGCACATCCCCCTTGTCCCCACATATTTTCTATGGAATTCAGATTAATAAGGTACAATACTATAATTATCCATACTATCTAGATATTTCTGCATAGCATTAATGTGATGACATATGTATATTATTGCTAACAGCAGAAAGAAAAAAAAATCCTTCTAGCAAACTGGAAGGAAAAGGTAGATTCCATATAATCTAAATTAGTATTTTGAAATTCTTTTAAATCTTTATGAGAAAAAGATAAAATATTGCACATTGAAACACCATAGATAGCTGATGATTAAGAACATTTTCACTTTAAACACATATTGTTATAAAAAAAAAAATAAAAAAAAATTACAATTCAGAAAGTTACCTTTATCATTTTAAATATGAACTAACATATGAAAAAAAAGTTTAAATTAATGTAACGAATAAATAATTGATTAAATAATAAAAAGTAAAACTTTTTAAAATCAATTTTTAATGTGTTTCATTTATTAAGAATTTTTCATGATTTTCAATTGGCTTAAAGTCAATAATTACAAAAATGTAAAAACTTTTGAGACTGCATTTCAAATAGCTGATAATAATAAATGGTCTTGATTTGGAATAATCTAAATCTTTACAAAAAAAATGCCAAATCCAGTCTTTGAAAAATGATGCCAGGTTAATCTTTGACCTTCTTAAAAAATATCTATATTATAAACTTAGCATATGCATCTCAACAATAAAAACAAAAAACTGTATGATACCAAAAGTACACAATTAATGAAATCATGTTTCAGGTCTGGCATCTTTAAAATTGCTTCTAAATATATTACATTCTTTAAATCTTTATCAATATATATATATATTTACAGGAGATCTAAACTTGATCCTTTGTGGAATATATATGTTGTAGGTGGCATGCAAGACGGAAAGCCGTAAGTATTGCAATTTTGTATTATGTCAATACTATTATGATAATAAAATCTGATGATTATGTTAATTTTTCTTAGTTTTATCAGTTAATTTTTTTTTATTGAATCATCATAAAAGAATTAAAAAGTATATATTTCTTAAGTAATACAGGTCTGATTTTTAACACACTGCTGCAGCCTGAAATTATTCTACTGATTTGCTCTAATTTGAGGTGGAAATATAGCTTTTATTAAAAATATTACCATCTTTTTATATTAATAAATAACCAAAGAATAATCAACATAAGCCCCCCCCCCAAAAAAGGAAGTTTTGACTTATTAGATATTTTTTGCTTTTTAATTAACAATTCTCTGTTTTATCAAATTTTAGGTATATAATATGAATATATATATATATATATATATATATATATATATATATATATATATATATATTGAAGGGGTGGGGAAGAAAAAAAAAATCAGGGATGCAAACTAATTTTCAGATTTTACACTTCAAATACTGTTATTCTTAAAATGTATAAAAGTAATGTAAGATTTTATGTCTTTGTAATTTACATATTGACTGGTTTATTTAGATTTTATTTAAAGAAGTTACTTATGGATTTTGTAATGATATAAAATCGGAGTGGCCAGTCGACTGGGAACACAGGAAATTAGAGGAGATAGGGAAAAATTAGGGAAATTTATTATAAAACTGGAAATTTTTTAAAAATTGGTAATTTTCATTGAACTTGAAAATTTACTGGTATTTTTTCATAAGTAGAATGAAACATCATTAGAATGAAAATCAAACATTTACTGATAATCTAAGACAGACTGTGGAAAAGAAAAATTAGCCACCATATCTAATGTATTGCGTATATGTATAAATATATATTTCTGCTGAAAGTTTTTGTTTGCTTTTTATCAGAATGTCAAATTATATCGGCATAAGTAGTAAAACTGTTTTTGCTTACTATGGGAAAAGGCAGTCTAACTAAGGCCTAGCCTCTATTACTGTTATTATTTTAAGCTCTAATGGATTTCTTTTATTTAAAAATATATATATATGGAGCTATATTCCCCCCCCCCCTTTTCTTCCATCGAATGCCAAATCAATTTTACCATGTGTTACAAAAAAAAAGGTATGAATTTTGGGTATTTTAACATTCAAAACTGGATGTAAAATATTATAATTCCAAAACAATTTATTTTAATTAAATAAGTATTTCACAATTTTTTTCTCCCTCTTCTTGGAGATCTTTTTCTTGAATTCTGAAATATCGGGCACTATTACTAATATTTCCTTAAAACAATTTTTTGTTTATTTTTAAACTTTATAAATATGGATTTACTAAATTCTTCATATGGACAGATATTATGGACATTATTTCTAATATTTTCTTTTAACATTTATTTTGTGTTTGTTTAAAATTCTCCATACGTCCAATAAAATGCTCTAGAAATTTAAAAATGACATTAAATGCAAGAAATGTTTTTGTTAGATACATTAAAGGTGCACGTTTCTCTTGTAATTTTCTCAAAAAGTGAAGGGTAGCACTTTTCATATATGTTTGGATGGTATATGAAACTGTTTGGCACGAAAATTTACGCTTCTAAAACATTTTTATTTCCATCCAATAATGACATATTTTCCACGCTTTCTCCCCCTTTGTATTTTACAAGTTAAGTATTCAGCCAGTGTTTTTTTATTATAGTTGGTAGACTAAAAATCAATGCAATTTTTATATCATTGAAGAATTTTTCTTATTTTGATGCAGAGATTTCATTTTGTATTTGTAAAGAATGTTTTTTTTTTTTTTTTTTCTGTTAGTAAAATTATTGTTCAGTTCTAATTAGCTGTTAGTAAACAGCATGGAAAAAGGAGACCCTGATGGAAGGAAACAAATCATTTCACTCTGCCAATGTGCATTTATTTTTATACTGTAATTTTAGTGAATAAATTTGACAAACAGTTTTGAGATATGACTGGTTGGCTAAAAGTCCTTCTGCTAGATAGGTGTCTTCTAGTATTAGTTAAAAAAAAAGTAAGGGTAAGGTATACATAATTGAAGCTTATTTGAAAGTCAATAAGTAAAAATGTTTTTTTTTTTTTTTTGTATTGATTTTAGTTAAGAGTAGAACAATTTTTCTAATACAGTTAAGAACATACTGTGCAATAATTAAAGAGAATAAAATAAAATGAAATCATTCTGAAGAAATAGAAACATCCAAAAAAAGTCAGGGAAATTCAAACAGAAATGCTGGCCACCAAAAAAAAGTATTTTTTTAATGCTTGTATCTAAAATGTTTCAGGTATTTGGGGTTGGTTGATAAAATTGGAACTGCTTTTGAAGCTCCTTCTATTGCTACTGGTTATGGCTCATACTTAGCTCAGGTTTGTTAACTTGTATTTCAAATACTGATATTTAGATAAAACTTTATAGATTACTATAGTATAAAAAATATTCTGAAAGGTTAGTTTTATGTGTAAGATTAGTTTTGATTTTTTCAAAACCATACATTTAATAGATATAAATTTTATTCCACTTATCTTCTTGTTTATTCTGATGTTGTCTTTTTATTTCATTAAGGAAATTTATTAAATAATGATGTGGTTCAAGATGAATCCATGTGGTAATTGTTCTGTTTCCGATAATAACTGTGTACTGTTCTAATATTAAAATGCAATGCAGTACATTTCTTTTAAAATAGTAATATTTGAAATTTCTTGCAAAAAATAACCAAAATCAAGCTAATTATGGTTAAAACTTTGAGTAAAAATGATCACTAAAGCAGTATAATCTTTGTTAAAGAAATTATTATTTAAAATATTTCACAGAAGTTAATTTAATGAGATGGTAAATAATAATCTGAGACTGGATTCTCTTCTGGCATATGCATGTATTTTGCTTAGGATGTAAATTTATAATTCACTATACATTAAAATAAATATTGTGAAATTAGCTTCTTCTTATTATTATTATTACTTTGTAGCCTTTGTTCCGTACCAGAATTGAAAAAAATCCGAACATATCTGAACATGAAGCACTAGATCTCATAAAGCATTGTTTGAGGATTTTGTACTACAGAGATGGAAGATCCTTTCCCAAGGTAAAATTTTTCTTATTCTGTATATAAAAAAAAGTAAAACATTTTATTATTTACTGAATTATAAAATTTATTGGCTTTGATGGCCTATCATTGTTGTCTTGTCATTTTTCTTCTATTGGTAAAAATTGCTATTGTTATTTACAATTAAATTGTTTTAAAAATGTTTAAATACAAATGTAATATATATTTAATCCTGTTTAGTTTACTGTTGGGATTTGCACAAAAGAAGGTGTCAGGGTTACTGATCCAGTGGAAATAGATTCCGATTGGTCAGTTGCACGATTAGTTGGGGTATGTGTTTTTTTTTGCACTTTTCAATATTATAAATTTACTGATCTTTATTCATCATACTTGATTGCTGTGATTTTAATTCCATTTTCTAGATTTTATACAAATTTGAAAATACCGGCAGTTTAACTTCTTAGTGTAAACTGTGTAGTAAATTTTATGTCTATATATTACAGAGCTTTTAACAAGTTCGTAAGGTAATAAAGTTGATACAAACAGTTGTTAGTGTGCTAACAATTAGAAAATTAAAAAAAATAGTGAAATTCTAAAATCAAATTTGCATCGCACATATGTATTCTTAATTATCATCAAAAATACACAATTATAAAATTCAAAAATAAAATCCCATCTTTATGAGTATGAAAACAAGATCCTCAATAAATAGATTGGGAATTTTGAATTACTGCTCGTATAATTAGATCTCTATAAGTTAAGTATTGTTTTAGAATAAAATTTCTAGAATAGCAAGGCATACTTCACTGATGTTTTCTACATCTAAAGATATGAAAAATGGATACCTTAAATTTACATTAATTTTTTCTAGAAATAATATTCAATCTATAAAATTAAATTGAAAAAAAAATTGGCCTTTTTTAACACATTTTTCAGATTATTTTATGATTTATTTATTTATTTTTTTCTTCCTTGCAGGCCAAGTGTTCCTGAAGATCCATGTAAAACTATGTATTGTGTTTGAAAATGTCTTTTATAATAATAAATATATTTAAAAGCATCTGTTTCTTTAATCTTGACTTCATTGCCACTTTTTGAAATAAACTTTAATTAAAAAAACATTTTGAAAGAGAAATTTTCCGAGAAAAAGTACATATATTTTACATAATCATTATTTTCATATTTATCTTCGTTTCTTCTTGTTGCCTTTCTTGGCACTCTGAACATTTTGAGGCTGGTCAGTAGACTTGCTCTGGGTTCGGCTTTTCAATTTCGGAATAGTTTCAGCTATATACTCTAAAAGTTCCTTTCCTATTTGGGAGAATGAGTAAAACATAATTTGAGATACTGAACAGAATTTTTAAACTTATCTAGGTGAAGAAATGTAGATAGTTCATTCTTCCTTATAATAAAACAATTTAATAAGCAATTGAAAGAAATTTGGAAATTTACTATCCATCATGTTTAAAAAATAAAACAAAAGATAATATCTTACTTGTTTTAAATTTGGGATTAACTACAGAACCATCATCATTTTTAAACTGAACTCTGACACGGCCTCTGAATATGACACTATCCTTATTTTGTTCTCTTGAATATAACTTGTTCTAGAAAAATTTTAATAAATACAAAAGTTTTATATAAGACTTACAATCATAAATGTGATCTTTAAAAAAAAAACAAGGAAATTTTTATATAATACATATAAAAAATTTGCTATTGATTTGCATTCCAATATGTTCGTTAATTGTACAACAAAAAAGAAGTAGGGAGACATTTCATATAACTGATGCATTTCATCAATTTATACTTTGAAGCTGGCTAGTAATTTTTACTAAGAATTTTTTGGCATAGATATGGATTGCTATAAGTACTAATCATATGATTCCAATCAAAGACAACTTGTCACAATAATTATAATTTTTTGAAAATTGAAATTTACCAATAATAAATAGTTTTGATTTTAAAATAATTCTTAGTAGATGTCAAATTTATATAAGTAAATTACCTTGAAATGCCAATTTGTAAAGGCATCGATTACCAAGTAACAAAAAAAATTTTTTTTTTTTCAAACACTGCAAAAGCGTAGCTTTAGATCAATAGTAAACATTATACATGTATATAATTTAATGAATAATTCATTATTTACTTTAATATATTATTAAACTAGTCACCTTTTACTGCCAGCTAATTCTTCTACATTAAAATTTGCTAGAATTTTCAGTTAATTATTTTATATGGCTTGCTCTTGATAGCTTCCTCAACGAAGTAATTTAAACACTACAAATTTCAAAGTACATATATATTTTAAATACAAACTTACTGATTATAGTAGAATAAGTTTAATGCATTAACCAACAACAATGAAATGAAATATGTTGTTGAAGAGACATTTAAAATATTTAATTCAATGAGCTTATCTAATCTGAAAATTCCAGCATATCAAATTCCCGAGTAATTTTTCATGCATGAAAACAATGGAAACATTCCTTCTATATACATGGCAAATTATGAAATACTTTTTATCCTTAAATTCTAGCTAAGCATCCAAATCCAGGCTCAAATGATTTCAAATAAAAAGGAAACTTTTCATGTATGGAAGATTTTTTTTTCTCCAATTCTACATTATGAAATTTATTTTTGTGCTGTAAGATCTTTTGCAGTTAGATTTTGGATCCAAGCAGAAGGAGGCAGCATTATGATCTGGCAAAGACGTCTCTGAGTGTACTCATTAATATGTAAAGTATGATAAATCAATTAAAGTATACACCTATCTTTGCAGATAATATCTACTCTTTCATGTGCATTGTCTTTCCTCAGCAAGACAATGTGATGAATCATTCAGTTTACATAGTGTGTATGAATCAAAGAATAGCGAAAAATTGTTAAAATTCATGAAACTAAACTTTGTATAACTCATTGCAAAAATATACTTTTATCATAATTTATATGTAAAATATTGTAATTTTTTTAATGAGATCATACTTGTAAAGGATTACAAAGGAAATGCAAGATCAAAAACACTTTTATAGTTATATATCACTTACATATCTGTACCTTGGCAGATAAAAAGTTAATAATTGTTTGTTAAGAGGAATCTCAATGTATTAACTCAGTGATTTAAATTTTATGGTGAGTTCTAAAAAATATATTTCTAATTTATCTTTACTATAAAAAATTTGGCACTTTTATTACAGAAATATGAATGGTAAAATTACGAAGTTTGTATTCATAAACTAGCTCTTTTCTACCAAGATTTTGGAGAAAAGAAACAATATGAATGAATAGCTGGATTATGTTGTCTGAAAATTTCTTATATTGACAAAGGCAATTAAAAGTTTTTACTGATATGTAGATTACATGGTCAAAAGTGTCAAATAAGATTTTTTAAAACAAATTTCATCTGAAAAGCTAGATAAACTGCTCTATAAAAGGCCAATCATATAAAGGATATGTTTGAATATCTATTTTTCAGAAAAGTTTTGGATACAAGGACATTTAGGGAATTACTGGAAATTGATAATGAAGGTTTTTATCGATTTCTTTCAAAAAGCCTTATGATTTGCAATCTGTACTAATCATTTTGTTAGCAGTGAACAATACTTGCATGTTTTATATAAATAGAATGAATACCTAGAGAAATACTTTTAAATCTAATTTTTCACTTATAACATTAAAAGTTTCATTTAAATGATGCAGGATATATGATAATAGGTTTTGAAGTATAGATATTTTGGATATCTGAGAAAATATAAACACTTGTAATGAATAATTTTTAACTCTATATATGGAAGCATAATATATTTCTTTTGTAATAATGAAAACCTTAAATAAAAATTTCTGTTGAATACTGTCAAGATTCAAAAAGATATTGCTAGCTGATTTTCAGTTGTTCTCCAAGAGGAGTGACCAATACTTTCACAAAATAATACTTCAGCATACAATTGTAACATAAAGATACCCCTGCATGATTATATATTAAGAATATAATTTAAATTGCAGGAAAACAGGCATCATAAATAACAGAAAAATTATTATGTTATTCATATTATTAGAACAAACTTGAGAATTCTATAAGATAGAAATTCAGACTCTGAGCAAACCGGTCCAATTCCTCAGCATCTAAGAAATTAATTTTAACATAGAATTTGATCTAGTCCACAATGCCCCACATCAATGACAAATTTCACCAGATTTTTTTTTTTTTTTTTTTTTTTTTCACAAGAACAGTGTCCAATTTCTGAAGAAACATTCAGAATCTAATGAATAGCTTGTACATATGATAGCAATCATCACTGCAGAAAAATGTGATCTCACTAAACATTAATAACATCTGCAGAATAAACAAACCATAAAAATCTTGATGTTTTTAACTATACAATATATATGAAGCTACATTATATTACAAATCTAATGCTTGTGCTATTAGTTTAAATAGTGTAATAAATTTTACTATTAATTATGATACTAATACACTATTTTGCAAAAATTGCAACCATAAATTAATAATATAAAATATAATTTTTTTTTTTTAAATTTTGAAACAAAAAATAAAATACCATTTATTATTGGTAATATTCAATAATTATTATTAGTGTGAATTAGTTCAATGTTATTCACATAAACACTATTTAAATTTACTCAGGTTACTCAGTATATATTCTTTCAACAAAATTATTAAATTGGAGATTTTTTCCACTTATAAAATAATCATTTCCTAATCACATAAATTCAAACTTCACTTTAATTCCCGAACTGTACATAGCCTTTCTATGCTCTTCAGTTTGCATGAGTGTAAAATAAATCTATCACAACTACATTGAGAAAAAATTTCATTTTGAAGCTACATAAATTTTGAGTGGTTTTTCACACATTCTTTTCCCAGTCAGAATATGAGTCTCACTTGTTGTCGTTCTAACAACAATATAAAAATTTCTTAAAACTATCTAAAAACATAAATTTTAGCAAAAAAAAAAAAAAAAAGATATAAAGCTTATTTAAAGAACATGTTGCCAGCATCTCTCCTGGAAAATATATAAAACACATATATAGTATTTACATATATATGAGACGTTGAGAAATAGGAAAAGAAAATGAAATGACTTACCTCTACACCAATTTGAAATGATGCAGCATCTAAAACATCTCTTATTTCTTGGCAAGTAGGGTTTTCTACACACTACAAAAATATGTTGCTTTCATATCATAATATAAATAGTACAAAACTAAAAGAAAATGTACACTATTTTTTGTTTAAGATTTAACTGAAAAAAAAACAACTCATAAATGCTCCCTTTTAAGATTTACTATGAAACATATCATTTCAGAAAATCCAACAATGACGCACATTTTTGTAGACTTTCCAATCAGATTTCTTACATCCTTAGTCAATTTAAATAATTTGAACAACCTTTTATATGTTAAACTTTGAAAAATTAATTGTGAACTTATTGAACTAGCAATATTTATAATTTTATGTAATTAAATGCAAGTGCAATTCTCTGTGTTTGCTTAAAGCGTATCTGTACCTTCTCTTTTTGTGCTAATGGAGGTGTTTATTTTTTCTTGCGTTGTTATAATATAAGGCTTCTCTACAAATTTGATGTTATCTTTGGTTATCATTAAATTAAATGCCTGTTATGTGTCTACTGGTATAGAATTATAAAGAATTTTTAAAAATTTTAAAAAATTAATTCTTAAAATAATTAATAATGCTCAAATATACTACATTTTGAAGAGAGGGGGGGGGGGGAAGAATGCTCTAAAAAACATTTATGATACCTTTGATAGTATTAAGAAGAATTTTTTAGCAGAAAATACTTATTTTTATTACATAAAAATAAAAGTAGCATTTTAAGATTTTTTTTAGTATTAAGACAAGCAATGTTTAAAGATTTCTACATTCTATAATTTCTACTCTAAATATAATCAACATTTGAATTATATGTCCACTCTTACAATCAAATTTGTGGAAAAAACAATTAAATCTACATTTTACAAAGTTGGAAATTTCATATTCGAGATAGTAAAAAAAATTTCAAAGTTCTGATTATATCTAACCATAATTGTCCAAGATTTCTATGATTATTATATTATGTATTAAGTTACATTATTAAATTCTATCTAAGAAACTCCAATCAGAAATCACAGTTCAATAATAAGATGGGAGAATATAAATATAACCTACTTTATCTTTCTTTATTCTTCGTCCTTCTGCAAAAGTTTTCTTGCTATTGATGTAAGCAGGATAAATACATAACCATCTGAAAGTGAGTGTAGTATATATTAATGCTTTATTTTAAACATACATAATTAATTTCTGAAATCTTATATACATATATAAGCAATTTACTTACAAAAATGTTGATATATATATACTCATTAAAAAAAATATAATTAAAACAAAAGAAAATAAGCTTTGAAAGCTGACAAAAAATATTGCCATTGTCACAAATGTTTACTACAATCAATTCTGTTTATTTTGTTAATTAGGAAACAACTCAGTTTAACTAAATTTCAATAAACAGAAATCACACAAATAGACATTTAATTGGAGCTGTAGTAAACATTCTTAAATAGTGTTTTAACTAATTCTGAAGCATATTAAGCTAATTAAATATGGTGACCATTAAATTTCTGTAAGTTCAGATTTATGGTATGCCAGTGCTTAGCAGGATATTGTCAATCAGTCATTTTTTGTTGTTTGGAACTAAAAGAAGGTTAAGATTATTAAATTTTTAATTAAAGATTAAGATTAATAAATTATTAAAAGAAGGTTAAGATTAAGAAAATTCTGTAGTGGGAGGCATGGGACATGCTCGATTACATTTCAATATATTTTCTAAATATGATAATAATTAAAGTTTTTAATTTTTCTTAAAGTTGTTTGATAAATTAATTGTTGGTGTGTTACAATGCAAAAGCAAGTTGATTTTAAATTTATCAAATATTCAAGTTAGTATTCATTATTATATTATATCATAAACATATATATATATATTAAATAATATAAAGTATCAATATACAACAATAAAAAAGCCGAGTTTCCATTAACCAAAGCAAAAAACATTAAATGAAATTTCACTCATTTTCAAAAATTTACTTAAGAGCACCAGTATCTCTAAACATATTTTGTTATTCTTTATTTTTGTTAAATTTTGCCAATAAATATTTCATAATAAAGCTCTTGTTTGGCATGTCCAGAATGACAAATCACTGAATGCAAAGGATATCAAAATACCTTATTTATTAATTTTAATTTCCTCAAACCTTGTCCGATTGCTCTATCATATGTGCCCCATATCTTCCTCATATAAGGGAGATGTAGGACAAAAGACTATGCAAAAGCTAGTTGTTTGTATTTTCTTATTGTTTTTAAAATAAATTAAAGAACATACTATTAGCTTTTTATCAACAAAACTCTTAGTAAGTCTAAACTGATGAAGTAAATAATAATAAAATGTGAAACTCCTCCCCTACCATAGAATGCATCAATAATAATTGTTGATATATTACCAGCCATTGGAATTAGGACACCTAAATTTATATCTCGACTATTTTAAAAAAATATACTTATTTTTCTAAGAATACAAACTATAAATTATAATTCCTGATGATACAACTGTAAAAATGATCAGGTTTATTGACATATATAATTATATTCTTCCTTTTTATATTTGAGTATAATTTACTTAAAATATGTAATAATAATTTTGACTAAATGTACAAATTATAATGCAACAAAACGTATTCAACGATGAATAACTGTCTTCCTGCGATCAAACACTTGAAACATAAAAGCAACAAAATATTGGAAGGTTGCAATTTGAACTCGAAAAAGAAAATTAAATGTCAAATAAATTTATAGAGATAAATTAAACTGTAATTTAAAAAGGAACCAAAACGGCAAGGGACGTGAAAAAGCTTCTAGGTAATAACGATTAAGAACTGTCCATTTTTCATCTGGAATATATATACATATAACATAAGGAATGCTTAATTACCTTTCCCGGTCAGAATATTTCTTATCAGCATAATACGAAACCATATTTTAGAGAATTAAAAAGTCACACGAAACCACTTTAACAATATGTTTGTTTTCGTTGTTAAACAGCATATGTTGCCAAATTCATATATTATTTTTCATGGTACATGAAAATATTGCTGACAACGAGCCTCAGTTAAGTACATTGTTAATAATTTTTTTGTAATCTATAAAATTAACTCTCATTTTTTATTTGTAGTTTGAATAACTTTTCTTTCTCTAATTATGTATTCGGAAAGAAACTGACTTCCCCATTGTCTAACAATGATGTTCAATTACGATCAATAATTGATGAGTTGTTATTTTCTAAGTTTGAATAATGACGTATTCAAAAAACTCTTATTTCAGTCACACATTAAAAAAAATTAATTATTATTATTGAAAAAATACTAATAATAATTAATACTTAATTTATTAATTTAAAAAAAATGTGATTTATTTATTTTATTTATTTAAGTTTAATTTTTCATTTTATTTAAAGCACATTACTTAATTTATTTAATTAAAATGTTTCCTAAAAATTTAAATTAAAAAATGCAATTTATTTTTAAAAAAATTTAATGCTATCTTTTTTCAATAGATGGCGCCAGGAAAATAAATGCTGTTGAAGGTTATTTCAAAGGCAATTACAGAAAATAAAGAATATAGGAATATAAAGCCGCGCTTCGACGACCTGTAGCCTTTACGAATATGGTCGTAAATCTTCCAACTGGCACTTTGTTGGAAAAACCCTGCCTCTGAACACGATTGGGAGCTTCCAGCAAATTGTCGGTCAAATGAATGGACATCAAAGAACCCCAGAAAATCACAAGAAAGGAGGAAATGTGTCGGTATGAAGATGCGCACAGGTCGTCGAAACGCGGCGTAAGAAATCGCTTATAATAAATTGACGCAATCTTTGGCGACCAGATTTTTCGCCCAGGTTATTGACCTTTTATATTATTAAATGAATTATATATTTTTAAATGCATATATAGTATTTTTTTAATCCATCTTTATTATGTGATACGGCTAGAAACATGAATTCAATCGTATCAGTTTAAATTAAAAAGTATATACATTGCAAAATAAATGCAGAAGTGAAAATCCTACAGTACGATAACTGGTGAAAGCACGTATCTGAATGTATTGATGCACGATGTTAATTCCGTCATAACACTTTAAAGAATTATATCCAATTGTGTATCCAACTAAATTAAAAATATAATTATTTAAGGGAAAATGTACGGGAAATGAAACTGATATCATTGAAAAGATAATTTTTTGAGAGTCTTAAAATGAAACCATTTTTAAAGACAACTGTTTTGGAAAATATAAACATCAATTTCCATAGTTACATCATAGCAATTATCCATCTGCATCTATTTTTGTGCTCAATTAAATTTTCTTCTTGATTTCTTTTACATCTTCCTCTATCGGCATGAAATTTTTAGTGACAAGGCGAATACTCTCCTGAACTTTTCAAGTAGCATGTAGCATCTCTATTAACTACCTAAACGAAGTGTTAAATTTAATAAAACTATAAAAACGTTCAACGAAGCAGTTTGAAATAAGCCCGATGATTTATTTACATTAGACTGGGAGGATTTCAACCGAGGCTCCGAGACAAAGCAATATGAATATGATAGGATGAATCTTTATCACATCTGCTCCTGATCGGCCCACTTATCATTTCTGTTGTCAAAGAAATAAGTCATAAATCAGCTTTCGTTGGAAAAAAATACCATAGTTTTATTTCCATCTTTTAAATAATCGCATAGATGAAAAAGTTAAAATGGATACAATTTCGCTGCTTACCTTGATCCTTAAGATTTCTTGAAATTCGGAGAGTGAATAACTCGCACAACCTGACTATCTCTCTCGTAACCAAGGAAATGACATTGAACCTATTCTCGTGCACTGTTTGAAGAATTCAACTCAAAGAGCATACCTTTGAAGAAAACTCATTTTCAATCATCAAGAAATTTCGTCTCTTAAAATTTTGATTAAAAAAAAACTCTTTTTTCAAAAACGCTTTCTTCGAATTTTTCTTCACATGCTGAAGCTTTTTGATATTTTTTAACTCTGACTTCCAAGAGATGAAAGTCTATGCTGCTAAAAATCCCAATTTATCTATTTCAATAATAATATAAAAATAATCGTGCATTAAAAAAAAGACTAGCTTTTGAAGCAGTATTTTTGTGTTTTAAAATGACGTTTAGGCTAAAATGTAATAAATTGCACAAACATTTACTACACATAAAGGTTTTTGTTTTAATTTTTCAGATAATTTGGAATTTTTTGCACTATTTTTTACATTTTTCAAATACAATCTATAATAAAAGATCAGAATGGAATCCCCATAGTACAAATTACTTTTAAAAAATTGGCTTGAGAATGAAAAAGACGCTTATCAGTATCTCAAATTCTTGAAGAGAAATCATATTCTTTTTTTTATTTTTAGAATATTATGTTATCTTAAAATCACAAAAGTTATAAAACATTACAATGAACCATCATTACACGGATATTTGGTTCATTCTTTAGAAGCATTATAGTAAATAAAACTTACACTAAATTGCGGGCAGATCTTTTAAGCAAAATTTCAGTTGTCTTGTATTATCGTAAGGGGAAAAAAATTATGTGAAAAACTAAAAAAATTATATATCAAATGAGTTACAATAATTTTTATTACTTTTAATGGCGGTTAAAAAATTCATGAACATAAATGAAATATATAAAATTTCACAAGTTTTATCATTAATAAAATTTGGTGTAGGAAAAGATGTTAAATATTACTGTGCTTTTATACGTAGAATGAAAGTAATTATATAATATTGATGTATCTAAAATGCATTCATTACTAATTTTTTATGAGACATATCTAAAAGTTTAATAAAAAAGTAACAGGCTTTATTTTGATATTAAAAAGTAAAATTGTTATTTGAAGAAATTTTATTTTCTAATAAATATTTTACAATTAATTGAATTTCTTATTTTTAACGTCCTCTATGTAGTTCTTTTTAAAAATAAAAATTGACGTTAAAAAGATAAAATACAGCAATTTTAATAAAAAAAATGACGTATAAATACTGGTTAATTACATAAACAAGATTTGCCGATTGCAACTGAAGAAAGGATTACAGAGTTCTTTCAACAATTCTTCTTCTTCTAATTTTATAAATTAGTTTCTGCTCGAAATTTTTTTTTAAAAAAAATTCATTAATTTAGAAGCAAATATATAGAAAACATACCAGCATGCTTCCTAAACTTTTTTTGACAATCAAAGAAATATTATAGGTCAGAATATATAATAGATTAGTAACTGAGTCTTTTGATTTAAAAATATTTAAAGAAAAAATTCGCCTATGGAAAAAAGAAAGATTATTAATCTGATAATCTCAAATTCTAATATTATGTTATTTTTGTTAAGTATAAATTTATGATACACAGAAAATTCTATTGAAACTGAAGATATTTTAATAAATAAAATAGCTTTCTCCACCGCATTATAAACCTTATTACTAATGATTCGTAAAACGTAACGATGGATATTTTTGTCAATATTTAGGTTTTTCTGTTATAAATTTATAAAGGCATTTATATTTGAATAATTTTTTTTATATTTTAAAAAAAATCATAGTAGGGAAATTATTAGTCGCAATTAATTTTAAATATCACATTTTTTAAAAATTTTTATTAAGTAAGCAGCTTTATATGCAAGAATGCAATTTTATGAAAAATGCTTTAAGCAATGCATGTTTCAGAAAAAATATTTCTGATCTTTGTTATGCGTTAACTGAGTGAAGAAGAAACATCTCAAAGAAATTGAAATGTGAAATTAACTTTTTAAATTTCATCTCTAAACCTCAAATTATAACAAATAGCCGCCTTTGACGACCAGCCGGTTCGCCAATCTAAATGCTCGTTAAAATTTTAATAATTAAATATTTTATCTAATTCCTACTTTAATAGCTTCTTCATTAAAATATTTCAAAATTTCAAATTTTAATAGTCATATAATTCACTCATAATATTAAAAAGGCCTTCAGCCATAACGTAATATGTATCTCTCTAATTTTCTGTCAGCTCCCGTAGAATTTATGCTTTAAATTAAAGTGGAAATGATTAAACTGCAATTAATATAATAATATTTTTTTTTACTGAAACGAAGTATTTTTTTTTAATATGAGTACTGAAAACAGAGTCGCTGAGTATTTAAACCTTATAGGCACTAAAGAATATTTTTCTTAATTTATATAATATCTCAAGAAGTCTTCAACAAAATTTTCTCAAATTCATCATGAACAGATCGATTAATTAACAACGTTTAGTTTTAAATGCATCAAACACTAAAAAAATAAACAGAATGGTTTGAAATAATCTGTCGAAAATATATTAAGCTTCAAAACCAAGTCCGTATCCGTTGAAAATACTTGTCAACAATCAGAACACAATGCGCATGTGTGAATTTTCAACGCCAATTATGGTAACGTAAATTTTCTACTCCAGTTAGGGTAACGCTATGCAGATTATAAATTTTTAATTTCCTTTATTCTGTTTTATTTTAATTCAAAAGTACTTCAGAATGAATCTGAAAGATCGATTAATTAACAATGTTTAATTTTAAATGCATCAAACATTAAGAAAATAAACAGAATCCTTTGAAACAATCTACCGAAAATTGCTTAAGCCTATCGTTTTTAGCGTTGGAAAAAAAACTAAAGCCTTACTCATTTGGCGGTGGGGAAATGAAAAGAGTTTTTTGGCGGTAAAGTTAGTTTTTAATTAATAATTAAAATTCTTATTAAAAATTCAAAAAAAAAGAACCCCAGATGCACATTTCCGACCTCCAAGGTATGCATGTGCCAAATTTGGTAGCTGTAGGTCGAACAGTCTGGCCTGTAGATCGCCAACACACACACACATATACACTGAACTTAATATAAGTATAGATGGTTGTTTTTTTTCATTTCTGACAATGGTTCGGCAGCAAGTATGCCCCCCCCCTGAAATTTCTACACTGGAAAAGACGATTTCATTCCATTTTCATGGATGAAATGTTACACCAAATTGTAAGGTAGAGGAAATCTTACCCTAGCGCTGCACAAGGAATGTAAACATCAGTCCCTTAGATACGTTTAGTCATGGAAAGGTATGTTTAAATCATGGAAAAATATTAATAGTAAAGAGGTGATTTAATAATGAAGCAGCTCATAGTGCGTCGCATTGTGTTAGTATGGATGAAAATGGAGAGCATAACTGGTTTGGCTCCCTGATTTAGATATAGCTGTTAAAAAAATAAATTCTGAAGAACTATCTTTTCGTATACTGGATTTTGAATCTTATCGAATTTCGGTAAATTTTCACGAGAAACTCATCAAAAGAAATTTTATTAGGAGCTATTTATTGCTCTTATTTTTGGCACTATATTATTTAAATTTACTATTCATACAAGTTTAACGAGATATAAAATCTTTGAAGCACTTGAATATTGTTTGTGTGATGTAAAATGATCTTATTCGTTAGAATGTTTTATAAAGCACTTATATTTTAGGTGGTCAATGTTTTGTCTATCATATTAATAATACTAGTTTAATCATGTTAACTAACATGGATGAACACCATATTACCATACCATGAAAGCGTTTTGTTTTAAATTATAATTCCACTCTAAGAGTATTCTGATTGGTCATAAAAGTTCACAAAATGGCAAAATGAATTGTCGAATAAGATTAACAAAATATATTCAATTGTTGAGGTTAGGGCCTCTGCTAAATTTTTATTTTGAAGTGTTTATTGAACTGAATCTGGAGTGAGGAGCAGACAAGTAGTAATGAATTACTTAAGGATTGAGCATTCATACGAAATAGTAAATATGATTGGAAAATAGTCTAGGGCTTTTATCCTCACAAAGAATGTAGAGTAAAATAGTGTTTTGAAGATTTCTGTCAAAAATGGAGGGTGGTGGGAGACTGGTGATCATTAATGGCATATCTACAAGTAATAAAGATATATCTCTAGCTTTCGTACGAAACAAAATATGATTGAATAAGGCTAGTAATTGGGGATAAGGGATTGAATATTTTGTTTTGCCAAATATTTTAAATTACCCGTTTTTGACAGTTGATTCGTCTAGAATACTGAGTGTGTTTACTTTCATTTTAGCTTCTTTAACAAAAGGTGATTGTTATGAATCCTTTTACAAAATATTTTTAAACATAAAATTTAAAAGATATTAAAACCGTTTTGTTTTAATATAAATTCATTATGTTTAACATTAGATTAATTCTGTATAACAATGATCCTAATAGAGCAGGGGTGGCAAACCTTTATGGATCAACGTGCCCTTTTTCTAAAGAAATGTTAAATGAGGTAT
Source organism: Argiope bruennichi (assembly GCF_947563725.1). Lineage (NCBI taxonomy): Eukaryota > Metazoa > Arthropoda > Arachnida > Araneae > Araneidae > Argiope > Argiope bruennichi. The sequence goes on along the minus strand of NC_079152.1, from coordinate 22,040,945 downwards.
AGACATGCCGTCAAATAATTTTGAATTGTGATTATTGGAAAAGTAATGAAACTAAATACTAACAACTGAAAACTCTTTTTATTCACTACGAAGAAATGCATTTTGCACTGTATAGTAATAAATGTTTTAGTTATACGTGCAATTCAAATTAAAGTAACATTAGTGTGATATCTGTTGTTGCAGATTAGATGACAAATTACTTATATTAGGTAAGATTGTAATATGTTAAGATGTATTGTGATGTTATTTTTAGAAGGATGCATGCTGAATCGGAGTCATCTGCCAAACGGTTTCTAAGCGAGTCTTTAATGTTATTCCTCTCTGAAAATAATGAACCAGCTTCTTCAAGCAGTTTAATGGAATCGAATTTCATGTTTCCACAATTTCGTTTCTGTCATTTTTATTTATATTGTTTGTTAATGTTTTTGTTTCAATCAATTCCAACTTTTTCCTTGTTTCAATAAATTTTTGAATACATATTGAACTAGACTGGAAACCAATCAGTTGAATTTCAAATTCTTCGATTTCCAGCCAATCGAATTGGGACAAGTTCAGTTTATCAAATGAAGTCACATCGGGATACATAATAAACTTGAGCGTTTCCAATAATTGTTTGAACTCAGAAAATTTCGCTGAAAATTCCTTTATTGAAGAATCAATTACGGAAATAAATTCTTCAATAACTTTTTCTTCGTCTGGTTTCTCATGTACATTTGAATCTGTCATAATTTTTTTTCCAAGTTTGGGAAGTACTTGTAGTTTCTTGTTATAATATCATTTCTGAAAACATGCAGTTTAGCGTCAAAAGCGCGAATGAGATCCATCATGACGATAATTGTTTTATTTGTTCCTTGAAGCTTTAAGTTCAATTCATTGAAATGTTGGCATATATCTTTAAAAAACATCAATTTTGAAAGCCTTAACTCACCAGTAAATAAATCCTTTTTTTTTAAGGACATGATTTTCTATTGTTCCACTTAGTATATATTAAATTTCCAAATTATTTCACTCATTCGTTGATACCATCCATGGATTTTAAAGTGCACCTAATGGAAACTATTTCATTGTTTTCAACAATTTCAGTTTCGAAATTAGGAGGGAAATTCTCGACTGTTATTCATACGAATATGCTCTAAGGAGGTCTGTTGCACGTTAAATCCGTCATGACCAAACGTCCTCCCGCTGGTGTGGTGTGGTGTGGAGAGGGGGGTGCCAGCTCAGGCGTCGTCCTCGTCATCTGACTGTGGTTCAAAATTACGAGGTCCGTCCCAAAATAGTCCTAGTGTTACTTCAAACGGGACGTTAATATAACTAAACTAAACTAAACTAAATACGAATATGCTCAGACAAATTTAATTAGGTGGTGAATGAAAGGTTAAAAAGAGAGAGGGGGAGATAAAAATCACATAACAATAGGGATGACGAATATTTTAAGAGCGGTTATTACGTAACCGATATCAAAAAGTCACAAATACAAGTGATCAATACTTTTCAAAGAGGGGTGTGATTCAAATCCTGGATACGATCTTACTGGTGATATTTCGATTACAGGTCTTGGATCACGATAGAAAGTAACAATCGATACGATATCACTGAAATTTGCCGGAGCGGTGACTTCACTGGAAAGTAACAATTGATACGATCTGTTCAATGGAAGCTCTCGAAAGAAATCTGTGATTGGATTGAAAAGTGAACGGACTGTTTATTGGAATTATCGAATCGTATCATTGAATTGCATATCACTGAAATTTATCGGAGCGGTGATTTCACCGGAAAGTGCGAGGCTTCACCGCTCCACTTTACGGGAGTGACCGATATTCGTATTTGATGATGCACTATTCCATACAGATCATTTTTAATTGCTCGTGACATGATTGACTTTGATTACATGTATTCTGTTTACTGCTGGCGCCATCTATTGGTAGAATATAGGACTAAAGTAAACATTTTAAAGAAATGACATATATTTTTAACTCACCTTTTCCAGAAAATGGTTCATTCTAATAAATAAATTAAATAAATAGTTTTGAGAAAAAAAATAAAATTTAAGAAGTAAGCTGAAACAGATAAATTAATTCAATCACAGGTTACTTAAATTAGTAAATTAAGTATTAATTACAATTAATAAATTTTATATTTAATATTAAGTAATAGTTTTTGATTAATAATATGATTCAAATAACAGATATTTGGAACGCATATTTAAAAATAATAATAGCAATATTATTTGTTATTCAAAAAATCGTGGATTATGCATCTCTACATAGCAAAGCATAAAACTACTTCGAAGTTTGCATATAATGACGTCACTCTTTCTTTGTAGAGTGCGCAACGTTGCGAATAAATGATATTCCCCTATTTTCTTTCATACAAGAAATAGGTAGAGAATGGGAATATGATCCTCGCGCACCACGACCGATCACTCACGTTTGTTTATAATACTTCATAGTGAACTCCGTTATTTTGAACTGAAATGCAAAACATTTTGATCGGCGGCGTGCTCAAAATATTGTGTTGCGTGCCATCAATGGCCCGTGTGCCACTGGTTTTCCATCCCTGTAACAGAGTATAGTCTGTTGCTATTAGCGATAGGCGAGGATCGAACTCACAACCTTTGAGTTCGTAGCCAAGTAACAAGACCACTAGACAAAAGAAATTTCTCATGTCTCGTAGCTGTTATCTGGCTTATAAAGCGTCACCACATTACTCCCCCTTCAGTGCGTCGGAGGTGAGACGAACGATTTTTTATCCTGTTTTTTTTTGCTGTTATTAGTGGTGGTATATTGGCTGTAGCGTCTTATCCATTTTTTTTGGCTGATTATTTATCAGCTGCATTTTTTTTCTCTCTTATTGGTCGATTATTTATCAGCTTCATTTTATTTTATTGGCCGATTGTTTATCAGCTTCATTTTTTTTTATTGGCTGATTATTTATCAGCTTTGATTTTTTATTTATTTCTGGTAGAGGGCGCTACAACAGTTGTATGAAGTTTTTTTTTTTTTTTTTTTTTTTTGCGTATTACGTCATCGGGTCACCAATGTTACTATTGGCGATAGGCGAGGATCGAACTCGCAACCTTTGAGTTCGTAGCCGAGTAACAAGACCACTAGACAAAAGAAATTTCTCATGTCTCGTAGCTGTTATCTGGCTTATAAAGCGTCACCACAAGTCTACTAACATCATATTGTTATTAAAAACTATACCGTAATCTAACTTTTAATATTCTCGTTACTGTAATTTCACTTTCTGATTCCTTTTACAAACTACACATATTTCAAATGGAAATATCCATCTTAGGTGCAAATGATTCAAGAAAATCACACAAAAATTTTATGAAGCATAATTTGCAATTTAGTTTTCACAGTATTTTGTTCACAATATTATTCACTTTTGTGAAATATGGTGTTTGACTGTTATTTCCAAAATAATGTACAACAACGTACAATATCTGTTTTTTTATGAAAAGTTTTTCAGAAAATCTTTTGGAATAAAATCTCAAATTAAATGAATCATTAAATGAAATTAATATTTTGCGTCAAAATTTTTCGGTAACAGTGCTCTTACAATTTTCGTTTCTTTAAATATTGTTAGATATTAAACGATATTACACATGTCAAATTCGATATTTCATTGTATTCGCAGTATTGCCCAAAATATTGTACATTAATTTAGGTACCTGGATAATTAATATTATTGGCTTATGTTGTTTAAAAGCAGTAGTTTCGTCCTGATCCTTTACTCACTTGTGATATATCTAATATATAAAAATCTCGTATTTCAAATAAATCTTTGACTTTTAATTCAAACTCTTTCCGCTCATGAAGTAAAAATTTAAGTTGATAAAAGTCTCCCACCTACATTATCCATGGTGATTTATGGTAAATCCTATGTACCGTAGTTTGGTCTACGCATATAAATTTCAAGAAGGAAAATTCCGATAATTAATTTCAAAGAAGAGCTTATAATTCTTTATATATTTTGAGACAATTGAAATCATTTTCAAAGAAAAGTAGAGAAGATGATTAAATCTTCAAAGACAAGTAGTAAGGATGCTTTTTCTCAAAAATCCAAATCTTAAATTTTAATAATTTCCTCTCCCCCTATATATATCTGTAGCACCCATACTTACTTTATAGTATTTGAAACCTATAATTAAAAATATTTAATTATTTATAAGTTATTTAGTTTATCATTGGTTTTAAATTTTACTTTTTCCCCCAAGTTATAAGCTAAGCCTTCAATCACTTCACTTGTCATCTTGAGTTAAATATAGTAATAGTATTATGTACTTCAACTTTGGAAACGTGAATCTGATCGTGCCATTTTGCAGTTTGCACTATGTCGGATTCCAGTGTTAAGTCTTCAGCTCAAAAAACAAATAGTTCAGGAGGAAACGAAACAAATTCAGCTTTTGCGGATGCGGTACAGAGAGCTCGCCAGGTAAAATAATGATTTAATGCAGTTTTACCTAGTTGTGATGTTATTAAATTCACAACAGGTGGTTTTTTTATTGTCGGTATGCTAACCTCCTTATGGGATACCTTCTTGACAAAATTTGTAAATTATACTTATTGTCTTTAATATCTGTTGAAACTGGCGGTATTTATTCTCGGTAGCAATGTATTTCGATGTAGGTACTTTCTCTGTTTATATAGTGTAATAATGTTATTTGGTCTGTGATGTGTTGTACTCAACGAACTTTCGTTACTTTCCAAAATGGCGTTTCTTTGTTCATATGGCCTTGCAATATATTTTTTTCTGTTTATGGCTGCTGAGTGGTTTTGTAGATTTCCAATATGTAAATACTTGAAAAATATTTTGTATTTACGTTTATTTATTGACTTTTAGAGTGTGTGACAGTTGATGATTCGAATTGTTAGTGGAGATTAGTTATAATTAAGGCTATTATATTGATAGATGCTCTTTTTTTTCATTATTTGAAGTGTTATTATTTTTTGTATTATCTAGATTTAACACAATCTAAAATATATTTTGATTATATTGATCACAGTAATAAACAATCAATTTCAAGTAGAAAATCATATTTTGAGAAATAAAAAAATATTTAATTATGCTGGGAAAAAATGATTTGACTTGCAGTGGAATAAGAAAATTCCACTGCAATTCATTCCAAGTACTTCTAAATTGCTTAATCCAACATCTCATTTTTATTGCATTTTCTCATTATTGTCAGATCCTGTTCTTTTGAGGCATGTATTGTAAAATCTTATTCTGCTGTTCTTGTGCATAATTTTCACTCTGCAGAATATATAAATACAAAATGTAATCAGCATAACCTTTTTAATCAAAGTTTGTTACTTTACTAAAACTGTTATATGTACCTATATAAATTTTATGTGATTAATGGTTATGCAATCAAACATTTTTCATTTAGTATGAGTGTTTTGCTTATCTATGCATATCGGGTATTACCTTCTCTATGGATGAATATAAAATGTTTTACTTGACCTAAAGCTATGGCTGTTAATTTATATTGATATGCTGATTGTTTCATTTCAAATAATAGGTGATTTATCTGTATAAGTTATTTCTTCTACTATAATTTTAATTATTCTCTTTTTATCCATTTGCTTTTTATTGCAGCTTATTTTTGGTAGTTCAGAGAAAGCTCAACTATTGCATCATATTCATTGAAATGTGTTATGTGCAGCTCTATCTATTAGTAATATATTCATTGTAGGGTTTTCAGCATCATTTTGGAGTAATCTGTGTTATTAAATTTTATAATTTAAAATGAAAATTGTTTAATTTCATAAACATGTTTGTAGAAATATCTTTTATTGTTGACATTATTGCCAGGATTTTTCCTTAAGATTATCTTGCATTCTTACAAATGCATAATTAGTATCTGTTTGCGGTATGATATGTCTATTACGGCAATTTAAGGTAGTTTATATTATCAATTCTTCTAGTAGTCTAAAGCCATGTAGCTAGGTTGCTTTATTTGTAGCCTCCAGTTAATGTCTGCTCTAAAGCAAACAATAACCAATATAATATTTTAATACCAGTTTTTGAATTTTTATTTTTAATATTAATTATTGCTAATTAATAATAGATTTAAGCATTTGTCAATTGATCTTGCAGTGTTATATCAACACAACTTTCCCCCTCTTGATGTTTTTGAAGTTGATGGTGCATTTGTAATCATTTTTTAAAAATATTTTGTGTTCGTTTCAGCTTGCCGCGAAAATCCAGTCTACCGGAAGTGAAAGTAATAGTGTATCTAGTGGGGTTAAAAGGCCTTTAGAAGACAGTATGAATGGTGTAGCAGGTATTGTAAATAATGTTTGTAAGCATGTCCATTGAAGATTTTTTTATTGCACTATGTTAAAAATCCTCAATATAATCATAGTTTGTAATGTACAAAAATTGCATCAAAAATACTTGAGTGTAATTGTTTAATTCTTGCAATAGTTTGGCATTTTAAAATTGCCACGTTTTAAAATTTATTGTGGTATTATTATGTGTTATTGAAGAATATGATTTTAATTACAAAATTTTAAATTTATACAGATTTTTGTAGAATGTAGAATATTAACATTGCTATATTTTGTAATATTGAAAAATTGTAGAAATGTTTAATGTAGTAAAAACTTGGCTGTTTATCTATTCAATATTTTTTAAATTTTCAATTGTAACATTTAGAAATTTGTGATAAAGTTTACTTAAATTAATGAAATTTACTTATTTTTTTTAGAAGGCACACCCGAAAATAAGAAAATGGCTTCAGGTGATCGTAAGTTGGATAATTTTACTTATCTTTTTTATAATGAATGATTTGTTTCATTTGGGAATTTTTACAAATTCCTTAGCATGCATTTAGAAAATAAGTTTTTATTTCATTTATTAGTTAATCATTTAAAATTTATTATTTAGCTTTCGTTTTGTAGTTTTAAATTTTCATGAATTTTAATTTTTTTAAAGAAATTTACCATAATTTTGAGCACTATTTTATTCATAATTTAAGTATCTAAAGTTTTAAATAATTTTTTTTTAATTTTTAGAATATGGTCAAATTCAAGGAATGCAGCAGAGGTAAGTACTTAATTACCTATGCACTGCTCTATTTTAGTTAATTTAATGGAATTGAGATTAAATTAATGAAATGTTTAATTCATAGGAATGGAGCTGGTGGAAATTTTGTAGTAGAAGAGTATTCTGTACCAGATAAAATGGTTGGTTTAAGTAAGTTTTAAATTTCAACATTTGTTTTCTTTCCACGCCTTAGTAATGTGTTGAAAATTAATATCAATGCATTATGAATTATATCTTCAATATCATCTTACTATGTCAATTAATTAACTTCTATATAAGTTTCTAAAAATTTGTTATGAAGTATAATCTTAAAATATTTTTAATATGCAAATGATTAAACAGTATGCCCTGAAAAGTAAAATGTTTAAAAAATATGTATTGAGTATATTTTCAAATCTTGATTAATTTTAAATTGTGATATTTTCATCATAGTAATTGGACGTGGTGGGGAACAGATCATAAGGCTGCAAACAGAAACAGGATGTAAGATTCAATTGGCTTCTGATAGTAATGGAGCTCCTAATAGGCCTTGTACACTAACTGGAAGTCGGGAATCAGTAGAGTAAGTGTATTTTCAGTAAGACCTACTATCATTGAAAGAAACCTATGTGATGACAGTGATTATGAAATTTCTTTCGAAACTATTGTTTGAAGCATTGTTAGTCATGCTTTTACATGGTCCAAAATGAATGTTAGTCATAATTGGTTTACATAATGTATAAATATTTTGACTTTAGTATTCATGGTAAGTGTGAATGGTAGCTGGATATATGAATTGTTTGTTGGGTGTGAATGGTTGCTTTTTAGTTGGATTTTTTAAATATTTCGCTAATATATATTTTTTTTACTTTTACAAAATACCCTTTTATTTTATCATAAATATTTCGTCACCTGAGATATTTTAAAAAGATCCTGTGTGTACTTGAACTCCACTCGATATATTTTACACCTTATTTTATTTCTCTCCGAAGGACACTCCAGCAAACCCATCTTGTCTGGCCGTTAATAGTGTCATGATGGCTGTGGAAAAAGTACGTTCTCTCCGACGTGGGGCAGGTTTTCTCCACACCTTAAAACTGAATCCACAAATATCTTTTCTATTTCTGAAAATATTTTAACCGTTTGGTAATCTTGTAAAAGTACTGTGCAGTTTTGATTGTCATTTAGATTATTTTGGGATTTTTTCATTGCATCTTTTTACAAAAAAATTTTAGTGGAAAAATCAGATTTGTAATTCTTTGTGATTCTTTAAGTGTACTATCATTTGAGTACTTTTCTGTCATTGAATTGTTTATCTGGATGCATAGTAATTGGTTACAATAGTATCATTCTATATAATACATTATGTACTGCTTCAATGAACGTGTAGTTTTTTAAATAGCATTTCGGAATTATTTGCCTTAAGAAACTTTTGACGTTTTATGTAGATATATGCAGCATAATTAAATGAATTTATAATTTGATATATAATTTAATCTTACTTTTTATAAATATATATAAAAATATATTGTTTGTGAGATAAAATTTGAAATCGTGAAACCATTTATATATATATATATATATATCTATATCAGTAGAATCATTTTCTTGCTTTTTATTTTTACTATTTGAAAGCAGAATGTATGAATAAATATTTAATAATTTCACAGCTGTATTATGGGTTTTATAACTAAATATTCATTTGTAAGATACTAAACAGCATGAATTACATTTTACTAATTCTATACCTTCTCGTTATCTATCTTATGTGAATAACTTGATTCTTACTGCCTTTTATATGTGAAATGTAACTTTTGTGATGGCTGTACTTTATGAAATGAGTTTTATAATTATTTGAAACTAAAAAGTGCCAGTTTTTTAAAATTGCATTTTTTTCAAAACTTTACGTGTAAACGGTGAAAAAATAATATGCAGTATTCACATATTAGTAGATATATATATCTGTTATAGGAAGTATATTTTTATATTCTGATTTAAAACCAAAAATCTTTTCATCAACTTTCATTCTTTTTTATATATTGTTTATTACAAATTACTGTATCTTGAATATTCATTTAAAGGGACTTGAGCACTTGGTATTTTACCTTTTGTCCCATTTATAATGCCTTTTCAATGAATGCATTTATTTTAGTGTCAATTTTTATTGAATTTGTATTTAATAACTAAAAATTGTTCTTAATGATTCATATTTTGAAAAAATAGATGGAAATTGTAGGATCAGTTGTGACATAGCTTATATTCTATTTTCGTGCAGTGCCTTAAATTCAATCCATCAAATCGTTTTGTTTCTAGTGCCTTTTTTATCCACTATCTCATTTGACAGGGATTAAAATGTATTAACAGGGTGATAATAAAAGAAGGAGCTCTGTGTGGCTTTTGGAGGAAAGCATGGCAGGTAAGGCCACACTGTAAAACCACATACTTTCATGAACAAAGCAGTATCTTGTTTTCCTAAAAAGTTGATAAAATATTCTCATTGAAGTGTTGCATTTATTTGAGTTCAGATTCATTATATGTTTTTTCTCAGATGATAATGACTGTAGATGTAGATTCTTTGATTTAATTTTATAAATGTTTAAAATACTTGATTCAGAAAATTATGGAAGTAATAAACTTTTTTTTAAAACTAATTGGGAATCATGGGATGTAGTATTTCCCTAAAATTGAAAATGAATTTTAATGTTAATTGAAATAAATTTGTTGGTATATTTTGAATTATTTAAAATCTTTATGCGTTGAATTTAAATATAATACATATAAAAGCAGAAATTCTCTAATTGTTTTAATTTTGTCTGTTAACTTCATAAAAGGGGAGGGAGATAAAATGCATCTTCTAATTAATTGAAATTAATTTCTTGAGCATTAGTTCTTGCATTATATAAATAATAATGAAACAAGTCTAATGATTTAGGAATAATATTGCTCTACATTACCAGACTTTATTTTCTTGGCCAGTATATATATATATAAATTCCTTATAGCAGTAGTACTCATTGTGCACTCTTGTATTAATTTGCATAGAAAAATACTAATTATTTTTTAAAAAATTGTGTGAATTTCTTTTTTCTTACAAAACTATTTTTTTAATAAAAAGTTTCATATTTATCTTTTACTGTTTAAGTTCTGAAATATATTTATGCCTAAGTTATATATAGTCGAAAATGTTAAATTATTTTTTCAGTTGATTATATAAATTTTTTCCCTACTCTGTTTAATTCATGACCTAAAAAAATTTCTTCATCAGTTTGTTTAAAATTACTTAAAATTGTTTGTCAGGTTTGAGCAATTTTGTATAATGAGTCTTATTGCTAAGAGGTTACTTCATTTCTAACTTGATATCATAAATACTTACTGCCTGTGTTGCTTAATTGATACTAGTAATGAGATGGTAATGAAGTGCAAGATCATAAGTAAATAATTTGTACAAAATTGTTGTAGTATAAGATTTTATCTTAATTCATAACTTGCCAGTTATATATGCAAGACATTTTTTGAAATAATATATTAATTTTTAAATGCTGAAATAAAGGAAAAATATTAATTTCTTGTTAATATAATTCATAAAATTCCAAAACTTATCTCTTCTTTTACAAATCATAGTTTCTCTTCTCTCCTTTTCAAGATTGATTTTGCCTTTTAAGAATAAAATTTTATCTTGATTGCATTCTTTTTATTCTATTTGAAGTTTTTAAATTTTTAATATAATCAAATAACTCTTAAACAGTATTGCTAAAAATGGTAAGAATTCAGATGTATTGCACTTATGCTTTAGCTTGATAATATATAAATTTTAATTTTGAATTCTTACATTTCAATAAATATTTTTAAAAATGAACATGAATTCTAGTTTGCATGTTAAGAGTTTTTTCAGTATATTTTGAATTATTAGATATTAGAATGCTAAAATTTCTTGTGAAATTAGCTTCTACATAATCATTGATTTTTGATTAATTTTGTTTAATTATTTGCTATTTTTATAGTAATGAAGAGATTTATTTTAAAATTTTAATACTGTGTAAATTTTACGGTTTAGGGCAATAAAATGTTTTTATGTAATATGAATTTGTTTTAGAAAGTGATTGTAATTTTTCAATGGCTTTTTGCTGCTTCATGATTTTTCTTTTGAAATTTCTTTTTGATACTTAGTGGGAGAGTATTTGGGAAGAATTTTCTTTTTTTTTTTTTACATTGGTTGTTTTGCAAATTGTTTTTACATTCTGGGAAGATTGGGATTACCTTTTCTAGCTATTTTTTCTTGAGATTAATTTGGGAATATTAGAATACTGGGTTTCACAAGAAAAAATGTAATTAATATAAAAGATGCCAGGTATTTGTTTCTGTATTTCCTTAGATTTTTTTTAAACAGTTCATTTTTATCTAAGTTATTTTAGAAAATAACTCAACTATTGGATAATTTAATAACCTTCAATTTGCACAATTGTTATTGGGAGGAAGGGAGTGACAATTATTATTTGTATTCTAATTGGTTTTATTAAATAATATAACCTGCTGGGCAGCGCAATTTTCAAATGGTTGTCTAAAATTTAATATCTAGAAAAATATTTTGAAAAAAAGGTTGGGATAAGTTTTGTTCTTGATGCGATGCATAAAGATAATTTATCTGTGGAATGAATGTATGCAGTATGTTTGGATTACTTGACTGTTGATTGCATGTTTGTGTGAGAGTTTTGATGAAATTGCACATTTATAATTCCATATTGAAGTAGGTTTTGTTAGTTCTGTTTTCTTCTTGTTTCAAATTTTTTCTAAAATGGATGTTTGAATATTTTGTGTAGTAAAGAGATAGTAAGTATTTTAGGTAAGTAAATATATTTCATCTTATGATAAATAATTTTTAAATTAAAAATAATTGGTCTTTAATCTTTTATTAAAGACATTTTTAATATTTTTAATTGTAAGCACACAGGCAGTTTTGCTGTAATTGTGCAATTGCAAATAATCTATACCTTGTTTTCTTATTAATATGAATTATTTTTAAATAGGGCTGTAAAATCTATGATTGAACAAATCATAAGTAAAGCAAATAGTCCATTTCCACCTGAACCTGGACATGTACCAGATGGCCAATTTGTTACAGAAATGATGATTCCTGGTCCTAAAGTGGGTTTATTAATAGGAAAAGGAGGAGAAAATATAAGGAATTTACAGGTACAAATTCATATCGGATATATTTTAGAGTGTAAAATGTTAAGCAAAAATAAATTTTGTAAAATTCTATTATAATTGTTACTCAAAGCCTAGGAGATGCATCTTGAGCACAATCAAGAATATCATTTTCATATAGGAATTAAGTACATAAAGGAAATATAATCATGTTAAATAAATTTATAATTTAAAGAAACTAAATGTATTGCTTTTTAATGACATATTTGTGATGCATTTCCTTCAATGATTTTACTGATTTGAAAAGATATGCATGATGTACTTATCTTTCTATTTGATATTCTGCAAATAATGGATAATTAAAGCAATTAAAAAAATTCTATATTAAAGAATTTATAATTTTTAAGGATATTATTTAAAATTAAATGCTCAATGTGATAACTTTTATATTTTTAGGAGAAAGGTGGAGTGAAAATGGTACTCATTCAAGATGGACCTCAACAAACAATTCATGATAAACCTTTAAGGATATCAGGTGATCCACAAAAAGTCGAAGTAAGTCTTTTTAATATATTCAGTAGTCATGTTGCATTTTTATTTGACAGGGTTGCCACGCTACCGGGAAAACACAGGGAATTTAAAAGCAATTTTTAAAAAAGCAGAAAAATTTGAGTTTTTAAAAAACGAAAAATTTGAGTTTCTTAGTTTTTTTTTTGCTATCTTAAAAAGGCCGATTTCTAAAGATTGCAAGAATAAAAGATCTTGGCCATCACTTCCAAAAACAGAACAGTACTATTTTGATATTATGTAATGTGGGAACTCGCACTTTTTCTACTCTTCCTCCTTTTTTTTTTCTGTTTAGATGATCTTACCAGTAAATTGCAGCTAATGAGCATGCATGAGACTTCTGTTACTGCATGAAAGAATAGAATACATTTCTCTTGCAGGAGTAGTAACATTTAATCTGCAGACACATCGTGGTGGTATTGAGTCACTCACACTTCAGATTATTGAATGGTTTGCGTATCAATTGAGAAATTGTGGTTTTATCCGTGGTAGATTAAAGAACTTTTTAAATAATAAGCTGCTCAAAATTTGTATTTAATATGAATTGGATGGATAAAATAAATCAAACCCGACTTTGCCGAAAGGGTTTGAGTTCTGCAAAATCCATTTGCTGAGTACTGCTCACTTAGTGAGAAAATAATAAGTCTTCGTAATTTAAGAAAACAGGCAAACAAAAATGTTTTATATTTTATTTTACTGGAGTCTTTAATTTTGTGTGAATTACAATTAAAGAGCATGAGAGGTAATATATCTTTCCACCTCTTAATATGTATAATATATAAAGTTATTGATAATAAAGATGAATTGTTTTTTTTACGTAAATATCAATGTTCTTTTAACATGGTATTATTTCAAATGTTAAATTGTTGCTTCCTTTCCTTGCTCTTTCTACTCCTTAAAATCATATTGCATTATAACTAGCAAATGAATGCTATTTTTGCATTTCTGTATTTTGAGTATACATACGAGGGAAACATACGGATTTTTTTTTCCAGACCCTGGGAACCCTGATATAACGTTTAATGTAACTACTGATTTTTATCCTTATATGAAATGTTTGGTATTGTTCAGAATTTTCTTTTAGGGGAGCTAGTGTATCTTTTCCTGAAGGGGATTTATAAAAGCTTTCAAACAATATATGTAATCTGATTAATTAGTAAACTTTGCATTTTAATTTGGTAAAAAAGTTTTAGTTTTTTATTAAAATGTGAAATATTTTAGGTAAACAGAGATAGAGTATAATAATCTTGATTGTTTAATTATAGATTTGATAAAGCTATGCTTTTTTTTTATAATACGATAATAAAGCTGATCTTAAAATTCATACATTTTATGAAAATGTATGTCTTCTAGATAACTTTAAATTAAGATTTTAATTAACTTTTTTTTTCAGTTTGCTAAGCAGATGGTAATAGATCTACTTGCTCAAAAAGATATGGAGGTATTTTTTTATACTATATATTTCCATTTTTTTTTCTAAATAGTCCTAATTTGAAAGAAAAAAAAACATGCTAATAATTTATTATGAATTTGTTTTTGTTGTTTTAAAATATGCATATATAAATCTTATTCTTTTCTATGACTGTTATAATAAATGTTTCAAGTGTCAGACTACTGTTCTTGCATTTTAAATTGTACATTTTGTAAACAGAGAGAGTACTGCTGATAGAGTATTTAACATATTTTCATTATAAATAACTCATGTTTTTAATATTTTTTTTTAAATATATGAAAAGTCTTTTAAAGAAATATTTTAATGAGCTTTGGGGAAATATCTATGTATAATGATTAAGATGTTGAATTTAATCAAAATTACTTTTTAATATATATTTTTAATTTTTAGGCAGTTTATTTGAATTGAATTTTTTTATAAAATTGATAATGAATTTAATATACAAACTATGCTATATTTATATATTTTGGTTTTCTTAAATCTTTAACAGCTAAAATAGACAGGAAATATTTTTCAAATATTTGCAGAAGTCTTATTTTCTGCATAAAATTATCACTAGCATTTTCATTCTTAGTCATTTCAATTCTGTCTTTCCATGCGTTTTAATTATCCATTCCTTTTTCTAGCGAAGTTATGCAAATGGTGGCACCTCTACAGATGAAGTAAGTTTTTGTAATAATTTATTGTCTTTTATATTTATTTTGTTTATATAATTTCCTTTTTTGGATTATTAAATTTCTTTTTTTTTTGTTTAAATAGTACTTTTTTAGTTTAATGATCATTAATCTTTTAAAATGTTTAACTGATTTTAAGTCATAGCAATTTAGGTAACACAAATTTAAAGAAGAGTGTTGCTTATTCCTTATTTATTTTAATCCTTATCAGATTATGGTTCCTCGGCAAGCAGTTGGAGTTGTTATAGGCAAAGGTGGTGACATGATAAAACGGATACAGCAGGACTCTGGAGCACGTGTACAATTTATTCAAGGGAAAGAAGACTTACCTGGTGATAAACTTTGCCAGATAACAGGAACTATGGATCAAGTACAAAAGGCCTCCGCAATGATTAGAGATCTCATTCAAAGTGTTTTGGTATGTCCTTTACTTATTTTCAGTCAGCGGATATATGAATATTAAGATATTCTTAGAAAGAAAAGTCGGATTTTTCTAATATTGTTACATACAAATAGACTTTTCAAAATTAGTAAAAATTAAAGTTAAAAAAAAATTAAATTATATAAAAGTTTTTCAATGCTTGTAATCTAGTACCAGATAGCAAATGAATTTAATGGAAAATCAGTTATGTTTCAGTTTTTATTTTAAAAAACTTATTAAAAGTTTATGCCTTTTGTTTAGGAACATCTAAAATATTAAAATTTCATTAGAAAAATATTTGTAAAATGTGCAGATTCAATTGCTTGTTGATTTTTTAAAAAAATTAATTTTTAATGTTCAAATAAAATAACACGTGTATAAACTGTTAATCAAAATTACGTACAGTTCATTCCTTTAAAAAAATGACTAGCATAGTATAAATGTCTAAATATCATTTTCATTATAAATTTAAGTAAATAATTTCAAAAAAAGTAAATTTTTATTTGATAAGTTAACTATTAAAGTGTGATTAGCAAATTATTCTTCAGAAGTAATTAATACTTACATTAATTAATAGTTAAATTAATTTATTTAATTTCGGTTAAATATAAAAGCAGTAAAATTAAAAAAAATTGCCGCAAGCGGGTTGCGTGCAAGTCTTAGTGCAAGTGAATGTGAAATTTCTGACATAGGTTCGTGATCAACAGATGGGAGGTGGCGGTAACAACATGGGGATGCCAGGTGGTCGTGGCCGTGGCAGAGGACGAGGAAACATGCCTGGTCCTGGTGGCATGCGACCAGATTTTGGCCCAGGTGGACCCAGGATGGGACGTCCAGGTGGTGGTGATGGCGGCGGAACCGAGATCCAGTTTTCTGTACCTGCTAACAAATGTGGCCTGGTGATTGGAAAAGGTGGAGAAACTGTGCGGAATATCAACCAGCAATCAGGGGCACATGTAGAGATAGCAAGAGGAGCACCACCAAATCCCCATGAGAAAATATTTACTATTAGAGGCAATCCACAACAGATAGAGCATGCAAAACAACTCATCATGGAAAGAGTTGGTGGAATGGTAAGTTCCTTTGCATGGTTATTTATTTTATGATTTCCTTCCATTTTCCTCAGTATAATTAAAAAATGCTTATTTTAAAAACTTTTTAAAAATCTTGATTAAACCTGGCCAGGAACTCGGGGGACACACTCATTACAGAGATGCCGAAAACAGAAAAAAAACTGTGAGAAAGCATTCAAACTGTTTATATATTTTTATGGGAAAGAGTTTTTCTGAATTATTGTTGAGCAAACATGTTTTAAGTGCAGAATTTTTGTGTAATACTGCAGCTTAATGTAAAATTATTCAGTTAAAAATTTTTAAAAGTCAGTTAAATCGAAAAAGTTTAAAAATTAAATCCTGAGAGACATGAAAAATCAGATTATTATGTAACTCAGAAGTTTAAATGTTTTTTTAAATGGTTAGAAAATAATTTCAGAAATAAGGAGTTTAAATTTGTTACATGTGTTTATTATATATAATTTTTAAAAGCATGTTTTGAATTCGCCTTTTTTATTTTTAGCCTATGGGACAAGGAGGTCCACCAGGAGGACCTAATCCAGGGCAAGGAGGACCTCAAGGTCAATATCCAGGGCCTCAATATCAACAACAGTAGTATGTTTAATTTTTTTAAAGCTGCACTATTAGTTTTTAACAATTTTAGGTAAAGAAAATTGAACATGTTAGTTTAATAAGATTAGTTAGAATCTAGTAAAGAAGAGACAACATTAAAATTATTGCGGACTATTAATTACTATATAAAATTAAAAAATATAAAATTTGATTTTCAGACATGATTTTTTCTCTTTTTTTAGTCAGCAACCTGGTCCTGGTCAGCCTTATGCTACTCCTGGATGGCCTGGAGGAGCTTATCAACCATGGCCTAATCAGCCTGCTACAGCAGGTGTAGCTGTTGCTTCTAATGATCCAAGTGAGTGCACATATATTAGTTTTCATTGGATAAGTAACAGTAAAATTTCAGTATTTTTTTGTCTGTAGTCCTATTATAAGGGATATTTTTTCTCTTAAAATTTTGTGGTCCAATTATGTTTTACCACAGAAATGGAAACTTAACTTATTATCTTTTAAATAGAAGGGGTGGGGGGGGCAGACTTGCATTCTAAAATATTTTGCCAAAGAACTCCCATTTTCCTAGGACTTCACTAAAGTGTATTCTTTCATCAAAACAAATCATTGATGGAACTGACTATGCAGATGAAAGAAAGAGAACGAGGAAATTGAATAACGAAATAGAGATTTTAATTTGTTTGCTAAAACATGCTAGAATGCAAATGTATCAATTCTGTTGTGATTCTCGTAGAAAAGGCCATGGAAATTGCCGAGTAGATTTGTGTTAAAGATTTTGGCTGCAAATTTTCAAAGATGAATTGCCTTATTTTTAAAACGATTTATGGAAAAGCAGCAGTAGCAACCGTTTAAGGTGATGATACAGAAGACTGGAAGGACAATGTTCTCTAGGCTATTTTATCTAGGTTTGCTGTATCAAATGTTTTTAATCTTGATGGAACTGGTTTATTTTATTGTCCTTTGCTCATTTGAGGATGAAAAGTGCACTTCTTGGTTGATAGTAAATTATGTCAAACCCTTCTGCTTCGAGCTAATGCGAGTGGAAATTGAAACTAAAATCACTGGTGACAGGTAAAAGCAAAAAGCTATGCTGCTTTAAAATTATTAAATATCTTCCATTTTAATATGAAGAAAATTCAAATGCATGAATGACTACAATGATTTGGGAATGACATATTCATAAACTAGATTCTCAGTTTCTGCATCGGAAAAGATTTTTGTTATATTTAATATAAAAATGTTTTTGGATTTTACATTATTTTCTTTAATATTTGAGATTTTAAGCATAGCATTACTTGAAATCCCCCCCCCTCCAACTGGTGGAGAGAATACATTACATTAAAAACAAATTTTGAATCAATATGTCTCATGGCATATATATGTGAAATATAAAAATCCTGTAAATATTTCATTTTCTGAATAAAATTTCAGCAATTCATTTGTTGCAATGTTTTATTTTCATTTATCCAAAAAGTTTAAGGAATATGGTTATGGATTTTTTGAATTAACAGATTATATTGGTATTCGTTAATTTTGTTCTGTGACTGGAAAATTTTTCAATAAATGAACAAAATTGTCTTCCTACCAATAAATTTGTGTTGCTGATGTTGAATGACAATATAATAACTCATCATATCTTCTGAATTTTTAACTAAATAATGCAAATTTATAAAATTTAAACTACTTATTCTCAATATTAGATAATGAGTTTAATTAAAAATTTTAAGTATTAACTTTATCTAGAAATTTGAACAGAATTTTAAAAAATGATAAAATAAAAATATAGGTTCTATTGTAAGAAGTGCAATTATATCAGTAAAGAAAATTAAATTCAACAAATGGAATTATTTTTAAAAAAACAGCAGCAATAACAGTTCTTATTGTTATGAGTAAGAATTATACAATATAAATAATTATGGATTTGAAATTTAAATAAGTATAGACCATAATTTATCCCATTGAATCTTAATTATATAAAGAAATTTCATTTGTAATTTAGTTAAGAATGCATAATTCATATGGAAATTTGAAGTGATAAATTTTCAATCCTAGCTTTGTTAAAGATTAAAATAGGTCTTTAATGTTTTCTTGTATGCCTGGAAGAAATAACTTTCTTTTAAATTACTACTTTTTTTTTTCAGCCAAAGCAGCTGCTGATGCTAATGCTGCTGCATGGGCTGCCTATTATGCTTATTATAATCAACCTGGTCAGCCTCAACCTCAGCCTGGTCAGATACCCCAACCTCAACCGGCTGCTCAGCCTCAAGCTGCACAACAACCAACTGGTAAGTATTTGATTTGCCATATTTTAATGATAGATTAACCAAAAATAGACTTCTGGAATAGTTATCTTATTTATAATTTTGCCTAAGTAGTTAATGAGGAACATGTTAGTTGTATTAAAATAATGGAATTTATTTTAATGGAAAATATTTATATTTAAAACATTGTTTTAAAACATGTTTACTATTTTTCCAATATCCAAATACTTAAATTTAAAATCATAATAAATTGAATATTTTTTCCTGGGTTGGTGTTGTTTCATTCATGGGGGTAGAAATTCTTCTTTGCTCAATCACTTTTTACAATTTGTATTTGCTTAATTGAATCTAATATTTAAAGTTAAATATGTACTTGCAAAGTTATATCTGTCGCTGAAACGACTCCTGGAATAATTTGACGATTTTCAGATTATGCCAGGAAAACAGTGACTTGGCAAGATTTCAGTTATGATTTTTAATTTTTGCAGCTATACTTATTGTCAAGATGGAAATCAGTCTCTAAAACATTTGCATCTCTATTGTGCATGTTATTTTTTTTTGTTAAATTTGTCAAATTTTATTTTACATTTTTATTATTGTGAATATATAGTTAACAATACAATTTACCAATTAAAGAGATAATACAATATCATTTTTTCCTTATTTTAAATATTGATGGTTTTCTTTTTTTTATTTGTTTTGCTGAATGTATTGAATCCTATGCTTAGAAATATGTGGGTTTATGTACCCATGCATTTTTTATTAAGGTGCTTAATGTTTGCATCCATTTCTCACCACGCACCCTGTATTGCTTTGTTGTTCACATGTCAAAAAGAGATACTGCTAAACTTTTTGAGAAAATCATCGAATATGTGGAAAATGTAGGAATCTGTTCGGACTGCTAGAATGGTTATATTACATGGTAATTTGAAGGAACTAGCTGCATTCAATTCATTGTCAATTGTGAATATAATTTTCATGGAGCCAACATATATTCATCAAAATTTTGAATGAATCTGGGGTTCAGCCAATTGACATAGTATAGCTATAGTTTGCATAGAGAAAATAATCTGGGATAAATGTTTTTCGTGAAATGTTGAAAGATATTTTTAAAGTATGGCCTATAATGTATAATAAAATATTAAAAAATTACTTTATTAATCATAATAATAAAATTATTTAAAATGTAGCATTCCTGGTATATATTGGGACTATTATATGCTAGTATTGTGAAATCTTTATATTATTGTTAATCTTTATATAAATCTTTATATCAATGTATTATTGATTTTTCAGTCATTATGTATGATAGTTATAAATAAATGTAAAGTATAATTATAAATTAACCTCCAATTAGATGCTTATATCACAAAAATTATTGGATTTTGATAATCATAATTCCATCATATGATGTATTATTATCATAAAATGTTTTGGATTATAAAAAAATGCTTATGGTTCAATTTTATATTTCATTGAATCTTTTTTGTCTATTAGCTGCTGCAGGTCAAGCAGATTACAGTGCTGCATGGGTGGAGTATTATCGTTCTCTAGGAATGTTTAGGGAAGCAGAAATGATTGAACAGCAGGCACGTGGTGGTGCAGCACCTGTAAGTATATTCTGTATATTCAATAAGGAATCTTCGTTTGCTCTATAATAAAATGGCCTGGAAAATGTGTCAATATATTAGATTGAAAATTAATAAACTTGGTAAATGTTATCTCAATTAATTACCAAGTTATATAAGTAGCTTTGGCTATTATCTCCCTCTATTTTTCATTAAAATAGGTAAAAGTTATTGGAATTCTGTCATGTACCCTTAACCTGGGGAGGAAATTTATATATAAAACAGATTTATATTTAAAAAAAACATGCCAATGTTGAAAGTTAGATTTGTAATTAAAACTTATTTGAATGAATTACGAACCTAACTTTTGAATTTGGCATGCTGTTTAAAATTAAGTTGGTTAATGCTTTCAAATTCATGATCAAACATTTATATTCAATTTAAAGATAAATATACTCTTCACTAATAATGTTTGAAATTCTTGAAGGTAATTTAATATAGCAGCTCATCAATATGTTTGAAGCATCATTGATAACGGAATTGAGGACTTTTAATCACTAACATTGACTCATGGAATTTTCACTTTTTCGTATATTTGTACAAGAAGTAAATTTCGTATATTTGTTCAAAAAAAAGGGGATGGAAATTTTTTGCCGTAATTTTTTAAAATATTCTTTTAATAATAATCTTTAATACAGAAAGATTGAGTTGGTACTTTTCTCATAAATTTTTAGAACACGTTTTTAAATTATCAATTATATTATGACTAAATATAATTTTATCTGTTTTTTTAATGCTTGCAAAATTTTTGTTCTGAAATCTTTGTATATATCTGTTGTAAAAAAATTTTCCCTCCTTTTTTTCATGCAGGGTGCAACACCGTCTGCTCAAACAACACCAGCTACTGGTGCACCTATGGCCCAAGCAGCTGTACAGCCTACTGGCCAACCAGCCGCACCAGCTGGCACCTCTGCAGCACAGCCTGCAACCGTTGCGGCGGCAGGCTATCCTGGAGCCTACCCAGCACCTGGACAGCAACCTCAGCCAGCTCAAGTACCTTATGGGCAACCTGCTCCTTATCCAGGATATAGTTATGCTGCTGCATATGGAGCACAGCAACCTTACCAGGCTGCTGCTCCACAATAAAGAAAAATTCATGTTAGGTCAGTGTTAAAAGTGATAATCTAATTTTTAATGGTTTCTATAAGAAGCAAATTGGTGGTTTTTATTTATAGGTAAATAATAAATCAATATGTAATTTTTATAAATGTTTTATCAGTTTTATTCTGAAATAGTCTAAAATTCAAGAATTTTGACAACAGACCTATCAATTCTTTGATAGATTCAGTTTTAATTTTTTAATTAACTTATTTTTTGCTTTTAGCTGTGCCTTTTAAGAAATGCTTGAAGGAACCAATATGAGTATTAACTGGACACAATTTCTATTAATAACAACAACATCAACAAATGTTTTATACACTTTTTATTTTAGTACCTTGTTCCATTGTAAAATGCCATTCTGTTAAGTTATGTATGTGTTCAATATTTTTTAAAATTTAGTTAAAAACATTCCATATATATATCTAATTTTGTATGGAACCTTAGTTTCAGACAGTTTGCAACAATGATTTTTATGTTAATGAAATTCTAAATGTTTCATCGAATGAGCCATATTAAAATTGCAATTAATAAAGGACAAGAGCTAAGGCATTTAAAAAGTGCTAAATTTTTGTAATAATTTCTCACTATGCATCCTTCATCAGACATTTTTACTATTGGTGTTTCTTTATATCTTATATTTGTAGGATTGAATATACGCATTGACATCTAAGGTTTTAAAGGAAGATTAGGAAAACATAAGCAGATTCCAACTTTTAGCAGAAAAATACACGCTCAGCAATTACCTCTCTGGGGAAAAAAAGAGCTTGCTAAATATTTAAAAATTGCTGAGAAACTGAAATTGTAGTAATTCTATCAGATAATGCAGTAAACTGTATACAAATTTACCTTTGCAAACTAAATAGTTAAAAAATAAAAAAAATTATCACATTTATATAATTTATACGTTGTTTTCACTCAAAGTATAGTTCCCTGGATTTTAGTCTAAATAGGATTACATTTCTGAATTTTATCTCTGAAATGTTAAATTTATGATTGTATTTTAGATAATCTAATAAGTTATTCCTTTTTAGAAATGTATCAGTTTTGATTTAACTTGCATTCCCTAGAGTAGTTTGAGATGTCTTACGAATTCCATGTCATAATTAAATGATTTAATTTTACTTCATCTATTTAAAAATTACATTAAATATTTATTACATTAATATACTTAATATTTAATACATTTGTTTTGTGGAGTGACATTATATTATATCTTGATAATTGAATGATCTTAAATTAATTTTTTACTATACCTTAAATATGCTTTGAATTGCTTTTGATAATTTTATATTTGCAGGTTGTTTTTAAAAAATGAGTTCTGTTGTTTGAGCATCATTTGCGGATTAGTGAAGTCATCTCTGAAAATCATCTGAATTCCATTGTAGAGTGTACAAGATGTACAGTTCCAAGACCTGTAATTTACTTTGTGAATAATCTGCATTATTTTCATTGTCCTAATTTTCATTAGTATTTTTTATATGGCTATTTATATCTTCCTCCACCCTTCCCGACGCATTCATGACAGTCAATCATGGGTCTTGTGCAAGAAAATTTAAAATCATGGAAAAAAAAAAACTATTAATTTGTACCATTTTTCTATGTGGGATCAAAAGTAAAACAACTTTACTATACCGAAATTTCATCATTTATTGTTCAAGTTAAAAGCTATTCTTAGCCAGATGTAAGATAATTTTATTGTGATTTTTAGAAAATGCTAATCATCATTAAGAATAAACTTCATTTATAAATGTGTGTCTTTTATTTTCTCATCTTTGGAAGTTAATCATGATTTTGGAAGGTTTCTAGTATTATGGTTAGAGAGAATTTCACCAGTACATTGCAAACTTGGGCAGTATTTGTTTTTATCAAATTATATAACATAGTACACAAACACTTAGTGTGTAGATGACAGAAATGTCAGAATTCCTTGTTTTATGTTTATCAAATTATAAATAGCAAAATTGAAAAATGCTGTCAAAATGTGAGATTCTTGGAAAAGGTTTAACATTTAAAGCAGGAATAATACTTGATAAAAAAAATTCTTTCTAGTTATAGAAGAGGACATAAGTAATTGTAAATTTCAAAATATTTTTTTTCTTTTAAATAGAAGTTATTTTCTGAATAAATTTAAATATAATTTTATTCCATTTCAGGCAAGTTTTACCATATGGCAAATTCTCAGTTTGAATAATTAAGTTGTCTATAATAGGCTGTTTTAATTGTAGTTAAATTGTGTGATTATTTTTATACTGGTTTTCTTCAACTTGCAATTTTGTAGAAGCTTTTTGGTATGAATGTAAAATCATGAACAGACCTTTTAAAGAAAATCAACCAATCAATGAAAATCTTCCTTTCAGGTAACATTTCTTTCTAAACCTTTTGTATGGGAATTTAATTTATTAAAATAAATTTTGAAGTTAACATGAAAATTAAAATGCACTACTACTTGTTTTGCTCTTTAAAACTCAATATGTTGCTGAAAGAAAATAAGGAGTGTTCAAAATTGCTTTTGAAAAAGAATACTCTGTTTTTGTATTATCATATACCAATATTTACTATAGTTTTCTAAATTTTAAGATTCATACATTTAAGTGGCATCTTTTTATAGGAGTTGAAAATTGTTAGTATTGAATTGTATATATGAAAACTAAACATGAATTTTGAAGCTTTCATGTCATGTATATTTTATATGTGAATTGAAGCTAATTACACTGAATAACTTTTTTCTCAAACATTACAGAAATAATCTAATTTAATAAAGAATTCTGGTATATTTTTTGACCATTATCAAATGAGCTTCTTGGTAGGTTATGTTTGATTTGAATTTATGATGGGATTTTGTAACAAATACCTAGATTCCATAACATTTTAACTTCTTGAGCATGCAATGAAGTGGTGAGAAAAATTCAGATATTAATATTTTAAACTTAGCATATATCGCCTAATTAAGAAATAATTGCGATAAGTAGCCTTTGCATAAAGTATCCCTTAATTTAAGATATATAATTTTAAACCACATATTTTATATTCTGAAGTTTTCTCAGTTGATATTTAATTAAACTTCAAATATTAGAAAAATATGCATGTCCTTATACTGTAAGGAATGATTGCAAAAGTCATTCTAGAATGCAGTGGCATGAAGCGATAATAAAAGAAAAATTCTGCTCTTGTATGTAGCAGTATATTTTGAATTTAAATCATGAATAGCTGGAATTTAATAAAATATAAATATTTTACTTTTTAATTAAAACTACTTAATTTGAAAGTATCTTTCTGAACTTGTAATGTAAAGTGAACCAAATTACAAATTGACCTTATGAATCTGTACTAAATGCGAATCTTTCTAATGTTTATTTTTTTTTTTCTTTCTGTATTAACAATTGATCATTTTTTTTATGAAAAATAAATTGGGGATTTATACATAAGATCAACTTTTTATTAAGGCAGACTTCTTTTAACTTCTATTTATTTCATTTCTGTGTAGAGAAATTGTTCTAAAATAAATTTAAAAGTTTCAATATACAGGGTGTCTAAGAACACCGAGGTTTTAAAAAATCATATCGATTTAATGGTATGAATTTGGTCAGATCGGTTAATTTTAAAGAAATCGGTAATTTATTCATACCAGTTTCAGTTTTTTTCAACCCAAACAACAAGCAACAACAAAAGGTTTGGTGTGTTATCTGGCTTATAGAAACTAGATCTGTTACCACTGTTCAGTGGAACTTTCTGCGTTATGATGGTAATAATCCTATGATCAAAACCATTTGTCAGTGGTTGCGTGCATTTAAAGAAATGGGCCAAGGTCAAGAGTGTTTGAAAGTAATGTCAATAAATTCCATACTTCGTCAACGAAGTCCGGAAAAATTGTTGAGATGAGACAGTCTTTAGTTGGGCCTACCCAAATCAACTGTTCATATAGTGGTTCACAAAAGACTTCGCTTAACTGTTTACAAGCTACAACTTGCACACGAAATCAAACCAACAGACAAAAACAAGACATTTTTACTGTTACTATGCCAGACATGATGGATACTAATAATGATTTTTTTTTTAAATGTGGTTTTTACTGATGAGGCCTCACAAATATATATATATATATAACTTTTCAGGAACTTGAAATGAAACTTTCAGTGAAAAACGGTTTATGCAGCTAAAATGCACCCATGGATTTCGTTCAGCAGGATGAATATAAATAAAATAAAAGGAAATCTCGCCAATTCTTAGCTATAGAAATTCAGGGAAGATTGTTTACAAATTGTCTTAAAAGTTTTAATTTGTTTAAGTTGTCTAATTCTGAGATAATTGAGGAAAATATAAATTGTGTCTGAAATGAGGGGGGCTCCACAAAATGTAATTCTTTGGAATTGGGAAAAAAAATAATAAAAGAAAATAAAATGTATTTTTCATGGAATTTTATATGTATTTCTATGAATAAATTTTTTCTTCTTCGTGGAACTCGAATTTAATTGATAAAAGTTTCACTATATAAGATTTTTTTTTTTTTAGCTAATGCATTTATAACTCATTCCCAGTACCATTATAAATTTGTTTTACTTCTTTCAATCAATATTAATTCATCCAATTTCACCAGTTAGAAATGTGTATAATTTCATTTACTAATGGATTTGGCTATCTTATCCATTCTTATGTTAATATTCTAGTCTTTACATTCTTGGAATCAAAGGTCATGAATGATATCTTTTCAGTTACAGTGTGAATTCTTGAGATGGTATTCAGTTAGTATTTTGATTGTTTCTAATGTCATTTCATCCGACTCAGATAATTACAGTTTTGAATATATATATATATATATATCTTTTACTTGCCTTCTCAATAAATAATAATGGATCTGCAAACTTCTCTTTTATATGTAACAGTTGTCTAATAATTTTCTTTTCGAGCATATTTAATTTTTTAGGAATGTGAAAGCATTAGGTTTTTTTAGAATTCCTAATGCTTTATATTAACTCTTACATGGTATTGAGATTAGGTAATTAATATTACAAGCAAATGCATAGTATTCTGATACATCAAATGCACCCAAAGGATTAAACAAACCTTTTGTTATTATTTTACTTACATAATATTTTAGTAAAATGGGGTGCATCTGTGTTTATGCTTAATAGTTAGATACAAAGTGTCTAACATAAACAAAACCATTGTAAGTGCTTTTATGAGTTAAAAAAGAAAAGATGAGCTGAGACAATGTTTAAAAACATAAATTTATACATCAGAAATATATATAATACAGAATGAAATGAACTTGCTTTTACATATTTTGAAATACGATTACATAAAATTTCTGCCAATATCTTTTGGAATGTTAAATATAATATAATGCACAATAACATTCTTTCATTTTTATTTCTTCTCTGTAGGAGAATAGTACTTCATAAAATGAATTCACTGCAGGAAATATACATCCTTTTGTTGATGTGACCAGCAGATATTTATTTCCTTTGTCACTGATGAAACATAATCAGATGAGTTTTTTTGTCAATGATTGGAGAAATGATTAGATGCCGGCATTAAAAGGAACCATTCATATTCCCTCAGAAGAGAGTTTTTCATATTTCACAATGCCAATTTTTGACAATATACTGAATTCAATTCTCTGGATTTATTGTAATATTTATGTATTGATCAAAGCTGCAACAAAATGGTTCTAATTTATTATGCAAAATATATTTTAAATAAGAGTTTAATGGTAAGTTCTTGATTTAAGTAAATATTTGTAATCCAATGTTTATAAAGTGATTTAGGAAAATTGTCAAATCAAGAGGCTTTTCCTCTCGTCAGAATTGCTTTCTCTAGATTCACAAAAGGAGATTCAAATAGCATCGACAGGAATGTAGAAAGTACGAAGGTAATGCATATGTTTCCCAGGAAGGTATAAATCTAAAAAAAAATAAAAAAATTTGAGTTAAAAAAAAAAAGTATTTTTTGCATATTAAATTGTAGTGATGTTTTATTCCCTGAGGACTTGTTAATGAATTTTCAATTGGTTTACTATGATGCAATGAAGTGTTTCTAATTAAATAGCAAAAAAAAAAAAAAAAAATGTTCAATGTCTTTATTTTTGGGCGGAATGAGTGATTAAATAAATGTAACTTATGTGCAGTTGAGTAAAATTAATACAAAAATGTACATGTACAGGATTTTAGGTTTAATATATATATATATTTAATGATATTTTAAACTTTTAATTTCAATTTAATTAATTTCCAAGATTTTATCTTAATTTAGCCCATAGTAACTTCATTCTAAAATATTTTCTTATTTCGTGATCCAATTCCACTTTCTCTACTTAATTAATTCAAGAGAAGCTTTATAAAATTACTTAGTCAGCTAAAAGCCGATACTTTCACATGCTCGGCATGAAGGGGTAAAAATGTCCAGTAAGCACATTCTTTCTTAAAAGATCCCTGTGTTTCCCTTACATGTGATTGATATGCATCAGAAATCCCTATCAGAATCTTATTAATATATTGGCACTGTGAAGAAATATTTTCCCTATCAAAATCTAAGGTTATATAAGGCGAGGGATAATTTATTTCGACCCTTTTTTTCCCCACTCTGGCTTTTGCACTGCGCTGTGACGGACGTCTTGTCCGCGTCTCTGCTTGTAAATAATCATGCTTACCCGATGGATTAAAAAGATAATAAGTCTCTTCACTGTCTTCAAACTGCATCATGCTTCACAACAAATAATATTACATATTAAAAAGCCGACAGGATTCGAATTTGTTACATGTATATATATAAATTATGAGTTATTCATACCTTTTCATAAATTAGCTTTCACATGATAACTATATTTAATATTTTATTTTTTATATTTCTCCATAGCATATAAAGTATGACTTTTTATGACTTGTATGTATGACTTGTTAAAGTATGACCAGCATTCATATTCATATCTAGCTGCACAATTAATTTGAAGCATAAATTAAATAAGTCTGGGAAAACTTTTATAGAAATATATTTATAAATATATTTAAGTCGATTTTGTTTTATTGGAAACAATATTTATATTACAGGAACTGTAGAATATTATTTATTTTGTCTTTGAAATGTAAAGGATCATACTATTCAAAGTGAGAGATGCCTTTCTTATACAAATCATTAAAATGATAGATGAATATTAAGTGCCCATCCATTTTTAAGAAGGTAAGTGCCATTATGAACTATTTATATTTTTGTACTTTTTCTCTTCAACTAAAAATGGAAATTATGTTGTAAATGCTACTTACAGTGAAACCAGGTGTGAACATGACAGCTGTTTCAGTAGATCCATAGTAGACATTCATAATAACAGGATGTATGAGATAGGCACAGTAGGTTAAGCGACTCAAAGGTACAAACGGAGACCAAGTTAAAATACTGTTGACAATACCTAAAATATAACACCAAAAAGTTAGGAAATCAAAAAATCAATAATATTGCTTAAATGTATAATAAATTTTAGTTCTTAAAATTTGTCTGATTTTATTATTTTGCCACCACTTCAAAATCATAATTTTTAAAAAAAAATGTCAAATAAGAAGGAAATGAGCATGAAGAAATGCTCAGCAAATTTTGTTAAAATATTTTAAATCGTTCTGATATTTCTTACAGTGTTTACTAATATCAAATATAAAAGCATATATTGTCAATGTAATTTTCGGAATCAGAAATTTTCTTTAATTCTATTCAGGACTGCAATCAACATTTTTAAAAGCTCTTATGAAAAAGCATAAGAATTATTAAACTCGCAATATATAATAGCAATAGTAATATTCTAACATGCAAATGATTTACAGATTCTCTTAAATAATCTACATAATGATTATCCAGTTATGTTGGGAAATTTAAGGTAAAGTGGCAAAGTTCTCCAGTAATATAATAATTTTTTTTAGTACTTTCATATTATCCACTTATTAGATTTTGAATGTTATTGATTAATTATGAATAAATTTGAAAATACTTTTAAATGCTAAAATTAATTAATTTGTATTAAATATATTAGTATGAAAATGTCTAACTCTTGGAAAAGTGTCAAATGTATATTGAGTTTATTTTCTGGATATATGAATTAGATGCATATTCTAAAAAAGTGAAATAATTACTCTTTCTGTGCACAAATTTTCTATAATAAATGCATAGGTTTGGTCTAGCCCTAAGACTTAATATCCCTAAGCTAGGAAAAATTCATTATCCTGTACTGATATATGTCATATTCATGTGCTTAATTTCATAACTGCTAGTTTGACTACAAAAACTTTTTTATTAATTAAGGAAAAGTTCAAAAAGAGTAAAAAGTTTTCCAATAATTCATACTTAATAATGCATTTATAATGAAAATTATTATAATGCATTTATTTTGTAGCTTCATTTGATGAATAATTTACATATAGTTACTTTATGGTGAATTCAGCCTTGTAAATGTAGCAATCGGGATCTGTTTTATCATACTATTAAGAGATCCTACCTGGGGCTTGGAATGCTTTTTCATCAAATAAACTGTCTTTTGACTTCCATTCTCTCAAAGTACATACTTGTAAAAAGTTTTATTTTTTTCCTTTGCTTTAGAATATATGAGTATTTCTTTGTATAGGTACCTTTGCATTGGTCTTGGCAGCAATTGAAAAATTAAATTATGGAAATGTATTAACAAGTCAAAATATTTATCAATTGTTTGCTCAATTCTTCAAATAAACAAGTGACAGATTTAATCATTTTTTGACAGCTAAATATTAATAAGAAGTAAAAAAATGAAATTATGTAGGGGTTACCTCCATAACCATAATAACAGGCTATTATTATCCATCCCGTGGATACACCCCACAAAGTTCGAGCTAAAGCACTGTATGCTGCTGCTTCAGCATCAGAGGGCAGGATTCCTTGATTGGCTGGCCACATTAGATAAATGATAGTTAATCCAAGCCCTATGGAGGCACACCACAGAGCAGCTGCTGTTTTCTGAAAATCAATTACAATCTTTTAAGAGATTTTATTTATGAATTCCAAATAAATCTATTTAGAACAAGTTTTTGAAACTAATATGATAATAAATCATTTTAAAAGCTAGCACAATTTACTTTTCACATATGTCAAAAATTTATTAAAATTAGTTGTGTGGATTTAATCAAATAATTTATGAAAACATGCTTATAATAACGGCATATAAAGAACGTATACTCTTCAATTCCATTTATTTATTTATTATTATTTTTTTACTTTTTAGTTCTTAATTCATTAATATAAATATTTTGGAATTTTGAAAACAATCATTAATTTCATCATCAGATAATGCCACTTGTGTGAAATCAAAATTTGAATTCTAAAAATAGTGTTGTCATTGACAATAAATAGACAAAGGCACAAAACCTCTATATAGGATATTTGGTAGTGAAAAATCAATTACATAATTCTACCTCTATGAACATAAAACAAGTCTAGCATGATAAAAGTAAATAAAAATACTAAAATTTTGTGATAAATATTAATTACTTGAATTCACAAGAATATGAATATTCTTGTCAAATATGAATTAGTTTGTACTTCATCTACAATGCTGTAATATTCAAGGTCTCAGTGAAAATGAACAT
Organism: Argiope bruennichi; assembly: GCF_947563725.1. Taxonomy (NCBI): domain Eukaryota; kingdom Metazoa; phylum Arthropoda; class Arachnida; order Araneae; family Araneidae; genus Argiope; species Argiope bruennichi. Next base: position 22,009,427 of record NC_079152.1, on the reverse strand, counting down.
TTTTTAAAAATATTGTTTCAACAGTTTACTTTTACTTTGGTTTATTTTGCTAGATAAGTTGTAATTGTTTATCTATGACTAAATCAATTTTAAATTATTAAGGCAGCTGACAAGAAAGGTTCTGATGATTCCAAAACTAATAAAATTACACAGATATGAATTTACTCTAATGAACCATTTGTAATGGTTGTGTTGTTTTTAATTTTTTGTGTTATACTTCTTTTTTAATTAAATTATTTTTTATTAGCACTTAAATCGTTTGCAGCAATCAGTGGAATTTTTTACAACTGTTTGATGTATTTTTAGATAGTGAACAAAGCTAATTATCACAGGTTGAGTAAATTGGTTTAGAGATTTATAATGATTTATTGAGGTTAAGTTCGTAAAAGCCTGTTTGCTGACAATATAACTTAAGGGAAAATAAAACAGAAAAAAATAAAATAGAATGTTTATTTAGTTTCAAAAATTATGCTACTAAATAACCATATTTATCTTGTACAATGCAGGAGTTATTATTTTAATAAACCTTATAAAATGTAACCAGTGACACAATATAAAATTTAACATTTATCTTCTCTATAAAATTAAGAAGTTTTATGTGAATCTCATATATACTATTTGAATAAAAATAACATTAATTTAGAAAATAAATGCTTATGAAAGGGTAATAAATAAATTTACTTAATACTGGAAATATCAATTAAAGTACAATTTTTAATTGGCCATTTTCTGTGCATAATTAAGGCAAAATTGATGATCCTACAAATAAAATGCAGTTTTATATTAACTATTTTTTTTTAAAGTGTAGAACAAAAGTAATTTTTTTTCCCATTAATCTTTCATTCACAGGTGCTGTACAAGCATATTTTCCCTTCTGGATATGGGCTGTTGCATCTGATTATTTTTTGATATTTTTACTCTGCTGCCTTCTTTTTTCACTTGAGATTGGGGAAGGTTTTCTAATGAATGAAGATTATAACAGATAATCTCATAGGTGGTTGAAAGTGATGTCATATCTTTGAATGCCTTGAAAAAAGGTAAAATATTTTCATGTTTCTTGACCATTATCTCCCTTTAAAGATAATAGAGCTATATTTAACTTTGTTTACATTCTAATAATTAATGTTGTAAATTATTATAAAATCAAATTACACTTACAAATATTAATCATTAATTTATAAATTATCAAAATTCTATTTGTGTTGTAAAATATTTTTCTTTCTTCTCTCTGTTTTAAGTAATTTGAGATGAAGTATTGGAAGTAACTCTAATTATCTAAAATTTTACAGAAATTTTTGTGATGCCTATTTAAAAATACTAGCTATCTTTGTTTGCCCATCATCTATGTATTTAAAATAATTGGCTAAAAAAATAGCCATTCTGTCCACCACAAACTGTGATATTTTTTATTATATATGAAATTAATTCTTCCAAAGGTTATATGACATTAAATCAATGGTGATTCTTCAATCACTATTCATTTTTGAGAGCTATTTAAAAAGTATTACTTTACTATACATTTTCTCTCTCTCTCTCTCTCTGTGTGTGGATGAAGACCTTAATAAAGTCTGCCAACCATAACCACTAAATAAAATATCTAATGTACCAATTTTGCCAATTTTTATTTCAATCTTGCAATGCTAGATATGTCATTAAGGGATGTCTGAACTTTTACCTTGAATTTCAAGAAATAATTTGAAAATTTAGAGATAAGGTAAAACAATTTAAATAGAGGCCCCAATCACACCAACTGGACCAATTTCTCCAATTTCCATTTCAGTTAGTTTTGACACTATGCAAAAATAGATAATAAATCAGAATGCCGTATTATTATCATGCAATCATAATTTGAAATATTAATGTCTGATTATTTCATCAACATGATTATATTAATGTCATATAATCATTGAAAATGGTTAGTATTTATAAAATTAATTTATTTATGCCATGAAACACAATTTATCATGGTAAAGTTTGATGAAACACAACTTACCATAACAAAAGTATAATTATATATACATTAATTAAGTTGTACAATTTTTAATTGAAGTAGTGAGTAAATGTGAAAAGACAAAAATCATTCCCTTTCCTCCAAAGCAGTCAGGATTAGAAAGCGCTAAAAAAAAACTTATGATGACATAATTCTGCCTGTATATTGAGAAGAACTTTCGTTCAAAGTCTGTTTCTGATGTAAGAAAACTTTTTGAAGAACAATAAGATATAATTAATATTATTGACATTATTGCAATCATGGTAAAAAAGGTCATCATGTAAATTGGAATGGTTTTTAAAAGCCCTGGTTAAATTATCATTTTGCTGGTAAATCTAGCAGTAAGTACATCTTTTCTATTTGTTGTCCAGGTTGTAATAGCATCAATGCCAGGGATGTCTCCTAAATATTTGTTGTTTTGGAACCTACTAAGGCTATTTTTAAGGTTTGAAATAATATCATAAAAAAAATCCATTTAGAAGAGGAAGATTTTTCTGTTATTTTCTTTGCCAATCAATCTGCCAATTCACTCCAGGCAATATTTGAGTTCCTGAACTCATATGAATGAAATCCTCGGGTTCAATCTTACCAAAATATATACCTACTTTAGACACTATCCATTGCATAGTTTTTGAAGAATAGATTATCCATTATAAAATTGATAACAATTCCATTTTTTAAGAATAGATTGAGATATTGCTGATAAAACTAAGGAGCTGTCTGGAAGAATTAAAATATTTTCCTGAGAAACGATAAGAACATTCTAAAGCTTTTACAATGGGCAGAGAATCCACTGCAAAAATTGAATTCTTCTCCTTTTGCACTATAGTTTTGAACAGACTTAGATAGCTTCAGTCAACTTATGCCATTGCTGTCTTTCTAGTTTTTCTGTTTGTTTTTTTCTCTTCAAATTAGAGAAAAACGTGTGGGGTAAGAGGGGAGAGGGTGTTATTGTCATTTCTACATTTTATATGAAATTATTTTGAAATCGATCCTGTAGTTAGAGCTGTCGAACTTTGTTGCAGGATTTTCTCCTAGATAATGTGCAGTGAAGTTTTTTTTTTTTTTTCGATTTCTGTCGAAAATGGAGTGTGCAGGAGAATAACCGACTCTTGATTCATATTCTTGAGCTTTCATATGAAATATTATCGAAATTTACTTAATAAATTTGGCTTGTGAATTCTGTGGGATTTCTAGACAGGAGACATGACTCTATAGGTCATAAGTTATCATATGAAACAAAAACTAGTGAAATCGGACCAGTGGTTGGGACTGGGTGATTGGTTCATTGGTTTTCCCTTTATAATTTGTAGAAAGTCTGCAATTAGAATTGCTTAATTATGGTAAAATAATAATGAAGTAATATAAGAAAACTTCTATCAATATAATTTTTTAATGAATTGAATATTACAAAAAGAAATAGAAAGCAAAAGTTGATAAAATTTTTGATAAATATTTTCTAAATTATATTTTTGGAAAATTTTTGAAAATAATATTTTTTTTAACTTTAATCAAAGTACTGGATATTATGTATCAATTCCTTTTCTTCATGTTGAATTATGATTCATCATTTAATTAAAAATCACCTAATAATTATTTAAATTACTAATCAACTATCAGTTATTTTAATTAATAATCACACATTTAAAAAAACTTGTTCTTGAAATTTTAACTGCTTATATGAAATATAATCAAATTGTTATTTCAATTTCAATAAATTAATAACAGAAAAATATATAAATATTACCTTATTTAATATGAGTTCTTTCTTATGCAAAAATAAATATCCAATTGCTATTCCTATTATATAAGGACCCATTCTACAATAAGTTTTTATATAAACATTTTTATAATACTCGTTCACCACTTCTAAAGGCCTGAAAAGAATTAGAAAAGAATTTGTTTACTTATCAGAAAACAAATGACACAATTTGAAATATGTATTAAGGAAGGTTGAATGCAAAGCATGAAATTTTTTAAAATTTATCTCCAATTATTTATGAATAAATTTAATGATCTTTAATGTTTCCTATTAAAACTAATGTGATATTATGATAAAGATCTTTACAATACCTGTAGTCTCTATCTATGTTGACTCTATATTAATTAAACAGCTGATAAAATTAGAGAAATATAGAGAAAAAGCATTGAGTATTCTATTTTTTCATTTAATATATATATATAGCTTGGTATTTGAATAATAAAATTGCTTTTGTGTGTATATTGGAGATTTTTTTAAAATATATGTTGAAATATCTTGGAAAAAAATAGTTTTGTGCATGATACTCACAAAATGTTATTCATGTAGGGAACTGCAGGATAATGATTAACAGCAGTGATTACAGCAGTTGTAATAATAGTAGTAAACAGGAATGCACCCATAGATATAAAACCATATTTAACACTCCTGTAAATGACACATAATAATATGTTAATAATAAATGCATTCATCAACATTCCATTGGCAAATTTTCTAAGTTCAGAAAATTATAGTTAAAATTTATTCACTTACCTATACAAAGGTATTAATATCAAAGGTGTGACCAAGTACATTTGCATATCAGTTGCTAAATACCAGGTATGACTTAAGCACTACAAAAGAAAGAGAAAATAATTATTTTGCTATTACAAAGAAAAGTTCTTCTCATCAATTTAAGCATAAAAACTTTTATATAAATCCATGCATATAAAGCCTGATTATTAGGAGTTAGGATATAATTAAACTAGGCAAGATTTCTTAACTAAATTTTTTATGGCAGATGAAAAAACAAACAAAAAAACTCGTAAATAGTTACTGAATATGATATTTTGAGTCAGAATAATAAATTTACCACATAAAATATGAAAGCAAACATTTTGAAAATAGTATTGTCCATTTAAAGAAGATAGTCAGATTTTTAGTTAAAGTGAAGGAATCCTCAAAACAGAGACAATAAGGTAGACATCTTATTTGGCTATATCCTTTTCCCGTGTTTTGATTATTTTAAATTCGTTTCACTAAACAAATCTTTTACTGCTTATGATATTTCCTTGATATTTGTCCAATAATGCATCTAACTTTAAAGGCGCAGGTTCAGAATTAAATAATTTCAGAAAATTAATTTGTAACGCAAATGAGACTTTAGCGAATTATTTAATTTCAGAAGCAATTCAATGGAAATGTATTCCTCTTTACTCTCCTTCTTTCAGGATTTGGGGGAGATAGAAGCAGAAATCATTTAAATATCATCTGTACAGAACTTAAGCTAATAGTAAAATAACTATAGAAGAATTCGAAACAATAGGTATTCAAATAGATGGTATACTTAATTCATGTCCATTAATTCTGTTATTAGATAATATTAACGAACATGAAGTTTTAACTTCTAGACATTTTATAATTAATCACCTTATCAGTGCAATACAAATTACATATATCCAAACCATTTGGAAACTTTGGAAAAATGACTTTCGTAATCATTTACAACAAAAAAGTAAGTGGTAATTTCAAAAAGATAATGTTACTGTAAGATGTTTAGAGCTTTTAAAAGAGAATGACTTGCCTTCCTGCAAATGGACAATTGCAAGAATTTTAAAAGTAATCTATCTATGGGATGGTGGTATGGTAAGAGTAGTTTAATTGAAAATTGCCACAGGAGTGTTCATCCTTTCTGTTACTAAAATATGTATCTTATAAATAAAGGATAACTATGTAAATTAAATTGTAATGTAATGTAGTTGCATATTATATTTATTTAGAATATTGTTTTCATTTGCAAATAATTCATACTTGCATATTTCATTTAACCAAATGTATATTTAAGTACACAGGGTGATTAAGATTAAAATCCTACTTTCAAAAAGCTGTAAAAAAAGAACCACCGGTCAGAGTGACTTCAAATCTAAAGGGAATTTATTTGAAGAAAGGGGAAACGGTATGGCATAATAAAAATAATCCCAAAGTGTATCAATAGGTGGCACTGTAAAACAAAAGTGGATTTGACCACAAGTGACATTTTGTATCGAAATACGGCAGCTTTGGCATGAGTTGCTCATTAAACCAACTGGACTGTTCAATGTGCATGATTGTTTCGTTTTTGTGACTGAAAAAGTGACTTCCTAGTCATTCAATAGTTGTGGTACTATTATCAGAAAAGGCCCGTCCACCATAACAAGGTCGCACCACATGAAAAATCAGTTTTTAATTATCCTTAGGCCAAAAACTGCACAAACAGCAAAAAGAAAAACCGCTGTTCATCATTGCTAGACTAGACAAGACAATTTTCGCCACAAGTTGAAACCGATAAACAGCATGTTACCTAACAGACCAGAGGGCCTCAGAGGTAACATTGTGAATCTGTTGGATTGAAGGCATGGATTACGATCCATGCCATCAATTCAGTTAAATTCGGTTCAGTTAAATTCAGCTCAGTTAAATCGGGCCCTTATACACAGCCTTTTTAAGATAACCACAGTCAGAAATCACAAGCAAAAATCCGTTAATCTTGAAAGCCAGGCTGTAGGAAAATGTCCACTGATAATTTTACTATTTCCGGATTGCCTCTTGAGCAGTTGCATCACTGGCTTTGCAATGTGCAGAGGAGCGCCATCTTGCACGAAAATGATTCTATCCAGACATGCACGCTGTTGAAGTATTGGAATGATCTGGTTGCCCCAAATAGTATTTACCATTAATAGTACAGGTAACAGGACCGGCAGGGCACATCAAAGATAAATAAATAAAAACAGACCCTTCAATAAAAGATGCCATTAATCTGCAGGATACAGTTACATTTGCAGAATGAAGCAATATTAGTGCATGTACGAAAAAACTTTCCGTTGCCCACATCCTGCAATTCTGTGAATTGACGTCTGTCCAAATAAATGTTCCATGGCCATTCATTGTCTACTTCCGTGAGAGCAAGAAATTCTAGAACAAAGATGTGTCTTACTGGCAGGTCAGCACGAAACAATTTCTGAACATGTGTAATTTTTTTATGGATAGTAATGCAGGTTGTTGCATAAAATTTTATGGACCATGCTCACAGGCATGCCAAAAGATGGGGCAATTACCCGTGCACTGCACGTCTGCAAATCACTGCTCGTCTTTTCCTGTGTAATGCTGTGACTACATCTTCTACTGACGTCCGAGATATTGATTTTTCCCTTCTGTCAGATTTCACTGTCCTGAAAGAACGTGTCTCTTCGAATTACTTAATTATTTTCTTCAGAACCTTGGCAGACCATAGCCTTTTTCTATACCCTTTAATAACCGGAATTTCTTTAAAAATGTAAGCGTATAATCACCATTCTTGTAAAAGAGTTTCACAAGGAGAGTTCGATCCTTCTTTGAAAGACTCATTACAAGCTGCTCAATTTCAATATAAGGAGAACTCCACATACCCAAAGTTTTTATAACAAATACAATATGTAGTGTGCATGAATATTTTTTAATTTGCATGGTATGCCGCTTACAGCACCATCTCTTGGTACACTTTGGGATTTTTTTTAATGTCATACAGTTTACTCATTCTCCACATATATTCAGTTCATATTTGAAGTCAGTTGAAACCACTGAAAAATGTAAAATAAGAGATAAAATTAAGAAGTAAAAAAAAAAAAAAAAAATCTGTGTATTATACACAATAATTGGTATTAAGTATTTAAAAAGTAACATCATATATCATACCATATTCTCTGTTTTGATGAAATTGTGCAAATATAGAGCATTAATCCAGCCATTTTGTCTACACCAAGAATCATACATTTCAATAGAGTGCAACCAATTTGGCCCAGAGCTCACATACCGAAGTAGGTAGGCACAAAACATAATCACAGCCATAAATAGGGGTGTTAATCTAGAAAAATTTCAATTTATTAATTGATAGCTGCCGGAGAATTCAGTATTAGTCCTATGAAGCAACAAATTTATTTTTCTGCATTATGTCAAGGAGTTTTACAGAATTTAAAGATGAGTTCTGCTGACTTATATGTAATTTATGGGAGATCAAATGTGTGCTGAAATGGATTCAATTATTGTTGGTAATGATATATATGATATAAATCACATTTTACAATGTGTAAGATGAATCCTTCAAACGAAAAGAGAGAGAGAGAGAAAGGGGATATAGTGAATTAATTTTATGAAGTGAGAAAAACTACGAAGTTTTATTTCCAAGTATGGCAATAGGTTTGGGAGTTGATTCTGGTCATTCTATATTCTACACATAAATTTGAAGGCAAATAGTTAAAACTAATGGGACATTTCTCATTAAATTTACAGAGATCCAATATTCAGTTGGGAGACATATTTTACACATTTTGTACATTTGATTGAATACACATCATTATCTAGACGAAAGATATTCTATAAAATATTGAATTAAGAATTCTAATTTATTGTAATTTATGCAAGCTAAGCAATAACAGCATCTATGAAATCATTTTATTAAAAAGGAGACAAATAAGTGATAAGAACATATTTGCAATGATTTATATAGATGAAATACTGAGAAATTATCAGCAGTATGCCAAAGCTATTATCTGTATCACATGTTCAATGCATAAATAATTTATTGAAATTACAGAATCAGATGAATAAGTTAATCGTTTTTCTAAAAATTAAAAAGAAATGTCAAAAGAATGCATTATTCTAAAAAATTTCAGACACGCATGCTTTTAGACAAATTTGACTTAAATGAAATTAATCCTGGCATACATAATTGAAAATCATAATCAAATTACTAGCTTCATATGGTTTGCTTTTTAAATTAACATAATTTTTTTGCTAGCATTTAATTTTTACAAGCAGTATAAAAAATGAAAATTTTAAAATCAGTAACTGAATTAAGAAATTTGTCTAAGAACAACAATAATTTCGTAACAAAATTTTAAATGTTCATTTTATTTCAATATTTAATTTATATGCATAAAAAAATTCTGCAATTTTACAATGATATTAAACATAACTATATTTTAAAATTTCTTCTTAGCTAATATTTTTAAAAAGAATAAAATTTGCTATATCAAAAGTTTTAAGTACAAAACTGACTTTTTGCAAATTAATAAAACCAAACAGGCAATTGGACATGCATATATTTATGTGGTTAAGAAGAACTGAATGCTCTTTTGATAGTAATTGTAAGTTGCTAGGCCTAAAGAATTTTTACATAATACATATAGTGGTGTATGAAAGCAAATTAAAAGACCATTTTTGAAACTTCATTCTCTTTTAGAAGTTTAAACATGGCATTTATCAAGTATTGGCCTGTGATGAAGCCTTCAGATGAAAATATTCTTTAGGAAGACTACATGTGGCTAGTTCCAACAATGACAATTAAATAAAAACAGGATTGTGATAAACTCTGATTTGAGTTCCATAGACAATATATATGTATGATATCTTCACAAGCACAGGTTATATCAAAATTAATTATTCTTCAATTGAAGAAATGAAGTCAAACATTGAAGATATTTTGGGTTGTATTTAAGGTAGAAATCGAATAAGTTTTAGATGTATATGGTTTTTTTAGTATATTTCAAAGATGTGCGAAAATAGCATTCGTAAGCATTTAATGTTCCCTTGTAAGCATCATTTGCAAATAAAAGTAATTATCACAATAATATAGAATTATGACAATCACAAATAGTTAAAACTTTAATTATATCAAAATTATTCGAAATTTTAGAATTTATCCTGCATTAATACATTTATTTGGCTAAAGTAACCAATTATAGTGAAAAGTCAAAAAATTGTTTTCTGTTAATAGAAAATTTTAGAAAATTACCTGAAATATCTATGGAAATAAAAGTACAGAAGAGGTAATTTTCCATTTGTTTTTTCCAATCCTTTCAAGGTAACAAACGCAACTAAAACACCACTGGAAAGAAATTTCAAAAGCAGAAACTATTAAAACTTTCATTGTAAAAATCCCACAAATTTTTCAAGAAATTTTCACAATAGCTATAGAGAGAGAGTTCATATTTCAAAGTCGTGCAAACATTTTTAGAATTTTGAAATTCTGTTAAAATATTACAAAATATAATTTATGAATAAATAGTTGAAGAATTATTTCATTTGAAAACATGCCAGATCTTAGGTTTCATAATGGAGGGAAATTGTTAGATTTAACAATACTGACTTTTTTTTTTCTGTTTTCGTTTTAATATAATATATATAATAATTTGAAATTTTATTATGTGGAATAAGCTTTTGACCATCCTATAAAAATTTCTAACAATATTTTTCTTATTAATTATTTTTATTATATTGAATTTACAAATGTTTGACATGGGTGTATTCATATTAGATGTTATAAAATAAGCTATGTTATACAAGAAAAAATATAATCTCTACTAATAATGAAGCAGATGTGTGTAAATACTTTTACAGGTGTGATTATTTGACCTAAAGCTACTAAATTTGGCATATATGTATAGTGTCCTCTATGTTTTCCTCTTCATCTTATTTTTAATTTCTGTACATTTTAATTTTTGTAAGATGGCCACATTGGTTGCCCAGCAACATTGGAGATTATTGTTTTGATAAAAAAAATAAATCAGTTGTGTTCTTTTCCTTAAGTCATCGTATCATCTAATTTTGTTCATTTAAAGAGTTAAAACTTGATTAAGGGAAAACAAATTAACATAAAATATCTACTTCATTGGTGATTACTGGACGTGATACTCAAGAATCGAGAATGGTAGACAAAAACGAAAGCGACGCTGAAACATCGGTCGCTAAGTTAGCATTTAAGTCTCAGCGTTTTGGAAACCGGAACCGAACTCCAATTGGAAGCTTAATTTCGAAATGTTGCAATTACGACGGTTCAAACGAAATACGATTATGTCGTGAGTTCCATTGACGCTGAAGTATTATCACAAGTGTCAGACATTTTGACCAATCCCCCAAGGGACGACAAGGACGTGGCTATTAAAGACAGACTAATTTCCGTCTTTGCTGTTACCGAAACGCAAAAGACCCAAAAGTTATTAACTGAGGTGGAATTGGTTGGGTGATGGAAAACCATCACAGTTGTTATGTGGAATGAAGAATCTAGCTTCAGATAAGGTAGGTGAAGCTTTTCTGAAAACTCTCTGGCTTCAAAGATTACCCACGGAAATCTCGAGTATTTTATCCATCAGTGTCGACGATTTAGCCAAATTGGCGACAATGGCCGATAAAATGTAGGAAATAAGATCCACGTCACATCAGAATGCCGCTGTAGCTTGCTCTAGAAATGACAGTGTTTTAACTACACTGCAAGAGCAGATTTCAAAGTTATCCCTACAAGTTAAGGAACTGAATAAAACATTATTCTAGACGTCAACAGTTCAGTTCCGCTCTAGAAGTAATTCTGTTAAAAGTCATAGTAACGGAAATGAAAGTGTGTTATCATTCAAGTTTTGACGATAAGGCTTTCAAATGCAATAATTCTTGCAATTGACCTAACAAAACCAACGTTCACTTGCAGACGACAGAGGACCAAGAGGTCGAGATGTGTCGTCTTTTTATTCTTGACAAGGAGCTACCAATTTTTAATCGATACTGGCGCCAAAATTTCCGTAATTCCACTATTACCGAAAGAATAAAAAGAGCTGTTGCAAAGCTGGAACTCTTCCCTGCAAATGGAAAAAAGGTAAGATTTATGGGCAAAAGTTGCTAAAATTGGATTTGGGACTGAGAAGAGCATTTGATTGGCCCTTTGAGATAGCTGATGTCAATAAACCAATAATAGGTATTGACTTTTTGTCTCACTTTCACCTTTTGATTGACAGCAAAAGTCGTAGATGGCCTCACTTCATTGTCCTCTAATGGTGACCTCTCCTACGGTGTCGTTTCACCAATGCTTCATGCAGTACAAAATCGGTACCAAGTAATCCTCAAACAAACTCCAGATCTTTTTCAACCAACACTCGTCAATAATAAAATCAAAAGTCACAACACTGAACATTTCATTGAAACTTAAGGGGCCCCAGTTGCGGCCAGGGTCAGAAGACTCTCAGCAGAAAAATTAAATGGAGCAAAAGCTGAATTTGAGTTTATGTTGCAACAAGGTCTTTGCAGACCTTCAAAAAGTTGTTGGGCCAGTCCTCTACATCTCACCCTAAAGAAATCAGGTGATTGGAGGTCATGTTGAGATTACACGGCCCTTAATAATATCGCCATTCTTGATCGATATCCTCTACCGTTCCTGACCGACTGCAGCTATATGCTATATGGGAAGAAATTTTTTTTTCATCATTGACTTAATTAGAGCTTATCAACAAATTCCAGTGCACGAAAGCAACATCCCAAAAACGGCCATAATAACTCCTTTTGGGCTGTTTGAATTCCCATTCATCACATTTGGTTTATGCAACGCGGCACAGATATTTCAACGATTCATGAATATGGTATTATCAGGATTAGACTTTACATTCTACTATTTAGATGACATACTAATCGCTTCTCCAGACGAAGAGTCACACCGTAAGCATTTATACACGGTTTTTCAAAGGTTAAGCAACTATGGTTTATGCATCAATGTTGCAAAATGTATTTTGGGCACTTCTAAACTTAATTATTTTGGGTATGAAATCACAACTAAGGAATAAGACCTTTTTCGGCGAAAGTTGATGTCATACAAAACATACCCGAACCCACATCATCCACCAGCTTGCGTAGGTTCTTAAGGATGATTAATTTTTATCACCGCTTCATCCCAAAGTTCGCCAAGCTTCAACAACCTCACTACTCAGTGGAAGATTCAAAAATAGTAAAAGCTGGCATGGACCGAAGATTCACGCAATGCATTGAAAAACTTTTTGCATTTTGTCACTCTACTATGCTAGTTCCCCCCTCAACTGATGCTACTATATCTCCCACATGCTAGATACAGCTATCGGGGTCGTCATTCATCAAATTGACCAGGGAGAGGCGCGTCCATTAAGTTTCTTCTCGCGCTCCTTAACTGACACACTCCTTAACTCACAATAAAGCATTTTAGGTACATATTAGAGGGAAGTTCTTTCAACATCTATACGGTCCACAAACCTATCATCTTCACTTTTCAACAAAATTTAGACAAAGCCTCTCTCAGACAAGCAAGATAATTGAGTTATATTGCTCAATTTTCAACGAATATTTGTTTCATCAAGGGAGAAGAAAGCATTGTTGCAGATGCTCTTTCCAAAATTAATACCATCTCCAAATGATTACGCAACTATTGCAGAATTTCAAGATGTTGAAGATTTAATAATTTTAAAAAAGAACTCAAGGCTGAGAATGGTTCAGATTCCCATTCCAGGCACCGAAAATCGATTTATTGTGATGTCTCCACCAGCAGTAATCGCCCATACATCCCCTCAAACTTTCGCCGACAGATATTTTCTTCTATTCATACCCAATCTCATACAGGGATTAGAGGCACAAGAAAATTAATCATGAAAAGATTCATATGACCAAATATCAGTAAAGATAGTCAGTTATGGTATAGGGAATGCATGGAATGCCAACGATCTAAGGTTCAAAGACATACAAAGTCAGCTCTTATGGACTTCAAAGTTCCACCTGAACGTTTTCAACACGTTCACATTGATATTGCTGGGCCCTTGCCTTCATGTCAAGGTTTCAGATATTTACTAACGATGATTGATCGTTTTTCAAAATGAGTTGAAGCCCTTCCAATGACGGATCAATCATCTGAAACAGTTGCAAAGGGCATGATCTCAACCTGGATTTCTCGTTTGGAATACCACAGCGTATTACATCTGATCACGGAAGTCAGTTTGAAAGTCAACTCTTCTCATCTCATCTCTGAACAAATACATCGATTTTCAAAAATCCAGAACAGTAACATATCATCCACAATCGGACTGATTGAGCGACAACACACGATTATAAAAGCAAGCTTGAAATGTCATTTACAACAAAGCAAATCTTGGGTAGACGCTTTACCTTTGGTTCTTCATGGTTTACGCTTGGCGCTGAAAGAAGATATTGGATACTCTTACGCTGAGCTTCTTTACACAAGTCCCCTCTGTTTACCCGGAGAATTCGTCACCACGATCCCTAACATCACACACTCAGAATTCGTGCAAATGGCTACAAAGTATTATCCGTAGCATGAAACCTTCTGCAATGACAACTCATGGCAATACAACCGTATTCGTTTCAATACATCTTTTGAATTGCTCGCATGTTTTCGTCTACAATAACACGACCACTTCATCTTTGCAACCAGTTTATCTTGGACCTTATGCTGTCAAACACCGAGCACTAAAGTATTTTGACATTGAAATTAATGGAACTGCCAAAAGAATTTCAGTTGATAGACTGAAACCATGTTTTACCATAAAAGACAATGATGAGCGGCCTCCTGAAACCCACAGACACATGGATTATCCAGATTCGCACATCCAGTGGAACCGCGGGAGAAAATTTCAACACAGGTCAATCATAACCATACCATACACAGTGGAAGGACCGCCAAGTTTCCACCCCATTTAAAGGATTATGTCTCGTAATCGTTTTCACTGGGAAGGGAGTGTGTAGCGTCCTCTATGTTTTCCGCTTCATCTTATTTTTAATTTCTGTATATTTTAGTTTTTGTAAGATGACAACATTGGCAACAATGGAGATTATTGTTTTGATAAAAAAATAAACTAGTTTATTATTTGTGCAGTTTTTTTCCTTAAATAATTTTGTTAATTTAGAGTTAAAACTTTATTAAGAGGAAACAAATTAACGTAAAATATCCACTTCATATGTATATGTTTTGGAAAGTGGAAATGTACACCTCAGAATGATTTTTTGAAATTTAAATTAGCTAAAAATTAAAGTGATTTTGACATTTTTCTGTAATTTGCAGAAATATTATTATACAAAAATAATTTCTACACTGTTTTAAAATTCAAAAAACTGTTATTAAAAACTTTGCAACTAATTAAGCTATTGTAAGCATTTTTTATAAATATTTTTTTCATAATTTTTAACAATTCTTTCATTGTCACAATAAGTTCAAGCCATTCTCATCGTTTTATCAAATATTTAATTGCCTAATTTCCTTTCATTGGTGAAAGAAAAGGAAGATTTTGTTTATTATCTGTGCAGAATCAATGAGCTCAGTATTGTGAAAGACAATATACTTTTAAAAGGCGGATAACCGTGAGAGCTACATTTTTAATGATACTATTATGTCATTCAACGTAACTTCAACAGGGAAGTTCAGATGGATAATAATTAGAACAGATGTAAGGTTCTGAAAATAACAGTTATATATAACTATTGTTATCTATCCGTCACAATTCGACACTAAAAAGATACTTTCGTGAAGTTATCAAGAACAGGTTATGTATTTATTAAATAAACATTTATTAATAAAAATAATTGTATATATAATCTAATTAAAACTTGATGCACAGAAATATTAATGCAGTACTGAAAGCTTTTGAGAATTATTGAAAATAGTACCTTATCAAATAGAAGGTATCCACTGCAAATGTTCCATTTGCCAAGATCTGGGTTAGGAAATCTTTAGGTGCTTCTTGCGTAAACCCAGGATTCACTTAAGAATAAAGAACAGATTTTACCAAAACAAATAAAATTAATTTTTATTAACAATGCCAGATAAATGTACCGGATAATATCATCAAAAAGGCTATAATTAGAAAGGTGCAAATGCACTGAGAATAAAGATAAGAAAACCTTACCTCTATTATCGTATAATATCACACTTCTTATTATACATATGATATTAGCTTAAATATTATTATTAATTGCGTGATGCTAAATTGCATGTCTTGTTTGTTAATCACATTTGAAGCATTACGTTTGAAGAGCATATTATAAAATTAAAAATATGTATACTAAATATATATACTGTTTAATATTGTTTTGAATGTGAAATAAAAGAAATATTTACCAAAGAAAAGGTTTGTTGTAGCAAAGGAAAATGTGTGTCCGAAGATAATGAGGGCCATACTAAGGAATTTCAGTCCATGAATAGCTCTGATACCATCTCCTTTACCCACTGTGAAAATTTTTCCCATGTTGGTTTTAAAGGAAAAAGCCAGAAGGCATCGCAATCCTAGAGATGGACCTGCAAAAGAAAACAGAATCCTGTTAACTTTTAAATTATAACATCATATATGTCTCTCATCTTAGGTAATGAAAATTCAGTAGAATTATGATAAATGAAACTATTTTTGATGTTTAAAACTTGTATTATAAATATATCTGCTGTTATAAAAAAAATTTTTCTCACAAAAACATCAATTTTGTTTAAAATGTTTTACAATAATCTCAAAAATATTTTGAAAGTATACTCTTTTAAGTAAAAGTCAAAAATATTCATCACATACCTTTTGGTTTCTGATCTTCATTTTCACATAATTCAGCCATTGAAATACTTTTATTGTTTTCATTGGAAAGAATTTTTATAGTTTCTGGACTATTTCTGTTTTCAAGTATGTAATCAAAAATAGTGGCAATGATGGCAGTCACAAAAAATACCAAAAAGATACAGCTGCAAAATATAGAAAATATATAAATATTTCTATGATGAAATAAGAAAATTCTTTATAAAAAATGAACTGTATATATTACTGGAAAATTATTCTTTTTATTATTTTACAAAATTATAAATGTGGTGAGTGATTAAAAAATTGAAAGAACTTTGTGTGAATGAACTGTAAAAAAAGATAACATTATATTGTAGAGTTTTTTACAATATTATGAAATACACATATATCAAACTATACCAGTTAAATGCATTACAATAGCATTGTAAATGATCTACTATTTTGATATAGTGATTGACAAAAACTGCAAAACGAAGTTAAGAAATTCAAAATAGTAAAATATAGTTGAGATTAGCACTCACAAAGTTATAATGGCTCCAGCATCTTTAAACATTCCTGTTTGATCAGCATGGCATACTGCTACATGGCCATCAACATCTTGAAAATTTTGACGCAGACCTACATAAAGTAAAGAAATTAGATAAAATATAAAATTTAAGCTCAAAATTAAATTATTTGAATTTAGCATAGTTGGAGTTGTGAAAAATGGAATATTTACATATAAATGAATATAAGTGCCAAGAAATAAAAATGTCAAAAATATAAAGTGGCCAGATTTTTAAAAATTTAAATGAAGAATATATGCTGCAGTTGAATGTAGGACATGGTATTATACAAAACCTAACATACCTAATTTTCTAAAATACTATATAAAGCAGAAGTACTAAGTAAAAGCTAATAAGGAAAAATGTTAACCTCAACACTGACTCAATATATATTTTTAAAACTATTCATTTATGATCAGAAAATAGAACATTTACATAAATTTCAAGATAAATCTAAAAGATTGTTTTAAATATTAAGCAAGGAGTAAAAAATCCAGACTTCTTGGCTAATCTAGAATGCGTGGTGATTTGAATCAATGGTATATGATAATTCTTAACTTCAAGAAAATGTAGCTGAAATGTAATTATAATCAATTAGGATGAGGATTTTTTAAAAAATCTTCTTGTTTATCTTTTTTTTTTAACTAAGTATTTTAAAACCAATCATTCTACAAGTTTTTAAAGAATTATTCATTTAATCGAAGGATATTAAGTACTTTTCCATAGTGCTATAAATTTTTTTTGTTGGATTGATACTAAAATTTTGATCATGATGCCTCAAATATTTGTATATGAAATATTTCTAGCATCTTTTAAAATCTAATTTGAAGAAATCACTTATGTCTGTTAACTGTAATTTCTTTGAATCACGGGATCACAGCTATTCTTGCTAAAGATTCCATTATGGACATTTCAGTCAATCAAATTATTTATTATTATATCTTAAATTTCATAATTATGGCTATATACTATATATTTTTGGTAGACTTTTTAAAATTTATTTTTTATTTATATATGAAAGGGAAATGTGAAAAACTTTCTTTATTGAGCTATACAATATTCATAATGTCTCTTATTGTGATTTAATTAATATATCTATAGAAAGTCACAGATTTTATGACATACAAATTTTATCATATCAGAAGTTTATAATTTAAACTAATTTCAGATTTTTAAACTATCATAAAGATCATATTATATTTTTTGTGATTTTGGATTAGTTCACATTTAAAATATTGCAGCTTAAAAATATAAATAAGGATTCTTTTATTTCAGGAGATATTCTGTGTCTTAACAAAAACTACATTGATTTTACTTTGATTCTTTGGAATATTCATCTGATTTGAAATCACCACTAACTGCTTTGGAGAGTAAAAAGTCAAAAATAACTTGGAATCCTTACTTTTTTCATACTTAGAATTCATCATCTTATATAGATATATATATATATATATATATATATAATAAATCTTTTTACTTACTAGCATTTGTAGCATATTGTACATCTTGTGTAGAACAAGAATATGGAATGCATACTCCAATTGTGGCTGGATGTCCACTCTTGGTCAATACCAGCCATGAAGCTTGAGGTACTTCCTGCATCGATTAAAAAATATTCATTTATAACTTTAAGCAATTAAAATGATATATTTTATTCTTCTCCCCCCCTACCAATTATAATAATAAAATTAAGAATATAATTTATAAGATTAAATCTCTGTATATATAAAATGCCAACATACATGTCACAGAAATCACATTTATTTACCCAACGGCAAGAATCAAATGTAAACAAACTATCATATGAATTTCAGACTTTTTCATTGAACATTTTTACAGCTGCATTTAATCCAAAACTTTACTTGGATAACTAATGATGCTGTAAAATATGATTAGAAATTTTTGAAGCTAGTTCACCATATCGCCAAAACATACATTTAGCCAGGGGAAAGCAGATATAAAAGAAATCAAGAAATAAGCTTCATACAGAAAATTTAATCGAGTACAAAAATAGTTTTTAATCGTCGCCAGATGCATAATCATTATAATCTGCCTCTAAAATTGATATTCATCTTCCAAAGCAATGATCTAACAAGAATAGTCTTTGTAAAATCTTAAGACTAAAAATATATATATCATTTTAATGATATCAATTTCGTTTCCATACAATTTCTTTTCTTAATTACTTTGTATCCTAACTTTATTTATAAATGCTATGATAGAGTTCAAATTCATCCTTTAAAACATTGAGTTTCATCACCTGTCCACATTGATGTACTTCGAAGTAGGATTTTCATTTCCGTTTTTATTTTGTAATATATATACTTTTTAATGCCGTAAACTGATTCAGCTGAAGTCATATTTTTCAATCATATCGAATAACAAGATGAAATGTTTTTAAAAATATATATATTCCAGATTAATCATTTAACAGCTTAAAAAGTATAACAACTTATCAGTACTGTTTGCCTGGTCAGCTAGTTATATTTTTATTGCATTTTGGTCATTATATTTCAAAATATGAAACAGTTTGTTTATTTTAAAAGTTCAACTTAAAATAGTATATTTTCATCATTTGCCACAATGACAATTTATTTTTGTAATTTTAATCATTTATTTGTATAATTTTTAATAATCATATATTTGTAAATTAAAATCATAATTTTGTATTTTATCAAATGTGTGATGCCTAGAGCAGCAGTAATAATTTTATACTTCTTAAATTTTCCATAAATTTTATATGAAATTTGTTTTAAATTCTATTTACAGAGATTAGATTATGACAGGATGAAGATCATCCTCAAACACTGATACCGTGAATATATTTTAGCCTATGAAATGTCATTTTTTTTCTTTAAATAAAAATACATATACAGTTTTGGATCCTACTCCAGATTTTTGATAAAGTATAATTAATAAATAATTAGACATACTAATAAAATTATTTATTCTCAGAATTTAATTACCCAACAAGTAAGCCGAATTAAGCAACTATGTTTGAAAATATCGAGTAACCAAAAAGATGCCTGCGGTTTTGAAATTATACATTAAAACAAATTATTTTTATGTATATCTGCTTGTGTATATCTATCTTTGTGATACAAATAATATAAAATAATATTTTATAATATATAAAATTATGTTGTAATTCTAAGTCATGACAATTTTCTTGATTTTTGAAATAGAACTGCAATCTTTTAGCTTCTTAATAGACCCTTTTTACTTACAATGTTACACATAAAATTGATTTTTCATTTAAAAAAAAGATTGTAGGAAACCCTGATGCAAAAATTCATGCATGTATGTGTTTTACTTCTTTTTTTCAAACAGAAATTTTATTTTAATTGATCTGTGTAGTTGGATATAATAAGAGGAATACAAAGTTAAATATTCAAAAGTATAAAATGATAATTGTTGTGTGCATCACAGTATATTAAAGAAATTAAATAAAAATTTAAGAATGCAATAAGTATAACCTTTTGATGAGAAGAAGTTGAAGCATTCAAATTGATCAAGCAATATTTTGAGTGTATAAGTGTTTCTTTGGATTGAATTGTAGTTTTGACACATTCTGAATAAATTCCAATGAAATTAACAGCTCCTTCAAGAATTCCACTTGAAGCTTTCCCACTTGCATCAAAAACTAAAAGCATCATATGAGATATTAACAAAAAGGACACATAATAAGAAATATATAAAATTATTATTATATGCTACAACTAATATCTACCAATATTTTATTACCGCTCTATTATACTTTTCAAGAAACTTTACAGATAATTCTATAAGTGTAAATCATGAATAACCATTTATGTAGGTAAAAAATGTTTCGAAAATTTAAGAAGAGAAAGAAAACTATTGCAAATGATTGACAAGTATTAAAGATGAGAATACAAATGTAATAATATTTGATTTATAATAAAACATTTTTAATGAAATTAACAGACCAATAAAGTAAGTATTGGCAGTAAGAAAATGAAAACTTTATGTACAAATAAATGAGTAATATCAAAGATATAACCGCTTTCTTTCTTTAATATATTTGGCATGTAAATTTTTAAAAAAATGATTTCACTTTTTGTATATTTTTTACTGAATTATATACTGGCTACATTAATTACAAATTGTAGTAAGGGGGAAAAAGTTTTGTGCATTTGAAAATTTTTTTTTATCTTTTCAGCAAAAATATTGATTTTTTAAAGTTCTTATATTTTTATTATGAAATGAATATTAAGCATTTGTTTTTCATCATGGAGAGAGTTTATAAACATCTCAATTCATTAAAAACAAAAAGGAGTTAAACAAAAATATTTGAAATAAAAAATACTTATTATTTGTTACAAAAATTGTATATTTATTACTAATTTGAGAAATATTTGCTAGATTCAAATTTTTGTTTTAATAAATTTTTAACATTTTAATTTTTGTATTTAATTATTAAAATGTAACATGTTTCCATGATTTTAAAGAGGGATAACAGTTATTTAGTCATGATATTCAGAAATGTCAAAATAAATATAAAGCATTTAATATCTTTTTTAAAGCTGTAATTTCTTCCAAAGGTATAAACTAAGCATTATTTTTTAAGACAAATTACATTAATAAATGATTAGTGGTACAGACATGATTTTTTAAATAAATAAATAAATTTATACAAGTAAACCAGCAAATTATTTAAATAAAAAATAGTCTGGATGTGACATAAAAATACGGAAGAGGCTACTTACTTTTCAAAGCATTTGTATCACCAATCAGTGCTAAGTCAATCAATTTTTTCATATCCGATCGACAAGCCTCTGTAATTTTTTCAGATCCCCCATCCAGGTAATAGAATAAATCGTCTAAAAATGATAAATATGGTGCAGTCAGATTTCCAAACAAACTATGATCTTTCAAATCAACCGCTCTTTGGACAGCGTCCGCTTCTCCGATCAACAGGTAAACGCCAAGAATGTAAACAAACCAGCGTGTGGAAAAAGTTGCCGCTTTTTTATTTTCATGCATTTTGATTGGCCAAAACAGCTTGCGGTAGTTTTTTACCCCTTCTTTTCCCCCCCTATGTTACGTATGGTTCTCCAAATTCGAATTTCTTTTTAAAAACCTTCTAAAAGGAACATAACATTTCTTTTTATTAAATTTAAAGTTTAAAATTTATTCGTTCTCCAAAGCGCAACTTGTATATTTTTTTTGACCTAAAACTCAATGGCTGTTTGCTTTTTGTTGGATGAACTATTGCCGATCGGAACTGCTTTGACATACTTCTGCGCTAGGACTGTTTATAAAACTTCATTGCCGGAGCATAAGAATGAGAGATAGAGAATGTTTGGCGTTCTGCCATGATTTTCTTTCTTTCCTTTTTTTTTTTTTTTTTTTTTTTTCTTTTCTTTCTATCTCTTTCACTTTCTCTCCTCCCATTTTTCTGGAGGCAAGTATTGTTAGTCAAAACACAATCGCGATTGGGAATAAATTGTATGCATCACACCTTTTGCGTAATTGTTTTGCGTAAACTAAAACACGATACTTCTTTGATAAGAGCTCTAACTGGGCTTTCTTTTATTCCTTTTTTATTTTTTTAACCTTGAATGCGTTCATTGGTATATGCTTCCCTTGCAATTTTTCAAAACTTTTTGATATGAATTTGTAAAGTATGTTACGAAATATATCTATAGACATTTTTTTTTTCTTTTTTACTTCTATACAGGTCCAGCTTATCTATTTAGAAAGAAAGAAAAATTAATACTTATTTTTAAAAATAGAGTCAAATTTATTAAATGTTATAATTTTCGTATCAAATATGTATTTAAAAAGGCAAAAAAAAAATGAAGCTTTTTTCCGAAAAAACAAAAACAAAACCCAGCAAAAATAGAAAAAATTATTCACAAGCCAGACAAATCAAGTAAGTTTTGGGTTTGATTCTAAAGCGTGTTACAAAATATATTGTAAGGAAAAAAAAAAAAAAAAAAACTTATTTTATTTCTATTTATGTCTACTTTATCCATTTAGTAACAAATTTAATACTTATTTTTAAAAAAATAGAGCCAAATTTATTAAATGCTATAATTTTTGTATCAAATATGTATTTAAAAAGGCAAAAAAAAAAAAAAAAAAAAAAATTAATACAGACAAATCAAGTAAGTTTTGGGTTTGATTTGTCTGTCTTATTTTTATTTGAGTGGATTGCATTTTGTGCGTAGCGATTTTTATACTACGCAATTAACAGAAACAAAGTTGGTCTGTCCACCTGTTTGTCTTGTATACAGTAAATCTTCAAGTTGCCTTCCCCCCCCCCCCCTCCTTTTTTCTCCTCTCATTCAACAGAACGATTTTCATATCACGAAATAGACTCGGTGCTCGGATTTCTTCTCTCTGTCACCGTTCAAAACAGTGCATCATTTTCATGCTTTATTTATTTATTATTATTTTTTTTAAATTTTATTGTTAAAAATACTTAAAGAGTGGTAAGAAGATGCATATTAATTTTTCTCGGAAATTCGAATCAAAACAATCACATTTATTTATTTTTCGGTGCAATAACTGAGCCTTTGTATTTTTCCGATTTTTAAAAGTTAACAAACAATCTGTCAGCCTAAAAGATTTATGATGTAAAAGAAATAGGCGATGAAAATAATAATAATAAAAAAATGTGTTTTGTGATCTTATTTCTTAATATCGACTTATTTTAAAATTATAAAAAATAATTATTTATTCATCACTTGATTTAAAATTAAAAAAAAAAAAAGATTCAAAGAAGATTCGAACCTCCTGGTCGAAACATCGTCGAATGATAATGTTTAAGATTTAAGATAAATATTAAACATTTCTAGTCCCCCTTTATTTATTTATTTTTTTGAAATTTTCGCTTCATCATATAGCTGCGATTGATTACGCATAAATAAAATGTATTTAATATCTTAGCAACATGTGCGGGTGTGAATCCAGAAAATAAAGAATAGTTTCGTTATAAAATTAAATATATTTAAAGAAAATATTAAGAATTTAATGAATTTAAAGGGAAAAAAAATATACTGATATGAATAAAAAGCCCTTTCCCTCTTTCTTTTTACTTTTAAAACTGTGTGAAATTGGAATTTATGCAATCATATGTTCTGAAAATATCGTGAAAAACGCTAAGTAGGGAGAAAAGGACAGTTCTGGGCCAAAATGACCTTTGATACCAGCTGAAATGGATAATAGCAAAACCCCCTTCCCTGCAACTCACCCCTAACCTCCCCAACCCCTTCGAAGACAGATATGGCTTATCTTTCTTTTAGGAATTTGAAGATTTTTGGAATTTCTGATTTTTGGAACTTAGAATTTTTTCAGAATAAAATAACTACTAATTATTTTTTGTTATTTCTCGAATTTAAATTCTGCTTTTCAGGAATACCTTCAGATTTTATTCATTTAATGAAAATCTTACTTTGATTAATTCTCATGAAAACGGTTTTATTGATTATATAAGGCATTATTTTTCTTTATTTTTTATTTATTTTAATACTTTAATAAAATTTGAAATGATTAGGATTGAATAGAAGTATTATTATTCAATAGAATAGAAATTTTAAATAATAAAATTTCATTATTTTTTTCATAATCAGTTTTAAAGAAAATGTTAATATTTTATCCATTTGATATACATAATATATATTCCGCCAATACATTAGCTTTGATTCATTTTTCTAATCTGATTCAAATTCACTCTTCATGTTGAATATAAATTTTCCAATGACAAAGGTGATGAAGAAATATTCCTTCAATAAAATATAGAAGTGATCTTTTAATGGTTAAGCATTTCTTAGATATTGAAATTCAACCCAAAATATTAATATAATGGACCTACAGATGGTTAGTCCGTAAATAGATTTGGTTCAAAATTTCATACGAATCTGCATTTTAGATGCTAGAACTGTGCACCGAATTTTATCCATCTCTCACTTTACTTTTTGTTCTTCTTTGGTTCACTTAATATGACAAGGTGAACTTGAGATAGAGAGAATAATAAGTAAGAGAGAATTAATAAGAGTGAATTAATTCCCTTCAAAATTTGATTGAAATATATAAATTTGTTGTAAGGACCGCATTATGTAACATTCTTCAACACATTTCACCCATCTAGCTCCAAACAATTTTAAGTTATTGTGCACACAGACAGTCATATTTCCAAAAATGTGTTTTGTGGACTTGGGGAAGGCGGAAACGTAAATATCTGTCAACATTTTGAATTTCTTGACGATAATTATACTTTATATATAAACTGCTAGCTTTAAATACATATTTGGTATGTTCTTTAAAATGCAATGAAACTAAATAAACAAGTACTATATTTTCACATATTATTTATAATGCTATTCAACTTGAATTAAAATATTATATACTAGCCGCCTTTGGCAACCAGTTGTTTCGTCGGAATAAATGATTGCTAAAAATTTCAGTTAAATATTTTCTATAACTTTGTCTTATTAAATCAGAACAAAATTTATTTATATTTCAGATTTGGTAGACATATAGCTAATATTATTTTAGAAGCGTGACTACATTCTCTTTAATGGACTACGCGTTCCTCTAATTTCGGTCCATACACTTGTACTTACGGTTATCATCCTAGGATACTTCAAAAGTGCGGTTCGATGTTTCCGACTTGGAAGTTGGTCCTCGTTCACCCTAGTGGTTGCAGAAACGGTTCGGAGTTGGCTATTCACTCTTTATGAGGGGGCGTGCCTAATACTGGAAAGGTTATATCGTAGAAGATGACAGCCTTTGAGGATTCAACCATAGTTCCCACCAATGCTTTCGTGGTGCTTCAATGATTCAGATTTATTCAAATGCTTTAGGATGGGGCAGATCATTTCTCACACACCCACCCAACATCTTTATTATTAGCATAGATAAAGTTTTAATTATTTTATTTGATTATTTGTAATGTTAGTTTGTCACATTCATATAAAATTTATATATTGTTGTTTCTAATGTCACTTGCCATGAACAAGCTAGCTGATGAAGTCAGCGATTTTAAGCCGAGGGAGCGTCTCTTGTTTTAGTAGAACCAACTAGGGCCAAGAGTACGTCTTAGCTATTCACGCATCACATTCGCTTGCACAGCCCCTTTTTACAGGGGGGGGGGCACATTCACACATCTCACAGATAGAACAAATGAAGAACAACAATGTCCGAACCGGGACTCGAATCCAAGATCACGCGGAAATTTATATATATTCTTAGCTAATGCAGTTCTTATGTGTTTCTAAAGAGTCCTATAAAAATATGAAATACATTTGCGCGTGTGCAAATTATTGTGGCTAGATTAAAAAAGTTATTAAAAATTATTAGAATGCGAAAAATTTGTAATGATAAACTAACTGTTATGCCTGAATATTTAATTTTTTTTTTTTCAATTTTAAGATGAAAAGAAACAATTGCAATTTTTTTGATAACATTTAAATATTTTTTGTCAATAAATATTAAATTTTAGATCAAACAAAAATTACTCTATTGGGGTATCGAAATGTTTAATATTTTTAGAGTATATTTTAAGGACACTTGTCGCCACCGTTTAGCTACTTAGCAATACTTAACAAATTATGCAAATTTTTTTGATCATCTATATACTTAAATCAACTAACATACGCACGCACGCACACACACACACACACACACAAAAAAAAACCCCATTAATTCGATTTTTACATTTTCTATTTCATTTCTAAGCGCATGACCTCTAGTTATGTCATCAAGGGTTCCCTACTTCCTATTCTACTCCATTTTTAAGACAAATTTCAAAAGTTCTATTTCACTCTATATTATTTATGGGGGGGGGGAGTAATGCACGACAATCTTCTAGCCCTAACTAACTGCAGTACCGATTTTTTTCATTTGAAAGCTCCTGACGTTTAGATATGTCACCAGTAGTACCATTCTTTCTTCCTTCCTTCCACCATTTTCAAAAGATATCACAAAATAAAATCTTCACAAGGAATAAAAAACAATAAAATCTTTTCAATTTCAGAGAGACCACTCCTTCTGGTTTTTATCAGTATGTTTCAATCCATCTTTTTTTTTTGTGTGTGTGTGTGCAATTAATGACCTTACATTTAAGACGATTTCAATTCTGCAATTAATTCCTGGCCATGTGGTCGGTCCCACAAGATAAACTTTTTAAGCTCCACTTATAAGCTTTTCACGTCCGGGTCACCAATGTGGCGGATTGTTATGAGCGAGGATAGAACCTGGAACCTTGGGGTTCGCACCGAGTAACAAGACCGCAAGACAAAAGACCGTGTTTTGTAGCTGTTAACTGGCTTATAAGCTCTTCACCACAATTTAAATAACCATAACAAAAGCAATAACAAAATTTCTATCACACCGACTCCTCTTTAATTAAAAAAATAATGTTCAAATGGAAAGCATGCTTCCCATATAAATGAAAATATAAAACTAGTGAGAATACTCTCTAATAAAGGTATTATTTCCCATATCCACCAAAAATTATGGATCTGGTAAGACAGGGAAGGCCTTGCTTGGTATTGGCATACAATAGTTATGAAATATTAAAATATTGTGAATAACATATTGTTACAAGCAGCTGAAATGTTTGCATTGTAGACGAGGTATTTAAATTTTCGTTTACCTTTTGACAGCTGTTTTGTGATCATTAGACACTGCTATTGCTTGCATGTAGAAATAGAAATTTTTTCGTTTCGCTTTAAGAGCAATTGAGTTCTAATAATTTCTTAATAATTGAGTTCTAATAAAATGATATGCATTACAACCCCAAGCATGAAATGTAATTTTTTTACGAAATTGAGAGCAAAAAAATATTTTCATAATTCTATGAAATAAAAATTCTGCAAATCATTTTTTTTAATCGTGCGAGAACATGATGTTTTGGTTTGAGGTTTTTGAAGCCACAAAATGCACGGGCAGAAAATGGCTATTTATCGCTCTAGAGGCATCGTTTTTTCGCTTTTAGGGTTATTAAAAATGATAAAGAAGGTTGCCACATTTGGCGACTTATCACCAAAAAAAGTTTCAACTTGGTGCGCCATGTACCCGATTCTCCTGTCTGTCCAATAAAGGGCAGGGTCGTAAGAAATTATCGCCCCAAAAAACACAGAGAAGAAAATGGGAAGGAACGCGAAACAGCGAGGGAGGCATCTAAAATTACTTATCTAATTTTTTTAAAAGTTACAATTTTTCGAGCTGGTAAAAAAAAAGTTTTGCAGCTCGAATGATTTCACGATGAAAAAAAACCCCATCGCCTTTCTAAAAGTTGGCGATTGAGAAATACAGTGGTCACGTAATCATTTGAAATCATTTTTAACCAAATTTTCGCAATATATATATATATATATATATATATATATATATATATATATATATATAAAGGAAAAAATAAATGAATAAAACCTTTCTATCTGGCCAGGAGAAAAGGTTTTGGAATTTGAACGTTTTCCAGACGAGGGAAAAGGGGAAATAAATATCGTGTTTTTTTCTGTTTAAACCGCTTTCAACTGGTTTTATACGAAAAAAATTCTGGTCTCGTGAAAAACTTTTTAAGAAGATTGATTTTGAGATGGTCAAAAACCATCACTTTTCTAAATGTTGGTGATTGTGAAATATGAGTCATGTGAGAACATGATATTGTTTTTCTGTCGGATTGATACCACGTGACTTAAAAAAAGTAATGTTCTCACATGATAACTTGAAATTTGCGACAGCAAATTTCAGTTATTTATTTATTTATATTCGTCTTGCTATCTACTTGATAATCAAACAGAAAAAAAAAGTTTTTTAGTTTTTAAAAAGTGTAAGAAAATCAAGCGATTCATTATTTGATGAAACTATGAACTTTTTTTTTTTTTTTAAATTTCAGAGCAATAGTGTAATCTATTGTTGGAAATTAAACAAAATTCAGAAAAAATCTGCTTATATATCAAATTAATATTATTAAAAGCTAATATTTTGAATATTTTAAGATGTTGCTACAATCACTTTTGTGTTTAATATTTTCAGAAGTTTTTGTGGTAAAAAAAAAAAAAAAAAATTAAGATTTTTAATTAATTGAAATTTGAATGGAATAAAAAACTTAACTTTTTGAGAAATATATTTATTAACTCAAATAACATAAACTGTAATTCTTCCTGTTATTTAAAGCATCTTTATTTTCTCGTATAAGAAGCATGGAAAAAATATAGCAAAAAATCGTCAAAAAAATTCGAAGAGATTTTGTCGTATCTCCACGTTTCAGACCACCTCGAGCTCGAAAAACACATTTTTGAGCAATATGCATCTATTTGTTTGTGACAAAGATGACTCAAAAACACTTTCAGTTACAAAATGCAAGGGCAGAAAATGGCGATTTATCGCTCTAGAGGCAATTTGGTATATAGTCTTTACACCAAATTTGCAGATTTCTTTCAGATTTTGTATAAAATATATTCAGTCTGTGTTCGAATATAAGTTAAGACACTAACTACAAAATGGAATGAGCTAGATAGGTAAAATTTGGTATACAGATTTAACATCTATAATGTACACATGTATCAAAGTTTGAGCCAAATCCCATTATAGGTTGTCTGTCTCTCTTTCTGTACTTTTAAAATTTTACAAATGATATATTTCAAAAACGCAATGATTTTAATATATCGAATTTGGTAGGGGATTTTGTGACTACAAATGTAGTTTTATGTCCTATTTTTGTTTCAATTTGATTGAAAAAAAAAAAAAAAACGTGCCTGAAACACAAATTCGAATTTTGCATACCATTAACACAGACCGGAATTTAATCACCAAATAACTAGCCAAGGACGACACGATAAATTTAGTAAAAATGCTAAATTTAAACCAAAAGTTAATATTTCGTAACTATTGTACGCCAATGGTATATCATATTCTCTGTCATGACAAGTTTATTAGAGAGTTAAGTTTATTAGAGCTGGAAGAGTTGGGGTTGATTGAATTTATTCTCTTGATTGATACCTGATTATTCCTTGGCATAGGATTTAATAATGGAGTATCAGTTTTATTATCAGGCATGATAAAGATTATATTTTATATCATAATCAATTGGTACTGGTTCTAGAATGCCATATACATTTTTCGTCGCTACACTTTTTGGATTGGACATTTTAATAGATTTTCTAGTCCCAGAAAAAAGCTTAAGTTTTCACTCAATTTAATTATAGGGACCTTAATTAGTTGCTATAGCAATACAACCTATGCTTAAAAGTTAATTTGTCCAAAAACTTGAAAAGAAATAGATCGAGAAGTTACTAATTTCTTGACAGTAATATTATTTAATGCAGTGGTTCCCTAAGTGGGTTCCACGAAAAAATTTAGGGGTTCCGCGTGACAAATTTTATTCGATTAAAAAAAATAAGAATGGTGTCTAATATATTCACATTTTCCTCCGAAAGTTTACAATCGACCCCCAAAATTTATGTAATTTTTTTTTGTGTGTGTGCAATCTACCGGCGTATGGATGTTTAACTGGGATCAAACTTTTGATCCTACCAATAGATGACCATAGTGGCATATTCCAAACTTCTTTTCCGGGTTACTGCTTTGGCGATTGTCTATGTCCCTTGGTTTCTTATAACCGTACCAGTTGATCCATGCAAAGCATGTTTTTATTTGTATTCATCATAGTCACTGACTTGTCTGCATTGCATATTCTTAAACGACATCGATTAGAGGAAAAGAAAAAACAATAATAAAAGTAATGTATAAAAAAAAAAAACTGTGAATTATTGAAAAAACCTAAAAAAAAAAAAAAAACGGAGCCTTTTCACACCATTTCCGGTAGAAATACATGGGTGGAAGGTTACACTGGTAGGAGGGCTAGTTTGTTTGTAAAAAAAAGTCGGTTAACCATCCATTTGCGCCAATGCTATTGTGCCCTTTATTATTAACGATAATTGTAATTCAGATCATAAACAAAGTTTCAATATCAAAAGAAATTCCGTAATATCTAAAACATAAAAATTACCCTTATAATGGATCGTTGGTTAGAAAATGGGTCGTTAAAGAAAACTGACATTGTTAGTAGTAATGCAGAAATCTTGGAATCTACAGATACAGGCATTCTGGAACCCGCAAAGTCGTTAACTTCCAGTTCCGTACAGCTACAGCCTCATCTTCCAATTTTGGACAAATGGTATCAACGAAAAGACGTAAATATGATACTAGTTACCTGTTGTTTGGATTTATTAGTACTGGTGACGAGGAGGCCCCAAATGCGATTTATTTGCTTTGCAACAAAATATTGGCAAACAGCTCCTTAGCACCAGCAAAACTACTGAGGCATTTGGAAAAAAATCACCCAACTGATAAAGGCAAAGATATTTCTTTTTAAAGAAAATTTGAAAGCCATAATAAAAGCAAGAGTTTTATGGTAAAAATAATTCAAAACAGATAATCAAAAGATAACGGAAGCGTTGTATAAAGTATCTTAACATATTGCTCTAGCAGGCGAGGCACATGTTATTAGTGAATCACTTATTAAACCTTGTGTTCAAGATATCGTTTCCTGTGTATTCGGCGAAAGGTATAGTAAAAAAGTTGAAAGTGTCCCTCTTTCTAACAATACTGTAAAAAAGCGTATTAACGATATTGCTGATGACATTGAAATAGAACTTATTTCACGGTTGCAGACTTGTAACGCTTATCTGTTACAACTAGATAAGTCCACAGACGTTGTTGGATTAGCTATTTTGCTTGTTTTCGTTCGGTATGATTTTAATTTAAAAAAAATGAAGATTTGCTTTTAATTGGAAGTGTGAACATTAACACCACGGGGGAGAATAGGGAAAATGTATTAAAGTATGCAGCGATGGAGCAAAAGCAATGACAAGAAAAATGAGTGGTGCTATAGCACGGATTTAAAATGTTTCGAATAACTGTAACAGTACTCATTGCATTCTTCACAGATATTCATTAGTAACAAAAAGGATTTCAGTGACATTTAAATCTGTTCTAGACGAAGCAGTGAAGATTACTCATTTTATCAAAAGTAAACCATTGCAATCACGTATTTTCAAAGCCATGTGCGAAGATATGGGTAATCTTCAAACCACTTTATTTCTTTATACGGAAGTTAGATGGTTATCGCGTGATAAAATATTTGAATTGCGAAAGGAACTTATGGTTTATTTTATTGGTCATAAATTTGAATTGTCAGACAGATTAAATAATATGGGTTGACTATCTACACTTGCATACATTGCTGATATATTTGAAAAATTGAACAAATTATATTTGGCTCTGCAAGGAAAACAAGTCAACATATTGCAAACAAAAGATAAAATTGGTTGCCTTTTCAAGGAAAATACAATATTGGATTTCAGCTGTGGAGCAAAATAATTTCGAGTGTTTCCAGACACTTAGTGATTTTCTCGAAGAATCTGAAGTGGATTTAGATATGGAAATCTGTGATAGTAGATAACACATCTGTCCAGTTTACAGCAGTCACTCAGTGATTATTTTACAAACTTAGAGAATCAAAATAATTACTGGGTACAAAATCCTTTTAAAATAAAAGAAAAACCAAAAGGATTTCATTCTATGGATTATGAAAATTTGATTGAATTGAGTTCGGATATGCAATTAGAAGCCAAATTTAGAACAGTTTTATTAACAATATTCTGGTTAGATGTATTCGATGAATATCCAAATTTAGCAAAACAGGCTATTCGAATTATATTACCGTTTGCAACCACTTATTTGTGTGAAGCTGGGTTTTCAAAATATGTTGCGACAAAAACCAAATATCGTAACAAACTTGATGCTGCACCAAAGTTCAGTTATCAAACCTAACGCTCAATTTTAAAAGAATCATGGAATTAAAGAAGCAGGTGCATTCTCCACATTAAAGATTTTCCATTTATTTTAGTTTATGTTTCGTATTTTTATTAATTATTTCTACGATGAATTTTTTTTTTTTTTGAGTTTTGCTTAATTTAATAAAATCTGAAATACCAAAATAATACTTGTTTCATTTAGTATCAGATATTAAATTTTGAAAAGTCGTTGATTAAAAAATATTCAGGGTTCCGCGATAATTGGCAACACATTTTCGGGTTCCACGACTAAAATAGTTTGGGAATCACTGATTTAATGAATATTATTCCCGTTCCGGCTTAGAGACGCCTTTTTCTCTTTCCAGCTGTGGTTGCTGTGAAAACCGGCGCATGCGCAATTTTTTTTTTAGAACTTTGATACGTTTTTTTTAATTCTTATTCAGTTTTGTAATATCTAATTAGATATGTAATCGTGAATATCTTTGAGTTCGTGTGGGTTTTTGTGTACGTCAATAAGTGCCATTTTGTGCCTTTTATCTTTGATTCTTGTAAGTTAGAAAATAGATTTTAAATGTTAGATCATAGATAATTAAAACCACTAGACAATAATAGAATTAAAATGGTACGATTGCATTTAGAAATTTGTTAAAAACTCTGACTCCATAGACATCAATAATTCCTATTTGGAGAAAGTCGCCAATAAATTGCCAGTAATGTTGACAAATCTCGCCAATGATATCTTTTTAATAACTACAATAATATTATCTTTTGGTAAAAACGTCAATGCATGTTCGATTCGCTGCGGAGGGAATGTCTGATAAGTTATGTGATTCCTCTCTCTGTTCGAATACTTATTGTTTTACTCAGCATTTATTTGCTCATATAAAATTAGATGAGATTCCATGAGTTCAACGACCTCACACCGAAGGCATGACTTGTGCAATAGTTGCGCCACTAAAAGGATGATAATTTTTTGGGGAAAGCAGAAATTACGTCGATTTTTTCCCATACCTAAGGAATTTGTTAACAAAATCTTTCTCTTCATCTTGCTTCAAAAAAAAAAAAAAAAGAGTAACTCCAATAAATATGATCTTAAGAAAGGTAAATAAAATTCTTCTAAATTTTTAGGTTTAATATATATATATATTACTCGTATACGAAATATACTGTGTAAAAATATAATTCGCAATCATTAAAAATATGAGTTTAAATATTAAGATAAATTTTGATGTTTTTGGCCATACTGTATCTGGGAAGATAAAAATTTTCGTTTTTGGAATTATGTCTGTTTTCTCTTGACCATGCGAACCAGATGAATAAAACTGTAACTTGATTTAGGTGTATAAAACTTAGTGTGTGTGATATTTCCGTTGAATAGTAGAATTGTATTCAGAATCAAATTTTGTCCTTTAACGGGAACAGGTGGTTTTCTTAATCACTTCCATTTATGCATGCACTTGCACACACCATATTTTCAGACATTTTTTTTAACGTATAACATAGAAGTTACTATTTACATTAAGTGAAAAATATATTATGCATTTTAAGCACTGTAATCATTTAATAACACAATGTTATTCCAATAAAAGAATATTTATTGTTTAACCCCCTAACCTACTACTATAGGCATAGGCCGTATTATGATGATCGGGCCAAATGTAAATATCACGGGCATAACCCGTAATAGGATGACTGGGCAGGAACTACGAATAAATATTATTGATTTATGTTATTTTTAGAGATTGATAATTATTATTTTGAATATACACCACAATTATTATATCAGTTTGTAATTACTTGTCAAATATCCCACAAAATTAAACCAGTTGTGTCTTATACACAGTATTTACAATCCACAAGTCTTGCGTGTACAACTTAGGACCGATTTGCCAAATGGCTCGAAGTCAGCGCGACCTTGTTTACGTTTTTGACCCAAACTTTTGGAATGTAAATGGTAGGTTAAGGGGTTAACAGAATTATAATAACCTTTGCTACAAGGACTTAGTTAGGCGTTACTAGAGCTTTCAAGATTTAAAAAAAATTAAAAACCGAACAATATGAAAAACTTGTATATTATTTCTGTCTTTAAAATGTCTTTTCCTTAACGAGAGCAAAATTTATACCGGTGAATAAAATATCTATGGATAAGGATTTTTTTATAGACATTTACGATGGCATATTCATTTTATGTTTAAACGCATTGATATTTTCATGCACAGCAGCACTTTTATGAATCACAATTAAACGAAAGAAACTAATATTTTGGACGATTTTTTTCGATCGGTTGAAACCAAAATTTGACACTGAATTACAATTTTAGTTAAAAAAATCATCTACCAAATTTTATTAACCCTTTTTAGAGTCGTGGGAAGTATGCTTCCCACCAAATTTATCAATCTTTGTATGGAATTATGTAGGTTGGCATCAGTTCTGACAATTTTTTTTAGTAAAACAGAAACTTAGATGCTTCAGTTTTTTATCTCAGACAAAATGATGTGTCTTGATTTGTTACTTAATTATTAATTAACCAAATTAATTAATGAATCAAATTAAATTTATCTAATAAGCTAAATGAATCCCTTTTCTTATTCTAATGTCAAGCCTAAAAATATTTTAATATAATATGACTAGAAAAAAATGGTCCTTTAAAGGGTTAATCTGAGACACTGGATTTTCGAGTTATTACATGTGTGCAAATGTAAAAACCGACGGACGCGAATGGAGGACTTATCTGCCTATAGATAGATTTGGTTCAAAATTTGAACAGAATTTACATTTTAGATGCTAAAACTGTGTTCCAGACGGACAGACTTTCTTTCCATGAAAAATGTTCCTCAAAAATTTGACAGAAACATACAAATTTGGTGTAAAAACTGTATATCATATTTCATCCGTCTAGCTCAAAACATTGTGAAGTGTTGTCTGTCATAGGCAGACATACACTATATTCTAAAAATTTGTTTTTCGAACTCGGGAAGTTCTAAAACACGAAGATTCGTCGAAATCTTAAGGTTTTGAAGATAACGATACTTCTCCATACTTCGTATGCGAAAAAGTAACTAACGGAAATAATCTTTACAACACTTTCTCGCATACTCTCTTATAAACTTGCCAAGTCAGAGAACGCCTTGCATGGCACTGGCGTACAATAGTTACGAAATATTAACTTTTGGCGCGAATTTAGCATTTTTACTGAATTTATCGTGTGATTCTTGGCGAGTTGTTTGACGGTTATTTCCTAGCATTCCTTCATTAACTCTTTGACTTCACATTTATTTGAGACGACTTTTGTATTCGAAGCGCATTTAATTTTTTTAAAACATGTAAAGGCAGTACATTTTACGTAAGAATTCATTTATTTCTTATTATTCAGAATATATAGTACACTAGCCGCCTTTGACGACCAGTCGGTTCGCCAATCTTAATATTCGTTAAAATTTTAATAATTAAATATTTTATGCAATTCCTACTTTAATAGCTTCTTCATCAAAATATTTTAAAACTTCAAATTTTGATATATTAATTCACTTATAATATTATAAACGCCTTCAGTCATAACGTAATATGTATCTCTCTAATTTTCTGTTAGCTCCCGTAGAATTTATACTATAAATTAAAGTGGAAAGGATTAATCTGCAATTAATATAATAATATTTTTTTTACTGAAAAAAAGTTTTTTTTTTTTTTTTTTTTTTTTTTTTTTTTTTTTTTGTAATATGATTACTGAAAACAGTCACTGAGCGTTTAAACTTTATGGGCACAAAAGAATATCTTTCTTAATATATGTAATATTTCAAGAATTTGTCAACAAAATATTCTCAGATTCATCATGACCAGAACGATTAATTAACAATGTTTAATTTTAAATGCATCAAACACCAAGAAAATAAAACGAATCGTTTAAAATAATCAGTTGAAAACAGGTTAAAAAAAACTACTTAAAAAACGATGTACTTAAAACTATAAGCGTATACGAAAAATATATAACTAACATAAATACAATTTAATTACAAAAGCATTCAACTAAAATAAAAATAATTTAAATTAAGTCCTCATCAGTTGATAATATTTGTCAACAATCAGAATACAATGCGCATGTGTGTATTTTCAACGCCAGTTACGGAACGCAAATGCGCGAGTTTTTCTACACCAGTTGGGGTAACGCTATGCAGATTAGAAATTTTTAATTTCCTTTGTTCTGTTTTATTTTAATTCAAAAGTACTTAAGAATGAATCTGAAAGATCGATTCATTAACAATGTTTCATTTTAAATGCATCAAACATTAAGAAAATAAATAGAATCGTTTCAAATAATCAGCCGAAAAATTTTAAGCCTAGCCTCATGACTGTTGGGGAAAAAAAATGAAGCCGTACTCATTTGGCGGTGGGGAAAATGAAAAGATTTTTTTGGCGGGAAAGTTAGAATTTTAATTATTAATTAAAAATTAATTAAAAATTCAAAAAAAGGGCCATCCTATCTTTTAAGTTAGATCAAACTGCACACGATGTGCAAATTTGATTAAAATCGGTTAAGTAGTTTAGGAGTCCATCGCGGACAAACAACGTGACACTTAATTTATATATATTAAGATAATATTGAGATAACTTAAGATAAGTAGAACTACAAAAAAAAAAAATGGAAACAATTTAAAAAAAACAGGGAACGTTCTGATACGTCAAATGTACACAAAGGGTTAATAGTATCCAAAAAATCGAATTTGTTCTTTAAATATGTTTTTTTTCAACTGATTGAAATAAAGATTTGACACAAAACTACATTTGTAGTCACAAAATCACAAACCAAAGTTGATATATTTAAATCATTTCGTTTTTGAATTATCTAATGTTTTAACCTGCTTCTGAAATGACAGTTCAACAGCCGGTCACCTCCTGGTTGGCTTTGACTCACACTTTGACAGGTGTCTTCACTATATATGTTAAATACTGTGTGCCGAATTTTATCTATCTAGTTCTCTTCGTTTTGTAGTTATTGTGTTAACTTATATTCGAAAGCCGAAAGGACAGATGGACTTCCTTTGAGTGAATTTTGATCAAAATTTGCTAGAAATCTACAAATTTGGAATAAAGACCATTTACCAAATTTCATCCTACTAGATCAAAGCGTTTTTGAGTTATCTTTGTTCACAGACTGACATTTTGTGAAAATGTGTTTTTCAGATTCACGGAGGTCTAAAACGTGGAGATTCGTCAAAATCTCGAGTTCGAGTTTTTTAACGATTGCAATACTTTTTTCTCTATACTACGCATTTCAGGAAGCAAGAAAGCATAGACAAATTGCTATCGAACTAAACGGAAAGAATACAGGGTGTTAATTAATTATTGTCGGGGTTTCAATACCTCATAACTTTCGAATAAAAAATATTACCCAAAAACCGATTACGTATTCGTAAATTACAACTCAAAGAATTTTATTAATGATATTAAAGTGTAAAGCTTCCACAATTTGCACTTTGTAGGCATTCAGTTGAAGGCGATTATGTATTCGTAAATTACAACTCAAAGAATTATGAATACGTAAATTACAACTCAAAGAATTACGTATTCGTAAACTACAACTCAAAGAATTACGTATTCGTAAACTACAACTCAAAGAATTATGAATATGTAAATTGCAACTCAAAGAATTATGTATTCGTAAAGTACAACCCAAAGAATTATGTATTCGTAAAGTACAACTCAAAGAATTATGTATTCGTAAAGTACAACTCAAAGAATTATGTATTCGTAAAGTACAACTCAAAGAATTATGTATTCGTAAAGTACAACTCAAAGAATCGCCTTCAGCTGAATGCCTACAAAGTGCAAATTGTGCAAGCTTTACACTTTAATATCATTAATAAAATTCTTTGAGTTGTAATTTACGAATACGTAATCGGTTTTTGCGTAATATTTTTTATTCGAAAATTATGTGGTACGGAAACCCCGACAATAATTAATGAACACCCTGTATTATTGCTAAAAGTTTGTTCATCGTTCCTTTCTCTCTGATTATGACAATGAAATCTTTCATTGCTACATTTTGATATTCTCTGCGATCACATTGACACATTTCGCATGTCGATCAGCTTCCTCATTTCCCACAATTCCTTTCTGACCCGAGACCCAAATCGGCGCAATTGACAATGAATGGGCCGGAGGACGGTAAGTAGTTCAAGGATGGCCATTGTAGAATTGTGAGCAACTGATTTTAAGGATTCTAAGACACTTTTGCTCTCATTAAGGAAACTGGGGCATTTTGCACCGTCCATTTTTCAATTTTCAACTCCTCATTCACCAGAGACATGTCATCCTATTCTGAAAACATATAACATGTAGAAGTTTGAATTGCAAATAGGTCATAAGTTAACTTTTAACAGAATCAAAAGAGGCCAATGTGATAAAAATGTATTATTTTGCACTTATTCAAGATTTTAACGAATATCCATGTTTTAGAACTGCCTGAGTTCGAAAAAAATAATTTTTGGAAAATATTCGTATATCTATCTCTATCTGTGACAAAGATAACTCAAAAATCAATTTAGCTAGACAAATGAAATTTGGTATACAGGCCTAAAACCAAATTTGAAGATTTCTGTCAAATTTTAAGCAAAATCCTTTCAGAGAAAGCCTGCTTCTCTAGCTGTTCGAATATAAGTTAACATGATAATTACAAAACGAAGAGAGCTAGATAAATAAAATTCGGTACACTGATTTAACAATCTAAATTTTGTGTCAATTCTAACAGAGTTGATTGTTTGTCAGTCTGTACTCTCAGAAACATGAAACGACATAACTCAAAAACGTAATGACTTAAATTTATCACATTTGGTACGTGAGTTTGTGACTTTAAATATAATTTTATGTCAATTTTTTTTCTTCAATCGACTGTGAATAAGGTGTCTGAAATCCAAATTTGATTTTTGGATACTTTTGACGCATGCCAGGGATTAATCGCCAAAACACTCGCCAAGGATCACACGATAGATTCAGCGAAAATGCTAAATTCATGCCAAAGGTTAATATTTCGTAAATATTGTACACCAGTGCCATATAAAGCGTTCACGAAGATAAAATCTGTATCGGAGAGTACGCAAAAAAGTTTTGAGAAGACCACTTCAGTTTTTTTTTTTTTTTTTTTTGCACTTTTCTTAATACATATTTTTTTATCTTTTCAAATTTAGGTTGTCACAAGTGTAAAATTTTTCTCACTGTATTGAAATGGATTTTATTAATATTTATAGGCATTATTCGTCTGTCAAAGGTTTATTTATATATATATTTATTTTTTATTTTTATTTATTTATATATTTATAAGATGCTATTTATAATGAAAAATTTACGTTTTTCGGACTGTCAAATTACATGATATTAGATTTTTAAAAAATTGTTTTAAAATGAAAAGGTTCACAGTAATTATTGAATCTTTATTCACATTTTATGCTAATTATGGAATGATTTCATGATTAATTATCTTGCCTTTGAGTTCCTAAAAGTACTTGTGAGTTTGCAAATTATCATAATTTCGGTTTGTTATTAAAATGAAAATATATACTGAATGAAAGATATTTTGAGACATAAGAAATTTTATACTAATCCTAGTTATCTTTTTCATTCTAATATATATATTAATTTTTTCATTTGGTATAATATTTATTAAAAAAAATCTCCTTTATATTCGATTGAAATTACGAAGAATTTTACTAACAAAAATGTCCCAGTTCCGGTTGAAATTATGGAGATCTGCGATGAACCTATTAGTTGGATCTAATCTGAACTAAAACTTTTATGCATCACTTGATATTCTCTGAACGAAAAAGTGAATTTGCTTCATCAAACAAATCCCAAGATATCATAGTGATATTAAAAACTAAAGTCTTTTGGTTATCTATTTTAATCTGCACGTTGTCTTTTCGGTAATACAATCTTCCTTTGTGAGCCCTCATATAAAATGTTTACATAATTGAATAAATATTTGAAGAAACGAAAAATTTTGAATTTCAATGCTTAGAATTACGCAAAAAAAAAAAAAAAAAAAAAATATGAATAAATAAAAAAAAAATATATAAAAAAAATTATTAACCTTTAAGCGAAATATTAACCTTTGGCTTGAATTTAGCATTTTTACTGAATCGGTCGTGTCATCTGTGGCGAGTTTCCTGCCGATCAATTCCTGGAATACTCTTAACAATATCAGAAAATCGAATTTGTGTTTTAGATGCGTTTTTCCCAACCGATTGAAACAAAAACTTGTCACAAAATCGCATACCAAATTTAATATATTTACATCATTACTTCTTTGAGTTATCGCGTTTACATATTTATAAAAGAGCAGACCGACAGACGGCCAACCTGCAATTGAATTTAGCTCAAAATTTGATAGATGTTTAGACAATAGATGTTAAATCTATTAACCGAATCTTATCGATCTGGCTCTCTTTTTTTATAGTTATTGTGTTTATTTATATTCAAACAGCCGGACTGACGGATTTACTCAGTACAGATTTTACTCAAAATTTGATAGAAATCTACAAATTTGATGTAATGATCACATACCAAATTTCATCGGTCTAGTTCAAAGCATTTTTGAAATATCTTTGTCGCAGACAGACAGGCGGGCATTACCCAAAAATGTGCTTTTCGAACTCGGGGCGATCTAAAGCATATCAAAATAATGATACATCTTAGATACAGAACTGACAAATTGGAATGTAGATACCCATTTTTAAGTTTTATATTTGCTACCTAGTACAGTGGAAACATTTACAGGATTTCGTTATGTACTTTGGTTTTCAACACAGCATTTTTTAATCTTCTTATGCTGTGAGTGTGTGCTACTTGCAGCTGCTTCAGATTTCACGATTGCTACAAATATTGAGATGCATTCATCTGCAATTCACGATTGCTAAGAATGTGCAAACAGTCTCGAGATTTTTATGCCATGATTACGGGATTGTTTCGGCATATTTTAGGTCTTTAAATAAGAACACAATATCAAACTCTTTCAATTTCTGTTTAGCAGAGCCAGTTTCATTGAACACTGTTTTATGGACATCTTTTATTTCCTTACTATCTCTGTGGACCGAATTCCATTCCAAAATAATATGAGGGAAATTTTGACGTGGCCATTATAAATTTGAATAATGGTCAACGGCTTACCTAACACTACCTCTCTTTCACAATATACTGATTGAATAAGATTTAAAGTTTGACACTGAGGAATTTCAGTGTGCTCATTCCATGTGTCAGGGTATTTTTAATAAGAGAATAAAATACTTCGATTCAAATCTTACTTTTCAGCCTAATTAGTCTATCTTTCATATCAGAATTAGGAGTCAGTCCTCTATATAAGAGATATTAATTTAAACTAGATGGCAAGTTTAGTTTAGTTATATTAACGTTCTGTTTTAAAGCAACACTAGCGCTATTTTGAACCGCGGTCAGATGACGAGGACGACACCCGAGCTGGCACCCTCCCCCCTTTCCGCACCACACCAGCGGGTGGACGTTTGGCCCTGATGGATTTAGCGTGCACCATACCCGCTTACACAACGGTTCTTTGGTGGAATCGAATCTTGAATCTGAGATCCTCCGGTTCTGAAGCCGAGGTCTTACCACCAAATTACCGCAGCCCTCAAACCAAATGTCAAGATTCTACTCCTAGGTGGGCAGGGGTGGTCTCAAAAATCTGTATTGGCTTCTGGATCGGTGCTTTGCAGGTTCGAGGCCTTTTTCAAATGTCTACTGGTTGGTGTAGAAGTTTGGACAGTGTTGATCTCATCAAGAATATTTTGCAAAACTTCTTTCATGCAATTTCAACAATTTTGCATAACATTTTTTGTATCCTAATAACCTTGACTATTTGATGCAAAACAATAATTTTTAGTCAAATGAGTGATTAAATGAAGAAATGGACAGATATATAATAAGGATAGATTTATTAAACACATGTAGAAGTTAATGAAATTTACAAGAAATAAAAAAAAATCTTCCAAGATATTTGCTGATAAATAGAAGAAATAGTTTTCTTGTGTCAGCAGATTAATTTTCTATCATCTACAAAAGAAAAGAAAGAGTTAAAAAGATTAGATAAAGTTATAAGAAAGTTTTTTTTTAAAACACACTTTTATTAGTATATTAAATAATAGAAAAAAATAGTTTTTTTATCTTGATTATTTTTGAATTTTATATTTAATTTAAAAACCCTTATCTCTACTGAAGATAATAGAGGAGAATATCTGTACCGGT
This sequence comes from Argiope bruennichi, assembly GCF_947563725.1. NCBI lineage: Eukaryota > Metazoa > Arthropoda > Arachnida > Araneae > Araneidae > Argiope > Argiope bruennichi. The sequence continues at coordinate 21,966,531 of NC_079152.1, read as the reverse complement.
ACTCATCAGGCTAGGCATTTGATTTAGAGTTATTAAATTCTGTACAAGTATACAGGGTGTTTATAAAGTCCCGGACCCATTTTGATGTTTAATAACTCGTAAAATAATAAAGATATAAACAAACTTATGGCATTTATTGATGGAATAACTCATATATTTTCCTTTTCAGGTTTGAATATTTTTACTTTTCTAAATATCGTCTGCGCGTGTGGTTAATTTCAGATAATTTCATTTTCCAGTCTAAATAACTGTACTTTTCTAAATATTGTCTGCTTATTAATTGCATTTTTCTCTCTTTTGTTTTTGGCAACTATTGCAATGTTATGTTTACTTTTGATGCGTTTGTTCTATGTAGTACTTTTGTATGTGATGTTTTATTCGAGTGGATATTAAGGAGAATGCGTACACCACAAGAGAAAGCACAGATTTTATGGTGGTTCATAGAAATGAAATCGATAGGGCAAGCACAGAGAAATTTCAGAAGAATTTACCAAAAAGATCCTCCATCCAAAAACAGCATCTTGCGGTGGAAAAAGAATTTTCTAGACATTGGAAGTATCGAAGATAAGAAACGTTCCAGACGTCCTTGCACAAGTGATTTTGATGTTGAGCGTGTCAGAGAGACATTTTTACACAATCCTAGAATATCTGTGAGATCAGCGGCAACAGAATTGGATATCCCAATTTCGATGGTGTACAAGGTTATTAAGAAAAAATTAAGACTGCATGCATACAAAGTTCAAACTGTTCAAGTTTTGGAACCGAACGATAGGCCTAGGAGGATGGCCTTTGCAACAGATATGCTAAGGAGGATAGAAGATGCTGCTGATTTTCTGAAGAGCATAATGTTCTCCGATGAAGCATCCTTTCATGTTTCTGGCATTGTTAATCGCCATAATGTGCGCAAATGGCTCTGAGGAAGCTCACATGCTTGTCGCTACCTGGCGTGAAATTGGCTATCGACTTGATATTCTCCGTGCGACGAAGGGGGCACACGTGGAAGTTCATCGACAAGGGTCATGAAACTTTTTGAGTCTATTTAACCATTTATGTTATTAATTTAAATCTATCTTTATTATTTTATGAGTTATTAAACATCAAAATGGGTCCGGGACTTTATAAACACCCTGTATATTGGATTAGTGTACCAAGAAGCGATTTCTTTGAAATTAATGAGTTAAAAATTATAATCATGATTTTGACACTTTTCCGCAATGACTCCCCAAAATATTATTGCACAAAAATTTTAAAAATATTTTTATTATGATGCCAGTTCAATTACTGCGCATTTTCCCTTCATTTGAATTACTTTTTTTTTGTATCTGGTTCAATACTAGATTTTATTAACTCTAAAGAAGTTCAAACTATTTTCGTTGTTTTTATCAAATATTTAATCTTGTGGTTTTCTGTCATTTTTTTAATGGAAGTATGATGTTATTAGAGTTGATTACTCTTATTTGCGTAATAAATAGAATAGGTTTTGATATCTTTCACAATTTGATACCTAAAAACAGTTTGTTGAAAAATCATGAACATTAAGATATGCATAAAGAATTAATTGAAATTAAATGCAAGCAATACACCTGATAGATCCTTTGATTGTCAGAAGCGGCTAATTCTAAACATTAGGGAATCTCCGAATCAGCTCTTTGTTTAATTCACTATCAACTGGGGGAACGTATAAAATCAAAAGTCACTGATTAATTTGTAATCAAGTTCTAAAAATATTAAATTAATGTAGTATCAAGAAATCAACGAAATAGATGTTCATAATTCATCAGAAAATTTTTCAAGAATTGTATTGCAGTTATGAAATTCCGTTTTTATATTCTTGAAGCAATTCAAGTTGCATAAAACTGTATAAAAATTATTTAAATCCTAGAAGTTTCTGAAAAGAAATAAGAAAAGATGAAAACTGAATGGCTGTACCTGTGTTTATTATTTGTTTAAACTTGATTAATCTGTTATTGGATGGGTTCTGCATCAGGATTTGATCGCTGCAAAAATTTCAAACATTACATAATATTAACGATTTATGAAAACTCAAAAGCATTTCAATCATATTTTTTATTACTTGAACTATTTTTATTGATAAATAACAAGTGATGAATGACATTATAAATGTAAACTTGGAGAAAATAACTGTCAACTTTGCTCTTACCACATTCTTAATTAACAATATTTAAAAGTATCAAGAGAACAGTATGAGTATTTGACATTTTCTTCCGTTCATTACACGTCTGTTTTCCAAAGAGGTATTATAATCTACATTCAAAATTCTGCGAATACCTGCCAACGTTATTTTCTTGAATTTGTAAATTGTTTTTGCTTGTCTTACATTCTTTTCATCCGTTAGTAAATTGTAAATTAATTTACAACTACAGTTTATCTACAGTCACGTGTTATTAGAGAAATTTTAATTGAGATTCAAAGTTTATCCTCCCACGGGCGTTTCATATATGGGTTAGATGAGAAGCTTCTGAAATTGTGGTTGGTTCGCTCCCCTTGTTGAGTACAGAATGGGTGTAGGGTGATTACCCCTATTGATGACTTGACATGCTTCCTATGGGAAGAGTTGTACTGTGGCCGGTGACACCCTTACGATTAGTTCCCGAGAAGGCTTTCATGGAGTTGTTGGGTTATTCAGATTTTTCTGTGTGCTTTCGGGTGAATCAAAGTAGTCAGTTATGATCATATAGCGTTTGGTGACGAAAAGCACTAAAGTTTGAATACAACTAGCTTATATATACAGCAAAGAAGTATTTTGCAACTTATTACTAGATGTTAGCGAACAATAGAATAACACTAGTGCTCATTACCGAAGTTAAAAGGCTATAGACAGAAATTGCTTGGCTCGTTTATGGATCAATCTCCGAATTCAATTCTGTTGTGTTGTTGTTGCTTATGGCACTTGTCATGGACAAGTTTGCTGATGAAGTCAGTCATTTTAAGCCGAGCTTTAGCGTCTCTTGTTTCAGTAGCGCCATCTGGGGCTAAGAATATGTCTTAGCTACTTATGCGTCGCAGCCCTTCGCACAGGGTGAACTTCATTCATATATTTATTTCACTCATCCCCAGATCGTAATTTAGACCTTAATCAGAGACCGATCATCACTGATCCAGTACCCACAGTGGTATTGTCTCGACTTGGAGGACTTTGTGGCTACAGCAGATTTATACGTGCACCAGCCACCATGTACACGGAGAGTCTTAGGCCGGCGGAGTTTGAACTCACAGCCCAAGGAATGTGAATCTAATGCTCTACCAATCAGGCTATTCTGGCCTTAAATTAAATTCCGATTCTGGAGTTGTTGATTGTTTATTGAAGCGATTTCTAATCTCTTGTAAAATAAATAACATTTTGATTACTAGGATCATTCTGTCAATATCCGATTTATTTTATATTTATACTGAAATGGCAATTTAAAGGAATTTAAGCTGAAATTTTACCTCACTCCTGTTTTTCTTCGGTTCGTCTTCATTCACTGAAGAGATGGCTTCAACGAGCAGGGTACTGTTCCTGTCCTCATCCCCGGTCTTGATGAGGGATTTCTGTACTTTGTACTTGTGTCCGTCCACCTCCACCTCTTCCTCTGTAGTGTTAGCGAAAGTGTTGTTAAGGAAGGCGGCATCCTCGAGGGTCTCTTTGAACACGTGTTCCATCGCCTCTGCAAACGAAAGAGCAGAAATGTGATTCTCTTCGTTGACAAATAATAAAGAATGAAATATAAAATGAATAAATCAGTAAGCAGGAAATACACAATTTGGGACTTCTTTCTGAAAATTCTATAAAGCAATACAATTTCCTCATCGCGCTATAGTAGAAGACGAAAGCCAAAGTTCACCCCTCAGAACTTGATAGGCAAATTTGAAGTTAGTTAAATTTATACCATTAACTGCTTCGACCTCTTCGGAAAATGCGTATCTAAATTGTGTCTCAAAAATTTAGCGATGACGAGTACACTCGTCAAACACAGAATTTGTAATATGAAATTGTATTGTAATGAAGTGACATTTTTTTTATTTCAATAATCATATTTATTTATTTACTTAAACTAACATGCATTTTTTTGCATATGAATGAAAAGAAACAAAAAAAAATTAATTTATTATTTTAATTTGCATTTAGAGAATGGTATTGAGCAAAGCATGGTATAACGCATAGTAATCTTTTATTCGTTCCTTGTTCCTTTGATTTCGACTTGGTTTCAAAATATTTTAAACATCTTGTCATTTCCGAATATGTTTGAGTTTTTACTAAAATTGTGATTCAAACTGAAAATTCTCACTACTTATTACCCTGATGAATAAACTCGTCATAACACAAAATGTTGTATTTTTTCCATGACGAGTATACTCGTCAAAAACAATTAACTAGTTAATATTCATTCCACTATTCCGTTAATTTTATTTTAGGAAGAAAAATCACGAGTTCAGTAATATTTTCATCTTTGGAGGTTTTTACAATTTTCTTAGGTTTTGGTTTCCACAAACCCAAAAAAGTATTTTACAAACCTATGAAAAAATTGTAATTTCAAAAACTTGGAGGTAATGTTGTATTTTATGTAATATTGTTTATCTAAGTACGATTTTTTTTCTTAAATTATTATTTTGTTGCTACATGGACATTTTTCTTAAAATCGTTTCTCATTTTCTTAATTTTTTTAGAATACCTGTTATTTTAGCATATGTCAGTTAGAATTAAAAGATTTTATTCTATATAGCTTTTTCTGATAAAGAAAAGTGTCTGAATGATTAACTTTAACTCTTTACAACAGCATATGTTATACGCATATTCAAATAAAAAAAATGTAAATACTAAAAATTGTTGATTTGCTTTAAATTATTATAAATTCTTTTAAAATTAAGAGAACGAAAGAAAGACACGAATACCTAAATGATTTGATTTATTGATGTTTAGTTTAGTTAGATTAACATTCCATTTTAAAGCAACACTAGGGCTATTTTGTGAGGACTTCGTAATTTTGAACTGCCGTCAAATGACGAAGACGATACCTGAGCTGGCACCACCCTCTCCAGATTTCCACTCCATACTAGAAGAGAATGTTACAGGACTGATGATTTTAAATTTCTAACTTCGATTATGTTCATCAAAAATTTATATAAAAAAAATTAAATAAAATTTATACTATTACTTTATATTAAATCTTGAAATTGGTTAAATTTATGTGGACTAAAGTTTAAAGCTTTGAACAAAGCTAATTAAATAAAAATTAGGACGGACAAAGATTTATTGGCAACATTATGCAAAAAAAAAAAAAAAAAAAAAAATTCAGAAGCTGCTGTGCGCATTTCCGTTCTTTTGAATGTATTTTATAATACTCCTTATCTTGGTTACAAAAGTGTGAGAATATTTGTTTTGCTTCTCCGTTTAAAATGACTGAAATTACTTTCTAAAATTGTATTTTCTTCTTGAAAATATTTATAACATCAAAATATAACTCGCTCATTCATTCATTCATTCATTGATAACGAATTCTTAATTATTTAGGAACATATTTGAAATTTGTCTTTTTCTAGGGCAGTAAAATTTTCCTTTAAAATATAACTATAAGCTGCTGGAAGGATTTAATTGATATCTTTCTATCCAAAATAAATACTTATTAAATTTACGAACCGGAAATCAGTTCCCTTGCTAAAATGTAAAATATATTTGTTGCTCAAATTTTGAATTGCATTTTGCAATATTCATTACAAAAAATGAAGAAACATTTTTTTTGAATAATCATTCTGCGTATTTTGTGCAATAAATATAATTTTTTATTTATTTCGATGCATTTTTAATGAATCTCATTGTTTCGGAGCTTTGTTTAAGTTAGATATCCTTTGGCTGCATATCTGATGCATTACTGAAAATATACTGTAGCAAAAGAAACACATAATTTTAACAAAAGTATGGGTATTAACATAGCAACATTTAATCGCTAAAAATTGTCAAAGATATCATGCTCATTCGAACCAAGGGATAATCTCCAAAAATGTTATTTTAGTCTATTAAATAAATTCCCCAATGTTATGCTTTTAATCCTAAAATTTGTCTATGGTATACAATTAATACAAAAGTATTGAAATATAATTAAAAAAATAAAAATGATAATTCCTTTCATTCCAATTAATAATTATAATTAAAATATTTCAGAGCGCAAAACATAAAAATTGTGATTCCAATATTATTTTAAAAAAAGCAGGCGATTTTTCCTTCAATATATATACAAAAAGAAAATCCAAACGATAAATTCTTAATTTGTATCACGAAATGTCATTCCTTTCATTTAATTAAAAGAAGAATAATTGTAAACGATAATTATTTTCTTCAAATATGTTTAAAACGCAGACGATAAACGTTAGTTCTTGGCGTCAGATACAATTTTTCGCATTTGTTTAAAACTTCAAAGTTTTTAAATAATATAAAAGAATCTGTTTGCACATTATTTTAATAATATATGTTACTTTATCACTATTTATTTTGAAATCAATACTGAATTATGCGACCGTAATAAAATCATTATCTACGATTGCTTCGATATGTAATATTTAATTGTATTTGTCAAAGAAATGGAAGGAATTTGGAAAAACAAACATAAGAAATCTTACCTTTATCTTACAGCTTATCGAGAGGATTTTTTTTCTTCATTTATATTGATTTGATTGCGTTAAATGCATTAATTTCGCTTTAAATGTATGAGGTTTCAGTGTAGCAAAGAACGAATTAACTCTGTTTTAGGAAGATCCAATTATATTTACGTTGCATTTTGAAACGATACGAAGCTATGCTTGAATAGACCTCATAATTTTGAACCATGGTCAGAGTTAAACTGACACCCATATCTCTGAACTTTCATTCCATGCCGCGCCGGGGGGGGGGATATTTGGTCACATCGGATATAACATGCATTAGATCCACTTACACGTCGATTCTGAAATAGAATGAGGTTTCGATTTTGGAATCCTCCTCTCCCCAAAATCGGGATCTTACTATTAATCTACTTGGTCTCAGAAGGGTTAAATATATATATCAAAGGTCTAGTGAAAATAAATGGCAATAGAGACAAAATGCACTCCCCTCCATTTTTTTGTCTTTAGCGGTTAAATAAGTGTAAATAACGTTTTCGGCTTGTAATTATTTTTTTCTGTACTACTTCATATTTTACTTTAAGAAAATGACACGAACGTATTAAATTTTGCATGGTATCTTGGCATCCTTTTTGTCCTCATCCCGATCTCGGTTACTACACGTTTGATGAAAATTTTTTAAGCGATTTTTTCTGTGTATAAGTGTTTCAAAAAATTGCCACTTTTGTTTGTCTCCTTCAACATAATCAATCTACGTCACTCTGAATTTTTTTTGAATACAAACATCAAAGCATATTAAATTTACATTTAGTTTAGTTGAGCTATATTAACGTCCCGTTTTAAAGCAACACTAGGGCTATTTTGGGACGCGGTCAGATGACGAGGACAACATCTGAGCTGGCACTCCCCTCCCCAAACTTCCACGCCACACCACCGGAAGGACGTTTGGTATCGACGGATTTAACGAGCACCACACCCGCGTACTAAGACTGTTCTTCGGTGGAATCGGGTCTCGAACCGAAACCTTCCGGTTCCGAATCCGAGATCTTACCACCAGGCCACCGCGGCCCCTATGATATTCAGTTCCCGATATATCAGAAAGTTCACTAAGCTTTTTGGTCGCCATGTTTTTTAAAGCACGTTCTTCCATCGGTACTTACGTTCGAGTTGCTTGATGTAGTGATTCACTTGCTTGAAGGTGAAAATGGCGGCGTTGAAGGGGAGAGGAACTTCCTCCTCACCCTCCTGGGTCTCTTCTCCTTCATCATCGTGAGGTTTCTTTTCATCTTCCACAGCATGCGTGTCCTCTTCCTCTGGACCTTGCGGTTCTTCCCCACCTTCGGGTTCTGGCTCCTCCTCCTCGTCAAGTGTTTCTTCACCTCCTTTCGAGGGAGGTTCATGATCCTCTTCCTCTTCGGGCTCCTCTTTGCGCTCATCCTCAGGATGTTTTTCTTCCGGAATTCTGTGAAGAAAACAAAATGAAGCGAAAATAGCATTGCAATTCATATATCAAAGATCAATGATCTAACCTCCCGATGGATCTAGGAATGATCACGCTGATATTACCTTCGAGAGCTTTATCAAGAGGTCGCCGAATTTAATTTCGAGAACTTATAGATTTTCTTTTAACCTCTTCATTGTCCGTAACGCATCCCGCCCGTTCTAGTGAAACTTCTGAGGGGCAGCCGTAACGCGCTTCAAGCGTTCTTCAACATTTTAAAACTTTTAAACGTTTAAAACGCTTTGTAAATGTTTACTTGTTTGAGTTTTTATTTTTGTTTGTTCTAATAAGGTGAAAAACAGAAATTTTCACTAACAGGTTTGGTTTAATTATATTAACGTCCCGTTTAAAGCAACACTAGGGCTATTTTGGGACGGACCTCGTCATTTTGAACCGCGGGCAGATGACGAGAACGACACCTGAGCTGGCACCCCCCTCTCCACACCACACCAGCGGGAGGACGTTTGGTCATGACGGATTTAACGTGCAACAGACCCCCTTACACGACGGTTCTTCGGTGGAATCGGGTCACGAACCTGAAACCCTTCGGTTCCGAAGCCGAGACCTTACCACCAGGCCACCGCGGCCACTTCACGAACAGGAGAGGACGGCGAAAGGGTTAAGTTTCCGAGCACCAATTATTTTGATCCTATAGCTTTCAGGTTAAAAAAGCAATTAAAGCGACTGGATCATTTTTTTTTCACTTAATCGTATCTTTGATCCTTCAGAATACTCATCCAAAGATGATTAACCCTTAACGTTTTGTTAATCAAAAACTAATTAGATGCTTATAATGTTTTAATGGTTGCATTTACTTGTGAAATTCTTTTAAAAATAGCGCAGTTACATTAATCAATAGTTAAAAATAGTAGTTGTTTTCTATAGTGTCTATAGTGAACAAAAAAATATGTTTTTTAAGTCTAAAATATGCATGCTACTCGATGCCCTTTTAGCAGTTCCAGTTGAATGCTTTTCCTGAATTTACTTAACTATTTAATTAGATGACACATCGTATTAAGTGGATTTATTATTATTTTAATTTCTATAATAATATAAGGGCATTTGCGATATAGAGGCGTTTTTAATTGATTTTTGCTTTTTAACTAACTTAAAACTTTCACTTTATTGCAAATTTAAAATTAATAATTCGATACGTGAATCAGACTCGTCATTGTTTGCGAAGGGGTTAAGAAGATATAAATATGAATTACCAGCTCTTAAGGTGTACGTACACACTTGAAGATTTTTTTTAAAATTTTAACTTTAAAAGTCCAGTTTTTTCACAGTAGGTCATTAATATATGTTTAAACTCATTTCAGTGAGAAAAAACCACATTACACTAATTATTAATTAATTAAATTATATTTAATAAGCTAATTAGCCTATTTTGTGAAACATGATATTTTAAATTCTAATTTGCACAGACACATAATTCTAGTTGGAAATGATGCCTAATATGAGTCTTCATGTTGTCTGCCTCAATCAAGTTATAAAAATATATAGTTTTTTTTAAACAATTTTTTCATCAACAATGAATAGAAAAAGCGAGATTTTTTCTGTCATTTTAACTTTTAAAAAGCTATAAAAAATTTATTTCTATAAATATAACTTTGATTGAGGCACAAAACATCCGCTATTTCATACAGCTTATTTTGATATATAAATAACTGTATTTGGTTCATTTCTTGTTGAGTTATGATTGTTTGAATGAAGCAACATAGTGGGAAAATACCATTCTTCATAAAATGAGTTTTAAAAACTCCGTAACTAGAGTTTTTAATGAAAGCTCCTCAAGAAAAATAATTATAACTCGAGAAATATTTCGAATATTGATAACATCTTGGTATCGTTTGAAAGCTAAAGGACCAGACAACATTATTAAGCAATAAAAAAATATTCGATATTTTGAACGATTTTCGAAGTTTCAAGTGTGTACATACACCTTAAATTAAACGTTAAAAAAAAATCAAAATCCATTTCCGCCGTTTTGAAGTTTAAGCAATTATCGGCAATAGCTTCTTATTTTGATTTTGATTGCTTTTTGCCTATTCATTCCAAAAATACATATTTCTACAATGAAATTTTATTATTAACTGAAAGCTATTTTTCCTCAGTCACTTTGAGCAAGTTTATAACCCATTCTATTTCCAGTCATGTCCAGATATAATTCATACTCTTTCTTGCATGCCATTACGAAACATTCGTGTCAGTTTATGTTCACGCGATGCATGCAAAATCCGCCAGGTCAATTTAATTTTGAAATTTACTTTGGCCATGAAATTTAATACATATCCACGCTTTTAGTAAAAACTTGCTATAATTTGTTGGGTTTTTATTTGATTTGATTTCTAATTACTGACATTACTGACATACACACACACTTATATTTATACATAGAGGAGAATTTGAAGTATATATGTTGCTGTCAATATGAATAATCGGTTGTTATTAATACTAACCGGTCATTATCAACAATAATCACTTCTTTTGGTCAAAGTGAGAAATACCACAAATAATTCACTTTAACCGGTTATTATTAATAATAATTCCCAATAAAATTTGTTCAATGTGATTAAACGGTTTATATAGGATTGGGACTTGAGTGTGCCTCTTTGTATATGTTTTTCAAACTTGCTATAAAGTTTTTCTATGACATTTTTTTCTAACTTTCTTTTCTTTATTTCATAATTAATGAGTCTAGACTTATTTTTCGGGGGAGGGGAGGAGATAAGACATTGAAAAATCCCAATATCTATCTGTTGAAGAAAAAAAAAATGTATATTTTGAAGCTTTTTTTTTTTTTTAAAAAAAAAGGATGGATTTAATGGGGGATATAGTAGATTATAATTTTTCCTTTGAGAGGGATCAATCGATGTCCCCTCTAATTTTTTTATGTGGTATCACGGTCCATGGATTTTAGTGGTCTGTGGTACAAGGGTGTGGAAATCCCACGAAGATTTCAGGGTGTGGAGGTTGGCTCCCCCATATATACGCCCTTGAATGGATTTAAATACATAAAAAAGTGCAAAGGTTTGTTGTTTTTTATATATAAGTATTCCTAGCATCTAATTTTTGTGGTTAAATTCCCAAAAGAACAGACATGGCTTTACCTAAAAACTAACTAATTTTATTAACTTACTTTAATACTAACTAATATTATGTTGCTGTTGTTACTTATGGCACTTGCCACGGACAAGCCCGCTGTTCGAAGACGGCCAATTTAAGCCTAAGGGGGAGAGCCTCTTGTTTTTTATCGTAGAGCCAACTTCGGCCAAGAGTACGACTTTGCTACTCACACATCACTCATTCGCTCGCACAGCCCCTTTTTACAGAAGGGCACATTCACACATAGAACAGGAAGAACAACCATGCCCAAACCGGGAATCAAACCCGGGACGCCCAGATCACGGGGAAGACGCGCTACCCCTATGCCAGGACGCCGGCACTAATATTATTAATTATTAATACTAACCGGTGACATTGACTTCATTGGTTATTGCTTGTTTGTTTGTTTCTTATGGCACTTGCCACTGACAAGCCCGCTGTTACCAGCGATTTAAGCCTGAGGGGGACGTCTCTTATTTTTTATAGCAGCGCCAACTAGGGCCAAGAGTACGACTTTGCCACTTCACGCATCATTCATTCGCTTGCACAACCCCTTTTTTACAGGAGGGCACATTCACACATCTCACAGATAGAACAACAGAAGAACAACCATGCCCAAACCGGGACTCGAACCCGGGACGCCCAGATCACGGGGAAGACGCGCTACCCCTATGCCAGGACGCCGGCTCATTGGTTATTAATAATAATAACCGGTTAATGTGATAAATGCTCATAAATTACTCACTTTAACCGGCTTATTTGGTAATTATTAGTAATGACCGGTTAGTATTAATAATAACCGATTATTCACATTGACTAGAATATATCAATTTCAGCTCAAAATATTTCTTGCATAACAGGTGGACCGCATAAACAAACAAACAAAAAAAGCACTGTTAATGTAAAAGACACTGTACAGGAGTAGAATCCGAAAGCTATGCAACGCATCTCTGCAAGAAAAGAATCTACAAATCAAAGGATGAAAAACACCGTATTTTGTTTTCGTCACTTTAAAGAAGTGGGAATTAAATTCGCCAAGCAAGCGAAATGTCGTTTGACAGGCAGGCACTTTGTTTCGGTTTAATGGCTCAGATGCAAAGGCATTTGAAGGAGAAGTTTCTTTGTTCAGCATCAAGGGCAACAGGCAGGTGTGTTGAAATATTGTTTTATTTCTGTAGCTTCACCCGATGGTTGTATAAATTAAATTGGGAGGGCTATTGTTAGGTGCTTAATTTTTAAAAAGCTGCAAAGACAAATCAAAAGAAAACTAAAGTCCTTGGTAATTATTTACACGCGTTAACGAAGCAGATCATGTCATGATAAAATCGAGGATCATTTGAATAGCGTTATTACTGCTGACAAGTTCAAGGGAGTTTCCTGACTCGCTGCTTGAGAACGTTCTAAATTCTTCGCTTTCATCATGTAACTGCTTACCCATATATGGAATTATTCGATTTTTTAGCTCATATTGAAATAAATTCATTTATAGATATTAAAACTTGATACGAAGGCGCCATGGAACTCGTAAACATCTGTTATACGGTGATTTTCTCAAACTATAAAATGTCACTAACTTGAAAATAGAAAATCAAAACAATCCATTGGTTAACCCTTTCAATACCATCTTTTCTTTTCCGAAATTAAGATAATTTAGGGCTCTAATGGGTCAAATAAAGTATAAGTATCTATATTCTGCTAAAATGAACACAAAAATTAACTATAGGTGCAATTTTTGAGGTGGGTCATATGTGTCACAGTGGTCTTTTTAAATGGGACACATATGTCTCATTAGGTTGAGGCCACCATAAAAGTTGTGTCTCTTGAAAAGTTGAGTCTCTAGTTCATGTAATATTTTAAAACAATTTTATTGCAAGAAAATTCTTACCAATTACATATCCAACATTATTCATGACATTTCTATATATGATACATTGCGAAACAACTTTCAACTTTACTCATGGCACATGCAGTTTTCGTTCGGGTTTCTTTATTACTAAGATGTAGATAAAAATTACACTAACATATGAATGTAATCACAGAAAACCGTTGGGACATGCACTTCAATAAATTCCCCACTTACTTATCCCTTTCGATGATTTAAAAATATCAGTGGGATATACATGTCCCGGTGGGGCCCAAAGGATTAATACAAACTAACCAGACAATCTTGTGATAGTTAATTTGATGTTTTTTGTGTCGTTATCATTTGATGTCTCTTTTGTTATTAACTCATAGATGTATTTTGCGTCATTATCAAGTTACTGACATAAGAGATCTAATTACCGAGAATGGAGAATCTTCATATTCAATTCGAATCGTAATTATTATTTGGAAATTGAAAGTTACTTCTTTCATGTAGAGCATTTTTTACAACAATAGTAACTTTTTCTGGATAAAGAAAATTATTATTTAGACTTGTAAAAATGAAAATAAAGTGATGTGGCGTATGACTCTAGGTTACTCACCCTCTAAACCCGAGTGGACAACCACTACATTTCACTGATAGTTTATTTAGAATAATATACCATTTTCAATGAACCTGAGCGCTGATTTGGAACTGTTTGTTCATTTAAAGCATGAACAGATAAGCTGGTATTAGACTCACTAGACTTCCATTCGGGGATGGCCCTTGCCATCTAATGAAGGTTTATACTGACTTTAACCATCCTAAAACAGCCCTCGTGTTGCCTCGAAAGTCGAGACTTTGCCATAATTAAACTAAACAAAGTTTGTTACCGGCAATTGATGATACAGTTGGAAGTCTGTTCTTAAGTTGTTTGTACAACTCTCTTGGCGAAAACGATAACGATATGGTTTAAGAAGGCAGGAGCTGTGAATTTTCCCTATGTATTATTATTGAAAAATGAATATAATATTATAAGAATTGGCAACTTTCCTTGACATTAAAGCTTCCTTTGATAACATGGAGTGGTCGTTTTTATTTCAGTTAATATTCAATTTTTAACAAATACAATGTACCAAAATTTTATAGGTACTTCATTTGTGATTACATAAAGTATGATAGCTTCTATTACGCCAGTTATTTAATTTGTATTATTAATTATAATAAGGGTTACCCATAGGTATCAGTGATTGTATCAGCCATTTGAAATATTTACATGAACTTGGTTTTAAATTTATGAATCATATTGTTACGAATCTGCGATGCGGCTTCCCAGCATAGCTGGTTCCATAGGAGGTCCCAGAGCTTGGCGACGAATTTGGCGATTTTGGCGCCAAAATAGATTATACCCGAAACATCGAGAATTTTCCCGATCCGTCGAGTAGGAACGGAGATACGCCTCGAACGTTCCTGATTGGTTGAGAGGCGTCTAGCCCCGCCTCCTGAGACCTATAAAAGGAAGCAGCCGCAGCTGCCGTTCAGTCGTGGACCTGGACGGTGAATTGAGAAGAAGTCGGAACGGCAGAGCAGAGTAGTGTGAACCAACGGTGAGTGGAGTGGTGAATTGAGTAGTCGGGAGCGACAGAGAAGAGTGGTCGTGGACCAGTGGAGTCGAAGAGTAGTCGGAAGCGCCGGGGAAGAACTCGTCTTCCAGGGACTAGCGGAGCAGCGACGGAGTAGAGCTGCTGTGTATGCTGCACGTCTCTGCGGAAGATAATCGTCTTCTGTGCTGTATATAGTTGTCGTCTTTGTGCTGTCCTGTGTGTCTTCGTGTAAATAAACGTCGTTGTTTCATTTTCTACTGCCGTCTGGTGATTGAGCGTTCTCTACACCATATAACACCCACTATCCAAACGAACCCCGGAAATTTCGTAACAATATGTACTATATTAAGGTCATTGTAAATGACCTGATGCTCACAGCCTATAGTAAGGTGTAGAATAGTTTGGAGAACAAAATAGATTAAATTTATCCATTTATAAAAGCCAAGCTTCGCCCTTTAGAGCAATTCCTTCCTATAAACACTCAAAAAAATTGACAGATTTAAATAGGGAACTAATTTTTAGTATTTATTTTTTTAATTAAAATTTGTCAACGGGCTTAAGTATTTAAGTATTTTTATAGAAAGCATTTTAACTTATTTTACATTTTAACCAGGTACTAATCATGTATTAAAATCTTGATATGCTGATTTTTTTATAATACTTTATCTAAATTTCGTATATATAAGAAGAAAAAATAAATAAATACAACTTTAAATTTTTTTCATGTTTTTTTTTTTTTCAAATTTTTTCAAAAATTTTGAATTTTTATTTAGGAAGTGGTATATTGTAGAAAGTAACTGTTAAAAATTTCAGATAAGTATCAATTTTTGAAAATTTCGACTTTATTAAAATAACAAAGTTGTCGAAAAATACTTCGCACGTTTCTATGAGTCACATTGGTTGTGGTGTACATTTCTATCGGTAAGAGTTCACGGACAGAAAAAAAAAGTTCAAAAGAAACTAGTTCAATATTCTAAAAGTGTTTTTATACGATTTCAAATAGTGCCATAAGGGTCGATTAAAAAACAGGGGTAAAAATTGATTATGATATTCTAGAATTAACATTTTAACCCAGTTAAGAAGACTTGAACTTATCTTTCGGTGGCAATAATGTTCTCGAAAACTATTACTTTATGTTTTCTAAGAACTGGTCGCCACAAAGTAAGATTTATTTTTCTTTTCCAATTTTAATTTTCACCACTTATTTTCTTGATAATAAAACACCATAATACCGCTTGAAATCATAAAGCAACATTTTCATTTAGTATTTTTTTTTTCCCCCGATTCGCTAATTCTGACTAATACAAAATTGCTCATGAACTTTTTCCGATAAGCTTGCTTTTTTTGACCAAACTGAATCATTAAAAAAATCGAGATATCATTCTGAAATCTGTACCATTTATATAACACTTACTTGTATAGAATTCCAAAAATTTTGCAAATATATATATATATATATATATATATATATATATATTTAAATTTACCTTTTATTAATATTTACTCTTGATTTAATTAATTTACCATTACGTTTGTCAGTTAAATTTATAGATTTTTGTTTATAACCCGCAATTTTTTAGTACAAAGTTTTTCTCAAAATTTATAATAATTTTATTTTACCCGGAAAACCGATGTTTAAATTTCCAGCCTTTTCCACCTTTTATCAAGTAACAGGGTGCATATTTAGAGGCTTATTTTGAATAGCCAACACAAAAACTTAGACCAATAAAATTGCTGCTATGAATTTTTTTCACGTTTTGATATTTTTCATGGCTGTTTGATTGGACTACATTCCATCGTATGCATTTCACTGTAATAACTGAATAGTGAACTTTATTACCTATATTTTTATGAGCGAACTTTTTATTGGTGCTTTTATGATGTATTTTCTTTCTTTAATTCATATATTTATGCTCCTTTCTATGAATTTTCTGTTTGAGTTTTTATCAGTTCATGCTTCTATTTATTTTCAACAAGATTTTTTGATAGTCAAAGGTCTTTGATCTACTTCACTGAGAACATCTTACGAACCTGAGTGTCGTCTCGTCTTTGTATGAACATAAATATTTGTTTGGTTTGATTAAATAGCTTATCTGTGATTTTAATCTATTTTCTAATCTTGTTTTATTGCAGTGGATTTACTGAATAAATTGCTTTCTTTTCCTATTTATTTTTATCCAAACCTTTGTACTGACTCTATATCACTTGAAATATATACTTTTGTAGTGCCGTTTTCTTTATTTCTAATTCATTTTGATTTTACTCGCTTTTATTTAAAAACAGACATATTATTTTTCTCATTTTTTATCGCTATTTCTCGAAACCCCCGTGGGGGGCACTTCGAAAAGAGAATGAGATGCTTCCGATATGGTGGTTGGATCTCGCCACCCTGGAGGGTACACAAAAAGGTGGGGGATCTAGCTCTACCCATTGATAACGGGACGTGCTTCCTTATTGAAGGGTTGTACCGTGACCGGTGATGGCCCTTAGGACTCAACCACAGTTGCCGCCAGTGTTGCTGTTGCGGCGGTCCGGTCATTCAGTATTTTCGTCCGTGTGCCTTCGGGCGGTTCGGAGAGTTAATGATATGACTTTTACTCATATATCATCTTACGTTGTTTTAATTGCTACCTATTTACCGCTTTCGGAAACAATTAGCCTTTAATTGCTTAATTGCTTTATTCAAAATACCACAACGAAACCGAGAATGAGATATTTTCCGAATAAAGTATTCAGACTCTATCTGTATTTGGAGGCTTAACCCTTTCCAGTAAGATTTAATAATGAAAAATTGTGTATGAAATAACTTTTTAAGTCTTATTTAAGAAAAACTTAGTTTATTTTATAATTCTTACTTATTATTACTTAAAATTAGGTTATTGATATGGATATAATTGTAATTCGTAAGTTCATATTCAGCACTTTTTAAAAGACTTCAAATGATTTCAGATTAGCATCTGATTTTCGTGTTCACTCCCGTAATTTTTTTCATTTTTTTACCTCAGGCATATCTATTTCCTTCCAAATCCATTCTTCTGATGATATTACTATGACTCCAGAGCATTCATTAAAATCATTTATTAGTCGCTATGCGCGTTTTCACCTTCTTGATAATATTTTACTATCATTAGATTTATTATCAGTATCAGGTATACTTATTTCTTCTGATTTTACTAAATCCCTCCAATTACCTTGATCTTCATAATCTGCGCTACTCTTATTGATTATAGTGTTTATTTCACAACATGTTTTCCCTTTAGTAAGACAGATGTTCACGTTAAATGTTTATAAGAAAGAAATCCACTGTCTAACAACAATTTGGCTGTGACTTATACTAAAATAATCTAACGGTAAACAATATGCGATAGTGATCTATGGTATCAACATAGGAAATAAAAGTACTCCCGGATTCAATACACTAGGAATTTTAAACCTGATTCATTATCATATTTAACAGTAACTTTAGTCGCATGACGAGCATAGAGCTATACTCATCATTTTATTGGATTGGTTTAGTTATATTAACGTCCCGTTGTAAAGCAACACTAGGGCTATTTTGGGACGGACCTCGTCATTTTGAACCGCGGTCAGATGACGAGGACGACACCTGAGCTGGCACCCCCTCTCCACACCACACTACACCAGCGGGAGGACGTTTGGCATGACGGATTTAACGTGAAACAGACCCCCTTACACGACGGTTCTGCGGTAGAATCGGGTCTCGAACCTGAAATCCTACGGCTCACAAGCCGAGACCTTACCACCAGGCCACCACGGCCCCTGTCATTTTATTGGAAGGGGTTAATAATGGTAATGAAGTCGCCGATGACAGGATGAATTAACGATTTGTTGCTTGGAGTGTAATGCAATCTATTTTTCAGTGCTTTTATTTTCCGTAATATTTTCTACGAGTCATTCATTACTCGATGTCTACAGGGAGGATTACTCGATGGATGGAGGATTACTCGATGTCGACAGGAGAGCAGCCTTATGATTTTTATTTTATTATGTATGTGAAGAATTGTATCTTGCCATTTATATGGATAATTATTAGAAAATCGCAAGGGAAAAATGAATATTATTCCACTAGAGCAAATGTGAAATCCGACATAAAACGCCAGCAAATTACTGATATTCTGCTCTATTGACATATTCCATGCCTCAAACCCCTTTTTGGTCGACATGAGTTATTATACTCATTGATATTAGAAAAAAAAATAATAATCAGCCCCCCCCCTTTTTTTTTAAAATCTTCGTTTTTGACAGCAGTGGGACTTGTGCCTTACCTATCATCGGGTTTTAAAGGACGATCCACACCGCCGCCTGGTGGTCGTGGATGGATTTCATTCTCGTCGTACTCTGGAAAGATCTCGGGACCACCTCCGTTCGAGTCCAAATCGTAATCGTTGAACACTTCGTTATCTGGAAATCCTTTACCAAGGGGTTCGCCAAATGGACGATAATCTGTATTGAAAAATCATATAAACAAAGAAATATGTCAACAGAATGTATGACTCCTTAAATAAAATAACACTTACAATTAATTAAATAAATTAATTAATTGCGGCAACACTCAATGCGACATATGTAGTAGCTTGAAACGTTTACACACCGATTTCTATAGTATTTAAATAAATGTGATTGTGATTTAATCCTAAAGCAATGCAACTTTGTCACATTCGCTATTTAACAGTTTGAGTGATTCTTAAGGAGATAGACCGCTTCATCCGAATTATCTTTAAAACTAATACTGTCTCAAGTACTCTACAATTTCTGGGAAATCAGTTGTTTACAAAGCCGATGACAAAGTCTATTAGTTTAGTTTAGTTTAGTTATATTAACGTCTTGTTTTAAAGCAATACTACGACTATGTTGGGACAGACCTCGTAATTTTGAACCGCGGTCAGATGGCGAGGGCGATACCTGAGCTGGAACTTCCAACCTTTGCAAATTTAGTCCCCCCTTTCCTTTCCTTTCCCCCCTTTTTTGAATTCCAGAATGTTAAGATTAGGGATTGCAATACCGGACCAAAATTTCAATACCGGTATTCGGTATTTTTTAAATCTTAGTACCGGGATACCGGTTTTAATACTGGTATTAGAAATTTTAGAAAAAGAAAGAAAACACGGGGGTTTCTTTGTTTTATTTGTCAGTTTTGTTAGAGAGTGTAAATATCACAAAAAATAATTTGTAACTTATAAATTATAATAGTATATAATCACAATAAAGTAAAAAAACATCTTATTTATTTAAATCACAAAAAAAAAAAAGTGTAAATTTTCCTATTCAGTCTGTGGTACTATTACAAATTTTTGAAATGTGATCTTAAAAAACATAATGCATCCATTGTACTGTCATTAAGCCTGAAAAGTAATTTTGTGTAAAAATGACCAGCTGTCGAAAACGCTCTTTCGGCATCTATGCTAGTTGGTGGTACTGTTAGCAATGCGCGATATACTTTTTCTAAATATTTACCTCTAAATCCCTCATCTTCAAATAAATCGCTTTCTCGTCGGATGGTTTTGGATATAGCTGCTTTCTGAATTGTATTTTGGTTCGTTGAAATTTTTTTACTATCGCTAATTCTAATTTTTGTTCAAGAGACAATTCTTTTTCACTATCGACAGTAGCGACATCATA
This sequence comes from Argiope bruennichi, assembly GCF_947563725.1. Taxonomy (NCBI): domain Eukaryota; kingdom Metazoa; phylum Arthropoda; class Arachnida; order Araneae; family Araneidae; genus Argiope; species Argiope bruennichi. The sequence goes on along the minus strand of NC_079152.1, from coordinate 21,946,244 downwards.
ATCTTCGATAATTGAACCGAATTCTGAATGTAGATAGGTTTGTGGGGAAAAAATTTTAAGAAAATTTACTCTAACTTAATCAGATTTGAATTGGTTATCTTCTTTTCTTCTTTTTCATTTTGATTTTTAAAATTATTATAATTATGTAAATACCGTAAGACATTTTCTATTTCGGTATGCCTTTCTTCTGTGTGATTATTCAATGTAATATATAATTCTTGAGATAGTGACGTGTGATGCTCTTTCAGTGACTGCAACACGAAATTTATTGTTGCATTAGCTGTTAATAAATTAGAATCTCTCCGACGTAAGCCTCAATAGTCAGTTTTATTGGAAGTAGAGCTGATATAGTTCTGGATATTAAGTCGAATTCACTATCTGAAAAATGAATTTAAAGGTTTAAGTCGATTATTGCTTTTTGGATTGGATTTCTCAGTTTCAAAAATCGTTCCATCATTAGAAGTAAACTGTTCCAACGTGTTTTAGAATATAATATTAACACATATTCTGTTTTATTTTCAGTTAGTTTATATTTTAGTAATATATCCTTTTTATAGGGAAACATTTAAATATCTTAACAATTTTCGAACTTTATAAATTATAGGAAGCAATTCTTGATGGGTTAATATTTCATCCTCATTAACAATATCTTCTTCAACAATTACATTGTCATTATCTTCATTGTCAATATCACTCTCACTCTTACTCTTTTCAAAGTTGGAATTCAAAGTTTGTATATGCACAGTATTTGGATTCTTCTGTTCTTTATATTTTTGGTATAATACATCTATTACTCCTAACTGAATTCCATGAGCATAGCACAACTGCTGATTTGCACCAATCAACTTTCCAACTTTTTTCATGACTGTTGCTCCATCAGTCGTTAAGAGTACAATATCTTCTTTCAGGGTTAATCCATGTTTCGCTCATTTAGATTTAAGCAATTAATTAAGCCATTCATTAGTTAATTAATTTCGTCCGTTAGGGAGACATAAAAACAAAAACGTATACTATTTTGCTATGTTGGCGATCCCTGAACATATAGTGGAGACAATTTAAAAAATGTCCAGTAAATACCGAAAAACCGGTATTTAAACTTGTGAATACCGGTATCACGAAATTGTACAAGTGGCTCAAAATACCGGTATTCGGTATCCCTAGTTAAGGTGTTGCTTATTAATATTTTGAATTATATTACGCTACTTTGTTAAAAAATGTAGATATGATTTTCTTTCGTGTAGAAATTCTTAGTGGAAAATAGATTCTTGATAATGGATTTAATAATTAAAGAAATATTTTAATCAGAAGCACAGTGCTGATTCCTTTCTAAACTGTTTATTTTTGAACTATTTATTGTGTAGTGAATTTAAATCCTTTTTAAAGCACATATTTTATTCCTGTCGTTTCAAATTTGTATGGATGGAATTTTTTAATCAATAATTTATTCGCTGTCTCACTTATTAAGAGTTCCAAAATTTCTTATAGCTATTGGTTCCAGGTGAAAATAGAATATTTTGGTGATTTTAAAACTTTTAACTATCAATTATACATTATATTAGCAAAAAATTGATTTCACAGATTGCTCTATCCGGAAAGTTACTTGAGAAATATTAATAATAGTTTTAATGTATTAATTTTTTAGACATTCGTTAATATACTATTAATGGAAATATTAATTCTTAAACTTAACAGTTTTGTTTTATGAATGGAAATATTAATTCTTATTCTTTACAGTTTAGTTTTATGAATTATGAAATGTGTAAAAGACTAAAAAGTAGAAAATTAAAAAAGTTTTAAACATTATTTTATTACCATAGTATTATTTAAAAAAAGCAAATAATATTTGTTCTTATAGAAAAGCAAGGAATTTTATAAAAACACAATGTAATAGTAAAAAAGGAATTCGTAGACATTCAATGAAAGTTAAAGTATATTATAGTTGTGATTAAAGTTTTAATTGATCTAGAATATTTATATTATAATCTAACACTTTTATAGTTTTGTTAGATATCTATTTTTTTGAGAAAAATTAATTAATGTAAAAAATTAAGAAGTGAGAAATAAAATATTTATTCTTACAGAAGGTATATTACTTATGCGAACTGGAATATTTATTCTTCTAGTAGAATATTAAAAATATAGACTAAACATAATTCGAATAACTATTTTTAGAAATTTAAAATATTAACCGCGGTTAATTTATTTTATGATTATTTATTTATTTTACGCAACTATTCAGAATATAAATTAAATCATTTAAAAAAAAACAATGATGTTATACCTGTAGGTGACGATGTTTGTTTCATGGATTAAATAGTTGTTTAGGTATTTTAAGTGTTTAAGGTCTTTTTTCAATCACAATGAATATCATAAAAAGAGGAGACAAAGGATTGAAAATATGAATAAAATTTTAAAAAACAACAACATTTTTCTTAATACATCAAAGGCGAAAAATTATTTTATCTTAAATTTAGTAATCAAAAAAAAAAATCGATTTCAGTTTTCTAAAAATTGGAAAACTGTAACGCCTTTCGATTTTTATACAGAAATTCAGATTTCTGATTAAATTTTGTTTCTTTTTAATGCACTGATAAAATATACTGATAAAGACATTTTTTTTTGTAAAAGTTTTTATAATTTTTATTTTGAATAAAAGTAGGGAAGCAGATTTTCGATAAAAACTATAAAGAGTTTTAAAATCATTCACAATATAATTTCATTAATATCTTTTATGAATGTTGTAGAAAAATATATTTTATCCAAAACTGTTTGATATTATGATGCATATCAAACCAAACTGGTTTTGATGCTTATTATGGCACAATATGGGGATTTCTTTCTATTTTGAAAGATTTCATTAGATATATTTTCTCATGTCCTCGATGAAAATATAAAGTACAATTTTCGAAACACTCACACTTCTTTATGCTTGGTGGTCAAACGCTAAAAATATTTGCGATTAATTTTCTTTAAAATTCTGGAAGATTTTGACGAATGATTAAGAATTTTAATATGCAAATTATATGCACGAAATCATTCGATTTGATTGAAATCGAAGACAACTAAATAAAAATGTAAATTCACATTTTTAATTTGGAAAAAGATAAGTAAACTGAGAATTATATGAAATTTCCTTAAATAAATATAAGAAGTGCAGCTTTTGAAAAAAAAAGTAAATTAAATTACAGAGAAAATAAAATAATGTTTTTTGTTTCACAATTTATAGAGTTTTTAATGGTGAATTATCGTTTGTTCGTTTTCCGTTCTTGTAAAAACTAAGCGCGAAAGTAGTGGACTCATTCATGTGTCAGTGACCTCTAAGAAATTAGTACGCAAGGAACAGCAGATTATGTTTACATTTTTTTGGTTTGACCCATTTGTGAATTCGCGCAATCGAAAGCTGAACGTTTGACCCACTTAGGTCACTTTCTAATCTTCAATGCTCCGTACAAGTGGGCAAATGGAAATTAATCCCTGCATCATGTATAATGTTCGCGTTCTGCTTTTAAAAATTCGCTGCGCAGAGCAGCATTTTCAGAGCAGGTGTTTTCAGATCAGAGAAGTTCATTTGATTACCTCAGAAGCCGTACACCAGGAAGTACAGGAACACGTGTTGTGAACTAATTTTTTTAGCTTTCATGTAAATGAGGAGGGAATGATCACGTGTAGATGTTAAGTTCGCCCAGCCGATTTTAATTTGGAATCCAGCTTTCTCATGTTACGAGAAATTTCTTTTTGTTAGTTAAAATAATTACTTGATTTAAATTTTTTTTTATATTGATATAATTCTAATTCTTGAATAAGAACTTACAATATTTTGGGGTTTTAATTAAGTTTTTAAACTTTTTATCTAATTTACTGAATATCATCTTCTATTTACTGTAGAATTATTCGTGTTCATTTACATTTTTGCACATTTAATTTATTGAATATCATCTTCTATTTACTGTAGAATTATTCGTGTTCATTTACATTTTTGTACATTTAATTTATTGAATATCATCTTCTATTTACTGTAGAATTATTCGTGTTCATTTGCATTTTTGAATATTTAATTTATTGAATATCATCTTCTATTTACTGTGGAATTATTCGAGTTCATTTTCATTTTTGTACATCTAATTTATTGAATATCATCTTCTATTTATTTTAGTTACTTTTTGTTCATTTGAATTTTTGAATATTTAATTTATTGAATATCATCTTCTATTTGCTGTAGAATTATTCGTGTTCATTTGCATTATTAGAATTTGTGAAATATAAATTATAGTGACGTTCTTTATGAATCTATAATATATTTAATCAATTTCAATTAAATTATTTTTTCACCTTTTTATGAATCAATTTATAAATATTTAACCAATATACCGGATAAAACTTAGAACAATCACAGGCATATAAACTTGCCTTTGAATTTTAACAGTCCTTTTTTTTAATAACTAAAGATTGTTGAGAAAATTTAGAAAATATTTTTCCTGATATAACAGTCTTTCGTTTACACACTAACAGCTATTGTTTTCTACAACAAAGTTTTCATAGATTGTTAGCATAAGTGTATGCGCATTGTGTAATACCGTAAAATCTGCAGTTACATATTCGAAGACGTATGCATACATGTTAGATGATGTTAGTATGCAACATGTTAGATGATGTTAGTATGCAACATGTTAGATAAGTATGTAGTTACATGTTAGGTGACGTATGCAATATGTTAGATGATGTATGCAATAAGTCAGATGATGTCTGCAGTTACATGTTAGATGATGTATATTGGAATCATCCAGTGACTTTGTTTCGTCACATGATAATTCCTTGCTATATTTTGAAAAGTGAGACCATTAAAAAAACATTATCCGGGAATATAAGTGTCAAATTGTCAAATTAAAAAAAAAAAGATTATTGACAGAAGAATAAATGTAGTATGGGGATATGAAATTTTGAAACATAGTCATAATTAAAATTTTCTGAGGTAGTTGATGACCAGCTAATATTCTAATAATTAAAATCTATTATGATGTCTATATGAAGACGTCAAATCAGCATCGTGACAACGATGGTCTACTGTCACTGTGATTCATCCTGTATATTTCTAAGCAGAATGGTCGTGATGGCAGTTTTGATATGCGAAAAGCCCATATACACGTTGGGTTCTTCGGGTTATGTCCTTGGTAGTCAATTTCTGCCATTCATTCGTTACGGCATTTATAATACATAATCGGCACCGTATGCAAAAGGTTTAATCAGTTTTCACTATGTGTGTGTGTTCTGCCATTCATTCGTTACGGCATATATAATACATAATCGGCACCGTATGCAAAAGGTTTAATCAGTTTTCAATGTGTGTGTGTGTGTTCTGCCATTCATTCGTTACGGCATATATAATACATAATCGGCACCGTATGCAAAAGGTTTAATCAGTTTTCAAAGTGTGTGTGTGTGTGTGTGTGTGTGTGTGTGTGTGTGTGTGTGTGTGTGTGTGTGTGTGTGTGTGTGTGTGTGTGTGTGTGTGTGTGTGTGTGTGTGTTTTCCGAACTAAGAAAATTCTCAAAATATATCTTTTTCTATAATAAGTATTATCAAATAATCTTTGATTTATAATATGCAATGATGTTTGACCGAATACTACTCTAAAACTTTTTCGAATAAAAAATTATGAATGAAACATATGACGTTAATTTTTCAATACTTACCTGGAACATCAGGTATTTCACCTGCGCCTGAAGATACGCCGTTTGAAATAGGTGGCTTCGGAAGGGCCCATGCCCCCGCCAAAGATACACAGACGAATACTGCTACAGACAGTTGGACGGCTGCCATAATGGTAAGAAATTACCTGTAATAATGAAAAGAATAGGTAACAGCTAACGTTTAGGCAAAAATTCAGAAATGCATTCCAAATCAAATATTAATATTTTTTCCAGGTCATATATTTTCCACCATAAGACTGCAAAAATTATCAAAGTTAAACAGTTTCTGTACCGAATAGTCTTATTTAGATATTTTTTTTCCAGTTGACTTAAATGTTTATCTCCTCTTGATAATTAACCCGCCTTTATTGAAGAATTCAATCCATATATTCATAAAATGATGTAAAAATCCTGAAAATGAGTGAATCTCCATAGATCTTAAATAAAAGTACATTCACATGATATAACACTTTGCTACATTTGGAATAAAAACAAATTTTTACGGCAAATAAATATGAGTAGTTTTTTTGCCGAAGCCATCAAGGAACATGAAATTGCCCTTATGGACTAATAGGTAGCTTATAGACTATATGGACTATAGGTAAGCCCTATAGCTTTCCGCCTAGAGTACTGTGAAAAGTATTTAATTCACGCTTGAACTTACATGCAATGTGGCAACAAATTCAAAGATTGTTGATAGACACAAAAAAGTGCAAACTGAAATAGAAAAATGGGTTTTCAAAAATCATTTTAGGCGATGAATATCATGTAGATTTGTTCTATCGTCACGCATAGACTGAGGAAAATCAATAATACAAAAATATATATTTATTTCACAGTATATCAGTATCGTCATACAGAATTTGGAATGGATAAGAAACGAAATCATTACAGTGTTTTTTGTTTTTCAAAATGGCAGCAATAAATGGTTGCACAATCTGCATCGTCATAAAATGATTCTAAAACCAGAGTTACTAAGTATGTTATAGATATCTGCCGCAATGCCGAAATAAATTGTTTTTAAGTGCCCACGGTTTTATAAATCAGTAATTTTAGATAACCCATGGACATAATGGATTAAAATCTGGCGAATGTGAATACAAAGCAACAAATCCGATGCTAAAAATAGTAAGTGAATCCCAGAATGCATTTAAAGATAAAGTAAAATTGTCCATCCTTCAGTTTTGAAGCCGTATGTACAAATACTGCATGTATACTCATATACGATTTCCCTCAATTAAACTGGATTCCCGGCATCATTTTCCATTGTAATTTTTGCCCCATTTTTTTGTTGTTTTTCGTCTCAAAAGCTGATCAACCTATCCAGGTTTGTGAGAATTCCAATTAATGAATTCATTGGTTCATTGGACGTGGGGTAGAACAAGACCAATGAAAGTTGAAAGCTGACTTAAAATCAGCAATCTTTAGAGCTGTATTGAATATGAAGACAAAGAGCAAATCCGATGCTAGAAATAGTAAGTGAATCCCAGAATGCATTTAAAGATAAAGTAAAATTGTCCATCCTTCAGTTTTGAAGCCGTATGTACAAATACTGCATGTATACTCATATACGATTTCCCTCAATTAAACTGGATTCCCGGCATCATTTTCCATTGTAATTTTTGCCCCATTTTTTTGTTGTTTTTCGTCTCAAAAGCTGGTCAACCGATCCAGGTTTGTGAGAATTCCAATTAATGAATTCATTGGTTCATTGGTCGTGGGGTAGAACAAGACCAATGAAAGTTGAAAGCTGACTTAAAATCAGCAATCTTTAGAGCTGTATTGAATACGAAGACAAAGAGCAAATCCGATGCTAGAAATAGTAAGCGAATCCTAGAATGTATTTAACTATGAAGTGAAATTGTCCATCCATCAGTTTTAGAGCCATATGTATATTTATACGATTTTCCTCGATTAAACTGGATTTTCGGCTTCATTTTTCTTTACAATTTTTGCCCCATTATTTGGTGTTTTTCGTCTCATTAGCTGATCACGCTATCCAGGTTTGTGAGAATTTCAATTAATGAAAATTGCAAGCTGATTTAAAATCAGCGGTCTTGAGAGTTGTTTTGATATTGTTTCTTGAGTTCACAGCCATTTTTTTAGAATATTTCTCAATTCTTAATATTTCTATCGATAATTCCATTTCTCTTATATATCTGTTTTTATCTGTTTATATTCTAGTTTAAATTCTAAATCAACTACCGATGAGTTTAAATTTTTGTTCTTTTTGACAGTTCAGAGGGCTGAAATGGATTCCTTCGCAAGTTAGGGTTTTACTGATGATTTTTCAGAATATTTCATTATAAATGAGTTAGCTGCTGAATCTTGGTTCTCCCTTTCATGGCCTATTGTTTTCTTTAGTGCCTTCTTACCAGATAAATCCTGTGCAGCAACTCATTTTTTTTTTCCTTTTTGCTTTGGATGAGTGGGATTTCCATCTCGTATTTCACTTAAATTGGCAAAACATGCGTGAAAACTATACAATATATAGAAATTATATATTTAAAACGAGATGGAATCTAATGGAGAATGAAATGAGATCTCTGGGCATATAACTGTGTACTGAGATAATATCAACAATTAAATAAGACACATATTTTTTATGTTAATTTTCAGTGGTAATTTTGAAGTAAAAATCGAATGAAGTAATCTTCCTTTAAATGTTTCTGATTTCAGACTGTTCTTATAATACACAACAATACAACAACAGTTATATTTTAGAAATTATAATAAACAGAATGGCTGCAAATCCAGAATAGTTTTGCACCTTATAATCAAAGAAATCTTATTTTATTGTTTATTATCTAAATGCCTACTCCTGACGAGGTCAAAATACATCTTAACGTAATACACTTCAAACTTGTTGCCCAAGTGAATTTCGGAATCCACTGCGAAGAAGATATTGATGTAACATTACATCACAGCACGAAATGTTAGATGACAGCTACAACTACGTTTAGTGCGTGGCTATAATCTCATTGATTCTATAGCAGAAGATCTTATTTTTTTCTGTTAATGGCAAATTTAATTAAATGGTAAAATTGTGAAAATAGTTTTAGTAATGATGATTTAATGACAAAAACTATTAATTTAATGATGAATATTTCTCATTAGGAAAGAGTATTTTTGAAAGCATAAAGGACGACCTAAAAGAACTAAAATAATAAAAGACAATATATTGATTTCCCTAATTGCTCTATCCATTCCACGGCATATAAAGTCTTTACAAGTGATAAAAATTATAGAAGAAATGCATAAGCTTCATTTTAGAATTTTCTCATCTTTTAGAAATAAATCCATCTCCCCCTCGAAAATAATATTCTGCATATCCCTTTTCTAAAATTTACTGCTCCGAGCTACTAAACAATCGACTGTTATCCAGTGATGTAACAAGGATAAATAAGGCCTGAGATTTGGTATTTTTTTCAAGCACTTTGACTTTATATTTCTATATTTGACACTATAAAATAAATTTAGTTCAGTTTTGTCTTCACGGTAATTATTAAGTACGGAACATTTATAACTCCTATCAATATGTCTATCATCGCCAGAACTAGCACCTCGTGTCCAAAAATTTAAAAAATTACCTTCACCTAAATAAAATCGTAACGCCTGAGTTGAGAAAAATCTGAATTTTTGAATAAAGACTAATGCATAATTATGAAAGACAATGTAAAAATGAACGAGTCACAATGTCGTGCAATTGTCATAACCTCCTACTTTTACCTTCCTTGGTTTCGTAAATAAGTAGGTACCCTTTTTTTTAAATTCTTTGAAGGTCTTTGTTTTTTAAAGAAAAGAAGTGAGACTTTGAAAAATTAAATTTTTATTGAATTTTATAAGGCTTATTATTTTCAAGCAATTCATGAAAAAAAATATTTTTGGGATTTCATATAAAACCGATCGATTCTCGTTTTTCTTACTCGAATTTCGCCTCGGAATTTTTCAAGCCCAAGCTTTTAATATCACAGAACTGTAAAAAGGTTTTAAAAAAATTCGTACCAAAATTCCGTTCTCTTTTATAGCCTCAGGTAGCACATCCTGTTGCACAATATTATACAATATTGTGCAATATTATATAATTTAATATTTAACAATATTATACAACATTGCTAATATTGTTCTTACAATATTATACAATATTGCTAATATTGTTCTTACAATATTATACAATATTGCTAATATTGTTCTTACAATATTATACAATATTGCTAATATTGTTCGTACAATATTATACAATATTGCTAATATTGTTCGTACAATATTATACAATATTGCGAATATTGTTCGTACAATATTGATCAAATTCTAAAGATTGTGTAAACAGAGCTAGAATCCAAGTGGCCGGAGCAGAACATTTAGTTAATTGTTTAGATAATAAAAACAATTAGTTCCATCATATGTTTGTGACATTGTTTGATTTGACTGCATTATTATTTCATTTAAACAATTTGATTGCATATATTTGTTGATTACTATTTTATTTAATCGAGCAATGTGGATTCTTTCTCCATTTTAAGTTGAAACAAACCCGACTTCTCATAATTCGCCAGAAATTTTCTACATTTTTTTACAAACTTCAAACACTGCCTTCTGCTGTTTTGTCCAACTCTCCAACATATCTGGCTCATATCAATATCCGAGCAATTTTAATATAGTGACGACTTTTTAAAACTAAATGAAACTTTTATTTTCAGTAAGTTTATTGTGTACTATTAATATGCAGAAAGTACATAAAATGCAGCAGAAATCAGCATTCTATGACTTATGAGCTATCTTTCTTTTTTAGATTTCAACAACAAATTCAAAATCTGCTTTCCTATGCTTAACTAGGTAAATCAGGAAATGCGACAGGAAATACGATAAAGCAAAAACCCGAATCGATAAGGAATGGTATCAATGTTTTAGATTTTGTGTCATTCAGAGTAAAAAAACAATGCCTTTTCCGCCAGATAATACTAGAGATAAGAGCGCTATCTGGAAATGAACTGCACCTGATTTTTTTCCATAAGGGTTAAACATGACCTAATTTGGAAATAACTGCGAATTACTCATTTTGGAGATTATGGATGGAAAGGTGTATGACCTGAAATAATATTACTCTAATGTATCTCATTTTTCAGGTTAAAGGCAACCATTAAACATGAAAAGTGTTATCTCACCAACTTAAATAAGAGCTTTCTAATCAGTGCTTAGATGAGCTAAATATTACAGCAACTATCAAATTTGTTGAGATGGGACATTTGATAATTAATTGTGACGTCACTTGAGGACTAACTTGAGGAACAGTGAGATCGTACTAACAAAGTTCAATCCCCTTTTCAGTGAATATGCAATCATTCAGGTAACATAAAGATCTTGACTAAGCTAATGCAATAATAAATAACTGATTAATCCAGTAATTTTTAGTCTCTAACAATTTTTTTTTAATTTAAAATCCAAATTTTTATGTAGTTTCTCGATGTTTCAAGAAATATTAAAGTTATCAATATTCCTCAAAAACCAAGGAGAGCCATATAGAAGATTCATAACTCAAAAGACAAATTTTAAGGCTACGCGTCAGACAAAGACATTTATTGCATTAAAACATAAACTATAAATGCAAAGGACAACCACTACAGGAGGTTATGTGAAGCTTGTAAATTAAGTGGCAAAAAAGGAAGTCCTAGATATCCTAGTGAATCTTTGTAAACAGATTTAATGAAATAAAAATTCACAATAGTGCAACAACTTATTGCATAGCTGATATCATTATAAGTCTTATGCAGTATGGCAACATATAATGCAATATAAACAATAAATCCTTGGAGTTTCTAAAACTAAGTGTTCAAAGATTTTGCCGTCAGAAGTTACACATGCTTCGTATGTTGTCATTAATGCAACTGTGCTGTTATATAATTGCAAATTTATATTCCTGTAAACTTGAATTCCGCCCTTTATATGTGGATTTGGTTTATTTCACTGGAAAAGAGTCTTCAGTTACAGTTTCTCTTTTGTGATTCTATATTCGTTGTAAAAATGTTTCTGTCCTTCTGCTGAGTTTGTCTCATGATTTAAAAACCACAAATATCAGCCAATAACTATTTATAGCTGTGTTCTTTTAATTTTCCAAAGCACAAAATCATAAGTCTTTTTAAAAATAAATTTGCCATAAATACAGAAACGAGTCCAAATATAGGCTTTGAATAATCTTTATTTAGCGCCTATTAATTTTATTCTAAAATGCTTTTACCTGATCTAATTTTACTTTTTTATTGAATTAATTCTACACGAGCTCTATAAAACCGCTGAATTCAGTAAGTTCTCACGCTCAGAGTGAAGGGATAAAAATCCTTAATGTTTACCACATTTTTTTAAAAAATACCTAAATTTCCCTATCCTAAATCTACACGTCAATGAAATCCCTATTCAAATCTGAATGTAAAAACTAAAGGGAAAATTTTGGTCTCTTTTGCTGTTTTGCTCTTGTATCTTGATGTATACTGAAGTAGTTCTTACCTCTTATTCTTTGTACATAAATTATGAAATAAATTAAAGTTTTAAAATTTCAAAAGTTTTTTCTATTCGACCACGAAACTGCTAAAATATGTTTACATATACATATGTCATATTGTGCTCTGATGGCTTTCGTAAAAATGCCTCTTTCCTACTTTATAATGGAACAGATTTAGACTAAATAAGAGCTCTTTTCATTGGAGTGAGGTCTACCTGGCTTGACGTCTTTTCTAGGGTGATTTCTGAATGACTATTCCTCAAATGAACTAGCCTTAAATCTCCATTTTATTTATTAAATTTTTTCAACAATTTTTATGTAAAATTCTTTTCTCAAACTTTCTTTTGAAATTTTAAAACTTTTTGAAAGCATTTTATATCATCCGAATTTGCGTACTTTACTTTATGTTAGACCTTATGATGTTTGGTTTCTTTTTAATCTCGTAGTATTTCATACCATATGCTTGGCGCAGTTTGGCCAAAAATGGCTCTTGCGCCAAAAAAATCCAACCAACCAACCATCTATCTTGCATGTTGTTTGCAATTCCAAAAATTCTTACTCAATAAAACCCCCACCCAAACTCTTATCATACCACGAGAATAATACGATTACATATGCTTTATCAATCTCTGCTCCATGACTGCATTAAAAAAAATGCCAGTTCCTTATCTTTGGATCTGTGCATTACCATAAGCCACATTAATTCCGATTATGGATTTTAAACTTTTAATTAAAGGAATAATGATGCATTTTGTATATATATTTTAGAATATTTGGTCTGATTATAAGAATTCTGATTTTGCCTTTTTTTCAAAACGCTTGTATTATCTTCTAAGGAAAAGAATTTCTTCTGATAAATAAGGAGTTCGGACCCACATCAGAACTTTTTAAGGTCATCTCAGACAAGAATGTCTATTAGAGCTCAATATTAAAAAAATTGGAAAAATCCATCTATTCAACATGACGAAGTGTTTTTTATGTCATATTACCTAAAAGAATGAGAAAGCCTCACTTTTTCTTTAAAAATTCGTAAACAAGGAAAATTTAGTTTTCAATTTTAGATCCTCATATATCCATTGAATCTAACAGATTACAGTTACTTTGCAGATTCCATTTCTCTGATAAAATCAACCGAATTGATGTTGATTTATTGTTAAAATTATCTAAATGATAAAATGAGAAATATACAGTGGAATCGTGAAAGGAAAGATAATGGAAATAATTTTTATATCTTTGTTCTGAAGGAATTGTTAACTCTAGGAAAATATTCTAATCTACTTCAATGACTTAATATAGCAAGACGATTTGATTTACTTGAGTTAAAATCGTCAGTCTTCACTTAAATCGTTAAGTCAGCAAAGGCTTTTGATGTGATCATAAAGTTAATTAGAACAAAAATTGAGAGTATTAGGAACGTGTGCTAAAACTAGACAATAATTCTGAGCGGGGCACTAAAAGATTGATATCGAGATTCTGAATTATTGTACTTTAAATATATATATATATAAGCAAACAATTCTTAAAAGCAGAAGAAAGATTCGAAGGCATTGAAGAGACTTTCGATTTCCTGCTGTCATTTTATTTTATCCAGGAGAAGCACACATTATGTACAAGCAAGAACGATGAACACACAAACAACATAGAACTATACAAAGCGAAAAGAGAAAAATAAAAGTCCACTGAACATTTTATCCCCAATCTTATATAACATGAAATTTCACGTGTCGATTCAATACACGTGTTGACCTTGACAAGGGAAACGGAGGGATAATTTTCACTCCGCATGTGGAACTGATGGTGCATCATTTTTAGAAAGCTTCAGTTGAATTAATTAAACAGAAAAAGTGGAATGGAATGAGGAAACAAGAGAACTCTTTAGAATGAACATGGGCCGAATTAGGCAAAAATTTATGAACTTAATTTGGATTAAATTAGATATTAAAATATCATTACACACACACACACACACACACACGCACGCACACACACACACACACACACACACACACACACACACACACACACACACACACACACACACACACACACACACACACACATAATATACGTAATGATATTTTAAAATCTAATTTTCCTAATATTTCGCTCAATTCAGCACATAATAACTTCTTTCCAAAATATTCTCTTATTTCCTGATCCCATTCCACCTTTTCTATTTAATTTAATGCAACAGAAATCTCTGTAACAATGCTTTCGTCTACGATTCCCACGCTCCGAGTGAAGGGATAAAAAATTGCTGACTTAAGCAAATTCTTCTAAAAGATCCCTATGATTCCCTTATCTATGGTCGATATGTGTAAGAAATGTCTATTAAAAATCTCACAGTATATATTCACAGCGATTAAATTTTTATCAGCTTTTCCTGCATTTCGCTCTGTGTCGTTGTGTGTGTGCTTGTTCAAAAAATCATGCCTCCCTGGATGGAAATAAAACGAAGTTAAAAATTCAAAGTGTCTTTTCTGTCTTCGGCCACGACTCTCTTTCAATATATATATATATATATATATATATATATATATATATATATATATATATATATATATATATATATATATATATACAAAAGTATTAGAATCAAGTTAATAGGAAAAACAAAAATCAAATAAAAATTAAACCAAAAATTTATTAAAAAAATATAAAAAAAGAATCCGGCCTGAAGACTTTTTCAAGGGTCACCCTCAGGCAGGGATTCAAAGAAAGGGATTTTTTCTGTGAGGACATACAGACATTGTCTAATACTGATTCCTCGTGACCCGAAATCCCCTGAAATTATGCTCAAGAGATATACCATTTTCTCTACCTCAATTACAGAGTAACAAAATTGAGCAAAAGAAAGGTAAGACTTGGATCTGGGACAGAAATGCCGAGTTGTGGTGACTCTAGTGTATCCTCCAATTAAGAATTCCGTGCATTGGAAAGAAGGAAAGTCTCATCGTCCTAAATATGCAATCTGTAAACGTTGATGTAGCTGAGTCACTTTGAAAACGCTTCTAGTTTTCAGACGACGGTAGCTGCAGCCGGAGTATGTGATCGTAAATGTGATCTATCCCACTCACCACTTTTTTGTTTAACATGATCGAAGAGGAATCAGCTGGATTTAAACTCCTTGATATCTGGATTGAAACTTTGTCTTCTAATTCAGAACATATAGCATAGAGAGAAAGAAAATCTCAACGTCTTAGTTATACTATGCACGAAGCTCAAAACATTCAAGCCACTTTCAATATATTAACATTTTGAGCGTAAAAGAATAGCAATCAATGCAATCAGAGAATATTATTGAATATATTCTCTTATAGACACACGAACAGGAATCGAATTAATATTTTTCAAATACTTGGATTGTAGATTTGAAACCAGGATAACTTTACTCCCCATTCAGGTTCAGAGCCTGGTACATTGGCAAAAGAGAAGATTCCACCAACCAATTTATTTTTGCAGACCTTGAATTGAAAGCCATCCGTGCAGCTTCCAACTTGCTCTTCGGTGGGTCATTTTCCAAAGCCTGAAAGTCAGTTTGATCCTACGTATATGCCAAACCACATAACTTTTGTTTATTATTTGTACTGCACTCAAAAGATTGTCAGTATAATTTTTTTGTTAAGAATTTAGTTACATTCGCAAGAAAGACAAGAGAAATGTCTCTGAAACCTTTTAATGTGTTGGCCTTCTCAAGAAACACTTGTCAACAGGGTGCCCCTGAACTCATGGGCCAAAGTTTAAGGTTAAGCGAAATACATATAAAAAAACATTTTTTATATAGTAATATGCTATCGGAAATGAAAAGTGTAGATGGAACAAGTAAGTGTATATAAGTGCAAGCAAAGCGGAAAAAATATAGTGTTTACCAGATTTCCAATGACGACTCTGATAAAAACTTTATTGCAAAATTTCAGCTGGAATTGTTTATTGAACACCTGGCATCTTCGAAAGAGTATACGCTAATTACTTTCTTAGACGCTCCTAAGCCTGTATCGATGCTGGTGGTGGTACATTTGTGCACTTACTGAAATATTATGTAAGCTCTAGCCCTTCATTTCCTCAGCATTTCTTGTTTTTTCAGCCGAAACTTTTCATTTTCGACTCTACATTGCTATACAAAAAATGCTTCTTTATATGTATTTTACCTACCCTTACAATTTGGCCCATGAATTCAGGGGCTTCCTGTATATTGAATTCTGCATAAATCATTATGCTTGTTTAAAAATGTTGTTCTACGATTTCGAATGGTTTTATAATGGTCACTACTTAAAAATGTTTTTTAATATGTCTCAACAGAAAATCAACCTTTATAATATGATCTGAAACGAAACCTTAGAATAATATTTTTAGAACAAGAATTTTATCCGAATCCGCTAATTAAGACAGACAGAAAAAAACTTGTAGGCATTTTTTTGAAGACCGTGTTTTTTGCCAAATTGAACTTTTCGGGAAATAATGCAGTTATCGATCTGAAATTTTTACTAATTATTCTTTTTTATGTAACACATATTTAAATGCAATTGCAAAATATTTGTTTTAATTTTTAAAAAAATTTTGGTTTTTTTTTCTCTTTATTTTCGATTCCTTAAAATTGATTCTTGGCCTAACTAGGCTATCAGAATGTTCGGCGGTTCAATTTGCTATCATTTTTAATACTAATGATTTTTTAGTTTATATTTTACCTCTCAAATTAATTGTTTTTTTTTATTTAAATTCGAAAAATTGGTGTTGCAACTTCCCTCCCCCATTTTTCATATGATATCCGGGGGCAAACATAATGGCCGATTTTCGATAGTCAGCCCAACAACTTTAACCAATAAAATTGTTCTTATGTTTTTTTGTTTTTTTTTCAGAATTTGATGCTTTTTATGATAATTTGATTGGGCTATTAATGTAAGTGCTGAGTGCTAAAATAATTGTTAAATACAAAAGTGATTCTTTCTTTTTCCTGCTTCTGGCATCATAAATTCTTTAGCTAAGCAAGAACTACTTATGAGTATTTGTTTGGAATTCCTTACGATGAATTGCAAGAGAGCGAAATTGCTCTTGGCACTAAGGCGGAACACAGAACAGGTTTTTTTATTTTTTGGAACGAATGTTCAACCACAATTTGCTTGTATTTTCGATAACTTTGACTGCTTTAATCTTCATCAAAGGCCATACTTCCGCGTCAAAATTACACGAATGTAAAAGTGTGTTATAAGAGAATTCACATTGCAAAACACCTGACTTCGTCAACAGGTTTATAATATATCATCTCCCATTGGTCAGGTTTAAAAAATATTTTGTTCATTCAGTATTCTCAATGCGGAAATGTGAAATAGCCTTCAATTTTTTTTACACACGTTATAATTTAAGATTTAAAAACTAGTTTGAAGTGGCTAAAATGGAAAATATATACTCGAAAAATAAAAGAATAAAAATGAATTAAATTTGCGAATAAAACATCTCAGATGTCATTTATAATCTACATATCTTACAACTAATAAAGATGTACGCGTGTGTGTGTTGGCGCATTACAGATCAGACCGTTTGACCTACAGCTATCAATTTGGTCACATTGGAAGGTGGGACTGTGAAACTATGAGAAATTTTTGAGTTTTCAAAATTTTAATTAATTGAAAATTAAACTGAATTTTGGCGTTTTTCGCAAAATCCTTCTAAAATATTATTGCACGAAAATAAATTTTAAATCGTTTCAAAAATTAAAAAAAAAAAATTCTCTTTAATGATAGCAATTTAGTAATCGTCCGAAGTTTTGCGATTCCTTAATATTTTTTTCCTGGTTTTCGATAACAGATTACATTAATGCCCTTAAATCCGAACTGTCTTCGTGGTTTTATCAAATATTTAATGATTTTCTTCCATTGTTGAAGGCTGAAGAAGAAAATTTCTCTTTTATATCTGTGTATTTTAATACACAAATAAAAAAGTAAAGTTACAATATTGCGATATATAGAAATGTTTTACAATACCACGGAATTTAGTATCGGATTTTACGTTTTTATCACTCACTCTGATGTCATGATCTCCATTAGAAAAGTCCTTGTATGCAATAAATAGGACTTAAGTAAGACAATTAAAATAACCTAATTTGAATGTCAGACTGCTTGATGTAATCATGAATATGAAGTTATAAAAAAAAGATTTATCTGAAATGAAATATAACAAATAATCCCGACGAACCAGCTGACTAGTTAAAAATAGTAATGAAAGCAAGTAAAACAATCACTCAGCCCCACACTAATATTTCATCATGTAATGTTCCATATGAAAGGCGACTTTTAAATATGTCATCAGTTGTTGCCTATCTCACTCTAAACTCTACTTTCAAAAAGGATTGGAAAAAAAAAAAAAAAAAAAAAAGCATTGCTTCACTGTACATTCGTTATGGCGAAAAGCCGCGGCAGAGTTTAGAAGCCACAATCATTTTGCCTATTTTTGTTCTCAATAAATGCTAATGAACCACAGATATGCCATCAATGGTTGTCTATTCACATTCTTTTGTGGTGGAATGAAAATTATTACGATCCGTGCAATGGAAGCAAGAGGACCCATGTATTCGGGAACATTTCTTTAATCATCACATTTCACACAAAACAAACACAAACAAGAAAGACAAGACAAGCCATTAACGCGCGCACCTCTTAACAGAACAACATCTCATCTCATTATAATTACAATCGCAATGCACTATGGGATGCGTACCTAATCAGGAATCGCCATCTATTATCCAAAAGAGAAGATAGAGCAATGCAACTGTTACACTTTCCATTTTAAGAGATAATTTATAACTGAATAACAGAGCTCTAAACCTCAACAACTAGTCTGATTTCGCTACTTTTCATCGCCAACTTTATGATTTCATTCCTTTAAAATATAGCTACCTAATCAGAAAGTTCTATCATCATTATGCAAGATAACTCTTTAAAAAACTTATATTATTGTAATTATACTTTTGTCGGTACAATATGCCGTTCATAAAAGTTAGTTGCTATAATTAAATTAATCTTATAAATATCAGGTGCTTTTTGAGACTATGTTATTGGTGGTTTCTAATGGTAACAACAGTGATTAATTAATATGTCATGTGGACAATTTTAATGATATTAACCATAACCGGCTACTACGCCCGAAGACACACGAAAAAATATGAATGACCGGACTACCGCGATGATGGGAATTATCGTTGAGTCCTAAGGGCCATTGGCGAGGTACAACCTTTCCGTGGGAAGTACGTCCCGTCATCGATAGAAGGTAGTTGATCCCCACCATTTATATACCCACCAGGGTGACGAGAACCATTTACCATACCGAAAGCGTCTCATCCTTTATATCTAAGGTGCTTCTCGTTGGGAGGAACAATTTTGACGGAATATATTTTATCAAAAGAAAAAAAATACTGTAATTTATAATCATATAATAACGATAAAACACTCTGATTGTTTAACTATAGTTGCAAAGCAATGAATGAATTGGCGAGATTGACTCGGATACCCTAGTTCAGGAACTCCGTCTATTTTGAAATACATCGAAAATGGTGGCGGATGGGCCAGGCAGCTCTTGATAACATATCTAGAAATTGAGAGTTTCATACAAAATAAAAATAGGCAAAATATGGATATTATATATATTAATTAATAATTGTGACTGTTAACTCTGTCAAGTTTTTGCCCTCTCACAAAAAAAGTCTACAATGATTTTGAAATTTTTCTCGAGAATAGATGGTTGAGAATAGGAGACAATTGATGAAATAAGGAGTTATTGGATTTCATATGAATTAAAAATTGGTGAAATTGGTATAAACGGGCAACTGGTTCTTTGGATATGACAGTCATTTGAAATGTAAAGGTTTTGGATGAACAGGTGGTTCTTGAAGACAATTTCTATTTTATTATATTATAAACCATATCTGCATGTGCAGGCAAAATTGCTCTTATTAGATAAGCAAAGGGGCAATTAAAAAACCTATACATCAACTTTAGAGATAAGTTGATGATGATGTCGTGTCCGCTTTACCACGGAAAGGGGTTGTAGTAGCTTCTGAGGGTAAAGACCCCTGAGCACCCAAGGGCAGAAGTCTGACCTAGCTCATATGAAGATAAAACTCACACATTCGCTTGCACAACCCCTTTTTACAGGGAGGAGGGGGCACATTCACACACCTCACAGATAGAATACAGATGAAGAACAACCATGCCCGAACCGGGACGCCCAGATCACGAGGAAGACGCGCTACCCCTATGCTAGGACGCCGGCTAGAGATGAGTTAGGTATACAAAAACAAGTCATTTTTGCAACAAAACCTGAGTATAAACGAAGGAGGTGTACTTTTAATTGAATTGTATCTACTAATCATAAAGATGAAAATGTGTGTCTTGGTACTTTATAGGCCAGACCATTTGAAATATAACAATCAAACTTGTCACATATATTTACTTTGGAAGGCGAAAATGTGTACCTTTGAACGATTTTTTTTTTGAAATAGAATGTTAATTAATTGAAAATCAACTGAAATTTTGGCACTTTTCCATGATAACTTCGGAAAATATTTAGTAGAAAAATAATTTTTGCAGCACCTTAAAATTAATACATCTTTTCAAAAATACCATATAATTTTTCCATATATTTTTTCTATTATTAATTAATTCTTAAAAAAATATTTTGAAAATATTTTACAACAATATATTTCATTGTTGAAATAAAACTTAAGTAAGTTGAAATAAACTTTAGCATTATTGCTAAAAATTCGTATTGCTTTTTTTTCGTTGTTGTGATCGAGCATTCATTTCATTGTTCCATGAAGATTTAGTTTATTTTTTCATGTCGAAGGATATTAGCATAAGCCATGCTTTTAATAATTTTTTTGATATTTTCTTATACTTAAAATTAAGGTTTGAGTTCAGAATCAGGTAATGGTGGAAAAATTTTCAAGTATCCCTTATTTAAAATATTGCTGCTGTTTCCTGTGATGTCAGTGGATGTACAAAGTTGCAGACAGAGAATTGCAAAGTACAATGAACAGAACCATGTAGGGTTTTTGAAATAATATATTATAAGTCTTCTAAGATTTGAAGTTTAAAAATATTTTGCTGAGGAAACAATGGAAATTTTTAGCAACCATTAAACCAGCGATTCAAATGGTTGCCAAAGGCGGCTAGTTAAATTAAACTGCCATTTCTGATGAAGCTTGCAATACACGTTTAATAGAATATAAATTTGCAATAGTACAGTAGCATAGTCGTTTGAATGCAACATGAGAAGCAGGTATTTGGACGATAATCTCTTTTATCACTTATCTTAAGAATTCCAATAATTTGTTAGTTATACTGCATCATTTGTCCCTTGCTCATACGACTTATAAGATGCTAAATAGGCAACTCTGTTATTGTACTGTTATAAATTAATCCATTAAACATGTCGTGTCATTTTCTTTTATTGTCATGTGAGAACATGTTGTTTTGGTTTGAGGTTTTTGAAACCACGAAATGCACGTACAGAAAATTGACGATTTATCGCTTTTGATTTATCAATTTTTCGACTTTAAGGTTATTAGAAAATGATAAAGAAGGTGTCAATTTCGGCGACTTATCACCAACAAATAGATACAACTTGGCGTGAATGTCCGCTACTAACCCGATTCTCTTATCTGGGCGATTTTGAGAAAGTGGGGGGGGATCGCTTTTCTAAAAATTGACGATTGCGCATTACAATAGTCACGTGATCATTCCAATCCATTTTTAAACTGAATTTTCGCAAAATAAAAAAAAAATTCTGTCCTCGAGTTACGATTTTGGAGGCCGATTTTAAGATTTAAAAAAAGCAGTGTTTTCTAAATATCTACACATGCGTAATCTGACAGTCACGTGATTATTTATAACCTGTTTAAACTGGTTTTTCATGAATTCATTCTGGCCTCGAGAAAGAAATTTTAGAACTCGATTGATTTTTGAGATGGTCAAAAACCATCACTTTTCTAAAAGTTGATGATTGCGAAATATGAGTCATATGGGAATCTGATGTTTTTTCTGTCGGATTGATGCCATTCAACTTAAAAAAATAATGTTCTCACATGATAACTAAAATCTGCGATAGCAGATTTCATTTTTTTAATTTATTGCAAAAGAGCCTTTATGTATTATCGATCCCGTCTTCTATTATAAATAACATGCATCTGCATATTTGTTCTACATTTAATCTGTCTACCAACTTTTAAGACCCCCTGTATATTGCATATCAGTTTCGTAATAGTACAGGCGATGAATGTCTTTGAAGTTAGAAACTGAGTAATGGAGTCGAAGTAAAATTCGTTTAATGCATTTTTAATATGACATAATTAATTGTAAAGTTCATTCAGTTACTGAGCTCAAAGTATTTTGAAATTTCTTAATAAAAGTAGCACCAAAAGATATTTTAAAGCACGGTCCACGTGCTGAAAGAATCGGAGCCAGCTGTTCCTCCGTAAATGACTTTGTTGCAAAATGATTCAACGTACGTCAAATCATTTTGTTTTTATAGGAAGGCGGCATTCTAAATTTAGGATTAACGCAGTGGTACAAGCTGATTGCACAGCTGCGGTTTGACATGTGGTTTAGTTTGGATTAGAAACGAACAGAAAGGCGGATTTCTTACATCTAAATTATTTCTTTCTTTCCGAAATTTCGTCTGTTTCTTGCTCAACTAGTAATGGATTTCATAGAAGATAATTTTTTAAAAGAAATTTTTAATTTGTCATTGATATTTCTATTTGCATTTAGAAGTGAATTAATATCGTGGTTCTTATAAAACCTTCAACCATTATAAAAGTCTACAACATTGATGCATCTGATGCTTATTAAGAAAGTTCATGCATAAATATGTTAATTTTTTCTTGAGGTTATTTTTTACAGCTTATTTTTATTTGTCTTCTATCTGTTCCCATTCTTCTACTAAATAATATTGATAGGGTGCTTTTCCGTTAGCCGGGCGCAAATGTCACCAATTGTGAACCAAACGTGAATTTGGCGTAAGAAATTTGGCGGAATTCTACATTATCTGGCGATTCTTCGCTTGCGCCCGGCTAACGGAAAAATACCGTTGATAGAAATCAAATATCCAAATCGAGTTTAAAAATAATGGAATATCTCATGTAAATTTTCTGGCATCGAAACGTATTCTCTGACTCTGACTCGTTAAAAATCTTTACATGTTAATTATGTCTGACATTTAATTATGTCCCGAAATTTCGTGGAAAATTTCGAGCTAATTAAGGCATTATAAAACCCTTTGATATACTTATAAAAGGGTATAGGGCACCATTTCTTGCTGGTCATCGAGTGTCACTTAATATCTCAGTTTGGCTTTCACCGCTTTTTTCTGCGTCACGATAATACAGAAACCATCCGGAATTGCGAAGTGATATTTTTTTTGAATAGAACGTTTTAATGTTTTGACTCGCTATTCGAACAGAGAGAAAATTATTTATATGCACCTTATTTTTTTATGATCTTTTTTTGTGTGTGGTTGTTGTTGACAAAATTGAGTGTTTTTTTTTTTCTAATATGGCAACAGATTTTGAAAAATAAGTGATCTGAAGTTTTTGCTAAGTATAGTGTCTTGTATAAGTTGCTCTTTAATGGAATTGCAAATTTTTTTTTTATTTATTAACCTTTATTTATTAAAATTTTGTTATACATAATATTAAATTGAAAAATAAAATAATTTGAAAAATATACAAAACAATATATTGTTTACCTACGGATTCTAAAACATTCCGCTCTTTTGCGCTTGCATTAGGATGGGTTTAATTCGGCAAAATAAGGGTGAGAGGAAAGACGAAAGGAGGAGATATCTATATCTATATCTATACTTATAATAAAGCTCAATGTGTGTGTATGTGTGTTGGCGCTCTACAGACCAGACCGTTCGATCTACAGCTACCAAATTTGGCACATGCATATGTTGGAGATCGGGAATGTGCACTTGGAGGTACCTTGTTTGAATTTTTAATTAGAATTTTAATAATTAATTAAAAACTAACTTTCCCCCCAAAAAATCTTTTTATTTCCCCACCGCCAAACGAGAAAGGCTCCAATTTTTTCCCCGTGCTAACGAGGTTAGACTTAACATATTTTCGACCGATATTTTCAAACGATTCTGTTTATTTTCTTAGTGTTTGATGCATTGAAAATTAAAATTTGTTAATGAATCGATCTTTCAGATTCATTCTGAAGTACTTTTGAATTAAAATAACACAGAATAAAGAAGATTAAAAATTTCTAATCTGCGTAGCGTTACCTCAACTGGCGTAGAAAAATCCACGCATTTGCGTTACCATAATTGGCGTTGAAAATTCACGCATGCGCATTGTGTTCTGATTGTTGACAACTCTATTTTCAACGGATATGGACTTGGTTTTGAAGGCTTAACATGTTTTCAAACAATAAATTCAAAGAATTCTGTTTATTTTCTTAGTGTTTGATGCATTTAAAATTAACGCATAATTGTTAATTAATCGATCTGTTCATGATGACGAATCTGAGAAAATTTTGTTGAAAACGTCTTGAGATATTACATAAATTAAGAAAGATATTCTTTAGTGCCCATAAGGTTTAAATACTCAGCGACTCTGTTTTCAAAAATCATATAAAAAAAAACTTTGTTTCAGTAAAAAATATTATTATATTAATTGCAGATTAATCCTTTCCACTTTAATTTAAAGCATAAATTCTACAGGAGCTAACAGAAAATTACAAAGATACATATTACATTATGGCTGAAGGCCTTTATAATATTATGAGTGGATCATATGACTATCAAAATTTGAAGCTTTAAAATATTTTGATGAAGAAGCTATTAAAGTAGGAGTAACATAAAATATTTAATTATTAAAATTTTAACGAGCATTAAGATTGACGAACCGGCTGGTCGCCAAATGCGGCTAGTTTAACAATAAAGTAAATTCCGGAAATGGCGCACCTTCCGTGTGTCACCCCTTAGTGAGATAATTTGGGGTTGTAATATGTCAAATAAAGTATAAATAGCTATATTCTGCTGAAATAAAAACAAAAATTAACTACCTGAGGAGGGTCATATGTGTCCCAGTTGTCTTTTTAAATGGGACACATGTGTCCCATTGGGGTTGAGGTGACCATATAAAGTACGTTGAAAAGTTGAGTCTCTAGTTTTTATAATATTTTAAAACAATTTTATTGCAAGAAAACTCTTGCCAATTACATATCCAACATTATTCATGACATTTCTATATATGATACATTGCGAAACAGTTTTTGAAGAGTGAAACTTTACTCATGGCACATACAGTTTTCGTTTGGGTTTCTTAATTACTAAGATGTGATTAAAAATTACACTAACATATGAATGAAATCACAGAAAACCATTAGGACATGCACTTCAATAAATTCCCCAGTTACAATAAAATCCCCTTTGGATGATTTAAAAGTATCAGATGGGACATATATGTCCCGGTGGGGCCCAAAGGGTTAATATTCGATGACAATTGATTCTGTTCTTTAATATCCATCATTTTCTTATTTAAATTATTCTTTTAAAATTAATAACCTTTTTATATAAACATGAAAAGCTGATGTTTAAAAGTTTGATTATCGGTTAATGCCTCTGCACTGGCCTTCAGAAGCAGAAGTTAAACTCAATGATTAAATCTTTCACATTCTTAAAAAAACCCTAATTTTTAACCATAAACATATGATTTAAAACACTTATATACTAAATATTTTAAAAGAACACACATGAATTTAAGATTATAATATCAGGAAGTTGTTAAACTGTACGACTATGGAGTAATTAATTTAGGATAATCTTTTAATTAATCACAGACTCGGTTCTGACAGTCTGGTGTATCATGTCAATTATCTAGTGCCACAGATTTTAACTCCATATTCCATTTTTTAGAACGAAAAAGGATATTTTACTGAACAATATTATTAGCGCAAATTTAGTGTAACTACGCATCTTTTCTTAACACGAGACAAAAAATCCCTTCTGAAAAAAAAAATCCTTTCTTTCACGTCGCAGTACTTTTATTTTTAATATTCCTTTTTGAAGTTCTAAAAATAAAGAAATAAAATTCTTAAAAAAGAAAAAAAAATTTTAAAGTGTCTGTAGTAGAATACAAATGGCATTAGGCACTTTTTTAAAAACAATTTATGATGTGCTATCAGGAAGTTTTCGTTAAAGCAGTTGCCAAAAATACTAATTCTAGAAATTGCACAACAAAACCAGTAATAACTGTCAAAAAAGGAAGGGAAAAACATACAAAGCAACATCCGACTTCCTGACCTTCAAAATGCAGGAAAAACAGAAAATCACTTTTATGACAATGGAAAAAGATGATAAAGATAATAATTAATTTAACTCGCGAAAGCGAGTGTTTTATCACTTTTAGACTTGCAACCAGCAATTTTAAAAAGGGATTATTTAAAAAAAAATATTCCATTTGTTTTATCTTTAGAATACACTACACATTTGTTGCTTTTATTTTAATTCGAAACGCAATTATAATACACAAGTGATAATCCGAGCTCCTGGGCATTTAATCTTTTTAGAATATCGCATTAGTTAGTAAACCTGATGTGATCATAAAAACAAACTGACATTAAGCTTTTTCAAAGTTGCACAAACAAGTAAAGCTAGTGTAGTTTTTATTGATGCTGACAGTGTTTTTTTATAAAGCTGATTGATATCTACTAGTTTCAAATGAATTAATTATCAAATCGAATGATAGACTTCAAAATAACCAGCAGAACTGCTTGCGACATTTATTTATAACTAGCCGCCTTTGGCGACCAGCTGGTTCGCCAATCTTAATGTTCGTTAAAATTTTAATAATTAAATATTTTATGCAATTCCAACTTTAATAGATTCTTCAGCAAAATATTTTAAAACTTCAAATTTTGATAGTCATATAATTCACTCATAATATTATAAAGGCCTTCAGTCATAACGTGATATGTATCTCTCTAATTTTCTGTTACCCCTCGTAGAATTTATGCTTTAAATTAAAGTGTAAAGGATTAATCTGCAATTAATATAATAATATTTTTTTACTGAAACAAAGCATTTTTTTTAATAATATGATTATTGATAATAGAGTCACTGAGCGTTTAAACTTTATGGGCACTAAAGAATATCTTTCTTAATTTATGTAATATCTCAAGAATTTGTCAACAAAATTTTCTCAGATTCATCATGAACAGATCGATTCATTAACAATGTTTCATTTTAAATGCATCAAACACTAAGAAAATAAAATGAATCGTTTAAAATAATCGGTCGAAAACAGGTTTAAAAAAACTACTTAAAAAACGATGTACTTAAAACTGTAAGCATATATAAAAAAAATATATAACTAACATAAATACAATTTAATTACAAAAGCATGCAACTAACCTAAAAATAACTTAAATCATTGAAAACAGGTTTAAAAAAAACTACTTAAAAAACGATGTACTTAAAACTATAAGCATATACAAAAAATATATAACTAACATAAATACAATTTACTTACAAAAACATACAACTATCCTAAAAGTAATTTAAATCGTCCGTTGATAACGGTTGCCATGCCAACAATCAGAACACAGTGCGCATGCGTGAATTTTCTTCGCCTTTTACGGTAACGCAAATGCGTGAATTTTTCTACTCCAGTTGGGGTAACGCTATGCAGATTATACATTTTTAATTTCCTTTATTCTGTGTTATTTTAATTCAAAAGTACTTCAGAATGAATCTGAAACATGGATTAATTAACAATGTTTAATTTTAAATGCATAAAACATCAAGAAAATAAACAGAATCGTTTGAAATAATCCGCCGAAAAATCTTAACCCTAGCCTCATTACTGTTGGGAGAAAAAAAGAACTAAAGCCTAAATCATTTGGCGTTGGGGAAAATGGAAGATTATTTTGGCGGAAAAGTTGGCGGTGGGGAAAATGGAAGATTTTTTTGGCGGGAAAGTTAGTTTTTAATTAATAATTAAAATTCTAATTAAAATTTCAAAAAAAGGAACCCCAGGTGCACATTCCCGACCTCTAAGGTATACATGTACCAAATTTGGTAGCTTTATGTCAAATGACCTGGCCTGTAGAGCGCCAACACACACACACACACACACACACACACACACACATTGAGCTTTATTATAAGTATAGATAGCTGATAAATCCAGTATTTCTCGGGATGAAATAATTTTCAAGTTATTTTATTAATGAATAATTAATTTTGATTAACCTACTAATATCTATTCGACAAATACTTGATAAATCTTTGATAAATTTCTTATACTGAGCAAAATATGAAGTAAATACTAACAGCAAAAGCTAAAGATCTGGAAATATCTTTTGGCCCGGATAAGAAATGTCCAGCACAAGAGCATTTCAATTTAAGGAATACCATAATAATTTGGAAGGTAATGAAATAAAGTTTGGATCAAAAATGAATACAAAAAGTACGGAACAAGATTTCGAGTGGACTTATTTTCTTTCAAGAAAATGAAAATGAACTGATGCGCCATCGACATCAACAAATCAAATGAGAATTTCTAGTTCAATTCAGCATAGGATGCAAATTTAACTGATGCCTCAAGTAGAACAATGACCAAAACTATTAAAGCATTTCTGGCTGATTTCGATTTAGTTTCGTCTGAGCGATAAAACCTATATAATTAATAAAAACAAAGTGAAAAGAGAAGGGGGGGGGAGGAAAGAACTAAGGGAAAATTATTTAAGGGTACTAAAGGAGTCCCGTTAAGAGTTCGTATTTTGATGGGTGCAAAATTGAAACTGTTCAATAAACATCTGGTCATTGAAAATCAAAAGCGCATATTGCATTCATAGAAGAACCAGATAGCAAGTTTATAAGTCATATATCGTTTACTGCTAGCGAAAGTGCAAAAGAAATAACCCAAGTTATTATTAAATTTACAAAGAATGTTTAATATGAGTCTACTGAACTTATCAGTTATCGAATGTGACGGAACAACTGTGAATACACGTAATGGAAAAGTAGAGTAATACGTTTGTTTGTGACATACATTGGAAAAACATTACAATCAAATGCAAGTATGATGCTTACGAATGAGTTGCCACTAAGGTATCTTATTCTGGGCAATTGTCTTGCGGTGGTATGGGATGCACGAGGATAGAACCAGGGACCTTGTGGTTCGCGGCCGAGTAACAAGACCACAAGACAAAAGCAGGTGCTCGCGTTTCGTAGCTGTTATCTGGCTTATAAGCTTTTCACCACAGACTCTCCCTCCAGTGAGTCGGAGGTGAGACGAACGATATGGCTATTGGGTGGTGATGTATTAGCTGTTGAGTCTAATGCGCCTGTACCCATTTGTCTAGCGCCAAGCGTTATGGCGAGAGTGTGTAGGTGAGTGGTTGCTGATGCTGTTGTTGCATCAAGTGAGTCTGACGACTTTGGGTTGCTGCGGCCTTTTTTTTGTCTTGCTGCGTCAAGTGAATCTGACGACTTTGGTTGCGGGTAGATGGGGCTACAAGAGCTGTACGAAGGTTGAAGGTTCATCGTCCGAGGTCACCAATGTAGCGGATCGTTATGAGCGAGTATAGAACCTGGGACCTTTTGGTTCGCATCCCATTAACATGACCACGATACAAAAGCAATTGCTCGGGTAATGTAGCTATTAACTGGCTTATAAGTTTTCAGCACAGTCTGTACATTTCAGCCTTTTGATCTGAAGATACCGAAAAGCTTCGTTCTGATCAACAATATTTGCATCAGATCCGTCTTGCCATAAAGGATGGCAGTTTCTCTTCTTATGTGACTGCAATAGCCTAGGTAAACTCAGTAATGCATGATGGTTAACAACTCCAAACCATTTATTACTGTTGTACTATGGTACTCCATGTCCATCACAGAACTTTATAATACACTTGAAGTATGCAACGCACTTTTTTCTCAACCATGATGCAAGATAAAAAATAAAATCGAATTGACAGAATGGGTCCAATATTTCTGGAAAAATCATTTCCCTTTCAAGGCAGTTTTCTGACAGTGTAAAGCATTACATACTTCACGTTAATCATTACATATTATTTACAAAGTATTCTTAAACGATGCATATT
Organism: Argiope bruennichi; assembly: GCF_947563725.1. NCBI lineage: Eukaryota > Metazoa > Arthropoda > Arachnida > Araneae > Araneidae > Argiope > Argiope bruennichi. The sequence goes on along the minus strand of NC_079152.1, from coordinate 21,915,954 downwards.
TTGCGCATCCCGGACATTATTATCTATGCCACACGACTCTAGGAAACACATCCGGCAATTATTAGTTAAGCATTTTCTCGGCGCCAGAGATAAGAAGACGAAGAACTCAAATGGTTTAACATTTTATTCAGGCTTCTTATTTTAAGAATTTCAATTTCGAAGCAATAGATAATATTGATTTCATTGATTAGTTAATTTGTGTTGCAACAGAGTCATCTCTTACACATTCAATATAAATGACAGACTTGAAAGAAAGGTACGAAGAAAAGTAATTTCCAGAACTAACTGGAATTCCTGCTTTGAAATTGAATGTAAGAAGCCAGAAAAAACGCAAACCACTCATTCTTCGTCTTCTTATTACTGGCACCGAGGATATGCCAAAATAATAATTTCCATGCCACACGCAATGTATCGAATGACGTTTTAAACTAATATCTGAAGCTGAGTGAAAGTTTGTGGTGGGATCGCAAAATAGGTGCTAAAATTCAAGCAAGAACAGAACTTCCAAATTTCACAATAAGAGACAATATTATTCTGTTGTTGTTTCTTATGGCACTTGCCATGGACAAGCCCGCTGTTATGAAGACAGCGATTTTAGGCCAGTGGGGAAGCGTCTCTTGTTTTAATAGCAGCGCCATCTAGGGCCAAGAAAACGACTTAGCTACACACACGTCACAACTCTTTTTACGGGGCGGACTTCATTCACGCATTTCATTCATTCATCCACAGATCGTAATTTAAACCTGTATCAGAGAACGATCACCCCTGATCCAGTACCCCCAGTGGTATTACTTTCGACATGGAGGACTTTGTGACCATGACAGATTTATACGCGCGTCAGCCACCAAGCACGCGGGGAATCTTCGGCCGCCGGGGTTCGAACTCACAACCAAAGGAGCGCGAATCCAACGTTCTACCAACCAGGTTATTCCGGCCCAATATTATTCTAAAACCTAATATTGGTACTAACAGTTAAAGTTTAATTTCAGAAACAAACAAGGGTGAAAAACTTTTTAAGTAGAAAGCAGATAAATTTTTTTTAGATAATTTTAACGTTTAAATTGTAGATCTGTAGGAAATTTCAACCAAATTTACAGACCGATAGATTTACATCCATCAAGGGATGTCTATCTATCGGTCGATAAATTCAATAGCTAAAAAACGATGTATGTAAAACGCGATAGATAAAAAATGCAACGATTATGAAAAATGAAATTTGGTTTATCAACTTGGTACTGAAACTGTAATTCTCTATCAAAGTTTACTTTCAACATGTGCAAAAATAAGAATCCAAAATGATTTTCTTAATTACGCTACGAAGTATAAAGCGTTCATCTTCAAAACTCAGAAAATAAAAGCCTGTTAATTTTTTTTATAAGAAACAGAGGGAGAATAATACTTCAATTAGGGAATATGCGAGAAAGTTTCGAGGAGCAACTCCCACTTTAAAAAAAATCAAATCATGATTTCTAAATCGAAAAGACGTGTTTTCAATCTCTATTTGCAAAGAGAGTATTGAACTCTTATCACTCCTCGTGCCTGTTTTAAAACACCTTGAATGTCGCACTTCTTGGTGACAATAATTATCGGATGATCTAAAACAGCTTTGCCTTGAACTAGCTCAATGTCAGATCTTATCAGCAAAGCTAGAGAAAATATGTTTAATCTCTGAAAAATATTTAAAGCAAAACGCCCATCGTTTAATCAGAAGTTAAAAATAAAAGAGTTGGGAAAAAAAAGAAAGAATTTGAGGCGACAAATTGATAATTCAACAACTGATGCTTGGTAACTAAATATAAAACTAGAACACATTTTCTTATAAAAATGGTGCTTGGAGTAAATATTATTCTGATTTTTAATTAAATTCGGTTTTCGAATAAAAAATTTTTGGGTAAAAATAATTCTGCTTTATCTCATGAAAGTTTTATACGATATAAATACCTTTAAAAAAACTAAATTGAATGCTTTAATTTCAGATGCAATCATGCAAGTTCACAATTGTACATCGAAAATTAGAATAACTCTGATACATTTTTCTTTCTTTCATCTATTTTGTAAACAAGCAATCAATATATATATAACACTAACGTATCTGACACAGAAATAATTTTTATTCCTTATTACGGATTGGCAACAATCAAATGTAAACTTATCTACATACGAATGCTCCAACGAACTGTTTTATTCAGCGTTTATACAACTGTTTATTACATTATTATAATATAAATGCTGCATGCCTTGTCAAAACTTCATTCAGCCCGAAGATGTAAAAAAAAGTTAAGAGATTAGCAAATCGGAAATGAAAATAAGCTTAACCATCCCTTTGGATACTAGCTATGACTTACCCACTGGAAATAGATGGCTTCCAAAACTATTAATTCCCCCAAAAAAAGATTTTCGCATTATCTTAAAAGTCAAAAAATTACCTCTTTAATGATATCGATTTCATTTCTGTACTGTTTTTTTCTTTACTTTTAATAAATTCTTCAAGTTTAATTTACAATGCTATCGTTCTTTTAATGTTAGGTTAGGTTTGGTATGAAAATAGAATTTTAAGAAATAATGCTCACTTCAGTTGCATTTTTTAATATTATGAAATTCAAAATCATCCATCAAAGTACTCAATTGCGCGCTTTTGAAAAGTTAAAATTAAGATGAAAAAAAAAAATGCCTTTTTTTTATCATTAGTTCCGAAATAGGATTTTCCCTTCTGCTGATATTTCATAGTATATATACACCTTTAATTTCTGCCCACAGTAATTTGTTGCAGAATGATACAGTTAAGTCATATTTTTAAGTCGTATCAATTAAACTGGTATTTGTAATTAATCGTTTAATAACCTGAAAAGTCAGTAATCTTAGTGTGCAAACTAATCACAAAAAGTGGCTAGTATATAAATATATTTCAAAACCATGACAGAAACCATCAATCTCTGTATCTAGTTTTATATTATGTGGAATTTAAATAAATTTAATAACGTTTATACGTTATGAAAATGAAAACGTTTACGAAGAACACAACTTAAGTAAATGTGTTAAATTAGTCCTAATCCTCCTGAGAAAAATATAAAAGGTTTTTTTAAATTATGAAAAACTTTACTTCTTAAACTTTTATTAGTAAGATATAACATCTCTTGAAGAATCATTGAAAAGTGACTTAATTCTTTTCTACGATCATTTCCTTATAAATCACAATAAAGAAAGCAAATTGTAACGCTCATCACAATATTTTTGACACCTGTGGCTCCCAACTAGGTTTTATTGCATCTTGGCGTCTTAAGTAGAAAATAAAAACGAAAAATACGTGCTTTGAAAAAAAATGTAAACAAGAATTAAAAGAGGGGGCGGAATTCTAGATTGGCGGAGTTGTTCCATTTTTACCCAGATTTCTGCCACAGCTATCTAAGTAATATTATTAAACTAAGATGTAACATAAAAGAATGAATGGACTTTTCAAATCACTCAAACTGACTGCAAAAATACACTTGTTCAACAAGTTGAAAACAAGTGCGGTGATTAAAATTTGTAAAAATTCATAAGAGTTAAAACATGTTGAAAAGGCTGTCGTTAAATGATTTTCTGTCACATAGAATCATTGGCAATCTTACCGGTTTGTTAAGAGACTTTGTAGGAAACTAGATATCACTTTCACAAAAACGCCATTTTTTTCAAACATTTTTTATTTTTAAATCAGTGGGAGTGTTCTTTCCAAAACTTTATCGTATACTTTCTAATAGAGATGTTATCCTAGAGAACGACTTGCATGCCATTGGCGAACAATAGTTAAAAAAAAATATTAATCTTGGCGTGAATTTAGCATTTTTGCTGAATACATCGTCGGATACTTGGCGAATTTTTTGGCGATTCATCTTTGGCATGCATTTAAACGTGAAATTCGAAAAATCGAATTTAATTTTTAGATGCATTTTTCTTAACCGATTGGAAAAAAATTCAAATAAAATTATACTCCTGTATTCACAAATGCCCAAATCAAATTCGCTATATTTATGTCATTGCGTTTTTAGCGTGTTTACATATTTCTGAAAGTACAGACCAACAACCGGTCAACCACTTGTTGGATATGGCTGAAAACTTGATAGGTGTGTACAGTATAGATGTTAAATCTGACAATGAATTGTATCAATTTAGTTCTCTACATTTTTTTAGTTACCATGTTATATTCGAAAAGCAGGTCAGGCTGACTTCCTCACAACGGATTTTGCTCAAAATTTGATAGAAATTTACACATTTGATGTAAAAACCGTATGCCAAATTTCATTCATCTAGATCAAAGCGTTTTTGAGTTATCTTTGTCACAGATAGGCAGACGAGCATGCTCCAAAAATGCATTTTTCGAAGTCAGATAAGTTAAAGTCGTGGATAATCATCAAAATCTGGAGGGTTTTTTTTTTTTTTTTTTTTTTTTTTTTTTTTATGACTAAGTATCTTAACCATATTTCATATACGAGAAAGTGAAAATATAATTTAAATATAATTTCCCTGACATAATTCTTCCAAATTAAAGAAATAAATCTCTTTTAAATTTGGCAACATTTAATAAATATCAGAGACTGCCTTTGGATGCTAATTGCTTTAATAGCGATAGTTAAAATAGATTTTAGCAAACGTTCACAATATTTTGCATTATACCGAAGTAATAATCTTTGAGAAATTTTGGGTTGAAGATGGAAATTCCGTTGTGTGTGTGTGTGTGCGTGTGTTCTTTATTGGAATGGATGTGTAATTTGCATGCACAACTCGTTCTTATTGGATACTTTATTTTACATTGAAAAATAAATTTTAATTAACATAACAATTTAACTCTACCTCATATATGAGATTGCCAGTATTTCATCAAATATTGATAATAATATATTTCATTGATATAACGAGTTCATTGTTCAGTTCTAAAACAAAAATGGAATCTTGAAAACATCATCAAAATATTTTCCCGAACTGAATTTTGGCAATGAATTTAAAATGGTACGCAAAAGAATGCTGTATTCTGATTTCTCAGTTTATAATGAATTTGAAAATGAAATTTTTAAAATAAAAAAGTCTTTAAATTCACATTCAACACATTGTAGGTTTATTCAGTGTTTTATTCCAATTCGTAAACTTTGCAGAAATATTGATTCTTTATTATTGGATTATTTCCATAGATTTAATTCAATAAAAAAGAATTACTAAATTCATCTAGTATAATTTTTGTTATAATACCTTGTCTAAATACAAGAAAGCATATTTCAATAATTATCTTCACTTCTGTTTACCCGGAAAAAAAAAAGTAAATATATAAGTAATCACGTTAAAATTTTGTGTAACCAGTTATTGGTTGTTTTTTGATGACATCGTGTATTAAAATATTTATTTTTAAAACAACCTCTTAAATATGATTTCTCAATTACTTGCACTTTTACAAAAGTAAATTTAAAAAATATTTGTTGTGGTGGAATGAAGATCATTATGATATCCGAGCAGTGGAAGCAAAGAGGATCCCTGTTTTCGGGAATATTTCTTTAATGATCGCATTTCACACAAAACAAACACAAACACGAAAGACAAGACAACATATTAACGTGCGCACCTCTTAACAGAACATCATCTCATTTCATTATAATTACAATCGCAATGCTCTATGGAATGCGTACCTAATTAGGTATCGCCATCTGTTATCCAAAAGAGAAAATAGAGTAATGAAACTGCTACACTGTCTTGAAATGAATCAAATTGATTTCTAGAAATTCATTGTCAGAAAATATGGTAAATAGTATAATGCAGCTGTATCCGAAATGAAAAGGACTAATTACTTAATTAATTACACTTGGTAATTCATTTATAAACACTTACTGTCGTCTTCTTCCTAGACAATGTATATGAATTTTGCATAATTTTATATTCAACAGTCAAGAAATATTTCCAAACTATTAAATACAATACGCTTGTTATTTAAAATGTATTTATGACCTTGATTTTTATGAATTCATTTAAATATCATGTTAATAACAATAAAATTATCACAAAATAAAGTCCATTCTTTAAATTTTTATTGCGAACTTTAAAATTAATTTATTAAATAATTAATTAATATTAGTAATCCAACTTTGCAGTTTTCTTGTATTCGAAAATGTTTCAAAAAAGGAATACGATTTGAAATGGAATTTTTTTTTCAAGTCAGTTGTGAAAACATCTGATCGGTAATTTTTTTCCTTCTTTTAAACACATAAATCATGCCATAAAAAAACTTTTAAAAATTATGAATTGGAGAAATGGTTTATAAAAAGCTGTTACTTCAAAAAAATAAATAAAGGATTTTTTTTTTAATAATTGAAAAATAAACTTGAATCATATTAGTTTAAATAATATAATATTAACAATTATATATATTATTGTTTGTTTTTTTTACTCTTTATGATGCTTGATAATTTTATACCACTCTGAACGCAAGAATCGTTTTAAAATTTAACACACAGAATTTAAACTTTAGTACGAGGGTCACATATTAAAATTCATCTCACGAGTTTATTACATTTTTGAGTATTGCGCTTACATACACAAGCACAGACGAATTAATAATCAGTCAATTCGTCGACGCATATGATGCAAAATTTGATATACATTTAAGTTTTTAATCATAAAACAATTCGCAAAATTTTATGAAACCAGATTGGGGAATTTCTACTTTCTCGCATAGATAGCTCATAGAGAAAGTATAATAAGCGTCAAAAAATTGGAACTCGAAATTTTGCCGAAACTCTACGTTTTAGACCCCCTTGTGTTCGAAAAACACCTTTTTTTGGAAATATGAGACCGTCTCTCTGTGAGAAAGATAACTGAAAAACGCTTTTATCTAGTCTGAGGAAATTTGGTATACGGTCTTATTTTTATCAAATTTTATTCTGCTCAAAGGGAATCGGACTGTCCGGTTGCTCGAATGTAATTTACCACGATAATTACAAAACAAAGTGAGCTAGATAGATAAAATTCGGTACGCCGAATTAACATCTGTAATATAGACACCTTTCAAATTTTGAGCCAAATCCGACAAGGGATTGTCCATCTGTCGGTGTGTACTTTCAGGAGCATGGAAACGGGGTATCTCAAAGACGCAATGATTTAAATATATGAAATTTGATATGGGATTTTATAACTGCAACTGTTGTTCTGTGTCTAATTTTTGTTTTAATTGGTTATGAAAAAAGTGTCTGAATGACAAATTCGCCTTTCAGATACTATTAACCTCATACCAGGAATTAGTCATCAAATAGCTCGTCAAAGATTATACATTAGATTCATTAAAAATGCTATATTCATGCCAAAAGTTGATATTTGGTGATTATTTATATGCCAATACCATGCAGGGCCTTCTCTGGGATAGCACTTTTATTTGAGAATATGCGACAGTATTCACAAGCATACAGATGGGCTGAGAGACAGGCCTTCCTTTCATGAATTAGTCCAGAATTATATATAAATGAATAGTTTTTTTTTACAAAGATCATATACCAAATCATAATAATCTATCTTACACTATTTCTGAGTTGTTGTAGTTACAGGCAATCGTAAGTAATTTCAGAAATGACTTTTTCAGATTCAGCGACATTCAAATTATGAAGATTCTCCAAGATATAGAGATTCTTATAATTATAATAATTATTTTTGGCAATTTAAGGCAGGTGACTAGGTTTAAAAGTCATTTTTTTTTTGCGAATATGTGAATTTTTTTAAATTTAATATTCTTAATGTTTTATTAGTTTTCTTTATAGACCCGTTTGAATTTTATTTCTAAGTCTATTTTTGGTGAGAATTACACTCTTGAATTTATATACGTTTTAATGCTATTTTAAATATTTAAAGGCTATTTTCTCAAATTATAATCTTTGGAAGAATTTTCTTATGAATAATTCCATCAATTAAAACCTAATGCATATTTTTTGTTCAAATTTGGTATAATAATTGATAAATATGTCCTGCAGTTCCTGAACAAGAAATATAAGTAATCTATTCATTTAGAAATATTCTGTAACAATTTTAATGTTTCAAAATCAGAAGGAAAAAAAAATGAAAATTTCGTATTAGTTCAGGGAATGGAAAATAAATTTATTAAGCTATCTGCAAAAAGCTGTCTTGATAAACTTCTAAACCAATAGACTTTTTGCTTTATACATTTTTTAGTTAAAAAAAAAAACTTTTTTCCAGCTTTTAAAAAAAACATTCAACTCGTTTATTTTAGTTTCATAGATATTTTATCATTCTTTTTTATACAAAAATTTAAAAATATAATTATTTTAGAGTGATGTTTTTTTAAAGTCATTCCGAACGTAGTCGCATACCCTAAATACTTTCTCTTTCTATGTACACTGAAAATGAATTTCTTGAAACTTTATGATTCTCATTCATCCTACGCCTACAAAACATAGCTTGGAGAATATTACTGGAAAAATTCTAATGGAGTTTTCCCTCTACATCTACATCCAATAATTTATAAAAAATACAGCTATTCAATAATAATTTTCTAAAAATCAAAATGGTTGCACAATTTCTAAAATTAATTTAAAATTAGCTTACCTTTTCTGCGCTTCTGTACAAATGATGATCTTCTGTCGGCAGGAAAAACGGAAGTACCGTCTACATCAGGAAACGTCGCAGGAAGTCAACTTATCGAACGCGAACATTCCAATAAATAAAAAGGCACAAGAAAAAAAATCTTTCCACAAATGAGAAGCAAGTTTGTGCAATTATCTCATCGAGTTCCAGAAATTAAAGGTAATCTTTATTTTTTTACTTAAATATTTTTTTTTAGTTATTATAAAATAATGAGACAAAAAATTTAAAATATTAATACATCTCTTTCATTTCTCTTCAATGAAACAATCCATAAATAAAAGAAAAATTGTGAAAATATTTAAAGAATTTCATCTAAATACGTTATGCCGATTAATGAATTAAATTTCGTAAGATATTTCAAGATTTTAAATCCAGAAACATTTCAAAAGTGTTGCCTTCTTAAAAATTTTATTGAGTCTAAAAGTAAGAACAATGAAAACATCAATTTAAAAATAATATCTCTGAAGGAAGAATCCAAACTTTAAGAAATTAATTTTCTTATGGCTGTTAACACAATATTCAGGTCAAAGTAATACCGAATTTCTTATATATTTGTTAATAATTAGTTATTAAGGTATATATTGTTGACTAGGACTCGGCAACCTTTTATTTTCGTAAAGAGATAATAAAAGGTTTTGTTATTTTCTCACTAGGAGGCTAATCCCCTTGTTCGCTACGTTTCGTCAATCCTCTATAATTGCTACGTATATCTTTTCTACAATATTTTCTCGTAGATATTCTAATATCTATGAATATCTTTTCGTTTGATTCGCAGACGAAATTGATTATTCCATTATAGAGCAATGCAATCGATTCTTTTTACTTCCTAAAAATACATTGTAATAGTTCAATGGGTTGAATTGTAGTTTAGTGTGCCCCCGAGTTTGTCGCCAATATGGTAACCCAAAGAAACGATCTTATAGCAACCCTAATGCTGTTTTGTTAACTACTTTTTACAGTGGTTGAGTTGTACATGAACTACAACTATTACAAGATCATAATTTTAATGCAAAAATTGGAAGCCGTAACTGTTTTGCAGAATTGTTTATTTAGTCCGCCACCTTTGTTGGCGACTTGGCATCCTTGTCGCAGCAAGGGGCATCCTAAACCACCATTTTATCGTTAAATAAATTCAACGAGTCAATGTATATCATAAGGAAACAAAGAAATACATAATAAATTAATTTCTTCACCAGGGTATTCTTTATATCTATTATAAAGTGCCCTATATATTTGGGAATAACAATTTCTGTCCATTATGTTTTGTATAATAAACAGGACAGATCTAATACATCTGTCAGAAATTCTACTTGACAAAGCAGAATTATTGTCTTGATTTTAAATTTCTGCAAATCTGTTAAGAAATTATTAATTGGTAACATTAATATTATTAACTGGAATCAAACTTCTAGTAGCTCTAATATTGACATCACCTTCAAAATTTTTTTAACTTATAACTTTGAAAGATATTTTTTATGACGGACAAAAAGCAGCCATCGCAAAGGAAGAATTGTATCATCGAATATTTTGGCGAAAAGTAATAGCATCGGAATGACTGCCAACCACTTTTAATGCTTCTGGATAAATAACATTCACGAATTCGATTTGACCGTTGTGGCAACAGTATGTTTAGATCCAGCTTCTGGATAAATAGCATTCGCGAATTCGATTTTACCGTTGTGGCAACAGTATGTTTAGTTCCAGCCAATTAATAAAAAAGGTGCATCGTCTGATTAGTCTTTAGATCTCATTTTCATTCAGACATCTGGATTGTTAAATTCTTCTTTTCCGAGCATTTCTTTGCCTGTGTTAATTAAATTTCAGTTTGCCTATAAACAGTTTAGCTTCAGAATATTCAGCTGCATGTCGCTGTCCATAGCGTTTGTAACAATCGTATCGATTATCCATATTATTAGCCATTTTTTTTTAAAAAATGGTACTTTGGTATAGTAAGAAAAATGATGTGCGTTGAATACTGATTATAAAAACCATGATATGAAGGAACCGACACCTTGGACATGATAAAGATGAGGAAATGAAACCCAGAGGATTGTTACACTTTTGCTAGGTGATTTAAAATACGAAAACAAAAAGAAAAGAGAGGTCTCAGCTGCTGGTCAAGAGATCAGACAACACAGGAAAGGACAATAAAAGACACGCAGCAGTGAATCTTCTTTTTGTGAGCGTGTTTAAAATTTGTTCCTGATGTATACACATTATTTATAATCATTACATGTATTTGAAAATATTTTTATCTCTAGAAACTCCAAATATATCTGCTAATTTTCAATAAAAATACTACACTTCTTTACCAGTTATTGTTAGACTTTCACCAATAAAATACAACAATCACTGTTCAAGATAGGTGTTAAATAATAAGTTCAAAAAGGAATAAATAAAATATTTCATTATGTCATCATCGTAATGAAAGGAGTTTTTCTTCTTTTTATTTTTAAATACATATAAACTTTCTTTCTACTGTGGCATTTCAACCATCAATAACTGATAGAGTCCTTTTTTTCTCTCTCTAGAATGCACGCATATGGATTTCTGATTTGCTGCATTATTTTGAGTCAAGTGTTAAGTAAGTAATGTACAGCTGAAATAAAATGCATGTCTGTAAAATTTAAAATTATATACATATGTATGGATATTAAAATTCGTGGCAAAGTTTGATTGCTTATATTTTATCTTATATGTGTTCATAAACAGAATTGTAGAAAAATAATAGAATAAGCAGAATTTTTTAACTTATAGGATGAATAACTAGACTGTTACAGCCACTACATTATTTATTAAACAATCAATATTATTCTAGAATAATGTCCATTGAACTGTGGAAGAAAATTTATTTGCAGGAACTACTTTGTATTATTTTGAAATGGAAAAAAAGAAACGACATTCTTTTAAACTTTAATTTAGAATTAGGTCTGCCTACCTCAGAGCAGAAACAAAAACATGCTGTAGTTTCATTACTATATCTTCTCTTTTGGATAATAGATGGCGATACCTAATTAGGTTCGCATCCCATAGTGCACTGCGATTGTTATTATAATGAGATGAGATGCTGTTCTGTAAGGTGTGCGCGGGTTAATGTCTTGTCTTTCGTGTTTTGTGTGAAACCCAAGTAGCACAGAATGTTGAACAATATTGTATAATATTGTGCGATATTATATAATATTATTAAATATTCATGAATATTATATAATATTATTAAATATTATATGATATTATTAAATATTCATGAATATTAAATAATATTACGAATATTATGCAATATTGTAGAATATTCGGATGCTACTAGGGAATGTGATCATTAAAGAAATGTTTCCGAAAACGTACGTCCTCTTGTTTCCACGGATCATAATGATCTTCATTTCACCACTATAAGATGTTTTATGCACAATGCAACTGAAATAATTATCAATTGTAATATAGTTTACTAAAATACTCTAATATTGAGTTTATGGAGCTGTAACTAGAAAATTTTTTTGTATGCATTGTATCCTTCAAAATGTCATGATTTTGCGAAACAGAAAATTTTAGAAGTTATTTTAAAAAGTGAAAGAGTAACCGCAGTGATAAGAAACCTTTTCCATCAATGTAAGCAATATTAAGATATGTTAGTAGAGTTGGCGATTCCACAGTTTTTGGTACTTAATCACTTTTGGGACACGATTTTCATGTAGGATAATGCCCTGCCTGTTTTTATGTGGAGCTCAACAGGAACTTCCGCCGAGGCACGGATGACTCATCAATTATAAAAATCACATTAATTAAATATTTAATTATAAAAACTCTTCTGGAAAAATATCTTCCAACTACCGGATTTCTCCTTTCACCTGATCTAATCCGTGTCTTTTTCGGGAATTTCAAATTGACCAGATTTGGCGAGAACACTACAAAATGCATTTAGAAGATAGCATTCGTCGGGAAATTTACAGAGTGCAGATCTATTGCATTGAACTGAAGAAATTATTACTTTCTTGTTGGAATGACATGGCTGAATAAATGGCATATTCCAGGCCATAATCTGAATTTTCTGTAGCCCAAATTTCACTCCATATATGCAATTAGACTCACTCAACGTCATCTAATTCTTTCAGAGTTACGACTAAGTGAATTGAAGGGAAAACTCTTAAAATTGTAAGCATTATGCGCCAAGTGTGAGAACACTTGGCATATGTTTTAAAGCGTGAATTCCAAGCAATTTTAGCTAATATGAGCTAAACAGTGAATATAAAAATGCCATTTGCCCGAAAAAAAAAGAAAAAATTTGCCCAAATATTACTATTTAAATATTATCAAATGAGATTAATGGCTCTAATTCTATGAGCTGTTGAAAATTAGAATTCGAAAACTGTATGACGTACAAATATATTAGCTTTCTTTTTTCTTTCATACTGATTGAGGCGATAAATGAGGGCAAAGTCTCGGGCACTACAACTAGTACACAATTTCTGATAATCATTTATATTTGATAGTAAATAAATAAAAAAAGCTTAAAATTTTCAGTTTTATCTATCTGTACATTATATTTTTTAGCATTTTTCTATAAAAGTAACTGCGAGACAAAATATCTAATTTTCAATGCATTTTATTTACTTGATGCTTTTTTCAGTTTCTCACAGTCAACAGAAAAGAGTTCCGTGCTGGACAAGGCAAAAATGTGACGCATGCACCAGAAGTAAGCATATCTTGGCAATAATCTTTGTAAAGCCCCGTTCCGACGATCCGTGGCTTTAAGGATATGATTGAACATTTAGGCTGACGATTTATGACTGACCTTTTAGGATATGACTGACCAATGGGTCGGTGCATTTACTGACATCTGGTCCATTGTATGACCACCTCCCGCCTATGGACGTCGGTTGGGAACTTCTCACAAATTGTCGGTAAAATGGAAACATCAAAGAACCCCGGAAAACCACAAAAGAGGGCAAAATGTACCAGACTCAAGGCGGGCCCAGGTCGTAGGAACGTGGCTTTACGTGGGATTATTTTGTTTTGTCCTTAAATAGAACAAGCTTCACTAAGGCCACTGATGTAGTTCTAATAGTTTTTTCCGCTCTATATATTTGATTTTTCAAAATGAATTTTAAAAAATCAAAAATTTCTAATCTTTTGTCTTTGTACCTCTCCTGAATCATTTACATTTCATATCTCCCGTTAAACCAATACTGAAATTAAGCTTAAACTCTTTGATAACCTGCCCAATACTGATACATCACATCTACTCATACTGATACATTCTCCGATACCCTCTACGGTTAGATTATTCGGAAAATATAGCAAAAACAAGTTTAAGTTTAGTTATATTAACATTCCATTTTAAAGAAACACTAGGGCTATTTTGGGACGGACCTCATAATTTTGAACAGCGGTCAAATGATGAGGACAACACCTGAGATGGTACCCTCTCTCCAAACTTCCATGCCACAGCAGCGGAAAAACGTTTGGCCAGGACGGATTTAACGGGCACCAGACCCGCTTACACGACGATTCTTCAGTGGAATCGGGTTTTCACCGATCCCGAAGTCGAGACCCTACCACCGCGGCCCCATAGCAAAAATAAATCATGATATCAGGGCCCCTACCTGGCCTATATGGTAAAATGGCTTTGTTAATGTCTTTGAAATTAAGCAAGAGAATTAGTAAAATATATTCGTATTATATATTTAAAATAATTACGCCCATAACATATTATTTTTTTCCGAGAGTTCTTTTTTATATGTATACAATGCGCAATGCAATAGTAATGTTATCATTCCAAAGTAGTTTAAACAGAATTTTCGCAAAATAATAATAATATGAAATGCATTTTAATTTCAAAAATTCAAATCTACTATCGTAAATTTCAAGTTACCATGTGAGAACATTATTTTTTAAGTTATTATTCGTCTTAATTAATTTAAGTCATTAAAGTTTGAAACAATCACGAGACTTCTCTATCGGTCTCTCTCTCTCTCTCTCTCTATATATATATATATAATTTTTTTTAACTTTCATTTTTAATTTTTCTAGCTGGCAAACAAAATTTTGAAGCTTGACCGATTTTGAGATGAAAAAACCCATCGTTTTTCTAAATGTCGACGCATACGAAATCTGATAGTCTCGTGATTATTTCAAACCGGTTTAAACTGGTTAATGACTTAAATTAATTAAGAAAATTCGTAAGAATTCAGAGAATGTATAATTTGGAAATCAAGTTGTAACTCGAACTGCCGATGTGGCAACCTTCTGCATTATTTTTTAATAACCTTATTTTAATCAGTTGAAATTATCCCTGAACCAACAATCTTTATCGATTAAACAAACAATATTTCAACTTGTTTATTTTTAAAAAAACGTTGCGCGAGTTAGGCAACAACACTGTAATTTCCAAGGGACGTACTACAACAGCAGATGATAGATAATTCAAAAGCTATACAGTGAAAGTCGACTCCAAAATAAAACTACATTAGCAGACGATAGATAATTGAAAATCTATACTGTGAAAGCCGATTCCAAAATAAAAAGGTTAAATCGCAAATTTGTTGCCTACACATTTTGAGGCTTCAACAATTTGTTGCCTTCAAATAGCTTCAAAAGCCTCAAGCCAAAACAACATCATGTTCTAACATAATAAAAATTAAAATTAAAAAAAAAAAATTAAAAAAAATCGAGAAGTTTTGGAGTTCTTCCGATTTTGAGATAAGAGAAAAAATCGTTTATAAATATCGACGCATGCGCAATCTGATAGTCACATGATTATTTAAAACCGGTTTAAACTCGTTAATGACTTAAATTAATTAAGGTAAACAATGACTTAAAAAATAATAATTTTCTCATATGATTACATGAAATTTGTGATAACAAATTTCATTTTTTTTTATTTACTTATTATTAATAATTTTTTCAAATTTAAAAATACATGCAGAAATAAAATTCAGAGTGCTTACCTTTATTTGAAGGTGAGCTTATCTTCTACAAAATAGATCTTCTTTCTTAGTTTTATCAATTTTTACATATCTTCAGATCATAAAAAGGAATTTTCAGTTGGATAAAGTAGAACATTGTGCATATCTTTTCTTTTTGTATTCAATTGAAATCTTAAGACCTCCAAAGTTAGTTATCATAAATTGTATAGTTTAAGGTTATGTATTTAGAAGGACCAATATCTAAAAAAAAAAACTGTTGTTGGTTTTTTTGCAGTGAAACAATAATAATGATCTTCTCCAAGAAAGTTCATGTCAAACGAACAGAATAATTTCTTACAATTTTTTGTTTCGATGTTCATGAATTACTACTTAATCTAATATTAATTTTTATAAACCTGATATAAAATATATGTTCGGAAATATTGTCTTCTTTCCATTGCAGAGTCTCGAATTGGACAGATGTCTCTTTGCTGTGAAGAATGTGCTGTGGGAAAATTGAATGTCAGAGTCACGAGATCCAAAGTTTACTGTTGGTGTCTCAAAAGTTGAAGCTGAAAAGTGTTCCAAATATTTAAAAAGTAAATACTCGATGCTTCTTGGAGGTGGAAAGGTTTAAAAGATAGAAAACTGCATTTTGGATCTGGAAAAATGACCAAGGCAAAAAAGATAAGCAACACCAGATATAGTACCTCGTAAAATCTGTGACAAATATCAATAAACTGCAGTATAGTTAAAATAAACGCATTTTACTTCAACTAATGATTGAGTTTTGAATTCTACAAACACAACTTGTTTAAATAAAAAAATTTCAAAATTCAAAAACAATGAAATGTATTTTGTCATTATATTAACACTTAATGCATGTAGCACTCATGAACATCAAAAATACATCGAATTAAGTATTTCTTACACCATTTATAAACATTTGATAGCCCAAATAATTCAAGATGCTACAAAAGTGAACTCAGATATTCAATAAACTGTTATTAGAATCAAAATGGCATATTTTGTTTGAGAAACCAATATTTCCAAACGTCACCACTGCCATCAATGATAAATGAGATTGACAATAGACAGAGAGCTATATTTTGGGAATACTAATGGTCCATATTCTGGAAAGTACAATTAAATACAGCTCTTAAAAATATTTGGATCAAGAATTTTTACCAATTAGTGATTTTAGCTAAAAAGAATAGGTAAGCCTGTGACAGAATATTTTAACTGAGGATAATATGTGGAATGTGTAGTGAAAATATCGACAGTGTCTTATCATAAAGAAAAACACCTACATTTAAGATAATCCAAAATATTTTCAATGAAAATTTGAAACGACATTAAGACAAGATAAAATCCATTTTATTAACTATATACAAATTAAAAATTGTGTTTCAAAGGATGTTCTGGAAAATATCCTCGGCAATCTACAATCTGCTCTCCCTGCATAAGATGATTTCTTTCATTATTTTTAGCAATACCTGAAAAGCATAACATCAAACAATGAAAGCATAACATCATCAACAGGCTATCAATAATAAACACAATAAGCTTTAATGTTATATCAGAGTATAAATCAAATAAATAAAAAAAGTATAGTAATTAATTAAGAAAACAATAGAATAATTAGCTGTCACATAGAAAATATAAGATTTTTTAAAAATAAAAAGAAAATGAGATAGATTTTTTTTATAAGCAACATGAAATATTTGGATGTTTTAGAAACAATTCTGTGCTTGATTAATGAAGAAATTTTAAAATCATTCTTAAATGGCTATGTAAAATCTCTCCTATGAAGCGAGATAATTTCCTGAATTAGCTGTGTGGTGAAAGCTTATAAGCCAGTTAACAGCTACGCTAGACAAGCATGTGGTCATGTTACAGGGCTGCGAACCAGGTATGGGTATACCAATACCCTACTACTCACCCATACCAATACCTTACAGCTGCATTAATTGGGTATTACTAATCAATGGCTGACGATAATATTGTCCCTTTAAATATTGCCATGCTATAATCTTGGCATGATTACAATTAAAATGTGTGCCCCTATTTTAAAATTAGAAAGATACAAATGCAAAATCTTAGATATATATTTTAATATTCTTGATCAAACTTTAAGATATAGATTCAAAAATTCAGTTAGAAACTATAGATGGCATAGAACAAACCAGACACATAAAAGTAGATTAAAAAAACAGCTAGTGTGTATCTATTATACATTTAAGGTAAAACATTAAGCAAAGATATACATTTTTACACACGATTTGCTACTGTTGGTTTGGTTTCAAGTTATGATTTTTCTAATTATTGCTTTGTATATAACAAAAGATTATACATCCTGAGGGGGGGATTCATGGTGTGGGCCCATAGTCCCTAAGAATAGGGTAATGCTAAAGTGGGTGTCAAAGGGGTGGGGAGGAGAGAATAAATGTAACAGACATGACAGCCCCAGAAAAACAGCAAATAATTTTAGTCTTGAAATTAGTTTCCTCAAGATCCAGAAATTGGAAGGTGGGGGGGGGGGCGACAAAAGAATCAACTTGAATTTCAAGACATAGCTCCTCTCAATGCCAAAAAAATATTCAAACAAACTTAATATTTTTATATTTGAAATATCACAATCAACTTCTACTTTGAGCACTTCTTCCACAGCAAATGAAAATTTTAGATTTTTTATCTAACATCAAAAATGCGAAATAAGAGGAAATTTGGTATGTGTAAAGATCTTTATCAGGTTTGAGAGACTGTGATCATAATAATGTATTTATATTACCAAAAAATATTAATTATGCTAATTATAATCAGGAGAAGTGATTACTTCATTCGAGATTCTATTTTTAATTGAATATGAACAGAGTTGCTGAAAAATGGGAGTAAGAAAAACAGAGGATTTTTCATTTAAATTCTTATAAACTGAAACTTATCAAAACGTATTGCTATCCAATGTGTTCTAGGAGCAACTTGTTGAGCCTAAAAATATGCTAATTATGGTAAATAATTTGAAGATAAAAAGGCAAGAAAATGAATTTTTGAATGAATTTATATTAATGTCTTCTAAAAAATAAAGTATAATTTGTTAAATAAATGAGTTGAATACATTATTTTATTTCAATAAGATCACTTGAAATATATCTGAAATTTGAAAATTCTCACAATAATATAATCCTATTGGCAGATAAAACATACATATTTTTATGTAAAAATGTTTGTTTGGAACTAAAAACTTTGTCATTTAGAATACAGACATTATAGAATTTAATATTTATGATGGTGGTAGTGGGAGCCATACTGTTGCTTTACTTGATTGGTAAAGTTACTTAGTTCTGCCTTTATATATTATCATAAAATTACAAAATATATACATTCATTATACTAAAAATATGCATTTAAGGTTGATTAATGTGTATTTTTTTCAGGTTTTTACAATTAAAAATTGTTTTCAATTTAAGTCATGATAGTTTCTACACAAATAAATATGTTTAATATTTCAAATAGACAATGTGGTAGCATCTTTGAAAATAGATGCAATGAGTAAATATATAAAAAATATTGTTACTTAATGTAAAAATAAATCAATAGTGATTAAAAGAATAGCTAATTTCTATTACTCCCATAATATAATGAAGAAAGTTATTTTGTGTTTCTAGGAACCACTCATTCGCATTGACAAACTGCATTAAAAAAAACTTGATACAAGTTATTATTTAGAATTTTGTACAACATGAAAAAAAAAAAATCCATCTATCTCTTCATGTGATTTAAAATTATTGGTCACATATATATGAACTAAAAGATGTATTCACGATTTCTTCACCCCTAGAGACAAGGAAATCAAAATTTATCATCTCAGTTTGATAAATGAAAAACTGATGATAAACTGAGATGATAAATTTTGATTATAATACTTTCAAAATTCTTTTGGGATGGGGAAATGAAAGAAAGGATGTCATCTTTGATTGATATTTCGAACCTTTTGAATCAACAGACAGCTTGTTTATCATCAAAACATAAAATTGAAATGTAAAATCTATGAGGTTAAACATCCATGTTAATCCTTCTGCATGTTGGAAGTCATGTGTTAATGGAAAAACTGATAAAAAAAATATTTGAAAGGTATATTTTTTTAGTATTTATCTCATATAAACTTGCTACTCTGTAACATGCTAACTTGAGATTGCAAATAATGTTTAATTATATACACTTTCCTTTTTGCAAATTTAAGTTATAAAAATGGATCATAGATAATGAATATTTTTTTTTTTTGAAAAATAAACAAAGTATTTTTGAATTCAACATACCAATAGCAATAGCATCCATGTTTATAGCAACCCTCAAGAATGCATCATAGCAGAAAGCATCTGCAAGACGAAGCTATAAAATAGAGGAAAACAAAATCATGAAGTTGTAACAATTTTCAATATAACAATTGTTAGATGCATTAAGAAATAATTCAATAACACTAATGTTTAATAAACTAAACCAGGATGTCTGATCTTTTTTTCACATAAGAATTAGTGTTTTGTATATGGCAGAAATAAATTTTTTTCTTCTTCTTTAACTGGCATTTATAAAATACAGATAAAAAGAAATGCTTGTTACAAATAATAAAAAAAAAATAATGAAATGTATTTAACATAGAGAGTAAAATTTATTAACAATCATTTCAATAAATTTGCAATAATATATCAATTAATATAATCATAAATTTGCAATATATATCAATTAATTAATATTAGATCAATTAATTCAGAATAAAAGAATTCTGAATAAAATGATCTAAAGGATAAATAATTATATCTTTTGTTACACAACATCAATCAATTTTAACATTACTGCTCTGAATATCATACTGTAAAATTTAGTTTAGAATTTTGAAAAAGAAATATTTTATTAAATAAATAATTTTTTATCACAATATCTTGGTTTATATATAACATATATACAACAATATTTAAAAAAAATTTTTATGTACAAGAAGTTCATTTTAAAATCAATAAATAATCATTATTGAAGCTTTTATCAAACTTCATTCTAATAAATAATTTTTAAATAATCCAAGTATTTAATGATCTCAGTCCATTTAAATGATTTATCATAATTGTAGTTCCTTTTATGCATGTTAAAGAAAAATTTAATTATTTTCAACAAATCAGATGACAAAAAAGACATCAAACACCTATTTTCCAAATAACAGTGATGGTCTTACCACAAACATAACATATTTTTTGAGTTAAAATTATTTCAAATAGTAATTAATTAAAACTCTACTATTGGAAAGGTGTAAATTGTTGATTATGACACTCTCTTACATATCTACATGTTCAGCCATAGTTTTACTGAAAATATCTTGTATTCAACTTTTGTTTCTCAATTATTACTTACAAAATGTGCAAAATATTTCCATAAATTATAAATACCAAAAAATTAGCTATTTTAACTTTTATATCAAGCAATATAGATTATGTATAATAGTTTGGTGAATTAATTCTTATGTTTCAACATGAATTAAGGAGTTTCTCTTTACTCTAGAATCCTTAATAAATGCTGCATTCAGATTTTTGAAATTTTTGTTGACAGAATCAGACAATGTAATTAGGAACTGTCATTACAGTATGTACTGTGATTACAGTATGATTGTAGTAGAATGAAAAGTATGTGAATCATTTAAAAAAAGCTGTGACATTTTCCAACATTTGTTTACTTAAGTTGTAAAAATGCTCATACAATGTAAAACCAAATTTCTGTAAATTTTGTTTTTTACACTGATCATATGTAAGATAATTTGCTAGGCTATATATATTTGGATCTGTATATATATATAGGATATAAAGTTATGAAGAAACTTCAGTTTCCATTTTTAGAGTTTTTTCAAAGAAGCACAATTTTCAATTGCAGGAGAAAACTTTTATTTAAAATAATTGGGAATAGACTCTAAATGTGATAAAAAAAATGTTCTATATCTTTTTGAAGTAATTAATTAAAAGGCATGTAACAATATTTAATCTACAAAAGCATTAATATTCCATTTAGCATATAATACTTTTTTTTTTATTTCAAATTAACAATTGATATTCTAAAAAAAATTTTACTATCTTTCTCTATGTATATTCAATAATGTATATATATTGGTGGCAAATATATATATAAAAAGCCTGATCATAAGAATATTATATATATATATATATATATATCTTTGTAGAAATTTGAACATGATCTTAACTCATTTCATTTAAGCTGTGAAGATGAAATAATAATTTTTCAGATTATTCATAGCTAGTTTTTCAATAAATATGCATATTTTTAGTGATAAAATTAAAGATCGAAATGAAGATTTATTATTCACACATCTGCCGAATAGATTAGTTGATGGTGATGAACTGCATGTGGCATGTTTAAAAAGTGCTAATTTGGTTAAGTCAAGACTTGTTTTATAGTAGACTGAATGTTCTATTTGAAGAAGACCTATTTTCTATTATTAATTGAACTACAAATTTTCCTTAATTTTAAAGTGTATCTCTAAGTCCTTCTCATTTGTCGTGATATTCATCATTTCTATTTTTATAACAATTAATTAAAAAAATAGAGATATAATGACAATAAATTTCTTCAAACTGGAAATATTAAAATGCTATGATAATTTGTATGTTATATTCTAGAAAAAAACAATATTTTTGCTCAAAAACAGTAAAACACTTTTGAAAAAATTAAGGACCAGATGTAAAACACACATTAAGAAATATAACATTTCTGTTTTAAAATTATGAGTTTTTTTTTTATTTCAATATACTTTCTTATCATAAAAAGTATTATATTTCCAAATTAATTTTTTTAATACAATCAGAAGCAGAAACATGTTCCAAATACCCCCCCCCACACACACACTTTTGAAAAAACTGGGAACTTACCATATCAATAAGGAATTTTTGGTAATTGAGCTTGACAAATCCATAAAATGTTTTTAAACACCATGGTAAAGTTTAACACACACACATACAGACAATCAATCCTCTGACTACATGGGTTTAACATTTGATGAAGACATAATTTCAATATTAAAAGTAACAAACGTTGACTTGCTGCACTTTTGACTTTGCATGTTTTCTTTGCATGTTTTTTTCCAGTTTTGGATTTCATCCAAAATTTGATACTGTTCATATACTAAATTACATTAACATTTTCTATTTTTGATTTATTATATTTGTATGTAGACTGATTGACAGATATAATTCACAAATCTTCTCAACAAACTAAGGAGAACTTTAAGTATAAAGATTCATCAAAACCTTGAACTTGACTATTTTGATGATTCAATCTTACATTTTCATGATAATGAATATCTTTCAAGAAGATAATTTCAGATATTTCATTACTTAAGAATAACCAAAAAATTATTTTAAATTAAATATTATCAAATAAAAACTCTTTGCCTAAAAATAAATATTGAACAAATTTACCTCATGATGAGAATTTTTCATGCCCAGGCAGTATGATCTTGAACATCTTGACAGAACAGCTGCCCAAACATACAGTTCCTTAGCAATATCAGCTAATTTTCTAGGATCAATTTGAGCTTCTACTACTTTCTGAAACAAAGATATAATTAAAATACTGAGATTTTGAAAAACTAAATATCTGCCTTTGATTAGATCATGATATACAAATGTAAAAACGGAATATCTATATGATATAAATTAAATGTTCAGTTTTTTATTCTTATATAAAGCTATGAATGGAGTATGATGCAACCAATGAAAGAAATTGAAGGGAAATCTTAGTCTTTCTTGTAAATATGAGCAAAATCATATACTTCAAGTTTCACATAGTGAAGAAAATTGAATATGTATTTTTACTTCTTCCCTTTGATTGGTTATGTCCAAAATTGATACCATTCCACATGTCTAATTATGAAATTATATGCCAACTTTCCTCTATCCAGCTTGTTGAGCTTTGAGTTATCATACAGATGCGTATGAATAGGTAGACAAAAGATCCTAATATACAATAATAAAAGAAAATATACAAATTGGCCAATAGAATACAACTATAAAATTCTATCTATAATCGAATTACATAATCCGAAATATTAAATTTGATTTTTGAATTATCATGTTATTCCAAGGACATTTTTACAGATTCAGAGAGGTTCAAAAAATGGCGATTCATCTTACTGCTTTTATGATACTTGTAGTAATTTCTCTTTACAGTTAATATATGAGAAAATAAAAGTGAAAAATTTTGTGTTGACAGAGTAATTTAGAATCAAATCTAACATGAGAGGTGATGTCATAAAACATATCTGAATCCATACTTCTTTATAAGCATTTAAAAAAAAAATCACAATATATATAAAACTTAAAACTTTATTGGTAAGTTAATGCCTTACAGCTACAAGTAAAAATAACTACAAATAATTATTCATTTTTAAAATTTAATCTTACTCAGGAAGAAATGGAAATAATAGATTGATAGATGAAACAAAATCAAAGTGAAAATTATAAGCATGTAAATATTTGCATCTAAAAATTTGTTTAAAAGAAATTTAATCCATTTTTAATTAAAAAAAATTAATTTTATTAAGAAAGAGAAGAGAATTTAAAAATGGTAAATTAAAGTAAAACTTTCCAAAGTCATATTACTTTGTCAGTGTAGAATTTCAGAAGGAACTGTGGACCATATAATAAAAGATTGCCCTAAATGGGTTAATTTGAGGAGTTACTGGCCTTTTGGTTGGTAGCAAAAAAATTTTGAAAAATCTTACTCGGCATCTTGTAAAAAAATCATGCATTGATATTATTACTCAACTTTTATTAATTAAAGTTGAGTGACTTCAGTGCATTATTTTGTTTTTGTATAACTTTTAAGTGTTTTATAACTTTTTGTATAATTATTATTGGTTTATTCTGTAACTATTATTATATTGTAACCTTTATGGTATAACTATTATTCTTGAATTGTTAAGGCATTATTTCCATCATTGTTATGTTTGTCTAACTAAACATTTACAGAAAAGCAGGTGATCTTCATGTTAATATAAGATGGTGGCTGTTGCTCTACATGAGACAGTTGGCACATTCTCCTAGAGGGAGCTTGTGTTGGTTTCAGATTTTCGGTATTGACAAGTGTTGCTTGAATCTTTTTGTTAATGAGGTTGCTCTGTGGTGACATCATCTAGTAACCCAGTTTATCCTTTGGCTTGATCATGTTTGTTTATCTTAACTATCTTATTTCTGCATGAAAGATACTTTAACCAAATAATCTTTTGATTGCAACTCTGAGCATATGAACATTGCCTGTGGGTAAATGGCTGGTATTGTGTCTCTGACCAAGATTATGGGACTTGGATATCAAAGAAAATAGTGAGTTGGTGGTCAAACATAGTGATGGGGATATCAAAAACAATGATGAGTTGGTGGTCAAACATAGTGATGAGGATATCAAAAACAATGATGAGTTGGTGATCAAACATAGCCAGAGCTACCTAAAAGCTTATAGAACTATATTCTCTATCACTACAAAAAGCTGCAGAGAAAATTTGTCAAGAGTGGAAGAAATAATAGACTCATCAGAGAAACAACATTCCAGTAAGATAAGATATATGTTGTAAGCATGGAAAATTATTGCATCGTATATTGAGAACCACCTAATAAAGTAATAGTTATGTGTACCAGAAATGCATTTAACTATCTTGTATCTCATTTTGGCCTACTTTTGAAGTGTAGACAAAGTGTGTTTTTTTGTTGTAAAAAAAGCATGCATTATAAATAATAAATTTTATCATCACAAATTTGAATATTTTTTTTCTGTATAAATTGCATTGTCCCATTTCCATTGATTCTAATGGGAAACATTGTTTCACTTATGGAGGGTTCCATATTATAATTATGATTCAGGAACTAATTGCGCTTGTTAAGCAAGATTCCACTGTACTGTTAAAAATCTAGTTTTCAAGAATAATATAATTCAGAAATTAAAATGCCTGTTTTCTACATCATAAAACAAAACAACTTTCTTACTTGCCCATGATCTGACAAGATTGTTGCAGAAGCTACTTCAAAGTTTTGTAAGCATTTCTCCAGTTTATTTCCCCATTCCTACAGACAAAGAGAAATAAATACATTATAAAATGATTTAAATATTGAGAGATAGGGAGATAAAACGATTTTGACATTGTCCCTGCCATATGTTAAGATACATAAAAGAACATTAAAGAATTGTCAAAAAGTATAATAATTTTTATAATAAAATATTAAAGTAAAAATATTTTGTTTATATTATTGAAAATCAATAACACAAATCAAACTTAAATATTAAAAAAAAATCTTTTCCAAATTCATGCCTCTACAGTAGCATAATAACAAATAAATAGGATACAAAATAAATTTCAACCTTGTATCTCTTTCAATCATAATAAATCATTATAATTTATAGGTAATTAATTTATAATAAATTTATTATTCATTAATTTTTAACTCACCACTAAGGATGGATGAATATGTCCAGCAATGTCTTGCTCATATTTTATAAGATTCCATCGAATTCTCAGCTGACGAATATGTTCTTTCATAATGTCATAAGGAAAAAAGAACGGATTTCGTAATTTTCTAAGAGGCACAAAAGGAAGTGTAGTATAATAATAAATTAATTAGAACACAGATATTGAACAGCTTATGTTAAACAATTTCATGAATAAAAAAGCTCAACTTAATAGCAATACATAATTGGATACCAGAAAATAACAGGTTTAAGTCAGGATTATAAAGTTTAATGAAGTTCATGATAAAAATTTCAGGGCCATAAAATGTTATGCATTTTTTACTTCTAGAAAAACTACTTTATTTTATCTCAATTTAGATTTTTAAAAAATTGCAATTGGGAATTCTGGCTAAGGATAGTGTGTTTCATTATTTATTTTCATATCTTTTACTGACATGGAATGTTAATTATTATGAAACTGCTATACAGCATACATTTAAACTTTTTAATGTTATGCATGGATAACAGAAAACACAATATAGATGAATGGTAAAATATGACATTCAGTTATATGATTGGCAGAAATATGTAATGTCTCAAAATGCATTGTGTAGCTTTTCATAGCATTAAAATATTTACAAAAATTCAGTTCACGGCATTAGAATGTAAAAAGTCATTTAAATTAATTTTTATGTGCTAATTTAAAAATTTATTTATATCATAATTTAAATGCTTTTCAAGATTATTTTTATAAAATGCATTCGTTCACAAAAGGGAAAAGAAAATCAAAATACCATCCAAAATACTTAAATTTATATGATATATTAAATTAAAAAAATGCACAGAAAATGTTTATATATTTACATGCATCCAAAATTTACATGATTCTTATTAAAGTTTTATTTGATAATCAATTCCAGAAAATGATATCTTATATATATATATATATATATATATATATATATATATATATATATCTTATATAAGATATGTATATCTATATTAAGTTTTATTTTTGAATTTTTTTATAATACATAATAGGCATTTTTCACACAAAACAAAAATAGTAATTATTTCATGTTTAGAAAGCTTTATTCAATTCCTAAGGTAATTTAATTCTGAAATTATTTTTTTTATTTATATAATAGCAATTGTTTGCAGTCAGCTGATTTGCCAGGAATATTAGTTGTATTTATTTTCAGTTAAGCCTCTTATGCATAACTTAAAGATCACGATTCCTACAAGAAATTGCTTTAAAGTATCAAAATGTGACAGATATCAAAGCTGTCTTCTTTTAGTAATTTTATACCTGTTCATTATTGCATATTCTAATAGAGTCAAGTTTCATGATATCAAAGCACTATTAAAAGTGTAAATGTCTGGTTCATTTTGTGTTCTAAATTTCACAGTACTGTAATCTCATTCTTATTCTTCATGTAGATTATACAAATTTATACAGAATCCACTCTTAGCTTTCAATAATGGAAGAAATCATAGAATTAAATATTTGATGAAGATATGAAAGCAATTTGAATTTCATTCAACAATAAAATCTATGCTGAAATTTATGCAAAAAATATTTTTAAAAAGAATCGACAAAATTCATGAAAAATGTATACAACAATTAAATTGCCATCAATAAAAAGACAATTTCTTAACTTTTAAAAATATGTCAAAATTATTTATTATTTATTTGTGTGCTTATTTATTAATTATTTTTGTGCTGAAAACTTTCAAAAGTTTAGAATTGGAAAAAAGGCAAAAAAAAAAAAAAAAAATTAGAATTAGAAAAAATATTAAAATTAGAAAAGAAAAAATTAAAATTAGAAGAAAGGCTTATTTTCAATTAATTTAGCACAATTAAAAAAAATGAATTAAATTTTTTTAAAAAATCACGTTGAAGTTCACGCTGTCATCTTCAAAGGTCATGTACTAAATTTTGTAGCTCTAGGTCAAACGGTCTGGCCTATAGAGCCTCGACACAATCATCTTTACTATTAGTCAAACTAAAGAAGATAGTAAAACTTACCTTATCTTTTCCAGCTCATGTTCTCCAACATATTTGCATCCCTGCAAGCCTAAATAAAGTCGAGCAACATCATTTGGGCTCTGAAAAATTCATACAAAGACCTGAAGAAAATGTAACAAAAATATTCTAAAATTTATAACATAATTTAAGCTATTTTATTTTTTAAGCACTGCGAAATTAAATAATAATGCAAATAATTTTATTTTAGTTTATTTAAACAAATAACATTTCTAAAAAAAATTATTTCCAATCAGTATCAATAATGAAAATCAGCTATAATAAAATAGTTCTCTAAAAAAGTGAAATGAAAAAAAAAAAATCTTACATAATTAATATAAGAGTTTATATTTTTTTCAAACTTTTAAGAACAGAGTGAACCAAAAAATGCTAAATTTATTATCTTGCACTGCTTAAGATAAATATTTATTATAAAACATATACATTCAATAATTACAAATAATAATAATAACAAAAATTAGCATTAACAAAATAAAAATCTAACATCTTGTAAGGAATGCATAGTTAAAATGTGTAATTTCATCATCACACATTTTTTTAAAATATTTATTACGATAAAAATTTTTATTCAATGAAAATAGAACTCATAAATTCAAAATATTTAATAGAAGATGAAAAATGAATATATATCTATATTAAAAATGGGTTTACACTTAGCCAGTTATAATCCGTCCAATAGGACCATGCATACACAGAAACTGTACAGTAGCAAGTCCTTGTCCCGTCAGGACAAGGACTTGCTATTGCACATGCATGACTTACTGGAATCTTATAAGTGTCTGAATGTAATCACATGTTAACAATACATAAAATAGAATTTTCAGTCATGAATTAATAAATAACAAAACAAAAAATATGAACTATAACTTGAAATTTAAAAAAAAAATGAATTTATTACATCAAACATAGCTAATCCTAAAGCATCTCGATGGAATTTTTCTAAGTGAGATCCTGGCATCAGACCTGAAGAACCCAAAGCATCCATGAGTTCCCGTAGACAATCTAAGGTTGCTTCAGAATTAAATATCTAACAGGAAATGATATATTAAATATATGAGGAATTCCTTATATTTCTTATAAACTTCATAATAAATATAACATCATACTAGAAATAGACATATTAGTACATACCTTTAAAGCAGTGGTTTCTAAAGTTATATCTGGTTTTTCTGTTGAATCAAGTATGGCTGCAGTAAAATAAGATGCTGTTTCCATACCATAAATCATATTAGTAATTCTAGATAACCTAGTCTAAAAAAAGAAAATAAGTTTAAAATTTTTTATTCAGAGTTTTAAAAAAATAATTTTGTTCTCTATCCTTTTATCTATATAATAATATAACTTGAATAGATGAAAAAATTAACATAAGATAACATGTGAGTTGGCAATACCAAATTTGATGTTTTTATATTTAACTCAAGTAGCAATAGTGGAATATCAATTGTAGCCATCTGGAGTACACCAATATTTAAGTTTTATAAATTTGTGAAAATTCTATTTTTGACCTTCAATACAAAATTAGAATCAGTACTATCATAAAGTTGCTACATCTTTTTGAACAATGAGATTATGCATCTGTCTATGATAAGGTTATGAATACCTTTCAGATCAAACATCAATTAGGAAACAAGACTTCTGAAATAACAAAGTCTAGGCTTTTTAAATTTACAATATAATAAATATGTTGTTAATAACCTAACAACTTTTCATATCAATGTTTATTGGGAAATATTTAGCTTCATAATATTATATATTTAGACTAATACTCTTTAAAATATGAGTTTCCATCTAAAGTAGTTTAATTCAATTGCGAAGAGGAATTTCAGGATTGTAAAATATAGAAAGAGGTTCTATTAAATTTGTTAATCCTTATCAATAAAAGTCATTTGAAAATTCATCTATTTTTCAGTAAAATTTTACAACAATGAGGTTTAAACTGTCTGCTTCATTTTCTATTTACATAATCACTTAACCTGAAGAAGTAACAGAATATCCTAACATATTAAACAGGAAAGATTTAAGCCTATTTAGGTAAGAGAACTCTTTTGATTTAAAATAATGGTAAACTTGTCTATTAAATGAAGCAAAAATTTCATAATATTTTTATACTATATCATCAATATTAACCAAAACGCTTAATTCAAATGTCAAAATGAAAACCGTCATCATCATAAAAATCGTCACAAACTTGTAAATTCTTTGCAAGTTTAATATTAAACTAAATTGAATCAGAATAATTTCAATAATATAATACAAATGTTAAAAGTAGCCTTGCTAATAATAAATAATGATTATTGTATTATAAGATAAAAAAAATATCCAGGTTCAGCATAATTAAAAAGTAAGAATATTTTATCTTTAGTCACTAGGAATTTACACATTGTTGTTGGTGATACTAAAAATATTTGGACAATTTGCTTTTACTAATTTTATAACAAATGAATGTCAGTTCTAATTTTCTGAGGAAAGTATATATTTAGCTTTAATGAACATAGATTAGTCCATTAAAGTTAAAGTCTAATAAGTTTCAAATCAATTGTTTTAATTTAATCTTATGTAAATAAATTGGTTTTTATACATAGCAATCTTGATCAGAGCGCAAGTTCATAAAAAAAACTATCTATTATAAGAAATCGTAGACAAGTACTTAAAAAAAATTCTTTTAATTCCCATTCAATATTTTTTGAAACTATTATTTAAGTAAACAACATTTTATTCTATAATAGTAACATTATGTGTATATATTAGAAACTTTAATAATATAGTTTATAGAATAATTGAGACTTCACTGATGTTGATCTTTCCCATAATAATAATAATCATGCATAAGGTTTCTAAGTTATTATTACATAATCATCAACATACAAATATATCATACATAATTTTTTTTAAAAAAATATTCCACTCCTTCATTTTCATCTGCACTACTTTAAGTACATCAAATCCTTCATTTTATTTTTATTTAATCAACTAATTTTCTAGCATTTTATACAATTTATTGCACAGCAGTAAAAGGCATTTTAAAAATATCATTGCTCTTTTTTTTTTTTTTTTTTTTTTTTTTTGCAATGAATCATTATCAGTTGACAAAACTCTGATTTTAATTTAAAACAAATCATTCTTACCCTCACTAACTGGTAGTCAGCCAAAGATTTTTCTAATCTTTCACAATGGATGATGTGCTCTGTGACAGAATCTATAAAAATGAAACATTTAAAGCATGAATAAGTATTTAGTATTGTTCAGAACTAAAACTAGATATAAAACACAAAATTTGACATCTGAAAACGAAATTTGTTAAAAAGGAGAGACGAAAACTAAATCAGAATACATTAAAGTGTATAATTTCATTCTGTGTTGTCTCTATAATATTAGATATGTAGAAGCATGCCATTTATTGATGAAATGTTTCTTTAAGACATTTTATATTGTCATAGAATACGCATGTGTGCAAATCCATGATCTAAGTTTATAAGAAAGGAAATGATGGCATTAAGATATAGCAAGCATTGTTGTGATTGATTTATAAAAATGAAGATATGGCTATTATCACTAGAGTAACATTACTTTTTATGCTATAAAGTATCTTTGAAATCATAGTGAAAAATGTCTCAACAATTTACATAATAACATTTATATCCTTTTTTTAATACAACAAATCTTACTATTCCAGGTCAATTGACACATTGTTTGAAGAATATCTCTTCCTTTTTTGTTATGGAATTGTATTTTAATTTATACAATCTTACGAGTTTTAGAAACATCATGTATGTAACAAAGGGGATCGAATGGAAGATACTGATGAAGAATTCAATATCACTGTCATAATAGACAGTTGATTTTTATTAAAAACTGATTTCTAGTAACTGAAAATAATTGACAAAAGCTGAAGAAAAATTCATTTCAAATTTAATAAAAAGAAAAGAAAAACAGTTTCAGAAATTAGGAATTAAAGAGATAAAAAAACATTTTAGTTTAACTAACAAAATCAAGAAACAAAATGGTTAAAAGTTATATGTTACAAACTTAACAAAAGATTAAATCGTTTTTACTTACCTAGAAGAGATTTTAAGGCTCCAAATGTAAATGAATGCATGGCAAATCTGAATGATTCTAATGATTTTAAATAAACCTAAAATGTAGTTCAGTATGTAACAACATAAAAAGAATCAACAGAAAATTTATTTTATTTTACAAAATTTAAAGGCTGACAGCAAATAATTCACTTGATTTTTACAAACATTAATATATAATTATTCTTAAATGGATGTACAAATGACAGAAATTTAAAAAAAATAAAATAGGAATACGTTTTTATAATAATGATTTGTAGAAACAATTAACAGCAAAATAAAATGATTAAAAGCAAACAATAAAACTCAACAATTAATAGTATTGCTATATTACTGGAAAGAAAAAGAAAATGAAATAAATCTTTTCACATTATTTCAAGTTGCTGAAATTGGAATTCTATAGCCTCCAACTTTGGTTATCAAATCATTAGGCAGTATTAACAAATTATTGAAGAGTACATATTTCCAAAGAATTTTAACACAAATATTTCCAAACATTAATCAATATTATTTAACCGACATTTATTAATGACTAAATATATAAGTGAAATAATTTTTTAAAATATCACAGAGCATGATTTTATTGATCAAATAAATTACTTGTTTAACATTTACAAATTTTTTCATTAAAAAGCAAGCACTTCTGCTTTTTTTTAAAAGTCATCACTGCTTAGTTTAACATCATAATAAACTCCACATTCATGTTTGTTATGAGAAATCCCAGTGTTTTTGTTTTAATGCTAGAATAAAATTCCATTCCCACCCCCCCCAACCTAAGAACCATTCAAGGGTATTTTCGGCCTTTTTTTTTTTTTTAGTTTTCTGCATATATCTGTTTTTTTTTTAAATGTAATTTTCCATAGTTTTTCATAATATATCAGTTAATCCATAGTTTTCATCTAATTTCCGTAGCAAATACAGAAATTTTGTAGCTGTTTAGAATATGAATTCCCAAAGTTCAAGCATTATATTATTACCATTTTAAACAGATATTATATTACCATTTTTGTTTCATATTATTAGAATAAAAGAATCAAATTTCCTTAATTTATTGTAAAGTTCTCAATGGAAAACAATTACAAGAAATTCTGAAAAATTCAGTTTAATTTTTTAAGATTAAAATGACATTGTACATGGAAATTATATTCACATAAACTTTATTGAAAGTTTGATAAACAAAGCAATTAATAATATGAGAAAGTAATTGATAAAAGTAAAAAATATGACTTACGTTGAAACCTTGACCTAATCCTCCTAAAATATTTAAGGGTGTCACAACTACATCATCAAAATGAACCATTCCAGCTAAAAATAAATTAAAAATTTAGCTAATAAAAATAAAAGTTGATACATCAAGTCATAAAACACAAAAGAAATTTATTATTTTAATGCCATATGTGGAAGTTCATTTTATTCGAAATATTTATGAATAGAATACTAATTAGAACTTTAATTATAATCAAGAAAAGATAAATGATCTAAACACATAAATGCACACACACTTTTTAAATACAGAAGAATGGGGATAATTTCCTATTTCTGAATTTCATAATTTAAACAAAGATAAGTAATAATTTTTTTGATTAAAAATATCATGTTTGAAATAGTCAGATAAATATATAAGCATATTTTTATATAAGCAGTATGGAAAGTATTAGAATGAAGAAAACAATACATACTTTGAAGTCCACGAAGACAAACTTTGTCATGCATTGTAACAGTTAAACCTTTACTATTTCTATCAACTAGAAATGCCGTTATATCCGCCTGCTTTGGATCCTAAAAAAAAAAAAATATTATACAACAAATTCAAAGAGTAATTATTGATTATAATGCATTAATTATACTCATAAAATAAAAACCAGAAAAATTTTGAATACAGAAAACCAGAAAAATCTTGAATACAGAAAACACCAGTTTTAAGTAACAATCTTTTAAGAGAAAATATTTTTTATTGAAATCATTTGTTATAACAATTTCTATTGATCAAATGTTCAGAAATTAGGTAACAAAAATTCAGCGAATAGAAACCAATGATGCAGCACAAAAAAAGGTTCATGTAAACAGATGGCAATGCCTTGGCTCAGAAATTGCAAATAAATGCATAAAAGTTCCTACTGTGCATTTTAGATTTTGTTTTCAATTTTTGTTTTCATCACCTAGAAAGTTCACTATTGGTTCTGGCAACCTTATTTTCATTGGAAATCTTATTTTCATCTGTTCAAATTTCCTATGGCAGCAGCAACAGATGGCAATATGACAACAAGTCCTAAACACAATTTTTTTTTTATCAAAATGATTATTGTTTAAGTATAACAATCTTTTGAAAAAGTACACTTTTGTCTATTCATAATCTGAATCATCAATTAATGAATAATTAATAATTACTCTTAGAAATTATTTTAGTTTATATAGCAAAAGCAGATTACAGAGCTATTTTTCATAAAAAGCAAGCCTATTGTTACTGTTTTATGCAATTATTTCCTTTAATCATTTTTAACCTCAAAAATTAAATTTATGATCTAAATTAATTAGCCTAGCTAAATTTACAATCCAAATAAACTAAGGAACCTGTAATCATATCCAGAAAGATAAATTCAACTAAAATTCTATGGAACTCATACTAATTCCATAGAAGAAAGAAACAATCAGAAAATATTTGAAATAAGAAACTGATGATGAGATTAATCAAGTTTTTTCTGATATCAAGTCAAGACATGAGGTGTAAAAGTCTGAGACTGACTAACAGAGAGTTGTGAGGAAAAAAATTAAAAACACTTCAGCTTGTTTTTAAGTTAATTAATTTTAAGAACTTATTGCCGTACAAGGACAAACCCAATAGCAGATCAAACATAAGACACACCATAGACTTTGAAAAAAAAAAATGATCATAAAATAATGAATAGTGTGAGACATACACACCAAGAAATAAAATAAAATTGGCTAATTAAATATATATAATGAATTAATTTATATAAAAAATGCTTCATATATTGTATTTGAATCAAAAAATCATTATATTACATCACATCATTACAAAAATGATAAATTTTAATTCCTAGATGCTGAAATCAATATTTCAGTGGAAATGTGTCATACCTGAAACACACATTCAGTAGTTTTATTCAAAAATAAAGAAAATGTGAAAATAAACAAGCAAATGAATTATTAAATAATTTTTAACTTCTTTGATACTGAAAGGAATAAAATAAAAATAAAAAAAATGAATGCAATTTTATTCATTGTTCAAGTATCCCATTTGCTGCAGCCCTTTATGGTTGCTAATTATAAAATGGACGAGTACAAATATAAAAATTTTCTCAATAAATAATACTAAAAAAAAACTTTTACATTTACTAAAATAAATTTCATGCAAAAAGAAACTACATGAAGAGTTAACTAGCTATATCATTTGATTATGATATTTAATCAACAGATCTTTACACCAATAGGAAAACATTAATGAAAGGCAACATAAAATACAGTGCATTACATACCATTACGCCTTGTGTTTTAGCAAAAACAATAAAAAGTCCTGCTAAACCAGCATTAGACACCCAAGATTTTGTACCACTAAGAAGATAATGCCCTTCTCCAGAATTGTTTGCTATTGTAGACATAGATAACAAATCACTGCCACTGAAAAATGTACATAAAAATTATAGAAATGAGATTTATAATTAATTTGCTTCATTGCTTTCATTTTTTATAACATGCTTAACATAAGTTGCAAAAAATATGTAGCCTGTCCAATAGCTGAATTAAATAATTAATGTTTAATTCAATTATAATTATATTTACTCAAATGCACGACTATATTATTAGAGGGGGGGGGGGGGGGTAGTAATGTCAATAACTATCAAACAATCAAAGCAACATTAAGTATATAGTGAAAGGCAGACTATTTTTTTTGTATATTTACTACCTTATTTTGAGCTCTTATTGGTAATGAATACTTATCATTTAGAGGTTATGACATATGCATGGATTTTTTTGAATAAATATCATGAAAATTGGTTGCTTTAATTCTAATGAAAAATAGATCTGATGTGAAAGAAAGAAAGAGAGAAAAGTCTCATACATATTTTCAAAAACAGACCAAAGTCAAT
The DNA here is from genome assembly GCF_947563725.1 of Argiope bruennichi. Classification (NCBI taxonomy): domain Eukaryota; kingdom Metazoa; phylum Arthropoda; class Arachnida; order Araneae; family Araneidae; genus Argiope; species Argiope bruennichi. Next base: position 21,879,728 of record NC_079152.1, on the reverse strand, counting down.
GAAAGCACCATTTTTTTAATGATTATTAAAGGCCTTGCCCAAACCATCAGTGGAAATTATTTGAAAGATTTGATAACACTCAACAAGAAAGAAGCTCCTAATCCTTGAAAAGAGAGCTATGTAGAATCATGATTTTTTTGAAGGATGAGTCACGACCACTGAAAGACCTAAAATAAAAATTATCATCCCCCCCCCACAGTCTTTCATGAGTCAAGAAGTCTAGTGCCATTTAGAAAACTAATACTTTCTTAAATTTGAACATCACAGAGAACTCATAAACAATGTACCACCAGGTAAACTGAGAAAAAGTAATATTTGAATTAGATGTATTACTGTTTGCATAGTAGAAAGGTCATAACTAAATAGTATTCAGTCATGCAGCAAATATTCGAAAAACACTTAGAACAATTAATAATATGATTAATTATTGGAGTACTTCATTTTTTGAGACATTTAATTGTTCTCTATAATACATAAATTTTATTTTTAAGAAATTTATAAATTAGAAAGAGTAAGTAAAAAATTCAGTATTCATGGTATTTCAACTGGCACAACTTTTATTTTATAAATGTGTCTTATTTTTTCAATCCAGGTGGGTTGAATTGCAAGATTTATGTTACTATTAAATTTCAGCTGAAACCTCCTTAAGAATGAGCTCAGTCCTTCTACTCCATTTCATCGTTGACAAAGTATTTTAATAAAATGATTCTGATTTTCTTGAATTTTATAAGTAAATTATTTATATTTAAATTAAATTTTTCAACTCTTGCAACATTTTTGCTAGATATAAAATGGTCTGTATGGCTAAGATGCTGCTGATTTTCGATTAATATTGCAGACAGAAGAAAATGCCTTCAATTTGAATTACATGTCTCATTTATACTTTTTTCACATATCTGTAAGTAGTTCATATCAAAAAGAAAACACAAATTAAATATGATTCCTTCTAAAAATAATTTTATGATGAATTCTTTTCCTCAATTTTTTTTAACATGGAATATAGCCACTGTAATATGATGAAAATATATAAATCAATTGGAATAAAAAATAGTGAATGGAATTGTAAAATGCTTGTGCTCTTTTAATCTCTTCGTGGTTTTTAAAAATAAACCTTTAAATAAATGATTAGTTTCGAATTTATTTCATCTTATTTTATTTATTTATTGGATTTTGTCATTATTGCCATTCATCTCTGTAACCAGAATCCCATATTCTGCAATAGAGTTCTGGAATACTCTAGACAGAAAATTTAATTCCGAATTTGCAATGATTCTTATGTAAATATAAATAAATAGAATTTAAATAATAACATATTTATTATATTGCACTTGGAGTTCCACATTAGGCTGACCACCTAACCGGGACATATGCCTAGCCTTGGGATATATGCCTCGGTCAAGAAAGCAAATATGGGCCCTGCAGGCCTTGGCCCACATGGGCTATCATGTCACTGAGTTTAGTTTAGTACATAGATGCTAACACACATTAAAAACATTTAATTCCTAAAGTGTTCAAATGTATCTCTTTTGAAATTTTAATCTGATAATAATGATGCATGAGATTTTATATAAAAATTTGATTGTTAGGAGTATTTTAACAACAGTTGTGAAGAAAATTCAGTCAGTAACATTGGAGTGTTCTAATATTAGTAAGAAAAACCATTAATTTTTAAAAATACCTTTAATTAAATTTCAAGCCAGTAAACAAGCTAGATTCTTTCTGATTTCCAAATTTTCATTTGTTTAGTTTGCTTTTGATCACTTCCCCAGAAGAGAATTTTTAAACTTCAAATCTGATAGGCATATAACATTCATTATTTACTTATTTATTTATTGGGCGATGATCTCTAATTTTCTGTCATTTCACCTAAAATGTGAACCTTACTTTGAAAGAGGAAAGAATTTAAACTCTAATTAATACAAAAACTTTGTTTTTAAAATCAAGCATTTATGTTTAAAATATAAGAACAGAAAATAGAATTATTCAATATTAAAGTTTTATATGTTCCTACAGAACATTTGTACAATAATTCAGAGGAATAAATAAGAAAATGATTTTTAAGTAACAAGAAGAATAAGAAAATTATTATCAAGTGACAAGAAGGATCACACATTTTTATACATACATTTATTACATTAAAAAGTAACATATTAAAAATGGATATACTATTAATAACATATTTTAATTAAAAATGTATACTTTTGGGGATATTAAGATGTAACTTCAAAATTTTATCAATAACAGTGAAAAAAAAATGCTATGGTGAAATATTAGTAGCAACTATGAAAAATATTGGAGTTAGACTTCAACAATGAACTATATTGAATTACTATTGTAGTCAATGTAATGATTCAAATTAAAAATAAACAATCCTCAAATATTTTCTGATATAACATGTTTATCAATGAAAAAATAATAACTCTAATATATACAAAGAAATGAATAAAGAAATTAATATGATTAGTAGCATTAGTAGCAAGAATTACAAAACTTACCTATTTAATTCAGAAGAACAATATGCACCAACAATTTCTCCAGATGCCATTTTGGGAAGGTAATGTGATTTTTGAGTTTCAGAACCAAAATGAAGAAGAGCCTATAATGATAGAATATATATATCTTAAAATCATATCATTTTATATAGTAATACATATACATATATTAAAAATTTTAGAAATGTTACCAATTAAATGCTTCTTTTAAAATAGCATTAAAGAAAAACTCTTTAAAGATTTCTTAAAAACTAAAATTTACTAAATCAAATGTAAAAATCATTATCGCGACTAAAAATAAGAATAAGCAATTCCAAAAGCAGTGCTTATGTGTGTGTGGGGGGGGGGATCAGATAGTGAACTGAATAGAATTGTATATAAGGCTTATCTCAAAGTAATTTTGTTTATTATGCTATGAAAAGCACCTCATGAATATTTGTATGTATATATATATTGTCATGTCAAGGTTATTAGTATTTAGACTTAATTTAAAATGAATAAATAACATTTTTCTACAAAATACACATATGTAATTTAACTAGACAAATTTGGATGACTTTGATTATCCAAATTCATTATTAATTCAAATTTTTTCTTATGTCATTGAATTATACCAATAATACCAAACCAAATAATACCAAAAAATATGACATAATGCCAAAATAATAATTATTATTTGGTGTTGGAAATTAAGTAAACATGAATTAGAATTATGCATTATATACCTCAGCTGCAAAGAACTCATGAACTGCTAAAGTACTTGCTACAGACCAATCTAAGCCAAGAACTTCATTTAAACGTGTAGATGATGTGTAAGACAGCCCTAAACCACCTATAAAAATAATAAATGATTCATATAATCAAATTAAAAATAAATATTATAAAAATGAATTTCTTTTTGACACAAAATTTCCATGACAATAATAATTTACAAAAATTATTGCAACTCAAAAATGTGTTCTAAAATGTGCATACAGAAAGAAATTTAAATTTTAATACAATAAAATTCCACAATTTCATGACATTTAAAAATTGGCCAAATTACCATATTTTTCTGGAATGATACGACCAAATAAACCCATTTCTTTCAATTCCTGTAAAACATCTTCTGGTATAACTGCATTTTTGTCAATTTCTTGTGAATTTACTATCAAAGAAAAAGAAGAAAAAAATAATCATTCATGTATTACAAAATTTTACATGTTTACTTTATATATTTTAACAGAAAACAACATTTTATTATAATATTTTAGCACATATTTTTTTACTTTAAAAACTATCTACAAAGCACATTCTTTAATACAGCTCAATAAAATACACCTTTTTATGTTTTTTAAACAGAAAAAAAAAAAAAATATTATTTTATTATAATATTTTACATTTTTTTTTTATTTAAAGGACTATTAATAAAAAAAAACATTTTGAAGATGAATAAGCAATGTATTTTAAAATTCCTTGATAACAGCAAGAGCCCATTAATATCAATACAACTAACAATTTTCTCAGTGTCTGTTCTGGCATTTTTCAGCAGAAGAAAATTAATTTCTAAATTTAAAAGAAGAAGAAGAAAAATCTCATTTTAGTGAAATCATTCAGAAGAATCTCTTTCTATTTTATTATTTTAAATTATATAGATTGATTCAATGCTGAAGATTAAATTTATAATTTTATCAACAGTCAGAGATTATAACATTATTATTAATCATAGGAAAGAAAATTAAAAGTTTTATAAGGGGGGAAGCTCATGTATTAAATCAGACTTAGGCACAATTAAAACGAAGATATTTTGCTATACAACAAGTAAAAAAATTACATTAAAAAATGAACTCATGCTGGAATGATTTTACAAGTTAAGCATGTTTAAAATTCAATTCCAAATATTAAACATTTTCATATAACTATAGTAATATATGAATAGAATTAGAACAAATTTTCAATTATTAACAAAATACCTCTTTTTATCATGAAGTCATTGAGATTTTTCACAATATCTTCTAATTCAGTTACTTGCTCCTTTGTTAAAATTTCAGGAAATGCTAATAATTCCTATAAAAAAATACTTCCCATTATTTACTTTTTATAGGGTTTTTAAGTCATTGACATATAAATAAAATGAAATTTTACAAGCCTGAAAAATATTTTTTAATTTGGTTTAATGAAACTTAGAAATAATAAGTTCAAAACAGAACATTTTATTTTGAAATTTGCATTGCTATATAATATTAAATCAAGATGGCATACAGTTTAAAGAACAATAAATAAGTAACATTATAAAATAATAAGTTGCCAGTTCTGCAAAGTATGAAATAGCTAAAAAGAGTCTGAAATATATAAAAGAACTAGACATTTTCTACAGTGCCAAGTTGTTTTGTTTCTTAAATTAATTTTTAAATGTATGGCATCACTTCACAGGTTTTTTTTTTAAAAAGATATACATTGAAAAGGGGAGGGTAACCATGAGCAATATAAATAAAACAGAACAAACACATGATTTTCACATTCACGAGTAACAATTCTAAATGTTTCAGAAACATCAAAATGTACAATTGCATATGAAATGAATGATGTCTATCAGATATTATTAAGTGTCAAGGGTAAAAAAAATCATTTAAAAAAATTTCTAATCATGAATTATCACACAACTGAAAAACATTATTAAATAATAATATAAATTTTTGTACATTTCAGATAACTTAATGTTATCCGACGAAATTTTTGCACATTCATATCAAATTTCAATTTAGATTAACACAAGTTATACACACTTTATCCATGAAATGGTAAAGGCTGTGATAATAGTCTTAAGGACCAGAGAATCTTAAGCAACTTTCTGATCTAAAACCTGATTACTTCAAAAATCCACAAAACAGAGAGGTCTAGTAGTTAAATCTATCATATTTCAAATATTTTCCCACTCATTTATTTAATCTCCACCAGTTCCATCTCTCCAGAAGGACATGAGATGCATATAAGCCAGGATTTAGGAATATTTTCCATAAAGTAAAAAAAAAAAAAAACAACAACTGCAGAATTAAATTTAGAGCATAATGCAAATAATATTAATTCATTAGATATTCTACATATGTCAAACAAAAGTAACCACACTATAGCCAATATTAAATATATGTAAATAAAAGAAGTTATTAGTTATTAGGTTTATCACAAATGCAATCTGAAATATACTTTTCAAATAAAGAAATGTAGGCATGTCTCTACAAATTGTTTTATATCAAATTTTCTTGGTTGCTTCCGTTGGCATTTAGATGGAACACTGTAAATACATTTAAAAAATATTAACCCTCATCTTCTATCTTTTACATAAGCAGTTTTGGGGAATTTGAAAATTTCAAGTTAAATAAGTACAACAAAATTATAAATTAAATATCCATTACAATTTCAGAGAAGTTGGATCCACAGCATATGCCACAAATTTATTGACTTGAATCCATATTCAATAAAGAATATGATTCTGTCAATGAATTTATATTGCATTCTTGCAGTGTGGTTTTAATTAAATCTCTTATATGAGATTTTAAATAGGATTATGGAGTGGGATAATTCAAATTTTCCTCAATATAAGTATCAATTTTTACATAGCAGTAACACATTTGTTCTCAAAGTTTAGAGGCATTAGTTTGATCTCTCTACGCCCTGAATTACTGAATGAATTGATCCTTTTTAATTAGATTTTTCTTTATACTAACCATAAAATAGGTCTTTTTTAAGAAATCATAACATTTCTAATTAAAAAAATTATCTGAAAAATTTAATTTTGGTTTCCTAATTCAAGGCATAATACATTTTTAACCCTGATGCAATCAATGAACACTTCAAAATTTGGAATTGTTGATTTTTCTATAACATATATCATTTTAATTTCAGTAGGTAAATTAGATATTTTTTAGAATAAAAATTTAAGCTGCTTTCATTAATAATAAGATTAAAATTTCAAAAATGGTGCAATAAATTATAATTGCATTTTAATGTACCATGGTTGAGTATAAACAAGAAAAGATGAGGTATGTATCATGTCCAGAATATTAACAAATGATGCTCATTAAGATAATGATAATATTTCTTGAATGCCATAGAGTTTTAAATTTATTTGATGATGACAGCTTCACCTCATTCACCAATGAAGAATTCAATCCGCATCATGGATAAAAATTTATTAAAAATTCAATATGTCTTAAATATTTACCAAAACAAGTAGATTAATTGTAAAAGAGTTAATATCTGAGGTAAAGATGATAATTAAAAAAAAAATTCTAGATATTTTAAGTAATTCATGATTTTGATTTTATAGCTATTAATTTTAAGTATTATACTCTAATTTTCCTGTCCCTTAATTTTTTTGAAAACTCCCATGGAAATAATTGATTTAAAAACTAATATTTGATATATGTCAAATAAAATTGCAAGTTTAGGATAATTAATTCAGTTAGAAAGTCAGTCAAGTAAATTATTTAAATAGGTGGCATGATTTCATTTGATGGTTCTTATAATGATGAAAACTATGTCATCGGCAAAAAATTTCAGATTTGTTTATCAATTAAACTGATTTAATATCAAAATATCAATGGTGCAATGATTGAATCTCAGAGACTAGTTAAAAGATACAAACTAGTTAAAAGATTAATAGAATCCATATTGATTTTAACAACTCTTTAGAGCTAAATAACAGTATGCAGTAAAGAATAATAATCTGTAATGATATTTCATATACTTTTACATGGAAATGTAGAATAATATTTAATCTAATAATTTACAGGAAATAACAGAGAATATTTTAAAATCAAATATAAAATCTCAAAATTATTACAAAGAAACAATACATACTACATCAAGTTTACCCAGAAAAATATCTTTAAGAAATGGTGGTCGTTTCCATTTAACAATAGAAGGTTTTGATAATTGAATTTTTTCTCTTGAAATAACTTCTTGGGCTTGTGGCTGTTCAGTAGAATAACTTCTCCAGGTGCTGTTTAAACTACTGCAGTGTCTATGCTTTAATAATTTTAGCAAATAACGATTGGAATATTTTAATGCTGGCCATAATATTTTTGTGGTTTCCATTGTTCTGTAAAATAATTACATATTTAATCAAAATACAAACAAAATTCTATTTTTAATTTGAAATTGACTAATTTAGAAAATAACCTAATTAACTAATAAATGAAATTACATATATTAAAAAAAATCTATCACTTTTGAATTTCTTTCTAACAAAGGAAAAAAATGAATAAATATTTATATTGATAAATAATTGAAAAAACATATATAAAATATGTTTATTATGCATCTTATATAATGAGTAATTGTTAATTGATGGTGAAATTCTTTCATAAAATTAACAACAGAATTTTTCTTAGTTAAAAAAAATTTATAAAATAATTTGTTATATTATTTTAGTATTTTTATTAAAACAAACCCACAAGAAATTGAAACATTTAAAAATAAACATCAAGAAAAAATTACCTAACAGGAAGAACACAATCTTCTTGTATAATTAAAATAGCTTATTTATGTTTTGCTTTCAGTTTCAAACATATAACTTTCGTTTAATAAAAATTTAAATTGTTTCTTTTTTTCTTTCTTATAGAGCTAAAAAGTTATAGTTACATTTTTAATTCTTCCGTAATCATATATATTTGATCAAAAATGGGAACAAATCCCTAGTAAATTTTAATATTTTTTTTAAAAAATGCTTTACATAATTGAGAACAGAAGAGTCATTAAAACTACCTAACTTTAAATTTATTTGACCGACATACTAAAAAAGTTTGGATTGCAATATTTATAAAAGGAACTCAAAAATATAAATTGGTTGAACTTTCATAAAACTATTAGTCTCAGAAAATACTAAAAAATTTACATTAACAGAGACAGAACATTTTTTATTTCTTTTCTCTTTTATAAATTTTTCAAATTTTAAAAGAAATTATATTTTTCTTCTTAATTTCGATCAAAGATTAAATGATATTTTTTGAAAATTTCAATTTTCCTATAATCTCCCCCCTCTCTCAACTTTCGTAAAATATTTACAAATAATGATAACGAGGCACTTTATGTATCATCAGGACAAGGGAAGAATATAAGCATTCCTTCCAATATTTTCTAGCTGAATTTAAAAAGTTATTTAATCCAAAAATTTTAATTGACAGACCTAAAAAAATATTACGTCAATGTACTAGAAATTTATTTATGGGATGTACTAGATGTACTAGAAATTTATTTATGCAAAATGGGATAAAAGGTGGATTTATGTTTGCATGAAAAAATTGTTGAATACAACTCTGATGTCAAGGATAGTTCTAATTTTCTAGCCAAACTTTTAGAATTAATCACAGCTATGAAAAACATCACACAATGTTCACTTATAATTCAAATTATAGTAATAAGAATTCAATATAATATGGTGAATTTAATACAAAATTAAAACATGCCTTTTATAAATAATGCAAATGCAATAACATACCGTCTGCAAAGAAAATTTAATGAATAATATTAACTTGTAATAATGTGCACTTGGTAACCGGCAGACAGCATGAAACTTTCAAAACATGTTTACCTTTAACATGAATAAACTTCATTTCATTTCAGTTAATAGCTAATCTGGTTTTCTCCAATATACGGAGTGTTGAAAAATAAATAAATATAAGTGCAAATAGAAAGATTTAATCTACAAAAGAAACTTCAAAAAATGCTTTCATTAATATATTAAAAAGAATGTTTTTTCATTATAAATCTGAAAAATCAAATCAATAATCGTAAAAGCGTTGTGCAAGTTTGAGGTTCGAATTCGCAACGTTATGGTTCATAGCCGAGTGACAAAGCCACTAGACAAAAATATACACTCCTTTTCGGAGGTTGTTATCTGGCTTATGAAGTTACCGCCACAGCGTTAAGGAGCGTTCACTCGAGGCCAACTATAGCGCGCGATCGAAGGTCATGCCTATTTCAGACGATCACGTGACCCCAATGGGACAATGTCAAATGGTTATCTCATCGGGACAATTATTTGCCATTGCTCCATTGCTGTCATGTGATCTTCCTGAAGTAGGCATGACCTTCTATTGGGCGCAATAGTTGGCCTCGTATGAACCCTGCTGTACGCTTTTAAGTTTTAGCTAACTTTAAGTAATTTGAAAGTTTACTGGATGTTTGGAACACGTTTGTTTCCTGTGATATCCATTATGATTTTATAGCCTTCTCCTATTTTCCCCCCAACCTCATGATTTTTCGATTTCGTTTTTTGACTTTTATAATTTTGATTTTAATTTTTTTCTTTTTAATACAATAATAAAAGCAATTTCAGAAAGTTTTATTCTAACATTTTCAAGTTTTTAATCTTTATTTCTTATAATATTCATTTTGACTTTAAATAAAAGAGAGCATAAAACACTGTTTTTTTTAAACGCTTTCTTCATTTTTATTTTTTATTCATTGAAGTTTTCTTATATTTATTATTAATTCTGGCTGTTTGGCATTAAGGGATGAAAGTGTTACTATTATCGATAGGCGAGGATCAATAAAAATGCAGCTGATAAATAATCAGCCAATAAATAAAGGAAGCTGATAAATAATCAGCCAATAAAAAAAAAAAAATGGATAAGGCGCAACAGCCAATATATCACCACTAATAACAGCAAAAACAGGACAAAAAAAATCGTTCGTCTCACCTCCGACGAACTGAAGGGGGAGTAATGTGGTGACTCTTTATAAGCCAGATAACAGCTACGAGACATGAGAAATTTCAGTGATACAAGGTATCACTGAATTCATGGATCAAACTTCAAATGTAGGTAAAATACGCTTTTTTTTTTTTCTTCTTTTTTTTTTTTTTTAGTATGGTAATGCGGGACGGGAAATAAAAGGTTTCGGCAAAAAAAAAAAAAAAATGCTTTTAACTTACATAGTATTGCAGTAATGAGAATTCATAAGAGTGTGTTGGCCCTGTACAGCCCAAAACTACCAATCATAGCACATATATTCTTTTGAGAGATAAAATGCGTATCTCGGAGAGATTTTTAAAAAATTTTAATTAGAATTTTATTTCATTACAAATGAAGCGAAGTTTTGGCATTTTTCCGCGATAATATCGGAAAATGTTACCATACAAAAATAACTTTTTTTATATTATCTTAAAAGTAATAAAGAAAATCTTTTCATTTACACTAATTTCTTTGAAAATATAAATAAAATTCTATTTTTAATCAAGTTTTAAAAAATATTTTAAAATTTAGAATTCAAATAATTATTATTAATACATTAATTATTTGAATTCTAAATTTATAATTTATAATTAATTCTAAATTATAATTAATATATCAATAATAATTATTTGAAAAGCATATTTTCGAATGATTTATTTCACACAATATAAAAATAAAAGTTAAACTTCATGAATGCCATAGCGTGTTTGGAAAAAAGTTTTTATTAATGTTTCCATCATGTTAACAAAAAATCAAATTAAAAGACCAAATTAACTTCTACTGTGAACTAACTCTAGAAGAAGTGCAATTTTCAGCACGTGTCTGTAAGAAATGAAATAAAAACGAAACATACGATTTTCTCTGAATTTTTTACATCTCCAATGTTATTAATTTCTCATATACTTAGTTTAGAAAAAGTACTGTAATAAAAAAAAAAAAAAAAAAAAAAAAAATCGAACTCGAGATTTAGACAAATCTACCACGTTTCTCACATCTCTGAGTTCGAAAAATACATTTTGGAAAGTGTCCGTCTGTCTGTCTGTGACAAGGTTTCAGTTAGACGAATGATATTTGATAAAAGTTTTGTAGATTTTTGTCAAATCTTGCGCAAAATCCGTTTAGAGGAAGAATGTCTGTTCGATATATTTTAATACGTAACTACAAAACAAAGAGAACTAGACGGTTAAAATTCGGTACACAAATTTAATATTTATAGTCTAGACACCTATCAAGTATTGAGATATATCCAATTAGAGTTTTATCTACTTTCAGAAGCTTGGAGACACAGTAACTCAAAAAGGTAATGACTTAAGTGTAAGAAATTTTGTAGGAGATTTTGTGGCTACAAATGCAGCTATATGACAATGTTTGTTTTAATCAGCCCGGAAAAACGCATTCTAAACACAAATTCTATTTTCGGATAATGTTAATCGCATTCCAGAAAATAATCGCCAAAACACTCGCCAAGGTTCACTACGAAAGATTAAGTAAAAAGGCTCAATTTATGCCAAAGGCAAATATTTCGCAATTATTATATGCCAAAATCATGCACGGTGGTCTCTGGGAAGAGACCTTTATTAGAGAGTAAGCGAGAAAGTTTTTAGGAGACCACTCTCGCTGGTTAATTCAATAATTCTGTAGTTTATAAGGCAAACACAGTTTTATATATAAAGTTTAATCAAATTTTAACATTTGATTTCTAAACAATTAATGTTATGCATATACATTTAATAATAATAAAAAAAGAAATGGTTCAAATGAAGTAAAGATAAACAATGTATACTCTGATTAATAATGAATTTTATATTTTTATACAGATCCTCAATAATGTAGTTATTAGAATTTTAAATAAAATGAAAAGTCCTCTCTATTGCAATTAAAACTGGGTAACTTACAAAAATTTGGATATTACTATCTTACAAAAACGCACGATTTTAGACCATTAATTCCATTGATCATTTCAAAAAACATAAACCAATCAGCGCCCGGAGTTTCCCTTCAACTTATTAGCCTAAAATTTTGAAAGTTGTATTTTGTCCTAAAATTGTCCAAAACTTCATAACTTAGTCGGATTTGGCTGCAGAAGACAGAGATATTTTTTTTAACATTTAAATGTTGGAATGTTAGGAATATTTTGCTCAATATGATTCCTTTTGATTAAAAGACTGAATAAAATATACTTTTCATCATTTTTTCAGTACATTTATTGGCTGAAATAAATTTGAATATTATTATATAAATCATTTAATCCTCTTCAAAGTAAAACTAAAAACCGAATATTATGATGAATCAGAGAAGTTTTATAGAATAAGATAATGCATAAAATGTAACAAATATTCTATAGTGCACATAAGATTTCAATGATGAACGATTCTGTTTAACGTATTCTTATTTTTTTTTAAAGACATGTTTGTTTTCAGTAACAATATTTTTTGTTTTGTTTTAATTGAAATTTAGTCTCTTTTGTTTCAATTTAAAGTTCAAATTTTACGGAAACTAACAGAAAACTAGAGTGGTATACATTGTGATGCGCGAGTGATTGTGAAACATTGTGATGCGCGAGTACTGTGGTGAAAAGCTTATAAACCAGATAACAGATACGAAACAAGGGCAATTGCTTTTGTCTTGTGGTCTTGTTACTCGACTGCGAACCACAAAGTCCCAGCTTCTATCCTCGCTCAATTCCATCGGCTACGTTGGTGACCTCGGTCAATGAAACTTCAACCTTCGTACAGCTGTTGTGGCGTCAGCAACCCAAAGTCGTCAGACTCACTTGACGCAGCAACACAAAGCCGTCAGACTCACTTGGCGCAACAGCATCAGCAACCCCTCACCCCCACACACTCGCCATAACGCTTGGCGCTACTCAAATGCTCAAATGGGCACGGGCGCATTAGAATCAACAGCTAATACATCACCTCTCAACAGCCATATCGTTCGTCCCACCTCCGATTCACTGGGAGGAGAGTACTTTGGTGAAAAGCTTATAAGCCAGATGACATATACGAAACACGGGCAATTGTTTTTGTCTTGAGGTCTTGTTACTCGACTGCGAACCGCAAGGTCCCAGCTTCTATCCTCGCTCAATTCCATCCGCTACAGTGGCGACCTCGGGCAAAGAACCTTCAACCTTCGTACAGCTGTTGTTGCGTCATCTACCCACAGCAACACAAAGTCGTCAGATTCACTTGGTGCAACAGCATTAGCATCAGCAACCCCTCACCCCCACACACTCGCCATAACGCTTGGCGCTACTCAAATGCTCAAATGGGCACGGGCGCATTAGAATCAACAGCTAATACATCACCTCTCAACAGCCATATCGTTCGTCCCACCTCCGATTCACTGGGAGGAGAGTACTTTGGTGAAAAGCTTATAAGCCAGATGACATATACGAAACACGGGCAATTGTTTTTGTCTTGAGGTCTTGTTACTCGACTGCGAACCGCAAGGTCCCAGCTTCTATCCTCGCTCAATTCCATCCGCTACAGTGGCGACCTCGGGCAAAGAACCTTCAACCTTCGTACAGCTGTTGTTGCGTCATCTACCCACAGTAACACAAAGTCGTCAGATTCACTTGGTGCAACAGCATTAGCATCAGCAACCACTCACCCCCACACACTCGCCATAACGCTTGACGCTACTCAAATGCTCAAATGGGCACGGGCGCATTAGAATCAACAGCTAATACATCACCTCTCAACAGCCATATCGTTCGTCCCACCTCCGATTCACTGGGAGGAGAGTACTTTGGTGAAAAGCTTATAAGCCAGATAACAGATACGAAACACGGGCAATTGTTTTTGTCTTGAGGTCTTGTTACTCGACTGCGAACCGCAAGGTCCCAGCTTCTATCCTCGCTCAATTCCATCCGCTACAGTGGCGACCTCGGGCAAAGAACCTTCAACCTTCGTACAGCTGTTGTTGCGTCATCTACCCACAGTAACACAAAGTCGTCAGATTCACTTGGTGCAACAGCATTAGCAACAGCAACCACTCACCCCCACACACTCGCCATAACGCTTGGCGCTACTCAAATGCTCAAATGGGCACGGGCGCATTAGAATCAACAGCTAATACATCACCTCTCAACAGCCATATCGTTCGTCCCACCTCCGATTCACTGGGAGGAGAGTACTTTGGTGAAAAGCTTATAAGCCAGATGACATATACGAAACACGGGCAATTGTTTTTGTCTTGAGGTCTTGTTACTCGACTGCGAACAACAAAGTTTCAGGTTCTATCCTCGCACAATTCAATTCACTACAGCATCTATAATAGTATGAGTTATTGTTTATAAAAATTTGGAGCTTAAAAATATTTTGCTGAAAGGGCTGTTAAGAGACCAAGTTACATAAATATTTAATTGGACATTTTAACGAGCATTATCCCGGCGAGCCAGCTGATGTTTAAAACAAAATAGAAAATAATCACACTTTAATTTTAAGTTTCATTTTCCTAAGAATGGATGAATTATTTTAAACATTCTAAACAGAAAATTATTGGACCTAGAATTACCATGCTCGGTTCATAATTACTTCTTAGATAGAAGGTAGTCTCGTAGAAAGAGATCACCAAAGTTTTAATTAGATTTTCAAGTAACAATCGATCGAATCGTGCATTTCTCTTATGATCTAAAGAATATTTCATCATTAAAAAAACATTTTTTACGTCACTTTAAAACTTAACCAATAGGAATAGTTCCCCCAGAATTTTATCGTTTACTTTCCAATTCCTCATTCCCCTCCCTAGCATACAATTCTGGTACTTGAGTAAGGTCGCAAATACTTCGTTTAGTTTAGTTATATTAACGTCCCGTTTTAAAGCAATACTAGGGCTATTTTGGGACGGGCCTCTCAATTTTGAACCTCAGTCAGATGACGAGGACGGCACCTGCGTTGGTAACCACCTCTCCAAACTTCCATACCACATCAACGGGAGACGAATACTTCATATGCCACTGAAAAATAATAATCATGAAATATAGATCTTTGGCGTGAATCTAGCATTTTTGCTGCATTTAACGTGCGTACGTATTTTGGTAGCCTTTCTTCCAATCGAAATTTGACATAGAACGGTAAGTATTTTCCCAAAGCTCACATACCAAATATTATTGTATTAAATCATTTCGTTTATGAGTTATTATGTTTATATTCATTTTAAAGCGCATATCGGTAACTGGTCAATCCTTTGACAGATTTGCTTCAAAATTTGATTAGAATCTAATTTTAGATGCTAAACCTATGCACCAAATGTTATCTATCTAAATATTTACGTTTTGTAGTTATCAAGTTGAAGACAGATTTACCCTGAATGTATTTCGTTCAAAATTTGATAAAAAAAATCTATAAATGTGGCTTTACATCCGTATTCTGAATTTCAATCGTTCATAGTGTTTTTGAGTCATCTTGGTCACAGAAAGAAAAAAAAAACGGTCAGACAGACATAAGATCCAAAACGTGTCGTTCGAATTCAGAGAAATCTGAAATGTGGATATTTGCCTAAACTTCGAAGCCAAAGTTTTCGGCGATTACAATTTCTCGTTACTTCGTATACGAAAAAGTAAAAATTTAGAAATGATATAAATCTTATTTTCGTTCAATTCTTTCTTCAATTAAAATTTTTTTTAAAAAATTATTTTAAATACTCTCTATTGTCACAGCTGTTGCGTTTGCAACGGTAGTAAATATGATTTTATATGTATATTACCACTTCTATAACTGAAAATAATTTTTTTAAAATAATGCAAAGCTTAGGCGGCTCAGTTCAGTTCAGTTATATTAGCGTCCAGTTTTAAAGTAACATTAGGGCTATTTTCGGATGAACCTCGTAATTTTAAACCGCCCGCAGATGACGTGGACGACACTTGAGCTGGATTAGGCGAATCAAGCCTAAACCTTTATCATGTTACGATGTTGGAACTCCTCCTGTTTTGTCCCCCCCCCGCCTCACTTTCTTCTTTGTAATAAGTTTCCGACAAATATTGTCTTTTACTTTCTCAGTACTTATGCTAACATTAACATTTAAAACATATGAGCATATTTTTTATTATGAAAGTATTTATTTAAAGAAATCATTGGAGAGAATAATTAAGGGTTTTTAGGTTAATTTTTTAGGTTAGGTTTAGGTAATGAACGATTTTTTAGGTTATTCTAAATCCCGTCATCTTAAACTGTGAATATGACATCAATCAGAGTCTCAGAGTATCTCGATTTATAGCCATTTATTAAAATTTACTAAAAGGTTATTTAAAAATGAATTTATATTTTTTTTGTCATCAAATACTGCTTCGTCTCCCCGGTGTTGAAATCTTAAATGATAAAGTTTAGGAGGCTGCATTCTAAAATAAAGCAAACAATTACGTTGTGGAAATTTGAAACTATTATTCTGGCTCTATAACTGGCATCACCGTCAGACATAATTCACATCTGTTACGTCATCAGCAATTTTCTAATTCAACAAACCCATTTCTGAATTGAAGGAATTTCTTATCATTTCCTTCTGCACGGGCAAGTAAAAATTCGATTTGTACACTTCGGATCATATAAGGTAACTACTTCTTTCCGTAAAATAATATTAATATACTGAAATCTCTACTCGTTTGGCTAATCCATTCGATCTTATTGAGCATTCAATTATGAATGCTGTCTTATGTCTTTTAATTTTTTTTAACTAGTTTTGACCTGTTTGTGAATATGATAATTGAAAATTGCAAGGAGAAGACGGATGAGATTTTTTTATATATATGGACTTTGCCCAACAAATTATGTACATCTATGAAATTATGGACTAAAACCATCTGCTGTTTATGTAGTTAGGGTGAATGAGAAGACAATTGCTAAAAAATTCATGAATGAAATTTGTCATTTGGTTTTCCCATAAAATTGTAGATTGGCTTCTGTTTTGACCGAATGTTGATCCTTTATTTATCTTTTTTTTAATTTTGCATTCTTTTGTTGGTTTATCTATTTTCGTGTGTTCGAATATGATAACTAGAGATTGCAATATCGGACCAAAAGCTCAAATACCGGTATTCGGTATTTTTTAGATCTTAATACCGGGATACCGGTTTTAATACCGGTAGTAGAAATTTTAGAAAAAGAAAGAAAACACAGGTGTCTCTTTGTTCTACTTGCCAGTTTTATTAGAGAGTGTAAATATCATAAAAAATAATTTGTAATTTATAAATTATAACAGTATATAAAAAAATCATAAAAAAGTGTAAATATCACTATTCAGTCTGTGGTACTATTACAAATTTTTGAAATGTGATCTTAAAAATCATAATGCATCAATTGTACTGTCATTAAACCTGAAACGTAATTTTGTGCAAAAATTACCAGCTGTCGAAAACGCTCTTCCGGCATCTACGCTAGTTGGTGGTACTGTTAGCAATGCGCGATATACTTCTTCCAAGTATTTTCTTCTAAATCTCTCATTTTCAAATAAATCGATTTCTCGTCAGATGGTTTCGGATATAGCTAATTTCTGTATTGTACTTTGGTTTGTTGAATTTTTAATCTATTTAACATTTATTCTAATTTTTGTTCAAGAGACAATTCCTTTTCACTATCGACACTAGTATCATCATAATCTTCGATAACTGAACCGAATTCTGAATGTAAATAGGTTTGCGGGTAAAAAATTTAGAAAAAATTTACTATAAACTTGATCAGATTTGAATTGGCTAGTCTCTTTTCTTCTTTTTCATCGTCATTTTAAAAATCATTACAATTATGTAAATACCGTAAGACATTCTGTATTACTAATTATCTGTAATGTTTACGTCTCATAAAACCGCGAGTCTTCATTGTTAAATGTAAACACCCCGTCCTTTAATCTTTCCTCTCACCCCTATTTTGTCGAATTAAACCCATCCTAACGCATGCGCAAAAGCGCGGAGGGTTTTACAATCCGTTGTCAAACAGTATTTTATCACTCCTCTTGATTGTACGATGCAACTTTTTATTCACAGTCTAGTTAGTTTCGCCCGTTAGGGAGACATAAAAACAAAAACTTATACTATTCTGCTATGTTTGCGATCCCGAACATATAGTGGAGACAATTTTAAAAATTTCTAGTAAATCCCGAAAAAACGGTATTTAAACTTGTGAATACCGGTATTACAAAATTGTACAATTGGCACCAAATACCGGTATTCGGTATCCCGGTACACAGGTATTGTAATCCCTAATGATAACTGAAAAACGCAAAGGCTTAGATAAATTTATTTTGGTGTATACTCTCGCCATATAGCGAGAGCATGTCAAATTCCGAACCCGAAGGACAGAAATTGAAACTTGGGCCCAAACACAACACTCTGCGAGGGTCAATATATATATTTTTTTAAAGCACAAGAGTTATTTTACAGCATATTTTCTTCGGATGCAAAATGGGGATTCTTTTTTTTTTTTTTACATCAATTAATTCAGCAGCATAATTCATTCCAAACTGAGGACTATATTGAAATTTTTATATTTAATTTAATCTAGATAAAAGGTTCTTACTGTAACATGAAATCCGAAAAAAAAACTATATTTTCAGTCACAAGTGGCAATATTCATATCATTTCAATGCTATCTATATTGCTTTCGGACAAACATTTGATGATTTCCAAATTTTTGTTTACGCAGTTTTCTTGTATATTTCTGCACTGTCACTCTTTAATCGTAGCAATTTATTTGGAGAGTGTGCGCCCTTTGTTTAAAAACAAGCGCTCTCTAATCTCTAAAACGGGTGCCCTATTTCTAATCTCACAATCTTGAAGTTCATCTAGCACTTCGCTTTTTTTTCTTTTTTTAAGCCGTCTAGAACCGTCTCACACTTGGAAAAACTGTTGATAGCGAAACATGGACATCTACGTCGCTCTGTTGTGTGTCGCAGTTGTCCTTTGGATAGCGTAAGTAGTTTAGACTTTGTACTATTTATTTATAACCGAAGGGTGTGTCTAATTAAAAGATTTTTTCTACACTTTTTTAAAGTTCGAGTTTATTTTATTTGGATTTTAAAAATATTCAACTGAAGTCAAAAATGGCATTTTAGACGATCAGTTGCTCGCCTACAATATTATTAGCATTTATTTAGTCATGCCAACCAATTTGAATGAACTTTTAGTGGTTCTTGTATTATAAATAGCAAACAAAGTGGCAAAATAAATAAGAAACTTAGAAATCGGTCGAATTATTGAGGCTGGGGTAAGTCATGAATTTATTTTGCAATATCTGTCGAAGATGGTGGGCCGAGAATAGTAGCTGACCAGTGGAACGAATGATCGACGCTGGATGGCTTCGTTACGGTGTTTTCCTTATAGAGAATTCCCACTAGATATCTCCTGAAAATGGTGAGACGTAAGCGATTGTTATTGACATGTCCAGAAGGCAGGAGCCATTACATTAGAAGAAGTGAAATCATACCAATGATTTGAATTGGAAGATTGGCTCTTTAGTTTTCCGGGTTTTTCTTCTCCTTAAATATATCTCTATTAATAGTAAAGAGGAATGTGAGTTTGGCTGTGCATCTGTCTATCTGTATGTGTGTGTGTGTGTGTGTTGGAACTTTACAGGTCAGATTGTTTGACCTACAGCAACCAAATCTAGCACATATATACTGTGGAGGGTGGGAATGCAACTCAAAGATTTTTTTTTGAAATTTTAATTTAAATTTCAATTGATTATAAATTTGACTGAATTTTGTTATTTTTTCCTAATAAGTTAAGAAAATATTATTGCACAAAAAGGAATTGTGATTTACTTCAGATTTAAAAAGTAAATGTTTTTTAATGACACAAATGTTATAGCTGTGCAGTTTTTTTTCTGAATCTTTATAAATAAATAAAGGTAATAAATAAAAACAATTAATAAATAAGAATAATAAATAAATAAATAAAAACAACTAATACATTTCCAAAAACATATTGTTGTCGTGAAGCTCAAGCCATTTTCATTACTTCATTAATTATTAATCGCATGATTTTCTTTCCATTTTTTTGCAGTTTACAAAATAAATAACCAGGGGAAGTGGTCACCACAAAACTTTCTCACATATTCTGTAATAAAGCTAAATTTCACCCATTTTTTTTCCTGAATGAAAACCAAAATTTACACAGAATTACAGTTGCAATCACAAAACCACATGCCAAATTTGAGATATTTAAATCATTGAGTTTTTGAATTATCGAATTTGTATGCTTTTTAACGTACCGATCGAGAGACATTAAACTACTTGTTCAATTTAACTCAAAATTTGAAATGTATCTACTTTAAAGATGTTTAATATGTGCACCAAATTTGTTCATATCACTCTTTTCGTTTTGTAGCTATCATATTAATTTAAATTCAAACAACCGGACGGACGGACTTCGTCTGAACGGAATTTGCTCAAAACTTCACAGAAATGTACAAATTTGGTGTAAATGTCGTATACCAAATTTCATTCACGCAGTTGTAAACGTTTTTGAATTATCTTTGTCACAGACAGACAAGCAAACGAGCATTTTACAAATTGAGTGTTCCGAATTCAGGGTGGTAAACGTGAAGATTCGTCAAAATCTCGAATTCGAATTTTTCGACGATTTCAATATTTTCTCTGTACCTCCTATATAAGAAATATATAAGAAAGCAAAGGAGGTACAGAGGAGGTACAGAGAATATATAAGAAAGCAAAAAAAAAAAAAAAAAAAGAATTACAACACTGCAAAATTTAGAAGACAGATGAACTACAACTTAGAGTTTTTAACAAGGCTATGATGACATGGGATTAATCTCCATTAGATGGGTGGTTCATTTATATGATGAAAAGAACATATGACTTTAATGTTTGAGAATTTAATAGAACAATAGACATGAAGTTATATCCAGACGATTTAAATGAAATGAAATGCAATCAATATCCCTGGTAAAACAGCTAGTTATCATTAACGACTAGTAGATTATAAACAAGACGTATAGTTATGCAATACTATTTTATGGATTTTCTGTTTATGTCCACAGTTTCCACAAATTTGTGAACTAACTTTAATCCATTTGAAAGAATGCATGCAATAGTTTTCGATTATTCTTTTACCTGCCTGAGATATCTTTCTAAAGTTTTTTCGTTTACTGCCTAATAAAAATGTTATCTCCCTTTATCAGCATAAAAATTGTGGATCTTGCGCTAAACCCTGAACGAATCGTATCTTCGGATTCTCTATTTTCAGAATCTCGAAAATGAGATGTACTTCGTAGTGTAGAGAAGAAAACCGACGCTTTTTTTTTCCGTTTGATTGAAACAAAAATTTGATACAGAATTATAATTTCAGTAACAAAATTATATACCAGATTTCATTAATAGAAATTTTTGCGGTTTTGAATGATCACATTTACGTATATGCAGATGTACAGATTGATATAAATCCCCTAACGACAAATTTGACTTAAAATTTCGTACAAATCTACCATTTAGATACTAAAATTAATCCATCTAGCTTTTTATGTTTTGTAGTTACCTTGTTCACTTCTACTCGGACAAACAGACACATTTCCTTTGTACAGATTTCATTCAAATTGTCATATAAATCTATATGTTTGGTGCAAGCACACATATCAAATTTAATCCATTAATCTCAAAACGTTTTTGAATTATTGTTTTCAAAGATAGCAAGAAAATAATTCTAGAAATGTGTTTCTCGGACTCAGTAAGGTTTGAAACGTGGAGATCCGTCAAAATCTCGAATTCGAATTTTTTTAACGATATCAATATTTTTCCTGTGTATGTATACCAGAAATTAAAAAGTGATTTCCCAAGAATTCGACATATGAATTATCTGTTCTTATATTCTGCAAAAAACAAATGAGCATTCTTTATACGAATACGAGAAATTAAAAATCGGTTTTGCAAAGATTCGACATGAGTTTTGTTCTCTTATATTCTGTAAAAAACAATGGTTATTTTATATACTAATACAAGAAGATAGAAATTTATTTTGAAAGGATTCGACATATGTATCTATCTGTTCTATAATTTATCTGTTCTTGTATTTTGTAAAAATCTATGGAGTGTTCTGTATACGAATACGTGAATTTAAAAATTGATTTTGCAAAGATTCGACATGAGTTTTGTGTTTGTATATTCTGTAAAAAAGAATGGAGGACTGTATATACGAATACAAGAAATTAAAAAATAATTTTCCGAGGATTCGACATATGAGTTTTCAGTTCTTATATTCTGCAAAAAACAATTGAGTATTCTTTATACGAATACGAGAAATTAAAAATTGGCCTTGCAAAGATTCGACATGAGTTTTGTCCTCTTATTTTCTGTAAAAAACAATGGTTGTTTTATATACTAATACAAGAAGGTAGAAATTTATTTTGAAAGGATTCGACATATGTATCTAGCTGTTCTGTAATTTATATGTTCTTATGTTTTTTAAAAATCTATGAAGTGTTCTATGTAAGAATACGTGAATTTAAAAATTGATTTTGCAAAGATTCGACATGAGTTTTGTGTTTGTATATTCTGTAAAAAACAATGGAGGGCTGTATATACGAATACAAGAAATAAAAGAACGATTTTCCGAGGATTCGACATATGAGTTTTCTGTTCTTATATTCTTTAAAAACACTTCAATGCTCTTAAAAAGAGTAAATTACTAATAATGATAGAAATGAAATGCAAATTAGATATTATGTTTGTTTTTTTCGAAACAAAAACCAAACATTCTATTTCAGGTATCTTTGCATGGTACATTTCTGTTACTATTAATGAATTACGATTCTATGTATTGTAGTAGTAAACAATGCTAATCTTGCGAAATTCTCTTGGCTCTGCATTTTTCCGAGCATGTATCGCTGAAAACATTCATTCTTTCGAACATTTACTTTAAATAATCCAAAGGATTTTTTTTCCTTCTATTGTTGACAATAAGTTCAGCTCGTCAATTGATATTATCGTATCCCTTTTGTTGAATGAGACTTTATAGTAATGCAGCATAAATAAAATTGGGCTATTGTAAATTAACATTCTATCAAATCTGTGTTGCATATTTTATCTGGTACATCCTTTTCTTTTATTTCATTCAATGGTTATGAATCACTTTTGCATTTCATCCCCCTTATTCAAGTTAAAATAACTTGTTTTTATATACCTGAGTTACAGTAATGCTTGTAAACGACATATCGGGACATTCTGTATGTACTATTTATTATCTGTCTGTCACGAATTGGCGGCTAATTTCCGATATCATACAAATGTGCAGCTTTGCTGTGATAAAAAAAGTATGAAACAGAGGGCAAGACGCAAAGAAATAAACGGGTTTTAGCATTCTCCAAATTTAAATTCTTCTGATATTCAACGATGCTTACATTTCCGTTATTCTTTCGTGAAAACCAGGGAAAATCACTGGTGTCACACTGATACAAACAATCGTCCCCAATAATGGATTTTGAGATCTTGTGAATAAATAGTTCAAATTGATTATAAAAGTGACACTAGAAGTTTTTATTACTCATTGTTATTGTCACTTCATGTAGCTTAAATTTTTTTCAAAATTTTCCGTGTCATATTTTTATATTTAAAATAATATGGAAAGTAATGGAAAAAAAACCTCCTACAGTTCCCTCCCAATCACTGATTCAATTTCATCAATTTTAATTTCATGTGCATATTCATGATATCCAGATAAAGGATTGATGGCTGTCTGTCTCCCATGAATAACAGGTTTCTAGAGAAATAAACACACACACGCACGCACACGTGCACAGACACACACACGCACACGGGCACAAACACTTTCATTGTACGTTTTTTGCAAGGAAAAAACATTACAAAATATTCTTTCATTCTGAACATGAAAATTTCTTCAGTTTTTATTTCACTTGAAAATTCATAGCATTCAGATAATCATTAATTGCTGCTTGTTCTATTTGGTCCTTTCGTTTTTAGAGGTAGATATCATAAAATATAACCTTTGACACAATCCCAACCTCAACAACCGGATTTGGATAAACTTAATATAGTATAACTGCTATAATTTAAAACAATTATTCCATTTGGTTGGATACGAAGTAGTTAATTCAAAGTTGGTTGGCGTCACCAAATGAAAGCTATAAATATCGTGTGCGTACAGGCTGTTTGCCATCGAAGGTTGCTTACAACATTGATAAGACATTGGAATTTTGCCCTTACATATTACAATCTTGCGAGAAATTTGTTTACCCCATTTTTCTCAAAAATTGTAGAAGTAGTATGTAATTACATGCAAATGGAAGTAATGAGGTCTAATTTGAATAGGAATCGGTGGCCAGAATCGAACTAACATTAGTTAAACAATTTTGGGTAAGCTCTAGAAATCGCAGAGGAAATAATTTCGTCGCTAGAAATAATATGTTATTAAGAAAATCATTCAGTGGATATACACTGAATGCATTCCAAATAGCTGGATAATTGAAAACACTGCTTTATTCCACAAATATTCCAGGGGAAAAAAGCATATTTAACAAGAAACCGCCAAGATATTCACAAATAACAAAACATGTAGAAACTAATACTACAAGTTGACAAGTCGCTACTAAAATAACAGTAAATGCACTTTCAATAGCTGTTCGCGTCTAACAGTTTACGAGCTCGCACTATGAATAAAACCCCAGAGAGAGATTAACTCGTTCGAGCACCTCAGATATTTATAGTTTTCACCAGGATGTGATGCCATAATTAATACTCTAGAAGAATCCATAGATCTCGACATTAATAGTAACAGAGCTATAAAATTACATTTCCTTTTATCTTTATTTTAGCCGTCAAATTTGTTGCCAATTCACCAAATAGTCGCCAATATCGAAAATCGCTTGTATTAGTATTTGTTAAGAAAGCTATAAATGGCGATAATGGAGAAGTGAAGGAAAATATAATTTTATTTCCCACATCATAATTTCCGATTGATTTCAAAGAATAGAGGAATTATTTTTGCTTCTCACATAAATTTAGAATATATATTAGGTTTTATTCCCAACGAACTATCCTATTGTTACAAATACATAAGATGAAAACTAAATATATATGTTTTTTTTTAATGTTTCCTTGTTTTTCAGGTGGAGATGGAAGAAATTATCAGTGTGGCAGAACCTGGGAATACCAGGACCCAAACCGAATTTGATCTTTGGCAATCTTCTCGAACTCTACAAAAAAGTAATAAATATCTTTCAATATTCATAATGTATTAGTTTTAAAAGTTATCATTGCAAACAAGATTTCCATAAAGTTTTAAATATTAATATTTGATATCCGTAAGAATTAATTTGCATTCACGATGCACTCCAGAGTAGCATTTTTTTTTTAATTATTATTTTAAGATTATTCATAATCACCAAAACACGGAGATTCCAAAATTCCAACGAGAAATTAATAAAATTTCAACACTCATATTACCAGTGGGCATGTTCTTCCATCCGCATGCATTCAAAGGGATCACACACCGACTGAAAAAATCTTGAAAAGTTTGTTTCCTATTGTGAAAGGTTGCCAGTCAATGTTCGTCAAGTCGCAAAGGCAAAATTCGGTTATTCTATTTGGCGACTCATTATAGTTCAGGCGATCGGAAAGAATTCTATTTACAATATACATCAAGATCTCGAAATCGATTTTTTTTGCCAATTACAAAGCTTTTTCGTACTTCATATAAAATTAAATCTGCTTTTATTGTGTCTTTTTTTAAAGCGATATACAAAAGGAAAAAACCTCCAAAATATATAATATGAATAAAAAATAAACAATCATTGGCACACCAGATGATTACTGCGAGATGTTTATATGTTCAGATCTCATCATCAATTTTATCACTTCAATAGAAAAAATAATTTTATAAGTACTTTTTAAAATTTTTATAAGTGTAATATTCAGTATAAAAACAAATAAAATATTCAACTACTTTTCCGTGTGTAAATTAATTTTTCCTTAGTTTGGAAAATTAATTATTTTTTTTATGCGATTTCGTATAATTTTTCTCATACATCTTGATTTTTTACATTTCATTTATCAAAAAAAAAAAAAATTAATTTTTGCAAATAATATAAATTATAATTATTTACGAAGGCTTCAGAATATGTTTATGCATTTTCTTTTATGTGATATCTCGTACAAAAACAAATTTGAGAATACAAGAAAGAAAAAACAATTAAAAAAGTCGATTTTATTTAAATAATACTATCAACTTTATAAGTAGTCTTTGTTTAATCTAATTTTTTTGTTTATCATTTATTAATGGTATATTATAATTAATTTCTCAACTTTGGTATCACTGAAAGATACGGAAAAGGGGTCAGGTGCTGGAAAAGTTTGCTCTAGATGATGATTACTTAAAAGAATCAAAACACTGATATCGTATTCATTCAGAAAACACTATGCATGATCTTTTAGATAAAAAATTTATCCATTGAGGATCTATAAATATTTGATTGACATTCTAAAAATTAAAACAGAAATCAATTGAGAGAACACGTGTAACAATAAATAATAAGGTGACTTATCTCGATTTCTTACACTTGGTGGAATCCACTTTTATGCTTTGATTACATTACTTATCAAAGAAGCATTCTTTAAAGTATTGTTTGGAAAGTGGAGAAAAAAAAAGTTGTTGAAATTATATCTATCAATATAAAGATAGAAAGAGATAAGAATTGAAATATCAAGTATGCAAGAGAAAAAATCCCGCTTTGAATTACAGACATCACAAATCTGCGTTCTTTTTTATAGCGGTTTTCGAAATCACTGATAAGTTCTAGACAATTTTTAATAGAAATCTACTTCAATCTTTTAAAAGAATTTGCCAAAAAAGTTAAGAAATGATTGTCTAAAAATCATTTAAAAATAAAATATTAGGGTTTTTTTTTGTTTTTTATGATGTAACTAAATCGATTATTTTGAAAACGATGTTGTTTCTACAGAAGCAAATATCGTTTCTTTCCATAAGATTTTCAAAAAACCCAAGTAATTATTTTTTTAATTATTAAAAAAAGTTACACGTAAGGTAAAAATGATTACATGATTATTTAAAATCCTAAAGAAACCCAGTTTTTTTTTTTTTTTTTTTTTTCCCTTACTTGAAGATAGTATATTTAAAAATGAATCTAGGTCAACCTTAACATACAAAGATATATTTTCATGAAATACTTATTAAAAACAAATATCACTAGGAAACATTACAGGAAGAACATATACAGGAATAATTGATGATGATGTGTCCGCGTTGCCACGGAAAGGGGGTGCAGTAACTTCTGAGGGTAAAGACCCCCGAGCCCGCGAGGGCAGAAGTCTGAGTTCTAACTCATATGAAAATGAAATTCACACATTCGCTTGCACAACCCCTTTTTACAGTGGGGCCCAGTCACACACCTCACAGATAGAACACAGTTGAAGAACAA
Source organism: Argiope bruennichi (assembly GCF_947563725.1). Classification (NCBI taxonomy): domain Eukaryota; kingdom Metazoa; phylum Arthropoda; class Arachnida; order Araneae; family Araneidae; genus Argiope; species Argiope bruennichi. The sequence goes on along the minus strand of NC_079152.1, from coordinate 21,852,128 downwards.
CCACGCCCGAACCGGGACTCGAACCCAGGACGCCCAGGTCTCGGGGAAGACGCGCTACTCCTATGCCATGACGCCGGCTACAGGAGTAATTAAATAACATAAAACATTATAAGGCGAGATAAATCAGAAAAAAAGTTACAGTTATCCAAATTCTTCATCAATAGTAGTTGTGGTCCACTCATTCATTATTTCATTATATAACTCTGTAATGGGCTGGTATGAGCTTATGTGCTGGTAAGACTACACTGGTACTGAAGTCACGTATTTTCCAAATATTAACAGGAAATTTAACTTTGAGAAATAGAGTTGTTTTCTAGTTTTGGAATGAATGATGAGGTACCAACTTCTTGTTTCTTCGGTAAAAGATAAATCCCCATTCTACTGGCATAAGAATTTGATTTTCGATGGCACAAGAACCAAACTGCGCCGTGCTATGCCAACGAATGCTCTTTATATAGACTGGCTACCGAATTTCCTAATTCTTCGCGGGTGAAACGGAATTCATAATAGTTATTCGCTGCAAAATAATATTTCTGCTCTGGTGAAATACATTTTTCTTTATTTCAAATAGAAAGAACTTTCTTTTTAAAAAGGGTTGACTACAGAATTTCAAAATCAGCCATGATGCACGGCACCTTCATGTATTGTTATTTGAAAAAAAAAATTGCTTTAGAAGGAAAACCAAAAAATTAGCGGGAACGGAATGAAACAGTTAGAGTTCAATAATTCTCCACTGTTGTTGAGATTGTGGTGAATAGCTTATAACAGCTACGCTACCCGAACAACTGCTTTTGTATCGTGGTCATGTTACAGGGCTGCGAACTACAAGGTCCCAGGTTCTATCCTCGCTCACTGCCAATTCGCAACATTGGTGACCTCGGACGACGAACTTTCAACCTTCGTATAGCTGTTGTGGTGCCATCTACCCACAGCAAACCAAAGTCGTCAGACTCACTTGACGCAGCAACCCAAAGACGTCATATTCACTTGACGCAGCAACACAAAAAGGCCGCAGCAACCCAAAGTTGTCAGACTCACTTGATGCAGAAACGGCATCAGCAACCACTCACCTACACACGCTCGCCATAACACGTGGCGTTATTCAAATGAGTACAGGCGCATTAGAATCAACAGCTAATATATCATCACTCAACAGCCATATCGTCTCACCTCCGACTCACCGGAGGGAGAGTCTGTGGTGAATGGCTTATAAGCCAGTTAACAGTTACGCAATTAACTGGCTAATTTAACGCTACCTACTCGAGCAATTGCTTTTGTATCGTAGTCATGCTACTGGACTGCGAACCACAAGGTCCCAGGTTCTATCCTCACACATCTCAATTTGCCACAAGATTTAACAGAAAATCAGAAATAAATGCAGAAGCAAACTCTGGAAAGAGATTATGAAGACACAGAAATTTCTACAATTAATTCTCAGTCAACTTTCGGACCATCTTGATGTCCTCCCATGTGACTGACATTTTCTTTAAAAAATCTCTGAAAAGCCATACCTTTTTGATTTCTCTTTGTGCCACTCATCTATATTCAGCATCAAAAAAGAAAAAAAAATGAAATTTTAATGGTTTCCATGTGACAACGTTCAAGGCACCATAGAAAACTGGATCTCTCACCAACAGGGAGTTTTGACGATGAAGTTGTAGCGGATTGTTATGAGCGATGATAGAACCTGGGACCTTGTGGTGCGCAGCCGAGTAACAAGACCACAAGACAAAAGTAATTACTCGTGTCCCGTAGCTGTTATCTGGCTTAAAAGCTTCACCATAGTACTCTCCCTCCATTGAGTCGAACGATATGGCAGTGTTGAGTAGTAATGTATCGTAGCTGTTGAGTTTACTGCGCCTGTACCATTTGAGTAGCGCCAAGCGTTATGGCGAGCGTGTGTGGGTGAGTGGTTGCTGTTGCGTTAAGTGAGTCTGACGTCTTTGTGTTGCTGCGGGTAGATGGCACCACAACAGCTGTACGAAGGTTGAAGGTTCATCGTCCGGTGTCACCAATGTAGCGGATTGTTATGAGCGAGGATAGAACCTGGGACCTTGTGGTTCGCAGCCGAGTAACAAGACCACTAGACAAAAGTAAATACTCTTGTCCTGTTGTCTGGCTTATAAGCTTCATCACAAAGCTATCCATTTCTTTTCTAAATACTAAGATTGGCGCATTTTTGTCAATGGCAATCACATAAAATGCCCAAAATATTGTTAAAGCACTATTTCGTGGTACTTACGGTATTGAATCTCTTCTGGATTTGGCGATAGCAGATATTGCTCTCTGCATGGATTCAGCAGGTTGAAGAATATAATTAGCCAAACAAAATGGCAATTCTTAATTATTTCAGATTGGATGCAAGGCCTGATTTTTGTAGTAAGCAAGGAAGTGGTTGCTTCAAGCCAGTCATAGGAGGGCTGAATTCCCCGGGAAAAGGAATAAATTGAACTAATATGAAGATACATCAGATATACTGACGAATATTTTAAGAAATACAGAATTCGAAAAGAAGCAAGAAAATTTATGGTAGGAAGAGCGGTCTTTTAAGTATCCAAAAATGAGATACCTTAGAACGCCAATTCCAACACATTTTCTTGCTTATGTCGTAGATGCAATCCTTCGACACGCATCTGATAGCTCAGGTTTGAATATTTCATATAAACTCATTAACATTGGCTGGTATTGTCTATATGGAAAATTTGCTATAACTAGAAGAAAATAGACAAAAGTTAGAATGTCCAATAGACAAACTTGTTAATGTAAATAGACAAAGTTGGGACCAGATAAAGCACAAATAGTTAATTAAAAAGAATCGATATGTGAGTGGAATATTTTAACCATAATTCACATAAATATATTTCATTGTTGAAATGAAATTAAATCGTTTTCATTGTAATATCGTTTTATATTGTAATATTTCATTCTGCCTTTATTTCTATTGTGGATGATCAAGACATGGAAATTCCATTTATTTTTCTATGTTGAGAGGATTTCAGTATAAGATATGCTTTTAATAAAAGTTTTGAAATTTTGCTGTAATTAGCATTTAACTTAAAAACTAATGAATGTTAAATCCTTTTGCGCTTTCTTTTGATATAATTGGTTGTATCAAAATATGGACTGAAAATTAGAGAAATACATAGCACAACTATTACAATGATATAAAATTTCTAAAATAATATGATTTACTCGCCTATAAAAATTTCAATGTTAAAAATATTTCGTCACCGAAGTCATTAAGATCAAGATGCAAAATATTTAATTGAAATTTTTATCAATCATTAATTTTGGCGAATCAACTAGTTATGGAAGACATATAGTGAAGAATAAGAAAGTGAAATTGCAGTACTGAGAAAGTTGCAAGATGGATAATTACATTTATAATGGCAATATTAAATCATGGAACTTGACTCTATTAGGAAGGTTCTTTTATCATAATAAATAGAAAATGCATAAAATTATTAAAATAACCTTTTTACTTTTTAGTATACATAGTATAGAGTAAGTATAGTAAACGTAAAAAAATTCGAATTCGAGATTTTGAATCTCCACGTTTTAGACCTTTTGCAGTTCGAAAAACAGATTTTTGGAAAATGTTCTTTTGTCTGTCCGTCAGTCTGTGGCAAAGATAATTCAAAAACGTCTTGAGCTAGATAGATGAAATTTGGTCTTTACACCGAATTTGAAGATTTCTATCGAATTGTGAGCAAAATCCGTCCAGAGGAAATCCGTCTACCCGGCGATTCGTATATAAGTTAACACAATTACAAAACGAAGAGAGCTGGTTAGACAAAATTCGATATTTAAAATCTATAGTGCAAAATCCTGTCAAATTTTGAGCCAATTCCAAAGAGAACCGTCGGTCGATCTGTACTTTTAGAAACATAAACGCAAAAACTCAGAAAAGCAGTGAGCTGAATATATTGAATTTGGTGGGGGATTTTGTGACTACAAGTGTAGCTTTTTAACAATGTTTTGTTTCAATCGATGGGAAAAACGATTATAACGATGGGAAAAAATATAGATTAGATTTTTGGATGTTATTAACCACATATTAGGACTTAATCGCCAAAAAACTCGCCAATGATGACACGATAGATTCAGTAATAATACTAAATCCACGTCAAAGGTTTAATATTTTGGAACTATAGTACGTCAGTGCTTGAAAGGCATTCTCTGGTATGACACCTTTGTTAAAGTGTATGCGAGAAAGTTTTTGGGAGACCACTTCCACTGGTTTTAATTGCTATAGCAACATGAAGCTTAACAATTCATTGATCAGAGAATCATGAACATCAAGCTATTTATAAAGAATTTAATTGATATTAAACGCAGTCAATATTCACGGCAAACGAACTGGTTACCAGAAACGACTAATTCCTTCTTTTTAACATCTTGCGTGAAAATACTATTGTTAATAAATTTTCCGAATTCCAGATTGTTTATAAAACGCCAAAAGCAGCACTGTGATATTACTTATCCATGATAAAATTCATTGGAATTATACGAAATGAAGTATAAACAAAAATATGATTTTTTTCCGCTTTCATTTTTAGGGGCCTCTGAAATGCCACGAAGAATGGGTCAAGAAATATGGAAGAGTGCTTGGGTAAGTATTCACGTATTTTTCAAGACTGTGCATTTTCTTCGTCTTTTTTAATTTAATTTGGCTTTAAAAGAGAATTTTTGCTCTTTTCAGCTATTTCTATGGTATGAAGCCCGTGTTATTGGTGACCGATCCATACATTCTGAAAAACATATTCATCAAGGATTTTAATAAATTTATCAACAGAGAGGTAAGAGTTTTATTTATTAAATCTTTACCGATAACGAAGAAGAATATTTGTGTATTTAAGTGTGTATTGCTAGGTCAAGTGCAGGGCTGATCACTTGACCTGAGTTTCCAAATTTGGCACCGCAATGTTTCGAGATTCGGAATTGAATATTCCAATATACGTGGAAGAACGTCTCGGAGCGATTTTTTTGGATGTTAACTGTAATAACTGTACACACCAGACAGGAATACTTTCACATTTTCCTTCAAGAGTTTATTATTGATGGTATATACACATGATTGAATATGAAATATATAATTTACAATTGTGGATTACCTTTCAGGTTATTAAAAATGACTCAGAGTTCTTCTCAGAACTCCTACTAAACACGCACACAATCTCTACGTCGAGACTCCCTCATATTACTCGTGAATTCTATCCCCGCGCAATGTGTTCTTCCACTCTTCACTTCACATCCTTTTGAGGACGGCCGGAACAGTTCCGTGGTGGTTAATGACATGACATTAACCCTTTCTCTACTGACCCGGCGCAACAGGCAGTACAAATTCTGTCTTAGCTCGCCATTTTCTGTTTCAAACGAGGGTTGTAGAATCGAAAACGAATAATTACCGAAGATTCTGCATCCTTCGTTTAAAACAGAAACCGTTCCGCCAGGGTAGAGTTTCCATGGCCTTCCACTACTGACACAGTAATGGAAGGATTAAACAAAATTTAAATTAAATGAATGCACAGACATTAAATAAAATTTAAATTAATTGTACTTAAATTGAAAAAAAAAGTTTTTAATGATCAGAAATATTTCTAGGTTTTTCTCTCTATTTTTGAAGTAATATTCTATTTCTTTTATCCATTGATTGCATGAGGAATAAAAAAGTGTTGCTGAAATGTAGTGAAAGATAATGTATAAAAGATAGATTGTCTGGGCAGTAAATGACATCACGGATCTTTTTCTGAGGAGTTTCCTTTACATAATAAACATAACAAATGCAACATATAAAGTAACTATCGCAATTTGATGTTGATAAATACTTCTTTTTTGTGAAAATAATGAACAAAATGGAAATTATACATACGAGATTTAATTGAAATGAAATACAACCAGTATTCCTGGCTAATCAATTGGTCGCCAAAGGTAGATAGTTCTAAATAAATCTAAAAGAATTTTTTTTTTAAATCACAGCGATAAAAACATGAATCATTGCAATTTCAAAGTTACCAAACAAATAACATACATTTATCTTATCTTATTTATTAAAGAGAAATAAATAGAATTTATTAGAGTTTTATTTAATTTCTGCAGTCCTTCCACCCTCTGAACAAATACTCCAAGAAGGATGAGGGCTCTCAAAGCATCCTGATCCTGCCAGGACAAGCTTGGAAAGACGTCAGGAGCATTCTTACTCCAACGTTTACGACGACCAAAATGAAACAGGTAACAATGTGGGCTGAAAACAGAATATCAAGTCATATTTGCCTTAGATCCAAAACTTTTCTCTACCATCTAGCCCAATTTATTTATTTAGATGTCGGGGAGCATGAAGTCGTCTATTGAAACCATGTTGGAAGTTTTGCAAGAAAAATCAAAGAAAGGACAAGGATTCGACATATTTGATGTCTATCAGAGGTTAACCATGGATGTCATTACCAAAACGGCGTTCGGCATTCAGACGGACATACAGACAAATACCAAATCAAGCTTACTACGTGCCACCAAGCTCATCTTCTCCGCTTCTTACAGAGACGCAATTGTATTTATTGGATGTAAGTACAAAATTTTAGTTCAGATAATGTTACGAGCGCCCTTGGCTAAAAACTAGTTTTAACTTTAATCATACTAGAGCTGTAACTTGCTTTTAGAACTCTAACGCCAGAATTAATTGTGCGCCAAACCAATGTATGTTTTTGTATATGGCAACTATACAAAGCAAGCAACTAACTATATATATAGCATGTAAATAGAATTTTAAATAAGAGAGAGAGAGAATAAAATGGAGTCAGATTAACAACGAGTGGATTATTTCACATTACGAATCCACATGTTTGAATCTTATTAGCGGAGAAACGACTGAATGAAATGAAATGAAATTCAGGTAGAGTCTCAACAGATAATAATAGTATGTTTAATCCTCCCTTCCTTTACACAGTTAAGACATTCATGTAAAATAGAGTATACTTTAAACAACAGCTTTATCATATGCCAGAAATAAAAACTTTTCAATTTTAATTCATTTCTAATTTTTAGTCTTTATAGCATTTAAAAATCAACACACAAGCAGACAAGTCATCAGTTAAATGGTAGAATAACTGCCATATAAGAATTGCTCATTTAAAATTATAAGATACATACATAGAACAGAGCAGTGCAAGACTTCTAAAATAGAGTGAGTTATACGCATATCAAAATTTGAAATTTAAAAATATTTTGTTTATGAAGCTATTAAGACCAAGTTACAAAAAATATTGAACTTTAATTTTAATTTATAACTAAAAATATTATACTTTTTAGCAACTATTGGTACAGTTTTAGAGACGGGTACCATTTGGCGATTTCCTGCCAAATTTTTCTCGCCAAGCCCCGCGGACGCTGTAATCTTCAGAATTGTATTTCTCAATATTATGACTATTTTCAAGAGATTTTTTTTGTGAAGATTATAGCGTCCTTGGGGCGATGGCAGGAGAAAAATTTGGCATGAAGTATACAAAAAGAACAAAAATAAGAATAATTATATTTAATAGAATATTATATTTATATTTAGAATATTATAGAATATTAGAATTTAGAATATTATAATTATAAAATAAGAATAATTATATAAGAAATAATTAAAAATAGCACAATTTGAACAATGTTAAATTTAAAAAAATGCACAAAAATAACAATACAATTTTTTTTTTAACTCACCCGATTTAACGATGTGAATTTCGTTAATTTACAATAATGCCCTTCTCTTCTACAAACCTTTCCTTTCTGTTAATACCATATCCTTACCGCATTCACCACACTTCCATCAGCCAATTAAATCCACTTTCATGCACCATTCAACACACGCTTTCGCTACCAAACGTTCGAAATCGAAAAAACCCCTCAATTTAAGGGATTCCTCATTTGTCACATTCATACCAGCCATTTTACACCACAAGAAAAATCGACGAAAGTAAGAAAAAAAAATACTTTACAAGCAGAAGAAATCAGAATAAATCCAATCGTCAATTAATTGAAGAGAAAATCTTGAAATTCCCCACGAAAAGCTGCCAGCACAAGAGAAATCGAAGAAAGTAAGAAAAAATACGTTACAAGACTTGGGGAGCAGTAGAAATTAGAAATTCCCCGCGAAAAGCTGCACTTATACCTAATTGGTTGATATTCAAAGTCAATTCATACCTGATTAGTTTATAATTACATCACCCCATTCTCTTCACAGGGTTGCCATACATTGCAGGCGTAGAGCGGTTGCCATATTGGCAACTTTAGCTTTAAAATTTGGCGCCAAACGTGGCGGTACCCGTCTCTAGAATTTAGCCCAACTATTAATCCTGACGAAATAACCGATATATAATAATTTCATTTTATCCGCATTCTTAAAATATTGATTTTCTAATCACTTTTAAGGGTGTAAGCTTATCCCAGTAACAGAATACTTTCTTTTGCAGTGACATTCCCAATTCTTCGGAAGCTTTGCTTGAGGGTGCAAGAGTTCATCGCAACCCTTCTGAACAAGGGAAGACCCCCCCACACCATGCTGCGAAGGGGGATCAAGAAGGTGGTAGAAATGAGAAGGAGTAATCCTGAGGTAAGCTACCAACCAGGCAGAATTTTTTTAAAAAAATCTTGATATACGAAACATATGTACAAAGAGAAAGTATTGCAACCATCTGAAAATAAGACCTGGATTTTTTTTGTAGCTCAAGATTTTAGAACTTCTTGAATTCATACGATACACATTAGATTGTGAGAAGTTCAAAGTTGCTTAATGCATTCGATAATATAGTTTTGCATAATAGTTTTGTAGCATAGCATCTTTATTAGAGAGTATGCAAGAAGCTTCTGGAGAGACCACTTCCATTAGCCTTATACTAACATTTTTTATCAATGTATTCAAAATATTGAAAGCACTTCCGTTAATTTTATACTAACATCTTCACAACGAACTCAAAACATTGGAATAACTTTCTTTAGTTTTATACTAATATTTTGATCCAGTATTTAAAATATTGGACTAATTCGATAAACGGGAAAGATGCCCAAAATGCACACTCTATTCTTTTCACACGATTATGAACCTTAATGCAAAATGAGACGCATCGTGCAATTATACTAGAAAGTCGAGAAACTAATACTCACCAGTTTTGTTTAAAGCCCGCATCTATTAAACAGCATTCATATTTTGATTCTGGATCTTTCTCCTCGTTCACTGTGAAACCTTCAAGCCAGGCAGGTTTTTATTGCTATAGGATTTTTTAAAACTGACGAGCTACAGAGCTCATCAAGCTACAGTTCAAGCTACAGAGACCTCTGTAGCTTGAACTATCAGCCCCAAAGCCACCAAATTTTGTACGGGGACTGTTGACGACATGAGAAAAAGAAATCCACCAAAAAAACAAAACAATTAGTTCTAAAAGTTTCCGATAAGGAAAAATGTGGCGCTTTACACTTTAAGACAACTAAAATTTTACATAAAACAAAGGGAAAAATTGCAAAATGCAAAATCCCGATTACATAGTCGACACCAACGCCAGTACTCTAAGTTATAAAAAAGAAACGAGGTATTGAAAATCATTTCAAGTATCGTTGATTTGTAAAATGTGTCTCACTTTAGTACAGCGTGCATTACTTGTGAAGCTCTTTTATCTTCATCAATCCAATGCAGCGGCCGTTCTTCGCGAATTTAGAAGTCGAAACAATTTACGTAAAGTACCTCTATCAATTAATGCAGTGAAAGCAATGATTAAAAAATTTGAAAAAAAAAAAAAAAAAAACAGGTTCTCTTGCAACTCGGCCTAGTAGAGGACATAGATGTTGCGACTGCAATCGTTGAAAAAAATCAGACGAGCACTGCTGATAATAGCAGCACACGTGGAGTTGCCCGACAACTGGATGTTATTGCTTCAACAGTATGGAAAGTTTTAAGAAAAATTCTTCAATTTTATCCATATAAAATTGGCCTTTTGCATGAATTAAAACCTACAGATTAGGATCTTCGATTAACCTTTGCTTTGATATCTCTTGTCAGGATGGGGGTCGACGAGGCTTGGCCTTGGACACTTCTCTGGAGTGACGAGGCCCATTTTTATTTTAATGGGACTGTAAACACTCAGAATTCTAGAATTTGGGCATCTGAACAACCCCATGTATATCAAGAAATTCCACTTCATTCTCAAAAAGTAACTGTTTGGTGTGGTTTTACAGCAGATTTTATCAACGGACCAAGCTTTTTTTGAGACTATTAACCAAGCAGGACCACACTAACGCTCAAAATTATCATGATATGTAACGCTGTTTCGTAAACGCTCAAAATTATCATGATATGCTGAGTAGTTTTGTTATCCCACAACTTCAGCAAAGGCAATGCTTAGATGAAATTGTCTTTATGCAGGATGGAGCACCAACACATATTGGTACATCTGTACAGCAACTGTTGCGCCCTCACTTTACAGAAGAAAGAGTCATTAGTCGCTGTTTTCGTGTTGCATGATGACCTCACTCCCCGGCTCTAACCCCATGTGACTTTTTTATGTGGGGTTATTTAAAATCGAAGGTATATCTTGGTCGAGTCTCGAACTTATCAGTTTTAAAGGAAAACATAATACGGATTGTCATGAGCATGCCTCCTGAAATATTGAATTCAGCTGTAGAGAATACGGTGCACAGAATGCAATGCTTAGTCCAAGAAAATGGAGGCCATATTGGATATAGCCGGTGTCTTCCCCGTGAAAGCGATTCTACTGAATAAAATGAAAGAACAAAGAATAAAAAGGAAGTCGAATAGAACCTCTTCTTCTTTTTTTTAAATTTGTAACTATTTACAGAAGTTAATTTTTCGAATAAAGCAAATTTGTGGAAATTTTTTTTCTTTGTTATTCATTTATCTGTTTACTGTAGCTTTTTAAAATTTTATCGTGCAGTTAAACTTAACATTTAGATCAAAAGCGCCACATTCCCCCTATCGGCAACTTTTCGAACTAAAAGTTTTTTTCTCGCGGATTCCTTTTCCCCATGTCATCCATACAAAATTTGGTGGCTTTGCGGCTGATAGCTCGAGCTACAGAGGTCTCTCAGTACCGTCGTTTTTTTTTTAATACCATGTATTTCTATTCTAGGTGTAATTTTTTCATAGAAACAAATTTGTAACTTACTTTTCTTTAAAAAAAAAAAAAAAACCCTTTTTTGGAATTAGGGTTTGCTATCGATCTTTCAAAACAATAACACAAAATTGCAAGAAGGTAAATGAATGAAATTTGGTATAAGCTTCTTCAACAAATTTAAAGATTTCTATGAAATTTTGGACAACGTTTTGGATATTTTGTTTCTATGCTGCTTATATCCATCTGTATCGAATGTGCAAATTATTACATTGATAAAGTTAAGTGCAATTATTTACCATAAAAATTAAAGATCTGTACAGAATTTTAAATCTTTTCTGCAAAGAGTTGACTGTATGCATATTTGCGAACATGTGAACACCATCATTCGAAAACGCAACTATTTATTGCAGGAATGTCAAATTCATTTTTCAGAAGATCCACTGTAGACCAAAGACTATCTGCAACAAACATTCTCGGGGAAAAACAAATATTAAAATTTATAACAAAATTTTTAATTAAAATTTTGAAACAATTTTTAAAATGCCCTCAGTTATTCAGTTATTTTAAGTTTCGCCTCCCTTGACATGATAGTTTTATTTGTTTCAGGCTAGGAAAAACGATCTGCTGCAGCTGATGATAGATTCTTCTGCCGCTGAATCCGGAGATGTGGATGTTTCAAGACTAGAAGCAGGAAATGTGGAACTTGAAAAACGTGGAAATGAAGGTGATGATTCATGATCACCGTTATGAAATCATGATTTCGTTTCAGTGTCATTTAATATTGTTTACCAACATTTTTTATCAATGTTTTTTGTAAGTTTACTTTAGTTTGCATTCATTATATTTTATATTTCAAATTATTTCTTGCTGTGGTGGAATGGAGATCCTTATGATCCGTTTAGTGGAAACAAGAGGACGTATGTTTTCGGGAACATTTCTTTAATGATTACATTTCACACAAAACAAACACAAACACGGAAGACAAGATATTAACGTACGCACACCAAACAGAACAGCGTCTCATCTTATTATAATAACAATCGCAGGGCACCATGGGATGCGTACCTAATAAGGTATCGCCATCTATTATCCAAAAGCAAAGACAAATGCAAATGATACATTGTATTTTTAGATGGTTTATAAAATACATTTTTGAGATTATACCAAGCGTTTTAAAATAAAAGTTGCGATTCCTAATGTGATCGTGAAAGTATTTACAAAGCCATCTTCTTTCTTATTCTTTAACATTTGCAGGAAAAGAATATTCAGAAAATATTTTTAGCTTGAAATATGCTTTCGATATTGTTTACATAATGATTCTTAGTTAAATTTTATTTCAATATTTTATAAATTAAATATTCTATTGGTTCATATGTGGCTTGGAAGAGAAATATGAATTGGAAGAAGGAGGCTATGGCTCTATCTTGAGGCTCCACTTCTTCAACCAGAAAAATCCAAACATTGAAAGATCGATGTGAAAAATATATCGGCATTTTGCTTGCCTCGCTGGCTGCCGGAGTTTTATTCTAGGCAAAACCCGAATGTTGTCCAGCTTCCAGTAAAGACATACCTGCATTTGTTGAATTTAAATCAAACTTCTAGGACCAAATCAAACCGTGGGTTTTTCAAACTCAAATCTAAAACTACTGGTTGGCCCTACTCTAGACACTTCCACACCTTTCATAAAATTTAACAGAATGCCATGATCTCCAAGTACCTCTCTTCTTGGTTTTTCGTCTCAAATAATTAAAATTATATACTCGTATCTCGCACAAATAAAAGGTATTATTACTTCTACTAAGCCTGTCAGGAGAGATATCCCTTTGAGAGTTTAGAATTCTATACTGCTACGAAATTTCCGGGTTCGTTTGGAAAGTGGAATTGATATGGTGTGGAGAACGCTCAATCAGCAGGCGGAAGTAGAAAAAAAACAATGACGTTTATTTACACGAAGACTGGATAGCACAAAGACGACGAGTACACAGACGACAACTAAGTACAACAGAGACGAACACAGTAGACGACAGTAGCACACTTCAGTAGACAGTAGCACACGAAGCGGATAGACAGAATCCAGCAGGAGAGGGGTTCCTGGGAGTTTCGCTCTACCGTCTCTCCAACGGTTGAACTTCTCGCTTTAGCTGCCGACTCGCTACTTCTCACACGACCTCACTTATACCACTTTTCGCAGCTTGACAGTGCCTGAATTTTAGATTTTCGGGGGCGGGTCTAGAATCTTCCAGACCAATCAGGACGTCTCTGGGTGTAACTCGGTTCCTACTGGATGGGTCGTGAAACTTCTCGAACTTTCCACTAGGATCCATTTTGTCATCAAAGTCGCCAAATTCATCGCCAAGTTGCCAAATGGTCGCCAAGTTAGTCGCCGAGCTCTGAGTTCATTGACGCTCAGCACGCACAGGACAGATCGTACATCCTGTCTTTCTTACGATGACACTAGTCATACTGGGAAGCAAAACTACAGGTTTGTAACAATACTTTTCAACCTACACGTCAATGATATGCCTAAGATTCCATATTGTCCCCTAACAATCTTTATTGGTGACACCAAAATTATAATTAAATATGGAGATTAAACCTAAAATAGGGAGAAATTTTCGCTCATATTCAAGATTTGCTATCACAACAAATGGAGGAAGAATATTCAAAAAGAATTAGTTTTTACAGTAAATTTATTTTATCGGAATAATGTGCTAATTTTTTCTTTTTCTTTTTCTTTTTTCACAAATGCTAAAGACTCAAAAAGAAAATGGTCTTGTATGTGTTTTCACAACTATGCTAGGAGTCGCAATTTTCATTTTAAAACGCCTGGTTTAATCACAAAAAAGTACTTTATAAACCATCTAAAAAAATTCAACAAATAATATGAAATATAAAATACAATGATTGTAAACTAACGTAATCTTTCAAAAGTATTCATAGAAGAATTCTAGTAAACAATATTAAATCACACTGAAACGAAAGCATGATTAATTAATGATGATCAAAAAATAACTCGATCATTTTGATATTAAACTTCAATATGCTTTTTTTAAATCTTTATTTTAATAGTCGGAAATAATGAAAAAATATTGGAAACATAATAACTATAATATAAAAATTAAAGAACAATCTTCGAATCTTAAAGTAGTACGCAACACAAACAGAACCAAATAAATTCTCAAGATTTCTGTAAGAATAGCCAGGTAGAAAAATTATAGTTATATTTATACCAATCTGATAATAATATCTTTGCATCTTACTTTAAAGAATAGTGCATGAATCTTTTTTACTTGTACATCTACTTTTACTTTATATTGCTAACTCTTCAGTCTTTATCTATAGCGTTTTATTTATTTTCAGAAACTGGTAATAAAAAGACAAGGAGAATGACAAATGAAGAGATAGTATCCAGTGCATTTGTTGTCCTGCTGGCTGGGTATGTTTACATCTTTTTAAAAATTTCAGTCTCTTTTATTATATGAGCAAACAGATATCGCCTCATTTTTTTTACACTTATTAGACATGCCAGTCCATGATATTTAGCTGCTCCCCACATTTGTGTATATTTCGTCATTTTTATAATCAAGTTATAAAAGCTCCGCCTCTTTTCTCCCCCACTGATCAATTATTGTTTCTCAATAATCGATCTTGATGGCTTCATTGTCACTTCAGCCGCCTTCTAGAGGAAAAATTTTGGATTAATAATTACACTTTCGATATTTACACATAGATGTAGTATTAAAGCTTATCACTTAAGGACAATCTCAGATAAAGATTCAAAATGTATCAGTATTTCCTCGAGTAGAGCTAATCAAAATTAAATGACATACTATCTTTTTGATGAAACTGTCATGTATTTTTATAATATATAAATTTTAAGTAATAGTTTTATAAAATTATACGTAATTTTGAGATTATAAAAGTATGACTTAGAAATTGGATGAAATTTGAAAAGAGTAATAGCAAATATATAGGTGTTCATTAATTATTGTCGGGGTTTCCGTACCTCATAACTTTCGAATAAAAAATATAACGCAAAAACCAATTGCATATTCGTAAATTACAACTCAAAGAATTTTATTAATGATATTAAAATGTAAAGCTTGCACAATTTGCACTTTGTAGGCATTCAGCTGAAGGCGATTAGTGAAAGTGCACCAGACCCTCTTACACTACGGCTCTTGGGCGGAATCGTCTCTCGAAAATAAAATATTCGGGTTCCAAAGATGAAACCTTATCACCAGGCCACCATGACCTTAGAGGCGGGAAAGAAAAGCTTTTTATATGCATTTATAACTCTATATTTAAGATGGGGAAAATACAATTCTTAGGATAATTTCTTGCTTTATGACTGATGAACGAAGAAATGACAAATTTCTTCATTTATCAATCACAAAATAAGTTTCGAAATTTTTTGAACGAAGTAATTGTACTTATAGTAATATAGCTAGCTATAAATAAAACCATTAGTCTTAATGTGAGAGCATAAATGTGAATGAATGAAGTTATAATTATCTATTATGGCTGAACTACATCTTTGAAGCAAATGAATATGAGATTAAATCGCTCCCTTCATGAAATTAAAATAATGTCACTAAGGAAATTAAAAAAAATCTCTTGTGGAAACACACTTTAAGCAATAATAATAATTACAATTAGGTAAACTCAGTTTTCAGGCATACTATCGTGTAATTGAAGACAATATAATACATCATTCAAGGTTTCTATAAGTATAAAACACCATTTTGTAGAAATTATTGTAATGATTCAGCTTCTTCCCTGCTTGACCATGGTGAAGTTTCTTTTTCCCACGCTCCATAATTAGCATCCAGACAGCAGTATCAGCAATGGCGACGCCCTACCGCAGTGTAAGAGCTTCCAGAAGTGCCAGGTGGTCAACCCCTTTAAAGTAAGGACATCTGGGCAATTAGTGTGAGTCCAGATAAGGGACCCCACCTGCACTGTATTTGAAACAGATGTAAACCTGCATTCCTTACATTGTGGAGGGTGGCTCCCAACGGATTCCCATGGTCGACGGTAGACCAGTGAAGTTTGCTGAACGATTATTGTATAACCGGGAAAATGGTCCGATGTGAATGTGGAACAGAATAAAAGTGGGAAGAGATTGGAAGAGAGAAAAGAATCGTGAAGAAGGAGACAGAGAGCGGAGTGTCCGACGAGAATTCCACCCGAGAAGATTCGGTGGATCCCTGGAGCTACGTCTGTTTGCGAGAACGCTGAGAGTCGGCTAGTTGTTTCCTTGGGAGGTTTCTCCGAAAGTATTCGAGAAACTATCCTTGTTGTGTCGAATAAGAATACTAAACACTCATTTAACCTAGATGATGAACTGTAATTTTATGTAAATAAAGCTGTAAATAAAGAATTTGATCATAACGCTACCTTTTATTGGATCGAGACTTTACATTATCTTCAATCCGGGAAGCATACGTTTATTGATATTTCTCGAAAGTATTATCTTGTTAGATTATAAATTAATATTGAAAGATTTTCGGAAAAAATATTAATTTTTATTTTTATTTATTTATTCATTTATTTTGTAATTTTTTATAGTTACGAAACGACAAGCACAGCGTTAGCTTTCACGACATACATACTCGCAAAATATCAAGATGTGCAAGAAAACTTGTATCAAGAAATTAAAGATCTGATCGAACGAGTAAGTAAATCAGTATATTAATTTTTATTATATAAAGAAATGATTCATTTCAATGAAATATTTTAGTAGATCCTTATGCAATTTCGTAGTATAGGAATCAGTCAAGTAATATTTGAAATAAATTTTTCAATTAACCAATATTATAAAACAGTTACAACCAGAAAGTAAACATTGGGTCACCACATGCACTCAAGAGAATGACACACCGACTGAAGAAATCTTGAAAAGTTCGTTTTCCGTTGTCAGGGATTGCCAGTCAATGTTCGCCAAGTCGCTAAAGGCAGAGTTCGGTTATCCTATTTGGCAACTCATTACAGTTCTAGCGATTGGAAAGAATTCTCGCTACAGTAACTAAAATTTATATGATTCCATAGTGGATACTATTTGATTAATTATTAAATTGGTCAGAAAGTAATGATTTTTTTTTTCTTGGTAGATATCTACTTTTCATGGGGTTAAGCAGTAAAATAATATTTTTATTTTGTTCGATTATGTTTTGTCATTTTTCTGGCAATAGATTCAATAAATCGCTTACATTATCTAGCAAAAACAAGTCTTAAGAAAATATAATAGGAAAAAATCAGCATCAGCAAAAAAAATTATTACTCAAGGTGCTTTCCGCAGAGAAAACTCAGGCGGTGATTAGTGAAAAAAGATTTGACAATTGTAATAATTAGCCTCTACAGAATAATTCATTGTAAATCATTATTCGGGTGAACCAGATTTTAACCCCCTTCTTCGCCAAGTTGCGATAACGCGCCAAAGCTGGCAACCTCCGTTTTCTCTAGATTGGCAAATCTATTATCTTTCCCCTTTATTATGCGCTATGATTGGACATCTGCTCCCTCGCTTTTGAACATTTCACAAAACACGGCGCAAGACCATTATTGGCGAGTTGCCGATTTTTGAAAATTGTGCCAAACAGGGGGTTAAACTCCGGTCTTACCCATTGTTCATTTAAAATAGAAGAAGATAGATGCTCTTAGCATCAAGATTCTATTCGGTTAAATTTCAATAACTTTATTCTATTTTTAAGTCGGATCAGACTTTTCCCTATATATTTATGCAGTCTCCGAAGTTGCGACTGTCCCCCTGAAACTTTCTTGCACAACGCCTAATAAAATAGTTATCAATCTCTGACTCTATATGGAAATTATGATCCATAGGCAAGGTAGTAAATACCGCAAGTGCTCCGAATTTTGTTTAAAAAATTCCGCACATTTGTGCTTTGGAGCATTGAAGGCAAATCAAATATGACCTTTGGTACGACCGGAGTTTAACCGTGACCCTCTAGAGAGATATCTCGGAGGTAACGGTGTAACCCCCTGCTTGGCGCAATTTTCAAAACCTGCGAACTCGCCAACAACGGTCTTGCTCCGTGTTTTGCGATATGTTCAAAAGCGAGGGAGCAGATGTCCAATCATAGCGCATAATAAGGGCGAAAAATAATAGGTTTGCCAGTCTGGAGGTTGCCAGCTTTGGCGCGTTATCGCAACTTGGCGAAGAGGGACTCCGGTTCATCCGGCTTTTTTTATCTACCGATTGAAACAACTATTTGGCATAGAACTATATTTATATTCAAAAGATCACATACCAAATTTCATTTATATAAATAATTACATTTTTGAGTTATCATTTGCATGCTTAAAATATAGACCTCCATGTGGCCAATTTGAGGGCTTATTTAATTTAAAATTTAGTACAGATTTACAGTTTAAATGCTAACACTTAGATATTGAGACATGAAATCGAATGTATCAAATTTTATTGATCTAATTCTTTACGTTTTGTAAATAACGCTTTCGTTTGCCGATGGATAGACAAACAAATGTCCTTGGAATGTATTTCGTTTAGAATTTGATAGAATCCTTCACAATTGATTTTAGTACCACATACCAAATTTCACTCGTCTAATTCTAAGTATTTTTGTGTTATCGTTTTCATAGACAGACAAGCATAATTCCTAAAATGTGTTTTTCAGTCTCAAGGAGGTTTGAAATATGGAAATTCATCGAAGCTTCGATGTCTAATTATTTTACGATTTCAATGCTTTATTTTTATATATTTCATATACGAGAAAATAAAAATTATTGCAAATATTTGTATTGCAATGAAGCTTTTTTAATTAATTACAATCCATACTAAATCGATATCCGAATATTTTTCAGAATATTTTCCATTTTTACAAATGATCAAGTTATCAATGGACCTTCTGCGACAAATGTCCCAGCCAAATTATCTATGGATCAACGTGACCTATTTTGATTATTGTGAAAGGTTTAAAATTACTTTCTGTTCAAATATAGGGTTTACCCCTTTATAATAGAGAGAGATGCCCTGGAGGAATAAAAAATGACAAAGATGAACGGCCAATGAAGCTGCCGACTTCATTGGTCCTAGGAGTCCACAGACTTTGTTGCATTCTGTATCAAATGTCGAAGCATCAGCTAGCTGACTTTCCCGTTTCCTTAACTTTTTGACTGAAAAACTTTTTGTATCTCCATAATATTTAGATATGACCTATACCTATTTAGGTATGTCCAAACTATAAATTACTGAAAATGTAATTCGTCCCTTTTCATGCGAGAAGAAACAGATGTATTTGAACATTTTCTGTAGTTAAAGAAACTGAATTACAAACTGTTGTAATTTGAAAATTTGAAAAGCAATATATTTTGATTCACATAACATCTAATTCCCACGTAACGATATCTCTTACACTGACTTCCTGCAGTTAATCGGAAACTTGAAAGAAGTAAGAGGTAGGAATGTATAGCAACAATGGTGGTTATCTCTTAGTTCCAGATGTAGAGATAAAAAAAATTCACCTACAAACCTAAAAGCGAACGCGCACACACACTCAAAATTTAAGTCAGTTAGTAGTTACACAGCAGTTTCACTGATATTATTCAGTCCACATTCAGGTTTCTAATGTTCAAATATTGCAAGCGATAATCATGCGATATACAATTCAGTAATTTTTTTTAACAATATTGCAATCCAATAAAAATAAGTTTAATTTTTTTAGAAATCCCATATTAAGTATTTAATAATCAATCTATATGCATTTCTTGTACTTGTGTCTTTTTCTTTTTCTTTTGTTGCATTTCTGTAGGGCCAGAAGCTGGAATATGCTACCATAAATAAGCTTCCCTACCTTGACAAGGTTCTTTGTGAAAGTCTCAGGATGTATCCACCAGTTCATTTGTAAGTTTGTATGAAATTTAATGTTGGTTTAAATTGTCGTCAACGAAATAGTAGCAAACGGAATTTTACTGAATGTCCATTAAAATCCTTAATTCTATCACCTTATTATCTACAGCTATAATCATAAAATTCGTATCTAGATGAAGTAGCATTTATGGTAGGAAGGTAGATAGTTGAGGTTTTTTGGCGCAAAAGCCAGATTTGGCCATACTGCGCCAAGCATATGGTATGTAGCATTTATGAGTTATCCAATAAATTGCTGTGTAATTCTTAAACACTTTACTGTGCCATCTATTGGCAAAATCAAAAGTTAGCTTTTAATCTCTCGAAAACGGTAAAAGACATGGAAAAAGGTCTATGGAATTATAGAACATCATTCGCTTAAGCAAAATAAGGCACATTGTGCACATTGATTTCAAGAATGGAATGCACGTAATATGCATTTGTTTTATCGCGATTTCCAAAACACTTCATTTACAAATTGCTGAAGAATGCATCACTTATGAGTCATTGGGTAAATTTATCCATCTTTCTGACACAAATTTCGTCTGGACAGCAACAATTTATTGAAAATTCTTCAAAAACATTAACTGATCAAAGAACCTGATGCCTAACTTTGATATCACATTTAGAATTTTTTTATCAGGCTTATAATTAATTTTCTTGTTATTCACAATAGTATGTAAAAATCAAGGGATAAAGACTTCAGGTTAAGTTATAAATTCGAATTCGATGTAAAATTATCATAATTATACAGTTTTAATGTCTGTCTCAATTTGATCCCTAAAATTACTTTGTTGACGAATCATGAACATCAAATTATTAATAACAGATTTAATTGGAATTAAATATGATGAATATTCCCTGAGAACCAGCTGGTTTCCAAAGGCGGCTAGTCAGAACATAAAGGACGTCAGATGTACTTAAACGTGTCTGAATGATTTTCGACCTTTAAACTTAGTGTAACTTTTGACTGAATTGCAGAGTTAAATGTCAGAGATTCTGTATTACATGCACAAGTCAGAGAGGGGATGCTGAAATATAATCTTCTCTCAATATGTCGAATGAAAACACTCGAAGAGAATTGAATTAATGACAGTTTCAACAATAAATTAATATTTATTCTGAAATGTGAAATCTCCAATGTTGTCAGATTGTTATCCAGAACTATTCAACGTGTAATTAAATAGGTATTTAAGTCTCAACAACAACAACAACAACAAAAGTATAATCTTTCCCAAACATAAGAAAGGCTACAAATATTCTATTGGGTATTTATTCGATATGTTTATCGGTAAAAATGAAGGGATACTTATAATTGACTTTTAATTCGTAGGTTTACCAATCGCTATGCTGTTGAGGAATACTTGTAACTCACTTTTAATTCGTAGGTTTACCAATCTTTATGTTCACGAGAAACACTTATAATTGACTTTAAATTCGTAGATTTACCAATCGTTATGTTCACGAGAAACACTTATAATTGACTTTTAATTCGTAGATTTACCAATCGCTATGCTGTAGAGAAATACTTATAATTGACTTTTAATTCGTAGGTTTACCAATCTCTATGTTCTTGGGAAACACTTATAATTGACTTTTAATTCGTAGATTTACCAATCGCTATGTTCTCGAGGAATATTTATAATTGACTTTTAATTCGTAGATTTACCAATCGCTATGTTCTCGAGGAATAACTATAATTGACTTTTAATTCGTAGATTTACCAATCGCTATGTTCTCGAGGAATATTTATAATTGACTTTTAATTCGTAGGTTTACCAATCTCTATGTTCTTGGGAAACACTTATAATTGACTTTTAATTCGTAGATTTACTAATCGCTATGCTGTCGAGGACGTCCAATACGGGGATATCTACATTCCCAAAGGAACTCTGATCCAAGCTCCTGTCTACCTGATGCACCATGATCCAGATTTTTGGTCAGAGCCAGAGATATTCGATCCGGAGAGGTAAGATACAATCGTTCGATTCTAATTTCTCTCGAAGATTTTACAGATGTTGAGGATGACATAGGTCTGCAAGATTTAATATTTATGAATTTTCTGATTAAGTGATAACAATTTCTTATGACTGGTGATGCCAATCTGTAATATAAAATTATTCAACGTAAAGATCTGCAATACTGATCATTAGGATATTCTTAACATACGATACAGTAAAATTACGTTTCTTTCAGACTGGTATTATTATGCTTTATCTGCATTTACCTATAAAATGGGTATTATTAAGATTCATCTTCAATCTGTAGGTTGAAATTTTATTGGTCAGATTGTTTGTGATAATGCTATTTACAAGAAAGAGCAATTCTAAAAAGTTCAATAAAGATTTTTAAAAATCTCACTTTTTGATTATTTTTTGAAACAAAAAAAAATCAAAAGTAATCTTTTGTAAAAGTGTTATCTAATTAA
The DNA here is from genome assembly GCF_947563725.1 of Argiope bruennichi. Classification (NCBI taxonomy): domain Eukaryota; kingdom Metazoa; phylum Arthropoda; class Arachnida; order Araneae; family Araneidae; genus Argiope; species Argiope bruennichi. The sequence goes on along the minus strand of NC_079152.1, from coordinate 21,829,711 downwards.
ACATAAACAAATATCAATATTTTTTTTTTGTGAAAGTTATCAAACTGATGCAAATAAAGCAACTATAAAAGTTGTTCAGTTTGGGACCTAGTTGCCTGAATCAAAAACTCCACTTTGGAACAAAAAAAATTACTTAAATTGCAATAATTCAGAAAGCAGTTATAGTAACTGGGATACCTCATAAAATGAACAAATATATATATATATTAAAAGCATTAAATAGGAGAATAAAAACATCAAAAGGTGATAAAAAAACCCATAATCTATAGCAATGTAGTTTTGTATGATGTATATCATAAAAGTATGCAAAAATTTGTCCTGTGTTTAAATATTTCAAAACCAAACATACTTTTCGTTTCTTTTTTTTTTCTCTTTTTTTTTTGCTTAAAGAAATTGTTGATTTAATTGGGAAAAACTCAGTGTTTTTTTTTATATGAACCGATAATATAATTTTAATGTGTTTTTTTTTAAATTTTAAAACAGTTACTTATATTATTTTGAAAATAAACTTTACAAACTGTTACATATTTATTAAAATTATTTCTCTATCACCTGACATTAAAAATATTACTTCATTCATATAGATTAACATATCTATGGTTAAAAATAAAAATAAAATAATGTCACAGTGAGAGTTTAAATATTAAAAAAAATATGGAAAAACCAATAAACCAGTCATTCAACCCTAATATTGATCTGATTTCACCAATTTTTGTTTCGTGTGAAAGCTCATAACTCTAATTATGTTGTCAATGAGGTTCGGTCCTTTTTGCCTTCAATTTTCGACATAAATCAGGAAAATACTACTTCATTGTATAATGCTACCTGTATCAAAATCCGCCACCCCACCTACTTGTCTGATTTTGAAAATATTATTTTCATACGAAAATTCATGCCTTTCATATATGTTATTAGCGTGTTAGGCCCTACTTAATCTTAAATTTTAGGAATAAATTTAAAAAAAAAAACACTGCTTTACTGCTTATAGTCTATGGAGAAAACATACGACAGAATCCGCCAATCCCAATTATTGGACTGATTTCGAAAATTTTACTTTAATATGAAATCTCATGACTTCTAGGTCCCAAATGGTTGTCTGCCTAACAGCATTTACAATTTTGTAGAAAAAACGAAAAAATACTACATTTGCTTGAGATAACACTTATAATAGAGCTCTCCATTCATTTTTTTTTCTTATTAAGGAAATTTTTATTGTATACGAATGTTCACGACATTTTGATAAATTGTCAATAGTCATCTCACCTTTTCCTTTCTATTGTGAGAGATATTGCTAAACAAAACTTTGATAAAGCCCTCAACTTCTACAACTGGTTCGATTTTGCCAATTTTCGTTGCCATATTGACACTTTCACCACTTTAAATAGTTAACCATTTACCACCGGGGGGCACTTTATATATGGGGATGAGAAGCTTCCAGAATGGTGATTGGTTCTCGCCACTTTGATGGGTATTGAAATGGTGTGGTCAGCTGCATCTTACCGATGATGGGACATGCATCTTACGGGAGGGGTTGTACCGTGGCTGGTGATGGTTTTTAAAATTCCACCTTAGTTTCCGTTAATGTTGTCGTGGCTGTCTGGTCATGCAGAATTTTATGTGTGCCTTCGGGCGGGTCAGGGTAGCTATTTGTGATTAAATAACTAACCAACCATGATACTTTAATTATCATTATTATGGAAGTATAAATTAAAATAATAAAAAGTATGATTATTTTAGTTTTCATTATTATAGTTATGTTTTAATTGTATATCAAATTGATTATCTGACTGATATCTTAAGCCTAATTCATGAAGCAATTACCGTTTTATTAATATTAGCCACCTTTGACTATCATATTACCGGTAATTGGTGATGGTAATAATGACCACTAAATAATATAGTCATTAGGACAAATTGTGATGATATACATCTTATCAAAACAAAAGTAAGTGATATTTTAAATTATGAATGCATAATAATGATTAGCATTTTGATTGGTTGGCATTCTTGAAGAGTGTTGATATCAATTGGCGTCGAAAATTGCCGAAATCGATTCAGTTGTTGAAGTTGAGGACTCTGTCTAAGTGTTCATTTTGTAATATCTCTCGAAAAGGAGGGGACAAGCGATCTTTGATGAAGTACCTAGAGATAATAAACTTTCATATAAATTAAGAATTGGCGAAATCTGTTCAATAGATATTTTATAGAGTAATCGTGACAGTTAACTTTAACAAGTTGTTTTCCTACAAAAAATGTTCAATGAAATAGCGTTTTTGAAATGGACGGTTAAAAGAAAGGGACCGTTGATACTGTGGTGTATAGCTTATAAGCCAGCTAACAGCTACGCTACACGGGCAATTGTTTTTGTATCGTGGTCATGTTACTGGACTGCGGACCACAAGGTCCCAGGTTCTATCCTCGCTCATCCCAAACCGCCACAATGTCATCGATTTTCATAAAAATTGACAAAGTCAATAAAGTGGTTGTTGTTTGAAGACTGGTTTTCATTCGTTTTGCCAATTATTTTAAATATATGACTAATGAGCGAAAGACAACTAATGCAGCATTTTAACGTTTAAATGCGACTTTTTAAAAGGTAAGTCTATAATTACAGTTCTCTTCTTTATTTGGGATTGATTTCTAACTTTTTCATTTGAAAACTGATAATGTAGCCAGAAAAAATGGTGCTTTCAATAATTTGCAGTATAATATCTGGAATGAAATAATAAGCAACTATTGATTTCATACAATTTTCTAAAAATAGGTTTAGTACCAAGCCTAATATGGAAGGAATTACGTACCTGCCATTCGGAGTTGGACCGAGAAACTGTCTGGGAATGCGTTTTGCACAACTCGAAGCGAAATTAGCCCTGGCAAACGTCGTCTACAAATTCAAGATAAAATTGGATGAAAAGCAGAAGGTGCGTATAAGTAGAAAGCCTGTACTTTTTACTCCTCTTCTATGGGCCGGAATCCTTCTTTTATGAATTTTATATGGACCCCACAAAAGTAACATTATTAATGCAGGCAATGAAATAAGATCCAATTTTATAAATAATGGAATCCAGGCCCAAATTATCAAATAGATAACTGCCCATGGTTATCTAGAATTTTAAAGTATTTGCATTTTGTGCTTTCTTTTCATTAATAGTAGCCGTGTAGTCCAGCATATGTAAGTTAAAAATCATTAAATCAATTTTTGTATTTTAAATTTCATATCTTTATTTTTTGGAAGTTTTATTTATCTTGCTGTTGGTGTCCTTTGTATATAAGTCAACAGTTCTGCCAAAATTTGCAACGTTTAAAATGTGTGGTGAAGAGAAGATAAGCCAGTTAACAGCTACGCTACCCGAGCAATTGTTTTGGTATCATGGTCATGTTATTGGATTGCGAATCACAAGGTCCCAGGTTCTATCCTAGCACATCACATATCTCCAAACTAGTGACCTCGGACGATGAACCTTCAACCTTCTTACAGCTGTTGTGGCGCCATCTACCTGCAACCAAAGTCGTCAGATTCACTTGACGCAGCAACCACTAAAACACACACACTCGCTATTCAACTGGCTACATGCCCATTAAATTCAACAGATCAATACATCAGCACTCAACAGCCATATCGTTCATCTCACCTCCGACTCACTGGAGGGAGAGTCTGTGGTGAAGAGAAGATAAGCCAGTTAATAGCCCTGCTACCAGAGCAGTTGTTTTGGTATCATGGTCATGTTACTGGACTGCGAACCACAAGGTCCCAGGTTCTATCCTAGCACATCACATATCGCTACAAATGCACTAAAAATTTTTGTAATTTCTCAGTATATAAATTGCTAATGTGGAAAAGAAATCGCTTTTATTACTTGCTGTCGAATGGCAACGGTCAAATGTAAACAAGCCATCGTTCGAATTTCTGACTGTTTCATTAAACCTTTATACAGTTGCAACGCTTCGCTTAGGTAATTTATAGAGGCACAAAATATTATTAGAAATGTAATGGAAACGGTGTCACCAAAAAGAGTAATCAGTCGGAAAAAGAAGATATAAAAAAAATCAAACAAATAAGCTTCAAGTAGAAAACTTAATCGAGCCCAAAATTAGTCTTAACCGTTGCCAAATGGGTAATCTGTTATAACTTGCATACGGAAATAAATGTTCTTATCTTCCAACACAATTACCTTTAAAAAATTATTTTCATTATCTTAAAACTCAAAAAATTATCTTTTTAATGATATCAGTTTCATTTCTACACAATTTTTCTCTTAATTTTGATTATTTTAAATTCAATATGATACAGAATTTATTTAATGCGATGTTTTTAAATGTTGTAGCAGTTGCATTACTCTATCTTCTCTAAATGGTAAATAACAATAATAACTAACATCTATTACTAAATAGTAAATAATAATAATAAAAAGCTTTCTATTTTGGTCATTTAAATTTCCTCATAGCAAAGATAATATGGAAAATTATTGAATATCAATAAAATTTTTTCATTTCTTTTTTTCTCCTGAGCCACTGCTCAGGTGTCGCCCTCGTCATCTGAGCAAGGTTCAAAATGACGAGGTCCGTCCCAAAAATAACCCTAGTGTTGCCTTAAAAACGGGGCGTTCATATAACTAAATTAAACCAAACTCATGAGTCACTTTTATTGTATTTGGAACTATTTCAAAGCCTCTGAATGAAAAAAAAAAAAAAAAAAAAAACATTCGTTTCAGTTGGTCTAATCAATATTAATTTTCAGGATAATTTGGAAATTTTGTGCCGCCTCCGATTTTTGACACCAGCCAAAGTGGGCGTCAAATTGGAGCCAAGACATGAAGACAACTGAGAAAACAAGTACAATGACTTTCAAATGCAGCTATAGTTGCATCTTTTTGTTAACTAAAGAGTTAATTATCATTGCTCTTGTGAATTCGTCTTTTCTTTTGGTTCATGATGTATATAACGAAGCATTTTTTAAAATAAAAGAATTTCTATTTAAAAATTCATATTATTTTAGTTGTGAATACTTCATATTGTTACAAATCTGTAATGTTGCTAAACAGCACGGTTAGTTCAATTACTACCAAGACTGTTTTACGATCAGCTATGTTGGATGCTGATCGGATACCGAATCAGTGATCTCAGAGCTTGGCTATCATTTGGCGACAAAACAGATCATACTGGAAACTTCCAGAATTTTAGCGATTGATCAAATAGAAACCGAGATATGCCTGATTGTTCTAGAACTTTCTCTGCCCGCCTTCGGGAACTAAAAAAGGCCCGCAGTCACAAACAGAAGGCAGTCGTGTACAGAATAGTGGAAGGAGTCAAGAGCGAATAGTTGGATCAGTCCGGCGAAGCCCAAGCGTTGTGTGGAGCTCAAGCGATTGCTGAACTGAGCAGTGTGCCGAGTCCTGGTGTTTATTGTAGAAGCAGAATCGAGTCGTGTGTGGAGTAGCCAATCTGTAGTAGTGTGTCGGCAGTTGGATACAGCTAAAGTGAGGAGACAGTAGAGAATTACGTGTCTGGAGAGACCGTAGAGCATGACTACCGAGATTCCTTCCTCTTGCTGAATTCTGTATGGCCCCTTTGGGTGCTGTGGTTGTTATTGCTACCGATTACTACTTGTGGGCTATTGTTTGTTGCCTGTGTTCATCTCGGCTGTGCATTCATTGTCTTTGTATTAGTGTCGTCATGTTCAATAAGCGTCGTCGTTTGTTACTGAGACAGGCTGATTGTGTTTCTTCATCGACCAACAAATCGGAAAGAACCCCGAATTTCATAACTAATCATAATCCTATTTAAATGTTACAATTGCATTAATTTAGTTTAATGCAGAGCTCAGAAAATTTTAAATAAAAATTCCCGCAATAATTAATGATTTGATTAATGTAATAATTAAACTATTATGCATAATATAAATAATAGCATGTACTAATGCATAACGCGTATCTATGTTTATTCGATACAGATATTTTAAATCTTAGAGATTGGAGATATTTCATTCAAGATACTGAGCTTAAGTAGCTGACAAGCTTCTATCTGAATTTAAATACCATTTGTAGGGAAAAAAATTCTTAATCTAGTTGGCGAGAACAAAACAAAAAACCTCACTCAGGGGAAAAAGGTAGCTAAAAAAAAAAAAAAAAAAAAAAAAGCAGAACAGACAAAAAGCTAAAGTGAGCAGCTTTTAAATGTCAATAATTTAATTTAATAAATGTCAGTATTTGCATTAATTGCATTCACTTTAATAATTATATAATTTACCCTTTATATAATTATAATTCTTCCTCTGTTGAATAACAAATACCATCCAAGTTATTTTTGAGCCAAAATAATAATTTCTTTTACAATTAATTCCATAGTATATATTTTGAGGAAAGCTATTACTTTTTAGTTTGTTGGAAATAAATTCTAAGAATAATATCCCTCATAATTTCGTGGTTTCAAAGAATTTAGTCTTGGGAGAATTCAAATATTATAAATAATCCTTGTTTATTAAGCAATTTTTTTAAAAAAAATCCCAAGTTTTTTACCTTTAAAACTATTAAATGAATATGAAAATAAGCTAATGGCAAAGATGAAAATTAGAATTACCATTTCCTTTTTTAAAAAATTACAGTTTTTTGTTATAAATAATGTTTAATTTTTCAAAACTTTTTTTGAACATATATAACAGATATACTATCGATGAATTCTCTTTAAATCATTTAGAAATGGAAAAATAAATTAACAAATAAATAAAATTTTATGATAGCTGAGAAACATTATATATGTGCATCTGTATACTTCTGTCTAGTCTTCAGCAAAAGGAAACTGTCTATACCTTGTGAAAATAAAAATTTATAAAAGCTTAAATATTGTAGGCAGACAGGAAACAAAAACAAATAAAAATGTCACCAAAACATGTCATATGGTCAGGGGGAAGGGACACTTCTTTACTGTAAATTGAATGGTATTTAGTGTAAAAGAAGTTTTTAATTTTTTATCCAATGGAAACGGGAAATTGTAGGCGAATGAGTCAGCTTACTAAAGGAAATTGAATCTCATTAATTTGCAAGCAAATTGTAAAACGAATCCTAATTTTTAAATAAATTATTAGTGGCACTGACATTTCTTCTAAAAGAAATATCCCCCCCCCCTCTTATCGTTTTATGATAGGAAGGAATTGTAAGTTTATGAATCAGCCCAATGAAAATGGACCATATTGATCTGCATTTAAATTAAAAACCTTTACATAAATCCACTTAAATGAAATTAAACAAAAATTGGTTTTAATTTGAATATACTCAAGTATAACATCTTTGTAAATAAAAATTTCCTTAGGGCCCCACGGCAATATCTATTTGATAATCCTACTTTGCATTTCACCAAAAAAGCATTTGAATCTTCATCTTGGAAACATCATGATTTCTCTTTCACTTAAAAATGATATTCTAATCACATATTGCTAATCATACCACAATTTATGTTAAATATGTGGGTTTTGTATATTTTTTCAATGTTTTTTATAATTCTTATATTTTAAAAAATTTCTGTCAAATCTGTTTTATTCTTCTTGACGTTTCAATCAAGCTTATTTCCCTCTACGTTTTGTTACATTCTCATTCAGTTTCTTAATTATCAGTAAGGGGAAAATTTTACAAGTAAGTTTGAATGCAGAAAAACATGCTTCCAGTTTAAGACTAGAACAGAGAATTTGATGCCTCCAGATTTGAAGTACACTGGCATAAAGACTTCTTTTATATCAAATTTTGCAAAATCTTTTGAGATTCTTTTCTCTCTCACCCCCCCCTCCCTATTTCCTTCATTACTATCCCAACCCAATACTTTATGCAAATTCTACACAGGTGGACCAGTTTCTGTTTCAAATAACGGGCACAGAATTTAAAACGAGTTATCACCAAGGATGTCTCCACTTTATATGCTGCAATTATTATTTGCTACAGCCACATCCCTTATTATAGAATTTTCATGGTTGATCCAGTTGGGTTCGTAGTGAAGGTTTGTTAGTAGTTTAATATAATTTTTTTATTGAAGATGAACCACAGAAAAACAAAGATATAGAATTAGTTTAGCCATTCCTTCTACAATAAGTGTATGACAAGGAAACCCGAGAAAGATAATTAATGAATTCTCCACAATAGTTGATACTGATGCTTCCCTAATGGATCATTTAACTCTATATTTGTCATATAAGGAGGGCAGTGAATGTGTACTGTTAAACCAAATCCAGAAAGATGGAAAGCTCACAAGCTCTCTCACTTATAGTTAACACTGCCCCTTACTTTACTCCAAAAGTTCCCATTGATAATGAAACAGTTAAGTCACATATGGAAGTGAATGAAATGTTCTTTGATGCTTTCCGTATATCTGACTACCAGAAAATTATTCCCCCAGGTGCTGTTGCTTTAGAAGAATTAATCATTTAAAAAGGGCATTTTTTAAATAAAGGAATGTTAAAATACTTTTGGATTTGAAATTTTCACAAAAGGGATTTATTATATATATATATATTTGCTTTTTACATACTTATCAAAGCAAAATGTCATATTTTTTAGCCTAAATCAAGACAATAACAAAACTGATGCATACACACAAAAACTTGACTTTAATATGGAGTGTAGAACAGAGATAACGTAGAAGTTGATGTAGTAGACCACTTGGCGTAAATTTCATAAGGCCATAACACAGAATATATAGATAAGTAATGATAATATAAATATTGGAGATTTAATTGCCTAAAATCTGCTATATTTGAAGGAATCAAATTTCTTCCCAGATCAGAGGCCATTTTTTTTTAAAGATATGACTTTAGATTTAAGCCTTATTTTTGATATGGAAGATTTATTTTTAAATTTTAAAAGTTTTTGTGTAATTTTAAGAATTAAAAAGTATTACTTTATATATATATATCATTTATCTATTTAATCTTATCACACCATTAAAAATAGTCATGTGTAATTAAATAAGTGTATAGCTGAAGTGGGAAAAAAAAAAAAGAATAAAATTACATGAGGGTTATTTTCAGAAACTTTGAACCATACCTAAATGATAAAAATGACAACAAAATCAAATTTTCTCGCAAACAAAAGAATATACTAAATATTCACCAGAGATCTGTAAGCAGAGTGCATATCAAGAGGAATTAGATCTTGAATCTAGTCATGAAGTCCAAGCTCATTTGCCTACTAATGTAATTTTGAGGAGCTGCATGTCAAAAACTCAACAATAAAAGCCTCTTTTTGGGCTTCTATGAAATACATGCCAAAGTAATATAAACAGAAAATTCCTCCTTTTAAGATTTTTTTTATCCTTAAATTCTAAAATGTTATAAAAAAACAATATAATTTTTTTTGAATAATTTATTTTTTTAAAATGCAGCTACTTTATACAAGTTTCAGCTATATTATGATTCAAATAAGCCAGATAGTCAAAAGTAATTTTGCATCTGTTTCAACAAGTTTCTTTACAAGATTATAAACAACTGATGCAGATTCAGAAAAAGGAAGTTTGAATTCATCCCAAATGTAAGGCACCTTATATTTTAGCCAAACATAATGCTATAAAATGATGTTAGCTCATATAAACAAGATTTATGTTTTAAATTGTAATCAACATAATGAAGCACAATATGGAATGGGGGTAGAGAAAGTCAGAAGATGGAAGACCATTTGCTTTTGAAATAGTTACTAGTGCATTATGGATAATAAATGAAATAGACAAGAAGTAAAATAGAACAATCCATGCCCATTTCTGACATTCGAATTAATATCTACAGTCAGTCACTGAACAGTAAAGAAAAATACAACAAAAATCAATTTCATAACACATTGGGTAAGAATGTTTTAGTGATATAAAAGAGCACTTAATTCATGTGTTCTCCTGATAGTCAAAGAGGAAGAATATAAAAACGTAACATTTATAACAAGATAATAATAATCTGATGTAAAACTGTCAAATTTATAAATATCATTAGCTCGCCCAGGCACTCAGCTGTTATTTAAAATAAATATGCTTGTATCTACAACTCAACAACAAGGAAAGCGAGTTAATGAAAGGAAAAAGTAGACAAGATTTTATACAAGCATGAAAGAATAAGTACTTTATAATGAATTTCCTCTTTTATACAACCTTATTCATATATATATATATATAATATATTAAGAAACAGTTTTGATGATGCATTAAAACACAAGTCCCCTTAAGAGAGTTTGGTGGCTTTTTGATACAGGGCATCAACCACTTTCCCGAGGCTCTGGATGGTCTCCAAGGTCTTTTCATATGTCTGATTGATGGGGGCATCTTCAAAGATGATCAGCACTCCTTCTCCCTGATCTAAAATGCCTGAAGAAATGTTCCGTTTATTATATAAAAAAATGAAGATAATATATTACAATAAAATATCTTATCTCAAAGGAGGCAATCATTAAACATAAAGTAAGTGTACTTTGCTAGAATTTAAAATTATTTCATGGTTAGAGATATTTCAAGTTAAAAATAAAGGAATAAAGTTATGAATGAATATTTTACAGAATATCAATAATAAATATACATTTAGTTGACATGATAAATTTTAATTATATTCAGGTCTACTTTAGTTGCATATTAATATATCTTCTAGTTTATTATTTTTTAATAGCATTTGTCAAAAAGTAATTTATATTTGATTGATTAAAATGCATCTCACTTATAAAATAGAAGAAATGCTCTCTTAAAAAAAAAATGATATTAAATTCTGAGACATTTGAATTCAAGTGTTTCTATTAAAAAGTTCTAAGATTTTTAATTAATAGTAATCGTGCATAGTTGTATTTTGTTTATAATTGATTCCGGTTTGAAACTTTATTTTTTAGTTAATTTTATGCGACATAAAAGTTTTGCATTTAGGAATTGAAAAGATTTGACCAACAAGAAAACAATTCAAATTTATGTATTTGCATTATTTAAATTTAACATTGTCATTTCTACATTTTAAATGTCGTTTACAATAAGCTGCTATATCAAAGTTATTTAGAAAAATATGGCATTACAAACATGACTTTTTCTCAGAAAGTATTAATAGAGAATGAGCTATCTTGAACAATATAGCATACTTACCATTAAATTTCTTATCTAGAATCATCTGAGACAATTTCTTCTCTACTTGATCCTGTATTTATAAAATAAAGCCAATAATTTATAAAGTGCAATTTTTCATTCAAAAGTCTAACATCTCTTCTTTGCATATAAAATTACAGTATATTTCTACTAATATTAAAGATGAATATGTCTATTGGTTTCTATAAGTCAGACTATTCAACCTAGACCCACCAAATTGACATATACATATTGTTACAAACCTATAATATTGCTACCCGGCACGAATAGAGTCATCGTAAGAAAGACCGTTGCACGATCGGTCCTGTACGTGCTGAGATCAATGAACTTAGAGCTTGGCGACAGACTTGGCGAGCATTTGGCGGCTTGGCGATACATTTGGCGAGTTTGGCGACTAAATGGATAATACCAGAAGGTTCGAGAACTTTCACGATCCATCCACTAAGACACGAGGTACAGCCAGCTACGCCCTGATTGGTCTGAAGATTCTAGCCCCGCCTCCCGGAACTATAAAAGATGGGCAATCTGAAGCTGAGGAAGTCGTGTCGTGTGTATCGTCAGAAGTCCTGTGTGAGAGGAGCCGGAGTCGCCGACACGTAGAGGTCTTGGAGGATTAGACAGCAAGAAAGCTGCTGAACTATAGCAATTAAATGCGCTGAGTAATTACGATTGATCGACGGTATTTTGCTGTATAGAAAAATTTTGTAACAATATTTTAGAGAACGGAAATGTACAACATGAAGCAAATTTTTGAAATTTTAATTAAGCTCAATTTTGATATTTTTTTCATGATAGCTTCCAAAACTATTATCACAGTTCAACTTGCTGTGGTTGAATGCTTATGTGTTTCAATATATTTCTATTAATAATAATAATAAAAAAAGGAATGTGTCTTTGTAAGTATTAGTGCTTACAGAATTGTCACAATTTCGCACAGATATACTTCAAAAGATGAGAGTGTTCATTTGGAAGCAATTTTTATTAATTAAAACTGAAGTTGAATTTTGGCATTTTTCATAATAGCTTTCAAAAATATTATTGCATAAAAATGAATTTTATACTGCTTCAAAATCAAATTGCCTTTTTAATTGCACTAATAGTCATGTGAATTTTTGCTGAATTTTGGTAATTTTTAAAAAACATCTTTTCGCTTAATTTTTAACAATAGCAATTCCTGAATGAATTATTGCCCTGAAATTCAAATCAGTTTTATTGTTTTGTCAAATATCTGATCGCATGATTTTTTTCCCCATTGTTGAAAGTTAAAAGAAGAAAGAATTTGTTTAATAGCAGAGTAATTTACATGACATATAAAAAGACGAAGTTACAACACCACAAAATTTATAAGACGAATATTCAAGATAAGATGAACTGTATATTTAAGTTTTTAATGCCATTATGATTCTCCACGAGAGAAAGGAATGTATACAATATACAGAATTTAAAATGACACAATTTTAATGCTAGATAGACAATTTTACAGAATCATGGGCACTAAACTATTTATCTCAAATTAAATATAACTAAAATTTCCAGTGAACCAGCCTACTGCCTGAAGCAATTAGTTAATAAATTTTGAGAAATTAAAGGGGAAAAAAGTATTCTTACCACAGTCAAGTTGATGATTTTTGCTATATGCGATACCTAGAAAAAAGAAAGCATAAACTGAAATCTGCAATTTAATGCATTAATCAGAAATTATTTATAGCAACATTTTAAAAATATATTTAAAAAAATTCAAACTGGGAACTAGTAAACATTTTTAAAAGAAAGGGACAAACACAAATAATTAATGATAAACATCCATTAAATTATTTTAATATGTAGGATCATGAAACTTTCATTTTATTATTGGTAATCTCTTTTAATAATAATTATAAATTTTTTTCAAATTAGAACAAAAACAAGCATTTCCAGAATATGCAACAATATTTTTTCTTGTTTACCTTAATTAAAAATTAAAATTGGAAGAAAAAAAAAAAAGCCACTTACTTGCACTCTAGAAAATGGTTCAATAATCCGGCACAAATTCTGTTCTAACATGGTATCATATAAAGTATTCAAATGAGATTTGATAAAAGGATCTTCCACTAATTCTTTTCTAAATTTTACAAGAGCCTTAAAAAAAGGAATGAAATAAAAATTACATAACAAATAAGGGCAAGAGAAAAAAATTCAATGCACAATGATTATTTAAAGTCAAAATTTACTTATATTAAAATTATTGCAAAATTAAATTCTTGACTTTCTTGCACCGTGAGACAGCATATTAATCAGATGCATGGAAAAAATATTGGTGATTATGTTAAAAGTTTCATAACTTCCTTTTTAACTTTTCAGAGCTTTAAAATGTATTTAAAAAATTACTTAATTTTCATGGGAAACTGCCAAAACAATTTTACTGGGTAATGCTAGCCGATGATATTCATGATATTTACCTACATGTTTTCTAATTAAATTTTTAAAAAAATTCTTAAATTTGTAATTTCAATTTAATGGACCTCAAATTATTGAGCTTTGAATTTAACAGATATACAATCAGATCAATGTAGGTGAGAAGAAGAAAAACTATTGAGGCCTAAATTTGTGATCAGATGATTTTAAAAATCCAGCAGCATGTATAATTGTATATAATAATGGTTTAAATAAAGATATCTTTAGTTCTAGGATTGCTGGTTTATTTTTAAAACACCTAACTGTTGACTATCAAAAAATAACATTTAATGAATAAGATTTTCTTCATGAGACTTAACTCATGATTTAATACACATCAGACTTTATTCCTTTTAGTACATTAAATCAGAAGTAAGTATGCTGAATTCCAACCAATTTATTCATGAATTTCAGGGAAAAAATTCTAATAAAATACACTTTAAATATATTATACACCCCATTTTACAAGGACAGGGAAAAAAAAAAAAAAGTTTGTCTCCTAATTGCCCCAAATTGATTGAAAATTATAGTTGAATGGTTGTAGTGTGATATAAGTAATTAATGATTTATATAAAATAAACTCAACAAACCAAAAGATGTATATATATTTCCTTTCAATTTAACCATCATTTTAAAGGCAATTATTTTGTCTAGAAGATGGAAAATTTATTTTTAACTAAAAATTATTAGCAAAATTCTTTAAAACCGAAGAAAGTCTGGAGAAAAAGAAAAGAAATTTGTTGCTTTGAAGCAGGCTGAATTTTTAACATTAATTTTTTAATGAATTATCTAAATACCCTTTTACATTTTTAAAGCATAAAACTATGTTAATAATAATTATTACATGCTTTTCCTATCTCAGCCTTCGGTTTAATCATTAGATACTCAAAATAAATGCAATAACATTAACATTCGTACCTGTTGGAAATCAGCCATGGACCTTTTACGACTTGCTTGAGCAATGGCTTTCAGAGCATCGACTTCAGGGCCAGCATATTTTAGTACCAGTTTTCCAAGAATGATGGAAGACACTTCATCTGGTCTAAATAAACACAGAATATACAAATAATTATATTACTTTGCCATAATTTGCAAACAAATGCAGAAAACTAAATATAATAAACTGTTTTATTAAAAAGAATAATCAATTCTTACTAATAGAAAACATAAGGCTTAAAAAGAAGTCATTAAGAATTTGGTATCTCTATTATCTCATATAATATTTCATTTTTATTTTGATACAATGGGGAAAAAATAGTTTAAAATTACATTATAAATAAGCTTGACACCCAACATTCCAGTAGAAAAGCTCTGATAAAATAGCATGCAACTTCTTGGTATGAAGTAACATATAATTTTTTTTATAAGAAATGCTTTTGATACTGGTATTATTGACAATAAAATGATTCAAAATTAATTTTATCTTTTCTTTGATAAACTATTACCTGAAATTAATCTGTGTAACAATATAGTGAAATAAAATCACACCTACTACTCAATAGAAATCATTTCACATTTTTTGATTATTATTCATTCACTATTCACAATTTTATTTTAGTTTCAAAGGGAGATGATACAGAACATTTTCTTTTAGCATTCTTAATTTGGGGGGGGGGCAAATAAAAAGACTTCGTTTCATTAGTCAGAATGATGTCACATGCTTACATTTCATAAGAAGCTATAACTCAACTCATAGCCAACTAGTATCAGATGTGTTGATTAACAAAAGGACATTTCTTATAACAAAAAATTACATGTTGTTATTTGTAATACCTTTTAGCTCTACTTACATCCCCCCTTAATGAGTAATATTTATCAAACCTGTATGTAGAATAAATCTTATCTGGAATTATAATCTTGCATTCAGCATAAAAGAAAATTAATTGAACCAATAATCAATCACTAAAATGTGGAAAAGAGCCTAGGATGAAAATTATCGTTACGTTTAGCAGCAAAATTTACCATTATCTCCACCTCTTTATCTGAACAGAATTCTGGGCTTAGTCGGTTTATGCATTTCATCTTTCACTAGCATGAACTCTTTTTTTTTTTTTTTTTTTTTTGCCTGTATATTGTTGCTGAGAATTTCAACTCTCTCTATGAATTTAGTCAGTCTTCATTATCTCAGAGAGAGGAATAATATAAATGTAAAAAATACACAACAATAAAAAGTGTTTACTAAATATTTTTAACATGTACATATCAATAATTTGCATATTTCACATTAGACAGAATTTACCATGTCAGCCCATTGCCCTGAACCTATTAGTCATTGTCAATAACATTGCTTAACCTTAAATATGAAACTTGCATAAAAATAATAACAAACATGAAGAATTCAAATACTCACTGGTTGAGCATAACCTTGGAAAGTAACATGTATTTGAGCGATTGCATGGCTTTTGGACTATCTACAGAGTCGTATCCTTCAAATGCTTCATAAAAATATGAGAAGGCTGTCTTAAAATCTTTTTCATCTGCTGCATGAAGAATACCAGATTGCAAGTCCAAGGCTGCTTGAAGTTTAGGAGGACAATAGATTGCATTGGCAGTTGTTCGAGCAGAGGTCAGAGCAGCTCTTTAAGAAATAGGTTTTTAATTTTTTTTAAAACACATTTCATTTATTCCACACAAATAAAATGAAACACTGAAAATACTATAGATCAGAAAAGTAATTTTTATAAATAATAATGCCTGTTTTTAACTTTATTAAATATTTTAATGAATAACAGCAACATATTTATAAAGTTATAATCTAGAGCATTGGCTTTCTGGTAATAGAACTTATGAATTTAAAAGAATTCTAAATAAATCATAACAGTATATAATGTATATTTTCGTGTATAAGTTGAGAATTTTTGGAACTTTTTCTAAAACTTAACTACAATGGTCAGCTTATATATGGATTCACTAATCTTGCAAAAAAAGATTTTTATTAGTTGAAAAGCACAAGCAATATTTTCCAAATATAATCAAATGCAGCACTTTTCATTTTTACAGTAAATAATTCTTAAATTAATTAAAAAATAATTAAAATAAAGCAAGATTTATTTTTCTTTTGTGAAAATAAGTTTTTCCAAAACTGTTTATTATTGCTGGTTTTTATGTCTCATCAAGGATTTGTAATTAGAATTTCCTACAAATGTGATCACCTGTAACTTGAAATTTACTATATAATAATTTCTCTTCCTGTTCATCACTCAAACAAACAAACAGAAATAATAAGATTGTTGCATATACAGTAGATAAGATACATACTATGGCCATCACTTCTGCAGTTTGAATTTCCCTGATATTTCCAGATTTTTTTTAAAAAAAATTTTGCTGACATTTTTCAGATCTATCTAATATTCTCAAAATAATGTTGCTTTCTTTATTTACTGCACAATATGTTTTTAACATGATGATAATATGAACAAAGCCATTTTACTCTTTTAACTAAAATCAATGTAAAATAAAATTCAATGCTAGAAAATAAAAATAAAAAAACATTTTCAATAATTGAATAACAGAAAAGATTTAATTATATAAAACATTTCCCTTTTTATGTAAATATATTAACCAACATTAAAAGGTACATGCTTATCTAGACACATTTTTAGCCAACAGTCATTATCTCAGGACTGCTTGTCAGATTTACTCATGAAATATGCAATACGAAAATGCATGCACACTGGCAGAATGCATAAAAATGAAATGATTTGTTTCCTTTCATTGGGTTCTTCCCTATCCATACTTCCATAGTGTTCACCAACACACATATCAGAACTGAACAATAATTCTATTAGCAGAAGGGGGGGGGGATCATTTATAAAAACAAAAAAAAAATATTCAATGAAAAATTGATAAACTTTTAGCCCATCAACTATAATAAAAAATCTTTTGCATATTGGTTAAATGCTTAACACACAACATAATAAAATAAGTGGAGAATTGGACCTTATCAATTTTTTTTTCTCTACTGCATAAAAGGAAAAATATTTTAAAGGAGCAAATTTTAAAAAAAAAGCCAGAAGAAAATATCAGCAATCCAATCCATGTTGTTCACAACATCCATCCAAAGGAAGAATTTAGTAAAAGATCCATATTCACAATATTTAAAAATAAACACACACAAAAAAAGTGTTAAGAAAATATTAGGAAGGATGTCTGGTACTTCCTAATTCAATAAATATACATGCATGCAAATTTAATTGTCCTGAAAAAATGCTAACAAAAACTCTTGGGAATATATTACATATGTAATAAATTAGATATGATGGTTAATCTTTCTATTCCATTGTAACTCCAAATGTTAATTTAACCAATTTTATTGTACCTAAATTGCTTTGGCTACAGCTAAACCTAACCGCAAATGCAACATGATCTAAAAATGACGAATTAACAAATTATATAATCAAATTATCATTGCAATGCCCTAAATAATGGAAGAAAATGGGATAAAAGGAGTAAATTTTTTTAGATAAGTGTATAGAATACAAAGATAAAGCAAATAATAATCTGGTAAACAGATACAGAACATCCAGCACAATTTGAATCATTATAATCTAGATCCTTAAGAGTTCTTCAGAATTGTAAGAACTTCACAAAAACCAGTGATGTTACATACCCTCAGATATTTTAATATAAATCTTCCTCAACCTAGTGTGTGGTTTCTGCTTTTGACTGTCAGTAAATGACCGATTTTCCATTAGTTGCCAATGATGTTTCATTTTACCGAAGAAAAAATATCAGAAAATTGTCCTTTAACATTAGAATTTCCAATTTTTAAAAAATTTCCAACATCAGAATAAATTCCCTGACCTTTTCCAATCTCCAGAAATTCTCTCATAACTACTGGTTGCCTGATCATCCTCGATACCAGATAGAAAATAAATATGGGAAAAAAAAAAATGTATCAGAGTTACCAAATTTAGAGCTATTATCATTAGCATTACTTTATAGTGATTTGATTGAAAAAATATTTAACGCATTTTACCAGTCTGACAATATTTTCATTCCCATGGTAACATTTGAAAAAAAAAAAAAAAAAAAAAAAAAAATCATTTCAACTTATATACAGATTTGAAATTTGTATAAATGTTTTTTTGTATATATCTGGAACTATATGATAGAAAACTATAGAACAAATGCTATGAAGCAATTTGCAGACTATAATAAAAGATTATTTTAAAAGAAATTAATTTATTCTGAAATCATAAAGAAAAAGTTAATATGCCAATTTTTTTCGACAAGCAGCAATTTAATAATAAAGAAAGTCTGAAAACAGTTATGTTTATAGATTGTTTGTATTCACATTGAAAAATTGGTAAAATAAAAATAAAATTTATTTTACCTTGCTTTCGGTAAATTGCTCAGGGCATGATAAACTTTGCTCTCTAAAAGCTGGACTTCCACCAAAAGATTTTTGTCATCCATCTTTTTCAGTTCTTTCAATAAACCACTTCCTAAGAAAAGGGCCAAAAATATAACATCATTAGCATGAACTTTTAAAGTTTCGTTCTGTAGGAAAAAAAGCTACTAATAATATAGATTCAAGACCAAATGGATTACATATTATTAAATTGCAATATATTAAAAAAAGTCATACATGTCATTATGCACAGAATATATTTGTATTAAACTACTTCCCCCTTATTTCGAGTCATAAAAGTAACATTATTACCTAATTTAAAATAGAATATGTACAATTTTGCACTTATAACAAAGAAAGAAGAAAGATAAAAATGTTGCAAATGGCAGTGCAACCTTCAGATATTTTTAATAGTACGGCAATATTTTATAATAATTAATACCCTCATTTATACAAACTGCATTGAAAGGATTACCTACCTAATTGTAAGGCATCAGAATATCTGTGTGTATCATAATATAAAGCGATCAATCTTGCCTAAAAATGAGAAAATTTTCAGATATTAATTTTATTTTGTAACAGTTTTCACATGACACGACTTTTCATAAAGGCAATAAACAACCATAAAAGCATGAAGTCACCAGAGAGAATTGGTGGACAGACTTTGCTCAACTTCTCATTGCAGCTTAACTCAACTGACTACTATTCACTTTTAACGCACTCTCATCTGCACCTTTTTAAAGTCAAGATTCTCAAACATTTTGGATGATTTTTTTTTCAAAGATGGGGATAATTGACTCAACATCCATTCAGTAGCAAATACTTATGTCTTAAACTATCTTCTGTAGCAGGATATTTACAGCGCAGGGAAGTACTATTACAAATTCGTAACATTTAGTGGAGGTGTCACATACTAGCATTTTTATCTGTATACTGCCAAAAGAATTTATATGGTCATAGCTAAACTATATCTCTCTATATGCAAAAAGTTATGTATATGACATTGAAATCACTTTTATTACTTGTTTAATGGTACATCAAATATAAACAAATTGCTCTACAAACATTTTTCATACTGCTTCACAGAACATTTTTACACCTGCATTTATTCAATGAATCACTAATTAATGGAACTGTAAAATATTATTAAAACGCTCTAAAGGGAGTTCAGTGAATGACCAAAGATTCTATTTAATTAGAGGAAAGATGTAAAAGAACTTAAGAAATAAGCATCAAGCTAAAAGTTTAATTCAGTAAAAAAATAGACTTAACTGTTTCCAGTTGAGTAATTGCTATATTTACCAATGGAAATTGATAATCATACTTTCAAAACAATTATCTAGGAAGAATGACTTTTACATTATCTTAAAAAAACTTTTAATAATATCAATTTCCTTTATCTGCAATTTTAATAAAAGTTCTAAATGCAATACGCATTTTATAACTATGATGAATTAATAAGTTATGTTAAATTTACTGGTTTATGCTGCTTGTAAAGTAAGATTTTGTCAATAATCATTTAAATAAAGTAGGAAATCCAATTTTTTGTTAATTCATTTGTTTCAATTCAATTTCAATTTGTTTTATTATTAGATGGTGGTCAAGCGCATCTGTAACAATGCTTTTAATGTTAGACTGAATACAAATTTATTCATTATAATATTCAATCACATGTTTTTCCAATGCTACAGTTAAGATTTATGGGGGGAAAAAATGCTTTCTATGGACATTATTTTCGAAATAGGATTTTAGCTTCCATTTGTATTTCATAGAATATACACTTTTAACAAGTTAAACAAATCGCAGTAATTAATAAAACATTAATTCAATTATTTTTTTATGTAACAGCTTAAAATGTCAATAATATGGGCTAACAAGCTGATTGCCAAAGGCAGATAGTATATCTTCATTTTTACAACTTCATTTTATTAGAAACACTTATCATAATAAAATGATAGTAAATTATTCATCACAGTCAATACAAGTAATAACAGCAAATGCTCGAGTTGGTTATATGCATGTTAAATTTCAATAAGAAAATAGCATTTATCTTCAATTTTTAATCCAATTCATCAAAAATGCAGATATTTTAAAGATATCTCTACTAACAATAAAGATGAATGTGTGTGTTGTGCACTTTACAAGTTGAATGTCGGGTCTAGAGCAACCAGATACTTTTTAGGAATAAATATTTTAAGAATTTTTTTAATTATAATTTTAATTAATTACAAATTAAGCAAAATTTTGGAGGTCTTTATTTGTAATAGCTTTGGAAAATACCACAGCACAAAAACAATGTTTATATTATCTTAAAATTCAAAAAAATTATATTTTCAATGATATCAGATATTTTAGACAAGATACAGACTTGGAACAAAAAAGCTGAACAATATAAAATAATGTACTGTGTCAAGCATAAATACTGAAAAGAAAAACAAGTCTGATTAATTGAACAATAAAATGAATAAATTTATATAAAAAGAGTTTAGGATATTTAAAAAGAACGAAGAATTATTACATAAAAAAATTAACTGATCTCAAGAAAGATGCAAATCAACTCTGTAAATACTGGAATCGGTACTTTCAGAGGAATGGGTCATACTTGATACTTTAAATATATTTTACAAAAATAAAATTAATTGTTAAAATAAAACTTGAATTCTTTTCGTTATTATTACAAATATTTCATATCGAATCATACTTCAAATGTTAATGATGAAAGCATGAAATTAAGGCTTATTTTTCCATAGTATGTAGTTTTCTATTCGAAGTAAGCTTTTTATATACTTGTTGAAATGTGTTGTACCACAATTAAAACTGAATATCACAATTAAGTAATGATGAGATTTTTTTATAGTATGCTTATTTTCAAACAAACATTTCTTTGCTTTTATATATTTGGAAACTCAAAAATGTAGTATTCTTATTGCTTGAATATTGATTTCTTACTGTATTGCATTGAATTTTGTTAAATTTAAGAAATTTTTATTGAATAGTCTTCTGATTTATTACACAAATCATAAAAAATATTCAGTAATGCACATAAAACTACAATGTTGAATGATTCTATTTTTCATTCTTAAATTTTAAATAAAAATGCTTCATTTAAAAAAAATAATAATCTGGTATTAGTTAAAGTTTAAACAATTCTGTTTTAAATTAACGCTAACAGTGCAAAGCTTTTTAAATAGTGTATATTGCATTCATATCAAACTTTAAAGATACATAGGACACTTATGTAAACTGCATGTCAGTTATTAAGGGGGGGGGGGATCACCAAGGATGACATTTTAGTCATATCTAAAATCTAACGATGTTTACTAATGATATGAGGTTAAGCTTAAAAATCATCATTAGCATGTGGTTAACACACAAAATACAAGCCCAAGCTTATAAAATATTTAATTAAAAATTTTTAGCAAACCATTAATTCCCGTAAATCAGCAGATCATCAAATGTGACTAGTTAAGTAATAAAATATATTTATACATGTTCTTATTCTAAAACAAGACTAAATCAAAAATTTTGAGATCATCTTTTTGAGTCTCTACTTGGTATACAAATAAGTTTTACATTGCTTAAATGTTTTTAGATATTTTACATTACTTAATAAATTGCAATACAAATTTATATAAATCAAATGAAAAAAGTTACTTTATATTTAAAGCAAATTCAAGATGAAAGCAAAATGAGCAAGTTATTTATAATTAATTATATTTACTGTTGCTGATACACAATAGTAGGATCTCTTCTCATTAAAAATTTCAACAAAAATAGTAGACATAAATTAATACACTAATATGTATTAAAGAAAACACATGTCATATGCTTACTTCAAGAGATTGTCTCAGAAAAGTTCTTTTTTCTTGTTTGGCCCACTCAATACACTCGACACACAGATCTACCTAATTAAATAAATTTCACAGCTAATTTAAATACATACAGAAATGCAACAACTAGCATGATAAATGCTGAAATAATACAGTTTCTATACATTGAGAAAGAAAATTATCAATAAAAAAGTTCCTTGACTAATAAAAAGACTTACTTCCATTCCAGTCTCAGCTTCCATGTCTAAAAAGAGATCTACAAGAGCTCGAACTAATTTGGATGCTTTGGCTTTGCTGATTTTATTCAAAAATGGTCTAGTTGATTTTATCAAGTTGCCCAATTCTGTGGGAGAAACCATCACACTTATTATATATTTTTGCTGATATAACATAAGTATACTTGCAATTATATAAATTTTTTTAATAATCAAATCTTTATATAACTATATTCAGATTAATCTTCTACCAGTTCCAATTTCTTTGCTTAAAAAAAAATGAAGTCATTTAATGGAGAAAAAAAAAAAGAAGTCAGACACAGAAATAAAAACTTTTTACTCTGAAACTATAATTTTAAATAGATCTTACCAACAGCCTTTCCTGTACGACTGAGCAGCTGCCCCTGTTCCAAGATATTTTGTTCTTTGAGACGAAGGCCCTCCTCATCGAGGATCTCATCTTCTTCTTCCTCTGGAGGTACATCAGGTTTTACACTGTCCTGAGCTACAAAAGAGAATTTCAAATGAATTTCTACATTCATACTTAGAGAATAAGGTCATTTTAAAACTTTTTTTTTTTTTTTTTTTTTTACGGAGTTAAATCTGGATATCAATTTTGATTATGAAATTTTACTCATGGTCTAATATCTGACATTTTTCTTTATGAATGAAACTTTTGATGAAATACTCAAGTCACCAAAGGACATTAAAAGAATTTATCATATATTATTGCTATTTCAATATAGGTTATAATGATAATATGCTTCACTTTAATCAGCTTAATGATATCAGAATAATTTTGAATATGTATTCCATTAATAGGGTTCAAAGAGAAGTCTGTCATAATGATTAAAAAAAATGGTATAGGTGGAATAATAATGCTAATTCAGACTCGCAACAAATAAAGCCCCTTAAATAGAATAGCATTAATTTTAATTACATATTTTTAGAGATGAAAATAAAAATAAGATTCATTACTTTTGTAAACATATTTTATATTTCCTTTCTTACCAATTAGCATCTTTAATAAGACATCTTACTTATTAATTGCGAGAACCAAATGAAAAATAAAGAACCATGGGAAAATAACTAAAAATAACCAACATCATGAACATAATATAATATTGGGAATGGGAATTACCCTATGTAATTCATTAGGAGGGTTCTCATTTTTATTTTTTATGTTTTAATTTCAGTTAAAACAAGCTTTTTTTTTAAAACTTTTTTTTATTTTTTCCAAGGAACAAAAGACCTTATTTATTCAAATCAAAAGTAGGAATCCCAAAGAGTATCACTGTGATAGATGTGACAAACCTGTGGGTGTAGTTCATGTTGCAATCTATTTTCTATGTCCCAATCTACTACAATAAATGTATAAGACATCTTTGAGTATAATTATGATATATATGTAAGCTGGAAAATAATTTTATCCAACTTGCAGTGAGATCATCAAATTACTGGAAACAAACTTCTAGCTAATCAGCAAATAGTACATTTGAGTTTTATAATTTACAAGATTATATTGTTCCCAAATCAAAGTGCTAACTTAGTATATTTAGTTTTTTGGGAGAAGGCAAGGATTCTTAAAAGAGCAATGTCTAATCGAGGAAAAAATAATAATAATGCACTCTTATTGGTGCAATTTACAATAAATAAATAAAATAAAAAAGTCTGCTGTAGGTCAAACAAGCAGAAAGGCATGATTGCAAGTTAATTGTTTATTATTTAAATGACAGTTTCTTTTTTTTTTTTTTTTTTTTTTTTTTTTGTTGAGTCTAAGAGAGTCAAAGCAAAAAAGATGTCTTATGGAAATCAAGCAGGAGTAAACAGATTTACTGTGAGAATCAGTTTTTTTTATTAGTCATATCAACAATGCAATTGCATTTCTTAAACAATCAACAACACACTATCTGTTGATCTATAAGCTAATCTTATACATCAACAGATAATATATTTTCGCTGTTGGCATACATTTAAGTTTTAGTGCTTTGAAGAGTTTTAAGCATGAATAATCTCAAGTAATTAGCAGCCCAGCTGTATTATTTGGAAAAAAAAAAGAAAAAAAAAATCAATGAAAAATGGAATTATAAGGGAAAAAAAAAATTAAATATACAGATCTAAATACTTGAACCAAATATGTAGTAAGAATAAAATACTGAATAATGTGAATTATTTTATAATGCATAGAAAAACAAAAAACTAGAATATTGAGAGCAAGTTAAATTCTGTATAATCTTTTATTGGGAGGAATTCAAACACTATCCTGATACA
Source organism: Argiope bruennichi (assembly GCF_947563725.1). Lineage (NCBI taxonomy): Eukaryota > Metazoa > Arthropoda > Arachnida > Araneae > Araneidae > Argiope > Argiope bruennichi. The sequence goes on along the minus strand of NC_079152.1, from coordinate 21,804,530 downwards.
ATCAAATAAGGGCATTAAAACTTTTATAATATTTGAGAGTAATGCTTTGGTAAAGGAAATTTAATCCTTTAAAATGTTTTTATTAGACAGCATTTTTTTTTATCTGTTTGAAGTTAATAGCCTGAAGAAGATTTATTTGTTTTTTAAGGAATTCATTTGCAGGTAGTGTTCCATTTCATGATTTGAAAGATTTAGTGAAATGTGAAAACATGAATAAAGGCATTTCATCAACTGTTTTGAAAAAAAAAAAAAAAAAAAAAAAAAAAAATTGTAATCCATGGCATTTAATTGAAGAATCAAGCATTTTTGCAAGTTTTAATAAAATAGTTTATCTGATTTATTAAAAGCATCTTATAAAGAGTTTGAAACAGGCAACTTTTTATACTGAGAGAAAATACATTATTCCTTCCACAGAAATTCCTCTCTAATTTTAGTATCATTTATTTTAATTATTCACAATACTTTTTTTTTATCAAATATTAATCTTTGATTTTAGAATAACAGACAATTTCTATTATTTAACAATTTCCAACTAAATAAATACATATTAAATCATTTAGAATTTAAATATGGCATCAAAACTTAATTCATTGTTGATATGTTTCCTCCCTTCCCAGAAAAATGTTTTTTTCAGAAGATTTTATATTTATTAAAGAAATTGGATATTGATACTAGCTATTGGAATTTCAGTCCATCAGTTGTTTCTTGGGTTAGGAACAATTCTTATTTAAATAAATAAATTTTCCAGAAACTCATGACTATTAATGACATAGCCAGTTAAGAAAGAAGTGGGGTTTAGTATGAAAGATTTCAATCAATAACAGAAGCAATTTCTTCTTCTAAGTATAGAAAACTATGGAAAACAGAATTTGGACGATAAGAAAAGTGAAAAAAGTTAAGTTGTTGTTGTATATCCTTTTAAAGATTCGATCAAAAACATTAAAGCAAAATTATATAATACTTACGAGTACGAAAAATACAGATTTTCAAATGATAATTTACAACAAACACATTTTTTTGTTACATCTTATCAATCAAATTAGACAAAGTTGGGATAACTATATATATATTAAAAGAACAATTGGTATAATTCTACACTATGCTAACAAGAGGGGAGGGGAAGAAAGTATTGCTTAAAAAAAACATTAAGTAAATTTTTATATCTATAAAAAAAAGCCATTTTAATAATATCCATAGTATTTAACAATTAAAAAAAGACATTACACAATACTATACAAATGAAAATCATATTTAAAATTTCAAAGATGATGGATTATTATAAATGGTTTTAAAATTGATTAATGAAACTCTTTATACACTTTGATACCATGGGCAGCTAATGAAAACCATATATTTCAATTTTGAAAATAAATAAATAAATAATAATAAATAAACAAATTTTCCAATTGCCTAAACTAAATATAAATTTTTTTGAAAAATTAAGTAAATTCTTTTGAACAATAATAAAATTAACAATTAGCCAACAAATTTCAAGCTTAATATAATATCTAAGATGATAGAAATATACCTTTTGGTACTTGAAAAATAGATTGGATATTACTTTAAAAGTTAATAGTAATAAAACAGAGGATTATCATAAAAACTTTGACCATGAAAAGATAAAATAGTTAATATGTAGTTTATCTACTATATGGCAACAACATGTAATAATAAAATATGAACATTCTTTATTCATCTGCAGTAAAAAAAAAAAAAAAAAAAAAAAGCTAATTATATTTTTAAAAACAAAATTAATATGAATAAAGTAATGCTCAGCCTCACTATACACTCAAAATAAGAAGCAATATCATTTGCCAATAAAAAAAAGTTCAAATGATAATGATTTGAAAGATGGAGATAAAAAGAAAATATTGAATAATTTAACTGTTTCTGCAATTTTTTTTTAGCGTTCATTAGTAAGGCAGACACACAGACACTTACACACACACACAGAAAAAAAAAAAAAAAAAAACTTCTGAATGCTAGTGACAGATTTTAGCATTGGCTTATATAATGATCAGTTTTAGTTCTAATGAGATATTGTGAAATCACTAAAAAAAATTACTAGAAAACAATCTAGAAATCATTCTGCAGCATCACATGTTTAGAATTATGGAAGAATACCCTTACAGATGGAGAAATTCCAATGAATTAACATATACTAATTAAGATTAATAGATTTTTATTTATAAACACAAAAATAATTTTAATCAATTAAAAATAAAGCTAAAACTTTTTCAATTTCGTTAAGGTAGAATATAAAGGTAGAATATAAAAAAAAAAAAATACCTTGAACATAATTTGAATACACTTCAAGAGTTTTGAATGACCTTAAAAGTTTTTGCAAAAAACTTAATACACAGTTTCTCGCTCTACACATCAAAATTGAGCTAATCATCCAAAAATTTGTCAAAAGCATGCCATTGTGAATGGCAATCAAAAATGATAAATAACTTTTCTAGGTTGTAATAAAAATTATAACAATTACATTAGGTAAGAGAAAGCTCTAAAATAATTCAATTTTGGCAATTGTACATTAACCTTAAATTTAACTGAAAAATATGTTATTACTGTAAGAATCATTGCTAATTAACACACTATTAACCCAAATAATCTTACTTACCAGGATGATTATACATTTACTAGAGGTAATCAGTAATATTTGAATGAAACATTCAAACTATACAAATAAAACATCAATAAAAATATAAAGAGCAAAGCATTTCATTAAAAAAATTCATGATGATTTTTTTAGAAAGTAAACTGTTGATTCACTAAAGTAAGTCGTTTGTGAAATATATAATTGTAATCCATGAAAAATGTAACATGGATTGAGTATTTGCAGTCATAAAACAATTATTTATTAAAACATACGCAAGAATTTATTATTTCTTTCCATTCAAGTACATATTGTAACAAAATAATAAAAAGAATGTGAAGATTTGCAAGAAATGATGCAAGCTCTACAGGATTGAATAAGGATATGAATTTCTTTAAAATTCTGTATTTAGCTTATTCATTGCTAAAAAACAAATTTCAACATCATACTTTTTTAATAATATATCATTTAATTTAAATATGAGATTCTTCTTAAGTGATAGGTAGAAACAAAGGTAAACAAAAGGACTAAATTCAAATATAATGACATTATCATTAAAAATAAAAATCGAAATCTATATTACATTTCTTTTTTTCAAATATAATCTGCCACAGTAGGATTTGAACGCTTTTTCAAATAGAAAACAAAGAAAAAAAAATGAAATAAAAAGAAATGTGTAATCAAGGACGTTGCACTCACTGATTTAGCAATCGGATTACAAATGCAATGTCATAGTTTGGCACATGTACAAGAACAATTTTAGAGGGAAACAGCGTAGATACATTTATTAATTTTAAAAAATTTATAAACAATTTAGAATTACAAAAATGCAATACTTTAAATTGGAATATATCAAAACAAATTCAATTTAAAGTGCAAAGAATGTTCGCGAAAGACAGATGCAAAATCGACTTTAAAATTAAAGTACATACCTAATTTTTTGAGTTGCTCCACTCCATCTGATTTTTCAGTACTGCGGTTCTTCTTGAACTTTTCTGGTCTACCAATAATCTTCACAGCACCCGACATTTTTAGAGATATGAAATTTTGTAATTAAATATGTGTTTACAGTTAGAAACGCGCCGGCCAAACTGAATGTTGCCAATGAAAGGAACTACTTTATTCTGTAGGTTGTCTGTCTGCTACGATTTTCATGTTTCGATTATTTTTTTATTTGTTTAATTAATTATAGTTTTATTATTTCTTCACTTCAAAATATAATTTTAAAATTCTCTATGAAATACATGCCTATTTGATTCTAATACGAATTATTTTGATAAGTGGTAATTATTTGAAGACTAATTTTTATAAGGAAGTAGCTATATGTAATGTAATAAGAACTAATTTGTCGAATGTAGCGGAGATATTATGAATGAAAAAAATCAGATCGATTTTATTTGAAAAGAAAAGAATTGTCAAGAAAATTTTCTTTTAATTTGCTTTACTTTTAGTCTTTTCATTTGAATTGAACTGAACGAATCAGATATTGATTCGTAGACGCCGGTTTTTTAAGTTTATTTTGTTTTAGTAGATAACGACGATCAAGCAAGATATTGGTAGATTATTGGAGGAAAAAACAGGTGTTAATTTAATTGCAAGTTATCTATTCTCGATGAGGAGAAACATACAAAGCTCTAACAATGCCTTTAGTTAATCAAGTGAATAAATTTGCATTTTTATGCTTAGTTGTTACTTTACCATCTTTTATTTTGTCTGAAGAAGCTTGTTATTCGTATGCTGGTGGACATGTTTATCCCCATGAAACGTCAAAATCGACAACTGGACAAAATTTAGTAACTAGTAAGGCCCAGAGTAAGTTAATCAGATCAGACACGTTTATCATCATTATCATTTTAGATTTATTTTCTTCTGGAGTCTTAACAAGAAAAAAATTATTAAGTATTAGATTTAATTTTTCCTAATCTAATTTCATTTTCTTATACCTCTTGCTGATCACAACTTCGATTAATAAATCATGATTGTTTTGTATGATGCAAACAAAATAATAAGTTAAGATCATATGTATATTAGAGAAATCAAACTTGCAGATTTTTTGTTACAATTGATTGTTTTGTTATCTTAATCTATCTTATTTTATGGAAATCTAATGAGGAATTTAAAAAAAAAATTATTTTCAACATTTCAACCAAATGATAGGTACAGTCTGTAAGCATATCATCAGAATAGAATTTACTTGACTAATTTTGAATTGTCCTGCAAAAAAAGAGGGATGTAAAGCATTGTTAAATGATTTCTTATTTACCAAATAAAAAGGCTTGCACAATTTATTGATTCTATAGACATCAAAAATAGTTTTTTAAGAAACCATAAGGTTTCTGTATTACGTAGATAAAAATATTTAAGAACTAATTAGGGTGTTGCATCCTGAATTAAAAACTAAAATTGTACCTATTTTATAAAACTAAAAATATTTTTTTTAAAAATCTACATTAGCTTTGGGGAAAAAAAAAAACATCTCCAAAGTCAATATAAAAAAAGATTATCAAAAAGTCATTCATTTTATGAAAATGAATCTTGGAAATTAATATTGTGAAGAATTGGATTGTAGTTTGCTTTACAGGATCAAAATGGTCTCTGCAGTAATGAAAAAATATTAATTTTTGGAGGGCCTTTTGATTCTGTTATCTTTGACTAGCTGTTTTCAGTGATTAGCTATTCATTCTCTTTAAATTTTAATAAGCTACATCTTATTACAACAAATGAAAGTTCCATTTTAAATTTACACAATAAACATAGAAAATACTGATTGATTAGCTGCCTGTGAAAGAAATTAATCAGAAATAAAACTAGTTTTTGAGTTGGGAACTGTGCTAAGGTTTTATTTTGTGATTTCTTCCAAAAGTGGAGTTAGATATCGGCAGGAAATTGGTATTAATTTATTGAATTGTCATGAGTTTTCAAATGAACTAAAAATACTTATGTATTAACTGCATAATATAGATGAATGTCTGGTTTACTTAGATACATTGGTGAACTTTTGATTTAATGCAGCTTGGTTCATTGAAACAAACATCTCTACAAGTCAGACACATTTGTCAGATTCTGCGACATTTTTGGCAATTTATTATGCGAATTCGCAAATTGTACAGCAAAGTACAATTGTATGACAAAGGATACCGACGTGCTCTGATTGGTTTAAGCCTTGGCATCTTTTTGGCAATGTTTTGCACTCATAATAGTGTAGTTTTCTCTTATTTGGCTCAAACTTTGTACCTTTCATTAGTTTTATGGAAGATACGAGTGAATATCAACACCATCTAATTTTTATTAATATAATTGTTTTCTTTAAATATTACTAGTAATACTACTAATACTAATTATTAATAATAATAATAAATATTACTAATAATACTAGTAATACAAGTAACTAATGTTGTTTATGAACAGAAGTACAAAAACTAAATGAAAGTAATGACTCAACATATGATGCAGCAATTAAATAATTCTTTTTTTTCTATGATTTTCGTGCATTTATTAGATAATTTATGCAGTCATTGAAACTTGTTGCTGAATGTTTGTTACTTTCCCATCAAATACGTATGGGGAGATGATTACTTAATGCCCAAAACGTATAAATATGTAAGCTGTAACGGAATATGTGATTTCGTAGCTATTTTTTTAGTTATATCAAAATAATATTAAGAAGAAACACACAAAAAAAATATTTTTAATAAATTGTAATTTTTATATTTCTTGAATTTAGGTTTCAGGATTTGATCTTTTCTGCTGCATATGTGTTCCAGATTAATATTATATGTAAACCATAAAAAATTCAAAAATTTTATTTATTTTATTAAAATATATTTCGGTATGGCATCTTTTTGGCAAAACATTGCCAAAAAGATGCCAAGGCTTAAACCAATCAGAGCACGTCAGTATCCTTTGTCATAGACTTAGTCTGTACAATTTGCGAACTCGCATTAATTACTGAAATGCTATAAATACAAAATTAGTGCAAAAGGGCCAGAGAACTTAATTACATTTTTTACCCACCTATAGAGATAGAAAGTATTTTTGAGTTTTTTTGAAAAGTGTGAAGTCAGTTGTTGATGGCATACCTGGGGATCATGAGATTTTTTTGTGGAATATATTTTGACAAAATTAAACCAATGATTAGAGAAGAAGAAGTACATTTTCCTTTTCCTAATTATTTTAAGTGTGTAGGTAATTTTAATACATATACTTTAAGTCATTTAATTCATTTAAGTGCATTTGAAATATTTCTGTTTAAGTGCTAAAATATAAATGTAAAATATTTTTAGAAAAATTAATTTTTATTATCAGAATAGAAAAGAACTCTCCTAAACATTAGTTAAATTCTATCTATGAAATCTATCATCTGTTAAATCATAGGTTTCCTGCAAAGAAAATGTGTTGAGTCTTTCTAGATTTATATTCCATTTTGATGCAATTCAGGGGCTATTTCCAAATTATTGCCATTATTTTAAAATCATAGTGAGATAATAAAGATAACACTAACCAATTTCCTCGTCCCTCTATTTTCATAGCATGCCAATATGTATAAAAGGCAGATGGACAAGGTTTTAAATCTGTATTTCCCTGGTTTTCACACTGCTACGCTTTTCTGTCTAGGCCAAGTGAAAAAAAAAAAAAAAAAAAAAAAAAGCCTATAATCAATTTGGAAATCTAAAATAGAGTTCCTGTTGACTAGCTATAAGAAAATATAATGTTAATTCCACTATGTTGCCACTTTCTGTCATTTCAACCGCTCATTCCATAAAAATTGGAAATTATAGTAGATGCAATAAAAGAAAGTTAGTGAGAACATTCCAAAAAGATATTACCAGCTTAGGATTAAAAACAGTCAGAAATTAAATATTTAGTTTTTTTATTTCCAACTTCTAAGAAATTGCATATATTATAAAATTAACTATTGCAAAAGTCATTTAATATGATAAGTGATGATTTGAACTATCATTCTATCTTTAATAGTAAGAGAAATATGAGAGAATCTAAATTTTAATTCACTTTTAGCTCGATGGTTATCTGCAGCCTCAGTTGTGACTTCACATCATAAGACATATTGCTGAATAGTCCAAATCCAATCATAATTGTTCTTATTGTGTTCACATAATACCTGAGATAAAACATTATACTTATGTATAAAATTTTGTCTTGATTTCAAAGAACCATGATTGGAATAACCGTGCAAAAATTCTCATGTTATGAGAACTATTATGACTGTAACCTTTTTTAAACCATCTAGGTAGAAAAGCTTGTTAAACAACCTTCAAAATAATAAAACCAAAAATATTAAAAGACTTTATCGTGTCTTTGGAAACATATTAATCAGTATGATTTTTTTTTTTTTTTTGAAATTTTAAATGTGCATGTTTATTCTTTTTATTCAAGATTTCTGATTATTATCTATATTCTTAAAGGTTAAAGTAAAGCTTGAATGAAATCTTAAGCTAAAATATTGCAACTTTTTTTATAATTTTTTTTTTATAGATTTATTTGTGGCAAGTGATCAATGTATTAATAGAATTTTTTAAAATCATATAAACAATTATGCATTTATGCAAATTGAATTGATATTAATCCTATATAGTTTTATATAGAATTTACTTTTAAAAGTTAAAAAGTTATTTCTTTTTATTTAGTTTCAAAACCAGCTCCTGATTGGGAGGGCACAGCAGTCGTCAATGGAGAATTCAAGGAGTTGAAATTAAAAGACTTCAGAGGAAAATATCTTGTTTTCTTTTTCTATCCTCTGGATTTGTGAGTTGATAATAGTTTTTAACTATTTTTAATTTTCAAAAGCAGTATTTTTCAAAATGTAAAAATTTACTTTTTTATTTATGTAATAAGCATTTTTAATCTTATTTTTTTCTGTCTTATTTAGTTTCTAACTTTAACTTTATATTCTATAAAGTCTAGTATTTAAATTGATGGAATAAATTCCATATTAAAATCCCATTTAGTTTATAATATAACTTACAAAGAAAAAAAAAAGAACCATAATAAGAAAGAGGGAAATACTAGCGGTTCTAATTTATTCTTATTTTATTGGCATCAATGCCAATGATAGCTTGCATATGAATTCAAGGACATAGCTTGGTCCATTTTAAATAATTTATCACAGATCGTAATTTAATTCAGGTGTTTTCTCTCCCTCCCCTTTCTCATCATTTCTTCATCTCTTGAATTTTCAGGACCTTTGTGATCTTGTGATGTAGTCTCATCTTCTAGATCAGAGAATTGCATTTTCCAGGCTTGATTAGAGAATTCATCATATTGATAAGTTTTTTAGATTTACCTACAGGGGTTGCTTAATAGAAATTTAGAGTTGGGTTCTGACTTAGATCATTTGGTGCTATTTGCCCTGGTTTAAGATGATGTTCATTATAAAATAGCAAGGAGGCAACTTCAATTTTGGGTTATTTATCTATGTGAACTGAAATATTTTAATCATATTAATTTTTGTGTTGAAATCTATAGAGAATGCAAAAGCAAAGAAATAAGTAAAAAAACAAATTGTTAAAAAGTGAATCTGCAAAAATTTTTCAAAACATTCATTGATAATTGTTACAATGTGTGTGTGTACACATGCACACACTGTAATAATTATCACATTGTAACACTAATCACTTGTTCATGAATCACAGGGACGCAAAATTTTGACTACTGTTCTGTAAAGCAACACTTTTAAACTTGAAGGAAGGTGATTATTATTGTGTTAAGAATGGAACACAAAAATGACATCTTAAAAATCTGGATGGGTCATTTGGCACAGGCAAAGCTGAAAGCTGAAGATAAAAAGGAATGAAATGAGAACTGGTTATTGGAGTACGGATAGGGACAAAAAACATTGATGAGCCGCACAGAACATCAAATTGCTCTCCTCCAGGGGATTTGATTTTAATTCTTTAATAATTTGAGTTTTTAAGTACAGAAAACCTTCCTGGCGACTAACTATAATGTGAAAACAAATACATATTTTTTAAGCAGTTTTGTGGTAGAAGAGAGAGATGCTTTAAAATTTTAAACTTTATTCTATTCTGGGAGGCATAGTTTATGTACAAGCAAGAAGTGGCAACGTACATCAATCTACAGCGCAATACAAGGATTAAAGAGGTATAAATATTTCCCCCCAATGATTATATACTATGAGATTCTGATAGGGATTTCTTTACACATGTCGATATAGGTATCTTTTAAAAGAATTTGCTTAGATTGACGGAATTTTATTATTTTACGTGAAGTGTGAGAACCATTGATTTAAGTATTTTTACTAAGCTCCAGTAGCATTAATTAAATAAAAAAAGTGGAACTGAATCAGGAAATAAAAGAATATTTTAGAATTAATTTAATATGGGTTAAGTTAAGATAAAATTTCGGAAATAAAGTAAGTTTAAATTAGATTTAGAGATATAATTTCATTTATGTATATATATGTAATGATATTTTAAACTCTTATTTCAATTCTAATTAATTTACAAAGTTTTATCTTAATTTAGACTATAGTAAGTTCATTTTCTTATTTCTTGATCTAATTCCACTTTCTCTACTTAATTAATTCAAGAGAAGCTTTATAAAATTGCTGAATCAGCTAAACGCCGACACATTCTCATGCTCCACGTGAAGGGCTAGAAAAATGTCCAATAAGCACATTATTTTTTAAAGATCCCTCTGTTTTCCTTACTTGTGATTGACATGCATCAGAAATCCCTATCAGTATCTCATGTTATATAAGATGAGGGATAATTTATTTTGCTCTCTTCCCGTATTCTGCTTTTGTGCCGTACTGCGGCGGATGTGCCTTGTCCGCGCCTTCTTATAAATAAATCATGCCTGCCTTCCGTGAGAGAATAAAACGAACTTAATAATACAAAGTCTGTTCACTTGCTTGTCACACCTGCATTCTGCTTAACATAAAATAATACTTATATATATATTCTTCTTCTCAAATGGCCATTTTTTAAGTCTCATACAAGTACTGTGCACTATGTGATTGAACCAGAGTTCATTCATATATCCCAATTTCAATTCAAAATTAAGAAGTAAGAATGATAGGCAAAACATATTTCAAAAACATATCAAACTCAGCATATTTGTAGTATTTATTATGCTCCCAGCTATGGTAATAGTAGCAGTTTAACAGACATAATGCATGCACAACATGCAAACAAAGATGCATGCATTAGACCATCCTGTTAATCATGATTGATAGTACTTCGTATTATGAGTGTTCATATTGTCATCTGTTCATGTCAATTTATTGACTTTTAAAGCGTAATAATCTGAGGATTATTCTCAAGTGATTTTTATATAATGCTTGAATTTTTGCTTGTGATTTTTATATAATGCAGAATGAACAAATTTAAAATTTATTTTCCTTTCATATGGAAGATATGTATTTTATTATTATTATTAAATTGTTTGTTACAAATACTTGAATGATAAATAATTACATGTTACAAATAATGAATTTTCCATCTTATCCACAGTTATATAAAGAATTTTTTAATTTAGTGGACAAATGTAATATAAAAGTGGATAAGTACTAATAAAGCAAAATTAGTATTGACCTGTGTTGTTCAATATTTGCAGTACTTTCGTTTGTCCAACTGAAATCATTGCCTTCAGTGACAGACTCAAAGAATTCCAAGCCCTAAACACAGAAGTTGTTGCTTGCTCTGTAGATTCTCCATTCACACATTTAGCATGGTAAGATGATTTGTTTTTAATTTGCTTGAAAGTCAAAGTGATATTTTTTAATAGTTTTCAGATTTTTTCCATTTTCATCATAAAATTTTCAACATGAATATATAAACAAAAACAAAACAAAAAACCTTGTTTTTCAGGATGAATACTCCAAGAAAAGTGGGTGGTTTGGGTCCCATCAACATTCCTCTTTTATCTGATCTCTCTCACAAAATCTCCAAGGATTATGGTGTCTTTCTTGAAGATCTAGGACACACTCTCAGGTAACTCCTCCGATTCATTAGCTTCTATGCTTGTTTACCTATAAAATGCAAGTTTTTATTTTTGCTTAGATAGCTTTAAAATCTGAATGTTTTATGAATCATCAACTCAGAAATGAGTAGTGTTACAATGTTCTCAGTTTAAAACTATTTTTTTTCCTCTCTATTGAAATAGATATGAACAAAATTCAGTTTTCAACTCCAGTCATTAGAAGTTGCTAATCCTATCTGAACCTAATTCATGATAAGATTTTAACAGAATCTTAAATAATTTGGATTTGCAAGTTTGCTTTCTGTAAATCTTTTCGTAAGCAATGTGATTAATTTAGGAGTAATGGCATCATTCTGATAATAGTCCCTAAAAAATAAATATTGTAAAGAATTTAATTTGTTAAAGGATCAATATTTCTCTACTTTTTAGAAGGTTTTGCTTATTGTTCATTCTAATTCAGTTATATATTTATCCTACACTAGGTTTCTCGTGATTTCCTTTCATTAATTTACCTTTACTATTGCAGATTTCCTATTTCATTATGATGGAATTAATAATTTTCCTACATTTTCAAATTTTAGCATGATTTCAATATCAGGGAAACATTGCAATGATAAGGTAATTCTTCATTCTGTCACTTGAGCAACTCAGTACTGATTGATTGATTTCAATCATGACTTCTTAAAATTTTCTGTTTGTATCCCTTTTTTTGCTCCTAAGAGGTCATAGATTCTCATCTGTTTAAGGAGGATTCTTTTTGCCTCAAAAACGTTTCAAAATCTAAATAATAGAAATTCCACATAGAAAATTTATAAATCCTAATATTTAATTCTTTTTCAATTATCTTCTTTCCTTTTGTTAGGGGCCTCTTCATTGTGGATGACAAAGGTATTTTGAGACAAATCACTATGAATGATCTCCCAGTTGGCCGATCTGTAGATGAAACGCTGAGGTTAATTCAGGCATTCCAGTATACTGACAAACATGGTGAAGTTTGCCCCGCAAATTGGAAACCTGGAGCAGATACTGTAAGATATTTTATTAAATCTTGTTTGTTTGTTTTATAAAAGTTTTCTTCCATAATTTTTAGTTGGACTTTTTTGCTAATTATTGCATTTGAATTAAATATTGACAAAATTAGTTTTGTTATGTTTTTATGTCAATTAAACATAACGAAACTAATAATTTATCAAATAAAATTATTTATAAATTATTCTAAATTGTTACATTTTAAAATTTTATTTGAAATTTTTGTGGATTATTTTTTTATTCTTTAAAATATCAATAAATTATTTAAATGAAATTTATGAATTCCTCTTGTTCGCATTGAGTGATATAATAAATTTCAATATCTCTATTAATCATAAGAATATACTCCTTTTCATTGATGTATGAAATTACTTTAACTTACTAAAAGTAAATATATTGTTCATCCTTTTAAATCTATTAGAAATTTTATAAGATGTACATTCAGTGTTCTTCAATGTGTTTAAATTCTATTTCTCTTTCTTTCTTTCTTTCTTTCTTTTTTTTTTTTTTTTTTTTTTTTTTTTGAGAAACATGCATCTACCTGTGACTTTACCTGAAATTTAAATCTTGTCCTTTTAATTGCTTCATTTTGTCAGCTATTGAAATAGATTGATAAGCATATCACATGTCTTCCTTTATTGCTGGAAATAATTAAATAATAGAAGCTGAAAAGGTTTTATTCAGATTTATCTGTACTAATAATGAAGAGAAATGTATATAATATATAGAAACTCTATGGAATTGACTATTGCATTAAGAAACAAACAAGATTATCTTTGAAAGATAGGAATTGGAACATGACAACTAAACAATAATAATAATAAGTTTTAAAATTAAGCAATATTTTTACATTTGATAATTTTTGAAAATATTCTAGCAAAAAAATATGTTTTGACCCATTCCATTTTTTTATTAATATTTTACCGAATTACTTGTTGTAAAATTTTTTTTCTTTAATTTCATTAAATTTATAAAAGTATTTTTAGGTATATTTGAAAACAAAATATTGAAGATTCTTTAAATTTTTTTAACATTCTTTAATAATGCCATGATGGATTAGATTTTTTAAATTTTATTTTTGTTGTATACATAATGAGTCCTCAAAGGTATTAAGTAAATTAGGAAATATATGCAGAAAGTTGAATCATTAATATCTTTTTATTTTACCTATCATAAACATTTATATTTATGTGTTGTTGCACGTAAAAAGTACCTCACTATTTTAATCTTTAGCTTTTGGGAATCCAAACTCTGAAAAATTTCTCTAACTGTAGCCTCTTAATGAGAAAACTTAAAAATTCCTTCCCCTTTTGTTAAAAATGACTTTTCGACTTTTTCAACCTATAGTGTTAATGAGTGATCTCTCCCCACCATTGTAAGCAGGTTTCCCTTTTCTGGTTTTGTCTTTCTCTAGATTCTAGATGTGACTTCGTATCTCAGTTTTATTTCTTTCCCACCCCTGCAAAATGGCAATTCACTAATTTTCCAAGAGACATTATCAAATCAAATATTATGATGCTGAATAAACTATATGAAATTTTCTGCTGTATAGTTATTTTGCATATTAAAACTAATTTTATAATTGCTTATTTATAGAGATAGTACAAATAAAAACTTTCAATGGAATTTTTTCAACATAATATTATAATTGTGCCAAATTACGATAAAAATAGCTTTTTTTATTCTGAAAGGTTTACTATTTTTTCTTTGAAATTTTAAATTCATTCTCATTATCATAAGGCTTTAACATACATGCGTTCTCAATATAGATCAGCATTTACTATTAAAGATTAGTATTATTGATATGGAAATTTTGATATTACAAAATCATGGAAATTTGATTCAGTATAATATAATTCATGAATGAATTTGAACTTATTTATTCCATATATTTAAGACTATTTCTTTTGAAAAAGAAAAAAAGTTGCCAAAACGTGGCTCGCAAAACTCATTATCACCAACACTGATTTTAAACTTCTGCTGATGGAAATCTTCTGACCTTAAGGAGTACAGTATAATAGGGAAATGACTTTATGTGGCAATTAGGAAAGTAATATTGCTAGAAAGTTTACTTGGCGGAAGGTAATTGTTACTCGTCACTGGCAGAACATTTATACCAGCTTGGAACCAAAGGTAAAAAAAATTCTGGTACAGCAGTTGTACCACCCATAAGCAAAAGCTTGATGTTGTAATTTGAAATCAGTGGTGACTTGTATATTGCAGTTATGTGGATGCTTTAACTTTTAACTCATTACTGTAGAATGATATATATTTATATCACTTATTTTACTGTATTTACCGTAGAATGATACATATTTATATCACTAATCAATCAGCTTATTTAGCAATTACATAATCAGACAAAATTTTAATTTTATTATGAAAAGCAGTTCTATTTTTCCCCTATTATGTAAAAATGCATTTTAGAATGTTTAATTTTCAATGTATACTTAAAAAAATTATTATAATAAAAATTGTTTCAATTTTTTATCCCTCTCTCTCTAGATCATTCCAAACCCTGAAGATAAGCTCAAATATTTCAGTAAAGTCAACAAATGAAAAAGAAAAGAAAAAGATATTGATGTCTGCATTTTATATATATAAAATGTCTACTGCATTTATGTTTCAGTATGTACTTGTTTTGTCATTAAAGTTTATTACTCTTTTTCTTCTGAAAGTTTGGGCTTAATTGAACATCAAGTATCGTGATATTATATTTGCAATATAATATGAAATCATCTTGAAATCTCATTTGGGTATGGAAAAAAACTAGTGATAGTGTTCTTCCTTTTTGACTTATATAATTTCACAATGAGACATTTTAAAATTTTTTTTATTAAACTTGATAATGCAGTGAAGAGGCACTTGAAGCTCTTCCCTTTAATCAATTGGTAATTTATTACAGATTTACATTTTTAATGACAAGATTACATGCCAGATTTTGTTAATCTAGCTTGTTCTCTTTTGAATGATGTCATTTAAATACTCACAAATAGGCAGAATTTTTGTTAATGAGTTTCATCTTAAATTGGTAGTGATCTACAATTTTAATATAAACATGATAAGCCAAATTTCAGAACTTCTATGTCATGTTCATGGAGAGATTGATATGAGTTTATTTATGTTTTTTAGACAGAAAAGAGCCAGAAATGGCTAGATTCACTCAAGCTTCAAGGTCAAATATTTTGGCAATTACAATACTATATAGAAAAAAAGAAAAAAAAAAAAAAATGAAATGAATAGTAAGTAAATGACAAGGTAAAAATGGATTATCATAATAAATCAAAGAATATAATAATCAATAGATTAATATTTTTGACAGCTTTTATGCTTTTTTTTCTCCCAATTTTGTTGAAAATGCAGGAGCCTATTTCAATGCACTAGTTTACATTATATACTGGTATTGAAGGTTCTGTCAGAAGCCATGTTCCCCCAAGTGTATGTACTTGAAGCAAATTGTCCACCTTCAACAAAATGTGGGCTCAGTGCAGGGCTTGTCTTTTTTTGTTATCGGTAACTTACCTTATAAAAAATAGCAAGAAACGATACATGTATTTTGGCAGCTCAAATGTACAGTGCATCAATAAAAAAATATTTTTTTTTTAATGTTGTATGTTTGTCCTCAATTTTTGTCATAAAAATGTAAAAACAAAGGAAGAAATTGCAATGCCTTTTTTTTCCTGCGAATTTTGCTGCTTAGCTTAAACTAGCTTTTAATTCATTTCATACATAAATCAAATTTTTCATCTAGCTTTAAAATTTTTTCTTATTATTTTTATATTAAAAAATTACAAAAACTTTTAATTTGAAATACATTTGTTTAGAAAATGAATGAAAGTATCATAGCATGATTTCTTAGTGGTGCATATACTACTTGTTATTCATTTGATTACTTTTGGTTATATAATTTTTACACATTTTCAGCTCTGTGCCAGGCAATGTTTCTATTCAGAAAGATTAGATATTTTATAAGATAGAAATATCAAGAATAAATTTTTTTTAAGGACTTGTGTACATTTTGACTCAAAAGAAGAGATGAAATACAATCATGTTTATGAAAAAGCAGTTAAAATTTTTGTTTTCCAACACATGCCTTTGTGATACTGGATTTTCAGCAATGTTGCATTAAAAATAATATCACATGG
Organism: Argiope bruennichi; assembly: GCF_947563725.1. Classification (NCBI taxonomy): domain Eukaryota; kingdom Metazoa; phylum Arthropoda; class Arachnida; order Araneae; family Araneidae; genus Argiope; species Argiope bruennichi. The sequence continues at coordinate 21,787,796 of NC_079152.1, read as the reverse complement.
TTGCAACATGAACCTGGTTTATGTGTGAAATAAATGGAAATAATCTGGGCATATCAAAATTTGTTACCAAGTAACAGATTTATTCATCCTTCGATAATAAATTTTAATATTATTATTTATAATCTCGCACTATTTACTACGATATAGTATATTTATATTTTCTTATGGGAAAATCTTCATTTATAAATATAATTGAATAATAATAATTAAAGTTTAACCCTTTAAAGGGTCATTTTTTTCTAGTCATATTATGTTAAAATATTTTTAGGCTTGAAATTAGAATAAGAAAAAGGATTCATTTAGCTTATTAGATAAATTTAATTTGATTAATTAATTAATTTGGTTAATTAATAATTAAGTGACAAACCAAGGCACATCATTTTGTGCAAGATAGAGAACTGAAGCATCTAAGTTTCTGTCTTTCTAAAAAAATTTGTCAGAACTTATGCCAACCTTCATAATTTCATACAGAGATTGATAAATTTGGTGAGAAGCATACTTCCCACAGCCTAATAAAGGGTTAAAATGATTTAATTTTCCATTAGAAATTCCACACTTAAGATGCATTGATTTTCAATTGGAAAGTGCTATGATGATGCATATTTTTTTCTCTTAAACTTTTAAAATTTTATTACATAAATATAAGAACTTTTTTTTATTAAATTGTGAGAGAGGATGCTGAAATTAAATGGAACTGTACAAGAACCTGGCTTATTCTATTGCCAATTCTTGTTATATTTGCAATCTACTAACCTTTTTATTTCACTTATTAAAATTTGATTATCTAATGGAGTTATAATTAAAAATTCACAGATCACTTTTAAAATAGAGATAAATGAAAACTGATAATTATAATAATCAAGTTAATAGAAATCAGGCAAGATTTTTATTTAAAAACTCCATCTGCCTCATAATTTACAAATTTATATTTTCATTGTTAATATAATTGCCAGCATATAATTTTATTATAAAAAGCTATTAAATTCATTGTTTTCACTGAAAACTAAATTGGAATGCTACAAATAATATATAATATAAAAATACATTTTGGAATATTTTCCTCCTACTGCAATTGTTAGTTTTGCCTCCTTACATTTTTTGAAATATATGAATACTAGTAAATATAATTTGCTTGGTTCAAATCTTCAAAGCAATTTTTAATTTGGATTTTATGCAACTTGGAAATATGTCTAAATATTTGCAATGTATTAGGAAAATGATTATATAAATATTTCTGAAAATAAAGCCATACACTATCAGTTTAAAGATTTTTATTCACCAAATCTTAAGCAGGTAATTTTTGACACTCTGTACAACAAATAAAAACTCATTGGCAATGAAATATTACAGGAGAATTTACCAAACACCACACTTACAGGAATTATTTACAGCTTATTAAATCAAAAGCACTAGAAGAAAAAGAATAAATTTGCCTAGTATAAATTTTGACCTTTAAAAATAGGATACCAAAGGAATTCGTAGTGGAACTGATAATGTACATTAAAGTATTAGTGAAATGTTAATCAATGTAATTTGATCTGCAGAAGTCATTCTTAGCCAAAGATAATATATATAACAATACAAATGTCACTTTTTTCCTGCCTCAAAAAATAATTCTCTATAATTATACAACAAAGAATGGGAAAATAATAAATTTGAAATATTAAAAATGTTTACTGAATTCAGCATTTTATTAACCATATTTCAAAATCCACGGCTTACATTTTCAATGATATAAAAGCATATATTCATAAAATGTTGCAAGTATGACTTATAATTAATTAAATATACAAATTGAAAGGGAAAAAAATCCTGAAGGCATCAAAATGTTAAGAATGACTAATCCACAGGTTAGAAGTTTTATTTTTTTAAGTGGTTAAGTGAAATATACACATACTAGAACTAATCTTACACTAACTATCTTGATCCTGTTATGCAAAGGCATTGATGTTTACATTTTCTGCTGTTTATTGCCCAAAAGATAACATATTTTGAAAAGCAATTCTATTTATATTTTTTAATAAAACATTAAAAATCTACTATAAAACAAAATGAAAAGGAAGTTTGTATGAATACTACTAAGACTGAAAGTGTTCACCTATAATTAAGAAATGAATAAAAATAGTTTCTCATAAATTAATTATAAACATAGAAAAACAGCATAATGGGATTAAAAAAGACATTGAAAGAGTTTGCAATGCAATTATTGTAGCATTTTAAAAACCCAAAATACTTCTCATTTAATTCAAATGGAATTAAAATTTGTCGAAAAAACTTCACGGTATGTTAAAAAAATTCTTTCAAAAGTGTTTAGCAAACCGAAAAGTAATATTTTTTGCCAACATTTAAGTTTGGCAAATTGTGATAAAAAGCCAACAGAAATCAATGACCAATTTAGCAGACAAAAAATAAAATGTCCTGAATTAAAAATAAGGTGAGTACGAGAAAATAAAAACACTGTGAAGACAAATAATGAAAATCAGTAAAAGAAATGGTTTTGATCATGTAAAAGGATGAAATACAGTACAGATAATATTATACTGAATGTTAAGAAGTAGAATTCCATTGTATATTACAAATTCACAATATGTTTGGAAAATTAAAATGTTGATATCAATACATTGCACAACTGTGTTTGAATTCATGGTAGAATAGTAAAATTTTCATTACATCAATGTACAATACAAATACTTTATTTGTTTTAAATAAAAAAAATTTAAATAAATATAAGAAAAATAAGAAGACAACATCTACATAAAATCTTTACATTTGTACAAAAACATATAAATACAAATCTAAAAAAATAATAATAACAATCATTTCATAAAATTAAAATGATTAAAAGAATAAAAAAATAAGCTCTTTAAAGAAAGTAAAAAATAATTCTCAAGCTGCTGCTAGAAAACATATGAACAAAATACATATAAAAAATGACTCAAAATAGCAATAATATACTACAGATAATCTTATTTGTTAAAAAATATATTCTAAAAGTTAAGTCACTGGTTTTATTGACATTATCAAGATTACACCTCTTTCTTCCCCAAATGTGCAACAGAATTAGGAATTTTTACTTTACATAAATTGCAAACTAATAATAAGAAGCACAAAACTACAATTTGATTACCAGCTCATGAAAATTGTATAGTTTTCATTGCATAATAATTATTTATATTAAAATTGTGTAGATTTACTATAGATTTATTACAGAAGATTGAATTTTCATACTGCGAAGAATTTCTTTTTATCAAATATTTTTATTACTCTCTGAATTTCTAAATTTGGTGGATTTTTAAATGAATATTTGCTTTTTATTATAGGAATGAATACATTATATTTAAGTTTAAATAACATTTAACTGTTTGTATGCACATAGTGTAGAAAGATTGTAAATATAATGGGCGACACATATTTTGATTTGAAAGCAAAAACAATCCAAATCTGTTAAGTTCATTCAATATGCAAAAAAAGGTTTGAATATGAAAAGAAGTTACAATAGTGATCATAATCTAATATAGGGTGTTTCTTCTCAATTTTGTGGCACATATCATCAACAAGAAAAATGTTAATACACAGGCAAATAACTGACTATACAGTTACTTAAAAGGAGATGCAAACAGGAGATTAAAAAAAAATTGTAATTAGCCTGCTGCCAAATAATTAGATTAGTAAAAATTCAAATTTAATGCATTTAACAATATATTAGCCATGTATTTAAATAAAATATCAGTTGCAATCAATTATACATATCATTGCCCAGTATAATAAGTTAGCTTTTCTTCTGTTCCATTAGATCCAATTTGTTATTACAGTATTTATAAACACTAAAAATCTGTTTAAATTTAATATTGTGTATAAATGTGGATACCACCCAAATGTGAGACAGTTTTCAGTCCTTCAAGATAATTTTAACCTAATGCAAATCAAGCTATTCTATATTACATATGAGTGAGAATACCATAAACAAAGTGAAAAGCTGTTTCTTTTGATTTTGTTAAATAAAAACTATATATCACATAATTACTCAAAATATTAACCTAAAATAAACCATTATTATGGTGATTAAGTTAAAAATGTGTTGAAATATAAATAGACTAATTTATTAAAAGAGGGGTCTCATTATGTACATTGCCTATGGCTGCAAAATACCTAAATCCACCACTGTTTAAATACACTAAAAATCAAATTCAAAGCATTACAAATAGACTAGAAAAAGGTAAAATTAATTTTTTTCTTAGATCAATATTTGTATGAAAATATGTAACAGAACAATTCTTAACATAAGTTCTACATTATAACAAAAATAAAATCTATTAGACATCTTAGATAGCAATAAACAAATAAATTGTAGTTTTTTTTTTCTTAAAAAAATTAATTTTTAGAATTTACATGTTCTTTCTATGAAAATTCCAAAATCACACACCAAAAACTATTTAATCATAGTTATTATTAAAAATATTGGAGAAAAAAAAAAGATTTCTAATTTTTTTTTCCCTTTTGAGATTTATTTTACTACAGAATTTTTTGCCATCTTAATAGTTATCCAATTGACTGAAGTTATACAACTTTTGTTTTATAAATTATTTTTCATATTGTACTTGTATCTTCCATAGTGTTAAACAAAATTATATAATAATTCTTGCATTTTTTTACATTAAAATATTGGATTTTGTTTGAGTAAAATAGGAAATCCTCGGAAAGGTCATAAAATGCCATAATGCAAGGTGAAAAGCAATTTGTTCTATTCTTTAGTGGCACATAATTATTATTTTTAAACAGGATGTGCACATTTAGATATTAAATCTAAATTTTTATGATAGACATATATTAATAAACAAAGAAATTTCATGTTACAAGATGACAAACTACATCTGTTTATGAAACAGAATAAAAAAAAAAATAACAATAACAATAAAACAAAAAAAAAATCAAATAAAATGTAATAAAAATTGGAATATGATCCCCAATATACAGTTGAGCAACAAGAGATCACCTATCCATCACTATTCTGTATGAAATATGAAACAGATTCAAAGGTATCATTTCAAAACAAATTAATTAGTCAAAAGTTATAAGATTAATCCAGAATTATTCAGACATCAAAATTTTATCCATAATCCAGTTTAAAATTTCATCTGCATATATTACTTTTGATGTGAAATTGTCAAATTGAGTGACACTTTGAATTTTGAGGCCTGGAAATAAATATGAAATGATCCCTCAGTTTGGATATAACAATATTATGATCTTTAAATGGGGGGGGGGAGTAAATAAATAAAATTTTTATATTTGAATACAAAAAAGAAACATATATGATATTTATGCTTACAATATTTAATTCACAATATTTAAAAAAAATAATGCAATTTATTTCTTCCATATATTTTATTTTGTTGTTTCTTCTTTTTGTGTGTGTAGAAAGAAAAGGGCTTGAGAATACAAGAAATATGTCTAATTATCATAATCTTTAGAAATTTTTTAATCTCCTAGATAGTTTTTGGTTGCCATATTAGACCCATTCTCTTAGACGACTCATCTTACACAGTAAAAGCTAAATTTTAATTTCTAAGAAAATTCAATTTATTTGTAGAGAAATTTAAAGTTCTACACTTTCAATTATCAGTTAAGGGTTTTCAGATTTTAAACTGAAAAAAAAAACAAAAAAACATTAATAGATTCAAACACATTTCACACAAATGCTTTAAGCAATGAGAAAATTTTTTTACTATTTCAGAAATCAAAGAATTATTTTTAAAATAATGAAAGGTGATTCCCTTCTTACTCAATGTATTTCAAAGTTTTTATGAAATTCCACATCTTAATAAAAATTGAAAATTGTAATTGTAGGATTGTTTAAATTTTTATCTGAAAAAAAAAAGTTAACAAAGCATAAATTCTTATAATAACTACATCATCTCTCTTGATAGTACTGAAAACAAAAATATACAAAAAATTATATTAGAAATTAAGCTTAAAAATAATGTAAAGAAAAATTCTGACTTTTGGAATAAAAAATAACAAATATATCTACAAATTAAACACAAACAAACAAATAAAATATCTAGTCTTGTTTTGTGTCTTTGAGTGCTCTCTTTTCCTTCCTTCTAACTTGCCACTGAACAATAAGTCTGCATCCCAGCATCAGAGCAAACACAATGGAGGGGGCCGTGCGCTCAAATTTGTCTTCAATAATCGTGTGCGTGTAGGAGGCACCCACCATCAGCACCAGAAGGATTATGTTGGCTAGCAGCTTCATGACACCTATTCCATAATGAAGGAAAATAGGAAAAATGATTAAATACTATGCATAAAATTTACATGAAATAAAACAAAAAGACTAGTTAATTATACCTAAAAATCAGCTCTAAAATATTTTTTCTGAAATACAGCTGTTTTTGTAACACATTAACCCTTTAAAAAGATGAATTATCTTGATGCACAAACTTAAGAATCAACATTTTATACAAATTAATTGAACTTTTTATAATTAATAAAATCTCTAAAATCTTAGATATTGTATTCGTAGAACATTAATATGAGTTTAAAAATATACATGAAAAACAGTTAAGATATTTTGGATGTTTATAAGGTTACACAAGTTATCCTAAATTAAATAGAAACAATAATTTTCGCAGCATTATTCTATGCATTAGAAGTTATATAACCATCTACCCAAGATATATCACTATTAGAATAAATTAAATATAAAGCAGTTAATGGTCAGATGGCTTTGAAAGAAACAGAAGTCAGAAACAATATCTTTCTTCCCTAGATATATCTTAAATAAACTCAGTGTGGAGAAATCCAAATTTTATTGGTAGAAGATGTTACAAATCTTGCATTTAAATGGTTATAGAACTGATTATAAATAACAAGGTGTAATTTTGATACTTGATTTATTATTTCATAACTACATCCAAGCATTCTTTTTAATTCTATAATAAAAATGAATTTACTCTTTGAATTTGAGAAAATATTTAATACTCCAAATTAGTTCAACCTGAGAGATCAATAATGGTATGAGAAGCTACCTATAAGGGTGGTTGGTTCTCACTTCACTGGTAGACAATATAATGAGCAAGAGATCAAGTCGCCCTCATTTTGCTAATCGATGATGGGTGGTTACATGAGTTGCTCATAATATGGACTTTAATGTTGATACTAGTGACTGTTTTAAATAGGGAGTAAACTGGGTTAATCAGATTACTTTATAAGGTATGACAGAATTATGGTTAAATAGGTATTAAAGTTACTGCATTTTGATATATGCCCTCCTTGAAATACATATGAAAGTATATAAGAAAGACTAAATTATGATCATGTTTTGTTAGCTGAATTCTTCAAATAAATTATAAAAGCAAGCAGTTAATAATGAAACAAATTATAAATATTAATGGGATTCCATAAAGGAACCCTACTGGAATAAAAAAAAAAATTCTTCATTTTTTCCCTAAAATTACATTATATAAAAGCTAATTTTATTTTTAAAAAATTCGATTAAATTTCTTCTTACCTCAGAATGCTTTCTATTCATCATATTTTATCAGATGACATTTTATTTGTATTCTTCAAAACAAAAATCAAATTATTTTATTCTGGATTACAGAGTATAGCTTTGTCAGATTAATATCTGGTTTTAAGCTACACATAATTATAAATTATGGTAAAATGACGAGAGGATAGTGAGCAGTGAACATTGCAAAATGTAAGCATCCTAGACAAATACATGAAACACTACCATTAGGCTGGACTAACAATATACTATTGGATATTATACTGACAATGGATTCTAAAACCCTCCATGCTTTTGCATATGCATTAGGATGGGTTTAATTCGTCAAAATAGGGGTGAGAGTAAAGATGAAAGAAGAGGATGTTTATGCTTAAAAATTAAATAAACTCAGATTACTCGCAGACGAAACTAAAATAATAAAGTCAGAAACGATTTGATATTCAGACACACATGAAAAAAAAGTATCCAATAGGACAAAAATCAAGGTCAAAGAATTCTGGAAATGCAGTTATGCTCTCCCTTTAATGAGATAGAAACGGCGAAAAGTGCTCGTCTCAGAATTCTGAAACAAACAGTCATCTAGTTATCATGTATATTATACACAAATCATTAGGTTCTAATTACAGTTTCATTCTGGCTCTCATAAAGTCAATATATTATGAAAAAAACTATTCATTTAAATTTTTATCTAAACAAGTTTAGTATTTATCTAGTTATAGCATTTCCCCCAAATTATGATCATGCATTTGAAATTTCTACCATACACAGTTTATCTTACAAGAAATTCAGACTTGAAACACACAATATTTCAAGATTCTGGATATAATAAATGCTAATAGATCATGTATTTTCACAATATGAAGTTAAAATATAAATTTTTTTAAAAAAATTATATGCATCTGTCTAAAGCAAAAACATGAAGACCATTGTATTGTAATGAAAGAGAATTAAAACTCACCAGGGACAAATATAAGGCTGATTCCACATGCCACTTCTAGCCAGCCAACAACCATTCGAAAGTATTTGGATGGTATTTTAAAGCCAAATGTTCTTGCCAAAGGAAATACTTTCGCATACTGCACAAAATTTCTCCTCTACAAATGAGCAAAACAGAAATGCTTAAAACATTACACAAATTATTTCACAACAGAAATGCTGGGTGGATCCTAGCACAGCCCACCTCTTGGCGTCTTTTTGAATTCTCGCCAAATGAGTGGCGATAACGTCGCCAACGTGGCAACCTAGATGGATTTTTTTATTTAATTTTATTTTTTGCTATATTTATTTCATTTTTTATTTATTTATTATTTTATTATTAATTATTTATTTATTATTATTTATTTATTATTATTTATTTATTATTATTTATTTATTTTATTTATTATTATTTATGGCCTTCAAGTATCGTTTTTTAATTGAATAATAATAATAATAATAACAAATATTCAATTAGTAGTCAACTTGGCGTGATTTGAAATAAGTCGCCAATAGGTGGGCCCATCTAGAATTTTACCGCAATGCTTAAAACATTAAAAAAAATTCATAAATTATTTAATATAAGACCCCATTTTTCCAAAAAATTCATAATTTAATAAGCTTTTCAAACATGCTAATGATTTATAATGAATTTTTTATATTAGACAAAAATAATGCAGTTGATTCTAATTGTCATAATTTTGTTACCAGAACAGAGTATAAATGGATCATTTTCATTTAAATGGGGGTCTTTTTGTTACGAAGATAAGTGGCAACATTTTGCAATAATGTCACATTCTAATTCAAAAATATAAATCATTACAATTTAATACTCTAAATCAAGTGGCATGAAAATAAATCATGTTACTTGTATTACATACAAAATATTTCTAGAACTTTTAAATCATTTATCATTAGTAGAGAATTTATGTTTATAATGATTACTTTCCAGCGAATAAAAAGAAAGATTTTGCAAAAGAGAATTTTATCTCAAAATTTTTGAATAATGCAAGTAAATGAGCAATTTTCATTCCTATCTCAGAATAGAAAAAAAATGGAGATTTTCATTGAATATGAATTTCTTAACTGGTCCCTGGAAGAATAAACAGTCTTGGAAACATAATAAATGCTTACAAAAAATTTGATTTAAAATTGTTAATCCTTATAATATAATGAAAGAAAACAACAAGAAAAACTTAACATAACTTATTAGACGATTTACATCTTCAACTTATTCTTAGTTTAACCCTAAATTGTAACTAATATCTATGAAAGTCAAAAACTGCATTATTTAAAAGAACAGAAAGGTTTTCATTGAAAGAAAACAATAAAACAACTATCAAAGTTTCCAGTACACATTCAAATGTATTAAAAACAGGCATATACTAATAATCAATCAAAGAATATAAAGTGATCAATAATATCAAAATATATAAAAGAAAAAATTACTGAGGACACATTATCACAATCAAATGAAAAGAAAACACTACCGGTTTATAATACTTACTATCTCCCTATGCATTTCTTTATTTATTGTGGGGGATATTTTCATCGATCCCACAAGAATAAAAAATAATCCTAGAAAAATAGACAGTGTGCTCAAAACAATCGAACCCATTTTTAAGGAGATACAATCTACCTATTTCTTAAAACGAAACTAATCGCTGCGAAGCGAGCATCTTGCAAATTACGATCGTTGCCAACACTTCGAAAAATATACCTTAACTATAATAAAAATGGATTTTGGGTTCAAGATTATAATTAGCTGTAAAATAAGACCTTTATTTTTTTTCCCCTGTAACAAAAATTCTCACTTATCCATCATTAAATAAAAAATAAATATATATATATGGACTTCATTTAATTTTTTGTCAGTTTACTGTATAAGTTTTATAATCATTAGTCTCTTTTGCAAATGATAATTTTAATAAATTTCTGTAATTTAATTCGATTATCTTTCTACTTTCACTCAAAAGGAATGATTCTCAGCATTTCTTAATTCTAAACTATAGTTAAATGAGGAAAATGATACTTGTGTAGCGGAGTGAGAGGAGCGTGAATAGAACGTGGGACCTTGTGGTTCGCAGCCCAGTAACATGACCAAAATATAAAAGCAATCTCCCGTGTAACACAGCTATTAACTGGCTTATAAGCTATTCACCACACCTGTAGCAATTGCTCAATTTCAAAATTTCTGTATCACTTCAGAAGGTGAAAATTCGACTGAACACAAATTCGAACATGCACAAAGCTCGTTTACACGGCATATCCCCGTCATACCTCTGACTCTGAACACGAAATCACCATGGTCTCTCAAACAATTTTGATATTTATGGAAAAAAACTGAAATATTTGGCATATTTTTTTTTTCAGTTTTCATTAAGTTTTCGATTTTATAATTGAGCACTTGATACAATTATTTTATCTTTTGTAAAGACATCAAAAATTTCAAACTGTATTTTAAGCAGTTCAAAACATGTTAAGCCCAGAAATGGCTCAATGCATTAATTTTAAGATTGAAAAATCATGCAAACCCCCAACACTTTGGACTTGCAAGGTATTAAAGCTTCAGAACTACGCCTATAACTTCGTTCACTTTTTAAAACTATATAAATCATCTGGCATGGATTTCAGTTCAAATCGTATGTTTAAGATCCTACTCCTTTTACTTGTTTCGTTTATTACGTACCTTTTGAATCGTATTTATTCAAGAACAATCACTTCTCCGAATGCTAGATGCCATGGTTGTCTCTATTCCAAAATGAAATCCTTAAATTAACTTAAAGTTAACATCCCATATCACTAGTTAAAAAAACTGGATAAAATGGTCTGAAGCGACAAAATTGGCACTGTGATGATAATGATATCATTAGAGCCGAACAACTTAGTTTTAGAAGAAACTTAAATACAAATCACGAACTGCTTTGAGTTACAGAATTTATTCATCATGGATTTTCGAAGTCTAAAACTGTGAGTGTACTTTTTCCACCGAATACTAATGATAAAATTTACTACTTGATCTCCACGCTCATGCAATTAATTTTTTGGCTCATCTAATCGGAATTATTCATTCTTATCCTATCTCTCGTAACTTAAAGTACGAATAGATGATATTATTCCCCTCCCCCAAATTTATCAGAAGAAGTGGGGAAGATATTTCTATAAATATATAGAAACATTTTAAAATATCTTCATGAAATATTAATAGCTATAAAGAAACTATGCTACTTTAATTTAGGTACGAAACTTTATCTATTTATTTTATCTACTTTAATTTAGGTTAGAAAGGTACGAAAAAATGCAAATTTATATTTTCGATTTGCTATAGCGCAAGAAATTTACAATGGGTGCATACTTAAATAATGAGGAAAAAGTTATTTAAACCAAAAAATATCTTTTGATGGCAACAGTTCAAATAATTCTCCGGCCCAAAATAAATGGAGATTTTACTCTTTCTTAGAAATTTTTTAAAGCTTTCTTCCTGTTTCTTTTAATTTTCTAATGCATAAAATTTGCAAGAGTGTCACACCATAAAAAATCAATTAATTATCTAGAAAATACCTTCAAATCGGGAAAAATCTCACAAAATTTATGAAAAAAATTTATCGAACCAGTTAAATTTAATTAATATTAATATCAATTAAATTTATTTAATTATTTTATTTAATTCCAAATAGGTTTTATAAATGGTGTCTTTAAGATTATAAAATATGTCCATTAAAAATTTTTTAATGTATTTCACTAGTCTAACTGTTTTAAGTCTTACTTGTTGAATCAACCTTATCTGTTGGTTAAAAATCTATCAATTGCAGTTTTTCCTGACATCCGGATACTATCTTTTATCTATCCACAGAATAATCTTGTGTCAGTTGTCTCCCCACCAAAAGCTGAAAACGGTGATGAAAAGTAGCTAACACAATGAATTGAAGCTGATTGTAGTGATCATCCAAAGTAGGTTTAGAATTGAAGAACAGTAACACTTTTTTTCCTGCACGATCAATAGCCAACAAGGTCCAAGTTTTTTCCTAATAAAATTCTTTCTTCGTTTAAATAAAATACAATATTAGATGCAATGTCTTAGGCATTGTTCGGAGACAATGAATTTACCAGGTTCAGTAAAATTATCTCGCTTTTCCGCAATAATTGCCGAAAATATTATTGCACAAAAACAAATTTCGATCCATTTTAAAATTTTAAAAAGGTAGAACTTTTTTACGATTCTAATTTAGTTGTCTCATAATTTTTTTAAAACTTCAACATTAAAAAAAACTGTCTAATTTATAACAGTATATTTATTTTTTTACATAGAAATTAAAACCTTTATCAATGTTTCATAAAATATTCTTCTACTGTTGAAAGCTGCAGAAAAAGGATTCTGTTAATTATTTGTGCAATTTAGGGGAGAAAGGATTGGAAAAATATATAATATAAAAAGGCAGCGTCCAATTTAAAATACATTAAATTGATATTTTGTTTTTAAATAGTTCTATGATGTTTAGCTCCATTAGTTAAGCTTTTCCTTTGCTGAGAAAATGATTTCTTTTTGCAATTTTAATTAATTTAAATATTCAGTGAGATTTTGACACTGATATCCAAAAATATTATACTACAAAGATAATCTTATATCATCTTAAAATTCAAAAAATCATCTTTTTAATAATACTAATTTTTTTCATATACTGTACTTTTGCAAATTTTATGGCAATATAATCTATCGTTGCAAAACTCAATGAAACTCAAATAGTTTCCATTGCTGCAAAAAATATTTCATCCTGTAATTTTTTTTGCCACTGTTCTTAATGATACGGCTTCTGTGTTAGGTACTTTTCTATTTAAAGTATGCTTTTTACTTTAAAAAAGTTTTTGTGCAACAAAAAATAGTTCAGATTTATGTGCGATGACAGAAAATTTAAGATAATACTAGATCAGCTCAGGGAATAGAGCGGTAAAAGACTTCATAAATAAAACTATTTCCATATCTTTTAAAATTTGAAAATACTTTGTTGAGGAAGCCATTAAGTTTAATGTACATAAAATATCTAATTGAAATTATTTGTGATCATTAATTTCAGTAAACCAACTGGTCTCCACGTGCATTTAGTATTATTATTATTAACACCATGCTCAAGGCAAAGTTGACATTTGTTGATCCATGTTGGCGCATGCTCAGTGGAAATAATATTGAAGCATACAGAGGGCGCCACATCTGTGTCTAATTCTCAAGTGTTACAGGTAAATAATGTTGTGTGTGAGTACGGCTGTGAACAATGAAATGAAAATTAAGAAGGAGAAAAAAAACTTAAAAAAAAAACTATTAACACTAAACAATCCATTAATTCAAATGGGGAGAGATGAATAAAATTAAAACTCTCAGCATCATTTACCCACGCGCTACGCCACCATCACTGGAAAAATACGAAATCGAAAACGCTGTATAATAAAGAGAAATAAGTGAAATCAACACTTTTACAGAAAGGGATTTCAGACAGATAAAGCAACTACTTAGGGCTGTTGAATTGGACGATGGGAATTAAAAAGATTCTATTCATCAAATGAATAACTTTGTAAAAAAACTAATTCTATAAATTAAATAATATTAGCATAATATTAACACTATCAAGTATATTTGTTCATGTTCTTGCATTCACTCAGTATAACAGCATTTAAAAACAAATCGTCTGCTTAATTAACACGGTGCACAAACGTCGACGTAATAAGTTCTAATAATTAAATAAAAACTTCCGAATTTTCTTAATTACTAATTTGAATCTTTAAAATGCAGATGAAGTTGAGAATACGTTGGAACGTGAAATTAAATTAAACAATTTATGTAGTGAAGAGGGGAGGGTCTTACAATGTTTAGTATTTAAAGCCGAAAATTGTCTAAATTCATCTCATTCACCTTTCGATGTTATTCATAAATGTTGATAAAATAAACATCAAGACTTATTATTTAATCAGATATTTTGATTGAAGTCAAACTGCATTAGTATAATTGAACATGAGACAATAATAAAAAGAGTCAAACAATTAAAATCAGTCAAAATTCAGCAACCATATGTTTACTCGTTAAGAGGAGCACGTGTTTAAAAATTTGCAAAATTGAATTATAATTTTACAATCTAATAATATTTTGAAATTCCAAAAGTTTTACAATAAAACTAACACATTCAGGAAGGAGCGATCCCAAACGTTTATGCACAAATTTAAAATAAGTTCTATATAATACGTTACATGGCGACATAAATGATTTCGGAATATTTTATATATAAAGGGTTTTATTTATTATTACATTATATATTTAATTTTATTGCATAAAGAGCCGATTCAGTAATGAGGAAATGCGACTAGTTTGGAAATATAAAATAAATTACACAGATAATCATAGATGTGGTGAGAACATTTTTAATCCTCACGCATTTAGGAATGTCAATAATTTGGTTCTGAAACAAAAAACGGTTCTGAAACATTAAATAAATCCGATTTGATGAAGAAATGGCACTTGCGCAAAACTTTTATGACATTCAGCTGCAGATATGATTTCAGTTATCTGTTTTTCCTGAGCGCGCTGAACCATTTTTTTTTTTATCTAATTCGTGTAATCCGATTAACTTCAAATAGCAACAATTGCGGAAACAAAAACATGAGAAGCCCACACTATCTACCTAAATACTTTCTGATACAAAGTTTCAGGTAGAAAAAAATAATTGAAAGGTTTGAACCAAGTGCCCCTTATTATCAATTTGCAACAGTATTAAAGTAGAATTAGCCCACACTCATAATTTCTCTTCCAAACGTGCAGAAGTAAAAGGCAAGCAGGGCTCGGCCTTGACTAACAAGTCCGCACGAAACCTCTTGTTCTGATTTCCAGTTCAGTGAGCAGCTGCTATTTCCGCTTTTTACGTTTTTTTCTCCTCAGTAAATGCAAAGTATCAAAAATGTTTTGTAATCGGCGAAATAAAATAAAATAATTTTATTTGCTATTGAAAGGGAAGGGCAGTACTAAAATATGTTTCGTACAAAGTGTCCTCTTCGCCATTTTATTGGAAACTAGCCACATTTGGCGACCATTTGGTTTAAAGAGGATATTGATTGTTGATGTCTATGGCGCTAGAGCTTTTAACAAATAATTCTCAATGCAGTCAGTCGCGCCATTCTAATTCTATTACGTGGTGCAGTGGTTTTAATGATCTATGATCTAAAACCTATTTTCTAACTCTCAAGAATCAAATATATCACTAAACACAGAATAGTATTTATTGACGAACACGAAAACCTACACAGACACAAAGATATTCACCGTTACATCTCTAATTAGACATTGCAAATCTGAATAGCTATAAATAAATAAAAAAAAAAAAAAAAACGTATAAAAATTCTAGAAAAATTGCTCATGCGCCGGTTTCCAAGGCAACCGCATGCTAGAAAGTGAAATAGCGCCTCTAAGACGGAACATTGATTTGATTATGTTTTTTTTTCGATTAAATTGCTTATGCGTGACTTGATGTTCATTATTTCTCTGACAAAATAATTTTAATTATATTAAAGTAGTATTATTTTAATAGTCTTGCTCCTATTCCATTCCTTGTGTACATAAATCTCCTAACAGACAGGGATAGATTAAGCAAATTTGTGGCCCAATGAAAGAAATACACATATGAATTTGCAAGTTTCGACTTCTCAGATATAATGATTTAAATTATTTCTTCATATTTAAATTCATAGTAATTGTTTTTATTAATAAATAATTTTTTATAACTGATCCGTGATTTTATTACCATTATCACTTGATTAGTTAAATTAACCTTTGTTGAAACCAATCGAGAAATTTATGAAGCTTATATCTGTAATTTTCTTGTATCGATATTTATTTTAAATATTACCGAAATAACTTACCATTCATTGTATAATAGAAAGGTCTTTTCCTAGTAAAATTACTTTAATTATAATTATCGAATAAATAAATATAAAATCCAGCGAATTTTTAAAAAAGTAAAACGATAATTAGTTACATTTTAAATACTGTGATGCGATAAATAAGAATGATAAATATAAAAATAGCAAGATTTAAATAATCTTAGTAGTGTATTTGATGTACTTCCTTTTTTTTATTGTTCATTAAAAATCACAATTAATTATAAAAAGCTTGCTTTTTCCGTTTTTTTTTTAATTAAAGACACGAAATGTATTTAGAATAGGCAATCTATAAAGTATTTAAAAATAAACGAAAGATTGAAAAGAATTCAGATTATTCTGAAATTTGCTCAGAATATGAGCCTCCACTCCAATCCCTAAAAAGAAACCTTAAATTACTTTATTCAAATAATAATCATAAATTAATTCATTTTCAGAAACTAAGAATATTGCCTTTTAAAATGTGTCAAAGAATAATTGAAAAGAACAAGGCAAATGAAATTGAGTTCTGATATATAAATGATATCATCAGTTCTGCCAATTAATAAATAACATGATACTCATATATACTTAGAGAAATTAAAATAATTTATTGGTTAAAATCAACGCAATTTCTTTTGAATTCTTGAAATACTGTGCTAAAAGTAATGCAAAATAATAATGTTTAAAATTATACAAAATGAATATACAACACTTCGAAAATAACCACGAGTTACAAGTGTTTTTAAAATTGATGATAATAAAACTAATTATAAATAAAATTATCAACTTAAATAAATTTTTTCTGGATTTTTCTCCAGAATATTCTTTAATTATGATAAATATGTTAATTCTATTTACTTGTTCTTCATATATTGGGCTTCATTTATAATTTTTTATTCTTTTCAAAACAGAAAATGGTCTTTCTGCTGTTCAGTTTGTAATGGGGAGAGTCAAAAAAATTTCTAAATTATCTCAACAATAGGATATGCTGATGATAGCACTTCTGAAATACACAATTATTTCAATTAGATTACTAAATTTTTCTCTATCGCCTTTTGCAAGCAATATGAAGGGATTCAGTTCTTTGTAAAATATAATAATGTTTACATCACTTTCATGAACAAATGTTAATTTATCAAAACAAGTGTTCTTTTCTTCCCTAAATATATTAATATCAAAAAATATTTTGAATACTTCGAAACTAAGTTCCTAATTTTCGAGTTTTTTTTCCTAGAATCTTCTTTTTTTTTTTTTTTTTTTTTATGAATGTTTGCCACAAATAACATTAAAAATCTTTAAAATGAGACTTCACAAGAGATAGACAAATTTCCGTTAGAATTTTCGTTCACATCTTTGATGCATATGATCCTTGAAAGTTGACATTGTTATGAAATTGGCTTGCGCTTCGAAATTTGATAATTCATTTGTTGCAGAGATAGAGATTAAGAAATAAGAATTAAGAAGGTTTTTCCTTCTACTTTGCCGCATAACCACGCATAAAGGTGTCATATATGTTACTTGTATTTATAGTCGACAACGATTACGTGAATTAATAAAACATTATCGGATAACTTCGGCATAACAAACCATTAAAAGTTCACTCCCATTTAAACACGATGGTTTCCATTGGATTTTGGAAATTTGGAGAAAGATCTCGTCTCGTCCAATGTCTTCTAACCTCAATTTTGAGCCATTAAAATCCAATCAATCAATCAATCTAACCTCAAATCAAAATTATCATTCTTCTCTTCCTAAAAACAACTCTGGTATAATTTCAAAACAGAATTTTAATCTAACAAAATTTAAACAATCTACACTATTTATAAATTACAATATAAAAATTTTGGGTAAAAAACAACCCACAAGGATATTTCTTCATTAACAGAACTCTATTATATTGTGACGGATTGAATTGAGTGAGAATAGAACTTGGGATCTTGTGGTTCGCAGCCCAGTAACGTGACCACGATACAAAAGCAATTGCTCGTGTAGTGTAGCTGTTAACTGGCTTATAAGCTATTCACTACAATATGTTGCATATTCTATTATGGGAACTCTAAATTACCTTTACATACAGGGTGTATCAATACAGCGGTTGCAAGCTTTCAAGAGAGATAGAGTACACCTAGAATATGAGAAATCACATAGCAATGTATGATCAGAAACGCTTTCTTGGCATGGTAGTAATGACACAAAACACAAGAGAAGAAAACTTGTTTATTATTCTTAGTACAGCAAAAAGTCTTTAGCTGGTCTACGAAACTCCTTTTAACAGTGCTGAAAATATTGTGCCCATCGAGGTAGATGTGATTAAGTCCGGGATACGTCCAGTATTTTCGCTAACGTTAGATCTTCAATGATGATGTCGTATCCACGTTACCACGGAAAGGGGGTGCAGTAGCTTCTGAAAGGTAAAGACCCCTTAGTACTAAGGTAAAGACCCCTTAGTACCCCCGCTGTACTAATACATCCTATATTTGTACTAATTCGTGAGACAAAAAATATCGTTTATCCGAAAGCTTTATAGTAGTAATTAATTAGGTATTATTAATTAAAACTGAGGGCATCCTTTTTCGCTTTTCTTTTATGCATATAGAACAGATAGAGGCGAGAGAAGGCACGGAAGCATAAGATAAATAAAATTTCAAAAATATAAAAAAGGTCAAATTTTACCAATCATTTGTTTTATTTATTCACTTATTTTGTTTCATTTATATTTCTAACGTTCTGAAATATTACCAATATTATTGGGTGCTTTTTATCTATAATTCTAGTCAGCTTTTATTTAGCAAACGTATTGAGAAAAGGTGCTATATATGATTGTTTTAAAGGTGAAGTGGCGAATGAATCGCCTGTTTCCAACGCATGAACAGTTTCGACAAGACAGCCCTGGTGACCTATAAGTTCGAATGACAAAATGAGTCATGTTACCGGAGGCGAAAAATGAGGAAGTTAAAAATTTTAAATGTTTTTGGGACCGTTACGATGCAATTACTTCGAGAAAGACTGTTGGTTCGAAATCGATCGAGTGTGACTGATAACAGGTAGGAGAAATATTGCGAGGGAATGGGAAAATTTCGACCGACAAGAAAACACTGCATCAATAAATAAAATGGAACACAGTTGTTTGCTTTTACTTGTAGACTGTTAGGAAACGAGTGAGATGATATGTTGAATTTAATAATGAGTGGGAAATTCGTTAAAGTTACAATACTTTGTGTTTTAGAGCTGCTTGCAATTTATACGAAAGACGCAAATTAGACGAATTCATTTGAGAATTTTTCCATTAAATTGTTTGGAAAATCGGTTCATTGTTGTTTGTTTCAGTATACGTGACCTAGAATATTTAACACGAATAAACCAAATCAAAATGGATAAAAACGAGCTCTGAAAACAATGATAAAAAGTAATTTCAACGTGTTTACAGGAAAGTTGCCAACGGACTAAAGTTTTATCATCAAAAACTGAAGTAGTTTGAATATTTAATTGATTAATTAATAATAAATTATTGATAAAGCATACGTACAAACAAGTAATATATATATATATATATATATATATATATATATATATATATATATATATATATATATATATATATATATATATATATATATATATATATATATATATATATATATATATATATATATATATATATATATATATATATATATATATAAATTTTTAAGTCAATTCCTACTTATTTTCTAATATTATTTATATACATCTTATATTATTTATGATCGGGTGTTTCGTCAGTAATCTCAGAGCTTGGCGACCATTTTGCGACATGGCGACGGATTTGATGATCAAATAGAAATTATTGGACAAATGTAATTAATTAATTAATATTTGGAAAAAAACTGTATTAACATCAAGTGTCATCCACTACAAGTTTAAAAAAATGTATTTGAACTTGAGCGGATAAATAAAAACTATTTTATTAACGATTGAAAATTTGAACAAGATATATAAATAAATATATATATATAGGGATAGTGTGAACTAATAGTAAGGGATTATTACAGAATCGTTATAAAACGTTGCAGTCAAACAAGTTGACATAAGATGAACTACATAGTCACACATACTAAATACATCCATATTAGTACATATACAGAGAGTTCTTCTACGTATTGAGACAAATATTCTATACAAATCTAAAAATCTTTTAATAAATCATTATGTCTAATTTTTTTAAAAAAAAATTAGATGGAAAAATTGCAGTTTGGAGAAAGACCACATAATGAATTTTACAAGTTTGTATCGTGTTGATACTTTGAGTTATCATGTCCTTAGACAGAAAAGCAATCGAATGTAGGGTAGTGAAT
This sequence comes from Argiope bruennichi, assembly GCF_947563725.1. Lineage (NCBI taxonomy): Eukaryota > Metazoa > Arthropoda > Arachnida > Araneae > Araneidae > Argiope > Argiope bruennichi. The sequence goes on along the minus strand of NC_079152.1, from coordinate 21,767,078 downwards.
AGTTTATAAGCCAGTTAAGAACTATGCTGCACGAGCAATTGCTTTTGTATTGTGGTCATGTTACTGGACTGCGAACTACAAGGTCCCAGGTTCTATCCTCGCTTATCCCAATTCTCTCGCATACCAATTCGGCTACATTGGTGACCCGGACGTGATACCTTCAATCTTCTTACAACTGTTGTGCGGCTACAGTAGTTTCCATCTCAGGTAGTTGTGTTCCTGAGATTTCATTGCATACTCCCTAATAAAAGTATTATCATCCACCTATCATGTATAAAAATTGTGCACGTTGGACAAGCCTTTGGTCTAAACGAATGCTCAGATTTTTTACTTTTTGGATTCTGAATACGAGAGCCTTGTACTACTTCATGATATAGCGAGGATACAGTTTGAATGTCTTTTTTTATCGATCGATTGTAATCTTATGAATGGAATTCTAGTTCTGTGTCAGTATTTAGATGAAACCAATTTCTACCCAAGAGAAAAATCAATCCAACTTGGGCAAAAAACGTATTCGGTTTTTCTCACTATAATAGCACAAAAATGAGGGATTCTGTAATCTGAGTACTTGTGGAGCTTCGCCAAGGCCGTGCCGAAGGCCTACGGCGTAATATTGCGTTTATAAATGATGCTGCTCATTGTTGATATCCAAATGGAAGTTAAAACTAATTCCAAATATCTATTGTTGTTGTTTTTTCGTATGGCACTTGCCACGGACAAGCCCGCTATTACGAGGACAGCAATTTTAAGCCGAAGGGGGAGCGTCTCTTGTTTTTATAGTAGCGCCAACTAGGGCCAAGAGTACGACTTTGCTACTCACGCATCACTCATTCGCTTGCGCAACCCCTTTTTACATGAGGGCACTTTCACACATCTCACAGATAGAACAACGGAAGAACAACCATGCCCGGGACGCCCAAACCCGGGACGCCCAAACCAAGGGGAAGACGCGCTACCCCTAGGCCAGGACGCCGGCACCTTAACTAATAATGATATCCATACATCTCACTAACTTTTCAAAATCAATTTAAACAGCTATTAGCAAAAGTAGTTTGTTGAGGGTTATTTGACTCACATGTCCCATCCTCTAGCTTAAAAATCATTTGACGGAAAAAAAATTCAAATGAATTTGTCTTATTCAGATCTATTTTCTTCATTTATACAGAAAATGAAGAACAAAAGATTTTTTAAAAATTTGTAATGAAAGTGTTAAGTTAATGCAATTATAGATAAAATATGAAATAGTGATGTTTTAGTTCTTACTACTTCGACTGACATCAAAATTTTTATGAACTTCTATCCAAAAATTTTTAACTTGTAAATTTGAAAATTAGAAGTATAAAAAAAAATACTTTCATATTTCTAAAAATTCATAAATTTCATCTTGTTTAATGAGTATTTTAATGAATAATAAGAAAATTACTTATATTTAGAAAAATATTGAAGAATGGGAAATCTCATTTAACATCAGAAATTCAAATATTCAATTTTCTTTTTATAAAACCTCAATTGCTTACGCAATATTGCACAATGTTATATGTATCTGAGTTATTTGAATAGTGAATTCAGATATATATTGAAAATCAAGTATTGGTATTTAAAAAACACACACATCTGAGTTTGAGTAAATCTAAATGCAGGATGAAATATTTTGTACACTTATAAAAAATATATTTCTACAGTGATAGGGATTTATAATTTTACTGTGCATTAATCAGTTTCGCAAAAAAGAGCAGAGTAAACATTTTTTGACAGGGAGTTCAAGTTTAAATATATCGTACCAATTCTTTAGTTCATAACAGAATGCTTCAATTCATGGGACTCATGAAAAGGAACTCGATTCATTAAGGAAATTCCCCTTTTGTTTAGAAAATCATGAACATCTAGTTTTACGTAAAAGATTAAACTAAAATTAAACAACATTCCCAAAGAACCAACTGGTCGCCAAAGCCGGCTATTAAGAAATTAAATTTCCATAATTGAAACATTGAAATTATATCAAATTACAGATTGATTTCCATGTATATTATTTTTTTTTTCATTATAACATTTTTATTTTATAGGAACTTTGAAATAGATTCTTTGTAGTAAATTTCCGACTAATCATTCGAGAATATTCATTCATTCCACTGGTCGAGGTTAGTGTGCCAGTTAAAAAGTTTTTTTTTTTTAGAAATTCAGTAAGAAAAGAAAAAAAAAAAAATACAGACGTGGAAAAATTGTTTTAGCATAAACAGAAAAAGAAAAAAGAAAGTAATTTAAGACTCCTATCGCGTGAATAAAATTATCATAAATTATTCTGATAAACAGTCTGTCATTCGAATGTTCTGCATAAGAATTATCGATAACAACATTGCCTAGTTGAACGAATTAAAATGCTTTTCTTTTTCATTAACTTTTTTCGAAATGTTTTTGTTTTCTTTTTTATTTCTTAAATTCTGTCAAACGGTACAAATTATTTTTTTATTTCTTCAGTTTTTAAGTTTATGCCCCAGTTAACAGGCCCACTGCGCATGTCCCTGTGTTCCGTTCACTGCACTTTTCGAACATTTTTCCCGCTTCAGAAGACAAAGTGAAGTGTTCTTCACGGAGACGGATCGTTTATCGAGTTTCTGTGGATAAAATGACTGTTTGAAAAAAGAAAGAAAAAAAAATTACCAATTTTTTTCTTAAATTAATTAACTTTTTGATTACTTAATTTCGTTGTGCCCAGCTCTTCAAGATGTCGGTTGAAGTGAAAGATGCAAAACCTACAAGATTTCAAAAGCTGAAAAAGAAGTAAGTAAATTTGTTATGAAATGATTTAGTTGGGTATTATATAGTTTAAAGGCATGATATCTTAACAGTATATTTTTCTTTTCCGACGTCTTCTCATATAAATACACAGCTAATACGCTCTAGATCTTCCCGAGTGCAAAATTATGCCATTATGTCTTTTTATCCACTTGTCTATCTACCTATGCTCACAATAATTCAAAAATGTTTTGAGCTAGATAGATGGAATTTGGATGTAGCCATATATTTGAAGGTTTATCGAATTCTGGACGTAATTCTCAGAAAGGAAGTCTCTCCGTCTGTCCTTGGCATGACAGCCCGATAATTCAAGCATGCTAAGACCGAGAAAGATGAAATTTGGTTTATAGATTTATGATCAGAAATGTAGATTATTTTAGATTTTGAACCAAATTCTTCGGTTTGATAATTATCTGTCTGTCTATTTATATATACGAATGTGATCACGATAGTACAATAACTTTATGGCATACAACAGATAAGCATTAATATGCCTTTTTTATGACCACACTGCAGATCTGTATTAAAACTTAAACCCAGTCGGCTGAAAGGTTGACTGCATTCAGTTCTTTTCCTTACGTTTCGGAACACTTAGTTTAGTTTAGTTATATTAACGTCCCGCTTTTAAAGCAGCAATAGGGATGTTTTGGGACGGACCTCGTCATTTTGAACCGAGGTCAAATGGCGAGGACGACACCTGAGCTGCCACTCCCATCACACCAGTGGAAGGATGTTTAACCCTGACGAATTTAGCGTGCACTAGACCCGCTTACACAACGGCTCTTCGGTGGAATCGGGTCTCGAACTTTAAACCCTCCGGTTCCGAAGCTGACACCTTACCACCAAACCACCATCGCCTTCAGAACACTAAATACATTACCTTGAGTCGCAACAAGTGGAATTCGGCTGGGAGGAGATAACTGCCTTGTGTGGACTTTCCTTGTTCTTGAAACATTTACTATATCCCTTGTGACTTTTAAGGTATGCAGACTCTTACAAACAAAACCTAAAAGAAGTCTGTATATAAGTTTAAGTATATTAAATATTGTTTAAGTATTTGAGAAGATCAAAGGAGTTTTTATAAAAGTGATAAATACAGCAATAATCCTCTTCTTCTATACCAATAATTAAAAAGGATGTGTGAGTGCGTGCCACTCCACAAAATAAATCGTTTGACCTGCAGATATTGAGAAAGGGATGAGTAGGAAAATTTTTTGGAGGGTTGGGATGTGCATTTAGGAGATTTTTTTCCTTAGAATTTCAATTAATTAAAAAATTAAGTTAGATGTTGCTATTTTTCCGCGATAACTTCTGAAAATATTGCACAAAACTGATTTCTGCATCATTTTAGAATTTAAAAATCGTTTTTTTTTTTTAAATAATGCAGATTTAGCTGACATGAGCAATTTTTTGAAAACACATTTTTCAATAATATTCGGGATTAAATTTCAACTAATTACAATGAAATTCACATAACTTTCATTGTTTTATCAAAAATTTAAATGCGGAATTTCCTTCTATTGTTGAAAGTAAAGGAGGAAAAATTCTTTTATGCATTTTATAAGAGTAATCACATAGAGATTGCCGTAAAAAGTAATATGCAAAAATATCTCTTATTTACTCTTAGCTTTGTTTCCTCATTACAATTTTGCTTTAACTTCTGAAAATGTGTATTTTAAGAATTTTTACTTTGACATATATGAAATATGTTAAGACAAAACGTATTTTTTTAATAGTGTTTATATGCAAGTGAAAGTATAAATTGACATACCACCTCCTTGTTTTCATTAAAAATTTGGCATGAATTTGAATTTTAGATGTTCTATCTGTATACCAAATTTTATTTATCTAGCTCTTTAAGTTGTGTAGTTATCATCTTCAATTGTATTTGGGCAATCAGGCGGTCAAACTTCCTGTAATAGATTTAGTTAAAAATTTGATTAAAAACTACAAATATGGTGCTTAGATCACACACCAAATTTCATCAATCTAACTCACAATATTTTTAAGTTAGAGTGTTCACAAACAGAGATACAATTAAAAAAAAAATGTATTTTTCGAACTCATGCAGATCTGAAACGAGTAAACTCGTCAAAACTTCGCGTTCTTAGTTTTAAACGAATACAGTACTTTCCTTTCGTATAAACAGAAAGTAAAAACTGATCAAACTTTTTCTGTGTTTGTAATAATTGTCTCGTGACTTCTCCTGGTCAAGGCGAGCATCCATTTCGTGCCAGACATTGTGAAGCATATTCAGAGCTACTTATGAGCGCTTGACAGTTGCATGCATATTTTACATGTGACTAGTTAAATTTTCGGAAATTACTTCATTAGCCTCCATTTCATTGGGATGCATCTTTGCATACATACACCACCATATTGAAGGTATTGTGCCTTCTTGGGCCATGGATTAGTTAAGTTTAGTTTAGTTCTATAACATCCTACTAAACTAAGGCTGTTTAGAGAAAGATCTCGTACTTCTGAACCCCTGTCAGATGACGAGGACGACACCTGAGCTGGCACCCCCTCTACAGGCCTCCACGCCAGCGGGAGGTCGTTTGGTCCTGACGGATTTAACTCGCACCAGATCTTCAACACGACGGTTCTTAAGCGGCGGTCCAATGACCTGCCACCTCACGGATTTGGTCATAAATCTGACATCCAACCCACTGGGGGACCACACTCCCCCGTCGCCCGTGGTACGCCTGTAGCTTCCCGCAAAATGTCGGTAGATGGATAAACATCAAAGAACCGGAAAATTTGTTTGGGCTATGGGGGGGAAGAGAGTCAAAGAAACTGAAGGTTTTGAGCGGTCGAAAGGGGAACGCGTGCCGTCTGAAGATTTCTCTTGTCGTGGGTCCGCTGCCACAGGCGGGGGTGGCACCACGAAGGAAGGGTGACAGTTTTATGACCACATCTGTGAAGATCAACCGGCCGTTGGACCGCGGCTATCGCGTCTCGAACCTGAAAACCCTTCAGCTCTGAAGCTGAGATCTTAACACCAGGCTACCGCGGCCCGCAACCATTGTAGTACATTTAGAGAATGTTTTTCATGGTAATGAAACTAATTATGAGATGGTGAACACCTGTGAATCTAGAGAAAGTTACATAAGACAATTAGTAAGCATGTAAACTAAATTTGAAACTTCCCTCACTATTTCTTTCTTGTTATAATTTAAAGAGAAAACTGTCATTTGTAAATGAGGTACTTGTTTATCACCGTGGCAACTTATATTTCATAGCCGGCACTTTATATACATGAATTTTATTCAATAACGGCAGCTGCGAATTTTACACAGTATTTTTATTGCTACAGTTTGTACAATTGCGTATATTTACTTCTACTTAAATGAAGAGAAATTTATGTAATCGCTAAAAAATTTGAACTCAAAACTTTGACGATGCTTCACACTTCAGATCTCCTCAGTCTGAAAAACACATTTTTGGAATTATGTCTGTTAATCACTCTCTGTGTCTATCTGTAAACACGATAAATGAAAAAAAAAATTTGGGCTATATCTAAAAGATTAGACATACGATTTTAACATCAAATCTGTAGGTTTCTGTTAAATTTTGAACGAAATCATCTCACAGGAAGTTCGTCTGTCCAACTACCCGAATACAGTTAACACGATAATTACAAAACATTATGGACGATGTAGATAAAAATTGACACATAAATTTAACATCTAAATCGTAGATTTGTATTAAATATGAAACCGAATTCGTCGAGGTCTTGACCTTTACCGGTTTGTACTATTGCATACTCGTAGAGCCAATAATTCAAAAATGCAAAGACTTAAATAAAGTAGTGAAAGTTGGTACATGATGTTCTGACTATAATTGTAATTCTGTATCAAATTTTGGCTTCATGCCAGAAAAAAAACATATCTGTTTTTCTGGTACCCATATATTAATCGCATTCCAGTAATTAACCGACAAAAAAATTCCAAAAATCGAATTCTAATAGGTTGTTTGGACTAGACATTATTTATCAAATGTCATGCGGTTAATAACTGATAAGTACCGGTTTTCTTATATGTGTGAAGTATGCAATTATGCACTCCCATGTAGGACTCCAAAAATAAAAATCTCAGTACTCATGCCGTTCGCAGTTTTACACTGCGTGGTTTGAGGAAGGAAATATAAGAAAATATGTCAGAACGTTTCAGAGAGACCATTTCCCTTCTTTTGTAAAAGAGTATGAAGAAATTTAATAATGCATTAACCCTACAATGCATCGTGAAGCCATTTGGGTACACATATTTTTTCCCATTTATGAGCTTCAAATGACTGTTTAAAAGGGCAACAATGGATGTATTGAAATCCTTTTTTAAATGCTTTTTAATAAATATTTTCAAAAAGCACCGATATAGGGCTAAGGCGGAACTAGAATCAGTTTTAAACTGGAAATTTAGAAAAATGCCCCGATGGCTGTTGTATGAATAATTCTACCATAAAAAATACTATCAAAATATTTTATTTCCATTGTAAAAAAATATATATATTGGTAAAAAGGGACTTTTATTTTTATTGCAGAATTGTTATAATGTGATTTGTGTCACTGGGATATTGTTTACTTCATAATGCACCCAACTAGCACATTTTAATTATTTGTTAAAATTTCACCAGAAGATATAAACTAAATTTTTTAAAAAAAAATAATTTTCCTAAATTTATGCAGTTGTTCAAAATTCAAGTATTTTTTTTCTTAAAAAAAAGTAATGTATTTCTAGGGTTAAAAAAGCAATAGTAAACTACATTTCTAAATTGGAGTAATTTTTATTGTCAGAGGAAATTTTAAGATGTGCTTTTCTTCGCTTAATAAGTGAGTTTGAAAAATTTTATATTTTAATCGCCCTTTTAAATAAATTTTGATAGTTAAATATTGTTAGGCATCTAGTTATTTAATGTAGACGAAAACGTTTTTATTTTTTGCTTGATAAATGGTAATTTATATCCGCATTTCGGAAAAAGTTTCGAATGTATAGAAAACTACTTTTCATGGTTTAATAAAATTACAATTATCATGTGCATTACGCCGAAATATATACACACAATTAAAATACTGTAGCAGTAGCATTACTCTATCTTCTCTTTTGGATAATAGATGGCGATACTTGATTAGGAACGAATCCCATAGTGCATTGTGATTGTTATTATAATGAGATAATATGCTGTAAGAGATAAGGTGCGCGTGTCTTGTCTTGTCTTCGTGTTTGTGTTTGTTTTGTGTGAAATGTGAGCATTAAAGAAATGTTCCCGAAAACATGGCTCCTCTTGCTTCCTCTGCACGAATCATAATGATCTTCATTCCAACACAATACTAGAACGTTATTTACTATTAAAGAATCAAATTTCGATTAAAAGTCTTTTTAATTTTTTTTTTTTTTTTTTTTTGAAAATGTAATCGGATTCTTTCAAGTTTGCTTTGACAACTTTCCATTCTTCAAACTCTGGGATGATTCAAGCTCAAGCACTGTGAAAAACGGTACCACCAGCACTTTTTCGGTGTTAAATTTGAAAAATATTAATCAAGTTGTTGAATTTTGTATTGACATTTAAATTCATTATTAATAAAACTAATAAGATTTCTTTTTTCATCCCATCACTTTAAAACAACCAATATATTTTTTTTTCAAAAAACTTAATTCTTCTCTCTCTCCAATTTCCCTCCATTTTCTAAAATTCCTTGCCTAAATATTATCCATTATAATGGTCCTTATGATTCAATTTCGAGGAAGTTTCTTAAATCTTAATTTCTCCATACTTCCTTTTCAGTTTAAAAATAGAAAGATTATCTCTATTAATAATAAAGATTAACAAGTGTATTTCTGCGTCTGTATGTTGACGTTAGATCTAGAGAAATCAAACTTGACTCATATATATTTTGGAGAATAAAAATGTACATCTCTGTAATTTTTTAAAATTTTTAATTGGTTAGAAATTAAATAAGATTTTTTTTTTTACTCGTGATAAATCCCAACAATAATAGTGTACAAAATTAATTTTTACGTAATTTTGAAATTCAAAAAAATTATGCTCTTAACAATAATGATTTTGGGCAATTTTTTTTTGTTTGAATTTTTGCACTTTTTTGGAAAACGATATTTTTTATACAGTTTTTAACAATAGGTTTAATTGTTGCAATCGAATTCAAACCTTTTCCATCAAATATTTGATTGTGTGATTTTTTTTGGTATATTGCCAACTAAGAAAGAAAAATCTACAAAGTTTGCTTGTAGAATCATAAATGGAATTACATTATTGCAATAGACAACATGCAATTTAAAATTGTTGCCCAGATACTCAAGATTTTAATGGCTTTACGGTGCCATGAGACTCGACTTCATTAGAAAGGTTCATATATATAATAAACAAAATAGGTCAAGGTTATTAAAATAACTTGGATTTAATGTTTGTTACAATGAGATTGCAAAAATACTTTGTTGGAAGAATCGTGAACGTCAAGTTTTGCATAAAGGATTTCTTTGTAATGATACACAACCAATATTTCCGTCGCATCGGCTGGTTATTGAAGTCGGCAAGCTAAAAATGAGCAACTTATTGCTTGAAATGAAAAATAATATTCAATAACTGCGACTCGGAATGAATAGTGATTTTTAAGCACAAACCCCTTCCGGTAAAATGACGAGTATAGCTCGTCATCGGTTTTTCATGCCATACAGTACAATGACGATCTTTACACTCCTCATGCAACTGAGGTTACTGTTCAATATAATTATAAATTTGGTTTAAAATTTCTAGTGTACTGAATCCGACAGTACTTTTATTACTTAAGTTGATACCATAAATCACTATCACACATTGTTTACTGTTAGATTGTCATGGTACAAGTCCAAATTATTATTATCTAGTGAATTTCATTCTTATTTAGTGAGAACATTGGTCTTATTAAATTAAAACATGTTTTGAAATAAACACCATAAAGATAAGAGTATTGCAGACTATGAAGAACAAGATGGGTGAAGGGATTCGGAAGAAATAAACATAAGTTTTGTTGATACTGATAATGAATCTAATGATAGTGAAATATTACAAAGAAGTCGAAAACGTATTTAACGACTTAAAAGTGATTTTAATGAATGCTCTGGAGTCATAGAAACGTCATTAGATGAAAGGATTTGGAAGGAAATAGATAATGTGCCTGAAATAAAATAAAAAATAAATACAGGAGTGCCTGGCGCAAATGCGAAAACTATGGGCTAATCCGAAGTCATAAGAGATTTTTGAAGAAACTTTGAATATGAACCTGAGAATTAAATTTATATAAATATCAATAATATAATTTTAATTAAAAAATGTAATAATTATAAAATTAACTTTCTTAAATAAAAATTAAATAGTTATTCCATGAACAGTTTTTCATTATTAAATTTTACTAGAAGTAGTTAATTTAATTAACTACTTTTTAACCTAAGCTTGCTACTATTTGTTGAAGAGCCTTCAATATTGCTTTCACTTTTATATTCATAGCCCCAGCCTTTATAAGACTAGAGAAGGAATTTATTTCATGCTATCACAGGTGTTAATGGTAAAGCAATGCTTTGATTTAAACAGTTCAATTTCTAAGTTCAGTTAATTTGCACATTTTTTTTAAAACATTGAACTGACACAGCTGATTGAGCCTTCCATCCTATAATTCTAACAAAACAAAACCCAATTTCCTAGTAGTAATAAAAAAAAAAATGAGAAACTTAATGTTTGAGTTCTTATGATTGATGTGTTAAAAGAAAAAAACAAAACAACTTATGAATTTATATTTACAAAAAAACAAAGCTTCGAACACACAGGAAGAATTTCAGGAAAATTGAAATATTAAAAAGCTCAACGAATTGTTCTTAATTTATTAATGCATTCATTATGCAAAATATATCTCTGTGTATCAAAAGGGGGAAAAAACTTTTGATGAAATCCCGTTAAATATAACTTTAGACGAATTTTTTTCAATATGCTAATGCGTTTCACTCTGTTGATTAAATAATACGTTGAACTGAATATGTTTCCGCGAAATACATATTAAGTCTTCCGCATTCATTTTTTTTTCATTTTCAGGTAATTAAACTTTCCTTAAAATAAGCAGTAGAATAATCTCAGATTAATTATTTATTAGGTTTGCTAATAGCTTACATATAGCTCCCCTCCTTTTCCTTTTCAAGATGTGCAGTTTTTTGTAATATCTTTGAAATTTTGTAGAGCCAAAGCACTGATTCAACCTATTTTTTTTTTTATTTCCCTTTTTATAAGGATAGAAACGTTGCTTAAAACTTCTTTAAAAATATTTTTTTTAAAGACCAAACTATGTATTTAAAATCTATACTTATAAAAACCTAACGTATGTGGCACAGAAACCACTCTTATTATTTACTGCCGAATGGCAACAATTAAATGTAAACAAATTCTGTGAAAATTTTTCAAACGGCTTCGTCGAAATTTTTTAATAACTGCACTAAACTCAAGATTTCGTTAACTAATGGAGCTCCAAAAGATTATTAGAAATGCTCTGAAGGAGGCCAAGTGTATTGCCAGAAATCCCATTCAATCGAACGAATTCAAATGTAAAAGAAATCAAGAAATAGGCGTCAAACATTAAATTCAATCGTGCGCGAAAATGGTCTAACCGTTGCCAGACGGGTAATCTGTAGGACATAATTATGAAAATTAATAACCAAACTTATTATCTCAAAAAATAAATTTTGCACTTCCTTAAAATTTACAAAATTACTTTTTAATGCTATTAACGTCCTTTTTAACCCTTTTTTGTTTACTTTTAATCAATTCTTTAAATTTAATTTAATACAAAGTCTGTAAAATTTGTATAAATATTATTATTGAATTCAAACTCATTCCTCAAAATATTCAATTGTGTGTGTTGATGTTAAAATTAGGTTTAAAAAAACTGTTTTCTATAAGTATTAATTTAGAAATAGGATTTTTACTACCATTATTATTCCATAATATATACATTTTTTTAGTTTGTACCTTCAGTTATTTTTATAGGATTGATTTAATTAAATTCATAAATTTATAATGCATCAAATGACAAGTTAATACTTTGGACGAAAAGTTTGGTCGCCAAATTCGACTAGTAATAAGGAAAATCAAAGAATAGTCACCCAAACCCGATTAGAGAAATGGGACCAAAGCAGAAAGTTACTGATCCAATTTCGGCAAATTTTGTATTATATGAAAGCTCATGACCTTTAGATATGCTATCGACAATCCTCCTCTACCCTTCATTCCTTCCCCCAGGGGGGGAGGAACCACCTCAGGTCTGTTCTTAATGAGGAAAATCCATTACAGAGCTCCTTAGTTCCAATCAATGTTCGATTTCGAAAATTTGTTTCTTGTGAATGCTTCCTTAGATAAGTAATCATTATCCTCAAGATATCCTTAGATATGTAATCAATGATCCTTAGATAAGTAATCAATGATCCTTAGATAAGTAATCAATGATCCTTAGATAAGTAATCAATGGTCGTTTAGCCACTTCCTTTCCCTTTCGTGAAATATAGCAAAATAGAATTTCGAGCGGGATTTCAATCTCAGCAGCTGGACCGACTTCATCAGCTTGAGAATATTTCCATTTTAAGCACAGAGACCAAATTAGAATGCTTTTTCTTTATTCTGTAGGCATAATTTTAAATAATACCTATCCTTATTATTATTTGCTTACTTTATTTTTTTTTATTTATTTTACTCGTATTTTAATCTCGAAACAAGCTGTTTTAAATGGCAAATTTTGGCAAAGTGAAGTATCATATTGTTTTTATTTACAAATTACTTTCTAGAGAACTAATTTCAGTGCATAGGATGCAAAACCAGTGGATGTGGTCTCCTCAAAAGTTTCTCGCGTACTTTCTAATAAAGGTGTTACCTCCGAGAATGCCTTTCATGGTATTGGCGTAGAATAGTTAGAAATATTAAACCCTGGTTTGATTTTAGTATTTTTACGAAATCTATCGAGTCATCTTTGGGGAGTATTTTTTGCGATTAATCCCTAGCATGTGGTTAACAACTTTTGAAAATCGTTTATGTTTTAGTGCTTTGGTTACAACCGATTGAAACAAAAATTTGACGTAGAATTACTCTTGTAATTACAAAATCTCATACTAAATTTTATATATTTTTTTCTGAAAGTGTAAACCAACAGATGGTCAACCCTTTGTTAAATTTAGTTTAAACTTTAATGGGTGTCTGCATAATAGATGTTAATGCTTTATAGATGCGTTTTTGAATGATCGTTATCACAGTCAGACAAGCATTTTCCAAAAATGTGTTTTTCGAACTCAGGTAGGGCCAGTACTTGGAGGTTTGTCAAAATATCGGGTACGAATTTTTTTACGATTACAATACTTCCTTTATGCCTCGTATATCAGAAAGCAAAAAACAAAAGTAATTTTATGCTGAATCGTTATTAAAATAAAAAAGAAAGAGTTGGAGAATTTTCAAAACTTTCTCGCATACTATCTTATAAAAATGTTATATACCAGAGAACGCTTGTATGGCATTGGTGTACATTAGTTACGAAATATATAACCTTTAGCATAAATTTACTGAATCTATCATGGGATTCTTTTGTGTGTAGCAAGGTTTTTTTTTTGGGGGGGGGGCTTTTAATCCTCACATGCGGTAAATAACATAAGAAAATCGAATTTATTTCTTTGACACGTTTTGAACCAAAATTTGGCAAAAAAACTACAAATGTAGTCACAAAATGACATACCAAATTTGATATATTTAAGTTTTTTCGTTTTTGAGTTATAGCGTTTACAGTTTTCTGAAAATACATGTTACAGCTTCACGCCGATAGATGGCTTATCTGTCGAGTACAAAGTTTTTGTTAATTCTTTTTTGTATCGGAACGTAGAGTGTGTAAGAAAGATTCTGTGACCTAGTCGTGGCATCCAATTGTGAGTGGTGTCCTAATCTGTAACAGTCTACCTGAAGAGGCACAAAAAATGTGTCCGAAAATAAAATGGTGTTCACTAGAAAGAAATGAGTATTAATTGAAGAGAATTACAGTACATATCGATAAAAGATCAACCTTTGCTCAATTTGGCTAAAAATTTTGTAACTGTCTACCCTATAGATATAAAATTTTTGTGACAAATTTCATCCATCCAGCTCTCTTTGCTTTATAGTTATCGTGTTAACTTTTATTTGAATAGCCAGACAAACTTTCTCTGAATGTTTGCTCCAACTTTGGGGGAAAGCTACAAATTTGATGTAAAAACCGTATACCAAATTTCATCTGTCTAGTTCAAAGAGTTTTAGAGTTATCTTTGTCACAGATAGACAAAGGGAAGATATTTTCCAAAATATATATGTTTTTTGTTTTGTTTTTTTAAATCCCAGGTTGGTTTAAAACGTAAAGATTCATTAAAACTTCGAGTTCGAATTTTTTGACGATTACAATTTTTTCTCCATAACTTATATACGAGAAAGTGAAAAAAAAGTAAAACATGTTAAAATAATCTAAATTCTTTTCCATTATAAGGTCAGATTATTTTCAAACAACAAAGTAATGAATTTTAGAATTATAAATCAACCTAATGTAAAACTTTTAAAAGGTAATTAATGAGGAATGTCATTAAAATAACGTTTCAAATTTTAAACGTTACTTGCTTTTAATTTGAATATTCAAAATTAAATTACTTTGAAAATGATAAATAAAACATTTCGATGCCTTGAGCTAGTTTTAAATAAAGTTTTGGGGCATTTAAATTTAGCCTATTTTACTAATTTGTGAAACCCTCCCTGACTTCTTGTAAATACGGGTTATCAAATATAACATTTAAGATTAAAAGTTCCTTAACAAATTTTAAAGCCTAATTTCGATACTAGTAAAGAAATTTATAGGGAAACATTAGAAACCTTTTCTGCACAACTCAGATCAGTAGAATTTAAAAATGTACAAAATTTTTATCCTTAAAGTAAGAATAATTTTTATGAAATAGCAAATATTAGTTAGCTTAAAGGTGAAAGCTCATTTGCTAGTTGTGTATGCATACATAAAATATTCCTTTATATAGCTTTCGTGATTTTATTTTTCATGAAAAATTTTCTGAAATTGAAATTTTTTTTCTCATTATTCAGCAAGATTTTTCTATTGTCTCAATTTTTAAGGTGTTTATGATATGTTTTTGAGGAAGGGTAGAGGCAAAAATAATAAAAATCAACTTTCCAAGATGCTTGAAACCATACTGAAAACTCACATGAAAGACGTCACTTTACTCAACTATAGTTTCATCCTGTTTTGGAGACACATGAGGTTGTCAGGGGGACGGAAAGCGTAATTTTATACCTCAGTCAGACGATAAGGATGGCACCTGAGCCTAATTGCTCAGAAGAAAATCTGAGAGACAGAGAAAAATTATCTTCCTAATTTTTTAATGTTGCTACGAATCTGTAATATGTTTTTCTACCAAATTGGTCTCATCTTTGGAAAGAGAGACATACAAGTATGTTGAATAGGTGAAAGGCAAGGACCCCCGACCTTGGCGGTCTTTCTTGATTTGGTAACGAATTTGGGATAAAAATGAAAATACATGAATTAGGGTTTTCTCTATTAGGAACCGAGGTCTGTAGAACCCTCTAGAAAATCTATGTGGTATCATGTTCAGTTGCAAAAATATACAGAAACTCGAGAGGCTGAAGCCTCTTGGGAGTACTGATCATATTGTAAGCTGTAAAGCCGAGTGCTGTTGTGCTGATGCTATAATTCAATTAGCGATTTGTTTTCTGTTTATATTAGTATATAAAAATATTGTTTTTTATTTACATCTCTTCTGCGCTTTTTTTTTTTTACTTATACTTCACGGTTTTTTTAAAGAATAAAGCGTCATTTCCATTATCCAAGGTATTAGACTCCATTAACGAACAACTATTGGGCAATTTCCGTAATAATTTATATAACTTAGTTAACTTTAACTGGCTTCTCCAACTTTCCCGAAGGCACACGGAAAAATTTGAATGATCAGATCGCCGCGACAGCAACACTGGGGGGAACTATGGTTAAGTCCTACGGGCCATCACCAGCCACGGAACACCCTTTCCCGTGGGATGTACATTCTGTCATCGATAGCAAGTGGCTAATTCCACTATTTCTATACCTACCAGGGTGAAGAGAACCAACCCCCATACCGGAAGTTTCTGGTCCTCATTTCTGAGGTGCCTTCAGTAGGAGAATAGAGCTTATAACAGTTCTGAATTTAGAAGTTGTTCAAAAAAAAAAATAAATTAACTCTTAGTTAATTTTGAAGCTGCAACAGAAGATTTGAAATAGAAGAACTATACTTCTACTAGAAAGCAAGCAAAAACATTCGGTGTCGCCGATTCATATTGAAACTTATTTCGTTGATCTAGTCTAATATTTTGCTTTTTCCTCATCCCAAAAAACCTTTTAGGTCACATCATTCAGTTTTAACCACTTGCAGTGGAAATACATGCCACGTACGTACATCGAGATACTTTTGTTACAAAATCGTCAACGACGAAACTTAAATAAACAACTACCACAAAATAAAAATAATTTTGGCGGCCCGTCGACTGAGATTGCCGAAATACAGTTAACAGGAGTGCAATCTTAGGTCGAAAATTCATCCATTTAGAAAAAGTAAATCTTTATCCGATTTCGATAAGATTTCAGATGCTTTATATGGACTCGCTATGAATTACAGTGGACTACTTTTGGCACGCACACCTGTGAATTTCTTGCCATCGCAAGTGGTTAAAAAGGTGTGCAACAAAATTACAATAACTGCCAATGTTTGACCGCAGTGGCCTGGTGGTAAGGTCTTGACTTCGGAACCGGAGGGTTTGAAGTTGTGTGAGCGGGTCTGGTGCACGTTATTTCCGTTGGGGTCAAATGTCCTTCCGCTGCTGTGGCACGGAAGTTTGGAGAAGCGGGTGCCAACTGAGATGTCGTCCTCGTCATCTGACCGTGGTTCAAAATTACGAGGTACGACCGAAATAGCTCTGCTTTAAAACGGGACGTTAATATATCTAAACTAACTGTAAATCTTTGTTCTGCTATCAAAATAGGATTTATTATAGTTTTTATTTGCTGTGAAACCTTTTTTATAAGAATCATTCGGAGGATAAGTTTTTCACTCAGTTTTCACCAATAGTGTACAATGTGATCTGCACACCAGAAGTTGCACATTTTGGTGTCTCTTCAATTGGGTTTCCATTGTATGCTAAAGAGAATCGAATAAGCATTTATAATCGATAAAGTTTCCGCTAATTCCGCTTACATAGACAGTTAATTCCGCTTACACAGCTCATTGTGCTCTTGAAATACGATGTTCACTTAAGCACAAATAGATCGATCGACCAACCAACAAGTCACCCATTGACGTATTTGGTCCAAAATCCGATAAGCATTAATGAATCTTTTGAAAAAAAAACATATGTCAATTTTCACCCATTTAGTATTCAACTAAATAAATATTTTTTTCTTTTAGGTTATTGTTTTCACTTGCGACCGAAGGTATAGATAAACAATCTATTCTTTGACGATTTCAACCGATAGCTAATACAAATCTATCATTTTCTGAAAGGACAACAATCCGAAATATCTGAATTTGTTTTTCATGAATGGTTGAAATGTACGTTGCTCATAGTGAACAAGCATAATTTTAAATGGGCCGAGTCCATTACAACTCATATGATATGCTCCATTATGTTCTTTTTTTTTCTTTTTGCCTATAACGGTCATATTGCTGGTGAAAAAAAGAATATCACAACAAAATGTAAGATAAATTGCAATTAAATTACATGGACTATCAAGTTTGTAATGAAGCTCTGATGTCATCTGAATTGATTGCGCCTCAAAAACCTTTATTAAGACAAAAAATGACGCAAAATGGTTGAATAAAGTCTATTTATTCACATGATTCATGCCATCACCATGTGCACAGCACCACTTTTATACAGGGCCCATTGCGCATTCTCCTTCAAGTGAAGATATTGTGAAGTCAAATGGCATCTGCATTTATGTTTACTAAGTCACAGTCCTGTCATATTAATGGATTCCATTCCAAAGAAAAGCAGGCGGGTGTAGTCTCTTCGAAACTTTCTCGCACACTCCCTGAAAAGTACCTAATTCTTCTTTCTCCTTTGCGTAAAAATTGTCGACTTTGAGTTAGGCCATGAAGGCCACGAGCGAGCAGACTTTTATTTTCAGATCTCAATATGTACTTCGCAGTATAATAAAGAACATTAAGAATACATTTTAGACGCCTTCTTTTTTTGAAAGATTGTAACGAAAATTTGACAATAAACTACAATTTTAGTAATAACACCATAAACAGTGTGTCCATCACGAAACCCCTTCCAGACAAATGTCCATGTTTACGGCGGGCGTTATACAAACAGATTTCTGTAGGGAATATCCATTTCGAATAGGAGGAATCGGACGGAATTCTGGAGGTTATATATATATATATTTTTTCATAGAGTCAATTTGAAGCGATAAAAAAAGCTGTTGCTTGTTTAGTCATAGTTGCATGTGTCTTTATATTCGCTTGACTTACTTCTTTTATATTTTATTAACCACTTCTTTGGTTAACAGTAACTGCATGTTAATATAACTTTGTTTCGTAAAATAGTATATTCTTTAAAAAATCAATAAATATAAGTTTCGAAAAGTTTCAAACCTATTTAGCAACGAACATTTTACTTTACATAAGAATATAAACAACTTTTTATAAAAATTATGAAATAAATACGATTATTTATATTAATGTTTTAATGTTAAATTAGACAGATTATCTCGTATTTACTCCGGAGAATGTGAAATTAATTACATACATACATTTAAAACAAATGGAATAAAGACAATTTTTTTTGTCATGCATGATTCTACTGTAGATTTCTTAATAATTATTTTTTTCTTGTGCAATCGTTAAACATACAAATAATTATTCAGTTTTTCTATTTGATTTGCATTGTTCTTTGCAAATATATGACAAGAATATCAGATATTTTCAATATTCCGAGTATTCAAATGATTTTCAGCTTAGTGAATTGTTTTTTGAATTTGTTTTCTAAGATTAAATGTAATAATACGAACTATCGCCAATTTGGCGCTAAACGAGCCAATGTAAGAAGAATGAATATCTACATATGCCAAATGAACTCTTCCGAAGTAACATGTTTCTTTAGCAACCTCTTAAACATAGACATTTGTCTGGAAGTGTTCTCGCGGTGGACACACAGTACCAAATTTCATTTATCAAAATCAGTGCGTTTTTTAATTAGCACGTTTATATGCAAAGAAATATGTAGATCTGTAGATGGTTAGTCTATTGATGGATTTAAATCAAAATCCGATACGGATCTACGATCTTAATGATAGTAGAATTCATCAGCTATATACGTTTTGTAATTATTGTATACACTTGTGCTCGGACAGACATTTAATCTTCCTGTGGAGAGATTCCATTCGGAAGTTGATAGAAACCTCCAAATTGAATGTGAAAAATAAATAACAAATTTCATTCATCTAGCTCAAAGAAATCTTGGATTATCGTGTTCACAGGCAGACAAAAATGATTATAAAACTGTCTTTTTCGGACTTAAGAATATCTAAAATGTGAAGATTCATCAAAAGCAAATGGTCGAATTTTTCGAAATTGCAGTATTTTTTATCTATATATTTCGTATGCGAGAAAGTATTGACGTTTGTAATATTATATCTTTTAAAACGCGTATCTAATGTTAGCGCAATGTGAAATAAACAAGTTCAAAAGATATATAGATTGGTAAAAAATAAGTACAATTTTGGAGGTTTTTAAAATAATAATAATAAATATGTAAATTTAGTTTTCAACGAATAATTTTTAAAAAGAGTTAAAATCAGTTTTTCCTCTAATATTTAACATCCTTTCCACCACACATTTTTTTTTGAATGATGCAACCGTATACACTCCAATCAAGGATAATTATTCGACTTCGTTTTGAACTCTTAAGAAAATGTCCTAATTATATTGACAACGCTTAACAGCAGTTTCAAATTAAATTGTTATTGTTTTAAAACAGTGAAATTATTAAAGAATATAAAATGAGCAACATTTAATATTTACTTCGAAGGAAATCTTGTCCAAAGTAATTAGAATTTATTTACGGCAGTGGCAAATAAAGTTTTCTTCTGATTTTGGATTCGAAATTATCGTGTAACCATTAAATTCTCGAAAAAAAAATAAATAAAGAATGAAAAAAATTACTAATTGAAAATTAATTTTTGATATTTATATAATCTCCTCATTGAAACTACGAAATGCACTGAAACTACTACTATAAAATGCAAGTAACGTCCGGGATGCAATTTATTCTTATATGAAACTATTTTAACTATTAAAAAATGGTTATCAGTTTTTAATCTACATTTCTTCTTTAGGGTCAAGATTTCAAAACTGACTAAAAGTGACAGCAAGAAATCACAAAAGGAAGCAGATAAGATAAACAGGAATTGCCACAACGTAAGTTTCCATCTTTTTCATTGACAAATATATATATATATATATTATAGATGTGGATAAAGGTCATATTATTACAGGTAATTTAAAAATTATTAAATCCAGCTCTTTAAGAGAGTTAATGGAAAGAGGAATTAAATTTAGATTAAGAGAAAAAATAAACCATAATGAAATCTCAATTTCTATTGGAAAAGATTTGGATATTTTTATTGCAAAATTATCTAGAAAATACCATTGGCCTGCGGAAGGTTTCGGAGAAAGAAAAGTGAGAATTTTAGAGAAAAAAATTAAAACAAAAATGAATACAGATATTGACAAATCTAAAAAACACGGGATTTTTTTAACAAAACATTAAAAAAAGAAATAAAAACTTTAAAAGAAAAATATATTACAGTAATAGATAAATCAGCAAATAATTTCTGTTTAATTTGTAAATATTATTATAAAGAACTATTAATTAATGAATATAACTCTAATGCACCATATATTTTAAATACGGGGAAAAGAATTAGATAAAAGAATGCTAGCTTTTGTAAAAAACCAAAATTAGGACTTGCTCTCTAAGCTATCCTTATTTGTTCCCAACAGTTAAATTTCATAAAAAAAACCCATTAAAATTCAGATTCGTGACTTGTAGCACTGGCAGTTATAATTACTATACGGGAAAACATTTCTTTAAATGCTTCAAAATTATCCTGGACAAAATCAAAGATGAAGATAACTTTATAATTAATAGAGACAAAAAAGTTTTGGATTTTCTTAAAGATAACAACATCATTAAACTTTACACATATGATTTCGAAAATTTATACACCAATCTGCCTCATGAAGAATTAATAAATGTCTGTACTTTTATATATGACGAATATTTAAATGAAGATGTTATTACTAAAAATAATTGGCTAGAATTATATCATTTTAATATTACCGAAAATTCCGTTTTTAATGGAATTAATTTTTATAAACAAGTAAAGGGCTTTCCAATGGGAACAGCTTTCTCAAGTGCTTTAGCCAATATTTTCCTACATTACTATGAGAAAAAAAATAATTAAGCATAATTTAATAAACGGTTGGAGGTATATTGATAACTTAGTTTTGATAAACTTAGATAATACCAATATTGTGACTAATTGCTATCCAAAAGATTTAATTCTAACAGAAACAAATAAAAATAAACTTGAAGCTTCTTTTCTGGATTTAAAAATCGAAATTGCTAATGATAAAACAATAGTTGGTATCAACGATAAAAGGGATGAATTCAACTTTAAAATAGTAAAACTTTGTGATTATCATTCTAATCTAAACAATAAAATTTTCATTTCTTCACCCTCCAACGATAAAAGGGATGAATTCAACTTTAAAATAGTAAAACTTTGTAATTATCATTCTAATCTAAACAATAAAATTTTCAAAAAAATAATTTTCACACAATTCAACAGGATTAAAATTTCCTATATTGAAGCAACAAATAAACTCATTAAAAATTTAATTAATAATGAATTTTCCAGAGACTACTGGAATATTAATATTTTAATAAAAAAAGAGATGATTTGGGATTAATCATTTGCCTAAAATGAAAATAGACTTTCCGTTACATATTAACTAACTCAATAGATGGCGCTGAGATCCTCCAATTATTTTTACCTTGAATGGCGTTAGCAGAAAAAATTTAGGGCGCGGGAAACAAGAATGAACAAGGGACATCTTTTATAAAAAAATTTTATCTGCTGATTGTACGTTTTTTCCTTTTTGATTTCATAATTGGTTATGAGAGTTATTATATAGTTTATTTTGTGTTATGTTTTTTTTCTTTGCTAATTAGTGGTTGTATTCTTTTAATTTATTGTTTTGTGTCTTTTCTGTAAAAATGGTGTATCTCTTAGGCCTTAATTTCAGGGGATTTTCGGGTCACGAGGGGTCAATACTGTTAGACAAAAGTCTGATTCCTCAAAGAAAAATATCCCTTATTTTGAATCCCTGCTTGAGAGTGATAATTGAGAAAGTTTTCAGGCCGGATTCTCAATTTATTTGATTTAACTTTGATTCTATTTTTCCTTTTAACTTGGTTTTTATTACTAATTGTCTAGATTCATATGTGTTTCAGTAGTAGATGCATTGGCGCTCTCTAAATGCAATGATGCTTTTTCTATTTTTCACTTTTTTAAATTTTTAGTTTGATTCCGAAATTAGTTTCGTTTTCGAAATAATTTGGTTTCTTTTCCGAAATAATTTTAATTTTAGATTGTTTCTATAATAGGTTTTAATTTCATAATGCTTATATTCTTGGTTACTTATATATATATATATATATTCCTTCCATGAAATTTATCTTTGAGAAATTTTTCGATGCATTATGTTTTAAAGCATAATTTATATTTAATTTGAAATTTAAAAATTAATTTTGCCCAATTTTCTTTATTTTCTAATATCAATTAACAATTGAAAATTAAGTTTTTTTGCCATCTAACATGGCTACTGAACTGATTCTATAATTGGTTCTTTCTTTTAATTAAAAATATAATCTTCTGTTTTGCAGAAAAGCTATGATGGATATCTTGTATTTGATTTCTGATGCGAAACCATGTTAAAAATAGCAATTGTTTTTGGTAATATTGCTATTTTTAAATCAAGAATGTCATGGTTTTTAAAAAATATCGTAATGGAAATCTGTCACGATTCCTGTTCTTAAGTGTTGTTATCAGTTTATGAAGATCACCAATTAATTAGCTCTAAAGTTCTTATTGTCATTTTCAAGATAAGGCACGGATTTTTAGTTAGAAAACATTCTTTTCAACATCACTTCCCGTTGGTAGGAAATTAATTCCTGCTTCATCTTATGATATTTGAAGAATTCTGTCACTGTGATTTTAAAGCAAGATTTTCACGTGAGCTAAGATATGATATACATATATAAAGAGCAATCTGGTTGCTTTCTCATCAAACATACAACCACGCTCCACAAATTAAATGAATTATCATTCTACCCATATTACAGAATTTTCTATAGAAGCTAAATTTTTAATTACACATGGCAATTCAGATAAAGAAATGATGAATACTCTGTCATTTAGATGAGCAAATTACGAACATCTGATTGCAAGAAACACGTAAAGATAGTGGCCTAGCGAAAGTAGGTTGCGTCCAGGGCATGTTGTTATTTTTTCCCCTTCCTCTTGAAGAGCTTATAAGCCAGTTAGCAGCTACGAAGCACAGGCAATTGCTTTTGTCTTGTAGTCTTGTTACTCGGCTGCGAACCACAATGTCCCAGGTTCTATCCTCGCTCATTCCAATTCGCAGCACTCTCATTATATTTCTGTTTACAAAAGCAATCTAAGTGCATTAATTTCGTGTTCTCATGGCGTCCCTTAAGAATAAAAACTGAGGCATGTATACCCTTTTTCCCTCGCTGTTACGCCACTAGTAATTCAAAGCAAAAGTTTCTTCTTAATTATTTAAATATTATAAATTGGATTTATGACTATTTTACGCCAATACTAATAAGAAGAACATACTTAATAATAATTACGCATGTTCATTTAAGCCAATAATAACATTTTACTCCATTTCAGTTTTACTGCAATTGTTGTTGCACCTTAAACCATCCGCAAAACAAGGCACTGTTTCTCAACAGGACAAATATTCACTATTTAGCATCCTATCCTGTAACATGATTGCCATGTATTGTTTGTCCTTTAGAGATAAAGGAAAATGCTTTCGCAATATACATTTTAATCACAAGTAGAGAAAGAGGGAATATATAGAGATATGCATCTCTAATAGAGAGAGAACATAAAACTTCCTCGTTTCGCTGATCGAGTACGATTGTAATCCGATTTTAATATCTACTTTAACTGCAACCTTGCCTACGGATATTTATGTCTGTTTGTTTTCGGTTTCCAGCCTGTACTATAGAATGTCTGTGTTACCGTTATGTCACCTCTGAAAAATATGTTTTGTTACTGAATTTCGGAAAATAAGTGAAATGGCTGGAAGCGATAGTGAAGACGAGGTATTGTAGAGCGATGAAAATGTTGGAAATATTAAAATATTTCAAATAGTATTATGATTTTGTTTAAATTTTTGTAGAAAAATATCGATTTTATCTATTTTTCTTTTTTTAACGAACATCTGTTTTCGTGATTAATGGGGCTCAGTTTTGGATACTGTACCCTGAATTTTTTTTTTCATTGAATTCCTTTGTAGTAACTTTATGAAGCAATCGTAAATGAATGATATTTTTACTAAGATATTGTGTTATATTTCAATAATTTTATGATGCATACATTAAAATGTCATCGAATGGAAATATGGCAATACATCAAAGTATTAAGTGTTATGTATATTATTTAAAAAAAATTGTTGACAAACAAGAAGACTGCATAGTTTTCTAGACAAAATTTAAAAAAAAAATCTTCTGTTTAATACTTTTGTATTATATTATTTTTGAAGACTAAAAAAAGTGCAGAATCGGAAATTTCGTATAAACATGAGATAGCAGTTGGTTTTGTATAATTTCTGCTTAAATGTTTTTATCTTAAAATGGTTATTATATAAAGAATAAAAAATATTTCTAAAAAATAAATATAAATAACATTATTTGAACTTTTCAAACATTCTAGGAATGTTTTGAATATTCTAAATATTATTTATATGTTTTTAGAATAGAAAATAATACTTTTTGAATAGAAAATAGAAAATAATACTTTGGATAATAAATAATAGAAAATAATACTTTGGATATTGATAGTTAAAACATTATTCCATTTCCTATTGGAATTTACAGCAAAAATCTGTTATTAAGATTTTATATGCTGTTTTGCAGATAATGATTCATTATTTTCATTGAAAAATTAAGCAATCATTGAAATGTATATTTTTGAATAATTTTTATTATATTTATTTTATTCTTAAAACTATTGATAAAAAAATTGACTGTTTAATTTTTATGTTAAAAAACTGATCTTTTTCAGCCTTTTGAAGATGCATTGGATGGATTGCATATGTAAGTAATATTTTTATTTTATGTGAATCTGTGAAATGAATGTAAATGAGTAAAATTAAAAATCTTGTTTCGTTTCTGTATGCCAATCAATCTACTTAAAAAGAGGAAAACTTGTTTTTACAGTATGTATCCTTAAATTTTAAATTAAAATCTTTTTAAAATATTTTAAAAATTGTTTTTCATTATTTTCTACATTAGTTAATGATGTATTAGTTATAATTTTTTTTTTTTTTGCTGTTATTTTTATACTAGAGTCATTTAGGTAAAATTTGGCAAGAAGTTTGTATTATTTTTTATTTCTAGAGTTTTTGAATTCATGAAATACAGCCTCATTTTTTTTCTTTTTTTTTTAAAAAAATAATATGTAATTAAAAAGGAATTAGGAATCTGGAGATTATTATATAAATATAATATTTATAATCTAAATTCTGTGAAATATTAATTATATTAAGCAAATGCTTATGTGAAATTTTTGACCCAGAAAATCCTTTCAAAACCTTATAACTTAAAAATTTGTTGTAAATTTTGATTGCAATTTGTTAAATAGCTGGACAATTTTTCAAATTATTTACATTTCATAAATTATTTACTTCTTGATTACAGTTCTATCTCTTCAACATGTTTTAATATTCATATTTGAAGTTATAATAAAATGCTTGAAGTAATAAATGAAAAGCCACATGTACATTAAACTGTATATTGATCAAATTAATGATTTAGTTCTTAGTGACTACAGAATACAGCATTTCCAAAATTTAGTCAGCTTAGCTTTAAAACTATTTTTTTAAATTGAAAACCAAAAATATAAGTTACTTTATAAAATTATGTAACGAAACAAATTAATTTTTATCTGATTTAAAGGTATGCTTTTTAACATCACTGAAATTGTTTTTTTTAAAAAAAAAATTGTATGCATACATGTAAGTGATTGCAATATCTTAAGAGATCTAAAATTCTGAGAAATTTTCATTCTATAGTAATGATACTTGATATGGGTTCATAATACTCTTGTTTATATTATGTAAATTATTTTATTAACTTGTGATATTTTTTATAAGCAGTTATTTTTTATTTTTAGTGATGGACTCCCCAGTTTGGATGAATCTATCAAAGAAGCTAAGCTATCTTTAGACTTATTTTTACAGAACAAATTTGCTGCTGCACTTGATAGTTTAGTACCATGGTAAAGATTCAATTTTATTTTCTGGAATATTCCAAATGTTTCTTTTAAACATTTTTTATAAGGATTTTTTTTTAAATACTACTTTTTATTCGGTTTATGTAAAACATTTCTTACTGTCTGTTCATATCATAATTTTATTTTTTATTCTCACTTAACTTTAATCTCCTCTTCACAATACCAGACTGGCAAGTTTAGTTTTGATGCAATTAACTAATACAAATTCAAGACAATAATAAATAATTAGATAGACAAATTATTCTCTTGTAGATTTTTTTTAATAAATTGTATTCTTAGATCAAATGTAATGTGCAGTTACTCTCTATTAAATAAATTGCAGTTACTGCCTATTAAATAAATTAAAGTGCAGTCACTCCCTATTACATAAAAAAAAAAAAAATGCTTAATATATATTGTCATGTGGAAGAACCCAGCTTCAAGGTGTTTCCAAAGATACCCCCCTTTCTTTACATGTTTAGTTCATCATTTACTTTTATAGTTTTAAATGGACTTTTATCATTTATTAACATTTATTACTTGTAATATATATATAATTTATATCAACAAATTTTTTTGTCCTGTATGTATGAGTTTATACAAATGCTGGAATTCTAGCTCTATTTTCTGCTCTATATTTGAATGTGGAAATAATAAAAAATTAAAATTAGCCTCCTTATGATAATTTTATTCTCTTGTCCTATTGCATTTTTGTAAAAAGTAGATTTGATTGTAGAAAGGGGGGAAAAAAGCTAATCTCCCAAAATGTTACCAGAGAGTCAGGTCTTATCTGAAATTACTGGAAAAGAGTGAAAGTAGTTTCCTATTTCTTTATCAAGATACCTCTTTGATTTAGATGTTTTGAAAATTTTGCCTATTCCATAATCTAAAAAATTATTTAACTTTTAATCAATTACCAACTGATGAATATATACTTCCGATTGTAGTATCTCTTTGCATCAAAATGCTAGTCAAATTCTAATTAAAATATAAAAAGAAATGTTAGTAAAATGAGAACAGACTATATTATTTTCTTCTTTTTAATTTATTTTTGTGCTTTTTTGTATAAATTCATATTTTTCTACTTTCACTTGATGTCATCATGGCATATATATATATATATTCAATGACTTAGATCTCTCTAACTTTTATAAGTTAAAAGGCTGCATTATGATCTGAAGCAGATTATCTTCTAGATAAGATATAGAATTTTTTTTTCTAGGTCACATATCAGTTCTTATCATGCATTAGGAAAAGGTACAATGCTTTTCATGCAGGCTTTGCTGACCATGGAAAGTGTAAGTGGTCTTATAATTTAAACCTGTTCATTATATTTAATTTTATAACATATCCTTTCATTCTATATAATTTTATAACATATCCTTTCATTCTATATAATTTTATAACATATCCTTTCATTCTATATAATTTTATAACATATCCTTTCATAATATATAATTTTATAACATATCCTTTCATAATATATAATTTTATAACATATCCTTTCATAATATATAATTTTATAATCTTTCTTTTCATAATATATAATTTTTCAATATTTTTCAGTGCATAAAAAAAAAGAAAATATGTTTTATTCTTAAAAATTATATCTAGGAGTAAATTTTAACACAAGTATGCTTTTATATTTCTACAGAAGGAAATAGAAAAAGCCGCTGAAGCTTTAAAACAAGCTGTGGATGTTTGCCAAAGGAAACGTAAGAAACACACAGTATCAAGGGTTATTAGAAGACCAGATTACAACTTGTATACTGAAGGTATTGATATTTTCTTCCATGAAACTTTTCATTTCACCTCTTTATTGTGTAACTTTTCTCTACTATCTATAGTCTGTGTATTTTCTGTAGGCGATTCAAGGTCACATTTTCTACCGTATTACTTGTACCAGACAATCAATAACGAGGTAGAAAATGTGACTTTTAACCGCCTACAGAAAATACACAGACTATAATAAGATAAACCTGTTGGTCTTGGAAATCGTATGTTGTACATATGCAATTAAGAATCCAGAAGACTTGAGATATTAATGGATTAAATTAAATTTTCATATTAAATAAGAGTCTGTGAATGACATAATCATGGTGGTAAATTTACAAATATCATAATTTGATGCTTGAAGGAGGAGTATGAAATTTCAAAGATTAACATATGTTTAAATATTGTTCTCTTTAAATTTGTCATATAAAATTTCATGAGTTAAATTTTGTTATAGATATTCATTTTTATTATTCATACAGTGTTTTCTTGTTTCAAAATGTTTTATAGAGGAAGTTCATGCTGAATTATGCTATGCTGAATGCTTGTTGTTGACTGCAGTTCTAACTTTTGTTGAAGATCAAAGCTTGGTAAATTTCGTTAGAGGTAGTCTCAGGATCAGAACATGCTACCATTCATACAAGTATGTCATTAATAAATATGAAAAATATTATTTTCATAGCAATTGTTTTTTTTAATATTTTTTATTTCTCAAATTTATCATAGCTGTTACTTAACATTTATTTCTGAAATTGAATCTCTCAAAGAAACAATAAAGGCTAATATACTGATAGGCATTTTATTTTCAATTAAATTATATCAACGGAACTGTAAGATTTAAATATATATCCAACAGCTGTTGTTAATTTTTCTTCTATTTGCTTGATTCTGTTATCTCTGAAGGCATTTTTTTTTTTTTTTTTTTTTTTTGTGTGTGTGTGTGTGTGTGTGTGTTTCTATGAAAGAAGGTAAAACCAGATCATTCACTTTTAGAGAGTCCTGATCATTATTCATAACAAATTTTTTTAACAATAGATCATAATTTCCATTTAAGTGGTCAGCAATAAGTGATAGCAGTCACTAATAGGTGATTATCTGTTACTACAAAAATATTGATTAATAGATGTTTTCATAAGAAAAGTGTGGAGTGCCATTTTTTTGTTCAAACTTTATAGAATCGATTGAATTTATCCTTTATTATTATTTAAGAATAAATAAGTAATAGATATTTTTTAAATATAATACATGATCAAAAAAAAAATGATGTGCACAAGGTTTTTGATGATATATTTAAATATAATGCTCTGTAGTTTCTGTTGATACATTTTCATAAGATGAGAATATTTATGGGAATAAGAAGGTTTTATTTTTTTACTTTTTATTATTTTTTATGTATTTGTGCTGTGCATGAATAAAGCAATTCACCACTTTAATCATCGATTTGGCCTAATGTCAACTAAAAATACAAATTGGAAGAACATATTGTTCATTTAATTCTCAAAGTCATAATATTCTCAAAGATATTGTGGTAATTATGAAATATATTTTAGAACAAAATGTAAAATAGAAAGTCAGTTTTAAAAGCCAATTTTTCTAAATATTATACTCAAATTATGTTTTTAAAAAAATCTGATATTAAATAGATATGGATTGTTTTTGCTATTATATTATTATTAGTTTTTCATAAAATAAATTAATTTTTTAATACATAATAATTTTTTTAATTACAGGGAATGTATGCACATATTGGAAACCAGACGTTGGAGTAATGAGCTCCGTAAAAAACACTTTGAGAGTGGTGTGCGTATGGGTGTTGGCACTTTTAATTTGGTAAAACATATTGCTTTTACACTTTACTTAATTGAAGTACAATATTGAAATCAAATTAATAAAATATATTTTATTTCATTGTGTGTACTTTATTGTTTTATTTCCATATTTATTTAATAGGAAAGCCTGTAGTTCTCAATTAATAAGCTATCTAAGTATGCAAGATTAGTGAATTGGTAATCCTACTGCTGTCATTAAAATGCCAGATGTTCTAATAATGGCCTAAAAGTTTATATAAATAGACTAATTTTAAATCAGTGTGGTTGTTAATGCAAGATATAAGTATTTTTAAATTCTATTTAGATGCTGTCCCAACTTCCTTCAAGAGTTTTGAAACTCTTAGAATTCATAGGATTTTCTGGCAATCGAGTAAGTATACTTATATTTTCAATGCTTTATTTTTTAAGAGAATTGATCCTTATTACCCATGTATATATGCAACGATTATTATCATTTAATAACTTCAGGTTTATACATCTTTTTTAAATATTCATTGCTACTAAATATTAATTTATTTTCATTTTGATGTAAAAAATTTCATACTGAATTCCTAGTCATTATTTGAATAGCAGTGTATATTCAAACAATAAATAGTGCTTGAATATATTTTACTACTCATAAGCATATATTTTTACTTATAGAGCATTGCATAATGCAAATTTATCTCAGATTTTATCATATACACACCATGCAGTATATTGATCATTTTAAAAAAAAATGTAATATGATTTCAAGATTCTCAAAGACTGATTTCTAAAATATCATTCAAACTAGCTTGCATCTGCTCTATGAAATACAACTACTACTACAGGAATCATTATTTTAACTGTGTGTGCAATACTTTCGTTGCACTTCTTGGGTTTCGAAAATGCTTAATCATGCTGATACTTGTAATAAATGTTCTTTTTTAATATAATGAGTTGGATATTGTTCTGTAATTTTTCACTTCTGTTTCTACAAATAATCTCTAAGATTGTTTGCGATGAGGTAATCAATTGAAAAATAAAATGAACATTTTCTTCAGTCATTTGAAAAAATGAGCAGCATTTTATGCATATCATTTATGATGATTTTGCACAAATGTAAAATGTAGATGTTTGATTTTATGTGATTCTGGAATAGAAATTTTTGAGATCAAAATTGACGAAAATAAATTATAAATGTTGTAAATGTCGCATGAAATTTTGAAAAAGAAATGAATATAGTTTTTAATAATTTATTATAAATAATTGTGACTTTAATTCTTAACTATTGTCAATCATGCTATAATTTTAAGAATTAAGTTGCATAGTTATATAGGTTTACTTTAAGGATTTATGGTGTTTATTTTATGAAAAACAATTGTTTTAAATAATGAAACAAGTCTCAAATTTATAATGAAGCAACTAAAAAAATAAATTTTTAATCTTGTGATGTTTAGAAGTTATAACATATACACACTTTCCCCAAAATATAGACAAATCAAAAATGATATTCTAAAAAGTGATATTGAGACTAAAATACCTTTCATGTACTTTCAGAAAGGATTCAGATATATTTTTTAATTGATTTATTTGGTTTTTATTATAATAAACCTTGAGAAATAAGTAAGACAAAAAATTTAAAAATATTAAAAGTCGTCTGTTTTGTAACTATAGACATCATCCGACTTTATTAAAAAATACTATTAATTATATATTTTTATCAGCAGGTGATTATTTATTTATATTTCTTAAAAGTATTTATTGTTTGATTTTCTTACTTTTATTGGTTTTGAGTAATTTTTCAGTTTTTTTATTTACTAACAAATTGAGGCTTTTATAAATTCAACAAAATGCTTAGAGGTTAAGAGATTTTGAAAGAGAAAATCATATCATGAAAGTTTTGGATTTAAAACTTAAAATTAATCATCCAAAGGATCTATCTAGATTTTGAAAATATCTTTTTAAAATGTTTACAGAATTTTGCATGACAAGTGGCTAGTAAAAAAAGGATCTGACCGGCAAAAAATAACATCTGTATGCAGAAAAAAAAAAAAAAAAAATCTAGCATCTTGCATCTGAAAAAAAATGTCCCTGCAACAAATTGCTTGCAAATTTGGAATTCAGGAAAAAAAAGCATTCACAAAAGACTACTGGAATATGAACGAATAACTTTCAAGAAAATGTTGAAGAAACCATGCTTAAAAGTACACCACAAAACTAAATGGCTGTCAACAATATTTAGTGATGAGAAAAAATGATAACTAGATGGCCAAATGGTTATAAATTTTATTGGTATGACTGAAGAAGCGAACCAAAACGTTTCTTTTGGAGACATCAAAGTGGAAGATTTGTATTGACTTTGGTTGGTGTTAGGTTTAATGGGCTAACATGTTTGGCAATTTGTTACAAAAATATGAACTCCCAGGACTATCAGCAAATATTACAGGGCCATTTTATTCCATAGTATAATTTGTTGGGAGAACCAAACTTTTTAATTTAACAAAAGAGGGTGCCTCTTCATGTATCTAACTCGACAAATATATGATTCAACATGATTAATATCAATGTCATGAACTGGCCGTTACTTTATCTGGTTTTAAACCAAATGGAGGACATTTAGTATAAAATGTATAGGAAAGTTGATGCAATATACAATATATTAAAAAAATATTTTATATACCAAGAACCTTGAAGCAGCAATAAATAAGCGTGATATGAATTGTCTCAAGAAATAAGGCAAGACTTGGTACTTTCAATAGAAAATCATGTATTTGAAGTGATTAAAGATAATGGAAAGATGATTGAATATTAATATTTGTAATTATGTTCCTAAACCTTAAATAAAATCCATAAAACAAATATTGTTTATAATTATGGGATACCCTATTTTTTTGTTTTAGTAAACAAATTCAGCACTTGTTGTTTTCCCTAATAAACTTTAATTTGCGTTTCATCTAGTGTTTATAATTATGCAGAAAAAAAAATGAAAAAAATTCCACCCCATTCTTATTTTTATGGTAAATTGTATTGTATTCTATGTTTTTGGGACTGAGTGGGATTCATAAATACTAATTATTGAAAAGTTTTTTGTACTGAAAATAAATACTATAAGTTTAATTTAAAATTTGAAGTTTGATAGTCATATCAAGGGCTTATAATTGTCTATATAAGTGCATTTTTTAAATTAAAAAATAACCCTTACTATTTTTTAATGTATTTTTAGCAATTGGGTCTAAAGGAGCTTGATGATGGTTATGCTATGAAAGAAAGCTTACGTTCACCCCTTTGTGCCCTCATCTTGGTAACATTCCACACTCTTGTCACATATATTTTTGGTAAGTATATTTTTTTGTTTTTTTCTTCTTCTTTATATTTAAAAGTATGTTTGATTAACAGGCTCTTGAAAAGGATGCTGGTATTTTCCGTGACTTCTGTTGTAATTTTTCTTTTAAATTCTGTGAATTGCATCTTTTGGAAATGCCATAATATTGTATTCAGCAGTGACTTATTATAGATATGATAGATATTTTTTTCTTTAAATAATTCCTTAATATGCAAAATAAATTTGTTTTAAAGTGAAATATAAATTTATTTTCCTATTATCTTTATGATTTAACAATAGTAAAGTAAATTTTAGAATGTTATTTTGCATGCCAGCTATATAAAATATATATAATATATATATATATAAACGTTGTTACTGAATATCAGTTTTAAGAAATTTTACTGTAATTATTTAGTTTTCTTTTTTTATTTCTCAAGGTTGTGGAGATGGAGATATTGATGCTTCGGAAGCAATTGTTAATGATATGCTTGTGAGATATCCAGAAGTAAGATGTTCTTCTTTTATAAGCTTAAACTTTATATAAAGCTAAAATTACTGCTATTTTTGAATTCTTTAATTTCAACTTTCTGTAAATTAAAAATGTTTAAAATTTATATGTTGCTAATTACATTTTTAGCTCATTATTTTTCTGTTGAGTTATGAAGTGAAATAGTTTATTTAACAATTACTTAAACATATATTTTTAATTGATTTTCATCCTTAGTTTTGGATAACTGAATTATATGAAGCATAACTTTTAATATCTGTGACTCTTCCCATAGGCAGCTTTATTCATATTTCTTTCTGGCCGTATAAAGCAATTGAGAGGACAAATTGATGATGTAAGTCTCCTTTAAATCTTTTTTCCCTTATGTTCACTCTGAAATTTACTTTAAAAAATTGTATTATAATTTGTAAATACTTTGGAATGATAGATTTTTTTTTTTTATGTTTAACTTTCAATTTTTTTTTTTTTTTGCAGTAAAATGATTAATGCTCTTATAAAATGCAAATTTTCTTAAAATATTGGCATATCCACTTTGGAAATAGTTACTTATTCAGAAATCAGAAGTTTAAATAGACAATTTATGTATGGCTTGTAATTGTAAATACCAAGCATATTCCTCATAACAATTTGAGAATAATGCTAATTTCACCTTCATTATTTGTCTGTCAAAATAGTGAAATTGCATTTTTTGAAAACCATTTTTTTAACAGCTTATAAGTCAATTTCGGTTTTAAAAAAGCATTTAATTCTATTTAGCATTTAATCTATATTTATTTCAAATTCAGATTAAAAACCAATTACTATCATAAATATTGGGATCTGAAGAAAATATGAAATACTACATCGATTTTGACATAAGAGACCATAAAATGTGATTGTTTGGGAATTGTTTCTAAAATGGCATGTCTTTCAACTGTAAACAGTTACAATTCAAAGCATTTTTTTTAAATGCAGAATGTGGAATACTTCTGAGTGCCTTCCTTTTGTTATAACTCCTATTAGTTTTGCAAGATTTGTAAAATAAATGAAATCATTTTTATATCCATAATATGCTTTTCAAATATCATTTTACAAATATTTTGAATATATGAATATCCTTTAGGCTATCAGTACATATCAACTTTCCATCAATGTTCAACAAGAGTGGAAGCAGTTCCACTATCTTTGTTACTGGGAATTGCTGTGGTGTCACTGGTAATATATTATTTCCTTTTATAAATATTCTATTTAAATATTTTCTAAAGAGTATTCACATTTTGATTTTAAATTTATAAGAAATGTGATGATAAACTTCATCTGCCGCATACTATGTACATTGGACATTTTTTGAGAGCTTTTAGTTTGGCTCATAGCTTTTCATTTTGTTTCTGGAATGGCACCTTAAGGCAAGGATAAAAATTTTTCCAAATGCATGCACACATTTCTTCTGGGGCCACTATAATGTTGTTGTACCTGAAATGTTTGTAATAAGGTCTGTTTTCAATGTACATTGTTCTCAATACTATATTATCTATGGCTAACCTGACTAGGCATGGGGACTTACTTGATATCCGTCACTCTACATTCATAGTTTGATTGCATGTTTCTGATAATATGCTTAAGTAATTTAAGTAATGTCATTCAATAATAAGCTTACATTCTTTAGTTTAAAACCTTGAAGGTATAATATCAATTCGGAGGGCAATCATTCGATTAGCTCACAAAAATCCATTCCAAGACAATCAGTAAAAAAATCCTAATCTATTCATGTAATAGAAATTACCTATATTACTAATGATAAAATAAGTAGCCACATTCTATTTCATAATATTACATCATATTTAATGCTTTTATCACATTCCATATTCAATAATATTATTAGTTAGGTAATTTGCTGGCCCATTAGAGCTCAAATTTCTAATTATGATTCTGATAAGATGCTAAATTTTTCTAGTTCAGAATGTTCAAATTTATTGAAATAGCCTACTAATCCACAAAAATATGTAGTCAAAATTGCAGTATTATATTTTATATGCCATGATGGAGCTCAAGAGCATTTTGTTCCAGTGCAATTATAGTAAATTATTATGGGCTACTTTTAAGAATACTTATATTAATATTTCTGAATGCCATTTTGTTCATATCGCCTCATTATGATAAATGAAATCTAAAATTCTCTCGACTGCTTTGATTTTGAAATTCAAAATGAAAGGAGCCAAAAGAATTCAATTTCAGTTGAAAATAATATTTTTTATTTTATTAAATAATTTGTTGAACATATCTTTCTTAATTACTAAGCCTACTTGAATAACACTAACTGAATAACACAGATTGGAAAGAGAAGCCCATTCAAATAATATAGTATGTTATATGTTATTCCATGTAGTCTGGATTTGTATCATGGATAGGCTCATTTCCAATTCAAACATTCTAAATTATAATTCATTCAATTTTTTTCCTTTTTAAATATCCTTTTCATGGTAAAATGACCCATAAGTTCTTTTTTTAAAGTTACCAGTTCAGTGGTAATAGATTTTTTGTATTGTAGTAAAAAGCTTATAAGCCTAATTATCCTCGCTTATAACAATTCGCTACAATGGTGACCTCGGACGATGAACCTTCAACCTTCGTACAGCTGTTGTGGTGCCATCTACCCACAGCAATGCAAAGTCATCAGATTCACTTGATGCAGCAACCCAAAGTCATCAGATTCACCTGGCGCAACTGCATCAGCAACAGTAACCACTCACTCACACACGCTCGCCAAAACGTTTGGCATTACTCAAACGGCGCATTAGACTCAACAGCTAATATATCTCCATTCAACAGCCATATCGTTCGTCTCACGTCTGACTCACTGCTGGGAGAGTACTGTGGTGGAAAGCTTACAAGCCAGATAACAGTTATGAAACACGGGCAATTGCTTTTGTCTTGTGGTCTTGTTACTTGGCTGCAAACCACAGGGTCCCATGTTCTATCCTCGCTCATTACAATCCGCTACAGTATTATATCTGAAGTATGCATATGGCTTTAGATGTTTTAAATCTGCATCTGTGTGAAGTATAATTTACTTCCATGTTCTAATTATTACCGAGACAGTGCTGAAAAAGCTAATACTATCTGTGAGCTTAGGAAATTAATTCCTCTGCATTATAATTTTTATGAACACCATAAAAATAGCATAGGAGCAGAAAAAAAAAATCTGAATGACATTTTTGATCAATGTGAGCAAGATTACCACAAAATGGAAATAACTTATTTTCTAATGGGGCATTTTCAAAAGTATAGATTTGAAAGCAGCCATACTTAACATTTTCAAGGTAAGTAAACAAAAATATGTGCATTTCATTGTCTTATAATGTGTACCCTCAGTGTTTTATATATATATAACTATGCATAATATGTAATTCTATTGGCTGAAATAATTTGTGGCCATCCTGTATAATGGACAGCTAAGGTTAATTGCATTTCAAATATTTTTATTTGAAGCTGAAAATTTGTTTTTTTGCTCAGGAACATTTCTTTTTATTCTTTGTTTCAAAATATTCTATTCTTTATTATCAGCTTTAAGTGTGATTGGAAGGAAGCTTCTGAATGCTCTGATATACTTCGAAATGAGTGTAAGTGGTCACCAGCCATCTACACTTATGTCCATGCATCCATTTTATATATGATGATGGAGGAAGGACATCCAGAATTGAGAGACACCATCACAGATCTTATGGCGTAAGTTTGTTTTGTTTGATGTTTATTCACTTTCAGACATGTGAAAAAGCAATGCAAAATGTTTTATTTTTTAATCTTGTTTTTAAAAATATTTTTCTGTTTTGTAATTGTTAAAAATTATATTTTAATTCCTTTATATTATAAAAATTATCATCTTTAAAATAGGAAAGTACCGAGTTTAAAACAACGATTGGCTGGAAAATCTATTCCACTTGAAAAATATGTTGTAAGGAAATCAAATAAATTTGCATCTCAAGGAGGTCGTCTTATTGTTCCAGCTTTGGTAAGTGGTAAAATTTTCTTTTGGATTTTGTTTCAATTTTTTTCATGTAGTAAAAAAAGTGCTGTTATATATATTAGTAATTTCTACTTTCTTAAAACAAAATAAATTAAAATAATTTGTACTGGTAATTTGAAATATCTGCTTATTTTACAGGAACTTCTTTATATATGGAATAGCTTTCCAATGATTGCAAAATCTCGAGAGCTTACAGAAAATATTCTTTGTCGAGTTAATAATGTATTTTCTACCTTGGAAGATGCCAAAGGTATGAAAAGTTGATTTTCTATATATCCAGCGTATTACAAAAAAAAAAAAAAAAAAATGTTTATTTTGATTATTTGTTACATGAACAGTTATGAAGTTTCAGAGTTTCATTATTCAAATTAATTTACACAATTGTAAATTTTGTCAATTGTAGGAATTGTCGATTGATATTGTTGAAGTGCTATAATAAACTTAATTTTAAATGGATCTGAACATATTTAAATGCATTCTCTTTCAATGGATTTTCTCAAAGTATTGTTTTTTGATTATTTCTGTGCTCTTAATATTATATTTCATGTTTCCCTATGAAAATAAATTAATGTCAGGTTCAGAATGTTGAAGAGAACTCAAAATTTACTCTTTGTTTCATCTGTTCAATAAAATCACATGAAATTACATCTTCAAGTTACAGCAGCTATGAAGAAGGAAAGCTGTTTATTCTCAAATGTCTCTTGGATGCATAGCATGACACTTTTTGTATTCAAATGAACATCATGTGTACTCACTTTCTCAAAGAAAGATAAGTTAATTCACTTATTGACAAACTGTCCTACACATTTCTGTTGCCAAATAATTAATTTAACTAATAACTGCAATTTTGATTACTGATTATTTATTAGTGTGAAAGTGTTTTAATATTTAAAAAAAGGATAATTGTGGAAATTAAATAAGAATCATGAAACTTTTCATGTTGACTAGATTCTGCCTTAAATTTATTATTTTGTTATAAAACTGTGATGTATGTTTTTCATTATCTGTGTGTTAATAATTCAAAGTGTATATATATATATATATATATATTAGTATTTTCTATGTAAGGAAGATACATTATTCCTTAAATTTTCTTGCCATTAATAGATATTATATTCAAATTAATACATTGTTGATTAGCTTAAAAATAAAGATATCACAAAGTTAAAGAATTAATAATCATTTTTTCAGCAATAACAAGAAGAAAAAAAATCTCATTAAGCGGACTAAAAAAAATAAATATTTTTACCCTTCACAAATATTAATGCTTATTAATTTGAAACAAGAAACTTCACTCAGATAAATATTAAAATAATTACATTCTAAAATTGTTTGTTTTCAAATGGAAAATAAATGAGCTTAAAATTGATTACTAATCATCAGTTCTAAATCATTTGATAATTAAGTTAATCAAATAATACTTAAAGGTCAAATTTAAGAAACAAAAATTCATTATTCATTTGTATGCATTTTTCTCCTTTATTCTTAGATATTGAGAACAGACCTCTTGATGATTACTGCCTCATTTTGCTGCTGAGAGGTGTGTGTTACACAAGTTTAAACAGACATATGCAGGCAGAAGATTGCTTTAGGGAAATAATTTCCTGGTGAGATTTTTCTAAGTGTTTTTCATTAAAGCTTCATGATTTATGATTTCTTTAATTGTGGGCTTTTGCTTAAATAAATGCATTTGTGTGATTATGATTCTAATATGATGATAAATGAAAAGATTGAAGATTTTGCCTCTTCTTATCAATATAGTCTGCTTTTTTTTCTGTTATTTACATGGGAGTATATAACTTTGAAGGAAATAAATTGCATTTAATTAGTTTTAATAATCTTGATTTTTCATATGAAAGTACTTATATTGAACTCAGAATTCGTCTAAATAGTTGCAGAAAGCTGAGACCACTGTTTGCTATAATAATAAATGCAAAGAAAAATGAATACTCAAATCATTTATAAAATAATTTTTCATCATGTTTTATTTTCAGTCTTTATAAATAAGTATTTTCTACCTTTTGTTGCATGAAATATTACACTTTATTTCATATTGATTAATATAAAATTTCATAAATAATGATTGATTTATGTCTTTTTTACAATATGATTAAGATTAAAACTAATAAAAAGAAACAAAAAATAGTTTATCTCAAAAAGCTTTCATTCTAATGAGATGAAAAGTGCAAAGTGTGATTGTATTCATAAATGAAAACTTTTAATTTACAAATAGTATATGCAGATAAAATTTTATCTCTGTTGATATAAATAATTGTAACATATTCTTTTCTCAATATATTGAAATTTTCTTACTTTAGATTCTAGGACTTGCCATTAAAAAAATTGTTATAATTCTTCTTTGACCATTAATCATTTCTTTCTTTTGATTTCATTTGTTTGATCATTTCATTTCTTATATTTATGTTTCAAATGTTTAAAAATTGCTATGTAATAATATTTTAATATCAAAATAATGGGCCAAAATATTATCATCATATTTATTTATTTCCTTAAAAACTGACAACTTCCTCACTCTTATTTTATATTCCGTTTTGATTACTTATTTATTAATATTGCCTTGTAATTTTTAGCGAGAAGAGAATCAAAGAAGACATCTATTTGGTACCTTTTGCTATGAGTGAGTTAGCTCAGATAAAAATCAAACATTCTAAACCAGTGGAAGCTAAAGAATTGTTGGAGCCTGCAAGGTATATTTTTAGTATATTTATAATATGAATTTCAGACTTTAACTGTGCAATCAGTTCAGTGTTGAAATTTAAGGTTTTTATTCATGATTCAAAGTAATAATGAAAAAAGAAAAGTCTTACAGATACTAATTTTTATAATTAAAAATCTCTCTATATACAAGGAAAGTTTTGAAAAAAAGTTGTGCTTAAAAAGGTTTTGTACAAATAATATATTATGCAAATTACTAGTTTTGAAATTCCTAATTGTGCTTTTGACTGTTATGCTTTCTTAATCCAAAGATTATTTGAAACAAATTTCTTCTAATCAGAAAATTATTATTAAATTAAGGTTTCACAAGACTAGTTTATATATTTTATTACTTTAGCTTAAGAGGTTAAAAAAATGAGAAGATATATTGATGTGAAAGCATTTTTTATCAGAATATTAGAAAAATTAATACCTGTTTTATTCATACAAGTTCAAGTAATGGTTTATGAGTTCATAAATTCCTTTTTGTTGAACCAAAAATGAAGCTAATAACTCCTTTTGTTTGAAAATTTCACAGACTGACAACTGTAGTTTATGGTAATTTTTCTATTCTTCTAGGTTGAAATTATTTTCATTTTTTTAAAGACAAATTTGGGAAGATATTTATGCTAATCAAATTACTTTGATTAAAGATACTTCGGTTCAAAAATTATTTTGGTTAAATGTACAGTAAAGGACTTTGTGTATTTATTTAACATCAATATTGTTAATATTAATTCATTTTTTTGATGATCTATCATTTGATGCAGATCTTATGCTTATAAATTTTTTATTGCAACTTGTATTCTTTAGATGAAAAATATTTCAGTTATACTGGATTTCAGTATGCTATGACATTTTAAAACGAAATCATTAAGATGATTCTGGCTATTCTTCATGGATATTATAGTAGATTCTTAGGATGAGATAATAGGATTTTACTGTCTCTGGTTGAAGACTGTTTTCAAAGATATCAAATTATTATATTTTATATCAAATTTTTTGAAATTCAATTATCTATTTACAAAAATAAAATATGAAAAACTTGAAAATGAAGAATTCTTTAAATAATATTAAAAGTTAAAATTATGGAAATATAAATTTACAAAAACTGTGTTTGAAATGCCATGCTAAACATGCAAGAATATTTTGAATAGTTTTTCATGTATCTTGATTAAAATTTATCCAAATTTTTGGTTTTTACGAGCACGCACATATTTTTTATTATTCTTATTGCAGGCACAATTATCACAGATATCCATTGGAGACCATTTTGCATTTCCGTGTCCATTCTATTCTACATCAATTGCGTGCCAAAGGTCATGTGATTCCCACCCCTTCTCCAAAACTCACCCCCTTTCACTCTCCTGATCCGTCACCCAGCCGAGGAGAGGATATCCCAGAATTCCCTTACCTGAAAGAGAGTCCTACCACAGTCCCCAAGCGTACTCTTCTGCATCCACCTTCAGACTTAGGATCTTGTGTGTCCCTGCCTTGAGCAAAAGACCTCTTCATGCACTTGGATGGAAGATAACTTATTTTTGTCTATTGATAGATCTTACAAAAGTATTTTATATTTTAAAGAACAGAGCATCAAGTTAGATTAATTATTGAGTACCGGTTTTATGTTTTGTTCTGAATCATATGTAAACTTGAAAAAAAAAAGCATTTATTTTATTATTTCTATGCAGCTCATAGATTTGAAGTTGTTGGACTTAATCATATGTGCAGATTCTGTTAAACCAGACATGATTTTAAAAATAATGTTCTAAAAAAGTTTTATAATTTTAATTTAAATTATCTCATTTTATCATGTGATTATAAAGTATTGGCTTTTTTTGTTATTTATATTAAGTTTTTTCTTTGCTTTTTGAATCAGAGATGATCCAAAGGAAGAGTACTTAAAAATTCAAGTATGTTTTTTTTTTGTTTTGATACTAAATAAAAAAGTTGTTATATTTTGTGTAAAAATTAAAACCAAAATGTATTACCAAAGAATTAGATATGTCTGTGATAAAAGTAATGAAACATTTAAATTTTTATTTATTAATGTTGGGTTCCTATTTATTTTATTAAAATGATTCTGCAAGAATCAGTTTATTATTCAAAAGAAATATATTTTTAATTTTGATTTTATTATATACATATATAAAGTGATTTACTTTTCAGATGAATTTCAATATTCATTATTCTATAACGTACTAATGAATGAAATTCATTGACTTTATCCTGTGTATTGATAATTTTTTTTTATTATAACAGTCATCTGTTGTATCGCTCTTTTGGTTATTCTTTTATGACATTATTGTGAATTCTTGCAATAATTATATATATTTTTTCTTTACATTTGGTTAAAATCTTTTATTTTGTAATTATTGTTCAGGATTGTGGATTTCAGAATCTTTGTTATTTGAGTTCTGCACTAATAAAAATTATATAAAAGATGCTCTAGGTTGATAATTATCAAAAGTTTTGAATAACTGCAGTTGATGCTGCTTTCTTTTTCTTTTTTTTCTGGTTACTTTGTTTTCTTTTGTATGAAATCTTTATATTCATTATCTATTCATATATGTATTACTATTTTTTATTTTAAAAATGCCTACTTTTCTATAATAGTTTCTATTGTAACGTATTGCATTCTTTTAGAAATAATACACTATTTTTAAGGAAATATTAATAATGCTTGGAATTTAGAATCAGTATTAGTTTCTATATTCTAATAATCTTTATAGAACACTGCATTGTAGACATTTAACTTTCAAACTTCTTTGTACTTAGAGAGGAGTCAAAAATGAGTAGTGGCTATTGGCCATGAAACTAACGACAACACTTAATTTCTATATAGTAAATTTTGGTGTAATTATTATTATATGATATACATTCAAAGTAGTTTAAATGTATTTGTAATCTTTTTACAAGTTGATATGTTGACATAGATAAACCTGGTGTGGTATGAACGATTGGAATTTTTGCTATTGTATGAAGTACTGAATTGTAAAGAACAAAGTTAGAAGCTTAGTTTTAAATTTGAAATTGTGATCCAAAGTATTTTTTTAGGGGAAGAGAGAGGACTTATAAATCCATTGCATTATGAAAGTGTTTTATTGTAAACTATTTAAAGGTATTTTGGTACAGCAATATATATATATAATAACATATTTTAATTGCAAAAAGTAATTAATTTAATAAATTTAATTTTTGAAAATATTATTCAGTATTAAATGTGCAATTACACTAGATCTTATTTTGGACGCACAAGAAGATGCTTATTTTCATTCTATTTTGATTAACCATTTCATATTTTGAAATATAGTTACTTCATTTTTTTTTTTGACATTGATAAAATCACTCAAATTTCAAATTATTATTTTTAAAAAGCTTTTGATCATGTTATATTATCTTTTTGTTTAATATTTTCTTGTTAAAAACACAAAATTAAACAAAAAGGTTGAGTTTAAGATTTGTTTGTTCTTTGAATTGTGTTGAGTCTGATTTCTAAGCAAATGGATTCTCAGAAAGTTATGGATATGCTAGTCATCTATATGTATATACACTTTTCATTGTTTATACAGTATTATAGTTTAATTTTTAATATGGAATAGGTGATTTTTCTGACTATATTATTCTAGAATGATGTTTATACCAAAGAGTGTATCTTTCTTTCTTTTTTTCATTATTAGATTAGTATTGTAGATGTTTTTGTTTGCACTGTAACATAATATATGCCAACATTCTCACATTTTCAAATCTAACGAAAAAAACCGAGCTTGTATTAATAATTTTAACATTACCATAACCATTATCCCTCCAAAAGCAATTTATTGCAATCAACAAATAAAAATTTTAATTATGTATTAGAGAAATTATATTTTTTGTTATATTATATGTGTTTAGTATATTTAGTTTAACATTTTCTTGAATTCTTATAATTTCTTAT
This sequence comes from Argiope bruennichi, assembly GCF_947563725.1. Lineage (NCBI taxonomy): Eukaryota > Metazoa > Arthropoda > Arachnida > Araneae > Araneidae > Argiope > Argiope bruennichi. Next base: position 21,722,548 of record NC_079152.1, on the reverse strand, counting down.
TTTTTAAATATTTAGCTATGATTTTTAATTGTTGTGATTAATTTCAAATCACAGTTTTAATCTTTCTAATTAGATTTTAATTTTATAGTTTTAAATGTAGAAATAACATTACTTTATTTATTGAGCATACTATAGTTTTATTCTAGAGAATTAACTAAATGCTTTGATATTCATAAATAAAATATTGTTACATTTTTGAATTAATATGCTTGCACATCATTTTAAATTTCTGTAAAAAATATAATACATGATATTTTAATATCAGAGACTAAAATTAAAAGAACAAATTATTTACATAAAGATTTTATTAACATTATAGAAATTGTATAAGAATGTGTGTGAAATATTGCTATATTTAACAAAAAATTCCTATATAATTGTGTTGATAATTGCAAAATTCTGTTTTCATTGTACTATTTAGTTGTTCATACATGATAAATTCAGTATCAGCAAATTTGAATGGGTTGTAATTTTGATCCGGCTAATTTTATTATACTTTAATATTCTTTTTTGTTACTTCTCAAATGAATCTCAAGTTTCACTAGTATTCTAAAATACCTTACTCTATAACATTTGTTTACAGCAGTATTTTTATATACATTATACAGAAGTACTAAGTTTATAAAATTTCGCTATTTAGTTGAGTTATTATTGTTGGAAATTATTTTACAAAAATTTCTGAGAGTTTCAACAGGTACATTTCAATCCATAGTTTTTAGTATTTTTTCTCTTTATGTAGATTAATAATGTTCATAACACACACACATATATATGAACAATGCATGATAGTCATAAGAAATATTTTAATTTTATGTTCATTTCTGTAATAATTATAACTGATTTTCTTCTTTTTTTTTTTTTTACTTTCATCATTATCAGCTTCATCTGACATGTTTCTAACAATTTTATGTTTTCATTCTATATTTTAGCAATATTCAAAATAATAAATATGTATTAAGAAATTATAATTAACAACAAAATTTTAAATATTACAATTTTTATAATTCTCAATTTGAGACAATCTTTCATTTTTGAAGTGAATAATTATAAAGTGCTTTGAAAAGGATTGTATGATAATGATTGACAAATTATATTTCCATATAAAATACAGTAAACAGGTACTGAAAAATTATTTAAGAAAAACAGACAGAAAATATATATTACAGTGTACAAATATTTAATATGTTTATAAATATTGTATTTGAATCTATATCTTTTGTGTATATTTTTCAAAGAAATTATAACTACACTTAATATGTAAGTATTGTTAATGGAGGGTAATATTTTGTTAAAGACCCTTCCAGAATATATTTTTAAGATCTAATTTCAATTTATGCCTGGTGAGGTAGTTGAAATAGTTTCAAAGAATTCTCATGGATTATTGTCTTTTGCATTTATGTATGAACTATATTTTTGAACTTACGAAATCTCATTTACTTTTCAGAATGGTTTAAAGTGTTTTATTAGCCTATCATTTTAAAATAATAAATTTATTCATTACACTCTTTCATTTTTGTTAGTCGATCATATAGTTTATTTCAGTAGTATTATGTTTTTTTTTGAATATCTGTGTACAAATTCTTTTACTTTTTTAAGTCCATTTTTTTTTTCTGGAATTTTGTAATCGAACAAATCATTTAAAAAAATAATATTTGTGAAAAACCATTGATATAAATATCTATTACTGTTTACAAATGTATATGTTTATAAATAGTGTCTAAAACTTTGCATCTATTACTTAGTTTTTGTGTATATTTGTGTATACATGTATATGTATGTTAATGGGAAATTTATGTTTATTTTATTTATATTATTGAAGTTTTTTTTGATTGCATGCATTTAATATTTTATGGATTATCAATAAAGGTTAAAAATTATGCAGTTTTTCTTTTAATGGTTTTTGCATGGACATGAAGCCATTTTGCCAAATGGTAACTACTTGATTAAAAGTGCTTTCAAGTTTTTACACTATTTTGCTGCTGAAATATTTCAACTTAATTTCTTAAGTGGGGGGAGGGGACTATTTAAATTCTGTAAATTGAATTGTGGATAAGCATACAAATATTATTCAGGGTCCGCTGTGGCCTGGTGGTAAGGTCTCGGTTTCGGAACCCTCCGGTTCCGAAGCCTAGACCCGATTCCGCCGAATATCAGTCGTGTAAGGGGGTCTGTTGCATGACCAAATGCCCTCCCGCTGGTGTGGAGAGGGGGGGTGGGTGCCAGCTCAGGTGTCGTCCTCGTCATCTGACCGCGGTTTAAAAGTACGAGATCCGTCCCAAAATAGCCTTAGTATTGCTTTAAACGGGACTTTAATATAACTAAACTAAATCAAATATTATTCAAGGTATTCTTTTTAAGTAATACTTTTTAATTAACTTAGTTCATTTTTTATTGATGTAAAAAATATCATTTGTGATATATTGGCAGGTAAACCTAAATAGAACTGCATTGTATCTTTTGAGAATTCGATAATATCATAAAATATATTTTTTGACTTTCATAATAGAGAAACTAACTTTTTCCATTCAAGCTGTCCTTTTAAAAATCGTTTGGATTTTTTTTTTTTCTTGTTTGGTCTTGTATTGTTCTAAAATGCCGGATTTTATCATACCAACAAGTTTTGAAAATTTGTTTTTAAATAATGTTTAAAAGTCTTTAAATTTTTGTACGTTTACTTGTCCAATGTGTAAACCAAACAGTCCTTTTATTTAAGGTTTTCATGTTTTTATAAAAATCCCTCTCCGCTCCTTTAAAGTGGCGTGTATTTTGTGAATGTCCTTACACATGACCTTATTAGTAATGTACGATATCTCTGGAATATCGTTCGATATTCTGAATGCTGCACAATACTGTGAGAATATCATATTAATATTTTTTAGTATTTTTGTGGCAACATTTTGTGACTTTCCAGCAACAGATTTGCAAGTAAGCCATTCTGTATTAAAAGTATTTACAAAAGGAATTTTAGAAATATATCACCTATTTTGGGCTGTATGTTTCTCTCAAGGATGTTAAAAACGTGATCCCTAGAAAGGGTTCGCAAATTTTATTAGAAAGAGACAATGACGTGTGAGAAAAGAAGGAGTAAGCTCGCTATTCCTATGCATTTCTTTCCAGTCACTTCCAAGTGTTATCTTCTGACCTTGGCTCGTCTGAAAGACAAAGACAAAGTTTTAGATCACTTCAGATATGTACTAATATTGGTTGATTCAAAATTCAATTTATAAACTACTGAAGGTGGTATAAAGGATTAAAATAGGCTAAAGTCACGTAGGGATATTTGATCGGAAATGCTACGAGATAAAAGATCGACAAAAACGATAAATTGTTAAAAGGTGAAATCTTATTTCGTTGAACACTTCCTGCATCCAGTTTCACCAGGACACCTGAGCAAAACTGGAGCCTTGTAGTAAGTTGAGCTGTGGGAATTGAAACAGATTTCATACAACAAAATAAGAATTTATTACATTTTACTGTTTATTACTTTCGCTTATTTTTAGCTTATTTATATGAACGCCTAGTTTTAAAGCAACACTAGGGTTATTTTGGAACGTGCCTCGTATTTCTGAGCAGCGGTCAGATGACGAGGACGACATCTGAGCCGGACAACCTCCTATCCAAATTTCTACACCACACCAAAGGGAGGGACATTTGGCTCCGACAGATTAAACGTGCGCCAAACCCTCTTACACTACTGGGTATTGGGTTTCGAAGGCAAAACCTTACCATCAGGCCACCGCGGCCTTCTTTATTACATTTGACAAATAGGTAAAATTAACATTTAAAAAATGAAAATCATAATAAAATTGTAAATATGTTATTATCTCATATACATGGTGTTTCAAAACTCATTGGCAAAAATTTAATGGGTGATAGAAAACATCTGAACAAGCAATTTTCACCATACAACGCATGGACGGAGAGCAAGCAGAGAACCGCTAGATGGCTCTGTAATGGAAAGCATAATGCGCGAGTTTTCTTACACATCGTCATTTCTACCGTGGATTTCAGAAGGTATGGCGACGTAAGCAGTAATCAGGAAAAGGCGAACATGCATTTTATGTTTGGTCTGTTCAATAAGAATGCTTGGACGGCGCAAGACTGTACTGAAAATATTCCACTGAAAATAAGACTGAAAAATATTCCAGCAATTGCATCGGTGCCTATGTGAAACGAGATCCTTTGTCACCGGCATGCATGATAAAGGGCGTGGCAGAAGTGTGCAGACACCACAAGTTGTAGATGACATTCTACAAAGAGTGGAAAATCGTCCGGATATTAGCCCGCGAGAGGTTTCCTGCGCCGTAAGTGTGCCTCACTCGACTGTTTGACGAGTAATACAGAACGAAAGATTACAATCCTACCATGCACAGAAAGTACAAGTCTTGATACCTGCAGATTATGCTTTACGTGTCGAGTTTGCACATTGGTTTTTGCAAAGCTAGCAGCGCAGCCTCATGTGTTATTCACGGATGAATGTACCTTTACTCGTGAAGGCATTTCTAATACGCACAACCTTCATGCGTGGGCATTTAGTAATCCGTACGTCACACATCCCCATGCATATCAGAAGCGTTTCAGTGTAAATGCTTGGGCTGGAATTGTAGGTGACCATTTGGTCGGCCCATACCTTCTGCCATTCCGACTTGACGGCAGAACATATCTCACATTTTTACAACAGGTGTTGTCAGAGTTACTTCAATCTGTTTCAGCCAACATACAAGCTCGTATGTGGTTCCAGCACCACGAAGCACCACCCCATTTCAGCTTGGATGTGTGGAGCACTTTAGACGCTAAATTCCCTGGGCGATGGATTGGTCGGGATGGTCCCACACCTTGGCGCTACGCTCATGCGACCTCTCCTGTCTGAATTTTTTTTGTGGGACCATTTGAAAAGTCTCGTCGATGAAAGCCCCATCGTCTCCGAAGAAGACCTAGTTGTTAGGATTTCTGTTGCTGCCGGTGTCGTCCTAGAAATGCCGGCTGTGTTTGAAAAAGTGCGCCGCTCACTACGGCGTAGGTGTAACGCCTGCATTACCGCAGGCAGTCGCTTTTTTGAGCAGTTTCTATAATTTTGCCATACAAGTTGTCAATAAAATTATTTAGTACCTCCTCTCTACGTATGGTGTTTCGTTCTTTCATGTGACAGTAGCGGATACCTCTTAGCGGTTCACTGCTTGCTCTCCGCTCATGCATTGTTTAGTGAAAATTGCTTGTTTGTTTAGATGTTTCCTATTACAGGCTTTTTAGAAAATTTATTGATACAATTTATCCTCTTTTAGTTGTTTGGCTAATTCATAATTGAAATGGCAGAAATGTCAATCATTCTTGTATAATAAGTATCTCAAGTAATTCTTTAAATTTAAATTTCAGTCTTGAAAAGTATATTTCTGAGGTGCGACGGTAAATGGTAAGACAAATATAATTTTCAAAACAGAAGCAAGTTTTACTTAAAAATTCAAATACTTATAAATGAATATTGTAGTTTTTATATTATTGAGATCTTGGAAGCCGAGACTCGACGATAAATTTTGATTTCACTAATTCTTGAAAAGTCAAATTTAAATCTTTGCAGCAATTAGATCGTCTTCATCTGCTTATTAAAACAATTGTGCGACATTTCCTACTCGTAAAAGTAATATCTTTGACTAAGAGAAGAATATAAGCTTGGGGATTAATTGTCTTTATCCCTTTAACTGTTATGAGCGAGTATATATGCATCCAGCAAAAACCATTAGTGTGACGTATAGACATAATGTGTACCCGGCGCAAGTCATTAGTTCAGATCTCAACGATTGATACTTCCGACCACACAGTGCTCACACGAAGCGCTTTAATTTAAGTCGTTAGTGGAACTGGAAATTACAAAGGGCGAGCTCAGGAATCAGGGGGGGGGGACTTTTCTTGAAATATGATGTGGATGATGAGGGCCGCAGTGTCCTGATGGTAAGCTCTCGGCTTCGAAACCGAAGGGTTTCAGGCTCGTTACCCGGTTCCACTGAAGAAACGTCGTGTAAGCGGCTCTGGTGTACAACAAATCCGTCGGGGCTAAACGTCCTCCTGCTGGAGGACGTTTAGCCCTGATTCTTAGGCTTGACTCTTCAACCTTCCGTAAGGAAGTTTGAAGAGGGTGATGCCAGCTCAGGTGTCATCCTCGTCATCTGACTAGGATTCAAAAAGTCCGTCCCAAAACGGCCCTAGTGTTGCTTTAAAACGGGATGTTAATATAACTAAACTCTTATTATTTGTCTTAAGGTATTTCATATTATATCAGCATTTTTTACCTTATTTTGGATTGGTTTCAAGAAAGTGAAATATGCAAAAATTGGAAGAAAATGTTTAAATTTAGGGCTATTTAGATTAAAGAATAAAGCAAAGCAATTTTCCTTTCTTAAAATTGGTTAATGGGACCTTTGAAAAAACATTGTTCGCACCTGCTTTGAGTTGGTTTTGTGTCACAAAAGCTGCTTAAAATTCTTACCATTCAAAATCATATATTATTCACAGATATGGCTGCAGACTTTGTCACCAATATGGATCGGAAGTGGTCTCATCAAAATTTTCTCGAATATTCTCTAATAAACCTGTCATGCCAGAGAATTCCTTGCAAAGTATAACGTATAATAGTTGCGGAATATTAACATTTGGTGTAAATTTAGTATTCTTGCTGAATCTATTGTATCATCCTTGAAGAGTTATTTGGTGATTAAACCCTGATATGCGGTTAATAACATCCGGAAATCAAATCTATATAGTAGATGTGTTTTCTGAATCGACTGAAACAAAGATTTGTTCAAAAACTGCACAAGTTACAAAATCCCTCACCAAATTTAATATACAAGTATTTAACTCATTGCGTTTTTGAGATATCGCCTTATATGTTTCTGAAAGTACAAACAGATAGACGGACAACCCCTCAAAATTTAGTAGGTGCCTACACTATAGATGCTACATGTGTGTGCTGAATTTCATCCATCCAGTTCCCTTCGTTTTGTAGTTATCGTATTAACTTATATTCAAACGGCCGGACAGACAGACTTCCTCTGAACGGATTCTACTCAAAGTTTGATAGAAATCCAAAAATTTGGTGTAAAGACCATATACCACTTCATCCATCTAACTCAAAGCGTTTTTCAGTTATCTTTGTCACAGACGGTCATTTACCAAAAACTGTGTTTTTCGAAATCAGGCAAGTCTAAAATGTGGAGATTCGTCAAAATCTCGAGTTCTAATTTTTTGACGATTACTGTATTTTTACTATACTACGTATACGAGAAAGTAAAAAACAAGAAGAATAATTTTCCTATTAACCTCAATACTGATTTTTTAAAAAATTTCTTTCGCTTATTGAATTGTACATTCACTTCAACAATTTAGTAAGAAATGAAAATTAAAAATAATCGATAAATAAAATTTAATTAAAGAATTTAATTAAATTACGCTTTACAGTTGAAAGTATTAATAAAACAGTCAGTGTTATTTTTAAAGTGAACTTATGAAGAAATAATATTTATCCTTTTGCAATTCTGACTGAATTATTTTATTGCAATAAAAATCGTCTGCTTACGAATTTTGTCAGAACAGAAACCAAAAACATCTGCTCGAGCGTTTTGAATCGTTTGTGTTTATTTCACAGTTTTTTATTTTAATATTTTCTTAGAATTCTAATAGAATTCTTTGCGATTTGTTATTCTCTTTCTGGATTTCCCGTGATTATTGATGAGGTTGAGAGTGTGTATTTATTCGATGTCTGATGATAGTGATAATCAGAAATGTTATGATCACAAATATTATGATGGATATTTCATTTGACAATTCAATGTCTGCATTTCGAAGAATATACACTGACGACGTTTGCACCACTAAAAAGTTCCGCTGCCTTTTTTAATGGAAATTCCTAAATCGTTCTATGCTAAAATGAAGAATTAGTTGAACGAAGTAAGTACATTTATTCCTTCAAATTGTTTCTTAAGAAGAATATATATCTGCCAGAAAATGTTTGCGTACAAACTCACAGTAAATATTCTATAGAGAATAAAAATACATTATAGTGACAATATTAATTTAATTTTTGCTTAAAGTAATTCTTGAACAATTCATTAAATATCAATAACAATTTCAGAAATATAATATACCTTCTTTTAAAGTAATAATAATTTAAAATTATATGAAAAGTTATCAGAAAAAATTTGCGTACAGGTAGAAATTGAAAGGATATTTGAGAACTAATCTTCAGTTTTTAGTCTCCATGAACTTTTATGAAATGAAATATCATCTGCATTTATTTTTTGCTACGAGTACTTATTCATTTTAACTTTGGTGACAATACAACAAATAGAATAAAAAAATATATTGTTTTGTTGATTTGATACATACTTGCAAACAAATATTTAGTTTTGCTAAGTAAATTTAAAATTGCATTTTGAAGATTTTTTAGATAGTACATATTGCGTTTAATTTAAAATGAATTCTAAAGGAAAACAGATTACTTGGAATGAAAGGAAAATCATCTTAAGACTAAGGAATGAAAGTAAAACTCTTCGAGAAATTGGAAAGATAATTGGAAGAATCATTCTTCTATCCAAAGATTAAATACAAGTCATCGAAATCTGCTATCTCAAAGCCACGTAGTGCCCTCCCATCTAAGCTGACTTTATGAGATAAAAGACACATTCTGAAATCCAAAGATTATTGCATCTCAAATAGTAATTGATATTAGAGAATCATTTAAAAAGTCTCTTCAAGAAAACATTATACAGAAAATATTGAAAAAGGCTATCATGGCTGTGTAGCTTGTAAAAAGCCACACATTTCAGTTGTCAATAATCAAAAACGTTTAAACTTTGCCAATGAATATATAAATAAACCTTCTGAGTTTTGGGAAAAAAATAATATTCTTTGATGAAAGCAAGTTTTGTATCTTTGGCATCAAAGGGCTTAAACTGGTGTGGAGAAAACAAGGTACGGCTTTTGAGAAACGAAATCTTGTGCCAACATCTAAACATGTTGGAGGTGGCGTTATATTTTTGGGGTGTATGGCAGAAAGTGGAGTAAGTCGATTAACTTTATAGACTCCACATTAGATTATATGGGATATCTGAATATATTAAAAGAAAATTTGAAACAGATCACACAAGATTTTAGCATTGGCGACTACTTTTTGGTTTCAACAAGACAATGATCCAAAATACACCGCTCACAACGTAAAACTCTGGCTGTTGCATAATACCAAATCAGTTGTATACTCCTCTACAATTGCCAGACTTAAGCCTAATCGAACATTTATGGAACTTATTAGAACACAATATTTGGCAACATAACATAACATTGAAAGATATGCTGAAAAGAGTGATTATGATGGAAGGGAATAATATTTCATCTGAGGAAACCACCAGGCTAGCCTAAACGATTGACAGAGGTTAAAGGTTATCCAACCAGATATTAAAGTTTAATTGAAAGTTCATAGAAGCTATTTTTTGAAGACTTTTTTCACTTGTGAGTAAACTTTTTTCGAGCAACTTTTTGTGTAATCATAAATTATTATTATGATTACTTTAAAACAAAGTGTGTTATATTTCTAAATTGTTAATGATATTTAATGAATTTTTCAAGAAACATTTTAAATAAAAATTAAATTTATATCGTCACTATGATGTACTTTTATTCTCTTTAGGTACTGTGCGTTTGTACGCAGATATTTTCCTGCAAGTTAAGTCTCTAGTAGCGAAGCTATTAGGAAAAGATGCTTTCATTTTTTCCTTGAGCTCTTCGTATTATTCTCAGATTCCTTAAGTTTAATGAGTTAGCGTAGCTACTAGGTTCAAAAGAGACTCAACAGTGACCCATAAAGGCAATAAATGAATAAATAAATAAAAATAGATAAAACAATCAATAGATAAATCAACCAATAGTCGTAGTTCAGTAAATCTCAGAATTTTGATAAAAATGATGGGTAATTGTAATTATTTCCTAGTATTGTTTATGTAGTCAGCCATCTTGATTGGCGGTGTGGTACTGTTGGTATCCTTGGTGAAATAACTAGGATTTTACATTTATGCATTTCTTTTAATAATAAGAAATTATAAATACATTCATTACTAAAATTAAATTAATATTATTTCAAATTCCTGAAACTCTGACGTTAATTTTTCATCAGTTATTAAAAACTAAATCATCGATTTCTAAATTCACTAAATTCTTCAATTTGTATTTTCATTCAATTTCTAAATCATAAATTTCTAAATGTTAGGAAGTAAAAATATATAATTCTAAAATGTTTAAAAATCAAAATTAAATTTATTTCTTTTTCTTTTTTTGATAAAAAGTATTTATTAAAACTGGCCGACATAATGTTAATAACATTAAAACAATCGTCGAAGACGGTAAAGTTTAAGACAATTATTTTAGTAATGTCACTAAACTCTGATGAACGACATCTTATAAAAATAAGACTATATTATTTTACCGATACTATAAATTTTTTTTATCGTATCTTAAATTGTACATGAGTAATAATGGTAAAGCATTCTCATCTTCAACTTCAAAGTGTCGAAATTAGCTGGCTACAAAAATTGGCGATACTTCTGTAATTCAGAACCTTCACTCTGTAGACGAAAACACCTCATACTTCTACTTTATTCATTCCAATTGGATCTACTTATGAATAATTTCAATTGTCTTAGCTTCTCGTTTTCGATAATTTCGATTTAGAATCGATGATTTATTAAACTCATTTTTTTTTGTCTTATAACATTTCCACAAAAAAGAAAAAAAAGTGTAGCATTATATAAATAGTCCTAATTTGCGACCTGTTGTCTAATGACGATTAACAAATTCGGCCAAATTTTGTCCCCGTTAGCTGTTTATATGGATAGATTTGAAATAGACAGATAATACAACTCAAAGAGCAACACTGTATTTTGTTACTCACACAGAAGAGCATTATTTTTAGTGGAGCATATTAACTTTAAATAAATTTGAGTTATTATTAAGTCTTTTTATTGATAAAATAGGTAAACGAAATCATTTGAATAATAAATTAATTTCTTCGTAAATATCAAATCTATTTAGAACTTTGGGAATAAATAGTAATACTGGCTGTAAAGTGAGTAATAGACTTTTATACTTAGTATGAAAAAGAAATTAAATCATGAAGAAATGTTTATTTGCTACTTTTAAATTAAATTTCTCAGTGAAAATTTGCAAATGGTAATTATTTAATTTAAAACCCAGAATCGGAGGTGTCATTGTCTCTATAAACGAAGCAAAAGGCACATTTTTCTCAACATTAACATTTTACTGGGCGTTCATATAGCAGTATCAAAAAGGTACTTGCAGGTAACAAAAATGCTTTGAAAGACCCCCCCCCCCTTCAGAAAAATCTCTAACTAGATATTTTAGAATTTTTGCTTTTGAAAGGTCCCACACAGTAAATGATAACAAAGTTCTTAATTGTTACTTTTGTCTTTATGTGTTTTCATCGTTTTGTTATATTTACTATCAGCCTTTTCTCTAAAGCTTTTCCTACAAATAGATTTAAATAACAAACGTTTGCAAGTTGGTTCGAAAAATTTTGATATATGCCTTTTTATTTCCTTTGTAATGACTTGTTTGAAAAAAAAGTGGTAGAGGTTATAAAAGCCTTTACACTTATGCAACAAAATTATGTCACCTGTTATCGCCGTTGCATCCCCTGAGATGCACTTCTAACCTGTCCGGCAGGAATGTCCTGCCGCAGTTCTCACAGGGGACGAGTTGCTGCAAATGCATCTGCCAGGCAGCTTCAGACATGGCGGCTGTATCGAAGGAGCCGTCCCCTAGACGAAGGGAAAGCAAAGAAACGTTATACAAAATTTTAACTATGATACAGTTATAATTACGATACAGTTGTACATAATATTAGATATGCAACTCTGCTTCCGGCCGTTTTTCGATAAATGACTGTCGTAGAAAGTGCTGGTCGAAATAGACAGATTTAAAATGTCACACTGTAAGTTTTGCCATATATATATATATATATATATATATATATAAACCAGCAACGCATTAGTGAATTATTGTTTACATAAACAGCTGATTTTCAAACGAAGATATCAGTTTTCGAGGCGAGTTCTCTGCATGTGCTGAAAATTTTGATTTTCTGCTTCCATTTGTAGAAAACTGCGGCTAAGGCGTATCGAATTCTCTTAAGTTCTCACGGTGAGTCTGCTCTTAATAAAGTCATATCACTGACTCTCCGACCGGCCTCGAAGACACACGGATGAAAAAACTGAATGAGCGGACCACCGCGACAGCAACACTGGTGGGAACTGTGGTGAATCCTAAGGGCCATCACCGGTCACGGTACAACCCTTCCCTATGGAAGTAAGTCCAGTCATCGACGGGAGAAGCCAGACCCCCACCTTTTCGTGTATTCACAAGGTGGCGAGAAACTACCACCATGCCGGAAGCTTCTCATCCTCAGTTACGAGGTACCCCCCCGGGGGGTTAATCTGCTCTTAGTAAAAGAACATGTCGTGAGTAGTTTCAGAGCTCCAGCCCGAATGTTCCAGACAAGTTGGTGGGATCAGCTCGGTGTGATATATCAAGAGCAATTGAAATCCTTCTCCAGCAGAGGGCAGCAAACCAACAGAGGGGATCGGTATCGAATGCAAATTGTATGCTTGAACCAAGTATTGAAGAAGAAACGGTGAGAAGCACGGCAAGGTTATCCTCCAGCATGACAATGCTCAGCGATATTTCTCAAAGCCGGTCAAGAAATACTTGGAAACTCTAAAAGAGCTGGCCCGATGGATTTAACGTGCACCAGACCCTTTTATATGGCGATTCTTTGATGGAATCAGGTCTCGAACCTGAAAACCTAAATCGTGACCTAACCACCAGGTCATTGAGGCCCTCCAAAAGAAGGGAAAAGTAATAGCTAGCGGCGGACAGAAACTTTGAGGCATGAATAAACAGTCACTTTTTAAGAATAAAGCTTCAAATTTCGGAATAGAAAAACAGCGGAAACATAGTTGTACGCATAATATTTTTTTTTTGAAACTAAATCATATTTGAGAATAAAGAAAATATTCAGGAAACAACCTCTGAGTATGACTTCAGGTTTCTTCGGCTCTGCTCGCCTCAGATTTTTTGGCAGTTTGTCGTTCTCCAAGTGCCATTTTTTGAGGCAATGAGGTTCGTGAAGACTGATGGATTTGGTGCCGAACTGGCGACCACATATGTAGCAGATGATCGTAGGAGGTCTCCGAGAGGCTGCTTTCGAAGATCGAAGTCCTCGCATCTGAAAGGAAACAGATCGTCTATAATGAAGTTATATGCCAATTCACAAAAAAAAGTTACTCTCATTTAACTTATTTAATGTTTTAATAGAAGTCTGAGATGCCATAGTCTTAACCGTGATCATTATTATTTGCAATTCACAGGAGAAAAGAAAGAAAGATAAAAAGATATTGAGATTGACTGATGAAAAATATTGATATAAAGGAAAAAAAAATATTGATATGGAGTTTGAGCATGTTCATCTTTTTTTTTTCCAATATAAGAAAGTAAGTTTTGAAAAGAAAACTACATTCTGTACGAAGGGACATTGATTCTGTGATTTAGATTAGAATGTTCATCAGTTGAACCAGTGATATCACGATGAAGATTCATTTAAAGAAAATTACAGCAAATCATCTATCCTTATAATGATAATATAAAATCCGAATTATTTGTATCATAAAAACGCATGCATATGCACGCTATAGTGAAGCGTTTAACGCCATTACAGTTTTAAGTTTAATATATCATTAAAATAAAAAAAAAGTTATAATTTCGAAAATATTGCTGATTAAAAGAAATAAATCATACTAAAGGCCAGAATAGCCGGGTTGGTAGGTATTTGGATTCGTCTCCCTTGGGTTGTGAGTTCGAATCCCGCCGGTTGAAGATTCTCCGAGTAAATAGCGGCTGGTGGAGGTATAAATCTGTCGTAGCCACAAAGTCCTCTAAGTCGAGACAATACCACTGAGGGTACTGGATCGGAGGTGATCTTTCCCTGATTCAGGTCTAAATTACGAATGAATGATGTGAATGAAATGTATGAATGAAGTCCGCCCTATGAAAAGGGCTGTGACACCACGGGTAGCTAAGACTCACTCTTGGCCCTAAATGGCGCTAATTAAACAAGAGACAATAAAACTCGGCTTAAAATCGTTGACCTCACAAGCGGGTTTGTCTTTGACAAGTGCCATAAACAGCAGCAGCAACAACAAATCATATTAAAACTTACATAAAGGTCATAGATGATTCCACATACTGTTTGATGCAATCCATTAGAAATGTTAGCACATATTGAGCCCAGAAATCGAAATATGCGATAGGTCTCGCTGGCATTGTATTGGTAACTACTGTTCAAAGCAGAAAGGTAAATATTGCTTATTCAAGAAGAACAATGATTAGACTTATTATTATTTCTCGGAGGTTCATGGCTGAACGCGCTGTTGGGTAAAATTCTTCGTTTCGTTTCGATGGTTAGTTGGAGGTAGCGCATACTTCATTTCATTGTGGTTACATTATTAGTTTAACTGCTAAGGAAACGAACACTGAAATGGATTCTGTGCAACTGCATTATAAAGCATTTTACTTTTTTTTGTTTTTAGAAGTGAGCATTAAGACTGTGTAACTCTTTCAAGGTATCTCGTCAATAGACATTTCAGCTGACCATTATAGAATAGGTTCAGAAATAGACGTTAATTCAAATTTTGTCATTCACAAAGTGCATCTTCTTAACGTATTCCATGATATGAATTGATAGTCGCCTTGGATAACATGATAATTAAACAAATTTATATTGCCTGATTAAGATTTTATGCAGGGTGATTCAAAACTTTTCGTTCAACTTGGAAGTAGAGAATACGTCAGGAAACCGATATTTCACTTAGGAAAGTATGTCCAGAAACATCAACTGCATGACCAAAATGGACAAGTGAACATCAGGAAAAAATACAGTTATGTGGTGAGGAATGTGATTATTATTCCAACAAGGTAAAGTGCAGGTGCACAGTAGGTGTTCAAATTTTCGATCATTTACACGAACACAGGATTCACAGTGCCGTTGCATTCCTCGTGCAATATCCACGAGACTGCTCACTGAGAGACCTCCAAGCTGCTGAGCAATAGCTCGTATGCTAGTATTCGGATTATCGATGAACTGTAGGACTTGTTCTGCGATGTTGACAGTCCGTGTCAGTCGTCAGTCCTCTTCCTCCTGCATGTTATTGCGCAGTGAACCTTGTTCGCACAGATTGCGATACATACTTGCAAACATTTGATGCTGCGGAATGCTTCTGCTGGAGTTCTGTCTGTCAGTGCCTCATATGTGAGATGCATATCCTTTAGCTCTTGATGCGGAAAGTGATTCATC
The DNA here is from genome assembly GCF_947563725.1 of Argiope bruennichi. Lineage (NCBI taxonomy): Eukaryota > Metazoa > Arthropoda > Arachnida > Araneae > Araneidae > Argiope > Argiope bruennichi. Next base: position 21,707,142 of record NC_079152.1, on the reverse strand, counting down.
ACAAGTAAGTCAGTTCGTACATTGATGATAGCAGGATTGGTCGGACGAGTTGGACACTAGTTGAGTACAAACAGCGCTGTCTACATACGCATATTTGAGGACGTAATTTCCATTGTGAAATCTATTTCCTTACTTATTCCCTACTTTCCTCCAAATTTTAAACGATAAGTTTTGTATCACCCTGTATTTTTAGAGTGCAAGTAAATGCTATATTTCAAGCAATCTTAGACTAGAAACTGCATAAAATTTTTTGTGACAGTAAAGTGGACAGTAAATTAGTGGGAGTGGTCTCCCGAAATTTTCTGGTTTATACTTTAATGAAGGTGTTATCCCCCCTTAAAATAAAATTACGGTAAAGCCATGAACGCCACGATTACTCAGATTTTTATTTTCAGAATCCCGTTCTACAAAAATGTGCTTTGTAGTATAATACTGGCCGTTATGCATTTGGCTGCTTTTTATTCCAACCGAATGAAATCAATATTTGACTCAAAATTGGCAACAAAATCGCATACCAAATTTCATTTAAGTCACTGCGATTTTGAGTTATATCGCATTTATATGCATGCCAACACTTACAGATAGGAATGCACAGAATGAACAGACAGACAACACCTTGACGGATTGCGTTCAAAATCTGATCGAATCTACCATTTAGATTGGTAAACGTTTGTACCGAATTTTATTTATCTACTTCATTAAGGTTTGTATCTACTGAATTTGTAATCGGACAGAACAGAAGTTCTAAGCGTAAATCTTGTTGAAAATTTCATTTGATCTAGAAATTTGTAGTAAAGATCATATATCAAATTTAATCGCTCTAACTATAAGCGGTTCTGAATTATTATCCCCACAGAGAGACATATTGACAGACATATACTTATTTTTCGAACTTAAAAAGATCCAAAACTTAGAAATTTCGTAAAAATCTCGAGGTCCAATTTATTGACGATTAAAATATTTTTCTCTTTGTTATACTTCGTTTACGAAAAAATAAAAGAGAGTGATAATCTATCAGAGGAAAAAATAATTTTGGATAATTTTATAAGAGTTTTGTTGATTTTTTTAAAACACTTTGATGCACAGAGAAAATTTTTCTTGCTATAGATAAAAATATCTATAGAAGTTGTATATAGTATTTTATACAGAAGTAGAATAAAAAATGGAAGAAAAAAAAACGATTTTCTACAAATAAGTTATTATTTTGATAGATAAATGGTATTGAAATCATATTTTAATTTGAAATATTTCCTTTCAATATTTCCCAAATGAATGCGAGAAAATGGTGAGTTTGTAGCAACTTCTAATTACGAGAATGGAACGTCATTTATAAGTTATATCTATGCTGCAGAAAATCTGAGATCTAACAGTCAACTAATAATATTAAAAAAAGGCGCAATGCCTGCTGCCAACCCGGAAGAAGTTATTTGGATCTCTTCCTGTCTAATAGCAGTAAATATCACTGTAGAATTGAGAAATGATCTATTAACCCCCTCTAGGGATATATTAGCTGTGCAGTGAGTTCAGAAATCAGCTGTAGAACTGAGAGCACAAAAAGATCCCATGGGAGCAATTAAGGAATCCATATTTTCAATCAGGAAATAAATTCGGCACGTGGGGCATAAATGCTCCAACTTTTGTCAGTGCTTTGAGCGGCGCAGAATTTAATAATAATTTTTAAGTATTATAAAGTTATTAATTTATTCTTTGTTTTTTGATTTCATTTCTATTTTATGTTATAGGGCAAAGAGAAAGTATTGCAATAGTTTTTAAAAAATACACTGGAGATTTAAATGATTGCTCTATTTTTAGAGTCCCCCATGTCAAAAAAAAAAAAAATACATTTTTGGAATTACATCTACCAGTATGTGCATGCAATAATTCAGGAATGGAATCTGGAAAAGAATGAGATTTGGGAAATGATTTTTAATGCAAGAGTGCAGATTTGTGTACCATGTTTGCAGACAAGATTTGTGTACAAACGAATGAATCTGACACTTCGCCCACATGCATGTAAACAAGAGAATTCAAAAACGAAATGAGTAAGACAAATAACTAGAATTGTAGATTTTATCAAATTTTTGGACCAAATTTAAGCCGAAATGGACGCGATAACTCAACAACATAAAAAATTAAGCAAATTGAAATTCAGAATAATGCCTTTACACCAAATTTCTGGCTACATGTGCAGTTTTGAACTCAAGCATTCAGAGGAAAGAATTCCGAATTCTTAGTTCTGTATTTTTATTCGATGAAGTTAAAAATAAAATATTCCACACTATGAAGTTAGAGTTGAGGGAATAATACTTCCTTTCTTTAAAATTTGAAGTTTCTAAAAATGGAAATGGGCGCTATTGCTCAGCAATTTTGATATGTTATTTTGAAAATTTGCGAAGAATAATTTTTTTCTAATGTAATGAGTGTAAAAATCAGGAATTCTTAAAAGGCGGTAATCCCACATGGATGGCAAAAACAATTACAGAAATCCCAATAACACACAACTGCAAGCAAACTTGCCAGTTGCTTTGTTGCATAATTGTTTATTAAATCATTAATCAAAATTAGTATTTATTTTCTAATTGCAGTATAATAGCAAAATTTTGTTGATAGGAATGTGTTATGAAGAAATTCAAGTAGAAAAGTATTAGCAAAACCTGTTATAGATAACGAATGTGATACAACTTTTTGGAAGATAGTTATAAAGTTTATTATAATACAGCATGCTAACAAATTAAGACCATTTTACACAATGATAATGATCGCTATTTGAAGCTGAGTTAATTTCAATAAAAATCACTTTTACGTTGGGAGTTTTTCTTCCATCGATAATCTGAATTACGTATACGCAGAACATTGGGATAATAGCCAGTGGTAATTTGCACATGCCCATGATGCACTTTCTTTTTTTACCTCTTCACGCATATATTTCTTGATTTCAGACTGTCGATTGTAGATAATATTTTTGGGAGTCAAGTGACCTATTATTGCAGCTATACCCAAGTTTATACCCTAACAGGACCCAGTCATCGTAATATTTTAATTGAGATTATTACAAAAAAAAAAAAAAATGAGCGTTACAAGTTACATTTGTTTCAGACGGTTCGTTTGGCAGAAATAAACCTAAATAACATCAATTCATATCGAAGTTAGTGTGTTATACACACAAAAAGGTCCTAAAAATGAATTTCATTTCAAATTTTTTCCCCCGTGCAAAATTTAGTTGCTCCAGCTCTTGAATCCGGCGATTAGAAAGAGCGCTTTCAATGCGCTGGAGGTGTTTTTTTTTTAATCTTGAGAAAAATAATTTAAATATTGTACGAAAATTAATAATGAACAACAAAGAATATTTTAACTCAAATGGATTTGCTAATAAACAATACTCCGCTTTTTTTTGTGAGGTGAACACTAGATAAACACAGATGAGGTATTTCATACAGTATTAGAAATATTAACCATTTGCTTTCAAAATAAAACATTACGCCACTCTTGCTAAAAATATATTTGTATTTTGTATATATAACAGATTTTAAATCGTACGTTCACAAATTTTCAAATTGTTCTGGTAATATTAAATTTACTGTAGCTTCGCTTCATTATCCACTTCTTAAAGATACAGTGGATAATGAAAACAATTATTTTTTAAGGGAAACCGGTACCCTCAAATGCTTTTCTATATTTTCCTAATATCTGTTTTGTTTTGCGGTATTTAAATATAAATCGTTCAGAAATTTAAAATTTCAAAATATTTTTGTTCAAAAATGTAAAGTTTAATTTTTTTTTAAAAAAATTTCTTTAAAAATTATCCTCTTCTTCTTCTTTTTTCTTTTTTTTTTTAAAGAGGCTTTTTTATTCAATTCTCAATTTTTTTGCTGTCTATTTCCTTTGAAGAATCCTTCTAATGAATTTAATAAAATCTGGCATCAGATTTTGGACATCTAAATTAATTTCGGAGCAAAAAAATCTTTGACTTTAAAATTTTTGTGATATTCTGGAAAATATCAATTATTTTTTTTTGCCTTCGCTAAGACTTAAATTTTTTTTCTAATAAATATTTTTAAAAATCGATGCCTAATCCTATTAAGTTGATACTTCTGTATTCACAGAAAAAATTTCAAGTAGTTGGAATGAAATGTGTTTCACTTTTAGCATTTTGCGCAGGTTCTGATATCTTAACTGAAGACTTTAATTAGAATGTAGACACATTAGGTGAAAGGAAATAGCTTTCCCATTATGGACATTGGATTCTTTTTTACTGTATGATGAAGCTGAATGAAAAAAAAAGGTTACTTTTTTGCACTTGCTAATGAGAAAATCGGATAAAGAACCTTCCCTCTGCTTTATCGGAATAGTTTGCAAACAAATAATTCTTTTCGCGTTTAGAAAATTATATTGATTTCATTAGCGTGATGGATCTACTCTAATCGCAACTAAGTTTTCACTCTGTTCAGTCGACCTAAGAAAATGACGGTGCTTAAAAGCTCTCAACTTAATTGATTTGATGAAAAGACAAACACAGTATACACGACAATGCACATTTAGGTCAGCGAGGTTTATGGTTAATTGCTATTAAGCATCGAATGCCATTTTCCTTCTGTGTCAAGTTTATCATGAGGTTTGGTAGCAGTAGAAAAGTCTATTGCTTTCCTGACGTCGTACATTAATTATATATATTCAAAGGCCAATATAAATTTAAATGCAAGGATAAAAGATTATATGTAAAAACTAAACTACTCTGATATTACAATCTGAAGTATCATCACAGTCAAATGCCATATATAATTGAAAGTAGTAAGATTTAAGTGGATGTAATCTTCTGCTGTGCAGTGCTTTTATTCTCTTGGAATAAAATAGCCATTTCTTTTGGAAAACAAATGACAATCGAAGTCCAGTCTGTAACATTGTGGCATGATAATGTCAGAGAAATTGATTTATCTTTATTTTTTTCATCTCATATGATTGTATCAGCCGGTGCTTTCTATACATGCCGATTTTTACAGGAATCAGTTGCAGAAGGTATGCCAACCTTAAAAAAATTACCATGCTGAAATGGATGTAATATTTTTATTTAAAAAGAAGAGTAGCAAGCATATTACAAAGTTTTTGTGAATTTAAGACTTTTATATTTAGATTCCGCACATAAGAGAAAATCACATATCAGTTTGCTACAATGATAGATTTTGTCCCATAAAAAATACTCGCACAACTGTGTTCATTTTCCTTTTTTGAGTTGAGCTGAGTTGGATTTGAATTAATTAATGAAGAAATTTAGAATACTACTAAAATATAAAAATAAAGAGTTAAATAAAAAAAGAAAACGTTCTCATCAATGTACTAAAAGGTCCGTTAGAAATGTTAACCCTTATGTTCATTTTGTATAGTATACCATACATACAACTTTATAAAAATTTATTATTTATTTATTACTTATTTATTTTATTTTTATGTTTGTACCCCTAAATATGTATGTTTATTATAAAATACACATGCCTAAATGTTTGTTCTTACACATTTTTATATATACATACCTATATACATTTTTTTTTTTTTGCTTTTCTTTTAAAAAGCAAACATGCCATGATAAGGGTTAATATAATTGCTACTTTCTCGTGTTCAAAGCATGCGAAGAAGAAAGTACTGTAATCGCCAAAAAATTCGCTCAAGATTTCGATGAATCTCACATTTCAGATATCCCGTAAATTGAAAAAAACACATTTTTAAAATTTATGTCTGTTTGTGAACATAGAAACTCAAAAACACTTTGAGCAAGATGGATAAAATTAGGTATATAGGTCCTTATACTACATTTTCAGATTTCAATCAAATTTTGAACGGAATTTATTCAGAGGACGTCTGTCTGCCTAGCAGTCCCAGTACAAGCGAATACAATGACGACAGAATATAAGGAACTAGATAGGTACAATTTAACATGCAACTTTAGCGTTAATTTAATCAAATTTGAAACCAAATCCGTCCAGGAATTGATCGTCTGATTTTCTTCTTCGGCGCTTATGCAAGCATAATAACTGAAAAGCTCCGTAACTTAAATAGATGAAATTAGGTGTGTAATCTTTTGGCTACAATTGTAGTTCTATGTCAATTTTTGTGCAGTCGGAAAAAAAATCACCAAAATATATAATTGATTTTCAGATATTTCTGAATTAATTGAATTTCATTGATTAATTACCAAGGATCGTAAGCTAGATTCATTAAAAACCTTCGATTCACGCCAAAGATCAATCTTTCGTAACCACTGCTTGTCACTGGCATGTATGTAGCAAATTCCTAAGTACCAGTTTTTCTTAATATATTACAAACCACACAGTTCTCAAGTGTGAAATGAAAATTCTTATTTCTCACTGGGTTCACAGCCTTAATCTAGATCCGCAATTTTATGTGTGGGAAGTTTACAATAATTTTATTAGAGAATATGAGAAAGTTTCGGTGGACCTACTTCCGTAGATTTAAGGTAGCCGACTACGTTCGAAGCAATATTTTTGAAAAATTGGATTTTTTAAAAACTATTTATGGTTTTTAGATGTATTGTCAATTATAAACACTATATATACAAAAAAATTATTTGGAAATATAATATATTTTGAGAAATAGGAAAATTTGTAGTAAATTTTAATGAAATTTAACCTAAACGGTTAACACTCTTCACAAAATTGTAATGCAGCAATCCTATTTTTCTTTGTACAGAAGTTATAGAATATAATGGTGAATGAAATGAACCAAAATCTAAGAAACATTTTGAGATGCAAAAAAATTATGGGTAAAAATGTACGTATATATACATTTTTTCCATAAATTTACAACTTAATTTTTCTGAAAACACCTATAAATGAAAAAGTATTTCACCAACAATAAAACTTTTGGTTCATTTCATTGCCCACAGTATTTAAAACACACGCTGAAATTTTTATGTAAATACCTCTATTAGTTTTTGAGATATCATGTTAACGGTGGATAATTTTTATAAAAATTAAAGTTTAAGAAAATTGAAGTTAAAGAAATATTTTAGCTAAAAAATTGTTTAAAATTATCCTGGATGATAGATCAGACCTTCCTTTTCCTAGAAAATACTATTTTGGAAAGAGGAAAGCCTGAACTACAAGAAATAATAATAAAAGAAGAATTCGCCAATGTGGTCGAAAACCAGTGTTTTTAACGTAGTCGGATACCTTAAAAAAATGACCGAAACAAATATTTAATTTATGCGTTTGTTTTCAGAACTAAAGTTGTTCTATCGTCACATCTGCATTAAAAAAAGTAAAGCAATTGCGGTGTTGAAAGCTCACCCTAGATTTTTACATCCTTTATGAAACAATTCTCAACCCAAGCTGCACAATAGGTTCTTAAACACGGAATTATCTTTTAGAAATATAGCCGAAAGGATCAGTAAAAGCCAATTTGAAAATGCAAATCTTGCATAATCTTGAAGCTTCAACCTAGTTTTTAATTTATTTAAAAGCAACCCTAGTGGAAAAAATATAAATGAAACTACATTGCGTGTTAAGAAACAAACTTCCTGCATTTTACTTTGTCTTGAAAAAACGGTCTTATATCTCAACTTGAATGAAATCCAAAACTCATTATTTCTAAAGCGACGATAAGAAGATAATGTGTATGTAACGAAATCTTTTGAAAGAAGTGCGGCGTTAGACAATACTGTGGCTACAAGGAAAAACTTGTGAATAAAGTTTCATCAATAAATAGATTTTAAATAGAAAATCACCATTGGATAAGAAATGGTGGATAAGCAGCTAACTGCACGCATTTGAGCTGTGGGGAGTCAACTATAAAGAGGAAGCAGTTATGCAATGAGAAACGAACTGCCTTTTATAATTTCTTTTATAAACTAAGTATAGTAGCTATAAACAAATTCAGCATTAAGATTTTGACCGAATATCCACGCTTCAGTCAAATCTTTGAAATTATATATGTTTATAACTCTAAGAACATAATGATTGCAAAATGTAATGAGGATGGATACATAACTGTACTACAATTTTTCAGATTTTGATCAAACTTTGGACGAGTTTTTTTTGCGGGAAATCTAAGGTACTTTAAAAAAAATGAGATAAAAATTTATAGATTTATTATCAGAACTTCAGATGAATATCAGATATGGTAACGAGTTCATCACTTGTTTTTCGATCTGTGTGGGATTATGTGACAGTGATAAATCGAAAACACAATGACATAGAGAAATGAAATTTGGTGTTGGGTATTGTTATCAATATTATAGATTTGTGTCAAAATTCTAATTCATTTCCTGGAAAAGAAGACACCCAGAATCTATACTGATTTTTCTTTAATTTATTATCAAGCAGAAATCGCGCCATAAGTTTACAAGAATGTCGTGGGAAGAAGTTAACTACTGCAGATTTTACCTGCATATGGTTTCCATTGCAAAATGAAACAGACATCAGTTTGTAACATGGTTCATTGTTTTGGTTCATGTTCATGGTTCCTCAAAAAAAAATTTCTATGAGCTATCACTTCTGAAATATCCGTGTGCAGTTATTTGAAAGGAATAAGCTGTTTTATCCGAGCCATGGATTTGTTTTCAAAATGATTTTTCATGTATTGAAATATCATTGACACACTACACTTCGAAATCGTCTAGATTTATCATTTCTTTGCATTCTGTAAGGAAATAAAGATAAAAATAATTTTGAAAATATTTAAAAATAACAGGAAACTAACAACCATGGAACCAGGCTTGCTAGGCCAGATTTACTTTTTAAGTTGTGAAATATTAATGAGGCATCAATTGAATAATTCTAAGCAAATAATAAGGAATGAGTATAAAAAATTGTAAATACTGTGAAATGAAAATCCTAATTCGGTATTAATGTTCAAAAGAATTTAATTATTATTTTAACATTGGCAAACACACAGATTGAATGCTTTGATAGATGTTTTTGAATTTCATCATAACATTAAATATTAATTTTTGCAAATTGTATATCACAATAAAAAGTTTTTTAATTACATTAAAAAGCTTATTTAAAGTAAAACATTGAAAAGAAATGAAATTGATTTAATTAAAAAAGTGATTTTTTGAATTTTAATAAAATGTAAAAGTCATTTTTGTGAGATAATAGTTTCTGAAGAAATAGTTTGGTCATTAATTTCCATTAGTAAGTCATAGTACGAATACGAATAATGAATAATAAGTACGAATAAGGAATGTCCTAATAACGACTGGTAGTTAAAAAATTATATTAGCCCCTGGCACCTGTTATCCCAATCACGTTACTGACCCTCTCGTGATATCGAAACATTTTCCACAATCGTTACGATGATTGCACGCTCTTAAACTTCAACAATAATCCAATACTATGTTTGATAAGAAAATTCCACAAAAACAATATTTTTATCATAACTTAACCAGAGGAAAACATACGCTATTAAATGAAGTATATTTTACTCTGTAAATTTCACGTCTGGAAGGAAATAATAAAACTGATATGAATTTCATTCCAATAACAGGAGCTTTATTACGGATTGCGCATGAAAAAAATTTGAAAAAAGATGAATTAAAATTAAACTATTTGTTGCATAGAAGTGAAAATGAAAAGTTGATTTACTAAGGACTGATTGCTCAAAGGCAGCTTTCGAGCAATAATAAGCTGAAAAATATTGCGGAAAACGTTTTGGGTAACTTTTTAAATTTCAAAAAATCCTTTCATAAGCACCTACTTTCCAAGAAACAATTATTTCCCAAATTTCAAGTTTCTAGTCCCAGTGAATTTTCTTATAATTCTGTATGTGAGTGGTATTTCGCTTTTTTGCATCACAAATCATTCTAAAAGTAGTCCAAGATTGAAAATTGTTTTGTAGTCCATAACTACTAAGAAAATGCAACTATTGAAAGATTTTTCGTAAAAAAATTTGTTCATTATGATGCAGCGTTAGTTGTTTTTAATTTCATTTTATTTCGTCCATTCAATCTAAATTATGGGAAATGAGAGTTTGATGATTTATTTACGAATTGAGTAGATATTTTTATCTGTTTTGTACAACTTATCTCACATCAATTAAAATACAACCAAAAAGCCAACTTTTAATTTTGAACAAGAAAAAAAAGTTATCAAATAAGACAGAATTTAGTTGAAGGAGTATTAATTATTTAATGCTAAAAAAATCCTTGATGAGAACTGGGACGTTCTCTACCATGAAAGTTGTCATAATTTAACCCTTTAAAGGGCTATTTTTTTCTAGTCATATTATGTTAAAATATTTTTAGGCTTGAAATTAGAATAAGAAAAGGGGTTCATTTAACTTATTAGATAAACTTAATTATTAATTTGGTTATTTAATAATTAAGTAACAAATCAAGACTTTATCTTACATTTTGTGTAAGATAAAGAACTGAAGAATCTAAGTTTCTGACTTACTAAAAAAATTTGTCAGAACTTATGCCAACTTACATAATTTCATACAAAGATTGATAAATTTGGTGGGAAGCATACTTCCCACGGCCCTAGAAAGGGTTAAAATCTGTACGCTCAGAAGAAATAATTATTAGTAAAATTACTTCCAAATTAAAATAACATGAACATAAACTAAATAATTATTAGTAAAATTACTTCCAAATTAAAATAACATGAACATAAACTTAATAATTACAGTGAAATGAATTTGAATATGCAAATAGTAAAAATTAAAAACCTAGTAAGAGTGGTCTTCCCAAAACTTTCTCGCATATACTGTAATAAAAGTATAGTCCCAGAGAAAATCTTGCATGGCAATGGCGTACAATAGTTACGATATATAAATTTTTGGCATGAATATAGCATTTTTATTAAATATATCATTGGATTGTTGGCGAATTTTTTGGCGATTAATTTCTGGAATATACGAATTCGATTGATAATATCCGGAAATTGGATTTGTGCTTTAGATCCATTTTTTCCGATCGATTGGAATAAAATTTTTATTGTAATTGTAGTGTAAATAATGTTAACTGTGTAATCACAAATATAGGAAATAAAAATCTAATAATCTGAGATGTAATAAAAATTTGTGTAATCACAAAATTCCATACCAGATTTGATATATTTAAGTCAGTGCGCCTTTGAATTATTGTGTTTGCATGTTTCTGAGAGTACAGAAAGACAGATGGTCAATATCTGTCGTATTTGACAAAAAATTTTATAACTGTTTATACAGTAGATGTTAATTCTGTGGATCGAATTTTATCTCCCTAGCTCTTTTTGTTTTGTAGTTAACGTGCAAAATTATATTCGAACAGCCGGACAGACAGATTTTCTCCGAGGGGATTCTGCTGAACATTTGATATAAATCTACAAATACGGTATAAAGGCCATATACTTAATTTCATCCTTCTAGCTCACATCGGTTTTGAGTTATCTTTGTCACAGATAGACAGACGGACATTTTTCAAAAATTCGTTTTTCGAGGGCAGGTCTAAAACGGCAGTATCTTGAATTTGAAATTTTTGACGATTTCTATACTTTTTCTGTACTACGTATAGGAAATAGAAAATGGATATCGTGCAACTTAAATCTTAATATATATAAATTACGTGTCACGTTGTTTGTCCGCGATGGACTCCTAAACTACTTAAACGATTTTAATCAAATTTGCACACCGTGTGCAGTTTGATCTAACTTAAAAGATAGGATAGCCCTTTTTTTGAATTTTTAATTAGAATTTCAATTATTAATTAAAAACTAACTTTCCCGCCAAAAAAGTCTTCATTTTCCCCACCGCCAAATGAGTACGGCTTCAGTTTTTTTCCCAACAGTCATGAGGCTAGGCTTAAGATTTTTCGGCTGATTATTTGAAACGATTCTATTTATTTTCTTAATGTTTGATGCATTTAAAATTAAACTTTGTTAATGAATCGATCTTTCAGATTCATTCTTATGTACTTTTGAATTAAAATAAAACAGAATAAAGGAAATTAAAAATTTCTAATCTGCATAGCGTTACCCCAACTGGAGTAGAAAAACTCACGCATTTGCGTTCCGTAACTGGCGTTGAAAATTCACGCATGCGCATTGTGTTCTGATTGTTGACATGACAACCATTATCAACGGATGATTTAAATTATTTTTAGGTTAGTTGCATGTTTTTGTAATTAAATTGTATTTATGTTAGTTATATATTTTTTGTATACGCTTACAGTTTTAAGTACATCGTTTTTTAAGTAGTTTTTTTTAACCTGTTTTCAACCGATTATTTTAAACGATTCGTTTTATTTTCTTAGTGTTTGCTGCATTTAAAATTAAACATTGTTAATTAATCGTTCTGGCCATGATGAATCTGAGAATATTTTGTTGACAAATTCTTGAAATATTACATAAATTAGGAAAGATATTCTTTAGTGCCTATAAAGTTTAAACGCTCAGTGACTGTTTTCAGTAATCATATTACAAAAAAATACTTTGTAAAAAATATTATTATATCAATTGCAGATTAATCCTTTCCACTTTAATTTATAGTATAAATTCTACGGGAACTAACAGAAAATTAGAGAGATACATATTATGTTATGACTGAAGGCGTTTATAATATTATGAGTGAATTATATATCAAAATTTGAAGTTTTAAAATATTTTGATGTAGAAACTATTAAAGTAGGAATTGCATAAAATATTTAATTATTAAAATTTTAACGAACATTAAGATTGGCGAACCGGCTGGTCGCCAAAGGCGGCTAGTATATATATATATATATATATAAACATTTATATTTTGCATAATAAATAACCTCTAAAAATTAATACTATTGCATAGAAAAAAATAAAAATACGTTTATTTTTTATATTAAAAACATTAATATGTCATCCTGGAGCTATATAATGCTAGTTAATGTTGTTGCATAAGATTTCATAGGATTATAATGAATGGAATATGTTCTTATATTCTATGCATACCGAACATCCAACAGTAAATAAATAAATAAATAAAAAATCACGTTTCGACAGGAGAAAAAAATCTTTTTCTTTTTTTATCATAAGTGATCCTATTAGATTCATTGTTCGGGCAAATTTAAAAACTTTGATTTTTCAACTTATAAAATTTATACATTTTTGTAATCATTGAAATCCTTATTTCCCTATTCAATCAGCTGCCTCTTTTATTCGATTTTTGATGGTAGGATCCTTTCAGGGAAGTTAAAAATTTTTATGTAATGGTTAGTTCCCAATGTGGAAACATACACGAAAGGTATTTTAATAATTTAAGTGGAAATGAAGATATTCATATCAAACAGATTATCAAGCTACGAAATCTTAGTTATGGCGAACCCACCGTAGACGAGAGTAATATTGAATAACAATCTGCGTAATTGTATGGAAGTGAACAAATGGGTTTGACTGAAAATCATCCTGGTGGAAAACGAATTCAAGTCCACCTCTCAAAAGTCATTAATTGTGGACGAGCAAACGAAGGTTTCCAATAGTTGTCATAGCAATCAGCAACGTATCTTCCCGGTTGCGTGTCTCCCGGCAACCTTCCCTTTTGTTGAAATTTATCGACAAAGGCTTATTACCCACAATCCCACTGACCCAGATGAGGCGCACGTGGATAAAAAAAAAGTTCGACAAGGAAACATATTTCGAGCAAGAGTAAAACATTGATTGAAAGAACAGGATTCCACTTATTTCTCATTGATCTGAGTTTCGATTTTTTTTTATTTTTTCAGTCTAAGTCTGATATTTTTAGATAAAGAAATTGATGTAAGTGGTCTGAATTCTTGAAGGTTATTCCAAATGAAAGGATTACCAGACAGTATTGTATGGAAAACAGAGAAATTTAATTTAGGATCAGTAGAGCATATTGGTGATTTAGATTTGACTTAACAAGGGGTTTTAATTTTTTAACATTTCTTTTATGTAACCTTGTATTTAATGGATCTTCAGGATTTTAGAGCGATATTATTGAAACAATAAAATTGAAAGAAGCGCAAAGATACACAATTTTCTTATTCGAACTACTTGCCTTCTTTGACGACCAGCTGTTCATCTACTATCCATTAAAAATAATTAGCTAAACAAGTCTTCAAACCACAACTACTTTATAGATTTCACCAATTTTTAATTCATATAAAAGTCGATGACAAAATCGATACGTCTTCCATGGTCCCCTGTTCTCAACTTCCCATTTTTGAGAAAAATCTCAAAGCACTACTTTTGTATACATTCTTTGTGACAAAAAAAAAAAACAAAAAAACGAAAGAGTTCCTAGTCGAAAAAACTAGATAAGATGTTTAATCTACCCTTTATGCTTTCAGATTAGTTCTCACCTAAGCTGCCATGGCGATCTGATTGAGTTGCACTGCACAACATAGTTACGAATTTAGAGTCTTGATGAAATCTTTTCTGTACTCCTTCGAGTGGGTTAAAGTAGCCGCTTTTGATTTATAGACACACATTCTTTCTGTTAATTGTTACGCAAGGAATGCCAAAAGCTGATACAATTAATCCAGACAAGATAGATGATTAAGAGCATCATCATGCTATGAAATTAGAAATTTTTTTAAAACTGCCTTTTAAATTTGGTATAAAATATGAAAAACTGTTCAGTTGCAGTTTCATTTATATACTATGTTGTTTAGTAGCACCATTGTATTACGTTTTCTGCCTTGTAATTTATATAAAAAGCTAAGAGAATGTGTATTTACACAGCAAAGCATAATTACGAATTTAGAGTCTGTACAATTTGTACTTTTGGAAATTTAGCCCATGTTTTCTTCAAATAAACAAATAAAAATAAAAGACAATTATTTAAAAACAAAAAGTTAATTAAAATTGCAGTTAATTTTAAATGTATTGACATTTTTCAAAAATACTATCTCATGAATTTAATTTTTATACCTATTTAAAATTAGAAAAGATATCTTTTTAATGATAATGAGTTCATTTCCTATAATTTTAATTTTTGTCTAACTTCGATGATTTTTTGTAAATATTATTTTTATGTACAATTTAATGTTATTTACTCAATTTAATGTTATGATTAAATTGAGGCCAATATCACTGCATTATAAAATCATTAAATCGTTCAAAATTGAAATAATAAATTCCTGCTTTGAATATTAACTTCGAAGTATGAATATAATTTATGCTATTATTTCGTGGAAAAATAAAACTTTAAACTTTTTAAAAAAAATAAGTTATATTTTTTTTTCAAAGAATTGTTTTTTAGAACTATTTAAACTTTGCTTCTGTTTGTGGTGACGAAATGGTTAATTTTTTCTATATTTTAAACCTCTGATTTTTAAAACACTCTAATGGTATGTATATCATTAGAGCGTAAAACATAGTACACAAAAAAAGAATATATTGTACTTATCAAAAAAAAAAAAAAATCGAACTACAGATTTTGTCGAATTTTTCAGAGCTCCTCAGTTTCGAAAAACTTATTGGAACTTGGGAAAACTTTGGAATTATGTCTCTCTGTTTGTTTTCTTTTTCTATTAAACTTTGAGTAAACTCGAGAAGTCTGTTTATCGTGTTTTCCGAGTATAAGTGAATAAGAAATAAATTTTGACTCTGGTTTTAGCTTCTAAAATGTAGATCACTATGAAATTTTGAGCCAAACACGCCAAACTTTGACCTCTGTCGGTCTGTAAGTACATATGCATATAAATGCAAACACTCAAAAACATAACGGTGAGATAATTGAAATTTGGTGCTTAGTTATAACAGCTGAACTGTAGATATTCATCAAGTTTTGAACCAAATCTTTCAAAGGATTATCCATTTTTTGGTCTGCACTTTCTCGTGCCCGAAAATGCGATAACTCAAAAACGCGCGATTTAAATAAATAAAATTTGATACGTCATCTTGTTATTAAAATTGCGATTTTGTATTAGATTTTGCTTTCAATTGGTTGAAAAAATAATACTCCAAAATTGAATATTAGATTTTCTTTATTGTATTCCGAAGCTCAACACTTCCATTTTGAAAATAAAAATTTGAGATTTTCACATCTTTTATGATCTTGTCCAACATCCATAGTTTTATGCTCGTCGGGGAAGAGGGAATGTATATTAGAGAATATGCGAGAATACTTTTTTTAAGGGGGGGGGGTCATTTCCTCTAGTTATACTTGCTTCTTCTAATTGAAAAAAAAAACAGTTTATTCCATTAACAACATTTAATCAAAAGGCAGTCACAAGAGTATTGATGTCTCATTTTTACAATACCAGATCCTTGAACTTAGAAACCATCTTTTTTGGAATCTTTTCGGGCGTACAGATTCATTTTTTAATATTCTCTCTGTTTTTGTCAGCCTTTTCGTTGCGGAGTCTTCTGCTTGTAATCCTATCTTTCGATGAATATTCTGTTTGTTATATTATGATTGTGAAAGTAGAAAATCGGAATGCTGCATCTCCTCAAATTGTTAAATATCGAGTTAAAAGAAAAATGCAATAGCTTTTTTGATTGGGAATTATTTAACATGCAATGCAATCGAACCTATGAACTTTGCTATTAATAAACAATTCTGTTGAGGTGAGTAAAAAATTATCAGTGGTAATATATGCTACATCCCTGTAAAACATTAGAAATATATGTGGTAAATATGCTTATAAACAGATTAAGGTGTACGCATACACACTTGAAACTTCGAAAATCGTTCAAAATATCGAATATTTTTTTATTGCTTGAAAATGTTGTTTGAAATTGCTTGAAATTTTTTTAAAAATTATTGTATTTATATAATTTCAACAATATTTCGAAACCTTGAGGCTAAATGTTTTGAAGAAAATTATAATTTTTCTTCGTATATTTCGCATACATGAAAGCAAAAATGAATGTTTTTTCGCTCGGGAAGTTCTACAACATCAAATTTCTTTGATTTATGAAATGCTTTATCTAAGTTTATTTCGAGTACTTGGAAACAATTAATGCTCACAATATGTATTAGGAATTAATGACAAATTTAATTTAAATAAATCCCAAAAGAATACTGGTTTTTATATCATCTTAAAACTTAAAATATCTTTTTAATGCCATCAATTTCATTTTTGTGTAATGTTTCCTTTACTTTTAATACATAATATTTAAAAATGTAATAAACAATTTGTAACATTTTTTAATGTTATGACATTCAAACTCATCCATGAAAACATTCGCATGCTTTCGCCAATGTTAAAATTGAGATTTAAAAAAATGCTTTCTTTGGACATTTATTTCAAAGTAGGATTTTCACTTCCATTTTTATTTCGGTGAAAATTACGGTATATGCACATTTGAATTTGCAAGCGTTACAATTCGTTTTATTAATTTCAATTTGTGTTTTTCGTTCTTATCAAATAATAAAATGAATTTTTTTTTAAAAATATACATTCCATGTTAATGTTTAAAATTCATCATTAATGATAAAAATTCAATAATTTTATCGGACAAACTGGTCGCCAAAGGCGGCTAGTTTTATTTTAATCAATCCTCAAAACCGTTTTGCAGTAAATAATATTCACAATTACTTATCAAAAAAGTGCTTAACATACCTTCAGACAATTGGATTCATGGGCTTTTAGTTTCCTCATGTCAACTTGTTCACCACACATGCCACATCTGGTGAAACCTCCACCCTCTAAGGGCGGCCCACCCTTATCGGCCACTACGCGGGAAGTCTCTGTCCCCTTGATCACCTGTTGCGGCGGCCGGTGTACCGGCTTGTAGACTCGAATGGGCAGCCGTCCGGCTCTGTGCGGGGCTGCTGGTCTGTCGTCGTCCATGGTGGGGCGCACTTTGCGGACTGAAGGACGCCTGTTAGAACGGGACCTCAGTAGAGTATGTACGGACAGGCAGCACGGGGAGGAGGCTCGGGATCTTCGGCTATCGATTGGTGGAGAAGCTGCAAACAAAACCGATCAATATAGCTGACGATTTTTACAAGTTTGGGATACAAAGAGAATAACTGCTGGAGATTTTGTTGTTTATGGAGATCGCGTGTGCTTAATGATTGGCGCTACGATCTGTGAGATTTTGCAATGGCGTAAAAGAAATGTTTACTATTGTTGTCACAGGAAAATAATAACAATAAAAACCTCGGTATCTATGTATCTAATGAATAAAACAGCAAATATGTTTCATGCATCGTATGAGAACATTAAATCCTCAACATTGAAATTTTATCTCAATACATTGATATGTATAAGTTGTGTTTTTATTTAATACGATTAATTTCATCATACTCCCCTCCCCCCATATATTTAAATTCAGGTTCTCCTCTAAGGAGTGCAAGGTGCCACTAAACAAGGATTCATGCTACCAAAGTCCTTGAAATGATTTTTTTTTTCTATTTACTTAAATTTCGATTCGAGTTAATTTCAGTTTGTATTCTATAAGAATATATTTGAAAACTATTTCTATATTTACGCATATTTCACGTGCGCTTTTCCAAGACAAGGGACTGTATGCCGTTAATTCTCGATATATTTGCAAATTAATCCTGATCCGATCTAGTCCAAACTGAAAGTGCCGATATTTCTTTTTTTTAAGAAAAAATTCGAAACTTCTTACGAACATGAGACTTGATTTAACAGCATTTTTAAATAAAAAGATTGAAAACGATCTTTTCAATTCTTGAAAAGAATTAAATGCAATTTTACAGGATTTAAAGAAACCAAAATTTATTATCGATCTTTTCCTTCCAGAATCTCAATATTATAAACATTATAATTTTTTATAACATAATTTATTTGAAATTATTATCTAAATTCTGTCTTTTTTTCCTGAACATTAACTGCACCCATTACCACTGCATTTTCAGCAAGATTTTTCTTAAAATCGAAAATAATAGTAGAAAAAAATCATTTTTAAGGCCTTGCATTAATGACGAATGACTTTCCTTTTATTATTCATTTTATCTATCAATTTTTATATATCCTATCAAAAAACTCTTCCCTATTCCCGTAGATGAAATTAACGAATGAAATGCCAAATATACTAAAGGAAAATATAATAAAATTTATATTTTGTAAACGTCTTCTTGAGAGTCACATAATTAATTGTATGACAGTTTTAAACAATTACTTTTGTTATTTAATTTATTAACAATAATTTTGTATAGTTAAATATTAAATGAAAAAAAAATCCCTTGTTTAACATTTTTATATAGTTCTTAATTTCATAGAAGGCTAATCCATATTAAGTAATAAGTTATGTTACGGTTCCGCTTTCACTCCTGTTAGACCTGCTTGAATTCTTTTTTTGCATATTGTAACACACACACACGTTTAGAGAGAGAGTACTGTAGTTCATAGATTCGTATGGAAAGGGATTTCATGTTTCATGGCAAGAGACTTAAAAACAAATACTTGGTCATAAGTTCTGCTAGCAGTCTTGATTAAATCCATAAAATAAGTCCTCATTTATCCATTTATTTACCCCTCTCAATACTAATCGGCCAACCTTTTTTTTTTTCTATATTCAAGATTCAGGTTAAAACATTTTTATAACTTTTCGGTTTCTTCTAAATTTTCTAAGTAATAGCATCAAAGCAATTATATGAATTAGAAGAAGATTGCCATATCTGACACCCTGAAAACATCTCTTCAAGTATCTCTTGGTTCTATAAAGTGTATCTTATGTTGGAAACGAAACATGTTTTGCATAACAAACTAAATGGCTCTGATCATTCCAAAAGAAACATTTTTTTTTACAAAAAGGGTTAAGTCAATAATAATTTGCATAAAAATTAATATTTAATTTTGCAAATTTCATCTGAAGTAGAAAATAAAAAGGAATTGACCTGATATATTTAATTGACGTCTTTATTTCGTCATTTCTTGATGAAGAACTACATCTATGCCAATATCCCATAGAGATTAGCTTACTTTTTATGTTTTCATAAGATTTATTCTGATTAGACATTCGATGTATATAAAAATAAAAACTATTTATATTCATGAGCATTTTGTTAAATAATCTCCTGCAATATATCGCCTCTTTCAGGCGATTTAAAAAATTTAATATATTTAAAAAAAAATCTTAGAAATTAGAGATATTAGCAGGTCAATCCTATGGAAAGATGTAGCAAGCAAACTTTAGGAACAAACTGGAAAATAAAAATATTTTAATCCAATGGGATGTCCTACTATCTAATGTACACCAGATAGTATAAATCATCAAATCATTAAGGATAACCACACATTTTTTTTTCATTCCTGATGACTTTTTTCTGGATATAGCTGCATATACCGTAATATTTTTGTATATAAAATCATTGCAGAGTGATTTACAAAAATTTTCCAAGTAATTCACAAGTTGTAAAATCGGAGTGTCCTTTTCAATGACAATTGGTTTTGGTGAAAAGAAGCATGTTAATAAAATAGTTCGGTTTTCATTAATGATCACCCACAACAATAATTTAACTAACTGTTTTATTTCGTTTATTATTTTGTATGAAATACTACTAATTTCTTCCCAGACCCCCCTCCCCCATGTAAGATGCTTCAAATCTAATTCTTATGCGCGTTTTACAATATGAAATCTGCTACAGCATATATAAACCTTGTTATATAAATTTTCTCCATATTTTGTGTAAAACAGAAACATTGATTTACCTTGTTCGTTGTCGTATATTCGCTGCCTGAAACTGGGCTGCTCTTGTATGGTGACGTTCTGCGGTCCTTTGGCCTTTGTAACTGAGGATATAACTGGGTGGACAATATTGGGTGTCGGATTGAGCAGCGTTCGAGTGGCGGGACGGACTTCACTGTCTCTAAAATGAAAAAGGAAGGAGTACAATTTTGATTTAAGTGTCTCTGGCTTATATATGAAATTGAAGTACGATTTCAAGGCCAATGTAGGATATTAATCAGCATGGAAGATTTGGGAGAAAAGTGGAACCTAAATATCACAAAGCACTAAATATTCAAATTAAAGAAATCTTACCTAGTTAAAATGGATATTCTGGTAATTGTAAATTTATAGAGAGTATCTTGGTAGTAAAAGCATTGATACTGGAGAATTCCAATCTTGCAACACAATTCCTCCAAAATCAGTGGTGCATGGATCAGATGTTGAAGATCATACATCTCAGCATTAATGAGATGAATAGTAATGGAAAGGATGCACAAACTTTGGGACTGTTCTCATCATCTATCCAAGGTTCAAAATTGCGATCGCCACCAACAATTAGCTTTCATTGTTTCAAAATAAATCGCTAATCTGATGAAATTTTAAAGAAATCTTTACTCACCTTTCAGCCTTGCTGATGTCCAGGGATTCGGTGCTCTCTTCGTCGTCCTGTCCCCAGAACTTTGGATCTACAGGAGTGGGGTCTCGCTGGTGCGGGGGCTTTCTCTCATTGTCCGCCCTCCAGCGCAACAGGCACTTGGGCTGGTGGAATCTGAGAGAATGTTGGGGGCAGAGGCGGCCACACACGTAGCATGGTACGAAGCTCCGAGGATTTCTCAATTCCGACATGCTTCATTTTAGCTCTTTGGGTGGAATATTCTGTTCAAGGAAGTCGAAACACATTTTATTGATATATTTAAACAAAGTTAAAGCAAAAGCATGAGAAAAAGGCAATCTTTTGATTGGCTTAGACATTCGTTTGGTACATTTTTCTTCAACTTGAAAGTTAAAAAGAAATCTTGTAAATATTTTGGTTATTTAGCTAAAAAATAATTCTGAATTTAGCGACAGACGCCATTAAGAATTATATTTTGGGAGTAACTGTTAAATAATTTGATAAATTTAAGATTGTTGCGAAACATTTCAAATAAAGTATTTCAGCCTAGACTGACACAAATTAGTTTGGTTTGAACGGGAAGAGGGACATACAATTTTGGTTTTTCTCTTCATTTTAGGCAAAGGGTGTTTGCCAAGAGGATTAAGCTGGAATGACTCTTAAGTTGACTGTAAAAACGACTAGATGTAATCTTCAATTTTATCTATTTATGAATTGTTGAATATGATATTATGAGTAGTATAGAGATGATGGCTCTCATATAAAAAGTACCTTTCACTAGATGATGGCTCTCATATAAAAAGTACCTTTCACTAGATGATGGCTCTCATATAAAAAGTACCTTTCACTAGATGATGGCTCTCATATAAAAAGTACCTTTCACTAGATGATGGCTCTCATATAAAAAGTACCTTTCACTAGATGATGGCTCTCATATAAAAAGTACCTTTCACTAAATGATGGCTCTCATATAAAAACTTTTTATATGAAAACCATCATCTCTATACTACTAAAAGAGCGAGCAATGTTTTCTGCAAGGTTATAAATTTTATTCCCACTCAAAAAAAAGAGGCATAGACTGATAATTGTTGAACGATTTTTATTGTATTTATAAGAAAGAAATATATGTATAAAGAAAGGATATGAATACAAATTATTTTCATTTCATTCGAAAAAGCAGTGCAAACAATTAATACATTATTAAGTAAGACAAAACAACAACTTGAATCATATATATATATACATGCAAAAATAGTATAAAAATTGATTACATTAAAAAATAAAATGTTCTTGGAATTTATTAATAATATCTCATGGAAGATCTTATATAGGTTCGCATTTGCGTTATAGACTGAGAAAACCATGAAAAGACTCAGTCCAACCAGTCGATCTGAGTAAACATTTGATTCACTTACAAAGCATGTGAATATAAGAAAGAAATGTATATAAAGAAAGGATATGAATACAAATTATTTCCATTTCATTCGAAAAACAGTGCAAACAATTAATACAATATTAACTAAGATAAAAACAACAACTTGAATCATATATATATGTACATGCAAAAATAGTATAAAAATTGATTACATTAAAAATAAAATGTTCTTGGTATTTATTAATAATATGTCATGGAAGATCTTCTTATATTGGTTCGCATTTGCGTTATAGACTGAGAAAACCATGAAAAAACTCAGTCCAACCAGTCGATCTGAGTAAACATTTGATTCACTTACAAAGCATGTGAAATAAAATTGAACTAAGAGACAATTTTCCCCTTAACAGAAGGTAGCTATTGAATGCTTAATAGTTTTTCAAAAAAAATTTTTTTTTGAAGAACATAAAAATAAACGAAAATTATATTACCATTATTCTTCAAGCAAGGAATAGTGACCAAAGCATTTTCCGGTCACACCATCCTCATTCAAAAATATTTTATCGTAAAACGGAGATAAAGAAATTTTGTTTGATATGGTTGTAGAAAGAATATGTGATTTTGACTGTATAGAATATTGCTCGTGACGATGAATCGTTTCATTAAGTAAAGAGGTTTTAAAATGTTCATGTGTTATGTTTCTTAAACAACTCTGTTTTACACCTTTTGCCTTTTTCGTTTCAGTATTTTCACATTTGTAGCTGTACATTTTGCATCGTAAACCGATAAATTCTGAAATAGGTTTAGATTTCGTTTCGTCTTTTAAAAACCCTAACTTATTTTGGTTCTCCGAATTAAAAAATTCACTTGAAGATGGATAGTTGCTTAGATCCATGATATCAAAAAATTCGTTTTTAAAATCTTTGTAAACATTATTTGTAAATATTTGCATGAATAGAGAATCAGTATCTGTGTATAAGAGTTTGCAATTTTCTTTATAATATTTTTTGAACTTAGAGTAATATAAAGTATACATGTGTAATTTAGCTAGCTCAAGCACGCAAAATCCTACATAAATTGGTTTGTCGAGAACTAGATTAATTTTTTTCATCTTAAAGACAGCGAAGTCTTCGTTTATGCTCTCAAAGTATTCAAGTAAAGGACTTGCTAAATGCTTTCTACATTCAGCGGGTGTAAGAGCAGTCTTTAAGTTAATTCTTTTTCTGACGTTTTGGCATGTTTTGCCGAAAAAAGCATTATTCATTTTTTTAAAGAAAGATTTTTCAAACTCGCTTTTGGCTTGTTGGCGTTTTTCATTATTAAAATTTATATAGCTTCGCAACCAGTCTGATTGTGAAAAAGCCAAGATCCGATAAATTTTTTTTAAAGACATCCCATGCTTTAAATAGTATTTTAAGTTCCTGTAGTGTAAAATGTAGCGTTTCTTTGGATAAAAATTTGGTGTTAACTTTTTACACTCGGTGAATGGAATATTTTTTTCAGACAATATTTTTTTTTGATAATCTGATAACATTTGTTTATTTATATTTAAGTGTTCTGCTGCTAAGGGAAAATCATGGAAATCATGAGCTGATTTATCATATAGTAAATCTACCTCTAATAAATATCCCGTTTCTGAGTATCGAGATACATTTGCTAAATCAAAAACAGCTATTTCTTCAGGTGAAAGCCAACGAAAATCCCCCACAGGTAGATATTCAGACATGCAATGTCCGTAAAGATTGTTAACATCTAAATTCACAATATAATTTGTAGGTTCATCGGGGTTATAACAAGAAAGATATGGATTATTTGCCTGGGCATATCTTTGACCGAGAAAGCAAATTCCACCTCTCATTTGAGTCTCAAGTAAGACATAGTCTTCTACATTCGATAACAATTTTAATTCCTGACCTGTGAATTTTAAACCAGAATGCCACGTTAAATCAGCAATAGTTAGGAAATGAGCAGGGTCCAAATGATAGTGCATCATGCTTGTTTGTCGAAACGATTGAAATACTTCAGCTAAAAGAATTGTATCTGTATTTTGATACAATTCAAGGTAATCTTGAAAATTTTTACAATGAAATTCTTGGTAAACCCTCAGTGCGTGTTTGTATTCTTTTTTTGTTATGTTCGAATTCGTCAAAATGTTAAAAAAGGCTTCGTGAGGTGGAAATGTCTTTTGTTTTAAAATATCTTTTGATGAAAAATAGCTATAAGGAAAAAATCCTTTTTGTTTGAGTAAGTTTCTATTTGTTTTATTTTGGAAAAAAGAATCAAAAATGTCAAACCGATGTTCAGAAATTTTCAAAATTTCTACAAGAGAAGATAAGGAAGAATCAAGAAATGCGTACGAATCAATAAATTTAATGTAATTATCGAGGGTGAAACTAGTAAATTTTTGACTATTCGTCGGAATTATATCAATCTGATGCGCGAATTCTGGAGACATATGTTTTAACAATAAGTGGGAATCGTACCCCTTAAGGTTGTGAATGACTACAGGAATGAAATTACTTCTTTTTAAATTTAAATTGCATGAATTGTGACAGAAACCTCTAAATATGCCTAAAACATGGCAATGATCTCTGACAATGCGATCACTCGGTTCAAATTTTAACTTGCATATGTAACATGTGCTAGGCTTTCCCGTTGGTATATTTTCCTCGATCATTGGTTTATTGCATGATAGTCTTTTAAATAAAGATTTTGCTAATTTTTTTATTGTTTTTAAAAATATTTGTACTGGATTTTCTCCGCAATAGAATTTGTGATATATTATTTCATTTTTTATATTAATTGCTATTAATGCGAAACTGATTGGTTCGTGATGCTCTAGGTTGGCTGAAAAACTCTGAGATGTATTTGGTAAAACAGTAGATATATTTTTCGTTATGCATTCAAAATCCGCATACAAAATAAAAGGATGGAACAACATTTTGTAAATGCTAGTAAATTTTACAGTGTTTATTTTAGGCGGGGATAGTTTTTGGGGGGCATTTTGGCAACACACTCGCTTATGATCTACAAGACTATTTCGCCTCTGAAATCCAATCAGGCATCGCGAGCAATAATGATGAATCCCTTTTTTGGAGTTTAATAAACGATTTAGATTTTTAATTAAGAAGTAATGCTCTTTATACAGAAGTAAATTTATTTCCGAACCCAACTTTTTATTACTGATATATATGGGGAAAACTTCTTTGTCATAAGTAAAAATATTTATCTTTAAGCTGTTGATACTTTCAAAATGCTTTATGTTAGAGAGTTTCATGGGGAAGGTTACATTTTTCAATTTTAAGTATTTTAGTTTATTTTGGTAACTGCTTGGAGCATTAGAATTTTTTTCAGGAGGAAAGAGATGAGCTAAGCAACTATATATGAAGCATTTGTGATCATCGCAACGTATATTTAGAAGAGTTCTTTTTTTTTTTAAACAGTCAGGTAATTTTATATTACCGCAACCTCCCCGCGGTTCTCTGTACTGTCCGATATTAACATCTAAAAAGTTAATTTTATTAATAACCCAACCACTACCGTTTTGGATATATGTTTCAATGGAATTGAATATTTTCTGAAAACAGCTTTTAACTTTACTTTTTACTTGGTTATATGATATTATGCGTTCAGCAAATGAACAGAAGTAAGCGTTTTGCAGTAAATTGTCAGGATGAGTATCTTTAATAAATTCAATGCTTATGCATATTAAAAGACGGAAAGGTAGGTTTTGCTCTAATAAGAGTAAGAAAATGTTTTCTCGAATTTCGTTATATAAGTTGTAGGGATCAGAGTGTATCGGAGAGTGTCGGTAAGCTGAAATATAACCTCTAAAACTTGATTCTATTCTATTAAACGACATTCTAAGAAGATGAATATAGGGAAAATTGTCAAGTTAGTTCAATTTTTTTACAAAATTTTCATTTAACTCGTGAATGTCAATTTTTCTTTATATGTTCTGCAAACACATTTATAGCTTTTTTTAAAGCTCCCAATTGGTCAAGATTCATGTTGAATCTGTTCTTTGTTTCATCTCCAACATTCTTTTGGAAAGCAAGATAATAGGACTTTCTGTATTCCTTGATGCTGATGTTAATCCCTTTTCCTAGGTAAGCGCTTATTGGGGGTATGAGCTTTTTCTCTTCTGTCGGATCAGAAAAATTATACTCGAAATTCTTTGCTCTTTTGGTGGACTCCTCTTTTTTCTCATCGTTTGATTTTCTTTTAGCTATCAGAAAAGGGATAATATTTTGAAATTAAATCTAAAGATACAAAATGTAAAATGATTTTACATTTTACCGTCATGTTTTTTCTTTGGGAATTTAAAAATCTAAAGTCTAAATTGACTTATAAAATCAAATCTAATTTACCGCTTGTATGCTTTTCCTTGGAAGGAAGGGGAAATAACTGCTCGCCGTCTGAATCGCTATCAGTTAAGCCTATTAGGAAGTGTGAAAACTTAACTTTATTTTTAAAAAATTATGTTACACATGCTTAGCAATCTAAAAAGAATATGAAAATGCAATCACTTACTGACGCTCGCTTTGTGACTGTCCATGATAGCTGAGTAGTACTTAGATACACGCACTCTGAGGAAGACGGAGACAGAGATGAAGATGAAGTCTTCAACAAGATCGGTAGTATATGTACAAAGGTTGATGTAGCTTATATTTATACCCCTGTTTATGTAAGTGGCAATGGAATAATTGTTTATTATCTGTAGAATTTCCCAGGAACGCCTTGTTCTCCCTGAACTGGTGACCTTAAAGTAATTTTAAAATAACTTTATGTGCATTTTCCTACCTTAACCCACTTTCACCACCTTGAGAATAAAACAACGTAATTTTACGGTGATATAGGATATTACAAAAAACATATTGATGTAGCGAAGCAAAATAAGACAGACGCAATTATACAGTTAAATTATATTTTTATTCAGGGATTGTTAAAATATTACATCGAGTGGTACAATCAGTTTCTTCGTGTTGCTTATGCATGTAGAACATCGATTCATTGATGATGTTACATTAAATGACAGTTAGTGCTGCTTAGTATTACAATTTTATATAGAGTTTACAATGCTGAGCTATTCTCAGTATCTTAGCTGTATAGTTTAGTATTTACATTTATTTTCTTTGAAGTTGTCCACAATTCCATTGCAGATCTTTGAATCATGAGTAATTGATTCGTCGAAGTTCGCTTTGTATTACGTTTTACAATCAAATGTCTGTCGATAATTCATAGCAGAACCGTTATGGAGTTCTCTGACAATATCATTATTGTTGAGAACCTTGAAATAGGCAATCTTCAATCTGCAGTCTGAATCGACTGTATCCATTTGATAGGAGTTCGCAGCTTGAACACAGGATATCATATTTTCGTAAAGGGAATCGGTGAAGCAATGAATCATATAAGCTGATCCAGTACGCTTCAAGTACATAAAGCCATATCTCAGTTCGGAAGTCATCGTTTCTGCTGAATCAGTTGAAGCACAATGAGAATTCCCCAGTTAGTGTATCTCTTTTATATGCTCTGTATGAAAAGTGACCTCCAAAAAAATATGTTAAATTTATATAGAGAGCTTATAGAGAGAGCATATATAATTATATTCTGTTGAAACATGTCTAAAGACATCTATTTCTGAAATCACGAGCTTCACAAATTTGATTTGAATATGGAGAAAAGCAGCAATTTTGTAAACGAAATTTGCTAGCTACAAATTTTTTAATAAACTTCTCGTTATTTTCAATTTTATTAGAATCTAGAGGTGACAAAGTTTGCTTTCTCACAAAATTGTACAAGAAATGAAGGCAAAAATGACCACAAGTATACGACACTAAGCTTTGATATCTACATTTGTTCCAAGCAAAATTTGCAGCGTTATTTTCTATGAACTTTAAAATATATTTGTTATTCGGCACAGAAGCGTAACTACAAAAATAGTAACATTTATTATTCCGAAATGCTATTGCAACCCAATGACTTCCCGGTTTTGTTTTAGGATCTAAATTTACAATAAAACATGAATAACTATCTATTGTCTTAGGCAATTCATCTGAAGCGTATACACCTCCAAATTTAGAACGTAGACGGAAGTCGCTGCATGCAAGTCTGCACAAAGTTGTGCTATCCATTTTCAAAAATCTGAAAAAATACTGCGACTTTTGTCGATTTCTATAGTATTTCGATACTCTGAAAAAACTATTAAATTTACAGTTTCAGATAATGCTTTGCTGAATTTTATATCAATAGTTAAATTACCATTGCGTGAAATACTTTCATGCATTCCGTCCGCGTTGAGATCGGGCGTCAAATCTACAGCGAACAGCGTATACCCATCTTTATATTCAGTGTAACTTATATTAATGTCTTGATCTTTATGATATCTACCCAAATCAGTAAATAGACTCATATAACATCTGCTGTAACTGTTAGAATTATCAAATTTTGGTTGAAAGGGCTTTGACGGAATCATACGATTGCCATCTAATATACAAAGATATGATAAATCATAATGCTTGAAATTGAATGGATTTTTTGAAAAATCCCCATTAAATGCAGCATTAGATACCATACCCATTATAAGTCGTGTCGGTAATTGTCCAATGAACGCATTAGGGATAGTTATTGATTGCATTCCTGAAGAAAGTGCGAATGATTTCACTTCTGTTCTGCGAATAGGCATTTTTATAACTCCCTTGCTTAAAGCTAATTCATGGGCAATCACGACTGAGGGAGCGACTTTAATTTTCCTAACAAATAATGATGCATGATATATAACTACTTTAAAATCTTGCGTGGCCGACATCAGAGCAAAAGAATCCTTATTTCTTTCTAATTTGATCCGAAGATTCACCGAATTTATAAGACATTTGCTCTGATTGCCTAGATCGAAATGTAATGGACCTATCATATCTATAAGTTTACTATCTTTGCAGATGTTATATCTAGTTTGGTAACCGGAATTTGCATTATCACCAACATTAGCTAGTTCTACTGATTCATGCTTAGAAGCAGCGTCTTTGTAGAAAAGACCCGATGTTAGCATTGATTCTTGAACAGCTCGAGGTGAAAGCAAAGCATCGAAAATACATCTATATGCGTAGTTAGCTTGCGAAGAAACCTGCTTGTCATTTAATGTAACTGAACATTCAGAAAATAGCGTATTAAGGAGATAATTGATAGGAGCCACTTGATCAGGCGTTCCAATTACTGCTCCATTTCTCTTTTTAATTTTCACTTGTAGATGCAAAAGTGTATGGGATAAGTCCAGATAATGTTCACCACTTCCGCTTACGTAAAATTCAATTGGCGTCTTTTCATTCAGAGATGCAACAGGAAAAATCTCAGTGAATGAGCTGTCTTCTGTTGATAATTGTACAGGATTCACGTTAAAAAGGTCTAATTCACTCTGCAAGCAAGCACACGCTCGGGAATCCATTATGAAAATATGTCTGCTTTCTTTAATTTCTTTCGGCTCCGCTTGACACGTTGCGAATGATTTTTCTTCTGGAATTTCTTTCTTTTTATACCCGAACCGCTCTGAATTTTATGAATAATGTCGTCTTTTATTTGTTTTGATGTTTCGCGAAATCGCGATCTTGCCGAGTCTTTAAGAGATGAACCTGAAGCAACATCTGACATTACTTTTGAACCTGCGCTTAGAAGGTGTTTTCCTAAATACTTTCCAGCTTTCAGTGCTATGGGAGAAATAAATCGAAATAAATTTGAAAACATTCCATATCCTCTTTGGTGGCCAACACCCTGAAAATATGGTCCACCGCCAGCCTGCACTTGCGAGCAGTAATAATCTTCACAAGCTTTTTGATCCAAATGCATTCTCTTTCACGATCGGATTTAAAATGATTCATCACAAAATAAGTAATAGTTTTATAGTGTTCTGCGACGGAAGGAGAGAACCAAGAGTGATTTCCCACTGGTAAAAATTATACCATCTCCAGAGCTACTTCTCAATTCGATTTCTATGCAATCGATATAATTTTTGCGCAAAGGAAAATACAGCGGTCTTTGATAATTTATTACTATTTGGTCTTCTTTTTTCGACATAACAGGAATAATACGGAGTAAAGGAGCAATTGTATCCCCTACAAAGTGCGATTCTATGATATCACTATAGACATAAATTTCGGTGATTCCTCCATCTAACTCCAATTGATAGTCAGATATATGAGTTCCGCCATTTAATGTGGATTCTTTGAAACCTAAAAGATCTCTTAATCCTTCTTGTAAAGTCAGAGTTGAATTTTCTGGTATATGAATTTTGATCTTATTGTTCGCTAAATGATTAAAAGCAAGGTGTTTAAAAGATCCAAACAACTGCTCTGAGTTTTTATAAAATCCGACTTGTAGTTCCATATCCTCTGTTTTTTTAATTTTCACAGGAATTGTTGGTTTATCCGTAATGCTCACGCGGAAGTATTCGTTCATAGGAGGCCTTTCAATTTTTTGCAAAACATGTAACGTTCTACCCGTTAAAACAATATCTTTCGTCATGCCCAACATTCGCATAAACAACGGGGCATATAATAACCTAAACTCGAGTTCAACATTCTTTTGAACCGTTATTTCTACTTTATCTTCTTTAAAGTCGAATATAAAATCCGCTGCACCTCCTATACCAGTCTGCATTAGATTATGATTTATATGCTGAAAGAGTTCGTGATGTATGTTGTCCATATCAGTATACTTATGATTAAACCTGGTGACGCGAATTATAAAATGCCTTTTCATATTTCGAGCGATAATTTTGAAAATATTGTCTTTGTTTGTCTTTGATGGTTTTCTGTACATAAAACTTTCCGATGTTTTTATAACTCTATCCTCTCTAGGTAAGTTTAACATAGTTAACAATCTTGGTGAATCAGCAGCTGTCAAGTGTAGTTCATAATTCGGAGCAATAAGTATATTCATATTCTTGTGATCCAATTCGAAAGAGACGAAATGTCCACATATTGCTTCAATACTTTGGTTAATGTTATCGATTATATCCTCATCAGAAGTTCCCTGTTCAATTTTTATTCTGATTGAGTACTCCAGAAAATCCTTTTCCACCAATTTTGTTTCCTCGTAAGTTATCGAATATTTATTATTATGATTTCCGATGTTGAACCAGGTTCGAGGAACGAATATTTCTGATAAACCAACTTCCCATTCACCAGTTAGTATTATTGGACGAGATAATTTCGTTCTGAATGATGCTTGCGTATTTTTTGGAAAGTAATCCATGCTAGAGTTGCTGGGAAGCGTAATGTAAAAATCGTTCACTTCATCCATGCTGCTTTTACCCACGAGTTGAACCGATTATCAAAGCCTTTCCACTTCACGTAATATTCTTTCTTCGTACCTTTGCCCTTTGTTTTAAGCACCTTTTCTATATGCCAATAATCCTCAGGGCGTTTCAATATTTTCTGGAGTTCTTCTGCGTAAAATCGTCCTTTTATAGCTTCTGATTTAAGGTCTTGAAGCTCGAATGTAGTTGGATAAGAGGGATATACTTTTGACACCATAAACACCTCATCGCTCCACCCTGGTAAATATCCTCGTCTGAACGATTTATTCGCTTTCGATATTCTTACTAAATCTCCCTTATTCAAAATCACTCGCGAGTTCTTCAATGTGTAACCATATAATTTTTTGAAGATATGTGGTTCAAAATCACGAGTGACTTTTGAAGGTGCCATGCCAATGCTACGATGTTCACTGTCATTATACGACTTTACTAGTGACTGTAGCACATCATCATATCTATAAGATTTTCTATATGTGAATACCCTGAACATTTTGTTTTTTAAAGTTCTGTTGAACCTCTCAATAACACTAGCTTTATGATCACCTTCAGCTGAATAGTGGTTAATGTTGTACCTCTTAAACAATGACTGAAGTTGCGTATTGTAAAATTCCTTGCCCTTATCGCTTTGAATGTGTTTAGGCTTAACCTGCTGTAACAATTTTTCAAAAGCATTTTTTACAGCCACAGAAGTTTTGCTTTTAAGAGGTATAACATAGGCATACTTCGAAAATACATCAATTACGGTGAGTAAATACTTAAACCCATTATTATGTTCTGCTAAATGCTGTAAATCCACAAGATCGCATTGCCATAAATCATTTATACCATATGAAAGCGTCGACATCCGAGAAAATTTATACCGAACTGGTTTATGTAACGAATAAGTATCTTGGGTCATTAACCAGCGTTTAGCTTTCTCATATGGAACTTTAGAGATTGCTGATAGTTTCTTTATTCCGCCAAATGATGCAGGGTTTGCGAAATCGTAATATGCTGCTTCTAATATTCTTTCCATTTTCTTTTCGAGTTTTGCTTCTTCTTCTTTGCTTTTGAATCTGGAGATTTCAGATTAATTTCGTTTTGGATCTCGCCTGCGTCTGTGTCAAACCCGAAATTTTCTACTAGCTTCTGGTTGCCAATCCAACGTGTTGGTATTTTTATCTCTTTAATACCCCTCCAAAACACTGAAAAACCATGTGGTTCATAACCTTTCTTTACATTTCTCATTAAATATGAAAATAAGTCAATAACGTTTGTGTTTTTAACGATTTCGTTATCTTTCATCAATTCACCATATTCATTCCAAGCATAGCTGCGTGTATTCAATTTTTCAGCAATAGGCGAAATAAATTTTTGGAAGTTCGCAGGAACTGAAAGTATGATATCACGTAATATAGGATCTTCCACTGAGTTACTTTTAGGCGATTCTTGAACTTGTTCCTTAGAGTCTTCAATAGTTACACGTATCGGTGGTTTAGGCACATTTATAGCATGCTGATA
This sequence comes from Argiope bruennichi, assembly GCF_947563725.1. Lineage (NCBI taxonomy): Eukaryota > Metazoa > Arthropoda > Arachnida > Araneae > Araneidae > Argiope > Argiope bruennichi. The sequence goes on along the minus strand of NC_079152.1, from coordinate 21,673,771 downwards.
TTTTAAAAGCAGTTGGCTCAACAGTTTTGCTTTTGCATCATCCGAATAGTTTGACTCATGAAGAAGGTTTAATATTTGGTTTTCAATACCATGTACTCCGGTATCTGATGTTTTCGAAAAGTAAGTTGCTGCTAAATCTTCAGGAACGAGAGCCATTCTCCGAGACATTGCTGCGAATATTAAATTCAGCTTCCTATTGCTTTTCCGGCAAGGCCTACTAACGCAGATAGAACTGCGGGAAGAATGAGGGGTAGGAAGCCTCCCGTTTGGTTAATTAATTCTTTTCTCTTTTTTTCTAAAGATAATTTTTTATTAACAATTTTTCTTATAGCCGTTTTATATTTACGTAATTTCTTTACGCTCACCGATAAATTACCACCTAAGACGTTTACACAAATTTCGCATAAGCAATGTAACTGACTTTTGTTAGCAGTCCGTATTATTGCTCTTTTTTGTGCTGGAGATGCGCTGAGTAGTAGTTTCAGTAAGTGATAATGCTTCTTTATATTCTTCATTTTATCGGTAAATATATCCAATAAAATCCATTGGAATCAGGGAACACGCTCTCTCTGAGCCTAAATTTTTCATCCGTTCTCGGGTGTAGGTCCACCAACAAATAGTTAAAATTGCCTTGCGTGCTCTTTTTGTAAGCATCCATAAAATATGCTGCCTTATTTCCGTATACTTGTCTTGCGAAACACTGGATTTGTCCCACGTCACGATTGTTTTTAAATAATATTACATATTGTGCATTCAGACTTATGTCTCGCATCACTTTATTTCGGGGAAATAGATTCTGCAAAATCAGAATCACACTGATTCTAGAATGGTGTGCTGTAATAGTGAACAATTCCGCATAATCTTGGCAAAGTTGATCCATCTGATCATCAAATACATATAGATTTCCGCTTTCGACTTTTTCTGGAAAACCTTGAACAAATTTCATTTCTTTTTCTTTAGCAAACCATGGCTGAAAAACTTTATAGCACCAGATAATATTTTTAAATTCAAAATCATATGCTTTATGTGCAATCATTTGTCGCACCAATGAGGTTTTACCCGACTGCGATGCTCCTACACATAGTAAACACGAAGGATGTTTCAATTTGAACATTGTTCACATACTTTCTGAAATTCTTTCTCAGTCATTTGAACTCCTAAAAAGCTTGCTGATAAATATGTTGAATTTACGTTAAAAAAATATCGTATGTCATGAATATTTGCACCCTGTTTTAAACATTCATGATAAAATAATTTCCTTCCTATATGTATCGAACGAAAGCACGTTTTATTATTAATTTTAATTTCGTTGTCAGTCGTCTCAAGGTGGTTTGATATTATAAAAATTAATTCTGCTGTAGCTAGAATTATTAAAACAAACAAGCTCAACTTTTTTCCATCCATTTCCCGTGTATACTGAGTGACTAAATGACGATTTCGATCGATAAATTTCTTTATATTCTTTTTTTCTTCAGATGTCCCCCATTATAAACAAATGCTTTTTTTTCACCTTGGAAAAAAAAATGGAACGCGCATTTCCTCTTCTTCGCAAACTTGTACTTAACCTTTCCTCCCGACCTGAATACACCCGCTTTAACGGATCATTTTCTACCGTGATTTCAATGGTACCAAGGTTCGTATCTGCATACTCTCTTCTCAGCAAACTTCATTTGCAGCGTGCATCATTTCAGATCTGTAATTTATCTGAAGGTTCTTTTAGTTGTTGTGCCTCTTTTTTTTGAGTGGGAATAGAACTTATAACCTTGCAAAAACATTGCTCGCTCATTTTAATCGCCGCGGTTCAATCGAATGAGCCAGCAATGCTTCTCTCACTCATTGTTTTTCATGATTTTATTCTTGATCGTAACGTTTTTTCCCTTCTATCAATTTCCTTTCGGTGAAAAATGAACTTGTAAAGTTATAAAAACAATTCTAGATGAATTTAATCGCTTCGGTTTAAATATATGAGTTAACAATGTTCCTCCGTATACAGATAAAATTTTACTTATTTCTTTTTATAATCTAGAGACATTTGTTGTAATTATAATGTTATTCTAAATTTTTAATTCTGAAATGAGATAAAAAAAATTCATTTAGTTGAATATTTCAACTATTTTGAAAGGCACTTTTTATATGAGAGCCATCATCTAGTGAAAGGTACTTTTTATATGAGAGCCATCATCTAGTGAAAGGTACTTTTTATATGAGAGCCATCATCTAGTGAAAGGTACTTTTTATATGAGAGCCATCATCTAGTGAAAGGTACTTTTTATATGAGAGCCATCATCTAGTGAAAGGTACTTTTTATATGAGAGCCATCATCTCTATACTACTATTATGTTTCACGTCTATGGCATATTTGTCGAGATGTGGAGGATTTTTTTACAATAAGGTAACTTTTAGGCATTTATAAATTCACTTATGGAGAACACATGAAATTCATAATTAGCGAAAGGCATTGGACGCAAAAGCAAATTGACCATAAATAAGGTCACAACTAAACACTCGGGATTAAACACAAACACTCCATTATATTGTGCCAATTATACTACAAAAAGCTAACATATGTTAAAGATATAGCCGCTCAAATAAAGCTGGACAGAGTTAAAAATATCTCTGTCCCTTTTGTGTATGTTATTATCGGGTGAGCAAATCGCAAGCTTTTGTGTTGACATTAAGGAACTCGGACATTTGGCTGTCGTAATAATTTAGTTAGAAGTTGCAAATCCCATCAATATTTGTCGTGTATATATAGGGTGTTCATTAATTATTGTCGGGGTTTCCGTACCTCATAACTTTCGAATAAAAAATATTACGCAAAAACCGATTACATATTCGTAAATTACAACTCAAAGAATTTTATTAATGATATTAAAATGCAAAGCTTGCACATTTTGCACTTTGTAGGCATTCAGTTGAAGGCGGTTAAGGAGAACGTTCCATATCGTCGTATGTGCTCGGTCTTCCCGCTCCCTTTCCGTGTAGAACGCTACCAGTTTCCTGAAATTGTGTTAACCAGCGTCTGATAGAATTATCCGAAGGAGGATCTTTCTTGTACGTGGTCCTGAAGCGACGTTGAGTAGTTATGACTGATTTAGTTTCGAAAAACCACAATACACACATTGCTTTTTCTTGCACGCTCGCCATTTTTATTTATGACGTCATAATTACCCAGACTGCAAATGCGCTAAGATCGCATTGTTGCCACGTAAAATTCTTTGAGTTGTAATTTACGAATACGTAATCGGTTTTTGTGTAATATTTTTTATTTGAAAGTTATGAGGTACGGAAACCCCGACAATAATTAATGAACACCCTATATTATATGCATTTTATTACAAATCAAATACTAAAATAATTATTGCATGCTTAAAATCATACACATAAAAAGAAGAAGAAAATATCTATTAGCTATTAAAACACTTATTTTTATCCAGAATTTTATTTTACATTTTTAATAAGATTTTAAACATGTGATGCACAGTAAGCATTTCACAGTCCAAAATAGTGAATTGTAATATATTTTGCTGGAGATCATCTGGTTTCTAATAATATTTTGCAGCTCAATTAATTATGAGTGAAACTTTGAATTAAGTGCAGCTGTAAAAGAATTCAGTGGAGCAGCTTGAAATGTCCATTGGGCCGTTTCTTTATATTTGACTGTTGCCATTTAACAATAAGCAATGAGAGCTATTTCTGCATCATTCATGCAAACGTTTTGTAAATATAGTTATTTAAATTGATCAATTTAATGATGCTCCCATAAGAAATACGATCTCATAACTTATTTATGGAAAATTTAACTGTGGAATCCTTAACATCAGCTGTTAAATTTTTTTTTCACATTTTTGTTGTTGTTGTATGAGTTGTAAAGCAAAGTTTTATTAGCGAAGGCCAGAAATTTTGGTTATTTTATATGTATGCTTATTCATTATGTTAACATTTTAAGGACATCTGGAAGCTAATATTTTCTTTAGCGTTTTTTTAAACTATGAATTTTGTAATAAATTTTTTTACTCTAGTGGATCAATATTTGTTCCAATCTTATTTTAGTAACTAATATTAATTTAAATGTTCATGGAAATTACGAACCAAGAAGATAACACGGCGATGAAACAAGTCCAGCAAGAGAGGGTGAGACGAATCCAAGAGATATTAAATCAGATTAGAGATACTGTGGCGGATTGTTAGGAGCGAGGATAGAACCCGGGACCTTGTAGTTCGCAGCCCAGTAACATGACCACAACACAAAAGCAATTGCTTGTGTAGCGTAGCTATTAACTGGCTTATAAGCTTTCACTACAGACTCTCCCTCCAGTGAGTCGGAGGTGAGACGAACGATATGGCTATTGATGTATTTAGCTGTTGAGTCTAACGTGCCTGTACCCATTTGAGTAGCGCCAAGCGTTATAGCTAGCGTGTGAGTGGTTGCTGTTGATGCGTCAAGTGAGTCAAGTCAAGTCGTCTGACGACTTTGTGTTGCTGCGGCCTTTTTGTGTTGCTGCGTCAAGTGAGTCTGACGACTTTGCGTTGCTGCGTCAAGTGAGTTTGACGACTTTGGTTTTGCTGTGGGTAGATGGCGCCACAACAGCTGTACGAAAGTTGAAGGATCATCGTCCGAGGTTACCAATGTGGTGGATTGTTAGGAGCGAGGATAGAACCTGGGACCTTGTGTTTCGCAGCCCAGTAACATGACCACAATACAAAAGCAGTTGCTCGGGTAGCGTAGCTGTTAACTGGCTTATAAGCTTTCACTACAATACTATTAACAGGATAATAACAGTCTCGATGTGTACATCTAGTGTCAATATAAAGTCCCATGAGAATTATTTAATTCGTACTAGTAGTTATGAGTTAAATCGATTCACAAGGAATTCAGTAAGAAGTGATGAAACATACAACAACCTTAAGCAACATACCAAGCAACGCGTGCTTACCATTTCGCACATTTTAAATGGTGTTAACAGCGTTATTCATTTATATATTAGCTATACTTTTGATTGAGGAATGTTATAAAAACAATTTAACATTTATATAATATTTAAAGCCAATCCATGCATCACATTTATGTATAATATTTCAAAGTTTATTTTAAACACAATTTGCAACAATCAATGCAGGATTAAACCATGTAGGGGTCCTTAGGAAATGCAGATTTCTAGATTCTTTTTACACTTTCCCATTTCCAAAAACAGATATTTATTTATTAGTTTTATGTCCATTTCTATATATATATATAGTCTTCAAGTTATATGTATTTATAACAAAATAACAACCCATTAAGTGCAAGTCGCTTTCAAAAGAGTTGGCAGTTTCAGTATCTTGCGTAAAAAAACAAAACAAATTAAAACTAATTTAAAATGAAATGGAAAAAAGTGTAGTTTATGTGATGCACCTCCTAACAAAATCCCTGTAGATTCACAGAATTTGTAGGCAAGGGGCACTAAATATCAAATATCAGCTATCAACTTTTGTGCTCTTGAGTTGTGTTTACATGCACATGAAAATGCAGACTAATAGTTAACCTTTGATGTATTCGGAAAATTCGTCGGAGGCAGTTTGGTTTCCTAAATTTAAAGGGAGGGTCCCTACATCGTGATTATAAAAGAATATTCCAAATTTGCAGGTTTGTTAAAAGAAAATAAAACAAAATATAAGTTTCTTGTTCAGCGGAAATTACAAATAACAGTTGAAAATTTAAAATTAACTGTAAGTGTTTAAAATAGCTATAAGTGTTCATTTTAAACATTTCCAAAAATACGAATGATATCAAGGTGATACTTTAACTCATTTTATGCTTTTTCAACTTTATGATATGATGTATTGAAAGTTTGTAGATATCCATGTCTTAAATTTATCAACTTTAGTTAATAGAGGGGGGGGGGCATTTACTATTTGATGTAGCTTCAGGGAAAAAATAATCAAGTATTACTAAACACGTATATCATTTCAAAGCACCGGAAATGCAGAATAAATTGTGAAATGAATTATCACACTGCTTCAATATATTTGGAATTTCTGGAGAGAATCACATTGAACATTATGACAGTGTTCAATATAAACTTTGAAATGTTATATTTTGATTTTCGATGAACAAGCAACATTTACTTTGTTTTCTTATCTTTTAAAAGATCTGCAAAACTGGTATATTCATTTATAATCAAACTATATTTAAAAAAACATGATGGGTAATTTATCATTTTATCTATATGTTTAAAGTAATTAGGAAAATCTAAGAATCAGTCTCTAACTCAATAATGCCCCCAAAACCACCAATTTCTATGTTATTTGTAAGTTGGAGATATTTATATTCGACGCCTACACAAATCCTTGCAAAATAAATCTTTGACATTGCTTCTCATCTCAACACCTTGACATAATTTTATTCTACACTTAGCTAAGAAATCAGGATATTCAATATTTAATGTGTAATTATAATTCAATCATTTGATGTGATAAAATGTAGTTCATTTTTTTGACATCAATAAATTATTTTTTTCTAATATCCGTGGACTAATAGCTAGCTGACAAAGGCGACTAAAAGAGTTTGATATTTTTTATTCGGAAATTAATTTCATTTTTCAAAGTTTACTGTATAAAATAAGAAAGCGAGACTTATTGCACCAGGAAAATTGAATTTAGAAATTCCATTTTCATTCAATTTCTTAATTTTTTTTCTATAGGCTGTAGACAGTGTTCTGTCAAAAGCAGTTTGCATTAATATTCATATAAATCAGTACCTGATACAAACTAATCAAACATCTGTAATATCAGTTCTTATATAAGCATTGCAGCCAAATATTTTAATTCTGGAAATCAATTACTGATAGTGAAAAATCTCATGCAAATTGAATTTTTTCTTCTCCTACTGAGATTTATATATTCCTTGTAAATTCGTACATTAAAATTAATCGATTAAAAGTTTCTAATCCATGCATCTAAAATTAGAATTTCAGACGTTCCAGCAACGTCCCACGAAGTTTACGGGGACCCGTTTCTTTTCCCCTACTTCCCAAACTACCTGTTTTGCCAGCTACAGATAAATAACAATTTAGTGGGGGAGGGGGTGGGATAAGAATGCTAAGAATTTCTTATGGGTTGCGAGCAAAACAAAACCAACTCCTCTCTGGAGTTATCTCAGTCGAGCTAAAACTGGTATAGAATCAGCTGTATGTAACTCCTCTCTTTCGAATTCTACTGCAAAATAGTCTTATTTCAGCTATCTTTTTCTAAAGAACTAAGAGAAAAAGAAATTGGTGCAAGGCTAATGTTTTTAAAATTTTAGGTTGTTTGAGATTTATACTTCCGAACTCTGTAATAGCAGCAAAGGAAAGGAAAAGCAATGAAGTAAGTCAGAATTGCTTATGGTTACAACATTCTTCTAATTTTTAATTTTTATATGAAAGATCTTATAGTTTTCAATGTCACTTAATTAGTGAAATTTTAAAATCAAAGCAACTCAGTTTTAACTTCATAGATACTAAGTTTTTTTAAAGGATACAAAAATTTATAAAAAAAATGTGATAGAAAAAATTATTAAATGTAATTAAAATAAAAATTTACTTTCTAAATTTACGAAAAATTATTCTGTTGAATCAATTAGAAACAAATAATTCCCATTCAACTGATCGCTATAAAAACAATAATAGAAATAAGTTTATTTTTAGAGTAATAAATCATCAGAAATGTAGAAATAAATAACATTACAGCAGACGAATTAATATGAAGGTGATTGTGAATTTTAGATTAATTAATATGTGTTAATATAGGGTGTTCATTAATTATTGTCGGGGTTTCCGTACCTAATAACTTTCTAATAAAAAATATTACGCAAAATCCGATTACGTATTCGTAAATTACAACTCAAAGAATTTCATTAATGATATTAAAGTGTAAAGCTTCCACAATTTGCACTTTGTAGGCATTCAGCTGAAGGCGATTATGTATTCGTAAATTACAACTCAAAGAATTTTATTAATGATATTAAAAATATTAATGAATTTGCCCATGGCTGCCCTTCGTGGCTCGTAACACATCGAGACGAAATTCGATTTCCCTCCAAGTGTTCTCCAGCATTTGTGGGGTAACATTTTGGATCGCAGTAACAATTCTGCGCTTTAGTTCATCAAGGGAGGGCACAGGGGTCTTGTACACAATGTTCTTGGCAAATCCCCATAGAAAGAAGTCCAGCGGTGTTATATCTGGTGATCTCGGAGGCCCTGGGATTGGTCCACCTCTTCGCATTGTTGCCACGTAAAATTCTTTGAGTTGTAATTTACGAATACATAATCGCCTTCAGTTGAATGCCTACAAAGTGCAAATTGGGCAAGCTTTACACTTTAATATCATTAATAAAATTCTTTGAGTTGTAATTTACGAATACGTAATCGGGTTTTGCATAATATTTTTTATTCGAAAGTTATGAGGTACGGAAACCCCGACAATAATTAATGAACACCCTGTATAATAATAAATTCATTGCAAATAATATATCTTAGAGTAAAATTTAATACATAATTATTATAAGACCAATTTTCTTCTCAATAAATAGGTTTACATTAAGATAATTAACTCATATGAGGTACTCAATGATCCTTCTGTCCCTAAATATAGTATATAACGATGAATGATTGCTTATAAGCTTTACATACAAACCCATAGTCTTTATCTGAATCAGACGAATTTGGCCCACGTACTTTTTTGACCAAATGAAAGTCAATATTAATTTTCCAAAATATAGAAGTTCATTAAAATCTAAGTTAATTAAAATGAAACAGATTCACGGTATTTCCAACTATATCATTCCGGAAATATTATGTCACAAAAATAGGTTTTACCCTGGCTTAAAACTCTAAAAAATTTCTCTATAATAATTGCAATTTTATGTCAGTATAGTGTTTTCTCTAAATTTAATAATTTATTAAATATTATATGATGAAATCATAACAATGTATCTATTGATACGATGAAATTCCAGCTTTATTCTGTCAAACTAATCAATCACGTGTGTTTGCTAATTTTAATATATAAAATTGACTTTGAAATGGGATTTTCATTTTCGCTTTCATTTCTTAACATATACATTAATAAATTGGCAAGCGGAGCAATGTGGCTTAGATTTATTCGATTTAATTCATATTTTTAAATGTTATCAAACAAGAAAGAAAGACCTTCATTAAAAAAAGTTGAATGCGTATGCATGTGTTGGATAGTAACAAATTAAATCACTGTACCTAGAGTTAGCAAACTTGACACACATATACTTTGGAGAGTGGATATTTTTGAAATTCTACTTCTAAATTTTCAGAGAGATATTTTTGAAATTCCAATTAAATAAAAATTAAATGAAATTTTGAGGTTATTCCGCGGTGGCATCCCAAAATATTAAGGCACAAAATTGATATTTACATCACCTTAAAATACAAAATATTATCGGTAAAAATAAATGGTATAATTAAAGAATCATACCAATTTTTTGCAGTATAAACCTTTTCTATTCTTTAATTAATTTCTTAAAATATTTTAAATATAATGTATGGCTTTTTTTTTGTTGAAGTGAAACTCAAATCACTTTCATTGTGGTTACTAACATTTTTTTCCAGTGCTGATGATCGAGATAGTCAGATTGGGTTTATTTTTCTATGTTAAGGTGGTTTCAGAATTACGATTTCATCATTTTACGATTTTTTTTTATATTTCATTATGTTATTGATTGCTAAGGAAGAGAATATGGGTGAACCGGAGTTTAACCCCCTTCTTCGCCAAGTTGCGACAATGCGACAAAGCTGGCAACCTCCAGACTGGCAAACCTATTATCTTTCGCCTTTATTATGCGCTCTGATTGGACATCTGCTCCCTTGCTTTTGAACATTTCGCAAAACACGGAGCAAGACCGTTGTTGGCGATTTTTTAAAATCGCGGCAAACAGGGGGTTAAACTCCGGTCGTACCAAGAATATAGCTGGGTGGATTTTTTTTTTTTTTTTGAAGGGTTGATGGTATCAGTTAGAATGCCACTAGTGGAGAAGTGAAAACTAATGACTCATGCTTCTTTAGCTTCTTTCATTTCGTGCTAATTTTTATTAATTTTTTTCAGAATCCTCCGGAGCATTTGTGAAGTTGCTAGGTTCCCGCTTTCGGACCCAGCGAAACCGTAGGATGTTATTTTAAACAAAGAGATTCTCAATTGAGGCGTCAATTTGAGACAACGTAGGCATCACAAGCATGGTTTAGTTTACTTTGTTTCTGTTATTCGATAAAATTGCAAATTCTTTGCTTTCAAGCTGTTTATTTTGCTCCTGCTTTTAAAAAAGCAGTAAAATGTTTTTTATTTTTTTCCTGCTAGACGGAAAAATCTTGACTGATGCTTCAGATGGTAATAACATCCCGTGCTCTAATATATTTTCACTGCATAGACCAGCTCAGACCATTTATTCTTTATTTCAGGATTCAATCTCAATGGATAAAATTTATGTGTTTTAAAAAGTCATTTATTCTTTAATTGTGACTATTTTACGATATGGTTTGCCCGAAATGTGTGTGTCAATCGCATGCCAGTAGAAACTTTTGAGTTAACTGCATGCCATTGGCGAACTTTAGACTCACATGCATGCTTTTGGCGAACGTAGGCGATAGTTTAATATGACATATTTGGCGATTAATTGCTGGTTATAACAAACATGACATTTTGGGTGATTTTTTTGGCAAGTGGCTTGTACTCAAATGCGGATTTACCTTGTCAGTCATTTAAATTTAAAACTTTGGCAACTTTTTACTATTGGCACCCTTGGGATGTGAAGGAGCACATTAAAGTAGTTTTTAACCGAAATCTCAATTAAACAAAATCATGCCATGTTTCCGTTTTTATGAAATTATACGTTTACAGGTAAGGTAGAAAACATTTTCTGAATTTAGACGCATTGTTTGAACAATAAGCTTAATTTTTCATATAAAGTTTGACCCAATATGTTCCTTTCAAATTTGTTGCCTTTGGCTGAACTTTGATATACAGTCATGTAGCGTCTTGCGAGGTTGGAAATTTTTCGATGGCGCTTTTGCTACCGTTACGCTACTGCTGCCGTTCGCGCCACATTCAGCCATTTCGCTAAAATTTGGCGATAAATTATTTTTTTGGCTAAAATGACTGTATATCAAAGCTGCTTCGTTGTCTTTAAATATCATCTAAACAAACATAATGAAGCAAGCATTTTATCACGATTGCGTGATTTAATAAATAATACATACAGAATAGGAAGTAATAAAATTGAAGTAATTAGCTTTGAGAAATGGAGCAAATAATTATTTACACCACCGAAATTGAATGTGACAGTACGATATGGTTACCAACTTCGTTTCTTTTCTTTGGCTGTAAAACGACAACTTATTAAGTTTAAACCCGAGTTAATTCTGATTTAAAATTTGGTGAATTACTGCCTGAACAAAGTTCAAATTTTGCAGATACATCATACTTTTAAGTCTAATTTTCATGTACTTTAATTGATCATAAAGAATGAAAATCCAAAATATATAAAATAAATAAAATGTTTTCAACAACTTAAATGTATTGAGATTGTGCCTAAAATGAAACATCAGGAAAGCTAACAAAATACGGCGTAATATGCCTCATGAAGATTCAATGCATTAGATGATATCTATATCAATTTATGATTTAATCATATTGAGACTAAACTTTATTCATGATTATTTTGTTTAATAGATTTCACAGAAAGAAGAACTTATAGTTACCCTTTTAACCAAGGCCGAAATAAAATTCTAAATTCATGTAAAAAATAATCTGTTACGTTACCAGAATGCAATAATATCAGGCAAAAGATGAAACGGCATAGAGATACGACATCTCATAAATATCCAAAGATATTTTGCAGGGAACAAAATCATAAGCTATATTTAATAATTAACTAGCTCATGCCTTTCTCATTTTCAAGTAATTTAATAGATTTTTCAAAATGAATAACAAAGACGTAAATTACTTACCGACGACGATATTAAATCATAAAATTTCTGAAAAAAATATTTTTTAAAGCTAGCAAATACAAATGGATTTTGCCATTGGATGAAACATCAAAGAAATACGGCAAACAACTATCCTACTTCGTTGAAGAGGAATCATTAGTTAGTAGCGCGTGTATCCGGAAGTCTCCGTTGCGTGTGTAACAGCTTCGGATCTATCAGTCTCGCACGTAAATTCAAAATAACTTTCGATCAGAGCAACGTGCATTTTGTTGCCATGTCTCTGTCGCCAGTACAACAAACTCTTATTGACCCACAGATGGGAACTTCTTCTGCGAAAAGTAAACAAGCGCATAAAAACGAAAAACCGAAATGAGGTGAATGCTATGACTGAAAAAAAAAACGCAGGTTATTTATAATTTGTATAGAATTGATTTTCATGCTGGTTTTGCTTGAAGTCAACAGAAATTTGAAGATTTCTTCGTACTTTACACAAAGAAATGATTGTAAATGAAACCTCTAAAATTATTAAAAAAATTTTTAGTCGAGGGTGCAGTTTATATGCGGAGGGGGGATACATTTTTATTTTGGGACAGGAGATATTTGGATGATTGGTGCTGTACGGGAAAATACCAATATGCTACATGAACACCAAACTATAGCAGGCAGTAAGATACCGAAACATTTTGCAATTTAGCGATAAATTGGAAAAATTGTTTCTGTATTATCAAAGTTCTTATTAGAGACGTGTGTTCATTGTTGCGAAAAATAATGAAATAGAAATGAGGATATCTCTATGATAATTTGTATCCGTAATTATTGTGTATATGCATTCTACTAATAATTATTAGCGTTTCTGTATTGTAATTTTTAGGAGCGTCTTCGCATGTCGTAAATTAGGATCGTCCACCATATTGTTCTACGGAGGTAATGGCACCATTAAAATGAGTTTGAACAACCATACTGGAGAGACACAATTCAATAAATCTCTTCACCTCGAATATTTTATAATTAACATTTAAGATGCCTTTCAGGGGACGAATTTAAAGTAACTGTAAAACAAATATTAGATGGGAAGTTAATAAAACATATGATTCCAAGTACTATTCTGAGAGAAAAATTTAAGAAAAGGAACCTACAGATGTCGATTAATACTCAGATATCTTCTGTTGTTGATAATGAAATTAAAGAAAAGTTATGTTATATCACGTGATGAGTGTTTGATGTTTTTTCAATAGATGTGGAAATTTATATAAATTGGGAAGAGTATGGCATCATTTTTGACTGTTCCAACCCGCCGGAAGGCACATGGATAAATCTGAATGATTAGACGCCTTGACAACATTGGCTGAAGTTTGAATCCTAAGGCTCATCGCAGGTCGCGATACAACCTTTCCGGTAGGAGGCATGCCCCATCATCGACAGTGGGTAGTTACCTATACCATTTCTGTAACCACCATGGTGACAAGAACCATTTCGAAAAACTCTTATCCTCAAGCCTGAGGTACCCCTCGGGGGGGATAAAAAGAATATGACATATATAAAGTATGGTACCGGTATACTTTTTGTGATAAATGGTTCCATATAACCCATGTATAGCCATGAGCCAAATATAGTGTATTCACATTGGTAGGCAAAATGGTTTTACTTATGGCTATAAAAAATGTAATTTACACCTGAAATAAATTTGCCATATTAAAAAAAAATTAGAAAAGAATTAGTTATATTTATAAAAACGTTTGTGCAATAAATAATGAAATTTGAACTGATATTTATTGTTTTAAATGTTATTTTAATGTTTATAATTTGCAAGAGGATGGCCCGAAAGTTATGATGGACCTACTCCGGTTACTATTATAACCACACCACGTTGTCAAGTTTTTAAAATTTTCTTTTTAAATGATCTTCAAAAGGCTTTTAACTTATGTTAACATATTTATATAAGGTGTAGGGTGCTATAAAGCTAAACAACTTTCTTATTTAAACTTTTATATTTTTATCAAAAATAATTTTTTCCCCTTAAGATAACGTAGTTTTCCAACTCTCCTCCTTGCGAGAGTTTCAGGTAGCCTATCTGGTTTCATCTGAATGATAATTAAAATTGATTATTAAGTTCGGAAAATATGATCACTTTAATACAAAACGTTGTGGCCTTAAGAATGAATGGACAAATCGAAACTAAATTGTTGTCGCGATTTCCGCTGAGCTCATTAATAATTTGTGAACAGTTCTTAATTGGTTTGCAATCGCTTTCTTGTTGTGGCTTCCCGTTTCGCTGATTAATCATAACATGTGACTTCCGCCAACTGACTTAAACTTTCCGTTTCAGTCATTGAGGCACTGGACGACAAGCATATAAGAAAAATCCTCTATTTCTGGAAATATTTTTCAGGTGTGTGTGTTTTAGACTCTATTAAAAATTATTTATATGTTATTGATGAATCCAGTAACTAAAAACTCACACAAAAGTGAAATCCCCCTGAATACTGTTTCTATGGTAACGGATCAGAAATGCCATAAATAATTCAATGTTTAAAAATGATTAAAAAGTCCACTTATTTATTTTCTATAAAACTTTCTTGTTAATTGCTGAATGTGTTGAAAAAAATATTATTTTATTTTAATTAGTTATAATATAATACTCAAAAGTCGTGTTTTCGTGAAATGTGTGCGAGTGAAATGTTATCATTTATTTCAATTAATTCTTTTCGAAATTAAAACTGAAAACTGAATTTTATGATAAATCAAGAGAAATTTTTATAGATTTATCTTTTGTGATACTAAATAAATTATGAAACATATTCTGTAGTACATATGAGATTTCAATGCTGATGAATTCTTTTCTTTATTCATATTAAAAAAAACATCTTTAGTTTCAGGATTTTTTTTTTTACATTAATTGAAGTTTAATCACTTCCGTTTAAAAATTAAAGTTGAAATTTAGAGGAGACGAGAGAAAATATGGGAATGTATAGTGCAATGAAAAGTACAGAGTAAAGTTTCTATAATAATATGACTGATTGATTATCAAAATTTAAATTTTAAAATATTTTGCCGAGGAAACTATTAAGACCAAGTTATATAAAATAATTAGTTGAAAATTTTAGTGGCCGCTAATTTCGATGAACCGGCTAGAAGCCAGTGGTGGTTAGTCTAGAATAAAATGTACATAGATAAATCAATTGTTTGAAGCAATAAGCAAAATATGAATCACATCAGGTAAGACTCTGAAACTCTCTCATTGCTGCCATAGTAAACATGCCAAATTTCATTCGAAGTTAAAGCTGGAAATTGTAAAATATTGCTCTTACAGTATCTGTTTTCTGTTTCAATATATATATAAATCCGACTCCACAGTCATAATTGAATAATTTTTGAGACTCTTTTTCATTTTGTATCTATAGTGCTATAGAATGTTTGCTGAATTAAAGAAAAGCAATATTTATTACTCTTTGAATGTGAACTGAATTGGATATTTTAAGCCCCCTCGCATATTGTTATATATGTATCAAAAATAAGCAAGAAATTTTGATGAAATATTTTAGCGACTTATATAAAAAAAATTGTCTGGAAATAAATTTGTCTTTAAAAAAACACATAATTTTATTTATTTATTTTTAGATTTTCCAAAATGGCGAATTGATTGAACAAGGAATATATTTTAAAACTCCTTCCGTAATATAATTTCTGAAAAAGTTTAGCAAGAAATCTTCAAAAACAACTGTTATTCGAAAGCAAAAGTATTCGACACGTGTAAAATGCTTAAATAAAATTTAGAATATGTCATAAATGATTCATTCTCTGGTAAACCATTCATTTCGTGTAATTAGCGAAGGTCGCAGGCAGTAAAGATTGCTTTTATAAATATTACTATAAACTAGTATCCTTTGTTTTATAATAGCTTTCTAGATACTTTTTGATCACAATAATATATAGTTAAAGATTTTTTTTCTTACTTATTAAAATTATTATTTAAAGAATTATTTAAACTATGCAAAAAATAACAGCCATAGCCTCTTTTTATTAAAATTGATGTTTCTTTATTGATTTCGCAACATTTGATAAAAAAATTTTAAATACTTGTGCTGCAATTTTTAGTTTAAAAATTGTTTTTTTTCTTTTGTTGTGCTCTTTATTAGAAACATTTTTTCTTTGCTTCAATATATTGAATAAACAAAGTTTTTATTGTTATTCATTTATTTATTACATTATTGTAATAAATAAAATAAATATCGTATACTATTTTGTACTTTTTTCGGACCAGACAGAAATATGTTTTTCATGATCAGCTGAATTACAATCCATGTCAAAATAGTTTCTAGAGAAAGAAATATATGGACAATTATTCACAACAGATGTTTTCTAAAGAAAATTATATCAGCCTAAAGTTTTTAGTTTAGTATACTTCATAAACTCTTCGCAATGCGCATAGAACTATACAAGGCAGATCGTGTAATCTAAAATTATTAAATTTTTCATTACCATTAGTTCTAAAATGGTAAGCATCCCTTAAAAACCATTTAACTAAAATTTTAATTAATTAAAATTTGAGAGTGATTTTGATTTTTATGTAGTAAATTCAGAATATATTATTTTAGAAAAAAGTAATTTGATATCATTTTAATTTTTGAAAAATTATTTTGTCAATTATGCCAATTTTATTTTCATGCAATTTTTTTCTTTAATTTTTTTAAAAAATTTGCAATAACGCGTTTTATTGTTGTAATGAAATTTAAAATATTTTAATTGTTTACTCAAACAAATTAACCACGTGCTTTTGCGCTTTAATTAAATATCATCTTTGGGCATTGATTCCAAGGCAGAATTTTTATCATTTTTAATATGAGGACTGTAAAAGCTGGAAAATTTTCAATGATGCCATGATGTAAAAAGTTTTATGCCCAGAATGAAATGGCTGGTACAATCAAGCGAGACAAAATCAAGATTGACGAATCCAGCCTAACATATTAACGTATTACCGCAATGCTTTGAATTAGTTTTGAAATTGAAAACGTCTTTTTCATTTTTTCAGGACATTATTTTTATCAATTTCAAGTTTAAAGAATGATATGGAGTGGGGAGCTGTATTCCTAATTCTTATGACAGCATCTGCAGTATACTCATTGGAGCCATCTGGATCCAATACGTGCACGAAATACGAAACGTAAGTTGACAAGCAAAGAATATAATTATTAAACTATAATATAGGATTTATGTAAAAATATAACATAAATTTCAAAACATTTTCAGCTCAAATTTAGCCTTAACTTTCCTTGAATAGAAATTATAGGAAAGGAAGTTGTCATAAATCTCAACAAATTTCTAATCGAGATTACGATGAATTGAAAAATCTTGGAAATTCCCCAAGTGAGATAAAACCATTCTTGAAATTCTCTTTAGACTCTAAGGTGGAATTAAGTAGATGGATAAAATTTAGTAGACAATTTAAAAATTCTGCAAATTGCAGAAAAAAAACTGCAACTTTACACTGAAATCTAGTAATTTAAATTTAAATTTGTAGTTTTCTTTACATTTTGCACAAAATTCGAATTTGTGTGAATTCGGCGAACTTTCAGATGAATAAATTAGAAGTCCACTTAATATTCATGGCAAACATAATAAGGACGGATGAAACACGTTTTTCGAGAAACCGAATGTTTAATAGACAGAATATTCATACCTGGTCGCTAGAAAATCAGAAATATGCTATTGAAGTTCGAGATCAACAATGCTGCTTCATTAACATTTGGTGCGGAATTTATAATAACAAGTCTCATTGGTACATTATTTTACGAGGTACAGTTAACGAGGTAATGGTACTTGGAGCTTCTGCATTCTATAATAAACGATTTCATGAGAATCTACTGTTGCGCCAGCTTCTAAATATATGCTTTCAATTTGTGACAAGATATCGCATTTCTGCTCCTCGCATATATTCCTTCGCATAAGATTTCACATATGTTAGGCACTAAATAATGGAGACATTCCAGTATCGAATCATAGAATATGGGGGTTCCGTAGAGGGTATTCCGCTCCTGACCTGACTTGACTCCATTGGAATTCTTCTCATGAAGACATGTAAAAGAGCCGGCATATGCTATTCCTCTGTCAACATTGCAGAATATACGAGAACACAATACTGATGCTTGTGCCTCCACAATACCTGCCTTTTCCGAAATTTATTGCAAGAAATTCTGTCCAGAGAGCTAATATGTTTAGTGGCTGGCGGAGAGCAATTAGGTAATAAATAAATGATCCTGATGATAGGCAAGTGTCTGTTCAACTCTTTATGCCATGATAATGTTCGAAATCGCAACGACACAAATATTTTTTTTATGAATATTAATTTGTACGAGGCATTTTTTCATTCTAAGTCTCCTTCTTCTTTTGTCTCCTTTATAAGATATGACGGCTAATTCCAAAACTTGACTATAGATGGTGATGTAAGTTTTCTCATCGAATAGCCATAGTTTTTTTTACAATAATTTGACACCAACTTTATGGCATAAGCTGGCACTGTTTAGAAATTAGAGGTTTGTGTAGTGGATATAAGTGAGAATCATGTATAAAAAGTAGAACCATATCAAATTCTGAATCAAATCTATCAAAGAGTAGCTTGTTCGTATGCCTGTAAACATGACAATCAAGAGAAGCAACGTAGATACAGGAAATTTGGCTCGTTATCCTTTTATAAAGCTGTAGTTCTGTGTCATATTTTTGATTGAATCTTCAGTAAAAAGTCATCCAAACTACATAATTACTTTTCTTTTAAAAAAAAGCACAAAACAACGAAGCATTATGAATCTAAAAATAAAAAGCTGAAGACTCGTACGGTTTATTCTTTATCTGGGGAACACTTCTGTGGCGGATGGTGCTGAGAGAGGACCGATCCTGGGACCTTGTGGTTCGCAGCCCAGTAACATGACCGCAATACAGAAGCAATTGCTATAAGCTTTCACCACACTTCTTATGTGCTCCAGTGATATTAATACCTTTATTTGGAATAGGCGAGGATGTTCTGGGGAGATCGTTACACTGGTTGAGCAATGTACTTTTCAATATTTTTTTTTATATATCATTATGAATTTAATATTTATGATATTAGTAAAGAATAAGCCATCCAAATTCTTTAATAAAATAACGAAACATTTGTACTTTCTTGCAATACGAGGATACAAAGAGAAATTTTGAATTTAAAAATATTTTATCTCCAAATTTAAAAGAATCTGCTGATTTTAGATCAATCAGAGTCTTAAAAAATAATTTTAAGAATTTTTATTGAACTTTACTTGTTTCTGTTCATAGAGATATAATTTATAACAGATTTTTTACTCACTTTCTGATTTTATGTTCTGATTAATTCGTCAAAATATTCATCGGAACGTAATATGCAGAAGAATAATCTGATATTGAGTTTAAGGAAAAAAAACATCGAAATTTCATAATATTTATAATAATAAATTAGATTAATACTTAGACTAATATTTAGAAGATAATAAAAATAAACCATAGAATGCAATCTCCCTTAAATTTTCTCACTTACTCTTTAATAAAGTTGTTTTCCCAGAGAGCTCTTGCATGTTAATGGTGTACAACAGTTGCGAAATATTAATCTTTGGCTTCAATTTACCATTTTTCCTGAATCTATCGTGTCATCCTTGGCGAATTGTTTTGGCGATTAATCCTTGACACGTGGTTAATAGTACCAGAAAATCGAATTTGTATTTTAGACACGTTTTTCTGAACTGATTGAAATAAAGATTTGACTGAAAACTTCTCTTGAGATCACAAAATGTCATACCTAATTTGATATATTTATGCCATTGTGTGTTTGAGTTATCGCGATTTCATATTTCTGAAGGTACTGACACTCAACCTTTTATGGGATTTGGATTACAATTTGTTAAATGTCTGCACTATAGATGTTAAATTTGTTTTTCGAATTTTGTCAACATGGTCTCTTTGTTTGATAATTATTCTGTTAACTGATATTCGAGCAGCAAGATAGTGATCGGAGTTTGCTTACAATTTGACAGAAGTTAACAAATTTGGTGTAAAAAACCATATACCAAATTTCAGTTATTTTTGTTATAGAGAAACAGACGGATATGTTTCAAAATTAAGTATTCGAAATCAGAGAAGTCTTGTGGTGATAGCTTCATAAGCCAGTTAACAGCGTCCGGATACGGGGTGATCACTTTTGTCTAGTGGTTATGTTACGTGGCTACGGACCCTAACGTCGTGGTTTCTGTCCTCGAGAATGCAATCTCTACAGTCTAAATCGTGGAGATTCATTAAAATTTTACATTTTTTGACGATTACAATACTTTCTTTATACTGTATACGAGAGAAAAACATAATTACTAATTCTAATACACTAATAAAACTGTAGTATTAAAATTGTCTTTACTTCATTTATTTGTGTGTTTTTAAATTTCAATTACCAAATGGTGCATATTTTGGAATCTGAATTTATGTACATACGGGCAATAATGTGTCCAAATTTACTTATAGTTTCAGTAGAAATCTCAACAGTTTTCGTACAGCTGATTTTTTTTATAGATATCAAGTTACAAAACGAGTGTCATTTACAGCATCCTACGAATATAGATATACCACATGGTGTTTAAGTCTTCCACCGAGATGCACAAGATACAGGTAAGAAGTTATTTTTTTTAAATATCTTTAAATAAATGATGATGTTTTGATTCGAGTGATCAGAAACTTAGCGTTTAATGACGAAAAAAAGACATTTAGCCGTTAAAAGATTAAATCTAACAAAGGTCACAATATGCAAACATGGATTAGCAATTCAAATTACTGCTCTTACATTGTCTGTTAATATTATATTAAAAATAGTCTTCGAGTTTAGTAAACATTGGCGAAAGCAATTATTTTGATTAAACAAATCTAAGCAAATTTATTTGTGAAATTAAGTGATATATTTTTATTTATACAAATGCCATTTATACAAATCCATTCATTATGTATACAATAAAAATTTCGAAAGCGAAAAATGCACCAGACACAGCTTTTTATGTTTACTGTTAGTTCAACAAAAAGTGTAATTTGTTTTGAAAGAAACAGTTAATAATTTATAATTAAATTAAGTTGAAACATTTTAAAAGTTTCCCTTTGATTCCGGGATCCCTTGTTGCAAATATTTTTTTGTATGATAATAAAAAGTATTCATATTAAAATTTACAGTACAGATAATGACTCCAGCAAGCTTGATAATAGAAAACCACATTATATCCTTCTAAATTCTGAAAACGCAAGGTATAGGTTTAAAAAAATTTGACCAAGATATATACAAAGAACAACATTTATAAAAAAATTGTAAACACAAACAAGCAGAAATTCACTATTAAAAAATAGTTTGGCACTAACAAAAGCACTCCGCGTCTGCAGTTCAGCTGTTCGCTCACTAAAAAGAACTCCATACAGACATCTTACATCGTTTTTGAAAAAGAGAGAGATCTTAGTGTAGTGTGTGACGACACAGGGAATGCTTTAGAAAAATCTCCAATACTTAATTCCTAACAGATGAAGCAATAAGTCGTGCAATTTCTAGAATCTTCATTTTTGTCGCCAAAATCGATTTAAGAACTTCTCTAAATCTTTTTTTTCCAGCCATAGTATTAAC
The DNA here is from genome assembly GCF_947563725.1 of Argiope bruennichi. NCBI lineage: Eukaryota > Metazoa > Arthropoda > Arachnida > Araneae > Araneidae > Argiope > Argiope bruennichi. Next base: position 21,652,156 of record NC_079152.1, on the reverse strand, counting down.
TTGGCAGAAAAAAGGAATTGCAGATTAATAACTAAAGCATAACCTTTTGAAGGTTTCTTTTATAAAATGTGAAAATTACTGTGTGAGTTATAGTTTACCAATAATTTTAAATTGAAATAATTTTTGATTCACGGTAGTTAATCCAAATTTTTTTATTGATAAAAAAACACATGAAAAGAATTAACAAATGATTTCAAAGCAAGAATTAAAGACTTCATAATGTATATAAAATATATAATTCTTAGAAAAATAATAAATAAAGTATATAATTCTTAGAAAAATAATAAATAAAGTATATAATTCTTAGAAAAATAATAAATAAAATATATAATTTCTTCTTCATAAAATATATAATTTCTTAGAAATCATCTTATAACAACTAAAACTTTCGAAAGTTCGTATTACATCCTTTACTATCTTAATAGAATGCTTAACATCATATCAGTAGAAATGAAGTTATACTTTAACGACATAAAAATTATTTTAATAAAAATCCGACTTCCGATTTAATAAGATATGATGAAAAAAGGTGAAATAATTTTATTTTATGAATTTTTTCAACATACGCATGTGCAACGAATCCATGCTATTTTGAGCAGTTACTTAGCTTAATATTTAAAGTCACATTGTATGTTTTTGATTCCAGGACACGGTATTATACAGAATATAGGACTCTACCTGAAATAAAGAAAAAGACTGTATATTACTGCTGCAGTGGATACACTCAGGAGGGAACTTCATGTGAACGTAAGTAAGAACTCGATTTATGACTATTTTATCTTGAGTTGTCAAATTTAGCACTGATATAGATTGAAAGGGTTCAACTCAAAGTACTATAACTGAAATTTTAATTAGAATTTTATTTAATTACAAGTTCAGGAATACTTTAGTGGTAACTGTATGAAATATTGCATACATCTGATTTTACACCATTTTAAAAATTAAAAAATTTCCATTTAAAATATACGTTTAATTATTGTTCAATCCTTTTTTTTTAATTTTAACAATTTCGTACAAATATTCTTTCCCATAATATCCAGCAATAGATTTCATGGATACAAGGAGATTTAAAAGGTTCCATCAAACATTTAATTTACTAATTTTTTTCATTATTAAAGATTAAAAAACCTGGTTTCTATTTAATATATGTATAATTTATGTGGGTGAAATTAAGCCCTTTGAAAGTGCTTCATAAAGCAGTGCTTATAACCCAATTTTAATGTCTATCGTGGTAATGAAGTTTAAAAATTTTCTGATGAGGAAATCATGAGTAACCTGTTCACAAGATATTTAAGTAAAATTAAACGCAACCAATATTTTCCGCAAGCCAGCTGGTCGCCAAAAGCAGCTAGTTTTTACATTTACTTGTGCTAGTTAAAGCCTATAAAATCGGTATAAAAACTGTTTAGACATTTTTAGAAGATTTCGCATGAATTATATTTTCTTGCTTATGAAATGTGATATGTCAGACTTACATTTTGAAATAATCACAACGGTGCATTTGCTTACTCGCATAATATTTATAAAAGTTTCCATTGTTTGACGTAAAGATTTGTTTCTTGCTTTCCATTTTTAATTTTTTTCTTCGGTATTGTAATCTACACTTTTAAATTAGAATTGTAATTGCTTAATAAATTTCATTTTTATTAATTCTCATAGTTTGTTAAATAAATTTATATTATCTAATTAGAATAATTTTATATATACAGGGTGTCCCAAAAAAGTATACACACTTTAAATAATTGTAAATTTGGGGTTTATTATAATTCGAATAATTTTCAACATGTAAAAGATTCTACAAATATCATTCTATTGTCTTGTTATCGCATGTTCTCAAACTGATGTCCGTTCTGCTCCTGACACTGCTGATAACGCGAAGCGATGGAATAGCACACATAATGAAACAATTCCCTTGGGATATTCGTACATTCATGTTCAATGGTTGCCCTCAATTGAACAACTGTTGCAGGTTTATGGACGTCCTGAACAGTTCCATCAGCTTCAAACTTATCTCTAATTCGAGTGATGGTAAATCGTGTAGGTGGTTCTTTGTTAAACTCCCTCTTAAATTGTCTTTGCACTTCTACTGCATTTTCATACTTCCAGTAGCATTTTAGAATAAATTTCCTTTCTTCAAATTCAAGTCTGTCTGCCATCACTCGGTTCAATGGGTTCAGTCTGTAAAGAAAAAAGAAATAACTTAGTTATCAGCTGCTAAAATGTGTATACATTTTTTTGGGACACCCTGTATATATATATATATATATATTTCTGTATTAAGTATATTACATTTTAGAATACTGACTTAGTTTTGATTAAACAGGCCACCTTTATTGACAAGTTACTTGGCAAGAAGCTATAAATTTAAAATAATTGGCAAAATGAGAAAAATGTCCTCTCACTACTCCATCTTCCTGATTTCATTAATATTTTTTTTATAAGAAAGTCGATAATGGATAGGTCATTAATGGCCATTTGCTCTTAATCGTCCATTTTTGGGAAAACCCCAATTATACTATTCAACTATGCCTTCTTTGTAGGGGAAAAAACTGGAAGTAGTCTCTAGTTACTACTACTAAATAAAATATTTCAAATGCAATTCAATCCAATTTTTATTAAGTTTTTGATCTTTAGCTACAATATATTGTCACTGAATTTTCTCCTGTAAGTCCGTAAAGTTTACGGGTTTGTGTAATAGATATATGGAGACGGACAGTCAACTGGCTTCGGTAACAAACGACGACTTTAGTAACACGAAGTCACGGATGCACAGGCAAGAAATACACGGCCGAAACGCACGCAAGCAATACACAACAATGCGCAATATCACAGAACAGCACAACGATAAGCAGCTCGAAGCACTCAGAGAGAGAGCTCGTTCAACAATTAACCAGAGATGAACTCAAAAACAGCTCCAGCTCGGCCGCACGGCCTTTTATAGTTCCCGAGACGCAGCAGAGAATGTTGTCGAACAGTCAAGCATATCTAGTTAACTATTAGCTCTACCGCGAAAATTCTGGAAGATTCCAGTATTATCTATTTTGTCACCAAATTCGTCGGCAAGTCGCCAAATGGTCGCCAACTTTGTCTCCCAGCCCTGGGATCACTGATAAGACATTCTATCAGCATCCAACAGAGCTGATTATAAAATGGTCTTGCCAGTGATGAAACTAACTGTGCTAGAAAACAACAATATAGATTTGTAACACTATGAAGGATCATCTCTTTTCGCTTCATTATTCGAGACATTGCTAAAACTTCCAAGGGAAAAGTACAGGTTGGAAAATTGAGTTTAGGATGAGATTTAGTAGGATGCAAATATACTTTTAGCATGCTCATTCATTAAAATATTAAAGCACAATAGCTAGCCGATTCTGAGAAAATCGTCTTCAAGACTTTCATATAGCTTGTGTAATAGTAACTTTTTCAGAAACTCAACGGTGTAGTTGTGAAGGCAATCGTTTAATAAGCTGAAGGTCAGAGTTTGGTTTGGGATGCGTTTGATTTTAAATATCTATCCAAAAATTATTTATATTAAATTGCTCATTTATAAATAGTTTTATCTATTATGCTTTTAATTTTTTTACTATCCGCAAAGGCACATTTTTTTTTTGCCACCGTTTGAATCATTATTTTTGCCTATTTTTAAGCATTGTTAAATCACTATTTTAAAGTAATATATATATATATATATATATATATATATATATATATATATATATATAATAATAATAATAATAATAATGGCAGAGCACTTGAAAATTAACATTAATTTTAGGGGTATAATTTTTACTAAATAATAGAGAAGGAATAATTGGGTAAAATTAGAGCTAACAAATTAAAATTTCAAAATTTCGATTTTTAAGAGAAAGTATTTAGTATTTTTTTTCTCCGAAAATACTGCAGAAAAAGGACGAAATTTCTGTTAATTTTTTTATTAATAGAATGTTTAATTAATTTTTGTCCCTTAAAAAGCAAACAGTACTTCTTTCTTCATTTTAAAGAATTTGTGTACAAAGTTAGGTGAAGTCGACGCAGTCGCTTAGAAGTAGGAACAAACATACTTAAATATATATAGCCACAATGACTTTTATTCATATTAAAACAATTAGTGACAGATGGCTCCCAGTGGCAGCAATCTTGTTCCCTTGTGCCTGACTCACCCATAAACCTCACCCTATTATTTCAATAGTGAAAAATATTTCCTCTCTTGTTGTTTTTGATTTCTCGTATATTCAATGTACAAGGAGAATCCTTTTTAATCTTTAAAACATTCACTTTCTAAATGTTGTTGAATCTTCTCTTTCAGATGCCCCTGATTCACAAAAAGACATTTTTTGGCATTATATTTGCCAGAAGGTGTGTTCATAAATACAATAAGTCAAGGATACACTGAGCTATGGTATTAAGTTTGGCATGCAGTCTTTACACCAAAATTGTTTCATATCAGTCAAATTCCATAAAAATGTGTCTACGCAAAGTATGTCTGTCTTTTCGTTTGTGTTCATGTGAATGCAAAATTTGTAGTCAATTCGCGAAGGTAAGAAATAACAGATTTAAAGTGTAAACGAAATTCTTTCGGTTACCTCTGCCATCTCTGAATTGTTTTACAACACATTTTAATTACTTTATATAATTCTGTCTTACTTTACATAATTCTTAAAACAATCGTATTTGTGTTTTTTAACTATATTTGTGTTTTAGAGTTTATTAACGAAAACTTATTGCTACTAAATTTCCGGGTTCGTTTGGATAATGGAAGTTATATGGCGTGGATATGGCTCAATCAGCAGGCGGCAGTAGAAAAAAAAACAACGACGTTTATTTACACGAACGTTTATCGACACAGGACAGCACAAAGACGACAACTATATACAGCATAGAGAAGACAATTATCTCCAGCCGAGACGTACAAACAATAAGACTCTATTGCAGACAGTAGCGCACAGCTTAGTACAGCATTAGCTTAACTCCGTCGCTGCTCTGCTAATCTCTGGAAGACTCATTCTTCACCATCGATTCAGACTACTACCGGCAGCTGCAGACTGCCTCCTTTTATAGGTCTCAGAAGGCGGGGCTAGAAGCCTCTCAACCAATCAGGAACTTTCGAGGCGTATCTCGGTTCCCAATGGACGGATCGGGAAAATTCTCGACGTTTCGGGTGTAATCTATTTCGGCGCCAAAGTCGCCAAATTCGTCGCCAAGTCGCCAAGTTTGTCACCAAGCTCTGGGACCTCCGACGCGACACCCGGACTCCGTCCAATACAGATGACTGTGAAACAGTCTTTCTGATGATGGAACCAACTATGCTGGGGAGCAACATCACAGATTCGTAACATTATATTTAAGCAATATGAGCATAACTCTTATCCACTGGTTCAGAAAATGTGTCGTAATATGTTTTCATTTAACATACAGCATTCGCTTTCTCACTTGCTGCTAGCTGACCCTTCTATATAAAATTCTCCATGTGCCAGTCACATGCATTGCCCTCTTTTTTTACTCATTTCATCTACCGTAGGCGTTTCATCTAGATTTTTCTCTTCATTTCTCTATTTTGACTCGTGTCTTCTCTATAAAAGATTTTCTACCAATGATAATAGAAAGACATAAATACTATAGCTTCAATAAAAGCAAATGGGACAAATTTTGGGTTTTGTTCTTGGAGTAAAATAACTAACTAATATGGTTATATATATATATATATATATATATATATATATATATATATATATATATATATATATATATATATATATATATATATATATATATATATATATATATATATATATATATATATATATATATATTTGCCCTTTTTTTCATAGCTTACTGTAGAGGTTCTTGCAATGGCCGGGGAATCTGCACGAAACCTGATTACTGCAATTGCCTCCTTCCCTGGTGGACTGGGAATAATTGCCAATATGGTGAGTAAATTCCGAAATTGATTGAATAATAACAATGTTATGGAAATTAATCATTGGGTGCACAGTAGGGTTTATACAAAAACCGACTTTTTGAAAAACCGGTTTTCGAATTCGACATTTCCAAAAAACCCGGTTTTAGCTGGTTTTCGAATTTTTGTCAAAAAAAAAAAAAAAAAAATTGAATAGGGAAAAATAAAATAATTTTCCCTATTCTATTTTTTTTATTTTATTTTAATTTATATAAAATAACAACGAAATCAATATCAAAGTCAAAATATAAAAAACAAAATTAAAGATTAAATATACATATTACTTACACAAAATAACGAAAACTCAAACAAAAATTTCAAATAATATTTATATATTATTATATTCTTTTCACTAATTTTAATTTCTCCTAAGAAAATAGGATTTTAAAAAACATAAAATATCCACTGAACGGTGGCTAAGTCTCGTTCTTATTTTTGACACAATATTGCCTGAAATTGAAAATACTCGTTCACTAGTTACTGAGTTTGGCATCAAATTACAAATCTAAGTTTTTTGTTCTTTTATTCGTTTGTTCAAATAATGAAAATTCAGCTTTCAGTGTCTCTGGATTTGTAAGTTTTTCTTCAGGGTCTTCAAGAAACTAAACAATTATATTATTTCCGACAATTATTTTATGAATTGCTTTCAAATGATTATATAGATTGCTCGTAGATGATCCTTTGCAGCTCAACATTTTATTACAATGATTTCAGTTTGCCTTGTCTTTCCAGATCTTTTTGAAACTATCCCAAACTTCCGACTTTTTTTTTAATCTAAAAATGAAATTAAAGTTATTGAATAAGTATTTTTGACGTTTATTTTACAATTTTATTATTTTAACTATTAATATTAATGCAATTTAAAATAATCTAATCTACACATGTTCAAGGAATTAGAAAAAACACTTCTTAATCTAATCCCGATGCTTGCTAAAGACATAATTTATGTTAAAACGTTGCGAAAGAAAATATGGAATATTTTAACACCCTGTGTTTCATTTAAAATTCCATTAAACAGAAGTCAGAACTTCTTATTTTACTTTAATTTTTGATAGAAGAAATTTATATAATAATATTTAAATTTTAAAATGTAAAATAGAAAATATGAATATAAAAATTAAACATACTCAATACTTACGTTATTTTTACCAAATATAACAACTTTATATTTTTGTTTCCTGTTTTCACCTTCGCAATATCCTGTTTTCACCTCGAGCAAACCTGTCGTGACTCGAGACCACATTTCGACAATTCCATTTCATTAAGGGGCGTGACGCGGTACGATGAGCACATTTGACCTTGGATTTCTCGCATTAGATACTTTTTAGTTCTATTTTTTTTTCACGAGTATGTGAGTGTTATTTCTGACAGCATTTTATTTTAACTGAATATTTCGTATTGATATGGCTAGTTCAAGTGGTGTAAAAAGCTTTCAGGAGTGGTACGAAGAAAATTTTATATGATATCATTAAATACTGTGATCAAGAAGCAGAAAACGGGGAATTATTTATTCCTTTCACACGTTCTTCGAAACGAGCCAGTCAAATTGCTGACGTTTCTGTTAGCACCGACTTCATACCGATAGACAAAACATCCGACGAGAAGCAAGAGATGAACTTTATCAAACTTTTGTTTCACTTTGGAAAAAAATGTGAAAAGGGATGTTCATGAAAAACATAAATTGACGAATTCGAGGCGCAACTGTGCAGTGCACAAGCACTGACCAACTAAACTTGCAACGTTGAAAAAATGTGTTTGCTGCCCGTTGCATAGAATTAATAGCAAATCAAATAAGTTCAAAATTAATTTTTACATAATAATATGAATTCTTAAAACCGGTTTTCTTAATTTAAAAGCCGGTTTTCGAATGTATCAAATTTACTTTAAAAAACCGGCTTTTTAAAACCGGGTTTGAAAACCGTCAAACCCTAGTGCACAGTGACTTAAAACAATAGGACGGATAATATAGAACAACGCTTCATTTCACACCCACTCACACGCGCACGCATACACAAACACAAAACACGAAACACAGGAAATAGAAATATAAACAAGATGTGAAAAAGATAGCTAATGTGGAAATTATCATCACAAGCTGATTGCATTTCACTATTAAATAGTAATAGCAGCATTAGTAAAAGCGTTCGGCTTCTGTAGTTCACCAACTCACCCTTCTAACTTAACTCCAGAGGGAATTCATTTCTCGCTTTATACCTTACAACGGGCATGATTCTACTTGGTATTAACCAGAATAATCTTCAAATTTTGATTCTTAATAAAGATAAGACATAATTTTTGCATTTCCCAGAACCTTCAAATTTCTCGTGGGATACCACATTAGAATAAACATTCTGGTGTTACAAGAGATTATCATAAAGAACCTTCTTAATAGTATTGGGATTAATTTAACAATGTGGAATAATAAATCTCACTTCTAACCCTGAGCTGATATCCTCTATCCAAACTTCCACACCACACCAGCTGGAGGACGTTTGGCCCCGACGGATTTAACGTGCACCAGACCCGCTTACTCGACGACTCTTCGGTGGAATCGGATCACGAACCAGAAATCCTCCGGTTCCGAAGCCGAGACCTTACCACCAAGCCGTGTGTCACTTGAGGAGACCGCTATGTTCTGGTGGGAAGGTCTTGGCTATGGAATGAATGGATTCTGAGTTTGAAACTAGATTTCACAGTAGAAGTGGCCGTGTTATATGTTAAATCCATTTGAGCCAAACGCACTCTCTCTGGGGGTGGCGCTGGTGTCATCTCAGTCACTGACCATAATTCAAATTTATAAGGTCTTCCTTAAAATAACCCTGGTATTGCTTCGATATGAGCTTCGAGTATAACTAAACTAAAGGTATATGAGCATTATGCTAAGGTATGTAAGTAGTTAATATATACAAAATTGAGAAATATTCATTTGATGAAACAGATATTTATTCTGATAAATAAGAAAGAATGCCAAACTTTGCTTCTCGAAATATATCGTTTGCTTGATATATTTCGTAAAACACACAAATATTCTTAAATATCAAGAGAAAAAAAATCGAAATCTTGAAAAATGAACCATAATAAAATATACATTATTACAAGCAATTTTTTAATTAAAATTATAGGAAGATTGAGATGTTGAGGCGGGGGAGATTGTTGCTGTTAGTTGTTATTTCTAGCAAAAAAAAAAAAAAAAAAAAAAGATTGCTGACATGGAATTTCTATATGGAGAAAATAAAAGATCTTATAGAAAAGGATACTGTATGTACAATTTTTAAAATGATTAAACAGCATGAAGAACAGTTCTTGTTAGGCCTTTGATATCCTGCTACGTGAAATATAATAAGCCTGATGGCGACTATTATAGTATTAATTTTATACAAATTTGTAAGTTTAACTTCATTGGTGAAGGTTCCATTACTGCCCTACATCATCTAAAGGCACCATGCAAATTCTTATAAAAATTTTCTTACTTTTGCTTTTCTATCTACTTTACTTAAGTATACAAATGAAACCAAAACAAAAAAGTAAATATCATTTTGATATATGCAAATCATAATAATTCAAACAAAACTATCAAATTAATGCAATTAAGGGTATAATTGAAAATAAAAGAAATCAAGAAAGAAAAAAAAACATGCTCAAAAAGTATCGACACATTTTCCAATAAATTAAGAAAAAAAAGCAAACTTAAAAGTTAATATCTTGTAGGACAGACCTTGTTTTTATGATCTCTCGTAGTCTGTTTGGCATAAGTTGGATCCATCTATTAGTTTTTTGCAAAATTATCCATCGATTTGTGCCCTCTTTGACCAAATGTCTTCTTAAATCCTGTTTGTTAGAAATTTGATGTTCATACAGTTTTTGTTACAAATAATCCCACACATACTCAATGGGATTAAGGCCTGGACTTTGTGCAACAGTCTTAATAGCAATAGGACAGTGATAGATTACTCATAACTTGCAAATATCAACAGTATGTTTCGGATCATTATCCTGGTGCAATCTAAAATAACTTAAGATTCCCAAGTTGCTCACACTTTGATTGGAATTTTGCTTGAGAATGTCAAGATAGGCATATTTATTCATTATACAACCAATAAAATGTAAATTCCCGACACCAGGGCTGGCCATACAATCAAAGACTATTTGATTGTCACTTCCATATTTGACAGTAGGTCGTCAATTTTGACATGCATTGCTTATCTGGTTTCCGCCAAACTTTTTGACTGTCATCCGATCTGAAAATGTTATCTTTGCTTTCATCAACCAAAAATGCATTCTCCCCAGATTCCAGATTCTTTTCTTTGCTTTACATGCCATTAAGCAAATGCAAGTCTATCTTGCCGTTTTGCTCTGCTGATTTATGGTTTTCTTTGAGGTACTATGCCATAATATTCATGTTTCCTTAAAATATATCTGACAGTTTCAGGATTTGCATATTTTCCGAACTTACTTTTATCTTGGAGAGTCAATTTTTTTTACTGCACTAGTTTTTTTTGGATTAAAGTGAACTTATTTCATAATCGGGCTTTTTACATTCAAGAAAAGCTCTTGGACGCCCTGGTATTGGCTGACTTTCAATACTATTTGCCTTCTTGAAGCTCTGAATAATGTTAAAAACAGTAGATTTACTGAATATCAATATGTATATACAGATCAAATTTTCAATCGTTAATAAAATACTTTTTATTCATCCACTCAAGTTCAAATACATTTTTTTAAACTTGTAGTGGATGACACTTGATGTTAATACAGTTTTTTCAAATATTAATTAATTAATTAAATTTGTCCAGTAATTTCTATTTGGTCTCCAAAGTCATCATATCCATTGCCATGTCGCGAAGTTTGTCGCAAATTTAATAAAAAGTAACTAAAAAAAAATTGTTGACATAAGTAGGAATTGACTTAATTTTTTTAAAAATATATATTACTTGTTCTCTTAGTAATCTTATCTGTTGAAAATTTTATGCTTAAATTTATAGTCTAAAAATGATAGTAAATTCAGTTCTATTGATGTGCTATTATATTTGTTAAATTTCTCATTTAAAAAGCGTCCCAATACTTTTTTGACTCCTACTTGTCTTTGAATTATATTTGAAAAGCTATATCAAAATATAATTGTAAAATACCAACTTTTTTTTACAAACTGTACGCCAACTGTTAAAATATTTCTTGATTCATTTTGTTTTTATTTTAATGTGGTAAATAGTTCTATAAATAGCTTTGCAGTTATTCCTGCCAAGTGTCCCAATACTTTTTTGAGTGACTGTATGTATACAATTGTTGAATTGTTTAGATGTTTATAATAAAATAAAATTAAAACTTCCATTTTTAGTAGAAAAAGGCACTGCTTCAGTAAAACCTGTATATGCTATTAATTCATTTAAAATCAAAACTGTTTTTAAATTTTCTAATAGAATGTCCCACTGGCAAGTATGGAAAGCAGTGTTCACAAACATGTTCTTGTAAAAACGGGGCCAAATGTGACAAGGCGAATGGCTATTGCGAGTGTACGCCAGGTAAGAAAGAAATGACAGAATATAAGAAAAGAGTAATATTTTTTTAAAAGTTCATATTTAGAATAGTTTCAGAATTTTTCATTTTCACTTTACTTTATTGTAAAAAAATCAACGAAGATGTGAAAAAAATTGTGCGCAAAACACAAATGTCTTTTTCTTTTCTCGAATACGTGTCATAAAAAAAAATATAAATAATCGTCAAAAAGTTCGAACGCTAGATTTTGACGAATCTTCATATTTTAGATCTCCCTGACTTTGAAGAGCACATTTTTGGAAAATGTTCGATCTGTCTGTTTGCGACAAAGATAATTCAAAAATATTTTCAGTTAGACTATTGAAATCTGATTTCAATTGACTATTGAAATCAGTCTCTATATCAAGTTTTCAGATTTCTATTAAATTTTGAGCAAAATTCGTTAAAAATTCTCTCTGCCCGGGTGTTCGAATATTTGTTAACATGCCAACTGCAAAACGAAGAGAGCTAGAAAGATAAAATTCCGCACGCATATTTATCAGCTAAAGTGTTGACACTAGGGATTGCAATACCGGGATACCGAATACCGGTATTTTGAGCCATTTGTACAATTTTGTAATACCGGTATTCACAAGTTTAAATACCGGTTTTTCGGTATTTACTAAAAAATTTTTAAATTGTCTCCACTATATGTTCAGGGATCGCGAACATAGCAAAATAGTATACGTTTTTGTTTTTATGTCTCCCTAACGGGCGAAATTAATTAGCTAATTAATGGCTTAATTAATTGCTTAAATCTAAATTAGCGAAACATGGATTATCCCCGAAAGAAAATATTGTATCCATAACGACTGATGGAGAAACAGTTATGAAAAAAAGTTGGAAAGTTGATTGGTGCAAATCAGCAATTGTGCTATGCACATGGAATTCAATTAGGAATAATAGATGTATTATACCAAAAAAATAAAGAACAGAAGAATCCAAATACTGTGGATATAGAAACTTCGGATTCCAACTTTGAATAGAGTAAGAGTGAGAATGATATTGACAATGACAATGTAATTTTTGAAGAAGATATTGCTAATGAGGATGAAATATTAATCATCAAGAATTGCTTCCTATAATTTATAAAGTTCGAAAAATTGTTAAGATATTTAAACGTTCCCCTATAAAAAATTATATATTACTAAAATATATACTAACTGAAAATAAAACAGAATATATGTTGATACTAGATTCTAAAACACGTTGGAACAGTTTACTCCTAATGATGGAACAATTTTTGAAACTGAGAAATCCAATCCAAAAAACAATAATCGACTTAAACCTGTAAGTTAATTTTTCAGATAGTGAATTCGACTTAATATCCAGAACTATATCAGCTCTACTTCCAATAAAACTGACTATTAAGGCATTATGTCGGAGAGATTCTAATTTATTAACAGCTAATGCAACAATAAATTTCATGTTGCAGTCACTGAAAGAACAACACACATCACTATCTGAAGAATTATATATTACATTGAAAAATCGCACAGAAGAAAGAAAATGTCTGAAGGTATTTATATAATTATAATGATTTTAAAAATGAAAATGAAAAAGAAGAAAAGAAAATAACCATTTCAAATATGATTAAGTTTAGAGTAAATTTTCTAAAAATTTTTTACCTACAAACCTATCTCCCGGTTCAGTTATCGAAGATTATGATGACACTAATGTTGATAGTGAAAAGGAATTGTCTCTTGAACAAAAATTAGAATTTGCGATAAATAAAAAAATTTCAACGAACCAAAATACAATACAGAAATCAGATATATCCAAAACCATCCGACGAGAAATTGATTTATTTGAAGATGAGGGATTTAGAGGTAAATACTTACAAAAAGTATATCGCGCATTGCTAACAGTACCACCAACTAGAATAGATGCCGAAAGAGCGTTTTCGACAGCTGGTAATTTTTACACAAAACCTTTTAGGCTTAATGACAGTACAATGGATGCATTATGTTTTTTAAGATCACATTTCAAAAATTTGTCATAGTACCACAGACTGAATAGTTATATTTACACTTGTTTTGTGATTGAAATAAATAAGATGGTCCTTTACTTTTTTGTGATTCTTTATATACTGTTATAATTTATAAGTTACAAATTATTTTTTGTGATATTTACACTCTCTAATAAAACTGGCAAATAAATCAAAGAAACACCTGTGTTTTCTTTCTTTTTCTAAAATTTCTAATACCGGTATTAAAACCGGTATCCCGGTATTAAGATCTAAAAAATACCGAATACCAGTATTGAAATTTTGGTCCGGTATTGCAATCACTAGTTGACACCTGTCAAAGTTTGAGTTAAATCCAATGCTGGGCTGACCGTCTGTCTATCTGTACTTTAAAAAATATAAAAATACAATAACTCAAAAACATTAAAGAAAGGACTTAAATATATAAAATTTTTTATGGGATTTGGTGACTACAAGTGTAACTTTTTAACAAATTTTTGTATCAATATATTGGGGAAAACGAATTTAAAATAAAAATTCGATGTTCAGTTTCTATTAAACGCATGCCTGGGCTTAATCTCCAAATAACTCGTCAAGTGTGACACGATTGATTCATTAAAAAGGCTAAATTCATGCCCAAGGTTAATATTTCGTAATTATTGTATGTGATAATATCTTCATTAGAGAGAACGCGAGAAAGTTTGGGAGAGACCACTCCTTCTTGTTTCGGAATAATCTCAATCTTTACTGTTGATGAAAGAGAGCTCGTGTGTGAGTGTGTGTCTGGGCCCGCCAGAACTTTTCATTTTACTTAATGCTACCAAATTTTTGCATAAATATATTTTGTAGAGTTAGGAAATTTCGAAATCATTATTTTCCATTTTAAATTTTAATTAATAAACAAAAATGAAGCGGGATCTTAATGCCTTTCTGCAATTTTTCTCGAAAATACTATTGAACAAATCCAATTTTTAACTTGAGAAATTGTCTTTTTGATCATATTGAATTACTTGATGAGCAAAACTTTTCTAAATTTGGAAAATTCTTTAAAAATTATTTTTGTATAATTTTAAAAATATTGTTAATTTAACTATTCTCATCATTTTATTAGATGCATAATTTTTTTCCATTGCTCAAAACTATAGAAAAAAGAGGACTTACATGATATAGTAAGACAGTGATAACTTTTAGCGCTAAGGGTAACGCAATATTTTAAATACATTACCCTGACATGTAAGTTTTTAATTGCTGTATAATGTCATTCATTTCGTTATTGAGAATGTTGGTGTATGCAATAAAAAGAATAGATGTAAGAATATTAAGATAAGATGACTTTAATGTCTGTCACAGTTTAATGAATAAAAATAACTCGTTGAGGGAATTGTGACCAACAAATTTTGCCTAAGAAAATCGAACGAAATAATTAATAACTGAAATGAATCTATATGGTGGCGAGAATATATCGCCTGACTATAGTTCTTTTAAGAGAATTGTAATCGTCCTCCAGCTGACGTGGTGTGGAGTTTGGAGAGGGGGTGGCAGCTGAAGTGTCGTCCTCGTCATCTGAGAGCGGTTTAAAATTATGAGGTCCGTTCCAAACTAGCCCTAGTGTTGCTTTAAAACGGGGCGTTAATATAACTAAACTAACTAAACAAACTAAAAGAACTGCAAACGGGGCTTTCCTGTCTTTAAATTAAACTTAGTTAGTTTCATAATAGAACTGCGTTATGAATTTTAAAAATTAGTTGCTTTCTTTTTCATTCTACTTTTGAAGAAATGGTTTCATCAAAAGGTATAAAAAGTTTTTTAAAAGAAAATTTCATTACGGTGTTTTTACAAATGATTTAATATGGTGGGATACCTTACACTGGCAACTCAATATGAAAAAAAAAGTAAAAAAATGTTTCATTCTTTTTCCCATATTGTTTTGATGTTTTTCTGACAGGATGGAGACAATCAGATTGTGGAACTCCGTGTGCTGAAGGTACCTACGGGTCTAAATGTTCTCAGAATTGTTACTGCAAAAATGGAGCTAAATGCAACCCTGTCAACGGTACATGTGACTGTCCTCCTGGGTTTCAAGGAAGAAAGTACGGAAAAAATAGTTTATCCTGCTTTAAACGGAATTATAAATACAAAGTGATCAAAATTAAAACACACCTACTCTCAGCTCTCTATACAGTGTGAAGGCTCCAAAATTGTTGAATATACTACTCAAGACATGGAGAGGCGAATTACGCGAATAAAAAATAAGTCTCAGAAACACAGATAGATGGCACTGTATAACAAAAAATATGCTGAAAAGACTCAAAATAGTCATTTGCAACACACTCTATTCGAACGTATCAAACATTCGATCACAAGGACTTTATTGATGAAAGGGAAATTGCTCAATATGGTTCCCTTCTTGCAGATGTAATCTCTGCATTCTGTGGACTGCTTGTTCAACTGTGGATCGTAATGGGTCGATTAAGATGCTTCTCGCCTGCAAAGTGACACTGTCTACTGGACGTCCTAGATAAACAAGATTTTTTTAAGTATCTCCAAAACCAAAAATCATTGGAATTGTAGAAGGAGTTGGTTAGGTTGCCGGAAACGCACGACTATCATTAAAAAAAATGTTGCAGAAGAAACTGCTGTACACAGAATCTAATGTGCGGAGACGCTTCATCTTGCATACAGGTAATTGAATCAAGACATTGACTCTGTTGCATTTGGGGTACAACAAAATTGTGGATCATGTTATAGTCATGGTCCTTTGCGTAAATTGTCAAGTCGACGAAACACTTGAAGTGTAGCTGCACTGTGTCCATTGTTTTTATAAAACAACTTCACAAGCAAAGCGCGAAGCCATCACTGATAAGAATGACATTTTCCCATATTTATCAATTTTATGCCTAGAATAGTAGCAGCAAACCAAGGGTTTATGCAAATTTTTGTGCTTACAGGGCGAAGTTGCAGTTACAATGACAGTTTCAGTTTCTTCACTTTTTTTATCTTCTTTTTTTTTTCTTTCATATCAGCAATAGGAACAAGAAAGGAAAAATTTCATAAAGTATGTGGATTTTTTTGTGTATGATTATTTGTGTCTTTATAGCATGTTTTTTGTTGCACAGCGCCATCCATCGGTGTTTCTGGAACTAATATTTGTTCGCATAATCCGTCTCCATATATCTTAAATAGTATGTTCTACAAGTTTGGAGCCTTTACACTGAGTATTTCGTTGTATAGAGAGCTCAGAGTAGGGGTGTTTTAATTTTGATCACCTTGTACATAGACTTAAGAATTTACTTAAGAATTTGTTTATTTTGATTATCATATTATATTAGTTAGTTGGAGAAATGCACTATAATAAATAGAACTCAGTGTTTATATCGCTGTTAATAACTCAATTTTAAGGCTATTATTAATTATTCAAAATTAATAAGCATTAAGGGTTTATTATGTTAATAAATATAATACGTTTTAATTTCCATACAGATTAGTTAAGTTGCTACATATACCTTCCAAAATGAAGCACAGTAGACATTTGACAGTCCAGTTCTAATTTAAAAATAACGCTTTAAAATAAATTTGGGAACAATCAATTTTCACCAGACTTTGTAAGCGCCTGCATGCAATCATGAACTGACGGCTTTAACTCTTTAATCTTGATGTGTGGATCAAACTTATCGGATTTCCATAATCATTTATCAGCTAACATTAAAATAAATTTAAATGATTTTTAAATGATAAATTTAAATATTCAAGCTTACATTTACGTTTTAATGCTTTATATGGTAGCCTATGTTTATCCCAGAGTATAAACTTTGACAAGGTGTTAATTTCAAAATGAATTTTAGATCACTTTTTCCTAAATAGTGGCCGTATTAAAACTTAAAACTATAGAGCACTTTGAAAGTACGTATTTTAATTACTCTGAGAATTCATATCAATAGAAAAGAACTCATAGGAATTATTTGCGGATCCTGATTATTTCAGGGGTCCGATTGATTAGTTCTTTCAACTGAGTTCCTGTTTAGTTCTTTCTAAGTTACATGTTTTTAAAAAAAACGCTGGTATCGATCGGAAATATTTGCTAGATTTTTTGTTTCGTATAACAATTAGATGAAATTAAAAAAAAAAAAATAGCATGAAAATTTCTTTGAAAAATTAAAAATATTTTTCAAATTTTACGTTGTTTTCTAATTAATTCTTGAATTCCAAATTAAGACATTTTGACGTTCTATAAATCATTTTATTTGTGTTTTGTTACGTAAATTTTTTTATTTCAATTTTTTTCTTCTCAGATTAATTGCTTTTTATTTATGTAACTGCCCTAAAAATCTCGTCCCTTGAAAACTGCTGTATGTAGTATCCCAGTTTTTCCATTCAGTTTCGGAATTTTTTTTTTTAAATTAGAAGCCATTTTACAAAATATGTAAAATGAATATTGCAAGCACCCTGTCTTCAAACTACAAAGAATTATAGTTATAATGAGTATTTCGAATATTTGGAAAATCAAAGGAAAAGCGGGAACTAAAATGCAGAGCATATTATGGAATTTTTGCTCTTAATGACTTTATGATAGTGTTTTGGCTTTCTTCCTCTCGTCTACTTTTATTCGGATCGAGACTAAGAAGCAAATACAGCGATTTTAATGCTTTACAGTGATATAGTGCAAATACAGTAATTTTAATGCTTTTAAGCAATTTTAGTGCTTTCCATTCAACTATTGAAAGCATTAAAATTGCTGTTATGTTTGATTACCACATTTTGACACAATGCATCATAAATCAATTGGACGATGAGTAAGGCATTACGTAATGGACTTGGATAATCTCAAATGACACGCGATGAACACGTGCGCTCATATTTTAATTGCAACTAAAAAAGTAAGGGTAGGTTTATATTTATTGTTTAAGATAGAATGTAAAAGGCGGAATGGCAATATGTTAAGAACAACAACAACAACAAAAAACTATACAGAACGTAGCTTGCGATGTATACGTTAAATTACCAGCTCATTCTTAATATAATAAATATTTAGTTTTGACCATTTTTAGAAGATTTATATTTAATTATAACAAATTATTATGAACAAATACTATATTATAATAATTAATATGAATTATTACATTAATTAGAAAAATTTAATTAAATATCTTAAGAAGTTAACCTATATTACATTAATTTAAATTTTGAAATTTATTGCGCATCTAGAGGGACTTTAAATTACATGGTATATCACAACGTACCATAAAATGCAATCAAGTGTTAGACATGTGCTATTGCATGTGTCATGTGCATTAATTCCACTAAAAGTAAAGGATAGAGACATGTTGCTATAGAATAAGAACAAAGTACATGTATGAAAATACAATAATAAAAAAATAAATGTGTGTTTATTTTGGCAGATGTGAAGACGTATGTCCCTCTGGCACCTGGGGAAAAGGCTGCTCTCAGAAATGCACTTGCATGAATGGTGCCAAGTGCTTACCTGCCACAGGGGAATGTGCATGTACTCCAGGTAAGAAGAAAGGAAATTATTTAAGTGTTTGGGTTGATTAAATGCCGTATCCCCCGACGTCCTGGTATAGGGGTAGCGCATCTTCCCGAGACTTACGCGTCCTGGGTTCGAGTCCTGGTTCGAGCTTGGTTGTTCTTCATCTGTGTTCTACCTGTAGTTTGTGTGAATGTGCACCCCTGTAAAAGGAGGTTATGCAAGTGATTGTGACGCATGAGTAGCTAAGACATACTCTTGGCCCAAAATGGCGTACTGAAACATGAGACGCTCTCTCGGCTTAAAATTGCTGACTTCGTCAGCGGGCTTGTCTATGACAAGTGCCATAAGAAACAACCAAAAATATTGTCTCAACTAAATGTGTAATATGATATACAATATTTAAATGAAAAAAAAATCAAGATTTTTATCATTTATGAATTTGTTTCTCTTAAAATAAAATGTTTCAGAATGCGCCAGTATTTTTTCGCCATTTTGTCATGGTTGGTTTGAGAACCAGAAATGAAAAGATTTTACAATGCCATAAACAAAACTTTCTAGGGTCATTGTTTTTCCCATATTATATTCGTATAATTTGCGATAAGTATATTTTTTTCTATAGATGTTTTAGTTTATTATCATTTGCTCCTCATTTTCATCTCGTATCTAGTTTTGATAATTCAATTTATTTTGCTTAAAGGGAAATCGAGATTAAACGAAAGCACCTAAAATTGGTACTCACTTACGCAAATCAGTCTCCATCAGAAAATGATTTTTTTTTTTTAATTGAGGACATTGTTTTTTTTTTATTTTCACTGAGCTGCTAAAGAACTCCAATAAATTCACACCCTTTCTCTATCCTCGACATTACCACAGCCATAATTCATTAAGTGTATTTACTGTGACGATGTATGGCTTTTTATGTTTAGTTACATATTAACGTTCCATTTTAAATCAACACTAGGCTGTTCTGTAATAAATCTGTAATTTTGAACCGCGGTCGGATGCATCAGGTCGGCCGACACTACATTTTTTCGTTGGAATCGGGTCTCGAACCTGATGCCCTCGTGTTTCCAAGCCGAGACTTTACCACCAGGCCACAGCGTCTCCGTATTGATGTATAGGATATACAGTTTTGTGAAGTGCATCGAAACAGTGCACTAAGATTCTGATTAAGTATTTCTCGAGAAGAAAGTTGCTATAAACTCTTGTAAAAACGTTTTATTCAATTTGTATAAGTACAATTCTTTGGTATCTTTTCGATTCAGTACAATTTCTTTAAATATCCTCAATCAGATAACATCAGTGTGATGTTCTAGGGGTACGTTTGACAATGACAAATCAGGAATATAAACTACGTTTCTTTTATTTAGAGCTCCTATACATTTGTACAAATGCCCAGTTCTGGTCTCTGACGTGAAATTACCTTCTCCCTGAGGATACAGTAAAATATATTTCTATACTCCTCAGCGAGAATATAATACAAGGCAAATGAGACACAGAGCACACGAAAATCTTGCTCTATTCATTCAAGTCCCAAACCTCTCTGCCCCTCCAAGTCAATCATAAGTCCCCTTTGGATTCGCTACTTTTAACTCTTCCATGAATCGGTATTAAGCTATAAAACACAATTACTTACATTAGTTAAACAATTTGGTTCTGGGAAATATTGCGGTCATGCATTTTAATATTCAGAAGAAGTTGGAATTGGAAATTCTTGCCTCACGTCTTGAAATCTTTGGGAACCATAGTAAGTGATTAAATTTTGATTTTGTTAGTAAAATACTGTTCATTTAGAATGGAATTTTGTTAAAAGAATCAACTATATATTTTTACTTTCTGATATTTTATTCAATTTTTTTCAGAAAATTTATCCCCTTTTTTAAATTTAACATTCACCCCTTGGTGATCTTTTCTGTAAGAGCAGAAATATTACATACTGAGGAATATGGTTTTTTGGCGAGATATTTTAACAATACCTCTTCTAAAAGTTATCTTCTTTCATTACTATTGGTAAACTGTTATTATTATGTGAGAACATGATGTTGTTTTAGTTTTTGCGTTTTTGAAGCGACAAAATGCGATGACAGAAAATTGGCGATTTATCGCTTATGTGGCATCAATTTTTTTATATGTTATTTTTTATATCGTATGAAATCCTAAAGCTTTTGTAGGGTGACGTCTCAACCATCAAATTCAGAAGAAACTGCCTTCTCTTACAACATATTCTGTACAGCTCTTTAAAAATAGCTCAACATTAATGCTGTTAACTTTGAATTTTTTAAAAAGAAAATCAGTTTTAAAATAATTTATTTCTTATTTATTTAATTTGAATGGACAGCTCACTTAATAATTAACAGCATTTTACTGAATACTGAGACATTATTAATGATCCATTTATTCGTAGGCTGGAGGGATTCGAAATGTGGAACTCCATGTGCGGAAGGCACTTATGGTTCCAACTGCTCACAGCAGTGTAACTGCAGAAATGAAGGCAAATGCAATCCTATCAGTGGTACTTGCGACTGTCCTTCAGGTTTTAAAGGAAATAAGTAAGTGAGAATTCATTTTGTTTTTTCAGTTTCATTTAAAGATTATGTTTATTTTTAAAATTAGAAATGAGTTACTAAATAACTACTAAATAGCTGTGGTCACCAGTGTTTTTATTTTTACTTTATACGAAATATATTACAGGAAAACGTTTTTAGAATATTTTTTAATTAATTACAAAAAAAAAAAAAAGATAATACGGGGAAATAATAAGTACCACTGAAAATATATTGTTTAGAATTTTACGATGATATAAAAATAATTTTGTACTGTTATATTTTCGACAGCCATCGGGAAAAACACCAAAGCTTCTCTTAATTTTTAGTTAATTAAAATGCTAATTATAGCTTTAAAATAATTAGTCTAAGGTGCATATTTCCGCCTTCCAAAGTCTATACTTGCCAAGTTTGTTAACTCTAAGGTCAGTAGATCAGATTGTTCAGCCTGTAGAGCACTAGCACATATAAACACACACATATACACATCTATACAATCATCTTTACCACTTAACCATTAAAGAAAACACTTAAACCATTAAAGAAAAAACAAAAAGGAAAGTACATACCAGCAGCAGCAAGGAAATTTTAAGCTATCGATTGTGATTCCCGCTTTTTAAAAAACACAAAGCTAACGTATTAAAGGTAAATAATAATTGTAGTCTCCCAGCGCCATCTATTGAGTGATCTAATAAGAAAGGAAAGTTCTATTTTTATTTTAGGTAAAGGATTATTCCCAAACCATATCTTGTTTAATTAAAAAGTTGACATTACAGTAATTTTTAGGAAATTCATTTTTAATTAAATTTTTAATGAGGTTATTTGATGCTTCAATATAGGAATTTTTATTATTGCAAACCCTTTTTATCCTGTTAACTTGTGAGAAAATTAATTGGGTTGGTTACTTATATATATATATATAGCCGAAGAGAAAAACAGACACGTTTAAATTTTAAACTTGCTTTTATGCCATCCCGGGAGGCATGATTTATGTACCAGCAGAGGCGATGAGCACTTCAATACAGCACGACACAAGAACGAAAGGAGGAAAAGCTAATTAAATATTTATCCCCGTGATTATATACAGTGAGATTTTGATATGGATTTCTTTACACGTGTCGATTTTGATAAAGTATTCACAGGGATCATTTAAAGAAAGGTCTTAGATCGACAAATTTTTATCCCTTCACTCTGAGTGTAGGAACGTTGTCGACTTCAGCAATTTGAGAACTCGGGGTGAATGAATTAGGAAATAAGATAACACTTTAGAATGAAGTTAATATATTAGCATTGATGGATTTCGCTCAAATTTTGACAGGAATCTACAATTTCGGTGTGAAAATTACATATTAAATTGCAAATGTCTTATTACTGTCTTTTTGCACCATCGTATTCGAAATAGATACATTAAAAACATTTTTTTTTATCTTAGAGATTAAAATGTGAAAATTAATCAAAATCTTATGATTAAATTTTTAGGCAGTAAGAAAGTAAAAATTACTGAAAGAAAACTGAATTTTTTTTTTTTAACTGAAAGGTGTGAAGATGTGTGTCCCTCTGGGACTTGGGGAAAAGGTTGCTCTCAGCAATGCACTTGCAAGAATGGTGGAAAATGTCAGCCGGCTACTGGGCATTGCGATTGTACCCCAGGTAAGGAATACAGTACCTATTTTACTTAATCATTATGCTAAATAAGGATAATCATGATAAAAAAAAATTTCAAAACAGTTTTATAACTTTGCGTACTTTTTCAATAAACGGTACTGAACTCAACTGACGTACTTTTTAAAATTTTATAAGACTTCAAATGCAATTCTGTTATTTTTTACGTTTATCAACTATATGTTCGGACACTATATTGTATTTTATGACAAAAATATTTGGACGTTTTGAAGAAAATTAGGAAATCAAACTGATTTTAAATAATTTTGTCAAATAATTATTGCTGTTTAATCATTGATTAATTTATTTAGAAGTGTTTAGTGAAGAATTTGTAAGAAAATGTAAAGAATTTTGAAAAAAAAAAGAAAAAAAAAAGAGCCAAATCTAAGTAAAAAAAAAAAAAAATACCCTAAGATAAAGTATTCGATAAAAATAGTTTAAATGCCATTTATATTTTAGAAATAAAGATGTAAGAACCATAAGCATTAAATGATGATAATGCAAGACCTGTGCTTAAAATACATTATAACATTTTATTATTACCTATTATTTTTATTATTACATTACCATGACATCTAAAATTCCATACCAGAAAATTTGTATTAAATATTGGAGATAAAAATTATATTTATTATATTTTCAACATCTTTTAAAGAATATAATTAAGATATAACTTTTGAATAAGGAGTAGAAAAGACACGAATATTGTCTTTTTTTTTACCACATTTGATGCAAATCTCTTATTTGAGAACCATCAAGCTCAAAGTTGCCCATAATGAAAATTTTAGATTTCTTAATGTGTTCTCAAAAGTATAACTTCATCATGAATAGCATATGAAATCGAAATTTCATCTTTTGTTTCAAGTTATTAATGTACTACACTTACATGTGTTCACCAATTTTATTATAAGCCGGCTGAAATCTACGAGAGAAATTATACATTTTTTTTTAAAAGTAGCATTTTTACTTTTTCGTATACGAAATATAGAGAAAGTATTGTAATAATTAAAAAATTTGAATTCTAGATTATGACTAATCTCCTAGTTCTAGATCTTCCTAAGATCGAAAAACTCATTTTTTGAAAATGTCAGTCGATCTGACTCTGACAAAGATACCTCAATAACTCCTTAAAATAGAGGATGAAACTTGGTATATTGTATTTAAAATGAATTTGTAGATTTCTATCACATTTTAAGCAAATTATGTTCGAAGGAAGTTTGTCTGTACTGCAACTGGAATAAAAGCTAATTTAGTAATTACAAAACGAAGAGAGCAGGATGGATAAAATTCGGTACACAGTTTAACATCAAAGGCCTAGATAATTATCAAATTTTGAGCCAAATCCAATAAACAGGTTGACGACAGCTCGGTCTGTAGCTCAAAAACCCTATTACTTGTGGTGAAAAGTTTATAAGCCAGTTAACAACTACGCTGCACGAGCAATTACTTTTGCATCGTGGTCATGTTACTGGGCTGCGAACCACAAGGTCCCAGGTTCTATCCTTGCGCATCTCAATTCAATGTGGTGAATAGCTTATAAGCCAATTAACAACTACGCTGCACGAGCAATGCTTTTGTATCGTGATAATGTTATGGGGCTTCGAACCACAAGGTCCCAGGTTCTATCCTCGCGCATCTCAATTCAATGTGGTGAATAGCTTATAAGCCAGTTAACAACTACACTGCGCGAGTAGTTGCTTTTGTATCGTGGTCATGTTACTGGGCTGCGAACCACAAGGTCCCAGGTTCTATCCTCGCGCAACCCAAACCGCCAGATGCTTAAATATGTCAAGTTTGATACAAAATTTTGACTATAAGTGTAGTTTTGTATCAAATTTTTGTTTTACTTCATTAGGAAAAATATGTTCGATTTTCGGATACTATTAATTGCATGCCAGGAGTTAATCACCAAAAAATTTAGCTGATAATTGTAAAAGTATTACATTCACATCAAAGGTTAATATTTCTTACTGTTGAAAGCCGATGCCATACGAGGTGTTCTCTCATATAACACCTTTGCCAGGAGGGTGGCGAGAAAGTTTTGAGGAGACCGCTCCCCCTAAATGAATATTGCATTGATAGAGTAAAGACAGATATGATTTTTTGAAATGTGTTTTTTAAACTAAGGGAACTTTGGAACTTGGAAATTCGTGATGACGAATTTTTTTGATAATTCTATCTTTGTATAATTCTATCTTGTTATAATCTTTGTGGTCTCTAATATTGATCTTAAATTGATTCATTTTCTTTTATTAAAAGGATGGATTGGTTCCGATTGTAATACGCAGTGCGCAACCGGACGATTTGGCAAAAACTGTCAGGAAATCTGCGATTGTAAGAATGACGGAAAATGCAACGTAGTTGACGGTTCTTGTGAATGTACATCTGGTTTCAAAGGTAAAAGGTAAGGAAATTTCTTAAAAGAGAATATAATTTAATATTCTGGCATGTCCTCAAATCTATTTAATGATAGTTTGAACTGATATTGATATGAACTTAGAGAAACAAAATTTATTTCAATTAAATAATAAAAATTTCGTCTCCAGATGAATTATTTCAAAAATTCATAGAGTTATCGTGAAGCAAGAATACATCAGAACTACTCATACTATGGCATATTTTTTGAGATGCGTGTCTCATATGAATATGCACATTTTACATATTTTACACAGCATCTGTCGAAATCGTTTTCGTACATCACAAAAAACGCAATGATAGGTGGACTTCCCAACTTGTAGGATATTTATTGTAACACTCATTTTGAATCGTTCTTGACGTAGAGATACTTTCGATATGTTTTTTTAATTAGTTTATTTATTAGGTGATGAATATCTGCCCTCGAAACTGCAGGAATTCTTGTGATATCTTCGTTCATATGTTGCAACTAAGCATCTATAGTTTACCTTCCATAGAACCCTAACAGTTATAACTAAATCTATGTTAATCCATTAATTAAAAAGAATAATTTATCTCTATTTATGTATTTCGGTATATATTTCTGATTTAAACTCCATAGGTGTGACGAAATTTGCAGCAGCGGTACCTGGGGAGTTTATTGCTCACAAAAATGCTTGTGCCAAAATGGCGCCAAATGCGTTCCCTCTACAGGAGAGTGCTTATGCACACCAGGTTGGTATTCCTTGTTTCTTATATTTGTCGTCTCAAAGACTAGGAGGATTAATCCATAATCATTATTTTTTTTTATTCATTTATCTTGTCAATGTTCCAATTATCAGAACTTCAGAGTAACTAATTACTACATTTTTCCCAAAAAGTAAAAATTTCCATTTTTGGGAATTAAATTAATTAACTAAAATCTAAAAAAAATTATTTCAAATTTTATAAAATGAAACGAGTACATGGTATATTTTCTATTTCGATATGCCTTTTTTCTGTGCGATTTTTCAATGTAATATATAATTCTTCAGATAGTGATGTGTGCTGTTCTTTCAGTGACTGCAACATGCAATTTATTGTTGCATTAGCTGTTAATAAATTTGAATCTCTCCGACATAATGCCTGAAAAGCCAGGTTTAATATTAATTTATAACAACCTGTTCTGGATATAAAGTCGAATTCACTATCTGAAAAATTAATCTGCAGGTTTGAGCCGATTATTGCTTTTTGGATTGAATTTCTCAGTTTCAAAAATCGTTCCATCATTAGGAGTAAACTGTTCGAACGTGTTTCAGAATCTCATCCTAAACATCTCCTTTCAACTTTCCTCTCACTCCTATTTTGTTAAATTAAACCCATACTAACTCATGCGCAAAATCGTGGAGGGATTTACAATCCATTACCGAACAGTATTTTATCACTTCTCTTGATTCTATGATGCAAATTTGTATTCACAGTCTAATTAATTTCGTCCGTAAGGGAGACATAAAAACAAAAACGTATACCATTTTGCTATTTTGGCGATACCTGAACATATAATGGAGACAATTTAAAAAATGTCTAGTAAATACCGAAAAATCGGTATTTAAACTTGTGAATACTAGTATTACAAAATTGTATTAATGGCTCAAAATACCGGTATTCGGTATCCCGGTAGACAGGTATTGCAATCCTTGGTGACAGTGCTTGTCTTCTTATTTGGACGTTAAAGTGACATTTGATCAGACGAAACTATGGATTATTCGGAATTGAAACCTCTTAAAGTAAATTGGGAATGAACCTTGCACTGTTGCGAAGACGATTTCTGCTATTTGCCTTGACATTAAAGACGACCTTACTTTTGCAAGGGCACATTCTTCATGGCGTCTCATTTTCCCCTTTCATTTCAAAATAATTTGTTGGCACAAGATTTTTAGAGAGCCAAGAAGAAAGGCTGTAATTTCGTTGGTGAAGAAGCAAGTGTAGATTGGACAACAGGAAGAATCTGACTGTTCTTTGAGTCGTTTAAAACACAATCTACTTAATGAAATTCAAGTAATATAGCTCTGTCATACTGGTACATAGAAGATTTTGTCTTTCTTCCTTTCTTTCTCCTTGCTGCAGTATATTGGAATCTCTAAAGTTTTTCTTCGTTTGAATGAGTACCTGGAGAACACGTATTTGCCATGGACACTTACGCTGAGTATTAACAAGTAATATAAAAAAAAATTAAGTCCATTCCTATTTTCACAAGAATTGAACTCGATTCTTCGCCTTCACGTGAAAAATACTGAAATCCTTGCATTTTATCGATTGAGCTACTGCCTGCTGATTTCCGTTTATATTAGAAACTGCCAAAACTCTATTTAAGGTATTAAAAGTTAATTCAATTTAATAATTAATGAATTAATATTTGAAAAAAACTGTATAAACATCAAGTGTCAACCACTAGTTTAAAAAAAATGTATTTAACTTGAGTGGATTAATAAAAAATATTTTATTAGCGATTGAAAATTTGGACAAGATATATAAATATATATAAGGAGAGTGTGAACTAATAGTAGAATTTAAAATGGAAACGCAGTGACCATCCGTTAGTATTATTAAAAGATGTTGCGAGAGTTAATAGTTCTTTTTCAAGCAATTCACGGAAAACGACCTACCTTAAAGAAATATCTATTTTGCATTGTCCTCTGAAATAAATTCATTTGGAAAATATATGTAATTTTAATTTGTGCACAAATACCTCTGAATGCATAGAGTGAAATAATCTACTAAATAAATACTTCTTTATGACCAATGCAGTCAGGGAGAAAATTGTACGTCCCGCAGAGAAATATTTTTAAGTTCTTCGACAACTTTATATAAATCTCCCCATTTCTGATTAAATAATTGTAATCACAGTTTTGGATCATCATGCTCATTATACATTCGCGTAGGCCAGCGATGGTCTTTTCTTCGGTTGGTTTAACGATAACATATTTGGATTTCGTTATTTATTGATTTAGTGAATTCTGAGAGAAATCGTTTTCTTTATGTTTTATTTTAAGAAGTTTCTGGTTAAAAAAAATACCAAAAACGCTTATAATAACTCAAAATTTCCCCCATCATTTGTCATTAATGTTTTTATTTTGCCTTGAAATACTTGAAGTATAATGACGGAGGGAAATGATTTCTTTTGTTTTTGAAAATAGTAGAACTTGGTGCTGATAAATAAAATAATGTGTTAAGTTTAACTTCTTACCTTCACTCTAATTTCAAGTGCTTTGCATAATTCGGCATCTCCCAATATTTACAGCATTTTCGCATAGATCCTGTATATTTCTTTATTAATACTATTATTTTAAAATAGATATTATTTGTTAACTATTTTAAATAGTTATACAAATCAGAAATTTTTTTTATTTATTGTTATTAAAAATGATTATCTGAAATATTTTTTTTGAGTTAGGCTGGAAAGGTACTAATTGTGAAAAAAGATGTGATGCAGGCACATATGGACAGAACTGCAAGCAGAGCTGTAATTGCAGGAATGGGGCCTTATGTAATCCAATCGATGGATCCTGCAACTGTACATCTGGTTTCAAAGGGTCCAGGTAAGCTTTAGAAATCTAAATGAAATTTTAAAACTCTTATACTAGAGAGCACAGCAATATAGTCTGCAAACTTATATTCTAAGATTTCATTTTTCGTTGCACTGCTAAGTGGACTTCCGAATTTGTAAGATATTTATTGAAACACTCATTTTGAATCGTTCTTGACGTCGAGATAATTTCGATAGATTCTTTTAATTGGATTATTTAGTAGGTAATGAACATATTCTCTCAAACCCACAGGAATTGTTGCGATATCTCTCATGATTTGTTGCAACTAAGCATCTGGAGCTGAATTCCAAATTATCCTAATAGTTATAACCAAATTCAAGTTAATCTATAATTAAAAAGAATAATTTATCTGCATTTATGTATTTCGGTATATATTTCTGATTTAAACTCCATAGGTGTGACGAAATTTGCAGCATCGGTACCTGGGGAGTTTATTGCTCACAAAAATGCTTGTGCCAAAATGGCGCCAAATGCGTTCCCTCTACAGGACAGTGCTTATGCACACCAGGTTGGTATTCCTTGTTTCTTATATTTGTCGTTTCAAAGACTAGGAGGTTAATCCATCATCATTGTTTTTTTTTATTCATTTATCTTGTTAATGTTCCGATTATCAGAACTTCAGAGTAACTAATTAGTATATTGTTCCCTAAAATTTAAAATTTCCATTTTTGGAAATTAAATTAATTTCCTAAAATCTGAAAAAACATAACAATATTTGAAAATTTATAAATTGAAACGAGTACATGGTATATAGCTCATTTCTAATTTGATATTTCAACTTTGATATATGTTGTTGTTACTCAGGGCATTTTGAAAGCCCTCTGACGAACTATCAGCTATTTACGCTGAGCCTGCAGTAGCTTCTGATAGCAAGGGCCCCTGAGCATACGATGACATAGGTCTGCCTTCTATCTCATTTGATGATGACACACACGTTCGCTCGTATAAGTCCTTTTTAGAGAGATGTTTTTCACACACCTCAGAGACAGAATACAAAGAAGATAATAACCATTCCCGAACCATCACGATAGGACTCGAACCCGGGATGCCTACATCACTGGGAAGATATCCTACCTCGAAACCAGGCCGCTATCGCATTTGATATCTAAATGGAATATATCTCCAAAATGTTTTATTTACGTCCGAGAGTATTCCTTCTGTAATTAGTCTCTAATTTGACTCTTTTGTTACTTACCAAAAGAGTTTATGCTGCAACAGAAATTTTAGCCCTGTTTATCAGTTACTAGCTCCGTAGGCATGCAATATTAGAATTAAATGAATGTCTATGAATGTCTCCGAATCTGGATGTTAATGGCTCATTTGATCAGAGAATACTCGGAAAAATTAGGACGTGAAATAGTGAATGGACCTTGCACTGTTGCGGACATGATTTATGCTGTTTGCTTTGATACTGGAGAAGACCTAACCTTTGCAAGGGCACATTCTTCACGGCGTCTCATTTTGCCCATTCATTTCACTATTATTTTTTGGCATAAGATTTTTAGAGAGCTCAAGAAGAAAGGCTGTAATTTCGTCGGTAAAGACGCAAGTATTGTAGATTTGAAAACAGGAAGAAGCTGGCCGTTCTTTGACTTGCAAAATAGAATTTGCTTAATGAAATTCAGGAAATATAGTTCTGTCATATAAAAGGTTTTGTCTTTCTTCCTTTCTTTTTTCTCGAACCAGTATATTTGGATATTGGGGTTTCTTCTTTAGTTGAATGGGAACCTAAAGAGCACGTGGTTGCAATACACTATTAAAATTTTACTGGACAGTCGTAATGAGATTCTTAGACCCTTCAGAAACTCACAGGTTACGAGGCTTGGTGGCTAAATCGGTCGAGTGTTCCGCTTAGTTTTGCAGGTCTTCAGTTCGAAGCTAGAAGCTGAAAAATATTTTTATATATTTTTTAACTGATTTTAGCCAGTTTTCTCCATCATTCCTAGA
Source organism: Argiope bruennichi (assembly GCF_947563725.1). Lineage (NCBI taxonomy): Eukaryota > Metazoa > Arthropoda > Arachnida > Araneae > Araneidae > Argiope > Argiope bruennichi. The sequence continues at coordinate 21,621,081 of NC_079152.1, read as the reverse complement.
GATAAATTGTATAAATAAAAATCATATACGTCAAAAATAGAATTTAATATCAAAATATTTCTATATTTATTCGAAATTTTACAAGTCTAGTTCACGCACATGAGCAGAATTCATTAGTATTCTTAGCATTGTGCTTTTAGACCAGATTGACACCGTATTTAAAATTTTACTAGACAGTCGTAATGAGACTCTTAGACCCTTCAGGAGCTCTCGGGTTTCAAGGCTTCGTGGCTGGATCAGCAGAGTGCAGCGCTTAGTTTTGAAGGTTTTCAGTTCGAGGCTTGAAGCCGACAAATATTTTTATATATTTTTCTTCTTTTTTTAAAAATTTATTTTAGCCAGTTTTCTTCATCATTCCTAGAGATAAATTGAATTATTCCAAATCATATACGTCAAAAATAGGATTTAATATCAAAATGTTTCTATATTTATTCGAAATTTTACGAGTCAATTTCACGCACATGCGCAGAATTCATTCGTATTCTTAGCATTGTGATTTTAGACCAGATTGACACCGTATTTAAAATTTTAATGGACAGTCGTAATGACACTCTTTGACCCTTCAGTAGATCTCGGTTTACGATGCTTGGTGGCTGGATCGGTAGAGTGTAGCGATTAGTTTTGCAGGTTTTCTGTTTGAGGTTCGAACCCGACAAATATTTTTATATATTTATCTTTTTTTTAAAAATGTATTTGAGCCAGTTTTCTTCATCATTCTTAGAGATAAAGTGAATAATTCCAAATCATATACGTCAAAAATAGAACTTAATATCAAAATATTTCTATATTTTTTCGAAATTTTATAGGTCAATTTCACGCACATGCGCAGAATTCATTCGTATTCTTAGCATTGTGATTTTAGACCAGATTGAGACCGTATTTAAAATTTTAATGGACAGTCTTAATGACACTCTTTGACCCTTCAGTAGATCTCGTTTTACGATGCTTGGTGGCTGGATCGGTAGAGTGTAGCGATTAGTTTTGCAGGTTTTCAGTTCCAGGTTCGAAGCCGACAAATATTTTTATATATTTATCTTTTTTTTAAAAATGTATTTGAGCCAGTTTTCTTAATCATTCCTAGAGATAAATTGAATAATTCCAAATCATATACGTCAAAAATAGAATTTAATATCAAAATATTTCTATATTTATTCGAAATTTTAAAGGTCAATTTCACGCACATGCGCAGAATTCATTTGTATTCTTAGCATTGTGCTTTTAGACGAGATTGACACCGTATATAAAATTTTAATGGACAGTCGTAATGACACTCTTTGACCCTTCAGTAGATCTCGGTTTACGAGGCTTCGTGGCTGGATCGGTAGAGTGTAGGGATTAGTGTTGCAGGTTTTCTGTTTGAGGTTCGGACCCGACAAATATTTTTATATATTTATATATTTTTTTTTAAAATGTATTTGAGCCAGTTTTCTTCATCATTCCTAGAGATAAAGTGAATAATTCTAAATCATATACGTCAAAAATAGTATTTAATATCAAAATATTTCTATATTTATTCGAAATTTTATAGGTCAATTTCACGCACATGCGCAGAATCCATTCGTATGCTTAGCATTTTGATTTTAGACCAGATTGACACAGTATTTAAAATTTTAATGGACAGTCGTAATGACACTCTTAGACCCTTCAGTAGATCTCGGTTTACGAGGCTTGGTGGCTGGATCGGTAGAGTGTAGGGATTAGTGTTGCAGGTTTTCTGTTTGAGGTTCGGACCCGACAAATATTTTTATATATTTATATTTTTTTAAAAAATGTATTTGAGCCAGTTTTCTTCATCATTCTTAGAGATAAAGTGAATAATTCCAAATCATATACGTCAAAAATAGAATTTAATATCAAAATATTTCTATATTTATTCGAAATTTTAAAGGTCAATTTCACGCACATGCGCAGAATCCATTCGTATTCTTAGCATTTTGATTTTAGACCAGATTGACACCGTATTTAAAATTTTAATGGACAGTCGTAATGACACTCTTAGACCCTTCAGTAGATCTCGGTTTACGAGGCTTGGTGGCTGGATCGGTAGAGTGTAGGGATTAGTGTTGCAGGTTTTCTGTTTGAGGTTCGGACCCGACAAATATTTTTATATATTTATATTTTTTTAAAAAATGTATTTGAGCCAGTTTTCTTCATCATTCTTAGAGATAAAGTGAATAATTCCAAATCATATACGTCAAAAATAGAATTTAATATCAAAATATTTCTATATTTATTCGAAATTTTAAAGGTCAATTTCACGCACATGCGCAGAATCCATTCGTATTCTTAGCATTTTGATTTTAGACCAGATTGACACCGTATTTAAAATTTTAATGGACAGTCGTAATGACACTCTTTGACCCTTCAGTAGATCTCGGTTTACGAGGCTTCGTGGCTGGATCGGTAGAGTGTAGGGATTAGTGTTGCAGGTTTTCTGTTTGAGGTTCGGACCCGACAAATATTTTTATATATTTATATTTTTTTAAAAAATGTATTTGAGCCAGTTTTCTTCATCATTCTTAGAGATAAAGTGAATAATTCCAAATCATATACGTCAAAAATAGAATTTAATATCAAAATATTTCTATATTTATTCGAAATTTTAAAGGTCAATTTCACGCACATGCGCAGAATCCATTCGTATTCTTAGCATTTTGATTTTAGACCAGATTGACACCGTATTTAAAATTTTAATGGACAGTCGTAATGACACTCTTTGACCCTTCAGTAGATCTCGGTTTACGAGGCTTCGTGGCTGGATCGGTAGAGTGTAGGGATTAGTGTTGCAGGTTTTCTGTTTGAGGTTCGGACCCGACAAATATTTTTATATATTTATATATTTTTTTTTAAAATGTATTTGAGCCAGTTTTCTTCATCATTCCTAGAGATAAAGTGAATAATTCTAAATCATATACGTCAAAAATAGTATTTAATATCAAAATATTTCTATATTTATTCGAAATTTTAAAGGTCAATTTCACGCACATGCGCAGAATCCATTCGTATTCTTAGCATTTTGATTTTAGACCAGATTGACACCGTATTTAAAATTTTAATGGACAGTCGTAATGACACTCTTTGACCCTTCAGTAGATCTCGGTTTACGAGGCTTCGTGGCTGGATCGGTAGAGTGTAGGGATTAGTGTTGCAGGTTTTCTGTTTGAGGTTCGGACCCGACAAATATTTTTATATATTTATATATTTTTTTTAAAAATGTATTTGAGCCAGTTTTCTTCATCATTCCTAGAGATAAAGTGAATAATTCTAAATCATATACGTCAAAAATAGAATTTAATATCAAAATATTTCTATATTTATTCGAAATTTTAAAGGTCAATTTCACGCACATGCGCAGAATCCATTCGTATTCTTAGCATTTTGATTTTAGACCAGATTGACACCGTATTTAAAATTTTAATGGACAGTCGTAATGACACTCTTTGACCCTTCAGTAGATCTCGGTTTACGAGGCTTCGTGGCTGGATCGGTAGAGTGTAGGGATTAGTGTTGCAGGTTTTCTGTTTGAGGTTCGGACCCGACAAATATTTTTATATATTTATATATATTTTTTAAAAATGTATTTCAGCCAGTTTTCTTCATCATTCCTAGAGATAAAGTGAATAATTCTAAATCATATACGTCAAAAATAGAATTTAATATCAAAATATTTCTATATTTATTCGAAATTTTAAAGGTCAATTTCACGCACATGCGCAGAATCCATTCGTATTCTTAGCATTTTGATTTTAGACCAGATTGACACCGTATTTAAAATTTTAATGGACAGTCGTAATGACACTCTTTGACCCTTCAGTAGATCTCGGTTTACGAGGCTTCGTGGCTGGATCGGTAGAGTGTAGGGATTAGTGTTGCAGGTTTTCTGTTTGAGGTTCGGACCCGACAAATATTTTCATATATTTATATATTTTTTTTAAAAATGTATTTGAGCCAGTTTTCTTCATCATTCCTAGAGATAAAGTGAATAATTCTAAATCATATACGTCAAAAATAGAATTTAATATCAAAATATTTCTGTATTTATTCGACATTTTAAAGGTCAATTTCACGTACATGCGCAGAATTCATTCGTATTCTTAGCATTGTGATTTTAGACCAGATTGACACAGTATTTAAAATTTTAATGGACAGTGGTAAAGAGACTCTTAGACCCTTCAGTAGATCTCGGTTTACGAGGCTTGGTGGCTGGATCGGTAGAGTGTAGGGATTAGTGTTGCAGGTTTTCTGTTTGAGGTTCGGACCCGACAAATATTTTTATATATTTATATTTTTTTAAAAAATGTATTTGAGCCAGTTTTCTTCATCATTCCTAGAGATAAAGTGAATAATTCCAAATGATATACGTCAAAAATAGAATTTAATATCAAAATATTTCTATATTTATTCGAAATTTTAAAGGTCAATTTCACGCACATGCGCAGAATCCATTCGTATTCTTAGCATTTTGATTTTAGACCAGATTGACACCGTATTTAAAATTTTAATGGACAGTGGTAAAGAGACTCTTAGACCCTTCAGTAGATCTCGGTTTACGAGGCTTCGTGGCTGGATCGGTAGAGTGTAGGGATTAGTGTTGCAGGTTTTCTGTTTGAGGTTCGGACCCGACAAAAATTTTTATATATTTATATATTTTTTTTAAAAATGTATTTGAGCCAGTTTTCTTCATCATTCCTAGAGATAAAGTGAATAATTCTAAATCATATACGTCAAAAATAGAATTTAATATCAAAATATTTCTATATTTATTCGAAATTTTAAAGGTCAATTTCACGCACATGCGCAGAATCCATTCGTATTCTTAGCATTTTGATTTTAGACCAGATTGACACCGTATTTAAAATTTTAATGGACAGTCGTAATGACACTCTTTGACCCTTCAGTAGATCTCGGTTTACGAGGCTTCGTGGCTGGATCGGTAGAGTGTAGGGATTAGTGTTGCAGGTTTTCTGTTTGAGGTTCGGACCCGACAAATATTTTCATATATTTATATATTTTTTTAAAAAATGTATTTGAGCCAGTTTTCTTCATCATTCCTAGAGATAAAGTGAATAATTCTAAATCATATACGTCAAAAATAGAATTTAATATCAAAATATTTCTGTATTTATTCGACATTTTAAAGGTCAATTTCACGTACATGCGCAGAATTCATTCGTATTCTTAGCATTGTGATTTTAGACCAGATTGACACAGTATTTAAAATTTTAATGGACAGTGGTAAAGAGACTCTTAGACCCTTCAGTAGATCTCGGTTTACGAGGCTTGGTGGCTGGATCGGTAGAGTGTAGGGATTAGTGTTGCAGGTTTTCTGTTTGAGGTTCGGACCCGACAAATATTTTTATATATTTATATTTTTTTAAAAAATGTATTTGAGCCAGTTTTCTTCATCATTCCTAGAGATAAAGTGAATAATTCCAAATGATATACGTCAAAAATAGAATTTAATATCAAAATATTTCTATATTTATTCGAAATTTTAAAGGTCAATTTCACGCACATGCGCAGAATCCATTCGTATTCTTAGCATTTTGATTTTAGACCAGATTGACACCGTATTTAAAATTTTAATGGACAGTGGTAAAGAGACTCTTAGACCCTTCAGTAGATCTCGGTTTACGAGGCTTCGTGGCTGGATCGGTAGAGTGTAGGGATTAGTGTTGCAGGTTTTCTGTTTGAGGTTCGGACCCGACAAAAATTTTTATATATTTATATATTTTTTTTAAAAATGTATTTGAGCCAGTTTTCTTCATCATTCCTAGAGATAAAGTGAATAATTCTAAATCATATACGTCAAAAATAGAATTTAATATCAAAATATTTCTATATTTATTCGAAATTTTAAAGGTCAATTTCACGCACATGCGCAGAATCCATTCGTATTCTTAGCATTTTGATTTTAGACCAGATTGACACCGTATTTAAAATTTTAATGGACAGTCGTAATGACACTCTTTGACCCTTCAGTAGATCTCGGTTTACGAGGCTTGGTGGCTGGATCGGCAGAGTGTTCCGCTTAATTTTGCAGGTCTTCAGTTCGAGGCTCGAAGTAGACAAATATTTATATATATATATATATATATATATATATATATATATATATATATATATATATATATATATATATATATATATATATATTTAAATTGATTTTAGCCAGTTTTCTCCATCATTCTTAGAGAAAAATTGTATAATTCCAAATCATATACGTCAAAAATAGGATTTAATATCAAAATATTTCTATATTTATTCGAAATTTTACTAGTCAATTTCACGCACATGCGCAGAATTCATTCGTATTCTTAGCATTGTGCTTTTAGACTAATTGACACCGTATATAAAATTTTACTGGACAGTCGTAATGAGAATCTTAGGCCCTTCAGAAGTTCTCAGGCTACGAGGCTTGGTATTTGGATCGGCAGAGTGTTCCGCTTAGTTTTGCAGGTCTTCAGTTCGAGGCTGGAGGCTGAAAATTATTTTTATATATTTTTCTTTTTTTTAAAATTGATTTTAGCCAGTTTTCTCCATCATTCCTAGAGATAAATTGTATAATTCCAAATCATATACGTCAAAAATAGGATTTAATATCAAAATATTTCTATATTTATTCGAAATTTTAGTTCACGCACATGCGCAGAATTCATTCGTATTCCTAGCTTTGTGCTTTTAGACCAGATTGACACGGTATTTAAAATTTTACTGGACAGTCGTAATGAGACTCTTAGAAGCTTCAGAAGCTCTCAGGGTACGAGGCTTGTTGGCTACATTAAAAAATTGTAGCGCTTGGTTTTGCAGGTCCTCAGTTGGAGGCTCGAATCCGATAAACATTTTTATATAGATATAGTTTTTAAAATTTATTTTAGCCAGTTTTTTTAGACACCGTATTTAAAATTTTACTGGACAGTCGTAATCAGACTCTTAGACCCTTCAGAAGATCTCAGGTTACGAGGCTTGGTGGCGGAATCGGCAGAGTGTTCCGCTTAATTTTGCAGGTCTTCAGTTCGAGGATCGAAGCCGACAAATATTTTTATATATATATATATTTTTAATTGATTTTAGCCAGTTTTCTCCATCCTTCCTAGAGATAAATTGAATAATTCCAAATCATACATGTCAAAAATAGGATTTAATATCAAAATATTTCTATATTTATTCGAAATTTTACGATTAAAGTTCACGCACATGCGCAGAATTCATTCGTATTCTTAGCATTGTTCTTTTAGACCAGATTGACACCGTATTTAAAATTTTACTGGACAGTCGTAATGAGACTATTAGACTCTTCAGAAGCTCTGGGGGTTACGAGGCTTTATGACTAGATTTGCAGATTGTAGCTTATAGTTTTACAGGTGTTCAGTTCGAATCTCGAAGCCAACAAATATATATATATATATATATATATATATATATATATATATATATATATATATATATATATATATATATATATATATATATATATAATGGATTTTATCCAGTTTTCTCCATCAATCCTAGGGGCAGCGGTGGCCTGGTGGTAAGGTCTAGGCTTCAGAACCGGAGGGTTTCATGGTCGAGACCTGATTCCTTGAAGAACAGTCGTGTAAGGGGGTCTGTTGCACGTTAAATCCATCCTGACCAAAAGTCCTCCCGCTGGTGTGGTGTGAAGTGGAGAGGGGTGTGCCGGCTTAGGTGTCGTCCTCGTCATCTGACCGCGGTTCAAAATTATGAGGTCCGTCCTAAAATAACCATAGTGTTGCTTCAAACGGGGCGTTAATATATAACCAAACCATCACAAACCATCATTCCTAGAAATAAATTGAATAATTCCAAATCATATACGTCAAAAATAGGATTTAATATCAAAATATTTCTATATTTATTCGAAATTTTACGATTCAAGTTCAAGCACATGCACAGAATTCATTAATATTCTTAGCATTGTCCTTTTTGACCAGATTGACACCGTATTTAAAACTTGTAGTGGATAGCCGTGATGAGAATCTTAGGGCGTTCCGGCGCTTTCAGGTTACGAAGCTTGGTGGCAAGATCTGAAGGGTGTGGCACTCCGTTTTGCAGGACTTCAATTCGATTCCCGAAACTTTACAAATAGTTTTATATACTTTATTTTTTAAATTTATTTTAGCTATTTTTCTCCAATATTCCTAGAGTTACTATGAATTATTCCAAATAATATGTCTCAAAAATAAAATTTAATTTCAAAATGTTTCTATATTTAATCGAAATGTTACGAGTCAAGTTCACGTACATGCGCAGATATCATTAATATTCTTAGCAATGTGCGTTTTGACCAGATTCACACCGTATTTAAAACTTTTAGTGGATAGCCGTGAGGAGAATCCTAGGCCGTTCCGGCGCTCTCAGGGTACGAGGCTTGGTGGAAAGATCTCAAGATCTTTTTGCAGGCCCTTAGTCCGATTCCCGAAACTTTGCAAATAGTTTTATATACTTTATTTTTTAAATTTTTTTAGCTATTTTTCTCCATTATTCCTACAGTTACTATGAATTATTCCAAATCATATGTCTCAAAAATAAAATTTTTCAAAAATAAACTTTTAGTGGATAGCCGTGATGAGAATCTTAGGTCGTTCCGGATCTCTCACGGTACGAGGTTTGATAGCAAGGTCGGCAGGGTGCGACTCTCCTTTTTGCAGGACTTCAGTTCGATTCCCGAAACTTTACAAATAGTTTTAATTACATTATTTTTAAATTTTTTTTAGCTATTTTTCTCCACTATTCCTACAGTTACTATGAATTATTCCAAATCATAAGTCTCAAAAATAAAATTTAATTTCAAAATGTTTCTATATTTAATCGAACTTTTACTAGTTAAGTTCACGCACATGCGCAGATATCATTAATATTCTTAGCATTGTGCTTTTTGACCAGATTGACACCGTATTTAAAAGTTTTAGTGGATAGCCGTGATGAGAATCTTAGGCCGTTCCGGCGCTTTCATGGTACGAGGCTTGGTGGCAAGATCTGCAGGGTGCTTCACTCCTTTTTGAAGGACTTCAGTTCGATTCCCGGAACTTTGCAAATAATTTTATATAATTTATTTTAGCTATTTTTCTCCAATATTCCTACAGTTACTATGAATTATTAAAAATCATACGCCTCAAAAATAAAATTTAATTTCAAAATGTTTCTCTATTTAATCGAAATTTTACGAGTCACGTTCATGCGCAGATATCATTAATATTCTTAGCATTGTGCTTTTTGACCAGATTTACACCGTATTTAAAACTTTTAGTGGATAGCCGTGATGAGAATCTTAGGCCGTTCCGGCGCTCTCAGGGTACGATTCTTGGTGGCAAGATCGGCAGGGTGTGTCACTCGTTTTTGCAGGACTTCAGTTCGATTCCCGAATCTTTGCGAATAGTTTTATATATTCTTTATTTTTTAAATTTATTTTAGCTTTCTTCATTATTCCTACAGTTACTATGAATTATTCCAAATCATATGTCTCAAAAATAAAATTTAATTTCAAAATATTTCTATATTTAATCGAAATTTTACGATTCATGTTCACGCCCATGCGCAGATATCATTAATATTCTTAGCATTGTGCTTTTTGACCAGATTGACACCGTAGTTAAAACTTTTAGTGGATAGCCGTGATGAGAATCTTAGGCCGTTCCGGCGCTCTCAGGGTACGTGGCTCGGTGGCAAGATTTGTAGGGTGTGACAATAGTTTATGCAGGGCTTCAGTTGGATTCCCGAAACTTTGCAAATAGTTTTATATACTTTATTTTTTAAATTTATTTTAGCTTTCTCCATTATTCCTACAGTTACTATGAATTATTCCAAATCATATGTCGCAAAAATAAAATTTAAACTCAAAATATTTCTATATTTAATCGAAATTTTACGATTCAAGTTCACGCACATGCGCACATATCATTAATATTGTTAGCATTGTGCTTTTTGACCAGATTGACACTGTATTTAAAACTTTTAGTGGATAGCCTTGATGAGAATCTTAGGCCGTTCCGGCGCTCTCAGGGTACGAAGCTTGGTGGCAAGATTGGCCGGGCGCGTCACTTCTTTTTGCAGGACTTCAGTTCGATTCCCGAAACTTTGCAAATAGTTTTATATACTTTATTTTTTTAATTTATTTGAGCTTTCTCCATTATTCTTACAGTTACTATGAATTATTCCAAATCATATGTCTCAAAATTGAAATTTAATCTCAAAATATTTCTATATTTAATCGAAATTTTACGAGTCAAGTTCACTTACATGCGCAGATATCATTAATATTCTTAGCATTGTGCTTTTTGACCAGATTGACACTGTATTTAACAGTTTTAGTGGATAGGCGTGATGGGTATCTTAGGCCGTTCCGGCGCTGTGAGGGTACGAGTCTTGGTGGCAAGATCGGCAGGGTGTGTCAATCCTTTTTGCAGGACTTCAGTTCGATTCCCGAAACTTTGCAAATAGTTTTATATACTTTATTTTTTTAATTTATTTTAGCTTTCTCCATTATTCCTAGAGTTACTATGAATTATTCCAAATCATATGTCTAAAAAATAAAATTTAAACTCAAAATATTTCTATATTTAATCGAAATTTTACGAGTCAAGTTCACGCACATGCGCAGATATCATTAATATTCTTAGCAATCTGCTTTTAGATCCAGATTGACACTGTATTTAAGACTTTTAGTGGATAGCCGTGATGAGTATCTTAGGCCGTTCCGGCGCTGTAAGGGTACGAGTCTTGGTGGCAAGATCGGCAGGGTGTGTCAATCCTTTTTGCAGGACTTCAGTTCGATTCCCGAAACTTTGTAAATAGTTCTATATACTTTATTTTTTAAAATTTTTTAGCTATTTTTCTCCAATATTCCTACAGTTACTGTGAATTATTCCGAATCATATGTCTCAAAAATAAAATTTAAACTCAAAATATTTCTATATTTAATCGAAATTTTACGATTCAAGTTCACGCACATGCGCAGATATCATTAATATTCTTAGCATTGTGCTTTTTGATCCAGATTGACACTGTATTTAAGACTTTTAGTGGATAGCCGTGATGAGAATCTTAGGCCGTTCGGGCGCTGTGAGGGTACGAGTCGTGTTGGCAAGATCGGCAGTTTGTGTCAATCCTTTTTGCAGGACTTCAGTTCGATTCCCGAAACTTTGCAAATAGTTTTATATACTTTATTTTTTTAATTTACTTTAGCTTTCTCCATTATTCCTAGAGTTGCTATGAATTATTCCAAATCATATGTCTCAAAAATAAAATTTAAACTCAAAATATTTCTATATTTAATCGAAATTTTACGATTCACGTTCACGCACATGCGCAGATATTATTAATATTCTTAGCATTGTGCTTTTTGATCCAGATTGACACTGTATTTAAGACTTTTAGTGGATAACCGTGATGGGTATCTTAGGCCGTTCCGGCGCTGTGAGGGTACGAGTCTTGGTGGTTGGCAGTGTGTGTCAATCCTTTTTGCAGGACTTCAGTTCGATTCCCGAAACTTTGCAAATAGTTTTATATACTTTATTTTTTAAATTTATTTTAGCTTTCTCCATTATTCGTAGAGTTACTATGATATATTCCAAATCATATGTCTCAAAAATAAAATTGAAACTCAAATTATTTCTATATTTAATCGAAATTTTACGATTCAAGTTCACGCACATGCGCAGATATCATTAATATTCTTAGCATTGTGCTTTTTGACGAGATTGACAACGAATTTAAAACTTTCAGTGGATAGCCGTGATAGGTATCTTAGGCCGTTCCGGCTCTGTGAGGGTACGAGTCTTGGTGGCAAGATCGGCAGGGTGTGTCAATCCTTTTTGCAGGACTTCAGTTCGATTCCCGAAACTTTGCAAATAGTTTTATATACTTTATTTTTTTAATTTATTTTAGCTTTCTCCATTATTCCTAGAGTTACTATGAATTATTCCAAATCATATGTCTCAAAAATAAAATTTAAACTCAAAATATTTCTATATTTAATTGAAATTTTACGATTCAAGTTCACGCACATGCGCAGATATCATTTATATTCTTAACATTGTGCTTTTTGATCCAGATTGACACTGTATTTAAGACTTTTAGTGGATAGCCGTGATGGGTATCTTAGGCCGTTCCGGCGCTGTGAGGGTACGAGTCTTGGTGGCAAGATCGGCAGGGTGTGTCAATCCTTTTTGCAGGACTTCAGTTCGATTCACGAAACTTTGCAAATAGTTTTATATACTTTATTTTTTAAAATTTTTTAGCTATTTTTCTCCAATATTCCTACAGTTACTGTGAATTATTCCAAATCATATGTCTCAAAAATAAAATTTAAACTCAAAATATTTCTATATTTAATCGAAATTTTACGATTCAAGTTCACGCACATGCGCAGATATCATTAATATTCTTAGCATTGTGCTTTTTGATCCAGATTGACACTGTATTTAAGAATTTTAGTGGATAGCCGTGATGGGAATCTTAGGCCGTTCCGGCGGTGTGAGGGTACGAGTCTTGGTGGTAAGATCGGCAGGGTGTGTCAATCCTTTTTGCAGGACTTCAGTTCGATTCCCGAAACTTTGAAAATAGTTTTATATAATTTATTTTTTAAAATTTTTTAGCTATTTTTCTCCAATATTCCTACAGTTACTATGAATTATTCCGAATCATATGTTTAAAAAATAAAATTTAATTTCAAAATGTTTCTATATTTAATCGAAATTTTACGATTCAAGTTCACGCACATGCGCAGATATCATTAATATTCTTAGCATTGTGCTTTTTGATCCAGATTGACACTGTATTTAAGAATTTTAGTGGATAGCCGTGATGGGAATCTTAGGCTGTTCCGGCGCTGTGAGGGTACGAGTCTTGGTGGCAAGATCGGCAGGGTGTGTCAATCCTTTTTGCAGGACTTCAGTTCGATTCCCGAAACTTTGCAAATAGTTTTATATACTTAATTTTTTTAATTTATTTTAGCTTTCTCCATTATTCCTAGAGTTACTATAAATTATTCCAAATCATATGTCTAAAAAATAAAATTTAAACTCAAAATATTTCTATATTTAATCGAAATTTTACGATTCAAGTTCACGCACATGCGCAGATATCATTAATATTCTTAGCATTGTGCTTTTTGTTCCAGATTGACACTGTATTTAAGACTTTTAGTGGATAGCCGTGATGGGTATCTTAGGCCGTTCCGGCGCTGTGAGGGTACGAGTCTTGGTGGCAAGATCGGCAGGGTGTGCCAATCCTTTTTGCAGGACTTCAGTTCGATTCCCGAAACTTTGCAAATAGTTTTATATACTTTATTTTTTATATTTATTTTAGCTTTCTCCATTATTCCTAGAGTTACTATGAATTATTCCAAATCATATGTCTCAAAAATAAAATTTAAACTCAAAATATTTCTATATTTAATCGAAATTTTACGATTCAAGTTCACGCACATGCGCAGATATCATTAATATTCTTAGCATTGCGCTTTTAGATCCAGATTGACACTGTATTTAAGACTTTTAGTGGATAGCCGTGATGGGTATCTTAGGCCGTTCCGGCGCTGTGAGGGTTCGAGTCTTGGTGGCAAGATCGGCAGGGTGTGTCAATCCTTTTTGCAGGACTTCAGTTCGATTCACGAAAATTTGCAAATAGTTTTATATACTTTATTTTTTAAAATTTTTTAGCTATTTTTCTCCAATATTCCTACAGTTACTATGAATTATTCCAAATCATATGTCTCAAAAATAAAATTTAAACTCAAAATATTTCTATATTTAATCGAAATTTTACGATTCAAGTTCACGCACATGCGCAGATATCATTAATATTCTTAGCATTGTGCTTTTTGACGAGATTGACAACGAATTTAAAACTTTCAGTGGATAGCCGTGATGAGAATCTTAGGCCGTTCCGGCGCTGTGAGGGTACGAGTCTTGGTGGCAAGATCGGCAGGGTGTGTCAATCCTTTTTGCAGGACTTCAGTTCGATTAACGAAACTTTGCAAATAGTTTTATATACTTTATTTTTTTAATTTATTTTAGCTTTCTCCATTATTCCTAGAGTTACTATGAATTATTCCAAATCATATGTCTCAAAAATAAAATTGAAACTCAAAATATTTCTATATTTAATCGAAATTTTACGACTCAAGTTCACGCACATGCGCACATATCATTAATATTCTTAGCATTGTGCTTTTTGATCCAGATTGACACTGTATTTAAGACTTTTAGTGGATAGCCGTGATGGGAATCTTAGGCCATTCCGGCGCTGTGAGGGTGCGAGTCTGTGTGGCAAGATCGGCAGGGAGTGTCAATCCTTTTTGCAGGACTTCAGTTCGATTCCCGAAACTTTGCAAATAGTTTTATATACTTTATTTTTTTAATTTATTTTAGCTTTCTCCATTATTCCTAGAGTTACTATGAATTATACCAAATCATATGTCTCAAAAATAAAATTGAAACTCAAAATATTTCTATATTTAATCGAAATTTTACGATTCAAGTTCACGCACATGCGCAGATATCATTAATATTCTTAGCATTGTGCATTTTGATCCAGATTGACACTGTATTCAAGAATTTTAGTTTATAGCCGTGATGGGAATCTTAGGCCGTTCCGGCGCTGTGAGGGTACGAGTCTTGGTGGCAAGATCGGCAGGGTGTGTCAATCATTTTTGCAGGACTTCAGTTCGATTCACGAAACTTTGCAAATAGTTTTATATACTTTATTTTTTAAAATTTTTTAGTTTTTTTTCTCCAATATTCCTACAGTTACTATGAATTATTCCAAATCATATGTCTAAAAAATAAAATTTAAACTCAAAATATTTTTATATTTAATCGAAATTTTACGATTCAAGTTCACGCACATGCGCAGATATCATTAATATTCTTAGCATTGTGCTTTTTGACGAGATTGACAACGAATTTAAAACTTTCAGTGGATAGCCGTGATGAGAATCTTAGGCCGTTCCGGCGCTGTGAGGGTACGAGTCTTGGTGGCAAGATCGGCAGGGTGTGTCAATCCTTTTTGCAGGACTTCAGTTCGATTCCCGAAACTTTGCAAATAGTTTTATATACTTTATTTTTTTAATTTATTTTAGCTTTCTCCATTATTCCTAGAGTTACTATGAATTATTCCAAATCATATGTCTCAAAAATAAAATTGAAACTCAAAATATTTCTATATTTAATCGAAATTTTACGATTCAAGTTCACGCACATGCGCAGATATCATTTATATTTTTAGCATTGTGCTTTTTGATCCAGATTGACACTGTATTCAAGAATTTTAGTTTATAGCCGTGATGGGAATCTTAGGCCGTTCCGGCGCTGTGAGGGTACGAGTCTTGGTGGCAGGATCGGCAGGGTGTGTCAATCCTTTTTGCAGGACTTCAGTTCGATTCACGAAACTTTGCAAATAGTTTTATATACTTTATTTTTTAAAATTTTTTAGCTATTTTTCTCCAATATTCCTACAGTTACTATGAATTATTCCAAATCATATGTCTAAAAATAAAATTTAAACTCAAAATATTTCTATATTTAATCGAAATTTTACGATTCAAGATCACGCACATGCGCAGATATCATTAATATTCTTAGCATTGTGCTTTTTGACGAGATTGACAACGAATTTAAAACTTTCAGTGGATAGCCGTGATGAGAATCTTAGGCCGTTCCGGCGCTGTGAGGGTACGAGTCTTGGTGGCAAGATCGGCAGGGTGTGTCAATCATTTTTGCAGGACTTCAGTTCGATTCCCGAAACTTTGCAAATAGTTTTATATACTTTATTTTTTTAATTTATTTTAGCTTTCTCCATTATTCCTAGAGTTACTATGAATTATTCCAAATCATATGTCTCAAAAATAAAATTGAAACTCAAAATATTTCTATATTTAATCGAAATTTTACGATTCAAGTTCAGGCACATGCGCAGATATCATTAATATTCTTAGCATTGTGCTTTTTGACGAGATTGACAACGAATTTAAAACTTTCAGTGGATAGCCGTGATGAGAATCTTAGGCCGTTCCGGCGCTGTGAGGGTACGAGTCTTGGTGGCAAGATCGGCAGGGTGTGTCAATCCTTTTTGCAGGACTTCAGTTCGATTCCCGAAACTTTGCAAATAGTTTTATATACTTTATTTTTTTAATTTATTTTAGCTTTCTCCATTATTCCTAGAGTTACTATGAATTATTCCAAATCATATGTCTCAAAAATAAAATTGAAACTCAAAATATTTCTATATTTAATCGAAATTTTACGATTCAAGTTCACGCACATGCGCAGATATCATTAATATCCTTAGCATTGTGCTTTTTGATCCAGATTGACACTGTATTCAAGAATTTTAGTTTATAGCCGTGATGGGAATCTTAGGCCGTTCCGGCGCTGTGAGGGTACGAGTCTTGGTGGAAAGATCGGCCGGGTGTGTCAATCCTTTTTGCAGGACTTCAGTTCGATTCCCGAAACTTTGCAAATAGTTTTATATACTTTATTTTTTTAATTTATTTTAGCTTTCTCCATTATTCCTAGAGTTACTATGAATTATTCCAAATCATATGTCTCAAAAATAAAATTGAAACTTAAAATATTTCTATATTTAATCGAAATTTTACGATTCAAGTTCATGCACATGCGCAGATATCATTTATATTTTTAGCATTGTGCTTTTTGATCCAGATTGACACTGTATTCAAGAATTTTAGTTTATAGCCGTGATGGGAATCTTAGGCCGTTCCGGCGCTGTGAGGGTACGAGTCTTGGTGGCAGGATCGGCAGGGTGTGTCAATCCTTTTTGCAGGACTTCAGTTCGATTCACGAAACTTTGCAAATAGTTTTATATACTTTATTTTTTAAAATTTTTTAGCTATTTTTCTCCAATATTCCTACAGTTACTATGAATTATTCCAAATCATATGTCTAAAAATAAAATTTAAACTCAAAATATTTCTATATTTAATCGAAATTTTACGATTCAAGATCACGCACATGCGCAGATATCATTAATATTCTTAGCATTGTGCTTTTTGACGAGATTGACAACGAATTTAAAACTTTCAGTGGATAGCCGTGATGAGAATCTTAGGCCGTTCCGGCGCTGTGAGGGTACGAGTCTTGGTGGCAAGATCGGCAGGGTGTGTCAATCCTTTTTGCAGGACTTCAGTTCGATTCCCGAAACTTTGCAAATAGTTTTATATACTTTATTTTTTTAATTTATTTTAGCTTTCTCCATTATTCCTAGAGTTACTATGAATTATTCCAAATCATATGTCTCAAAAATAAAATTGAAACTCAAAATATTTCTATATTTAATCGAAATTTTACGATTCAAGTTCAGGCACATGCGCAGATATCATTAATATTCTTAGCATTGTGCTTTTTGATCCAGATTGACACTGTATTTAAGAATTTTAGTGGATAGCCGTGATGGGAATCTTAGGCCGTTCCGGCGCTGTGAGGGTACGAGTCTTGGTGGCAAGATCGGCAGGGTGTGTCAATCCTTTTTGCTGGACTTCAGTTCGATTCCCGAAACTTTGCAAATAGTTTTATATACTTTATTTTTTTAATTTATTTTAGCTTTCTCCATTATTCCTAGAGTTACTATAAATTATTCCAAATCATATGTCTAAAAAATAAAATTTAAACTCAAAATATTTCTATATTTAATCGAAATTTTACGATTCAAGTTCACGCACATGCGCAGATATCATTAATATTCTTAGCATTGTGCTTTTTGTTCCAGATTGACACTGTATTTAAGACTTTTAGTGGATAGCCGTGATGGGTATCTTAGGCCGTTCCGGCGCTGTGAGGGTACGAGTCTTGGTGGCAAGATCGGCAGGGTGTGCCAATCCTTTTTGCAGGACTTCAGTTCGATTCCCGAAACTTTGCAAATAGTTTTATATACTTTATTTTTTATATTTATTTTAGCTTTCTCCATTATTCCTAGAGTTACTATGAATTATTCCAAATCATATGTCTCAAAAATAAAATTTAAACTCAAAATATTTCTATATTTAATCGAAATTTTACGATTCAAGTTCACGCACATGCGCAGATATCATTAATATTCTTAGCATTGCGCTTTTAGATCCAGATTGACACTGTATTTAAGACTTTTAGTGGATAGCCGTGATGGGTATCTTAGGCCGTTCCGGCGCTGTGAGGGTTCGAGTCTTGGTGGCAAGATCGGCAGGGTGTGTCAATCCTTTTTGCAGGACTTCAGTTCGATTCACGAAAATTTGCAAATAGTTTTATATACTTTATTTTTTAAAATTTTTTAGCTATTTTTCTCCAATATTCCTACAGTTACTATGAATTATTCCAAATCATATGTCTCAAAAATAAAATTTAAACTCAAAATATTTCTATATTTAATCGAAATTTTACGATTCAAGTTCACGCACATGCGCAGATATCATTAATATTCTTAGCATTGTGCTTTTTGACGAGATTGACAACGAATTTAAAACTTTCAGTGGATAGCCGTGATGAGAATCTTAGGCCGTTCCGGCGCTGTGAGGGTACGAGTCTTGGTGGCAAGATCGGCAGGGTGTGTCAATCCTTTTTGCAGGACTTCAGTTCGATTAACGAAACTTTGCAAATAGTTTTATATACTTTATTTTTTTAATTTATTTTAGCTTTCTCCATTATTCCTAGAGTTACTATGAATTATTCCAAATCATATGTCTCAAAAATAAAATTGAAACTCAAAATATTTCTATATTTAATCGAAATTTTACGACTCAAGTTCACGCACATGCGCACATATCATTAATATTCTTAGCATTGTGCTTTTTGATCCAGATTGACACTGTATTTAAGACTTTTAGTGGATAGCCGTGATGGGAATCTTAGGCCATTCCGGCGCTGTGAGGGTGCGAGTCTGTGTGGCAAGATCGGCAGGGAGTGTCAATCCTTTTTGCAGGACTTCAGTTCGATTCCCGAAACTTTGCAAATAGTTTTATATACTTTATTTTTTTAATTTATTTTAGCTTTCTCCATTATTCCTAGAGTTACTATGAATTATACCAAATCATATGTCTCAAAAATAAAATTGAAACTCAAAATATTTCTATATTTAATCGAAATTTTACGATTCAAGTTCACGCACATGCGCAGATATCATTAATATTCTTAGCATTGTGCATTTTGATCCAGATTGACACTGTATTCAAGAATTTTAGTTTATAGCCGTGATGGGAATCTTAGGCCGTTCCGGCGCTGTGAGGGTACGAGTCTTGGTGGCAAGATCGGCAGGGTGTGTCAATCATTTTTGCAGGACTTCAGTTCGATTCACGAAACTTTGCAAATAGTTTTATATACTTTATTTTTTAAAATTTTTTAGTTTTTTTTCTCCAATATTCCTACAGTTACTATGAATTATTCCAAATCATATGTCTAAAAAATAAAATTTAAACTCAAAATATTTTTATATTTAATCGAAATTTTACGATTCAAGTTCACGCACATGCGCAGATATCATTAATATTCTTAGCATTGTGCTTTTTGACGAGATTGACAACGAATTTAAAACTTTCAGTATATAGCCGTGATGAGAATCTTAGGCCGTTCCGGCGCTGTGAGGGTACGAGTCTTGGTGGCAAGATCGGCAGGGTGTGTCAATCCTTTTTGCAGGACTTCAGTTCGATTCCCGAAACTTTGCAAATAGTTTTATATACTTTATTTTTTTAATTTATTTTAGCTTTCTCCATTATTCCTAGAGTTACTATGAATTATTCCAAATCATATGTCTCAAAAATAAAATTGAAACTCAAAATATTTCTATATTTAATCGAAATTTTACGATTCACGTTCACGCACATGCGCAGATATCATTTATATTTTTAGCATTGTGCTTTTTGATCCAGATTGACACTGTATTCAAGAATTTTAGTTTATAGCCGTGATGGGAATCTTAGGCCGTTCCGGCGCTGTGAGGGTACGAGTCGTGGTGGCAGGATCGGCAGGGTGTGTCAATCCTTTTTGCAGGACTTCAGTTCGATTCACGAAACTTTGCAAATAGTTTTATATACTTTATTTTTTAAAATTTTTTAGCTATTTTTCTCCAATATTCCTACAGTTACTATGAATTATTCCAAATCATATGTCTAAAAATAAAATTTAAACTCAAAATATTTCTATATTTAATCGAAATTTTACGATTCAAGATCACGCACATGCGCAGATATCATTAATATTCTTAGCATTGTGCTTTTTGACGAGATTGACAACGAATTTAAAACTTTCAGTGGATAGCCGTGATGAGAATCTTAGGCCGTTCCGGCGCTGTGAGGGTACGAGTCTTGGTGGCAAGATCGGCAGGGTGTGTCAATCATTTTTGCAGGACTTCAGTTCGATTCCCGAAACTTTGCAAATAGTTTTATATACTTTATTTTTTTAATTTATTTTAGCTTTCTCCATTATTCCTAGAGTTACTATGAATTATTCCAAATCATATGTCTCAAAAATAAAATTGAAACTCAAAATATTTCTATATTTAATCGAAATTTTACGATTCAAGTTCAGGCACATGCGCAGATATCATTAATATTCTTAGCATTGTGCTTTTTGACGAGATTGACAACGAATTTAAAACTTTCAGTGGATAGCCGTGATGAGAATCTTAGGCCGTTCCGGCGCTGTGAGGGTACGAGTCTTGGTGGCAAGATCGGCAGGGTGTGTCAATCCTTTTTGCAGGACTTCAGTTCGATTCCCGAAACTTTGCAAATAGTTTTATATACTTTATTTTTTTAATTTATTTTAGCTTTCTCCATTATTCCTAGAGTTACTATGAATTATTCCAAATCATATGTCTCAAAAATAAAATTGAAACTCAAAATATTTCTATATTTAATCGAAATTTTACGATTCAAGTTCACGCACATGCGCAGATATCATTAATATCCTTAGCATTGTGCTTTTTGATCCAGATTGACACTGTATTCAAGAATTTTAGTTTATAGCCGTGATGGGAATCTTAGGCCGTTCCGGCGCTGTGAGGGTACGAGTCTTGGTGGAAAGATCGGCCGGGTGTGTCAATCCTTTTTGCAGGACTTCAGTTCGATTCCCGAAACTTTGCAAATAGTTTTATATACTTTATTTTTTTAATTTATTTTAGCTTTCTCCATTATTCCTAGAGTTACTATGAATTATTCCAAATCATATGTCTCAAAAATAAAATTGAAACTTAAAATATTTCTATATTTAATCGAAATTTTACGATTCAAGTTCATGCACATGCGCAGATATCATTTATATTTTTAGCATTGTGCTTTTTGATCCAGATTGACACTGTATTCAAGAATTTTAGTTTATAGCCGTGATGGGAATCTTAGGCCGTTCCGGCGCTGTGAGGGTACGAGTCTTGGTGGCAGGATCGGCAGGGTGTGTCAATCCTTTTTGCAGGACTTCAGTTCGATTCACGAAACTTTGCAAATAGTTTTATATACTTTATTTTTTAAAATTTTTTAGCTATTTTTCTCCAATATTCCTACAGTTACTATGAATTATTCCAAATCATATGTCTAAAAATAAAATTTAAACTCAAAATATTTCTATATTTAATCGAAATTTTACGATTCAAGATCACGCACATGCGCAGATATCATTAATATTCTTAGCATTGTGCTTTTTGACGAGATTGACAACGAATTTAAAACTTTCAGTGGATAGCCGTGATGAGAATCTTAGGCCGTTCCGGCGCTGTGAGGGTACGAGTCTTGGTGGCAAGATCGGCAGGGTGTGTCAATCCTTTTTGCAGGACTTCAGTTCGATTCCCGAAACTTTGCAAATAGTTTTATATACTTTATTTTTTTAATTTATTTTAGCTTTCTCCATTATTCCTAGAGTTACTATGAATTATTCCAAATCATATGTCTCAAAAATAAAATTGAAACTCAAAATATTTCTATATTTAATCGAAATTTTACGATTCAAGTTCAGGCACATGCGCAGATATCATTAATATTCTTAGCATTGTGCTTTTTGATCCAGATTGACACTGTATTTAAGACTTTTAGTGGATAGCCGTGATGGGTGTCTTAGGCCGTTCCGGCGCTGTGAGGGTACGAGTCTTGGTGGCAAGGTCGGCAGGGTGTGTCAATCCTCTTTGCAGGACTTCAGTTCGATTCCCGAAACTTTGCAAATAGTTCTATATACTTTATTTTTTAAAATTTTTTAGCTATTTTTCTCCAATATTCCTAGAGTTACTATGAATTATTCCAAATCATATGTTTAAAAAATAAAATTTAATTTTAAAATGTTTCTATATTTAATCGAAATTTTACGATTCAAGTTCACGCACATGCGCAGATATCATTAATATTCTTAGCATTGTGCTTTTTGATCCAGATTGACACTGTATTTAAGACTTTTAGTGGATAGCCGTGATGGGAATCTTAGGCCGTTCCGGCGCTGTGAGGGTACGAGTCTTGGTGGCAGGATCGGCAGGGTGTGTCAATCCTTTTTGCAGGACTTCAGTTCGATTCACGAAACTTTGCAAATAGTTTTATATACTTTATTTTTTAAAATTTTTTAGCTATTTTTCTCCAATATTCCTACAGTTACTATGAATTATTCCATATCATATGTCTAAAAATAAAATTTAAACTCAAAATATTTCTATATTTAATCGAAATTTTACGATTCAAATTCACGCTCATGCGCAGATATCATTAATATTCTTAGCATTGTGCTTTTTGACGAGATTGACAACGAATTTAAAACTTTCAGTGGATAGCCGTGATGAGAATCTTAGGCCGTTCCGGCGCTGTGAGGGTACGAGTCTTGGTGGCAAGATCGGCAGGGTGTGTCAATCCTTTTTGCAGGACTTCAGTTCGATTCCCGAAACTTTGCAAATAGTTTTATATACTTTATTTTTTTAATTTATTTTAGCTTTCTCCATTATTCCTAGAGTTACTATGAATTATTCCGAATCATATGTCTCAAAAATAAAATTGAAACTCAAAATATTTCTATATTTAATCGAAATTTTACGATTCAAGTTCACGCACATGCGCAGATATCATTAATATTCTTAGCATTGTGCTTTTTGGTCCAGATTGACACTGTATTTAAGACTTTTAGTGGATAGCCGTGATGGGTGTCTTAGGCCGTTCCGGCGCTGTGATTGTACGAGTCTTGGTTTCAAGGTCGGCAGGGTGTGTCAATCCTTTTTGCAGGACTTCAGTTCGATTCCCGAAACTTTGCAAATAGTTTTATATACTTTATTTATTTAATTTATTTTAGCTTTCTCCATTATTCCTAGAGTTACTATGAATTATTCCAAATCATATGTCTCAAAAATAAAATTGAAACTCAAAATATTTCTATATTTAATCGAAATTTTACGATTCAAGTTCACGCACATGCGCAGATATCATTAATATTCTTAGCATTGTGCTTTTTGATCCAGATTGACACTGTATTTAAGACTTTTAGTGTATAGCCGTGATGGGAATCTTAGGCCGTTCCGGCGCTGTGAGGGTACGAGTCTTGGTGGCAAGATCGGCAGGGTGTGTCAATCCTTTTTGCAGGACTTCAGTTCGATTCCCGAAACTTTACAAATAGTTTTATATACTTTATTTTTTATATTTATTTTAGCTTTCTCCATTATTCCTAGAGTTACTATGAATTATTCCAAATCATATGTCTCAAAAATAAAATTTAAACTCAAAATATTTCTATATTTAATCGAAATTTCACGATTCAAGTTCACGCACATACGCACATATCATTAATATTCTTAGCATTGTGCTTTTTGATCCAGATTGACACTGTATTTAAGACTTTTAGTGGATAGCCGTGATGGGAATCTTAGGCCGTTCCGGCGCTGTGAGGGTGCGAGTCTTGGTGGCAAGATCGGCAGGGAGTGTCAATCCTTTTTGCAGGACTTCAGTTCGATTCCCGAAACTTTGCAAATAGTTTTATATACTTTATTTTTTAAAAATTTTTAGCTATTTTTCTCCAATATTCCTACAGTTACTATGAATTATTCCAAATCATATGTCTCAAAAATAAAATTGAAACTCAAAATATTTCTATATTTAATCGAAATTTTACGATTCAAGTTCACGCACATGCGCAGATATCATTAATATTCTTAGCATTGTGCTTTTAGATCAAGATTGACACTGTATTTAAGACTTTTAGTGGATAGCCGTGATGGGAATCTTAGGCCGTTCCGGCGCTCTGAGGGTACGAGTCTTGGTGGCAAGATCGGCAGGGTGTGTCAATCCTTTTTGCAGGACTTCAGTTCGATTCCCGAAACTTTGCAAATAGTTTTATATACTTTATTTTTTAAAATTTTTTAGCTATTTTTCTCCAATATTCCTACAGTTACTATGAATTATTCCAAATCATATGTTTAAAAAATAAAATTTAATTTCAAAATGTTTCTGTATTTAATCGAAATTTTACGATTCAAGTTCACGCACATGCGCAGATATCATTAATATTCTTAGCATTGTGCTTTTTGACGAGATTGACAACGAATTTAAAACTTTCAGTGGATAGCCGTGATGAGAATCTTAGGCCGTTCCGGCGCTGTGAGGGTACGAGTCTTGGTGGCAAGATCGGCAGGGAGTGTCAATCCTTTTTGCAGGACTTCAGTTCGATTCCCGAAACTTTGCAAATAGTTTTATATACTTTATTTTTTTAATTTATTTTAGCTTTCTCCATTATTCCTAGAGTTACTATGAATTATTCCAAATCATATGTCTCAAAAATAAAATTTAAACTCAAAATATTTCTATATTTAATCGAGATTTTACGATTCAAGTTCACGCACATGCGCAGATATCATTAATATTCTTAGCATTGTGCTTTTTGATCCAGATTGACACTGCATCTAAGAATTTTAGTGGATAGCCGTGATGGGTATCTTAGGCCGTTCCGGCGCTGTAAGGGTACGAGTCTTGGTGGCAAGATCGGCAGGGTGTGTCAATCCTTTTTGCAGGACTTCAGTTCGATTCCCGAAACTTTGCAAATAGTTCTATATACTTTATTTTTTAAAATTTTTTAGCTATTTTTCTCCATTATTCCTAGAGTTACTATGAATTATTCCAAATCATATGTCTCATAAATAAAATTTAAACTCAAAATATTTCTATATTTAATCGAAATTTTACGATTCAAGTTCACGCACATGCGCAGATATCATTAATATTCTTAGCATTGTGCTTTTTGATCAAGATTGACACTGTATCTAAGAATTTTAGTGGATAGCCGTGATGGGTATCTAGGCCGTTCCGGCGCTGTAAGGGTACGAGTCTTGGTGGCAAGATCGGCAGGGTGTGTCAATCCTTTTTGCAGGACTTCAGTTCGATTCCCGAAACTTTGCAAATAGTTTTATATACTTTATTTTTTTAATTTATTTTAGCTTTCTCCATTATTCCTAGAGTTACTATGAATTATTCCAAATCATATGTCTCAAAAATAAAATTGAAACTCAAAATATTTCTATATTTAATCGAAATTTTACGACTCAAGTTCACGCACATGCGCACATATCATTAATATTCTTAGCATTGTGCTTTTTGATCCAGATTAACACTGTATTTAAGACTTTTAGTGGATAGCCGTGATGGGAATCTTAGGCCGTTCCGGCGCTGTGAGGGTGCGAGTCTGTGTGGCAAGATCGGCAGGGAGTGTCAATCCTTTTTGTAGGACTTCAGTTCGATTCCCGAAACTTTGCAAATAGTTTTATATACTTTATTTTTTTAATTTATTTTAGCTTTCTCCATTATTCCTAGAGTTACTATGAATTATTCCAAATCATATGTCTAAAAAATAAAATTTAAACTCAAAATATTTCTATATTTAATCGAAATTTTACGATTCAAGTTCAGGCACATGCGCAGATATCATTAATATTCTTAACATTGTGCTTTTTGATCCAGATTGACACTGTATTTAAGACTTTTAGTGGATAGCCGTGATGGGTATCTTAGGCCGTTCCGGCGCTGTGAGGGTACGAGTCTTGGTGGCAAGATCGGCAGGGTGTGTCAATCCTTTTTGCAGGACTTCAGTTCGATTCACGAAACTTTGCAAATAGTTTTATATACTTTATTTTTTAAAATTTTTTAGCTATTTTTCTCCAATATTCCTACAGTTACTATGAATTATTCCAAATCATATGTCTCAAAAATAAAATTTAAACTCAAAATATTTCTATATTTAATCGAAATTTTACGATTCAAGTTCACGCACATGCGCAGATATCATTAATATTCTTAGCATTGTGCTTTTTGATCCAGATTGACACTGCATCTAAGAATTTTAGTGGATAGCCGTGATGGGTATCTTAGGCCGTTCCGGCGCTGTAAGGGTACGAGTCTTGGTGGCAAGATCGGCAGGGTGTGTCAATCCTTTTTGCAGGACTTCATTTCGATTCCCGAAACTTTGCAAATAGTTCTATATACTTTATTTTTTAAAATTTTTTAGCTATTTTTCTCCATTATTCCTAGAGTTACTATGAATTATTCCAAATCATATGTCTCATAAATAAAATTTAAACTCAAAATATTTCTATATTTAATCGAAATTTTACGATTCAAGTTCACGCACATGCGCAGATATCATTAATATTCTTAGCATTGTGCTTTTTGATCCAGATTGACACTGTATCTAAGAATTTTAGTGGATAGCCGTGATGGGTATCTTAGGCCGTTCCGGCGCTGTAAGGGTACGAGTCTTGGTGGCAAGATCGGCAGGGTGTGTCAATCCTTTTTGCAGGACTTCAGTTCGATTCCCGAAACTTTGCAAATAGTTCTATATACTTTATTTTTTAAAATTTTTTAGCTATTTTTCTCCAATATTCCTACAGTTACTATGAATTATTCCAAATCATATGTTTAAAAAATAAAATTTAATTTCAAAATGTTTCTATATTTAATTGAAATTTTACGATTCACGTTCACGCACATGCGCAGATATCATTAATATTCTTAGCATTGTGCTTTTTGATCCAGATTGACACTGTATTTAAGACTTTTAGTGGATAGCCGTGATGGGAATCTTAGGCCGTTCCGGCGCTGTGAGGGTACGAGTCTTGGTGGCAAGATCGGCAGGGTGTGTCAATCCTTTTTGCAGGACTTCAGTTCGATTCCCGAAACTTTGCAAATAGTTTTATATACTTTATTTTTTTAATTTATTTTAGCTTTCTCCATTATTCCTAGAGTTACTATGAATTATTCCAAATCATATGTCTAAAAAATAAAATTTAAACTCAAAATATTTCTATATTTAATCGAAATTTTACGATTCAAGTTCAGGCACATGCGCAGATATCATTAATATTCTTAGCATTGTGCTTTTTGATCCAGATTGACACTGTATTTAAGACTTTTAGTGGAT
Source organism: Argiope bruennichi (assembly GCF_947563725.1). Classification (NCBI taxonomy): domain Eukaryota; kingdom Metazoa; phylum Arthropoda; class Arachnida; order Araneae; family Araneidae; genus Argiope; species Argiope bruennichi. The sequence goes on along the minus strand of NC_079152.1, from coordinate 21,593,722 downwards.
AGCCGTGATGGGTATCTTAGGCCGTTCCGGCGCTGTGAGGGTACGAGTCTTGGTGGCAAGATCGGCAGGGTGTGTCAATGATTTTTGCAGGACTTCAGTTCGATTCACGAAACTTTGCAAATAGTTTTATATACTTTATTTTTTAAAATTTTTTAGCTATATTTCTCCAATATTCCTACAGTTACTATGAATTATTCCAAATCATATGTCTCAAAAATAAAATTTAAACTCAAAATATTTCTATATTTAATCGAAATTTTACGATTCAAGTTCACGCACATGCGCAGATATCATTAATATTCTTAGCATTGTGCTTTTTGATCCAGATTGACACTGCATCTAAGAATTTTAGTGGATAGCCGTGATGGGTATCTTAGGCCGTTCCGGCGCTGTAAGGGTACGAGTCTTGGTGGCAAGATCGGCAGGGTGTGTCAATCCTTTTTGCAGGACTTCAGTTCGATTCCCGAAACTTTGCAAATAGTTCTATATACTTTATTTTTTAAAATTTTTTAGCTATTTTTCTCCATTATTCCTAGAGTTACTATGAATTATTCCAAATCATATGTCTCATAAATAAAATTTAAACTCAAAATATTTCTATATTTAATCGAAATTTTACGATTCAAGTTCACGCACATGCGCAGATATCATTAATATTCTTAGCATTGTGCTTTTTGATCCAGATTGACACTGTATCTAAGAATTTTAGTGGATAGCCGTGATGGGTATCTTAGGCCGTTCCGGCGCTGTAAGGGTACGAGTCTTGGTGGCAAGATCGGCAGGGTGTGTCAATCCTTTTTGCAGGACTTCAGTTCGATTCCCGAAACTTTGCAAATAGTTCTATATACTTTATTTTTTAAAATTTTTTAGCTATTTTTCTCCAATATTCCTACAGTTACTATGAATTATTCCAAATCATATGTTTAAAAAATAAAATTTAATTTCAAAATGTTTCTATATTTAATCGAAATTTTACGATTCACGTTCACGCACATGCGCAGATATCATTAATATTCTTAGCATTGTGCTTTTTGATCCAGATTGACACTGTATTTAAGACTTTTAGTGGATAGCCGTGATGGGTATCTTAGGCCGTTCCGGCGCTGTGAGGGTACGAGTCTTGGTGGCAAGATCGGCAGGGTGTGTCAATCCTTTTTGCAGGACTTCAGTTCGATTCACGAAACTTTGCAAATAGTTTTATATACTTTATTTTTTAAAATTTTTTAGCTATTTTTCTCCAATATTCCTACAGTTACTATAAATTATTCCAAATCATATGTCTCAAAAATAAAATTTAAACTCAAAATATTTCTATATTTAATCGAAATTTTACGATTCAAGTTCACGCACATGCGCAGATATCATTAATATTCTTAGCATTGTGCTTTTTGATCCAGATTGACACTGTATTTAAGAATTTTAGTGGATAGCCGTGATGGGAATCTTAGGCCGTTCCGGCGGTGTGAGGGTACGAGTCTTGGTGGCAAGATCGGCAGGGTGTGTCAATCCTTTTTGCAGGACTTCAGTTCGATTCCCGAAACTTTGCAAATAGTTTTATATACATTATTTTTTATATTTATTTTAGCTTTCTCCATTATTCCTAGAGTTACTATGAATTATTCCAAATCATATGTCTCAAAAATAAAATTTAAACTCAAAATATTTCTATATTTAATCGAAAATTTACGATTCAATTTCAGGCACATGCGCAGATATCATTAATATTCTTAGCATTGTGCTTTTTGATCCAAATTGACACTGTATTTAAGACTTTTAGTGGATAGCCGTGATGGGTATCTTAGGCCGTTCCGGCGCTGTGAGGGTACGAGTCTTGGTGGCAAGATCGGCAGGGTGTGTCAATCCTTTTTGCAGGACTTCAGTTCGATTCCCGAAACTTTGCAAATAGTTTTATATACTTTATTTTTTAATTTATTTTAGCTTTCTCCATTATTCCTAGAGTTACTATGAATTATTCCAAACCATATGTCTAAAAAATAAAATTTAAACTCAAAATATTTCTATATTTAATCGAAATTTTACGATTCAAGTTCACGCACATGCGCAGATATCATTAATAGTCTTAGCTTTGTGATTTTTGTTAGAGATTGACACTGTATTTAAGACTTTTAGTGGATAGCCGTGATGGGTATCTTAGGCCGTTCCGGCGCTGTGAGGGTACGAGTCTTGGTGGCAAGATCGGCAGGGTGTGTCAATCCTTTTTGCAGGACTTCAGTTCCTTTCCCGAAACTTTGCAAATAGTTTTATATACTTTATTTTTGAAATTTATTTTAGCTTTCTCCATTATTCCTAGAGTTACTATAAATTATTCCAAATCATATGTCTCAAAAATAAAATTGAAACTCAAAATATTTCTATATTTAATCGAAATTTTACGATTCAAGTTCACGCACATGCGCAGATATCATTAATATTCTTAGCATTGTGCTTTTTGTTCCAGATTGACACTGTATTTAAGACTTTTAGTGGATAGCCGTGATGGGTATCTTAGGCCGTTCCGGCGCTGTGAGGGTACGAGTCTTAGTGGCAAGATCGGCAGGGTGTGTCAATCCTTTTTTCAGGACTTCAGTTCGATTCATGAAACTTTGCAAATAGTTCTATATATTTTATTTTTTAAAATTTTTTAGCTATTTTTCTCCAATATTCCTACAGTTACTATGAATTATTCCAAATCATATGTTTAAAAAATAAAATTTAATTTCAAAATGTTTCTATATTAAATTGAAATTTTACGATTCAAGTTTACGCACATGCGCAGATATCATTAATATTCTTAGCATTGTGCTTTTTGATCCAGATTGACACTGTATTCAAGAATTTTAGTTTATAGCCGTGATGGGAATCTTAGGCCGTTCCGGCGCTGTGAGGGTACGAGTCTTGGTGGCAAGATCGGCAGGGTGTGTCAATCATTTTTGCAGGACTTCAGTTCGATTCCCGAAACTTTGCAAATAGTTTTATATACTTTATTTTTTAAAAATTTTTAGCTATTTTTCTCCAATATTCCTACAGTTACTATGAATTATTCCAAATCATATGTCTCAAAAATAAAATTTAAACTCAAAATATTTCTATATTTAATCGAAATTTTACGATTCAAGTTCACGCACATGCGCAGATATCATGAATATTCTTAGCATTGTGCTTTTTGACGAGATTGACAACGAATTTAAAACTTTCAGTGGATAGCCGTGATGAGAATCTTAGGCCGTTCCGGCGCTGTGATTGTACGAGTCTTGGTGGCAAGATCGGCAGGGTGTGTCAATCCTTTTTGCAGGACTTCAGTTCGATTCCCGAAACTTTGCAAATAGTTTTATATACTTTATTTTTTTAATTTATTTTAGCTTTCTCCATTATTCCTAGAGTTACTATGAATTATTCCAAATCATATGTCTAAGAAATAAAATTTAAACTCAAAATATTTCTATATTTAATCGAAATTTTACGATTCAAGTTCACGCACATGCGCAGATATCCTTAATATTCTTAGCATTGTGCTTTTTGTTCCAGATTGACACTGTATTTAAGAATTTTAGTGGATAGCCGTGATGGGTATCTTAGGCCGTTCCGGCGCTATGAGGGTACGAGTCTTGGTGGCAAGATCGGCAGGGTGTGTCAATCCTTTTTGCAGGACTTCAGTTCGATTCCCGAAACTTTGCAAATAGTTCTATATACTTTATTTTTTAAAATTTTTTAGCTATTTTTCTCCAATATTCCTACAGTTACTATGAATTATTCCAAATCATATGTTTAAAAAATAAAATTTAATTTCAAAATGTTTCTATATTTAATCGAAATTTTACGATTCAAGTTCACGCACATGCGCAGATATCATTAATATTCTTAGCATTGTGCTTTTTGACGAGATTGACAACGAATTTAAAACTTTCAGTGGATAGCCGTGATGAGAATCTTAGGCCGTTCCGGCGCTGTTAGGGTACGGGTGGTGGCAAGATCGGCAGGGTGTGTCAATCTTTTTTGCAGGACTTCAGTTCGATTCCCGAAACTTTGCAAATAGTTCTATATACTTTATTTTTTAAAATTTTTTAGCTATTTTTCTCCAATATTCCTACAGTTACTATGAATTATTCCAAATCATATGTTTAAAAAATAAAATTTAATTTCAAAATGTTTCTATATTTAATCGAAATTTTACGATTCAAGTTCACGCACATGCGCAGATATCATTAATATTCTTAGCATTGTGCTTTTTGATCCAGATTGACACTGTATTTAAGACTTTTAGTGGATAGCCGTGATGGGTATCTTAGGCCGTTCCGGCGCTGTGAGGGTACGAGTCTTGGTGGCAAGATCGGCAGGGTGTGTCAATCCTTTTTGCAGGACTTCAGTTCGCTTCCCGAAACTTTGCAAATAGTTTTATATACTTTATTTTTGAAATTTATTTTAGCTTTCTCCATTATTCCTAGAGTTACTATGAATTATTCCAAATCATATGTCTCAAAAATAAAATTGAAACTCAAAATATTTCTATATTTAATCGAAATTTTACGATTCTAGTTCACGCACATGCACAGATATCATTAATATTCTTAGCATTGTACTTTTTGATCCAGATTGACACTGTATTTAAGACTTTTAGTGGATAGCCGTGATGGGTATCTTAGGCCGTTCCGGCGCTGTGAGGGTACGAGTCTTGGTGGCAAGATCGGCAGGGTGTGTCAATCCTTTTTTCAGGACTTCAGTTCGATTCATGAAACTTTGCAAATAGTTCTATATATTTTATTTTTTTAAATTTTTTAGCTATTTTTCTCCAATATTCCTACAGTTACTATGAATTATTCCAAATCATATGTTTAAAAAATAAAATTTAATTTCAAAATGTTTCTATATTTAATTGAAATTTTACGATTCAAGTTCACGCACATGCGCAGATATCATTAATATTCTTTGCATTGTGCTTTTTGATCCAGATTGACACTGTATTCAAGAATTTTAGTTTATAGCCGTGATGGGAATCTTAGACCGTTCCGGCGCTGTGAGGGTACGAGTCTTGGTGGCAAGATCGGCAGGGTGTGTCAATCATTTTTGCAGGACTTCAGTTTGCTTCCCGAAACTTTGCAAATAGTTTTAAATACTTTATTTTTTAAATTTATTTTAGCTTTCTCCATTATTCCTAGAGTTACTATGAATTATTCCAAATCCTATGTCTCAAAAATAAAATTGAAACTCAAAATATTTCTATATTTAATCGAAATTTTACGATTCAAGTTCACGCACATGCGCAGATATCATTAATATTCTTAGCATTGTGCTTTTTGATCCAGATTGACACTGTATTCAAGAATTTTAGTTTATAGCCGTGATGGGAATCTTAGGCCGTTCCGGCGCTGTGAGGGTACGAGTCTTGGTGGCAAGATCGGCAAGGTGTGTCAATCATTTTTGCAGGACTTCAGTTCGATTCCCGAAACTTTGCAAATAGTTTTATATACTTTATTTTTTAAAAATTTTTAGCTATTTTTCTCCAATATTCCTACAGTTACTATGAATTATTCCAAATCATATGTCTCAAAAATAAAATTTAAACTCAAAATATTTCTATATTTAATCGAAATTTTACGATTCAAGTTCACGTACATGCGCAGATATCATTAATATTCTTAGCATTGTGCTTTTGGACGAGATTGACAACGAATTTAAAACTTTCAGTGGATAGCCGTGATGAGAATCTTAGGCCGTTCCGACGCTGTGATTGTACGAGTCTTGGTGGCAAGATCGGAAGGGTGTGTCAATCCTTTTTGCAGGACTTCAGTTCGATTCCCGAAACTTTGCAAATAGTTTTATATACTTTATTTTTTTAATTTATTTTAGCTTTCTCCATTATTCCTAGAGTTACTATGAATTATTCCAAATCATATGTCTAAAAAATAAAATTTAAACTCAAAATACTTCTATATTTAATCGAAATTTTACGATTCAAGTCCACGCACATGCGCAGATATCCTTAATATTCTTAGCATTGTGCTTTTTGTTCCAGATTGACACTGTATTTAAGACTTTTAGTGGATAGCCGTGATGGGTATCTTAGGCCGTTCCGGCGCTGTGAGGGTACGAGTCTTGGTGGCAAGATCGGCAGGGTGTGTCAATCCTTTTTGCAGGACTTCAGTTCGATTCCCGAAACTTTGCAAATAGTTTTATATACTTTATTTTTTTAATTTATTTTAGCTTTCTCCATTATTCCTAGAGTTACTATGAATTATTCCAAATCATATGTCTAAAAAATAAAATTTAAACTCAAAATATTTCTATATTTAATCGAAATTTTACGATTCAAGTTCAGGCACATGCGCAGATATCATTAATATTCTTAGCATTGTGCTTTTTGATCCAGATTGACACTGTATTTAAGACTTTTAGTGGATAGCCGTGATGGGTATCTTAGGCCGTTCCGGCGCTGTTAGGGTACGGGTGTTGGTGGCAAGATCGGCAGGGTGTGTCAATCCTTTTTGCAGGACTTCAGTTCGATTCCCGAAACTTTGCAAATAGTTCTATATACTTTATTTTTTAAAATTTTTTAGCTATTTTTCTCCAATATTCCTACAGTTACTATGAATTATTCCAAATCATATGTTTAAAAATAAAATTTAATTTCAAAATGTTTCTAAATTTAATCGAAATTTTACGATTCAAGTTCACGCACATGCGCAGATATCATTAATATTCTTAGCATTGTGCTTTTTGATCCAGATTGACACTGTATTTAAGACTTTTAGTGGATAGCCGTGATGGGTATCTTAGGCCGTTCCGGCGCTGTGAGGGTACGAGTCTTGGTGGCAAGATCGGCAGGGTGTGTCAATCCTTTTTGCAGGACTTCAGTTCGCTTCCCGAAACTTTGCAAATAGTTTTATATACTTTATTTTTGAAATTTATTTTAGCTTTCTCCATTATTCCTAGAGTTACTATGAATTATTCCAAATCATATGTCTCAAAAATAAAATTGAAACTCAAAATATTTCTATATTTAATCGAAATTTTACGATTCTAGTTCACGCACATGCACAGATATCATTAATATTCTTAGCATTGTACTTTTTGATCCAGATTGACACTGTATTTAAGACTTTTAGTGGATAGCCGTGATGGGTATCTTAGGCCGTTCCGGCGCTGTGAGGGTACGAGTCTTGGTGGCAAGATCGGCAGGGTGTGTCAATCCTTTTTTCAGGACTTCAGTTCGATTCATGAAACTTTGCAAATAGTTCTATATATTTTATTTTTTTAAATTTTTTAGCTATTTTTCTCCAATATTCCTACAGTTACTATGAATTATTCCAAATCATATGTTTAAAAAATAAAATTTAATTTAAAATGTTTCTATATTTAATTGAAATTTTACGATTCAAGTTCACGCACATGCGCAGATATCATTAATATTCTTAGCATTGTGCTTTTTGTTCCAGATTGACACTGTATTTAAGACTTTTAGTGGATAGCCGTGATGGGTATCTTAGGCCGTTCCGGCGCTGTGAGAGTACGAGTCTTGGTGGCAAGATCGGCAGGGTGTGTCAATCCTTTTTGCAGGACTTCAGTTCGATTCCCGAAACTTTGCAAATAGTTCTATATACTTTATTTTTTAAAATTTTTTAGCTATTTTTCTCCAATATTCCTACAGTTACTATGAATTATTCCAAATCATATGTTTAAAAATAAAATTTAATTTCAAAATGTTTCTATATTTAATCGAAATTTTACGATTCAAGTTCACGCACATGCGCAGATATCATTAATATTCTTTGCATTGTGCTTTTTGATCCAGATTGACACTGTATTTAAGACTTTTAGTGGATAGCCGTGATGGGTATCTTAGGCCGTTCCGGCGCTGTTAGGGTACGAGTCTTGGTGGCAAGATCGGCAGGGTGGGTCAATCCTTTTTGCAGGACTTCAGTTCGATTACCGAAACTTTGCAAATAGTTCTATATACTTTATTTTTTAAAATTTTTTAGCTATTTTTCTCCAATATTCCTACAGTTACTATAAATTAATCCAAATCATATGTTTAAAAAATAAAATTTAATTTCAAAATGTTTCTATATTTAATCGAAATTTTACGATTCAAGTTCACGCACATGCGCAGATATCATTAATATTCTTAGCATTGTGCTTTTTGACGAGATTGACAACGAATTTAAAACTTTCAGTGGATAGCCGTGATGAGAATCTTAGGCCGTTCCGGCGCTGTTAGGGTACGGGTCTTGGTGGCAAGATCGGCAGGGTGTGTCAATCCTTTTTGCAGGACTTCAGTTCGATTCCCGAAACTTTGCAAATAGTTCTATATACTTTATTTTTTAAAATTTTTTAGCTATTTTTCTCCAATATTCCTACAGTTACTATGAATTATTCCAAATCATATGTTTAAAAAATAAAATTTAATTTCAAAATGTTTCTATATTTAATCGAAATTTTACGATTCAAGTTCACGCACATGCGCAGATATCATTAATATTCTTAGCATTGTGCTTTTTGATCCAGATTGACACTGTATTTAAGACTTTTAGTGGATAGCCGTGATGTGTATCTTAGGCCGTTCCGGCGCTGTTAGGGTACGGGTCTTGGTGGCATGATCGGCAGGGTGTGTCAATCATTTTTGCAGGACTTCAGTTTGCTTCCCGAAACTTTGCAAATAGTTTTAAATACTTTATTTTTTAAATTTATTTTAACTTTCTCCATTATTCCTAGAGTTACTATGAATTATTCCAAATCATATGTCTCAAAAATAAAATTGAAACTCAAAATATTTCTATATTTAATCGAAATTTTACGATTCAAGTTCACGCACATGCGCAGATATCATTAATATTCTTAGCATTGTGCTTTTTGACGAGATTTACAACGAATTTAAAACTTTCAGTGGATAGCCGTGATGAGAATCTTAGGCCGTTCCGGCACTGTGATTGTACGAGTCTTGGTGGCAAGATCGGAAGGGTGTGTCAATCCTTTTTGCAGGACTTCAGTTCGATTCCCGAACTTTGCAAATAGTTTTATATACTTTATTTTTTTAATTTATTTTAGCTTTCTCCATTATTCCTAGAGTTACTATGAATTATTCCAAATCATATGTCTAAAAAATAAAATTTAAACTCAAAATATTTCTATATTTAATCGAAATTTTACGATTCAAGTTCACGCACATGCGCAGATATCCTTAATATTCTTAGCATTGTGCTTTTTGTTCCAGATTGACACTGTATTTAAGACTTTTAGTGGATAGCCGTGATGAGTATCTTAGGCCGTTCCGGCGCTGTGAGGGTACGAGTCTTGGTGGCAAGATCGGCAGGGTGTGTCAATCCTTTTTGCAGGACTTCAGTTTGATTCCCGAAACTTTGCAAATAGTTCTATATACTTTATTTTTTAAAATTTTTTAGCTATTTTTCTCCAATATTCCTACAGTTACTATGAATTATTCCAAATCATATGTTTAAAAAATAAAATTTAATTTCAAAATGTTTCTATATTTAATCGAAATTTTACGATTCAAGTTCACGCACATGCGCAGATATCATCATTAATATTCTTAGCATTGTGCTTTTTGACGAGATTGACAACGAATTTAAAACTTTCAGTGGATAGCCGTGATGAGAATCTTAGGCCGTTCCGGCGCTGTTAGGGTACGGCTCTTGGTGGCAAGATCGGCAGGGTGTGTCAATCCTTTTTGCAGGACTTCAGTTCGATTCCCGAAACTTTGCAAATAGTTCTATATACTTTATTTTTTAAAATTTTTTAGCTATTTTTCTCCAATATTCCTACAGTTACTATGAATTATTCCAAATCATATGTTTAAAAATTAAAATTTAATTTCAAAATGTTCCTATATTTAATCGAAATTTTACGATTCAAGTTCACGCACATGCGCAGATATCATTAATATTCTTAGCATTGTGCTTTTTGATCCAGATTGACACTGTATTTAAGACTTTTAGTGGATAGCCGTGATGGGTATCTTAGGCCGTTCCGGCGCTGTTAGGGTACGGGTCTTGGTGGCATGATCGGCAGGGTGTGTCAATCATTTTTGCAGGACTTCAGTTTGCTTCCCGAAACTTTACAAATAATTTTAAATACTTTATTTTTTAAATTTATTTTAGCTTTCTCCATTATTCCTAGAGTTACTATGAATTATTCCAAATCATATGTCTCAAAAATAAAATTGAAACTCAAAATATTTCTATATTTAATCGAAATTTTACGATTCAAGTTCACGCACATGCGCAGATATCATTTATATTCTTATCATTGTGCATTTTGATCCAGATTGACACTGTATTTAAGACTTTTAGTGGATAGCCGTGATGGGTATCTTAGGCCGTTCCGGCGCTGTTAGGGTACGAGTCTTGGTGGCAAGATCGGCAGGGTGGGTCAATCCTTTTTGCAGGACTTCAGTTCGATTACCGAAACTTTGCAAATAGTTCTATATACTTTATTTTTTAAAATTTTTTAGCTATTTTTCTCCAATATTCCTACAGTTACTATGAATTATTCCAAATCATATGTTTAAAAAATAAAATTTAATTTCAAAATGTTTCTATATTTAATCGAAATTTTACGATTCAAGTTCACGCACATGCGCAGATATCATTAATATTCTTAGCATTGTGCTTTTTGACGAGACTGACAACGAATTTAAAACTTTCAGTGGATAGCCGTGATGAGAATCTTAGGCCGTTCCGGCGCTGTTAGGGTACGAGTCTTGGTGGCAAGATCGGCAGGGTGTGTCAATCCTTTATGCAGGACTTCAGTTCGATTCCTGAAACTTTACAAATAGTTCTATATACTTTATTTTTTAAAATTTTTTAGCTATTTTTCTCCAATATTCCTACAGTTACTATGAATTATTCCAAATCATATGTTTAAAAAATAAAATTTAATTTCAAAATGATTCTATATTTAATCGAAATTTTACGATTCAAGTTCACGCACATGCGCAGATATCATTAATATTCTTAGCATTGTGCTTTTTGACGAGATTAACAACGAATTTAAAACTTTCAGTGGATAGCCGTGATGAGAATCTTAGGCCGTTCCGGCGCTGTTAGGGTACGAGTCTTGGTGGCAAGATCGGCAGGGTGTGTCAATCCTTTTTGCAGGACTTCAGTTCGATTCCCGAAACTTTGCAAATAGTTTTATATACTTTATTTTTTTAATTTATTTTAGCTTTCTCCATTATTCCTAGAGTTACTATGAATTATTCCAAATCATATGTCTCAAAAATAAAATTGAAACTCAAAATATTTCTATATTTAATCGAAATTTTACGATTCAAGTTCACGCACATGCGCACATATCATTAATCTTCTTAGCATTGTGCTTTTTGATCCAGATTGACACTGTATTTAAGACTTTTAGTGGATAGCCGTGATGGGAATCTTAGGCCGTTCCGGCGCTGCGAGGGTGCGAGTCTTGGTGGCAAGATCGGCAGGGAGTGTCAATCCTTTTTGCAGGAGTTCAGTTCGATTCCCGAAACTTTGCAAATAGTTTTATATACTTTATTTTTTTAATTTATTTTAGCTTTCTCCATTATTCCTAGAGTTACTATGAATTATTCCAAATCATATGTTTAAAAAATAAAATTTAATTTCAAAATGTTTCTATATTTAATCGAAATTTTACGATTCAAGTTCACGCACATGCGCAGATATCATTAATATTCTTAGCATTGTGCTTTTTGATCCAGATTGACACTGTATTTAAGACTTTTAGTGGATAGCCGTGATGGGTATCTTAGGCCGTTCCGGCGCTGTTAGGGTACGGGTCTTGGTGGCATGATCAGCAGGGTGTGTCAATCATTTTTGCAGGACTTCAGTTTGCTTCCCGAAACTTTGCAAATAGTTTTAAATACTTTATTTTTTAAATTTATTTTAGCTTTCTCCATTATTCCTAGAGTTACTATGAATTATTCCAAATCATATGTCTCAAAAATAAAATTGAAACTCAAAATATTTCTATATTTAATCGAAATTTTACGATTCAAGTTCACGCACATGCGCAGATATCATTAATATTCTTAGCATTGTGCTTTTTGACGAGATTGACAACGAATTTAAAACTTTCAGTGGATAGCCGTGATGAGAATCTTAGGCCGTTCCGGCACTGTGATTGTACGAGTCTTGGTGGCAAGATCGGAAGGGTGTGTCAATCCTTTTTGCAGGACTTCAGTTCGATTCCCGAACTTTGCAAATAGTTTTATATACTTTATTTTTTTAATTTATTTTAGCTTTCTCCATTATTCCTAGAGTTACTATGAATTATTCCAAATCATATGTCTAAAAAATAAAATTTAAACTCAAAATATTTCTATATTTAATCGAAATTTTACGATTCAAGTTCACGCACATGCGCAGATATCCTTAATATTCTTAGCATTGTGCTTTTTGTTCCAGATTGACACTGTATTTAAGACTTTTAGTGGATAGCCGTGATGAGTATCTTAGGCCGTTCCGGCGCTGTGAGGGTACGAGTCTTGGTGGCAAGATCGGCAGGGTGTGTCAATCCTTTTTGCAGGACTTCAGTTTGATTCCCGAAACTTTGCAAATTTTTCTATATACTTTATTTTTTAAAATTTTTTAGCTATTTTTCTCCAATATTCCTACAGTTACTATGAATTATTCCAAATCATATGTTTAAAAAATAAAATTTAATTTCAAAATGTTTCTATATTTAATCGAAATTTTACGATTCAAGTTCACGCACATGCGCAGATATCATCATTAATATTCTTAGCATTGTGCTTTTTGACGAGATTGACAACGAATTTAAAACTTTCAGTGGATAGCCGTGATGAGAATCTTAGGCCGTTCCGGCGCTGTTAGGGTACGGGTCTTGGTGGCAAGATCGGCAGGGTGTGTCAATCCTTTTTGCAGGACTTCAGTTCGATTCCCGAAACTTTGCAAATAGTTCTATATACTTTATTTTTTAAAATTTTTTAGCTATTTTTCTCCAATATTCCTACAGTTACCATGAATTATTCCAAATCATATGTTTAAAAATTAAAATTTAATTTCAAAATGTTCCTATATTTAATCGAAATTTTACGATTCAAGTTCACGCACATGCGCAGATATCATTAATATTCTTAGCATTGTGCTTTTTGATCCAGATTGACACTGTATTTAAGACTTTTAGTGGATAGCCGTGATGGGTATCTTAGGCCGTTCCGGCGCTGTCAGGGTACGGGTCTTGGTGGCATGATCGGCAGGGTGTGTCAATCATTTTTGCAGGACTTCAGTTTGCTTCCCGAAACTTTGCAAATAATTTTAAATACTTTATTTTTTAAATTTATTTTAGCTTTCTCCATTATTCCTAGAGTTACTATGAATTATTCCAAATCATATGTCTCAAAAATAAAATTGAAACTCAAAATATTTCTATATTTAATCGAAATTTTACGATTCAAGTTCACGCACATGCGCAGATATCATTTATATTCTTATCATTGTGCATTTTGATCCAGATTGACACTGTATTTAAGACTTTTAGTGGATAGCCGTGATGGGTATCTTAGGCCGTTCCGGCGCTGTTAGGGTACGAGTCTTGGTGGCAAGATCGGCAGGGTGGGTCAATCCTTTTTGCAGGACTTCAGTTCGATTACCGAAACTTTGCAAATAGTTCTATATACTTTATTTTTTAAAATTTTTTAGCTATTTTTCTCCAATATTCCTACAGTTACTATGAATTATTCCAAATCATATGTTTAAAAAATAAAATTTAATTTCAAAATGTTTCTATATTTAATCGAAATTTTACGATTCAAGTTCACGCACATGCGCAGATATCATTAATATACGTAGCATTGTGCTTTTTGACGAGACTGACAACGAATTTAAAACTTTCAGTGGATAGCCGTGATGAGAATCTTAGGCCGTTCCGGCGCTGTTAGGGTACGAGTCTTGGTGGCAAGATCGGCAGGGTGTGTCAATCCTTTATGCAGGACTTCAGTTCGATTCCTGAAACTTTACAAATAGTTCTATATACTTTATTTTTTAAAATTTTTTAGCTATTTTTCTCCAATATTCCTACAGTTACTATGAATTATTCCAAATCATATGTTTAAAAATTAAAATTTAATTTCAAAATGTTCCTATATTTAATCGAAATTTTACGATTCAAGTTCACGCACATGCGCAGATATCATTAATATTCTTAGCATTGTGCTTTTTGATCCAGATTGACACTGTATTTAAGACTTTTAGTGGATAGCCGTGATGGGTATCTTAGGCCGTTCCGGCGCTGTTAGGGTACGGGTCTTGGTGGCATGATCGGCAGGGTGTGTCAATCATTTTTGCAGGACTTCAGTTTGCTTCCCGAAACTTTGCAAATAATTTTAAATACTTTATTTTTTAAATTTATTTTAGCTTTCTCCATTATTCCTAGAGTTACTATGAATTATTCCAAATCATATGTCTCAAAAATAAAATTGAAACTCAAAATAATTCTATATTTAATCGAAATTTTACGATTCAAGTTCACGCACATGCGCAGATATCATTTATATTCTTATCATTGTGCATTTTGATCCAGATTGACACTGTATTTAAGACTTTTAGTGGATAGCCGTGATGGGTATCTTAAGCCGTTCCGGCGCTGTTAGGGTACGAGTCTTGGTGGCAAGATCGGCAGGGTGGGTCAATCCTTTTCGCAGGACTTCAGTTCGATTACCGAAACTTTGCAAATAGTTCTATATACTTTATTTTTTAAAATTTTTTAGCTATTTTTCTCCAATATTCCTACAGTTACTATGAATTATTCCAAATCATATGTTTAAAAAATAAAATTTAATTTCAAAATGTTTCTATATTTAATCGAAATTTTACGATTCAAGTTCACGCACATGCGCAGATATCATTAATATTCTTAGCATTGTGCTTTTTGACGAGACTGACAACGAATTTAAAACTTTCAGTGGATAGCCGTGATGAGAATCTTAGGCCGTTCCGGCGCTGTTAGGGTACGAGTCTTGGTGGCAAGATCGGCAGGGTGTGTCAATCCTTTATGCAGGACTTCAGTTCGATTCCTGAAACTTTACAAATAGTTCTATATACTTTATTTTTTAAAATTTTTTAGCTATTTTTCTCCAATATTCCTACATTTACTATGAATTATTCCAAATCATATGTTTAAAAAATAAAATTTAATTTCAAAATGATTCTATATTTAATCGAAATTTTACGATTCAAGTTCACGCACATGCGCAGATATCATTAATATTCTTAGCATTGTGCTTTTTGACGAGATTAACAACGAATTTAAAACTTTCAGTGGATAGCCGTGATGAGAATCTTAGGCCGTTCCGGCGCTGTTAGGGTACGAGTCTTGGTGGCAAGATCGGCAGGGTGTGTCAATCCTTTTTGCAGGACTTCAGTTCGATTCCCGAAACTTTGCAAATAGTTTTATATACTTTATTTTTTTAATTTATTTTAGCTTTCTCCATTATTCCTAGAGTTACTATGAATTATTCCAAATCATATGTCTCAAAAATAAAATTGAAACTCAAAATATTTCTATATTTAATCGAAATTTTACGATTCAAGTTCACGCACATGCGCACATATCATTAATCTTCTTAGCATTGTGCTTTTTGATCCAGATTGACACTGTATTTAAGACTTTTAGTGGATAGCCGTGATGGGTATCTTAGGCCGTTCCGGCGCTGTGAGGGTGCGAGTCTTGGTGGCAAGATCGGCAGGGAGTGTCAATCCTTTTTGCAGGAGTTCAGTTCGATTCCCGAAACTTTGCAAATAGTTTTATATACTTTATTTTTTTAATTTATTTTAGCTTTCTCCATTATTCCTAGAGTTACTATGAATTATTCCAAATCATATGTCTCAAAAATAAAATTGAAACTCAAAATATTTCTATATTTAATCGAAATTTTACGATTCAATTTCACGCACATGCGCAGATATCATTAATATTCTTAGCTTTGTGCTTTTTGTTCCAGATTGACACTGTATTTAAGACTTTTAGTGGATAGCCGTGATGGGTATCTTAGGCCGTTCCGGCGCTGTGAGGGTACGAGTCTTGGTGGCAAGATCGGCAGGGTCTGTCAATCCTTTTTGCAGGACTTCAGTTCGATTCCCGAAACTTTGCAAATAGTTTTATATACTTTATTTTTTAAATTTATTTAAGCTTTCTTCATTATTCCTAGAGTTACTATGAATTATACCAAATCATATGTCTCAAAAATAAAATTGAAACTCAAAATATTTCTATATTTAATCGAAATTTTACGATTCAAGTTCACGCACATGCGCAGATATCATTAATATTCTTAGCATTGTGCTTTTTGATCAAAATTGACACTGTATTCAAGAATTTTAGTTTATAGCCGTGATGGGAATCTTAGGCCGTTCCGGCGCTGTGAGGATACGAGTCTTGGTGGCAAGATCGGCAGGGTGTGTCAATCATTTTTGCAGGACTTCAGTTCGATTCACGAAACTTTGCAAATAGTTTTATATACTTTATTTTTTGAAATTTTTTAGCTATTTTTCTCCAATATTCCTACAGTTACTATGAATTATTCCAAATCATATGTCTCAAAAATAAAATGTAAACTCAAAATATTTCTATATTTAATCGAAATTTTACGATTCAAGTTCACGCACATGCGCAGATATCATTAATATTCTTAGCATTGTGCTTTTTGACGAGATTGACAACGAATTTAAAACTTTCAGTGGATAGCCGTGATGAGAATCTTAGGCCGTTCCGGCGCTGTGAGTGTACGAGTCTTGGTGGCAAGATCGGCAGGGTGTGTCAATCCTTTTTGCAGGACTTCAGTTCGATTCCCGAAACTTTGCAAATAGTTTTATATACTTTATTTTTTTAATTTATTTTAGATTTCTCCATTATTCCTAGAGTTACTATGAATTATTCCAAATCATATGTCTCAAAAATAAAATTGAAACTCAAAATATTTTTATATTTAATCGAAATTTTACGATTCAAGTTCACGCACATGCGCAGATATCATTAATATTCTTAGCATTGTGCTTTTTGACGAGATTGACAACGAATTTAAAACTTTCAGTGGATAGCCGTGATGAGAATCTTAGGCCGTTCCGGCGCTGTGAGGGTACGAGTCTTGGTGGCAAGATCGGCAGGGTGTGTCAATCCTTTTTGCAGGACTTCAGTTCGATTCCCGAAACTTTGCAAATAGTTTTATATACTTTATTTTTTTAATTTATTTTAGCTTTCTCCATTATTAATAGAGTTACTATGAATTATTCCAAATCATATGTCTCAAAAATAAAATTGAAACTCAAAATATTTCTATATTTAATCGAAATTTTACGATTCAAGTTCACGCACATGCGCACATATCATTAATATTCTTAGCATTGTGCGTTTTGATCCAGATTGACACTGTATTTAAGAATTTTAGTTTATAGCCGTGATGAGAATCTTAGGCCGTTCCGGCGCTGTGAGGGTACGAGTCTTGGTGGCAAGATCGGCAGGGTGTGTCAATCATTTTTGCAGGACTTCAGTTCGATTCCCGAAACTTTGCAAATAGTTTTATATACTTTATTTTTTTAATTTATTTTAGCTTTCTCCATTATTCCTAGAGTTACTATGAATTATTCCAAATCATATGTCTCAAAAATAAAATTGAAACTCAAAATATTTCTATATTTAATCGAAATTTTACGATTCAAGTTCACGCACATGCGCAGATATCATTTATATTCTTAGCATTGTGCTTTTTGACGAGATTGACAACGAATTTAAAACTTTCAGTGGATAGCCGTGATGAGAATCTTAGGCCGTTCCGGCGCTGTGAGGGTACGAGTCTTGGTGGCAAGATCGGCAGGGTGTGTCAATCCTTTTTGCAGGACTTCAGTTCGATTCCCGAAACTTTGCAAATAGTTTTATATACTTTATTTTTTTAATTTATTTTAGCTTTCTCCATTATTCCTAGAGTTACTATGAATTATTCCAAATCATATGTCTCAAAAATAAAATTGAAACTCAAAATATTTCTATATTTAATCGAAATTTTACGATTCAAGTTCAGGCACATGCGCAGATATCATTAATATTCTTAGCATTGTGCTTTTTGATCCAGATTGACACTGTATTTAAGACTTTTAGTGGATAGCCGTGATGGGTATCTTAGGCCGTTCCGGCGCTGTGAGGGTACGAGTCTTGGTGGCAAGATCGGCAGGGTGTGTCATTCCTTTTTGCAGGACTTCAGTGCGATTCATGAACATTTACAAATAATTCTATATACTTTATTTTTTAAAATTTTTTAGCTATTTTTCTCCAATATTCCTACAGTTACTATGAATTATTCCAAATCATATGTCTCAAAAATAAAATTTAAACTCAAAATATTTCTATATTTAATCGAAATTTTACGATTCAAGTTCACGCACATGCGCAGATATCATTAATATTCTTAGCATTGTGCTTTTTGATCCAGATTGACACTGTATTTAAGACTTTTAGTGGATAGCCGTGATGGGTATCTTAGGCCGTTCCGGCGTTGTTAGGGTACGAGTCTTGGTGGCAAGATCGGCAGGGTGTGTCAATCCTTTTTGCAGGACTTCAGTTCGATTCCCGAAACTTTGCAAATAGTTCTATATACTTTATTTTTTAAAATTTTTTAGCTATTTTTCTCCAATATTCCTACAGTTACTATGAATTATTCCAAATCATATGTTTAAAAAATAAAATTTAATTTCAAAATGTTTCTATATTTAATCGAAATTTTACGATTCAAGTTCACGCACATGCGCAGATATCATTAATATTCTTAGCATTGTGCTTTTTGATCCAGATTGACATTTTATTTAAGACTTTTAGTGGATAGCCGTGATGGGTATCTTATGCCGTTCCGGCGCTGTTAGGGTACGAGTCTTGGTGGCAAGATCGGCAGAGTGGGTCAATCCTTTTTGAAGGACTTCAGTTCGATTCCCGAAACTTTGAAAATAGTTTTATATACTTTATTTTTTAAAATTTTTTAGCTATTTTTCTCCAATATTCCTACAGTTACTATGAATTATTCCAAATCATATGTTTAAAAAATAAAATTTAATTTCAAAATGTTTCTATATTTAATCGAAATTTTACGATTCAAGTTCACGCACATGCGCAGATATCATTAATATTCTTAGCATTGTGCTTTTTGATCCAGATTGACATTTTATTTAAGACTTTTAGTGGATAGCCGTGATGGGTATCTTAGGCCGTTCCGGCGCTGTTAGGGTACGAGTCTTGGTGGCAAGATCGGCAGGGTGTGTCAATCCTTTATGCAGGACTTCAGTTCGATTCCTGAAACTTTGCAAATAGTTCTATATACTTTATTTTTTTAAATTTTTTAGCTATTTTTCTCCAATATTCCTACAGTTACTATGAATTATTCCAAATCATATGTTTAAAAAATAAAATTTAATTTGAAAATGTTTCTATATTTAATCGAAATTTTACGATTCAAGTTCACGCACATGCGCAGATATCATTAATATTCTTAGCATTGTGCTTTTTGATCCAGATTGACACTGTATTTAAGACTTTTAGTGGATAGCCGTGATGGGTATCTTAGGCCGTTCCGGCGCTGTTAGGGTACGAGTCTTGGTGGCAAGATCGGCAGGGTGTGTCAATACTTTTTGCAGGACTTCAGTTCGATTCCCGAAACATTGCAAATAGTTCTATATACTTTCATTTTTAAAATTTTTTAGCTATTTTTCTCCAATATTCCTACAGTTACTATGAATTATTCCAAATCATATGTTTAAAAAATGAAATTTAATTTCAAAATGTTTCTATATTTAATCGAAATTTTACGATTCAAGTTCACGCACATGCGCAGATATCATTAATATTCTTAGCATTGTGCTTTTTGATCCAGATTGACACTGTATTTAAGACTTTTAGTGGATAGCCGTTATGGGTATCTTAGGCCGTTCCGGCGCTGTTAGGGTACGACTCTTGGTGGCAAGATCGGCAGGGTGTCTCAATACTTTTTGCAGGACTTCAGTTCGATTCCCGAAACATTGCAAATAGTTCTATATACTTTCATTTTTAAAATTTTTTAGCTATTTTTCTCCAATATTCCTACAGTTACTATGAATTATTCCAAATCATATGTTTAAAAAATAAAATTTATTTTCAAAATGTTTCTATATTTAATCGAAATTTTACGATTCAAGTTCACGCACATGCGCAGATATCATTAATATTCTTAGCATTGTGCTTTTTGACGAGATTGACAACGAATTTAAAACTTTCAGTGGCTAGCCGTGATGAGAATCTTAGGCCGTTCCGGCGCTGTGAGGGTATGAGTCTTGGTGGCAAGATTGGCAGGGTGTGTCAATAATTTTTGCAGGACTTCAGTTCGATTCCCGAAACTTTGCAAATAGTTTTATATACTTTATTTTTTAAATTTATTTTAGCTTTCTCCATTATTCCTAGAGTTACTATGAATTATTCCAAATCATATGTCTCAAAAATAAAATTTAAACTCAAAATATTTCTATATTTAATCGAAATTTTACGATTCAAGTTCACGCACATGCGCAGATATCATTAATATTCTTAGCATTGTGCTTTTTGATCCAGATTGACACTGTATTTAAGACTTTTAGCGGATAGCCGTGATGGGTATCTTAGGCCGTTCCGGCGCTGTTAGGGTACGAGTCTTGGTGGCAAGATCGGCAGGGTGGGTCAATCCTTTTTGCAGGACTTCAGTTCGATTCCCGAAACTTTGAAAATAGTTCTATATACTTTATTTTTTAAAATTTTTTAGCTATTTTTCTCCAATATTCCTACAGTTACTATGAATTATTCCAAATCATATGTTTAAAAAAAAATATTTAATTTCAAAATGTTTCTATATTTAATCGAAATTTTACGATTCAAGTTCACGCACATGCGCAGATATCATTAATATTCTTAGCATTGTGCTTTTTGATCCAGATTGACATTTTATTTAAGACTTTTAGTGGATAGCCGTGATGGGTATCTTAGGCCGTTCCGGCGCTGTTAGTGTACGAGTCTTGGTGGCAAGATCGGCAGGGTGTGTCAATCCTTTATGCAGGACATCAGTTCGATTCCTGAAACTTTGCAAATAGTTCTGTATACTTTATTTTTTAAAATTTTTTAGCTATTTTTCTCCAATATTCCTACAGTTACTATGAATTATTCCAAATCATATTTTAAAAAATAAAATTTAATTTCAAAATGTTTCTATATTTAATCGAAATTTTACGATTCAAGTTCACGCACATGCGCAGATATCATTAATATTCTTAGCATTGTGCTTTTTGATCCAGATTGACACTGTATTTAAGACTTTTAGTGGATAGCCGTGATGGGTATCTTAGGCCGTTCCGGCGCTGTTAGGGTACGAGTCTTGGTGGCAAGATCGGCAGAGTGTGTCAATACTTTTTGCAGGACTTCAGTTCGATTCCCGAAACATTGCAAATAGTTCTATATACTTTATTTTTTAAAATTTTTTAGCTATTTTTCTCCAATATTCCTACAGTTACTATGAATTATTCCAAATCATATGTTTAAAAAATAAAATTTAATTTCAAAATGTTTCTATATTTAATCGAAATTTTACGATTCAAGTTCACGCACATGCGCAGATATCATTAATATTCTTAGCATTGTGCTTTTTGATCCAGATTGACACTGTATTTAAGACTTTCAGTGGATAGCCGTGATCGGAATCTAAGGCCGTTCCGGCGCTGTGAGGGTACGAGTCTTGGTGGCAAGATCGGCAGGGTGTGTCAATCCTTTTTGCAGGACTTCAGTTCGATTCCTGAAACTTTGCAAATAGTTTTATATACTTTATTTTTTAAATTTATTTTAGCTTTCTCCATTATTCCTAGAGTTACTATGAATTATTCCAAATCATATGTCTCAAAAATAAAATTTAAACTCAAAATATTTCTATATTTAATCGAAATTTTACGATTCAAGTTCACGCACATGCGCAGATATCATTAATATTCTTAGCATTGTGCTTTTTGATCCAGATTGACATTTTATTTAAGACTTTTAGTGGATAGCCGTGATGGGTATCTTAGGCCGTTCCGGCGCTGTTAGGGTACGAGTCTTGGTGGCAAGATCGGCAATGTGGGTCAATCCTTTTTGCAGGACTTCAGTTCGATTCCCGAAACTTTGAAAATAGTTCTATATACTTTATTTTTTAAAATTTTTTAGCTATTTTTCTCCAATATTCCTACAGTTACTATGAATTATTCCAAATCATATGTTTAAAAAATAAAATTTAATTTCAAAATGTTTCTATATTTAATCGAAATTTTACGATTCAAGTTCACGCACATGCGCAGATATCATTAATATTCTTAGCATTGTGCTTTTTGATCCAGATTGACATTTTATTTAAGACTTTTAGTGGATAGCCGTGATGGGTATCTTAGGCCGTTCCGGCGCTGTTAGGGTACGAGTCTTGGTGGCAAGATCGGCAGGGTGTGTCAATCCTTTATGCAGGACTTCAGTTCGATTCCTGAAACTTTGCAAATAGTTCTATATACTTTATTTTTTAAAATTTTTTAGCTATTTTTCTCCAATATTCCTACAGTTACTATGAATTATTCCAAATCATATGTTTAAAAAATAAAATTTAATTTCAAAATGTTTCTATATTTAATCGAAATTTTACGATTCAAGTTCACGCACATGCGCAGATATCATTAATATTCTTAGCATTGTGCTTTTTGATCCAGATTGACACTGTATTTAAGACTTTTAGTGGATAGCCGTGATGGGTATCTTAGTCTGTTCCGGCGCTGTTAGGGTACGAGTCTTGGTGGCAAGATCGGCAGGGTGTGTCAATACTTTTTGCAGGACTTCAGTTCGATTCCCGAAACATTGCAAATAGTTCTATATACTTTCATTTTTAAAATTTTTTAGCTATTTTTCTCCAATATTCCTACAGTTACTATGAATTATTCCAAATCATATGTTTAAAAAATAAAATTTAATTTCAAAATGTTTCTATATTTAATCGAAATTTTACGATTCAAGTTCACGCACATGCGCAGATATCATTAATATTCTTAGCATTGTGCTTTTTGACGAGATTGACAACGAATTTAAAACTTTCAGTGGATAGCCGTGATGAGAATCTTAGGCCGTTCCGGCGCTGTGAGGGTACGGGTCTTGGTGGCAAGATCGGCAGGGTGTGTCAATCCTTTTTGCAGGACTTCAGTTCGATTCCCGAAACTTTGCAAATAGTTCTATATACTTTATTTTTTAAAATTTTTTAGCTATTTTTCTCCAATATTCCTACAGTTACTATGAATTATTCCAAATCATATGTTTAAAAAAAATTTAATTTCAAAATGTTTCTATATTTAATCGAAATTTTACGATTCAAGTTCACGCACATGCGCAGATATCATTAATATTCTTAGCATTGTGCTTTTTGACGAGATTGACAACGAATTTAAAACTTTCAGTGGATAGCCGTGATGAGAATCTTAGGCCGTTCCGGCGCTGTGAGGGTATGAGTCTTGGTGGCAAGATCGGCAGGGTGTGTCAATAATTTTTGCAGGACTTCAGTTCGATTCCCGAAACTTTGCAAATAGTTTTATATACTTTATTTTTTAAATTTATTTTAGCTTTCTCCATTATTCCTAGAGTTACTATGAATTATTCCAAATCATATGTCTCAAAAATAAAATTTAAACTCAAAATATTTCTATATTTAATCGAAATTTTACGATTCAAGTTCACGCACATGCGCAGATATCATTAATATTCTTAGCATTGTGCTTTTTGATCCAGATTGACACTGTATTTAAGACTTTTAGCGGATAGCCGTGATGGGTATCTTAGGCCGTTCCGGCGCTGTTAGGGTACGAGTCTTGGTGGCAAGATCGGCAGGGTGGGTCAATCCTTTTTGCAGGACTTCAGTTCGATTCCCGAAACTTTGAAAATAGTTCTATATACTTTATTTTTTAAAATTTTTTAGCTATTTTTCTCCAATATACCTACAGTTACTATGAATTATTCCAAATCATATGTTTAAAAAATAAAATTTAATTTCAAAATGTTTCTATATTTAATCGAAATTTTACGATTCAAGTTCACGCACATGCGCAGATATCATTAATATTCTTAGCATTGTGCTTTTTGATCCAGATTGACATTTTATTTAAGACTTTTAGTGGATAGCCGTGATGGGTATCTTAGGCCGTTCCGGCGCTGTTAGGGTACGAGTCTTGGTGGCAAGATCGGCAATGTGGGTCAATCCTTTTTGCAGGACTTCAGTTCGATTCCCGAAACTTTGAAAATAGTTCTATATACTTTATTTTTTAAAATTTTTTAGCTATTTTTCTCCAATATTCCTACAGTTACTATGAATTATTCCAAATCATATGTTTAAAAAATAAAATTTAATTTCAAAATGTTTCTATATTTAATCGAAATTTTACGATTCAAGTTCACGCACATGCGCAGATATCATTAATATTCTTAGCATTGTGCTTTTTGATCCAGATTGACATTTTATTTAAGACTTTTAGTGGATAGCCGTGATGGGTATCTTAGGCCGTTCCGGCGCTGTTAGGGTACGAGTCTTGGTGGCAAGATCGGCAGGGTGTGTCAATCCTTTATGCAGGACTTCAGTTCGATTCCTGAAACTTTGCAAATAGTTCTATATACTTTATTTTTTAAAATTTTTTAGCTATTTTTCTCCAATATTCCTACAGTTACTATGAATTATTCCAAATCATATGTTTAAAAAATAAAATTTAATTTCAAAATGTTTCTATATTTAATCGAAATTTTACGATTCAAGTTCACGCACATGCGCAGATATCATTAATATTCTTAGCATTGTGCTTTTTGATCCAGATTGACACTGTATTTAAGACTTTTAGTGGATAGCCGTGATGGGTATCTTAGGCCGTTCCGGCGCTGTTAGGGTACGAGTCTTGGTGGCAAGATCGGCAGGGTGTGTCAATACTTTTTGCAGGACTTCAGTTCGATTCCCGAAACATTGCAATAAGTTCTATATACTTTCATTTTTAAAATTTTTTAGCTATTTTTCTCCAATATTCCTACAGTTACTATGAATTATTCCAAATCATATGTTTAAAAAATAAAATTTAATTTCAAAATGTTTCTATATTTAATCGAAATTTTACGATTCAAGTTCACGCACATGCGCAGATATCATTCATATTCTTAGCATTGTGCTTTTTGACGAGATTGATAACGAATTTAAAACTTTCAGTGGATAGCCGTGATGAGAATCTTAGGCCGTTCCGGCGCTGTGAGGGTACGGGTCTTGGTGGCAAGATCGGCAGGGTGTGTCAATCCTTTTTGCAGGACTTCAGTTCGATTCCCGAAACTTTGCAAATAGTTCTATATACTTTATTTTTTAAAATTTTTTAGCTATTTTTCTCCAATATTCCTACAGTTACTATGAATTATTCCAAATCATATGTTTAAAAAAAAATTTAATTTCAAAATGTTTCTATATTTAATCGAAATTTTACGATTCAAGTTCACGCACATGCGCAGATATCATTAATATTCTTAGCATTGTGCTTTTTGACAAGATTGACAACGAATTTAAAACTTTCAGTGGATAGCCGTGATGAGAATCTTAGGCCGTTCCGGCGCTGTGAGGGTATGAGTCTTGGTGGCAAGATCGGCAGGGTGTGTCAATAATTTTTGCAGGACTTCAGTTCGATTCCCGAAACTTTGCAAATAGTTTTATATACTTTATTTTTTAAATTTATTTTAGCTTTCTCCATTATTCCTAGAGTTACTATGAATTATTCCAAATCATATGTCTCAAAAATAAAATTTAAACTCAAAATATTTCTATATTTAATCGAAATTTTACGATTCAAGTTCACGCACATTCGCAGATATCATTAATATTCTTAGCATTGTGCTTTTTGATCCAGATTGACACTGTATTTAAGACTTTTAGCGGATAGCCGTGATGGGTATCTTAGGCCGTTCCGGCGCTGTTAGGGTACGAGTCTTGGTGGCAAGATCAGCAGGGTGGGTCAATCCTTTTTGCAGGACTTCAGTTCGATTCCCGAAACTTTGAAAATAGTTCTATATACTTTATTTTTTAAAATTTTTTAGCTATTTTTCTCCAATATTCCTACAGTTACTATGAATTATTCCAAATCATATGTTTAAAAAATAAAATTTAATTTCAAAATGTTTCTATATTTAATCGAAATTTTACGATTCAAGTTCACGCACATGCGCAGATATCATTAATATTCTTAGCATTGTGCTTTTTGATCCAGATTGACATTTTATTTAAGACTTTTAGTGGATAGCCGTGATGGGTATCTTAGGCCGTTCCGGCGCTGTTAGGGTACGAGTCTTGGTGGCAAGATCGGCAATGTGGGTCAATCCTTTTTGCAGGACTTCAGTTCGATTCCCGAAACTTTGAAAATAGTTCTATATACTTTCTTTTTTAAAATTTTTTAGCTATTTTTCTCCAATATTCCTACAGTTACTATGAATTATTCCAAATCATATGTTTAAAAAAAAAATTTAATTTCAAAATGTTTCTATATTTAATCGAAATTTTACGATTCAAGTTCACGCACATGCGCAGATATCA
This sequence comes from Argiope bruennichi, assembly GCF_947563725.1. Lineage (NCBI taxonomy): Eukaryota > Metazoa > Arthropoda > Arachnida > Araneae > Araneidae > Argiope > Argiope bruennichi. The sequence goes on along the minus strand of NC_079152.1, from coordinate 21,567,129 downwards.
TTAATATTCTTAGCATTGTGCTTTTTGACGAGATTGACAACGAATTTAAAACTTTCAGTGGATAGCCGTGATGAGAATCTTAGGCCGTTCCGGCGCTGTGAGGGTATGAGTCTTGGTGGCAAGATCGGCAGGGTGTGTCAATAATTTTTGCAGGACTTCAGTTCGATTCCCGAAACTTTGCAAATAGTTTTATATACTTTATTTTTTAAATTTATTTTAGCTTTCTCCATTATTCCTAGAGTTACTATGAATTATTCCAAATCATATGTCTCAAAAATAAAATTTAAACTCAAAATATTTCTATATTTAATCGAAATTTTACGATTCAAGTTCACGCACATGCGCAGATATCATTAATATTCTTAGCATTGTGCTTTTTGATCCAGATTGACACTGTATTTAAGACTTTTAGCGGATAGCCGTGATGGGTATCTTAGGCCGTTCCGGCGCTGTTAGGGTACGAGTCTTGGTGGCAAGATCGGCAGGGTGGGTCAATCCTTTTTGCAGGACTTCAGTTCGATTCCCGAAACTTTGAAAATAGTTCTATATACTTTATTTTTTAAAATTTTTTAGCTATTTTTCTCCAATATTCCTACAGTTACTATGAATTATTCCAAATCATATGTTTAAAAAATAAAATTTAATTTCAAAATGTTTCTATATTTAATCGAAATTTTACGATTCAAGTTCACGCACATGCGCAGATATCATTAATATTCTTAGCATTGTGCTTTTTGATCCAGATTGACATTTTATTTAAGACTTTTAGTGGATAGCCGTGATGGGTATCTTAGGCCGTTCCGGCGCTGTTAGGGTACGAGTCTTGGTGGCAAGATCGGCAATGTGGGTCAATCCTTTTTGCAGGACTTCAGTTCGATTCCCGAAACTTTGAAAATAGTTCTATATACTTTATTTTTTAAAATTTTTTAGCTATTTTTCTCCAATATTCCTACAGTTACTATGAATTATTCCAAATCATATGTTTAAAAAATAAAATTTAATTTCAAAATGTTTCTATATTTAATCGAAATTTTACGATTCAAGTTCACGCACATGCGCAGATATCATTAATATTCTTAGCATTGTGCTTTTTGATCCAGATTGACACTGTATTTAAGACTTTTAGTGGATAGCCGTGATGGGTATCTTAGGCCGTTCCGGCGCTGTTAGGGTACGAGTCTTGGTGGCAAGATCGGCAGGGTGGGTCAATCCTTTTTGCAGGACTTCAGTTCGATTCCCGAAACTTTGCAAATAGTTTTATATACTTTATTTTTTTAATTTATTTTAGCTTTCTCCATTATTCCTAGAGTTGCTATGAATTATTCCAAATCATATGTTTAAAAAATAAAATTTAATTTCAAAATGTTTCTATATTTAATCGAAATTTTACGATTCAAGTTCACGCACATGCGCAGATATCATTAATATTCTTAGCATTGTGCTTTTTGACGAGATTGACAACGAATTTAAAACTTTCAGTGGATAGCCGTGATGAGAATCTTAGGCCGTTCCGGCGCTGTGAGGGTATGAGTCTTGGTGGCAAGATCGGCAGGGTGTGTCAATAATTTTTGCAGGACTTCAGTTCGATTCCCGAAACTTTGCAAATAGTTTTATATACTTTATTTTTTAAATTTATTTTAGCTTTCTCCATTATTCCTAGAGTTACTATGAATTATTCCAAATCATATGTCTCAAAAATAAAATTTAAACTCAAAATATTTCTATATTTAATCGAAATTTTACGATTCACGTTCACGCACATGCGCAGATATCATTAATATTCTTAGCATTGTGCTTTTTGATCCAGATTGACACTGTATTTAAGACTTTTAGTGGATAGCCGTGATGGGTATCTTAGGCCGTTCCGGCGCTGTTAGGGTACGAGTCTTCGTGGCAAGATCGGCAGGGTGTGTCAATACTTTTTGCAGGACTTCAGTTCGATTCCCGAAACATTGCAATAAGTTCTATATACTTTCATTTTTAAAATTTTTTAGCTATTTTTCTCCAATATTCCTACAGTTACTATGAATTATTCCAAATCATATGTTTAAAAAAAAAATTTAATTTCAAAATGTTTCTATATTTAATCGAAATTTTACGATTCAAGTTCACGCACATGCGCAGATATCATTAATATTCTTAGCATTGTGCTTTTTGACGAGATTGACAACGAATTTAAAACTTTCAGTGGATAGCCGTGATGAGAATCTTAGGCCGTTCCGGCGCTGTGAGGGTATGAGTCTTGGTGGCAAGATCGGCAGGGTGTGTCAATAATTTTTGCAGGACTTCAGTTCGATTCCCGAAACTTTGCAAATAGTTTTATATACTTTATTTTTTAAATTTATTTTAGCTTTCTCCATTATTCCTAGAGTTACTATGAATTATTCCAAATCATATGTCTCAAAAATAAAATTTAAACTCAAAATATTTCTATATTTAATCGAAATTTTACGATTCAAGTTCACGCACATGCGCAGATATCATTAATATTCTTAGCATTGTGCTTTTTGATCCAGATTGACACTGTATTTAAGACTTTTAGCGGATAGCCGTGATGGGTATCTTAGGCCGTTCCGGCGCTGTTAGGGTACGAGTCTTGGTGGCAAGATCGGCAGGGTGGGTCAATCCTTTTTGCAGGACTTCAGTTCGATTCCCGAAACTTTGAAAATAGTTCTATATACTTTATTTTTTAAAATTTTTTAGCTATTTTTCTCCAATATTCCTACAGTTACTATGAATTATTCCAAATCATATGTTTAAAAAATAAAATTTAATTTCAAAATGTTTCTATATTTAATCGAAATTTTACGATTCAAGTTCACGCACATGCGCAGATATCATTAATATTCTTAGCATTGTGCTTTTTGATCCAGATTGACATTTTATTTAAGACTTTTAGTGGATAGCCGTGATGGGTATCTTAGGCCGTTCCGGCGCTGTTAGGGTACGAGTCTTGGTGGCAAGATCGGCAATGTGGGTCAATCCTTTTTGCAGGACTTCAGTTCGATTCCCGAAACTTTGAAAATAGTTCTATATACTTTATTTTTTAAAATTTTTTAGCTATTTTTCTCCAATATTCCTACAGTTACTATGAATTATTCCAAATCATATGTTTAAAAAATAAAATTTAATTTCAAAATGTTTCTATATTTAATCGAAATTTTACGATTCAAGTTCACGCACATGCGCAGATATCATTAATATTCTTAGCATTGTGCTTTTTGATCCAGATTGACACTGTATTTAAGACTTTTAGTGGATAGCCGTGATGGGTATCTTAGGCCGTTCCGGCGCTGTTAGGGTACGAGTCTTGGTGGCAAGATCGGCAGGGTGTGTCAATACTTTTTGCAGGACTTCAGTTCGATTCCCGAAACATTGCAAATAGTTCTATATACTTTCATTTTTAAAATTTTTTAGCTATTTTTCTCCAATATTCCTACAGTTACTATGAATTATTCTAAATCATATGTTTAAAAAATAAAATTTAATTTCAAAATGTTTCTATATTTAATCGAAATTTTACGATTCAAGTTCACGCACATGCGCAGATATCATTAATATTCTTAGCATTGTGCTTTTTGATCCAGATTGACACTGTATTTAAGACTTTTAGTGGATAGCCGTGATGGGTATCTTAGGCCGTTCCGGCGCTGTTAGGGTACGAGTCTTCGTGGCAAGATCGGCAGGGTGTGTCAATTCTTTTTGCAGGACTTCAGTTCGATTCCCGAAACATTGCAAATAGTTCTATATACTTTCATTTTTAAAATTTTTTAGCTATTTTTCTCCAATATTCCTACAGTTACTATGAATTATTCCAAATCATATGTTTAAAAAATAAAATTTAATTTCAAAATGTTTCTATATTTAATCGAAATTTTACGATTCAAGTTCACGCACATGCGCAGATATCATTAATATTCTTAGCATTGTGCTTTTTGATCCAGATTGACACTGTATTTAAGACTTTTAGTGGATAGCCGTGATGGGTATCTTAGGCCGTTCCGGCGCTGTTAGGGTACGAGTCTTCGTGGCAAGATCGGCAGGGTGTGTCAATACTTTTTGCAGGACTTCAGTTCGATTCCCGAAACATTGCAAATAGTTCTATATACTTTCATTTTTAAAATTTTTTAGCTATTTTTCTCCAATATTCCTACAGTTACTATGAATTATTCCAAATCATATGTTTAAAAAATAAAATTTAATTTCAAAATGTTTCTATATTTAATCGAAATTTTACGATTCAAGTTCACGCACATGCGCAGATATCATTAATATTCTTAGCATTGTGCTTTTTGACGAGATTGACAACGAATTTAAAACTTTCAGTGTAAGCCGTGATGAGAATCTTAGGCCGTTCCGGCGCTGTGAGGGTACGGGTCTTGGTGGCAAGATCGGCAGGGTGTGTCAATCCTTTTTGCAGGACTTCAGTTCGATTCCCGAAACTTTGCAAATAGTTCTATATACTTTATTTTTTAAAATTTTTTAGCTATTTTTCTCCAATATTCCTACAGTTACTATGAATTATTCCAAATCATATGTTTAAAAAAAAATTAATTTCAAAATGTTTCTATATTTAATCGAAATTTTACGATTCAAGTTCACGCACATGCGCAGATATCATTAATATTCTTAGCATTGTGCTTTTTGACGAGATTGACAACGAATTTAAAACTTTCAGTGGATAGCCGTGATGAGAATCTTAGGCCGTTCCGGCGCTGTGAGGGTACGGGTCTTGGTGGCAAGATCGGCAGGGTGTGTCAATCCTTTTTGCAGGACTTCAGTTCGATTCCCGAAACTTTGCAAATATTTTTATATACTTTATTTTTTAAATTTATTTTAGCTTTCTCCATTATTCCTAGAGTTACTATGAATTATTCCAAATCATATGTCTCAAAAATAAAATTTAAACTCAAAATATTTCTATATTTAATCGAAATTTTACGATTCAAGTTCACGCACATGCGCAGATATCATTAAAATTCTTAGCATTGTGCTTTTTGATCCAGATTGACACTGTATTTAAGACTTTTAGTGGATAGCCGTGATGGGTATCTTAGGCCGTTCCGGCGCTGTTAGGGTACGAGTCTTGGTCGCAAGATCGGCAATGTGGGTCAATCCTTTTTGCAGGACTTCAGTTCGATTCCCGAAATTTTGAAAATAGTTCTATATACTTTATTTTTTAAAATTTTTTAGCTATTTTTCTCCAATATTCCTACAGTTACTATGAATTATTCCAAATCATATGTTTAAAAAATAAAATTTAATTTCAAAATGTTTCTATATTTAATCGAAATTTTACGATTCAAGTTCACGCACATGCGCAGATATCATTAATATTCTTAGCATTGTGCTTTTTGACGAGATTGACAACGAATTTAAAACTTTCAGTGGATAGCCGTGATGAGAATCTTAGGCCGTTCCGGCGCTGTGAGGGTACGGGTCTTGGTGGCAAGATCGGCAGGGTGTGTCAATCCTTTTTGCAGGACTTCAGTTCGATTCCCGAAACTTTGCAAATATTTTTATATACTTTATTTTTTAAATTTATTTTAGCTTTCTCCATTATTCCTAGAGTTACTATGAATTATTCCAAATCATATGTCTCAAAAATAAAATTTAAACTCAAAATATTTCTATATTTAATCGAAATTTTACGATTCAAGTTCACGCACATGCGCAGATATCATTAAAATTCTTAGCATTGTGCTTTTTGATCCAGATTGACACTGTATTTAAGACTTTTAGTGGATAGCCGTGATGGGTATCTTAGGCCGTTCCGGCGCTGTTAGGGTACGAGTCTTGGTCGCAAGATCGGCAATGTGGGTCAATCCTTTTTGCAGGACTTCAGTTCGATTCCCGAAATTTTGAAAATAGTTCTATATACTTTATTTTTTAAAATTTTTTAGCTATTTTTCTCCAATATTCCTACAGTTACTATGAATTATTCCAAATCATATGTTTAAAAAATAAAATTTAATTTCAAAATGTTTCTATATTTAATCGAAATTTTACGATTCAAGTTCACGCACATGCGCAGATATCATTAATATTCTTAGCATTGTGCTTTTTGACGAGATTGACAACGAATTTAAAACTTTCAGTGGATAGCCGTGATGAGAATCTTAGGCCGTTCCGGCGCTGTGAGGGTACGGGTCTTGGTGGCAAGATCGGCAGGGTGTGTCAATCCTTTTTGCAGGACTTCAGTTCGATTCCCGAAACTTTGCAAATAGTTCTATATACTTTATTTTTTAAAATTTTTTAGCTATTTTTCTCCAATATTCCTACAGTTACTATGAATTATTCCAAATCATATGTTTAAAAAAAAAATTAATTTCAAAATGTTTCTATATTTAATCGAAATTTTACGATTCAAGTTCACGCACATGCGCAGATATCATTAATATTCTTAGCATTGTGCTTTTTGACGAGATTGACAACGAATTTAAAACTTTCAGTGGATAGCCGTGATGAGAATCTTAGGCCGTTCCGGCGCTGTGAGTGTATGAGTCTTGGTGGCAAGATCGGCAGGGTGTGTCAATAATTTTTGCAGGACTTCAGTTCGATTCCCGAAACTTTGCAAATATTTTTATATACTTTATTTTTTAAATTTATTTTAGCTTTCTCCATTATTCCTAGAGTTACTATGAATTATTCCAAATCATATGTCTCAAAAATAAAATTTAAACTCAAAATATTTCTATATTTAATCGAAATTTTACGATTCAAGTTCACGCACATGCGCAGATATCATTAAAATTCTTAGCATTGTGCTTTTTGATCCAGATTGACACTGTATTTAAGACTTTTAGTGGATAGCCGTGATGGGTATCTTAGGCCGTTCCGGCGCTGTTAGGGTACGAGTCTTGGTCGCAAGATCGGCAATGTGGGTCAATCCTTTTTGCAGGACTTCAGTTCGATTCCCGAAATTTTGAAAATAGTTCTATATACTTTATTTTTTAAAATTTTTTAGCTATTTTTCTCCAATATTCCTACAGTTACTATGAATTATTCCAAATCATATGTTTAAAAAATAAAATTTAATTTCAAAATGTTTCTATATTTAATCGAAATTTTACGATTCAAGTTCACGCACATGCGCAGATATCATTAATATTCTTAGCATTGTGCTTTTTGATCCAGATTGATATTTTATTTAAGACTTTTAGTGGATAGCCGTGATGGGTATCTTAGGCCGTTCCGGCGCTGTTAGGGTACGAGTCTTGGTGGCAAGATCGGCAGGGTGTGTCAATCCTTTATGCAGGACTTCAGTTCGATTCCTGAAACTTTGCAAATAGTTCTATATACTTTATTTTTTAAAATTTTTTAGCTATTTTTCTCCAATATTCCTACAGTTACTATGAATTATTCCAAATCATATGTTTAAAAAATAAAATTTAATTTGAAAATGTTTCTATATTTAATCGAAATTTTACGATTCAAGTTCACGCACATGCGCAGATATCATTAATATTCTTAGCATTGTGCTTTTTGATCCAGATTGACACTGTATTTAAGACTTTTAGTGGATAGCCGTGATGGGTATCTTAGGCCGTTCCGGCGCTGTTAGGGTACGAGTCTTGGTGGCAAGATCGGCAGGGTGGGTCAATCCTTTTTGCAGGACTTCAGTTCGATTCCCGAAACTTTGCAAATAGTTCTATATACTTTATTTTTTAAAATTTTTTAGCTATTTTTCTCCAATATTCCTACAGTTACTATGAATTATTCCAAATCATATGTTTAAAAAATAAAATTTAATTTCAAAATGTTTCTATATTTAATCGAAATTTTACGATTCAAGTTCACGCACATGCGCAGATATCATTAATATTCTTAGCATTGTGCTTTTTGATCCAGATTGACACTGTATTTAAGACTTTTAGTGGATAGCCGTGATGGGTATCTTAGGCCGTTCCGGCGTTGTTAGGGTACGAGTCTTGGTGGCAAGATCGGCAGGGTGGGTCAATCCTTTTTGTAGGACTTCAGTTCGATTACCGAAACTTTGCAAATAGTTCTATATACTTTATTTTTTAAAATTTTTTAGCTATTTTTCTCCAATATTCCTACAGTTACTATGAATTATTCCAAAACATATGTTTAAAAAATAAAATTTAAATTCAAAATGTTTCTATATTTAATCGAAATTTTACGATTCAAGTTCACGCACATGCGCAGATATCATTAATATTCTTAGCATTGTGCTTTTTGACGAGATTGACAACGAATTTAAAACTTTCAGTGGATAGCCGTGATGAGAATCTTAGGCCGTTCCGGCGCTGTGAGGGTATGAGTCTTGGTGGCAAGATCGGCAGGGTGTGTCAATATTTTTTGCAGGACTTCAGTTCGATTCCCGAAACTTTGCAAATAGTTTTATATACTTTATTTTTTAAATTTATTTTAGCTTTCTCCATTATTCCTAGAGTTACTATGAATTATTCCAAATCATATGTCTCAAAAATAAAATTTAAACTCAAAATATTTCTATATTTAATCGAAATTTTACGATTCAAGTTCACGCACATGCGCAGATATCATTAATATTCTTAGCATTGTGCTTTTTGATCCAGATTGACACTGTATTTAAGACTTTTAGCGGATAGCCGTGATGGGTATCTTAGGCCGTTCCGGCGCTGTTAGGGTACGAGTCTTGGTGGCAAGATCGGCAGGGTGGGTCAATCCTTTTTGCAGGACTTCAGTTCGATTCCCGAAACTTTGAAAATAGTTCTATATACTTTATTTTTTAAAATTTTTTAGCTATTTTTCTCCAATATTCCTACAGTTACTATGAATTATTCCAAATCATATGTTTAAAAAATAAAATTTAATTTCAAAATGTTTCTATATTTAATCGAAATTTTACGATTCAAGTTCACGCACATGCGCAGATATCATTAATATTCTTAGCATTGTGCTTTTTGATCCAGATTGACATTTTATTTAAGACTTTTAGTGGATAGCCGTGATGGGTATCTTAGGCCGTTCCGGCGCTTTTAGGGTACGAGTCTTGGTGGCAAGATCGGCAGGGTGTGTCAATCCTTTATGCAGGACTTCAGTTCGATTCCTGAAACTTTGCAAATAGTTCTATATACTTTATTTTTTAAAATTTTTTAGCTATTTTTCTCCAATATTCCTACAGTTACTATGAATTATTCCAAATCATATGTTTAAAAAATAAAATTTAATTTCAAAATGTTTCTATATTTAATCGAAATTTTACGATTCAAGTTCACGCACATGCGCAGATATCATTAATATTCTTAGCATTGTGCTTTTTGACGAGATTGACAACGAATTTAAAACTTTCAGTGGATAGCCGTGATGAGAATCTTAGGCCGTTCCGGCGCTGTGAGGGTATGAGTCTTGGTGGCAAGATCGGCAGGGTGTGTCAATAAATTTTGCAGGACTTCAGTTCGATTCCCGAAACTTTGCAAATAGTTTTATATACTTTATTTTTTAAATTTATTTTAGCCTTTCCATTATTCCTAGAGTTACTATGAATTATTCCAAATCATATGTCTCAAAAATAAAATTTAAACTCAAAATATTTCTATATTTAATCGAAATTTTACGATTCAAGTTCACGCACATGCGCAGATATCATTAAAATTCTTAGCATTGTGCTTTTTGATCCAGATTGACACTGTATTTAAGACTTTTAGTGGATAGCCGTGATGGGTATCTTAGGCCGTTCCGGCGCTGTTAGGGTACGAGTCTTGGTGGCAAGATCGGCAATGTGGGTCAATCCTTTTTGCAGGACTTCAGTTCGATTCCCGAAACTTTGAAAATAGTTCTATATACTTTATTTTTTAAAATTTTTTAGCTATTTTTCTCCAATATTCCTACAGTTACTATGAATTATTCCAAATCATATGTTTAAAAAATAAAATTTAATTTCAAAATGTTTCTATATTTAATCGAAATTTTACGATTCAAGTTCACGCACATGCGCAGATATCATTAATATTCTTAGCATTGTGCTTTTTGATTCAGATTGACACTTTATTTAAGACTTTTAGTGGATAGCCGTGATGGGTATCTTAGGCCGTTCCGGCGCTGTTAGGGTACCAGTCTTGGTGGCAAGATCGGCAGGGTGTGTCAATCCTTTTTGCAGGACTTCAGTTCGATTCCTGAAACTTTGCAAATAGTTCTATATACTTTATTTTTTAAAATTTTTTAGCTATTTTTCTCCAATATTCCTACAGTTACTATGAATTATTACAAATCATATGTTTAAAAAATAAAATTTAATTTCAAAATGTTTCTATATTTAATCGAAATTTTACGATTCAAGTTCACGCACATGCGCAGATATCATTAATATTCTTAGCATTGTGCTTTTTGATCCAGATTGACATTTTATTTAAGACTTTTAGTGGATAGCCGTGATGGGTATCTTAGGCCGTTCCGGCGCTGTTAATGTACGAGTCTTGGTGGCAAGATCGGCAGGGTTTGTCAATCCTTTATTCAGGACTTCAGTTCGATTCCTGAAACTTTGCAAATAGTTCTATATACTTTATTTTTTAAAATTTTTTAGCTATTTTTCTCCAATATTCCTACAGTTACTATGAATTATTCCAAATCATATGTTTAAAAAATAAAATTTAATTTGAAAATGTTTCTATAATTAATCGAAATTTTACGATTCAAGTTCACGCACATGCGCAGATATCATTAATATTCTTAGCATTGTTCTTTTTGATCCAGATTGACACTGTATTCAAGAATTTTAGTTTATAGCCGTGATGGGAATCTTAGGCCGTTCCGGCGCTGTGAGGGTACGAGTCTTGGTGGCAAGATCGGCAGGGTGTGTCAATCATTTTTGCAGGACTTCAGTTTGATTCCCGAAACTTTGCAAATAGTTTTATATACTTTATTTTTTAAATTTATTTTAGCTTTCTCCATTATTCCTAGAGTTACTATGAATTATTCCAAATCATATGTCTCAAAAATAAAATTGAAACTCAAAATATTTCTATATTTAATCGAAATTTTACGATTCAAGTTCACGCACATGCGCATATATCATTAATATTCTTATCATTGTGCTTTTTGATCCAGATTGACACTGTATTTAAGACTTTTAGTGGATAGCCGTGATGGGTATCTTAGGCCGTTCCGACGCTGTGAGGGTACGAGTCTTGGTGGCAAGATCGGCAGGGTGTGTCAATCCTTTTTGCAGGACTTCAGTTCGATTCATGAAACTTTACAAATAATTCTATATACTTTATTTTTTAAAATTTTTTAGCTATTTTTTCCAATATTCCTACAGTTACTATGAAATATTCCAAATCATATGTCTCAAAAATAAAATTTAAACTCAAAATATTTCTATATTTAATCGAAATTTTACGATTCATGTTCACGCACATGCGCAGATATCATTAATATTCTTAGCATTGTGCTTTTTGATCCAGATTGACACTGTATTTAAGACTTATAGTGGATAGCCGTGATGGGTATCTTAGGCCGTTCCGGCGCTGTGAGGGTACGAGTCTTGGTGGCAAGATCGGCAGGGTGTGTCAATCCTTTTTGCAGGACTTCAGTTCGATTCCCGAAACTTTGCAAATAGTTCTATATACTTTATTTTTTAAATATTTTAGCTATTTTTCTCCAATATTCCTACAGTTACTATGAATTATTCCAAATCATATGTTTAAAAAATAAAATTTAATTTCAAAATGTTTCTATATTTAATCGAAATTTTACGATTCAAGTTCACGCACATGCGCAGATATCATTAATATTCTTAGCATTGTGCTTTTTGATCCAGATTGACACTGTATTTAAGACTTTTAGTGGATAGCCGTGATGGGTATCTTAGGCCGTTCCGGCGCTGTGAGGGTACGAGTCTTGGTGGCAAGATCGGCAGGGTGTGTCAATCCTTTTTGCAGGACTTCAGTTCGATTCCCGAAACTTTGCAAATAGTTCTATATACTTTATTTTTTAAAATTTTTTAGCGATTTTTCTCCAATATTCCTACAGTTACTATGAATTATTCCAAATCATATGTTTAAAAAATAAAATTTAATTTCAAAATGTTTCTATATTTAATCGAAATTTTACGATTCAAGTTCACGCACATGCGCAGATATCATTAATATTCTTAGCATTGTGCTTTTTGATCCAGATTGACACTGTATTTAAGAATTTTAGTGGATAGCCGTGATGGGAATCTTAGGCCGTTCCGGCGCTGTGAGGGTACGAGTCTTGGTGGCAAGATCGGCAGGGTGTGTCAATCCTTTTTGCAGGACTTCAGTTCGATTCCCGAAACTTTGCAAATAGTTTTATATACTTTATTTTTTTAATTTATTTTAGCCTTCTCCATTATTCCTAGAGTTGCTATGAATTATTCCAAATCATATGTCTCAAAAATAAAATTTAAACTCAAAATATTTCTATATTTAATCGAAACTTTACGATTCACGTTCACGCACATGCGCAGATATCATTAATATTCTTAGCATTGTGCTTTTTGATCCAGATTGAGACTGTATTTAAGACTTTTAGTGGAGAGCCGTGATGGGTATCTTAGGCCGTTCCGGCGCTGTGAGGGCACGAGTCTTGGTGGCAAGATCGGCAGGGTGTGTCAATCCTTTTTGCAGGACTTCAGTTCGATTCCCGAAACTTTGCAAATAGTTCTATATACTTTATTTTTTAAAATTTTTTAGCTATTTTTCTCCAATATTCCTACAGTTACTATGAATTATTCCAAATCATATGTTTAAAAAATAAAATTGAATTTCAAAATGTTTCTATATTTAATCGAAAATTTACGATTCAAGTTCACGCACATGCGCAGATATCATTAATATTCTTAGCATTGTGCTTTTTGATCCAGATTGAGACTGTATTTAAGACTTTTAGTGGATAGCCGTGATGGGTATCTTAGGCCGTTCCGGCGCTGTGAGGGTACGAGTCTTGGTGGCAAGATCGGCAGGGTGTGTCAATCCTTTTTGCAGGACTTCAGTTCGATTCATGAAACTTTACAAATAATTCTATATACTTTATTTTTTAAAATTTTTTAGCTATTTTTTCCAATATTCCTACAGTTACTATGAAATATTCCAAATCATATGTCTCAAAAATAAAATTTAAACTCAAAATATTTCTATATTTAATCGAAATTTTACGATTCATGTTCACGCACATGCGCAGATATCATTAATATTCTTAGCATTGTGCTTTTTGATCCAGATTGACACTGTATTTAAGACTTATAGTGGATAGCCGTGATGGGTATCTTAGGCCGTTCCGGCGCTGTGAGGGTACGAGTCTTGGTGGCAAGATCGGCAGGGTGTGTCAATCCTTTTTGCAGGACTTCAGTTCGATTCCCGAAACTTTGCAAATAGTTCTATATACTTTATTTTTTAAATATTTTAGCTATTTTTCTCCAATATTCCTACAGTTACTATGAATTATTCCAAATCATATGTTTAAAAAATAAAATTTAATTTCAAAATGTTTCTATATTTAATCGAAATTTTACGATTCAAGTTCACGCACATGCGCAGATATCATTAATATTCTTAGCATTGTGCTTTTTGATCCAGATTGACACTGTATTTAAGACTTTTAGTGGATAGCCGTGATGGGTATCTTAGGCCGTTCCGGCGCTGTGAGGGTACGAGTCTTGGTGGCAAGATCGGCAGGGTGTGTCAATCCTTTTTGCAGGACTTCAGTTCGATTCCCGAAACTTTGCAAATAGTTCTATATACTTTATTTTTTAAAATTTTTTAGCGATTTTTCTCCAATATTCCTACAGTTACTATGAATTATTCCAAATCATATGTTTAAAAAATAAAATTTAATTTCAAAATGTTTCTATATTTAATCGAAATTTTACGATTCAAGTTCACGCACATGCGCAGATATCATTAATATTCTTAGCATTGTGCTTTTTGATCCAGATTGACACTGTATTTAAGAATTTTAGTGGATAGCCGAGATGGGAATCTTAGGCCGTTCCGGCGCTGTGAGGGTACGAGTCTTGGTGGCAAGATCGGCAGGGTGTGTCAATCCTTTTTGCAGGACTTCAGTTCGATTCCCGAAACTTTGCAAATAGTTTTATATACTTTATTTTTTTAATTTATTTTAGCCTTCTCCATTATTCCTAGAGTTGCTATGAATTATTCCAAATCATATGTCTCAAAAATAAAATTTAAACTCAAAATATTTCTATATTTAATCGAAACTTTACGATTCACGTTCACGCACATGCGCAGATATCATTAATATTCTTAGCATTGTGCTTTTTGATCCAGATTGAGACTGTATTTAAGACTTTTAGTGGAGAGCCGTGATGGGTATCTTAGGCCGTTCCGGCGCTGTGAGGGCACGAGTCTTGGTGGCAAGATCGGCAGGGTGTGTCAATCCTTTTTGCAGGACTTCAGTTCGATTCCCGAAACTTTGCAAATAGTTCTATATACTTTATTTTTTAAAATTTTTTAGCTATTTTTCTCCAATATTCCTACAGTTACTATGAATTATTCCAAATCATATGTTTAAAAAATAAAATTGAATTTCAAAATGTTTCTATATTTAATCGAAAATTTACGATTCAAGTTCACGCACATGCGCAGATATCATTAATATTCTTAGCATTGTGCTTTTTGATCCAGATTGAGACTGTATTTAAGACTTTTAGTGGAGAGCCGTGATGGGTATCTTAGGCCGTTCCGGCGCTGTTAGGGTACGAGTCTTGGTGGCAAGATCGGCAGGGTGTGTCAATCCTTTTTGCAGGACTTCAGTTCGATACCCGAAACTTTGCAAATAGTTCTATATACTTTATTTTTTAAAATTTTTTAGCTATTTTTCTCCAATATTCCTACAGTTACTATGAATTATTCCAAATCATATGTTCAAAAAATAAAATTTAATTTCAAAATGTTTCTATATTTAATCGAAAATTTACGATTCAAGTTCACGCACATGCGCAGATATCATTAATATTCTTAGCATTGTGCTTTTTGTTCCAGATTGACACTGTATTTAAGACTTTTAGTGGATAGCCGTGATGGGAATCTTAGGCCGTTCCGGCGCTGTGAGGGTACGAGTCTTGGTGGCAAGATCGGCAGGGTGTGTCAATCCTTTTTGCAGGACTTCAGTTCGATTCCCGAAACTTTGCAAATAGTTTTATATACTTTATTTTTTTAATTTATTTTAGCTTTCTCCATTATTCCTAGAGTTGTAATGATTTATTCCAAATCATATGTCTCAAAAATAAAATTTAAACTCAAAATATTTCTATATTTAATCGAAATTTTACGATTCACGTTCACGCACATGCACAGATATCATTAATATTCTTAGCATTGTGCTTTTTGATCCAGATTGAGACTGTATTTAAGACTTTTAGTGGAGAGCCGTGATGGGTATCTTAGGCCGTTCCGGCGCTGTGAGGGCACGAGTCTTGGTGGCAAGATCGGCAGGGTGTGTCAATCCTTTTTGCAGGACTTCAGTTCGATTCCCGAAACTTTGCAAATAGTTCTATATACTTTATTTTTTAAAATTTTTTGGCTATTTTTCTCCAATATTCCTACAGTTACTATGAATTATTCCAAATCATATGTTTAAAAAATAAAATTTAATTTCAAAATGTTTCTATATTTAATCGAAAATTTACGATTCAAGTTCACGCACATGCGCAGATATCATTAATATTCTTAGCATTGTGCTTTTTGATCCAGATTGAGACTGTATTTAAGACTTTTAGTGGAGAGCCGTGATGGGTATCTTAGGCCGTTCCGGCGCTGTGAGGGCACGAGTCTTGGTGGCAAGATCGGCAGGATGTGTCAATCCTTTATGCAGGACTTCAGTTCGATTCCCGAAACTTTGCAAATAGTTTTATATACTTTATTTTTTAAATTTATTTTAGCTTTCTCCATTATTCCTAGAGTTACTATGAATTATTCCAAATGATATGTCTCAAAAATAAAATTTAAACTAAAAATATTTCTATATTTAATCGAAATTTTACGATTCAAGTTCACGCACATGCGCAGATATCATTAATATTCTTAGCATTGTGTTTTTTGATCCAGATTGACACTGTATTTAAGACTTTTAGTGGATAGCCGTGATGAGTATCTTAGGCCGTTCCGGCGCTGTGAGGGTACGAGTCTTGGTGGCAAGATCGGCAAGGTGTGTCAATCCTTTTTGCAGGACTTCAGTTCGATTCCCGAAACTTTGCAAATAGTTCTATATACTTTCATTTTTTAAATTTTTGAGCTATTTTTCTCCAATATTCCTGCAGTTACTATGAGTTATTCCAAATCATATGTTTAAAAAATAAAATTTAATTTCAAAATGTTTCTATATTTAATCGACATTTTACGATTCAAGTTCACGCACATGCGCAGATATCATTAATATTCTTAGCATTGTGCTTTTTGATCCAGATTGACACTGTATTTAAGAATTTTAGTTTATAGCCGTGATGGGAATCTTAGGCCGTTGCGGCGCTGTGAGGGTACGAGTCTTGGTGGCAAGATCGGCAGGGTGTGTCAATCATTTTTGCAGGACTTCAGTTCGATTCCCGAAACTTTGCAAATAGTTTTATATACTTTATTTTTTAAATTTATTTTAGCTTTCTCCATTGTTCCTAGAGTTACTATGAATTATTCCAAATCATATGTCTCAAAAATAAAATTTAAACTCAAAATATTTCTATATTTAATCGAAATTTTACGATTCAAGTTCACGCACATGCAAAGATATCATTAATATTCTTAGCATTGTGTTTTTTGATCCAGATTGACACTGAATTTAAGAATTTTAGTGGATAGCCGTGATGGGAATCTTAGGCCGTTCCGGCGCTGTGAGGGTACGAGTCTTGGTGGCAAGATCGGTAGGGTGTGTCAATCCATTTTGCAGGACTTCAGTTCGATTCCCGAAACTTTGCAAATAGTTTTATATACTTTATTTTTTTAATTTATTTTAGCTTTCTCCATTATTCCTAGAGTTGCTATGAATTATTCCAAATCATATGTCTCAAAAATAAAATTTAAACTCAAAATATTTCTATATTTAATCGAAATTTTACGATTCACGTTCACGCACATGCGCAGATATCATTAATATTCTTAGCATTGTGCTTTTTGATCCAGATTTACACTGTATTTAAGAATTTTAGTGGATAGCCGTGATGGGAATCTTAGGCCGTTCCGGCGCTGTGAGGGTACGAGTCTTGGTGGCAAGATCGGCAGGGTGTGTCAATCCTTTTTGCAGGACTTCAGTTCGATTCCCGAAACTTTGCAAATAGTTTTATATACTTTATTTTTTAAATTTATTTTAGCTTTCTCCATTATTCCTAGAGTTACTATGAATTATTCCAAATCATATGTCTCAAAAATAAAATTTAAACTAAAAATATTTCTATATTTAATCGAAATTTTACGATTCAAGTTCACGCACATGCGCAGATATCATTAATATTCTTAGCATTGTGTTTTTTGATACAGATTGACACTGTATTTAAGACTTTTAGTGGATAGCCGTGATGAGTATCTTAGGCCGTTCCGGCGCTGTGAGGGTACGAGTCTTGGTGGCAAGATCGGCAAGGTGTGTCAATCCTTTTTGCAGGACTTCAGTTCGATTCCCGAAACTTTGCAAATAGTTCTATATACTTTCATTTTTAAAATTTTTGAGCTATTTTTCTCCAATATTCCTGCAGTTACTATGAGTTATTCCAAATCATATGTTTAAAAAATAAAATTTAATTTCAAAATGTTTCTATATTTAATCGACATTTTACGATTCAAGTTCACGCACATGCGCAGATATCATTAATATTCTTAGCATTGTGCTTTTTGATCCAGATTGACACTGTATTTAAGAATTTTAGTTTATAGCCGTGATGGGAATCTTAGGCCGTTGCGGCGCTGTGAGGGTACGAGTCTTGGTGGCAAGATCGGCAGGGTGTGTCAAACATTTTTGCAGGACTTCAGTTCGATTCCCGAAACTTTGCAAATAGTTTTATATACTTTATTTTTTAAATTTATTTTAGCTTTCTCCATTGTTCCTAGAGTTACTATGAATTTTTCAAATCATATGTCTCAAAAATAAAATTTAAACTCAAAATATTTCTATATTTAATCGAAATTTTACGATTCAAGTTCACGCACATGCGCAGATATCATTAATATTCTTAGCATTGTGTTTTTTGATCCAGATTGACACTGAATTTAAGAATTTTAGTGGATAGCCGTGATGGGAATCTTAGGCCGTTCCGGCGCTGTGAGGGTACGAGTCTTGGTGGCAAGATCGGTAGGGTGTGTCAATCCATTTTGCAGGACTTCAGTTCGATTCCCGAAACTTTGCAAATAGTTTTATATACTTTATTTTTTAAATTTATTTTAGCTTTCTCCATTATTCCTAGAGTTACTATGAATTATTCCAAATCATATGTCTCAAAAATAAAATTTAAACTCAAAATATTTCTATATTTAATCGAAATTTTACGATTCACGTTCACGCACATGCGCAGATATCATTAATATTCTTAGCATTGTGCTTTTTGATCCAGATTTACACTGTATTTAAGAATTTTAGTGGATAGCCGTGATGGGAATCTTAGGCCGTTCCGGCGCTGTGAGGGTACGAGTCTTGGTGGCAAGATCGGCAAGGTGTGTCAATCCTTTTTGCAGGACTTCAGTTCGATTCCCGAAACTTTGCAAATAGTTCTATATACTTTATTTTTTTAAATTTTTTAGCTATTTTTCTCCAATATTCCTACAGTTACTATGAATTATTCCAAATCATATGTTTAAAAAATAAAATTTAATTTCAAAATGTTTCTATATTTAATCGAAATTTTACGATTCAAGTTCACGCACATGCGCAGATATCATTAATATTCTTAGCATTGTGCTTTTTGACGAGATTGACAACGAATTTAAAAATTTCAGTGGATAGCCGTGATGAGAATCTTAGGCCGTTCCGGCGCTGTGAGGGTACGAGTCTTGGTGGCAAGATCGGCAGGGTGTGTCAATCATTTTTGCAGGACTTCAGTTCGATTCCCGAAACTTTGCAAATAGTTTTATATACTTTATTTTTTAAATTTATTTTAGCTTTCTCCATTGTTCCTAGAGTTACTATGAATTATTCCAAATCATATGTCTCAAAAATAAAATTTAAACTCAAAATATTTCTATATTTAATCGAAATTTTACGATTCAAGTTCACGCACATGCGCAGATATCATTAATATTCTTAGCATTGTGTTTTTTGATCCAGATTGACACTGAATTTAAGAATTTTAGTGGATAGCCGTGATGGGAATCTTAGGCCGTTCCGGCGCTGTGAGGGTACGAGTCTTGGTGGCAAGATCGGTAGGGTGTGTCAATCCATTTTGCAGGACTTCAGTTCGATTCCCGAAACTTTGCAAATAGTTTTATATACTTTATTTTTTTAATTTATTTTAGCTTTCTCCATTATTCCTAGAGTTGCTATGAATTATTCCAAATCATATGTCTCAAAAATAAAATTTAAACTCAAAATATTTCTATATTTAATCGAAATTTTACGATTCACGTTCACGCACATGCGCAGATATCATTAATATTCTTAGCATTGTGCTTTTTGATCCAGATTTACACTGTATTTAAGAATTTTAGTGGATAGCCGTGATGGGAATCTTAGGCCGTTCCGGCGCTGTGAGGGCACGAGTCTTGGTGGCAAGATCGGCGGGGTGTGTCAATCCTTTTTGCAGGACTTCAGTTCGATTCCCGAAACTTTGCAAATAGTTCTATATACTTTATTTTTTAAAATTTTTTAGCTATTTTTCTCCAATATTCCTACAGTTACTATGAATTATTCCAAATCATATGTTTAAAAAATAAAATTTAATTTCAAAATGTTTCTATATTTAATCGAAATTTTACGATTCAAGTTCACGCACATGCGCAGATATCATTAATATTCTTAGCATTGTGCTTTTTGACGAGATTGACAACGAATTTAAAACTTTCAGTGGATAGCCGTGATGAGAATCTTAGGCCGTTCCGGCGCTGTGAGGGTATGAGTCTTGGTGGCAAGATCGGCAGGGTGTGTCAATCCTTTTTGCAGGACTTCAGTTCGATTCCCGAAACTTTGCAAATAGTTCTATATACTTTCATTTTTAAAATTTTTTAGCTATTTTTCTCCAATATTCCTACAGTTACTATGAATTATTCCAAATCATATGTTTAAAAAATAAAATTTAATTTCAAAAGGTTTCTATATTTAATCGAAATTTTACGATTCAAGTTCACGCACATGCGCAGATATCATTAATATTCTTAGCATTGTGTTTTTTGATCCAGATTGACACTGTATTTAAGACTTTTAGTGGATAGCCGTGATGGGTATCTTAGGCCGTTCCGGCGCTGTTAGGGTACGAGTCTTGGTGGCAAGATCAGCAGGGTGTGTCAATCCTTTTTGCAGGACTTCAGTTCGATTCCCGAAACTTTGCAAATAGTTTTATATACTTTATTTTTTAAATTTATTTTAGCTTTCTCCATTATTCCTAGAGTTACTATGAATTATTCCAAATCATATGTTTCAAAAATAAAATTTAAACTAAAAATATTTCTATATTTAATTAAAATTTTACGATTCAAGTTCACGCACATGCGCAGATATCATTAATATTCTTAGCATTGTGTTTTTTGATCCAGATTGACACTGTATTTAAGACTTTTAGTGGATAGCCATGATGGGTATCTTAGGCCGTTCCGGCGCTGTTAGGGTACGAGTCTTGGTGGCAAGATCGGCAGGGTGTGTCAATCCTTTTTGCAGGACTTCAGTTCGATTCCCGAAACTTTGCAAATAGTTTTATATACTTTATTTTTTAAATTTATTTTAGCTTTCTCCATTATTCCTAGAGTTACTATGAATTATTCCAAATCATATGTTTCAAAAATAAAATTTAAACTAAAAATATTTCTATATTTAATTAAAATTTTACGATTCAAGTTCACGCACATGCGCAGATATCATTAATATTCTTAGCATTGTGTTTTTTGATCCAGATTGACACTGTATTTAAGACTTTTAGTGGATAGCCATGATGGGTATCTTAGGCCGTTCCGGCGCTGTTAGGGTACGAGTCTTGGTGGCAAGATCGGCAGGGTGTGTCAATCCTTTTTGCAGGACTTCAGTTCGATTCCCGAAACTTTGCAAATAGTTCTACATACTTTATTTTTTTTAATTTTTTAGCTATTTTTCTCCAATATTCCTACAGTTACTATGAATTATTCCAAATCATATGTTTAAAAAATAAAATTTAATTTCAAAAGGTTTCTATATTTAATCGAAATTTTACGATTCAAGTTCACGCACATGCGCAGATATCATTAATATTCTTAGCATTGTGTTTTTTGATCCAGATTGACACTGTATTTAAGACTTTTAGTGGATAGCCGTGATGGGTATCTTAGGCCGTTCCGGCGCTGTTAGGGTACGAGTCTTGGTGGCAAGATCAGCAGGGTGTGTCAATCCTTTTTGCAGGACTTCAGTTCGATTCCCGAAACTTTGCAAATAGTTTTATATACTTTATTTTTTAAATTTATTTTAGCTTTCTCCATTATTCCTAGAGTTACTATGAATTATTCCAAATCATATGTTTCAAAAATAAAATTTAAACTAAAAATATTTCTATATTTAATTAAAATTTTACGATTCAAGTTCACGCACATGCGCAGATATCATTAATATTCTTAGCATTGTGTTTTTTGATCCAGATTGACTCTGTATTTAAGACTTTTAGTGGATAGCCATGATGGGTATCTTAGGCCGTTCCGGCGCTGTTAGGGTACGAGTCTTGGTGGCAAGATCGGCAGGGTGTGTCAATCCTTTTTGCAGGACTTCAGTTCGATTCCCGAAACTTTGCAAATAGTTTTATATACTTTATTTTTTAAATTTATTTTAGCTTTCTCCATTATTCCTAGAGTTACTATGAATTATTCCAAATCATATGTTTCAAAAATAAAATTTAAACTAAAAATATTTCTATATTTAATTAAAATTTTACGATTCAAGTTCACGCACATGCGCAGATATCATTAATATTCTTAGCATTGTGTTTTTTGATCCAGATTGACACTGTATTTAAGACTTTTAGTGGATAGCCATGATGGGTATCTTAGGCCGTTCCGGCGCTGTTAGGGTACGAGTCTTGGTGGCAAGATCGGCAGGGTGTGTCAATCCTTTTTGCAGGACTTCAGTTCGATTCCCGAAACTTTGCAAATAGTTCTACATACTTTATTTTTTTTAATTTTTTAGCTATTTTTCTCCAATATTCCTACAGTTACTATGAATTATTCCAAATCATATGTTTAAAAAATAAAATTTAATTTCAAAAGGTTTCTATATTTAATCGAAATTTTACGATTCAAGTTCACGCACATGCGCAGATATCATTAATATTCTTAGCATTGTGTTTTTTGATCCAGATTGACACTGTATTTAAGACTTTTAGTGGATAGCCGTGATGGGTATCTTAGGCCGTTCCGGCGCTGTTAGGGTACGAGTCTTGGTGGCAAGATCAGCAGGGTGTGTCAATCCTTTTTGCAGGACTTCAGTTCGATTCCCGAAACTTTGCAAATAGTTTTATATACTTTATTTTTTAAATTTATTTTAGCTTTCTCCATTATTCCTAGAGTTACTATGAATTATTCCAAATCATATGTTTCAAAAATAAAATTTAAACTAAAAATATTTCTATATTTAATTAAAATTTTACGATTCAAGTTCACGCACATGCGCAGATATCATTAATATTCTTAGCATTGTGTTTTTTGATCCAGATTGACACTGTATTTAAGACTTTTAGTGGATAGCCATGATGGGTATCTTAGGCCGTTCCGGCGCTGTTAGGGTACGAGTCTTGGTGGCAAGATCGGCAGGGTGTGTCAATCCTTTTTGCAGGACTTCAGTTCGATTCCCGAAACTTTGCAAATAGTTTTATATACTTTATTTTTTAAATTTATTTTAGCTTTCTCCATTATTCCTAGAGTTACTATGAATTATTCCAAATCATATGTTTCAAAAATAAAATTTAAACTAAAAATATTTCTATATTTAATTAAAATTTTACGATTCAAGTTCACGCACATGCGCAGATATCATTAATATTCTTAGCATTGTGTTTTTTGATCCAGATTGACACTGTATTTAAGACTTTTAGTGGATAGCCATGATGGGTATCTTAGGCCGTTCCGGCGCTGTTAGGGTACGAGTCTTGGTGGCAAGATCGGCAGGGTGTGTCAATCCTTTTTGCAGGACTTCAGTTCGATTCCCGAAACTTTGCAAATAGTTTTATATACTTTATTTTTTAAATTTATTTTAGCTTTCTCCATTATTCCTAGAATTACTATGAATTATTCCAAATCATATGTTTCAAAAATAAAATTTAAACTAAAAATATTTCTATATTTAATTAAAATTTTACGATTCAAGTTCACGCACATGCGCAGATATCATTAATATTCTTAGCATTGTGTTTTTTGATCCAGATTGACACTGTATTTAAGACTTTTAGTGGATAGCCATGATGGGTATCTTAGGCCGTTCCAGCGCTGTTAGGGTACGAGTCTTGGTGGCAAGATCGGCAGGGTGTGTCAATCCTTTTTGCAGGACTTCAGTTCGATTCCCGAAACTTTGCAAATAGTTCTACATACTTTATTTTTTTTAATTTTTTAGCTATTTTTCTCCAATATTCCTACAGTTACTATGAATTATTCCAAATCATATGTTTAAAAAATAAAATTTAATTTCAAAATGTTTCTATATTTAATCGAAATTTTACGATTCAAGTTCACGCACATGCGCAGATATCATTAATATTCTTAGCATTGTGCTTTTTGACGAGATTGACAACGAATTTAAAACTTTCAGTGGATAGCCGTGATGAGAATCTTAGGCCGTTCCGGCGCTGTGAGGGTATGAGTCTTGGTGGCAAGATCGGCAGGGTGTGTCAATCCTTTTTGCAGGACTTCAGTTCGATTCCCGAAACTTTGCAAATAGTTCTATATACTTTCATTTTTAAAATTTTTTAGCTATTTTTCTCCAATATTCCTACAGTTACTATGAATTATTCCAAATCATATGTTTAAAAAATAAAATTTAATTTCAAAAGGTTTCTATATTTAATCGAAATTTTACGATTCAAGTTCACGCACATGCGCAGATATCATTAATATTCTTAGCATTGTGTTTTTTGATCCAGATTGACACTGTATTTAAGACTTTTAGTGGATAGCCGTGATGGGTATCTTAGGCCGTTCCGGCGCTGTTAGGGTACGAGTCTTGGTGGCAAGATCAGCAGGGTGTGTCAATCCTTTTTGCAGGACTTCAGTTCGATTCCCGAAACTTTGCAAATAGTTTTATATACTTTATTTTTTAAATTTATTTTAGCTTTCTCCATTATTCCTAGAGTTACTATGAATTATTCCAAATCATATGTTTCAAAAATAAAATTTAAACTAAAAATATTTCTATATTTAATTAAAATTTTACGATTCAAGTTCACGCACATGCGCAGATATCATTAATATTCTTAGCATTGTGTTTTTTGATCCAGATTGACACTGTATTTAAGACTTTTAGTGGATAGCCGTGATGGGTATCTTAGGCCGTTCCGGCGCTGTTAGGGTACGAGTCTTGGTGGCAAGATCAGGAGGGTGTGTCAATCCTTTTTGCAGGACTTCAGTTCGATTCCCGAAACTTTGCAAATAGTTTTATATACTTTATTTTTTAAATTTATTTTAGCTTTCTCCATTATTCCTAGAGTTACTATGAATTATTCCGAATCATATGTTTCAAAAATAAAATTTAAACTAAAAATATTTCTATATTTAATTAAAATTTTACGATTCATGTTCACGCACATGCGCAGATATCATTAATAGTCTTAGCATTGTGTTTTTTGATCCAGATTGACACTGTATTTAAGACTTTTAGTGGATAGCCATGATGGGTATCTTAGGCCGTTCCGGCGCTGTTAGGGTACGAGTCTTGGTGGCAAGATCGGCAGGGTGTGTCAATCCTTTTTGCAGGACTTCAGTTCGATTCCCGAAACTTTGCAAATAGTTCTATATACTTTATTTTTTAAAATTTTTAAGCTATTTTTCTCTAATATTCCTAAAGTTACTATGAATTATTCCAAATCATATGTTTAAAAAATAAAATTTAATTTCAAAATGTTTCTATATTTAATTGAAATTTTACGATTCAAGTTCACGCACATGCGCAGATATCATTAATATTCTTAGCATTGTGCTTTTTGACGAGATTCACAACGAATTTAAAACTTTCAGTGGATAGCCGTGATGAGAATCTTAGGCCGTTCCGGCGCTGTGAGGGTGCGAGTCTTGGTGGCAAGATAGGCAGGGTGTGTCAATCCGTTTTGCAGGACTTCAGTTCGATTCCCAAAACTTTGCAAATAGTTTTATATACTTTATTTTTTAAATTTATTTTAGCTTTCTCCATTATTCCTAGAGTTACTATGAATTATTCCAAATCATATGTCTCAAAAATAAAATTTAAACTCAAAATATTTCTATATTTAATCGAAATTTTACGATTCAAGTTCACGCACATGCGCAGATATCATTAATATTCTTAGCATTGTGCTTTTTGATCCAGATTGAAACTGTATTTAAGAATTTTAGTGGATAGCCGTGATGGGAATCTTAGGCCGTTCCGGCGCTGTGAGGGTACGAGTCTTGGTGGCAAGATCGGCAGGGTGTGTCAATCCTTTTTGCAGGACTTCAGTTCGATTCCCGAAACTTTGCAAATAGTTCTATATACTTTATTTTTTTAAATTTTTTAGCTATTTTTCTCCAATATTCCTACAGTTACTATGAGTTATTCCAAATCATATGTTTAAAAAATAAAATTTAATTTCAAAATGTTTCTATATTTAATCGAAATTTTACGATTCAAGTTCACGCACATGCGCAGATATCATTAATATTCTTAGCATTGTGCTTTTTGACGAGATTGACAACGAATTTAAAAATTTCAGTGGATAGCCGTGATGAGAATCTTAGGCCGTTCCGGCGCTGTGAGGGTATGAGTCTTGTTGGCAAGATCGGCAGGGTGTGTCAATCCTTCTTGCAGGACTTCAGTTCGATTCCCGAAACTTTGCAAATAGTTTTATATACTTTATTTTTTAAATTTATTTTAGCTTTCTCCATTATTCCTAGAGTTACTATGAATTATTCCAAATCATATGTCTCAAAAATAAAATTTAAACTAAAAATATTTCTATATTTAATCGAAATTTTACGATTCAAGTTCACGCACATGCGTAGATATCATTAATATTCTTAGCATTGTGCTTTTTGATCCAGATTGACACAGTATTTAAGACTTTTAGTGGATAGCCGTGATGGGTATCTTTGGCCGTTCCGGCGCTGTTAGGGTACGAGTCTTGGTGGCAAGATCGGCAGGGTGTGTCAATCCTTTTTGCAGGACTTCAGTTCGATTCCCGAAACTTTGCAAATAGTTCTATATACTTTCAATTTTAAAATTTTTGAGCTATTTTTCTCCAATATTCCTACAGTTACTATGAATTATTCCAAATCATATGTTTAAAAAATAAAATTTAATTTCAAAATGTTTCTATATTTAATCGAAATTTTACGATTCAAGTTCACGCACATGCGCAGATATCATTAATATTCTTAGCATTGTGCTTTTTGATCCAGATTGACACTGTATTTAAGAATTTTAGTTTATAGCCGTGATGGGTATCTTAGGCCGTTCCGGCGCTGTTAGGGTACGAGTCTTGGTGGCAAGATCGGCAGGGTGTGTCAATCCTTTTTGCAGGACTTCAGTTCGATTCCCGAAACTTTGCAAATAGTTCTATATACTTTATTTTTTAAAATTTTTTAGCTATTTTTCTAGAATATTCCTACAGTTGCTATGATATATTCCAAATCATATGTTTAAAAAATAAAATTTAATTTCAAAATGTTTCTATATGTAATCGAAATTTTACGATTCAAGTTCACGCACATGCGCAGATATCATTAATATTCTTAGCATTGTGCTTTTTGACGAGATTGACAACGAATTTAAAAATTTCAGTGGATAGCCGTGATGAGAATCTTAGGCCGTTCCGGCGCTGTGAGGGTATGAGTCTTGGTGGCAAGATCGGCAGGGTGTGTCAATCCTTTTTGCAGGACTTCAGTTCGATTCCCGAAACTTTGCAAATAGTTTTATATACTTTATTTTTTAAATTTATTTTAGCTTTCTTCATTATTCCTAGAGTTACTATGAATTATTCCAAATCCTTTGTCTCAAAAATAAAATTTAAACTCAAAATATTTCTATATTTAATCGAAATTTTACGATTCAAGTTCACGCACATGCGCAGATATCATTAATATTCTTAGCATTGTGCTTTTTGATCCAGATTGACACTGTATTTAAGACTTTTAGTGGATAGCCGTGATGGGTATCTTAGGCCGTTCCGGCGCTGTTAGGGTACGAGTCTTGGTGGCAAGATCGGCAGGGTGTGTCAATCCTTCTTGCAGGACTTCAGTTCGATTCCCGAAACTTTGCAAATAGTTCTATATACTTTATTTTTTAAAATTTTTAAGCTATTTTTCTCTAATATTCCTAAAAATACTATGAATTATTCCAAATCATATGTTTAAAAAATAAAATTTAATTTCAAAATGTTTCTATATTTAATTGAAATTTTACGATTCAAGTTCACGCACATGCGCAGATATCATTAATATTCTTAGCATTGTGCTTTTTGACGAGATTCACAACGAATTTAAAACTTTCAGTGGATAGCCGTGATGAGAATCTTAGGCCGTTCCGGCGCTGTGAGGGTGCGAGTCTTGGTGGCAAGATAGGCAGGGTGTGTCAATCCGTTTTGCAGGACTTCAGTTCGATTCCCAAAACTTTGCAAATAGTTTTATATACTTTATTTTTTAAATTTATTTTAGCTTTCTCCATTATTCCTAGGGTTACTATAAATTATTCCAAATCATATGTCTCAAAAATAAAATTTAAACTCAAAATATTTCTATATTTAATCGAAATTTTACGATTCAAGTTCACGCACATGCGCAGATATCATTAATATTCTTAGCATTGTGCTTTTTGATCCAGATTGAAACTGTATTTAAGAATTTTAGTGGATAGCCGTGATGGGAATCTTAGGCCGTTCCGGCGCTGTGAGGGTACGAGTCTTGGTGGCAAGATCGGCAGGGTGTGTCAATCCTTTTTGCAGGACTTCAGTTCGATTCCCGAAACTTTGCAAATAGTTTTATATACTTTATTTTTTTAAATTTTTTAGCTATTTTTCTCCAATATTCCTACAGTTACTATGAGTTATTCCAAATCATATGTTTAAAAAATAAAATTTAATTTCAAAATGTTTCTATATTTAATCGAAATTTTACGATTCAAGTTCACGCACATGCGCAGATATCATTAATATTCTTAGCATTGTGCTTTTTGACGAGATTGACAACGAATTTAAAAATTTCAGTGGATAGCCGTGATGAGAATCTTAGGCCGTTCCGGCGCTGTGAGGGTATGAGTCTTTTTGGCAAGATCGGCAGGGTGTGTCAATCCTTCTTTCAGGACTTCAGTTCGATTCCCGAAACTTTGCAAATAGTTTTATATACTTTATTTTTTAAATTTATTTTAGCTTTCTCCATTATTCCTAGAGTTACTATGAATTATTCCAAATCATATGTCTCAAAAATAAAATTTAAACTAAAAATATTTCTATATTTAATCGAAATTTTACGATTCAAGTTCACGCACATGCGTAGATATCATTAATATTCTTAGCATTGTGCTTTTTGATCCAGATTGACACAGTATTTAAGACTTTTAGTGGATAGCCGTGATGGGTATCTTTGGCCGTTCCGGCGCTGTTAGGGTACGAGTCTTGGTGGCAAGATCGGCAGGGTGTGTCAATCCTTTTTGCAGGACTTCAGTTCGATTCCCGAAACTTTGCAAATAGTTCTATATACTTTCAATTTTAAAATTTTTGAGCTATTTTTCTCCAATATTCCTACAGTTACTATGAATTATTCCAAATCATATGTTTAAAAAATAAAATTTAATTTCAAAATGTTTCTATATTTAATCGAAATTTTACGATTCAAGTTCACGCACATGCGCAGATATCATTAATATTCTTAGCATTGTGCTTTTTGATCCAGATTGACACTGTATTTAAGAATTTTAGTTTATAGCCGTGATGGGTATCTTAGGCCGTTCCGGCGCTGTTAGGGTACGAGTCTTGGTGGCAAGATCGGCAGGGTGTGTCAATCCTTTTTGCAGGACTTCAGTTCGATTCCCGAAACTTTGCAAATAGTTCTATATACTTTATTTTTTAAAATTTTTTAGCTATTTTTCTAGAATATTCCTACAGTTGCTATGATATATTCCAAATCATATGTTTAAAAAATAAAATTTAATTTCAAAATGTTTCTATATTTAATCGAAATTTTACGATTCAAGTTCACGCACATGCGCAGATATCATTAATATTCTTAGCATTGTGCTTTTTGACGAGATTGACAACGAATTTAAAAATTTCAGTGGATAGCCGTGATGAGAATCTTAGGCCGTTCCGGCGCTGTGAGGGTATGAGTCTTGGTGGCAAGATCGGCAGGGTGTGTCAATCCTTTTTGCAGGACTTCAGTTCGATTCCCGAAACTTTGCAAATAGTTTTATATACTTTATTTTTTAAATTTATTTTAGCTTTCTTCATTATTCCTAGAGTTACTATGAATTATTCCAAATCCTTTGTCTCAAAAATAAAATTTAAACTCAAAATATTTCTATATTTAATCGAAATTTTACGATTCAAGTTCACGCACATGCGCAGATATCATTAATATTCTTAGCATTGTGCTTTTTGATCCAGATTGACACTGTATTTAAGACTTTTAGTGGATAGCCGTGATGGGTATCTTAGGCCGTTCCGGCGCTGTTAGGGTACGAGTCTTGGTGGCAAGATCGGCAGGGTGTGTCAATCCTTTTTGCAGGACTTCAGTTGGATTCCCGAAACTTTGCAAATAGTTTTATATACTTTATTTTTTAAATTTATTTTAGCTTTCTCCATTATTCCTAGAGTTACTATGAATTATTCCAAATAATATGTCTCAAAAATAAAATTTAAACTCAAAATATTTCTATATTTAATCGAAATTTTACGATTCAAGTTCACGCACATGCGCAGATATCATTAATATTCTTAGCATTGTGCTTTTTGATCCAGATTGACACTGTATTTAAGACTTTTAGTGGATAGCCGTGATGGGTATCTTAGGCCGTTCCGGCGCTGTTAGGGTACGAGTCTTGGTGGCAAGATCGGCAGGGTGTGTCAATCCTTTTTGCAGGACTTCAGTTGGATTCCCGAAACTTTGCAAATAGTTCTATATACTTTATTTTTTAAAATTTTTTAGCTATTTTTCTCCAATATTCCTACAGTTACTATGAATTATTCCAAATCATATGTCTCAAAAATAAAATTTAAACTAAAAATATTTCTATATTAATCGAAATTTTACGATTCAAGTTCACGCACATGCGCAGATATCATTAATATTCTTAGCATTGTGCTTTTTGATCCAGATTGACACTGTATTTAAGACTTTTAGTGGATAGCCGTGATGAGAATCTTAGGCCGTTCCGGCGCTGTGAGGGTATGAGTCTTGGTGGCAATATCGGCAGGGTGTGTCAATCCTTTTTGCAGGACTTCAGTTCGATTCCCGAAACTTTGCAAATAGTTTTATATACTTTATTTTTTAAATTTATTTTAGCTTTCTCCATTATTCCTAGAGTTACTATGAATTATTCCAAATCATATGTCTCAAAAATAAAATTTAAACTAAAAATATTTCTATATTAATCGAAATTTTACGATTCAAGTTCACGCACATGCGCAGATATCATTAATATTCTTAGCATTGTGCTTTTTGACGAGATTCACAACGAATTTAAAACTTTCAGTGGATAGCCGTGATGAGAATCTTAGGCCGTTCCGGCGCTGTGAGGGTGCGAGTCTTGGTGGCAAGATAGGCAGGGTGTGTCAATCCGTTTTGCAGGACTTCAGTTCGATTCCCAAAACTTTGCAAATAGTTTTATATACTTTATTTTTTAAATTTATTTTAGCTTTCTCCATTATTCCTAGAGTTACTATGAATTATTCCAAATCATATGTCTCAAAAATAAAATTTAAACTCAAAATATTTCTATATTTAATCGAAATTTTACGATTCAAGTTCACGCACATGCGCAGATATCATTAATATTCTTAGCATTGTGCTTTTTGATCCAGATTGACACTGTATTTAAGACTTTTAGTGGATAGCCGTGATGGGTATCTTAGGCCGTTCCGGCGCTGTGAGGGTACGAGTCTTGGTGGCAAGATCGGCAGTGTGTGTCAATCCTTTTTGCAGGACTTCAGTTCGATTCCCGAAACTTTGCAAATAGTTCTATATACTTTATTTTTTAAAATTTTTTAGCTATTTTTCTCCAATATTCCTACAGTTACTATGAATTATTCCAAATCATATGTTTAAAAAATAAAATTTAATTTCAAAATGTTTCTATATTTAATCGAAATTTTACGATTCAAGTTCACGCACATGCGCAGATATCATTAATATTCTTAGCATTGTGCTTTTTGACGAGATTGACAACGAATTTAAAAATTTCAGTGGATAGCCGTGATGAGAATCTTAGGCCGTTCCGGCGCTGTGAGGGTATGAGTCTTGGTGGCAAGATCGGCAGGGTGTGTCAATCCTTTTTGCAGGACTTCAGTTCGATTCCCGAAACTTTGCAAATAGTTTTATATACTTTATTTTTTAAATTTATTTTAGCTTTCTTCATTATTCCTAGAGTTACTATGAATTATTCCAAATCCTTTGTCTCAAAAATAAAATTTAAACTCAAAATATTTCTATATTTAATCGAAATTTTACGATTCAAGTTCACGCACATGCGCAGATATCATTAATATTCTTAGCATTGTGCTTTTTGATCCAGATTGACACTGTATTTAAGACTTTTAGTGGATAGCCGTGATGGGTATCTTAGGCCGTTCCGGCGCTGTTAGGGTACGAGTCTTGGTGGCAAGATCGGCAGGGTGTGTCAATCCTTTTTGCAGGACTTCAGTTCGATTCCCGAAACTTTGCAAATAGTTCTATATACTTTATTTTTTAAAATTTTTTAGCTATTTTTCTAGAATATTCCTACAGTTGCTATGATATATTCCAAATCATATGTTTAAAAAATAAAATTTAATTTCAAAATGTTTCTATATTTAATCGAAATTTTACGATTCAAGTTCACGCACATGCGCAGATATCATTAATATTCTTAGCATTGTGCTTTTTGACGAGATTGACAACGAATTTAAAAATTTCAGTGGATAGCCGTGATGAGAATCTTAGGCCGTTCCGGCGCTGTGAGGGTATGAGTCTTGGTGGCAAGATCGGCAGGGTGTGTCAATCCTTTTTGCAGGACTTCAGTTCGATTCCCGAAACTTTGCAAATAGTTTTATATACTTTATTTTTTAAATTTATTTTAGCTTTCTTCATTATTCCTAGAGTTACTATGAATTATTCCAAATCCTTTGTCTCAAAAATAAAATTTAAACTCAAAATATTTCTAAATTTAATCGAAATTTTACGATTCAAGTTCACGCACATGCGCAGATATCATTAATATTCTTAGCATTGTGCTTTTTGATCCAGATTGACACTGTATTTAAGACTTTTAGTGGATAGCCGTGATGGGTATCTTAGGCCGTTCCGGCGCTGTTAGGGTACGAGTCTTGGTGGCAAGATCGGCAGGGTGTGTCAATCCTTTTTGCAGGACTTCAGTTGGATTCCCGAAACTTTGCAAATAGTTTTATATACTTTATTTTTTAAATTTATTTTAGCTTTCTCCATTATTCCTAGAGTTACTATGAATTATTCCAAATAATATGTCTCAAAAATAAAATTTAAACTCAAAATATTTCTATATTTAATCGAAATTTTACGATTCAAGTTCACGCACATGCGCAGATATCATTAATATTCTTAGCATTGTGCTTTTTGATCCAGATTGACACTGTATTTAAGACTTTTAGTGGATAGCCGTGATGGGTATCTTAGGCCGTTCCGGCGCTGTGAGGGTACGAGTCTTGGTGGCAAGATCGGCAGTGTGTGTCAATCCTTTTTGCAGGACTTCAGTTCGATTCCCGAAACTTTGCAAATAGTTCTATATACTTTATTTTTTAAAATTTTTTAGCTATTTTTCTCCAATATTCCTACAGTTACTATGAACTATTCCAAATCATATGTTTAAAAAATAAAATTTAATTTCAAAATGTTTCTATATTTAATCGAAATTTTACGATTCAAGTTCACGAACATGCGCAGATATCATTAATATTCTTAGCATTGTGCTTTTTGACGAGATTGACAACGAATTTAAAACTTTCAGTGGATAGCCGTGATGAGAATCTTAGGCCGTTCCGGCACTGTGAGGCTATGAGTCTTGGTGGCAAGATCGGCAGGGTGTGTCAATAATTTTTGCAGGACTTCAGTTCGATTCCCGAAACTTTGCAAATAGTTTTATATACTTTATTTTTTAAATTTATTTTAGCTTTCTCCATTATTCCTAGAGTTACTATGAATTATTCCAAATCATATGTCTCAAAAATAAAATTTAAACTCAAAATATTTCTATATTTAATCGAAATTTTACGATTCAAGTTCACGTACATGCGCAGATATCATTAATATTCTTAGCATTGTGCTTTTTGACGAGATTGACAACGAATTTAAAACTTTCAGTGGATAGCCCTGATGAGAATCTTAGGCCGTTCCGGCGCTGTGAGGGTACGAGTCTTGGTGGCAAGATCGGCAGGGTGTGTCAATCCGTTTTGCAGGACTTCAGTTCGATTCCCGAAACTTTGCAAATAGTTTTATATACTTTATTTTTTAAATTTATTTTAGCTTTCTCCATTATTCCTAGAGTTACTATGAATTATTCCAAATCATATGTCTCAAAAATAAAATTTAAACTCAAAATATTTCTATATTTAATCGAAATTTTACGATTCAAGTTCACGCACATGCGCAGATATCATTAATATTCTTAGCATTGTGCTTTTTGATCCAGATTGACACTGTATTTAAGAATTTTAGTGGATAGCCGTGATGGGAATCTTAGGCCGTTCCGGCGCTGTGAGGGTACGAGTCTTGGTGGCAAGATCGGCAGGGTGTGTCAATCCTTTTTGCAGGACTTCAGTTCGATTCCCGAAACTTTGCAAATAGTTCAATATAATTTTTTTAATTTTTTGAGCTATTTTTCTCCAATATTCCTACAGTTACTATGAATTATTCCAAATCATATGTTTAAAAAATAAAATTTAATTTCAAAATGTTTCTATATTTAATCGAAATTTTACGATTCAAGTTCACGCACATGCTCAGATATCATTAATATTCTTAGCATTGTGCTTTTTGATCCAGATTGACACTGTATTTAAGACTTTTAGTGGATAGCCGTGATGGGTATCTTAGGCCGTTCCGGCGCTGTTAGGGTACGAGTCTTGGTGGCAAGATCGGCAGTGTGTGTCAATCCTTTTTGCAGGACTTCAGTTCGATTCCCGAAACTTTGCAAATAGTTCTATATACTTTATTTTTTAAAATTTTTGAGCTATTTTTCTCCAATATTCCTACAGTTACTATGAATTATTCCAAATCAGATGTTTAAAAAATAAAATTTAATTTCAAAATGTTTCTATATTTAATCGAAATTTTACGATTCAAGTTCACGCACATGCGCAGATATCATTAATATTTTTAGCATTGTGCTTTTTGACGAGATTGACAACGAATTTAAAACTCTCAGTTTATAGCCGTGATGAGAATCTTAGGCCGTTCCGGCGCTGTGAGGGTACGAGTCTTGGTGGCAAGATCGGCAGGGTGTGTCAATCATTTTTGCAGGACTTCAGTTCGATTCTCGAAACTTTGCAAATAGTTTTATATACTTTATTTTTTAAATTTATTTTAGCTTTCTCCATTATTCCTAGAGTTACTATGAATTATTCCAAATCATATGTCTCAAAAATAAAATTTAAACTCAAAATATTTCTATATTTAATCGAAATTTTACGATTCAAGTTCACGCACATGCGCAGATATCATTAATATTCTTAGCATTGTGCTTTTTTATCCAGATTGACACTGTATTTAAGACTTTTAGTGGATAGCCGTGATGAGAATCTTAGGCCGTTCCGGCGCTGTGAGGGTACGAGTCTTCGTGGCAAGATCGGCAGGGTGTGTCAATCCGTTTTGCAGGACTTCAGTTCGATTCCCGAAACTTTGCAAATAGTTTTATATACTTTATTTTTTAAATTTTTTTTAGCTTTCTCCATTATTCCTAGAGTTACTATGAATTATTCCAAATCATATGTCTCAAAATTAAAATTTAAACTCAAAATATTTCTATATTTAATCGAAATTTTACGATTCAAGTTCACGCACATGCGCAGATATCATTAATATTCTTAGCATTGTGCTTTTTGACGAGATTGACAACGAATTTAAAACTTTCAGTGGATAGCCGTGATGAGAATCTTAGGCCGTTCCGGCGCTGTGAGGGTACGAGTCTTGGTGGCAAGATCGGCAGGGTGTGTCAATCCGTTTTGCAGGACTTCAGTTCGATTCCCGAAACTTTGCAAATAGTTTTATATACTTTATTTTTTAAATTTATTTTAGCTTTCTCCATTATTCCTAGAGTTACTATGAATTATTCCAAATCATATGTCTCAAAAATAAAATTTAAACTCAAAATATTTCTATATTTAATCGAAATTTTACGATTCAAGTTCACGCACATGCGCAGATATCATTAATATTCTTAGCATTGTGCTTTTTGATCCAGATTGACACTGTATTTAAGAATTTTAGTGGATAGCCGTGATGGGAATCTTAGGCCGTTCCGGCGCTGTGAGGGTACGAGTCTTGGTGGCAAGATCGGCAGGGTGTGTCAATCCTTTTTGCAGGACTTCAGTTCGATTCCCGAAACTTTGCAAATAGTTCAATATAATTTTTTTAATTTTTTGAGCTATTTTTCTCCAATATTCCTACAGTTACTATGAATTATTCCAAATCATATGTTTAAAAAATAAAATTTAATTTCAAAATGTTTCTATATTTAATCGAAATTTTACGATTCAAGTTCACGCACATGCTCAGATATCATTAATATTCTTAGCATTGTGCTTTTTGATCCAGATTGACACTGTATTTAAGACTTTTAGTGGATAGCCGTGATGGGTATCTTAGGCCGTTCCGGCGCTGTTAGGGTACGAGTCTTGGTGGCAAGATCGGCAGTGTGTGTCAATCCTTTTTGCAGGACTTCAGTTCGATTCCCGAAACTTTGCAAATAGTTCTATATATTTTATTTTTTAAAATTTTTGAGCTATTTTTCTCCAATATTCCTACAGTTACTATGAATTATTCCAAATCATATGTTTAAAAAATAAAATTTAATTTCAAAATGTTTCTATATTTAATCGAAATTTTACGATTCAAGTTCACGCACATGCGCAGATATCATTAATATTTTTAGCATTGTGCTTTTTGACGAGATTGACAACGAATTTAAAACTCTCAGTTTATAGCCGATGAGAATCTTAGGCCGTTCCGGCGCTGTGAGGGTACGAGTCTTGGTGGCAAGATCGGCAGGGTGTGTCAATCATTTTTGCAGGACTTCAGTTCGATTCTCGAAACTTTGCAAATAGTTTTATATACTTTATTTTTTAAATTTATGTTAGCTTTCTCCATTATTCCTAGAGTTACTATGAATTATTCCAAATCATATGTCTCAAAAATAAAATTTAAACTCAAAATATTTCTATATTTAATCGAAATTTTACGATTCAAGTTCACGCACATGCGCAGATATCATTAATATTCTTAGCATTGTGCTTTTTTATCCAGATTGACACTGTATTTATTACTTTTAGTGGATAGCCGTGATGAGAATCTTAGGCCGTTCCGGCGCTGTGAGGGTACGAGTCTTCGTGGCAAGATCGGCAGGGTGTGTCAATCCGTTTTGCAGGACTTCAGTTCGATTCCCGAAACTTTGCAAATAGTTTTATATACTTTATTTTTTAAATTTTTTTTAGCTTTCTCCATTATTCCTAGAGTTACTATGAATTATTCCAAATCATATGTCTCAAAAATAAAATTTAAACTCAAAATATTTCTATATTTAATCGAAATTTTACGATTCAAGTTCACGCACATGCGCAGATATCATTAATATTCTTAGCATTGTGCTTTTTGATCCAGATTGACACTGTTTTTAAGAATTTTAGTGGATAGCCGTGATGGGAATCTTAGGCCGTTCCGGCGCTGTCAGGGTACGAGTCTTGGTGGCAAGATCGGCAGGGTGGGTCAATCCTTTTTGCAGGACTTTAGTTCGATTCCCGAAACTTTGCAAATAGTTTTATATAATTTATTTTTAAAATTTATTTTAGCTTTCTCCGTTATTCCTAGAGTTACTATGAATTATTCCAAATCATATGTCTCAAAAATAAAATTTAAACTCAAAATATTTCTATATTTAATCGAAATTTTACGATTCAAGTTCACGCACATGCGCAGATATCATTAATATTCTTAGCATTGTGCTTTTTGATCCAGATTGACACTGTATTTAAGAATTTTAGTGGATAGCCGTGATGGGAATCTTAGGCCGTTCCGGCGCTGTGAGGGTACGAGTCTTGGTGGCAAGATCGGCAGGGTGTGTCAATCCTTTTTGCAGGACTTAAGTTCGATTCCCGAAACTTTGCAAATAGTTCTATATACTTTCATTTTTAAAATTTTTGAACTATTTTTCTCCAATATTCCTACAGTTACTATGAATTATTCCAAATCATATGTTTAAAAAATAAAATTTAATTTCAAAATGTTTCTATATTTAATCGAAATTTTACGATTCAAGTTCACGCACATGCGCAGATATCATTAATATTCTTAGCATTGTGCTTTTTGATCCAGATTGACTGTATTTAAGACTTTTAGTGGATAGCCGTGAATGGAATCTTAGGCCGTTCCGGCGCTGTAAGGGTACGAGTCTTGGTGGCAAGATCGGCAGGGTGTGTCAATCCTTTTTGCAAGACTTCAGTTCGATTCCCGAAACTTTGCAAATAGTTTTATATACTTTATTTTTTAAATTTATTTTAGCTTTCTCCATTATTCCTAGAGTTACTATGAATTATTCCAAATCATATGTCTCAAAAATAAAATTTAAACTCAAAATATTTCTATGTTTAATCGAAATTTTACGATTCAAGTTCACGCACATGCGCAGATATCATTAATATTCTTAGCATTGTGCTTTTTGATCCAGATTGACACTGTATTTAAGAATTTTAGTGGATAGCCGTGATGGGAATCTTAGGCCGTTCCGGCGCTGTGAGGGTACGAGTCTTGGTGGCAAGATCGGCAGGGTGTGTCAATCATTTTTGCAGGACTTCAGTTCGATTCCCGAAACTTTGCAAATAGTTTTATATACTTTATTTTTTAAATTTATTTTAGCTTTCTCCATTATTCCTAGAGTTACTATGAATTATTCCAAATCATATGTCTCAAAAATTAAATTTAAACTCAAAATATTTCTATATTTAATCGAAATTTTACGATTCAAGTTCACGCACATGCGCAGATATCATTAATATTCTTAGCATTGTGCTTTTTGATCCAGATTGACACTGTATTTAAGACTTTTAGTGGATAGCCGTGATGAGAATCTTAGGCCGTTCCGGCGCTGTGAGGGTATGAGTCTTGGTGGCAAGATCGGCAGGGTGTGTCAATCATTTTTGCAGGACTTCAGTTCGATTCCCGAAACTTTGCAAATAGTTTTATATACTTTATTTTTTAAATTTACTTTAGCTTTCTCCATTATTCCTAGAGTTACTATGAATTATTCCAAATCATATGTCTCAAAAATTAAATTTAAACTCAAAATATTTCTATATTTAATCGAAATTTTACGATTCAAGTTCACGCACATGCGCAGATATCATTAATATTCTTAGCATTGTGCTTTTTGATCCAGATTGACACTGTATTTAAGACTTTTAGTGGATAGCCGTGATGAGAATCTTAGGCCGTTCCGGCGCTGTGAGGGTATGAGTCTTGGTGGCAAGAACGGCAGGGTGTGTCAATCCTTTTTGCAGGACTTCAGTTCGATTCCCGAAACTTTGCAAATAGTTCTATATACTTTCATTTTTAAAATTTTTTAGCTATTTTTCTCCAATATTCCTACAGTAACTATGAATTATTCCAAATCATATGTTTAAAAAATAAAATTTAATTTCAAAATGTTTCTATATTTAATCGAAATTTTACGATTCAAGTTCACGCACATGCGCAGATATCATTAATATTTTTAGCATTGTGCTTTTTGACGAGATTGACAACGAATTTAAAACTCTCAGTTTATAGCCGTGATGAGAATCTTAGGCCGTTCCGGCGCTGTGAGGGTACGAGTCTTGGTGGCAAGATCGGCAGGGTGTGTCAATCCTTTTTGCAAGACTTAAGTTCGATTCTCGAAACTTTGCAAATAGTTTTATATACTTTATTTTTTAAATTTATTTTAGCTTTCTCCATTATTCCTAGAGTTACTATGAATTATTCCAAATCATATGTCTCAAAAATAAAATTTAAACTAAAAATATTTCTATATTTAATCGAAATTTTACGATTCAAGTTCACGCACATGCGCAGATATCATTAATATTCTTAGCATTGTGTTTTTAGATCCAGATTGACACTGTATTTAAGACTTTTAGTGGATAGCCGTGATGAGTATCTTAGGCCGTTCCGGCGCTGTGAGGGTACGAGTCTTGGTGGCAAGATCGGCAGGGTGTTTTAATCCTTTTTGCAAGACTTCAGTTCGATTCCCGAAACTTTGCAAATAGTTTTATATACTTTATTTTTTAAATTTATTTTAGCTTTCTCCATTATTCCTAGAGTTACTATAAATTATTCCAAATCATATGTCTCAAAAATAAAATTTAAACTCAAAATATTTCTATATTTAATCGAAATTTTACGATTCAAGTTCACGCACATGCGCAGATATCATTAATATTCTTAGCATTGTGCTGTTTGATCCAGATTGACACTGTATTTAAGAATTTTAGTGGATAGCCGTGATGGGAATCTTAGGCCGTTCCGGCGCTGTGAGGGTACGAGTCTTGGTGGCAAGATCGGCAGGGTGTGTCAATCCTTTTTGCAGGACTTAAGTTCGATTCCCGAAACTTTGCAAATAGTTCTATATACTTTCATTTTTAAAATTTTTGAACTATTTTTCTCCAATATTCCTACAGTTACTATGAATTATTCCAAATCATATGTTTAAAAAATAAAATTTAATTTCAAAATGTTTCTATATTTAATCGAAATTTTACGATTCAAGTTCACGCACATGCGCAGATATCATTAATATTCTTAGCATTGTGCTTTTTGATCCAGATTGACACTGTATTTAAGACTTTTAGTGGATAGCCGTGAATGGAATCTTAGGCCGTTCCGGCGCTGTAAGGGTACGAGTCTTGGTGGCAAGATCGGCAGGGTGTGTCAATCCTTTTTGCAAGACTTCAGTTCGATTCCCGAAACTTTGCAAATAGTTTTATATACTTTATTTTTTAAATTTATTTTAGCTTTCTCCATTATTCCTAGAGTTACTATGAATTATTCCAAATCATATGTCTCAAAAATAAAATTTAAACTCAAAATATTTCTATGTTTAATCGAAATTTTACGATTCAAGTTCACGCACATGCGCAGATATCATTAATATTCTTAGCATTGTGCTTTTTGATCCAGATTGACACTGTATTTAAGAATTTTAGTGGATAGCCGTGATGGGAATCTTAGGCCGTTCCGGCGCTGTGAGGGTACGAGTCTTGGTGGCAAGATCGGCAGGGTGTGTCAATCATTTTTGCAGGACTTCAGTTCGATTCCCGAAACTTTGCAAATAGTTTTATATACTTTATTTTTTAAATTTATTTTAGCTTTCTCCATTATTCCTAGAGTTACTATGAATTATTCCAAATCATATGTCTCAAAAATTAAATTTAAACTCAAAATATTTCTATATTTAATCGAAATTTTACGATTCAAGTTCACGCACATGCGCAGATATCATTAATATTCTTAGCATTGTGCTTTTTGATCCAGATTGACACTGTATTTAAGACTTTTAGTGGATAGCCGTGATGAGAATCTTAGGCCGTTCCGGCGCTGTGAGGGTATGAGTCTTGGTGGCAAGATCGGCAGGGTGTGTCAATCATTTTTGCAGGACTTCAGTTCGATTCCCGAAACTTTGCAAATAGTTTTATATACTTTATTTTTTAAATTTACTTTAGCTTTCTCCATTATTCCTAGAGTTACTATGAATTATTCC
The DNA here is from genome assembly GCF_947563725.1 of Argiope bruennichi. Taxonomy (NCBI): domain Eukaryota; kingdom Metazoa; phylum Arthropoda; class Arachnida; order Araneae; family Araneidae; genus Argiope; species Argiope bruennichi. Next base: position 21,525,684 of record NC_079152.1, on the reverse strand, counting down.
AAATCATATGTCTCAAAAATTAAATTTAAACTCAAAATATTTCTATATTTAATCGAAATTTTACGATTCAAGTTCACGCACATGCGCAGATATCATTAATATTCTTAGCATTGTGCTTTTTGATCCAGATTGACACTGTATTTAAGACTTTTAGTGGATAGCCGTGATGAGAATCTTAGGCCGTTCCGGCGCTGTGAGGGTATGAGTCTTGGTGGCAAGATCGGCAGGGTGTGTCAATCCTTTTTGCAGGACTTCAGTTCGATTCCCGAAACTTTGCAAATAGTTCTATATACTTTCATTTTTAAAATTTTTTAGCTATTTTTCTCCAATATTCCTACAGTAACTATGAATTATTCCAAATCATATGTTTAAAAAATAAAATTTAATTTCAAAATGTTTCTATATTTAATCGAAATTTTACGATTCAAGTTCACGCACATGCGCAGATATCATTAATATTTTTAGCATTGTGCTTTTTGACGAGATTGACAACGAATTTAAAACTCTCAGTTTATAGCCGTGATGAGAATCTTAGCCCGTTCCGGCGCTGTGAGGGTACGAGTCTTGGTGGCAAGATCGGCAGGGTGTGTCAATCCTTTTTGCAAGACTTAAGTTCGATTCTCGAAACTTTGCAAATAGTTTTATATACTTTATTTTTTAAATTTATTTTAGCTTTCTCCATTATTCCTAGAGTTACTATGAATTATTCCAAATCATATGTCTCAAAAATAAAATTTAAACTAAAAATATTTCTATATTTAATCGAAATTTTACGATTCAAGTTCACGCACATGCGCAGATATCATTAATATTCTTAGCATTGTGTTTTTAGATCCAGATTGACACTGTATTTAAGACTTTTAGTGGATAGCCGTGATGAGTATCTTAGGCCGTTCCGGCGCTGTGAGGGTACGAGTCTTGGTGGCAAGATCGGCAGGGTGTTTCAATCCTTTTTGCAAGACTTCAGTTCGATTCCCGAAACTTTGCAAATAGTTTTATATACTTTATTTTTTAAATTTATTTTAGCTTTCTCCATTATTCCTAGAGTTACTATAAATTATTCCAAATCATATGTCTCAAAAATAAAATTTAAACTCAAAATATTTCTATATTTAATCGAAATTTTACGATTCAAGTTCACGCACATGCGCAGATATCATTAATATTCTTAGCATTGTGCTGTTTGATCCAGATTGACACTGTATTTAAGAATTTTAGTGGATAGCCGTGATGGGAATCTTAGGCCGTTCCGGCGCTGTGAGGGTACGAGTCTTGGTGGCAAGATCGGCAGGGTGTGTCAATCCTTTTTGCAGGACTTAAGTTCGATTCCCGAAACTTTGCAAATAGTTCTATATACTTTCATTTTTAAAATTTTTGAACTATTTTTCTCCAATATTCCTACAGTTACTATGAATTATTCCAAATCATATGTTTAAAAAATAAAATTTAATTTCAAAATGTTTCTATATTTAATCGAAATTTTACGATTCAAGTTCACGCACATGCGCAGATATCATTAATATTCTTAGCATTGTGCTTTTTGATCCAGATTGACACTGTATTTAAGACTTTTAGTGGATAGCCGTGAATGGAATCTTAGGCCGTTCCGGCGCTGTAAGGGTACGAGTCTTGGTGGCAAGATCGGCAGGGTGTGTCAATCCTTTTTGCAAGACTTCAGTTCGATTCCCGAAACTTTGCAAATAGTTTTATATACTTTATTTTTTAAATTTATTTTAGCTTTCTCCATTATTCCTAGAGTTACTATGAATTATTCCAAATCATATGTCTCAAAAATAAAATTTAAACTCAAAATATTTCTATGTTTAATCGAAATTTTACGATTCAAGTTCACGCACATGCGCAGATATCATTAATATTCTTAGCATTGTGCTTTTTGATCCAGATTGACACTGTATTTAAGACTTTTAGTGGATAGCCGTGATGAGAATCTTAGGCCGTTCCGGCGCTGTGAGGGTATGAGTCTTGGTGGCAAGATCGGCAGGGTGTGTCAATCCTTTTTGCAGGACTTCAGTTCGATTCCCGAAACTTTGCAAATAGTTCTATATACTTTCATTTTTAAAATTTTTTAGCTATTTTTCTCCAATATTCCTACAGTAACTATGAATTATTCCAAATCATATGTTTAAAAAATAAAATTTAATTTCAAAATGTTTCTATATTTAATCGAAATTTTACGATTCAAGTTCACGCACATGCGCAGATATCATTAATATTTTTAGCATTGTGCTTTTTGACGAGATTGACAACGAATTTAAAACTCTCAGTTTATAGCCGTGATGAGAATCTTAGGCCGTTCCGGCGCTGTGAGGGTACGAGTCTTGGTGGCAAGATCGGCAGGGTGTGTCAATCCTTTTTGCAAGACTTAAGTTCGATTCTCGAAACTTTGCAAATAGTTTTATATACTTTATTTTTTAAATTTATTTTAGCTTTCTCCATTATTCCTAGAGTTACTATGAATTATTCCAAATCATATGTCTCAAAAATAAAATTTAAACTAAAAATATTTCTATATTTAATCGAAATTTTACGATTCAAGTTCACGCACATGCGCAGATATCATTAATATTCTTAGCATTGTGTTTTTAGATCCAGATTGACACTGTATTTAAGACTTTTAGTGGATAGCCGTGATGAGTATCTTAGGCCGTTCCGGCGCTGTGAGGGTACGAGTCTTGGTGGCAAGATCGGCAGGGTGTTTCAATCCTTTTTGCAAGACTTCAGTTCGATTCCCGAAACTTTGCAAATAGTTTTATATACTTTATTTTTTAAATTTATTTTAGCTTTCTCCATTATTCCTAGAGTTACTATAAATTATTCCAAATCATATGTCTCAAAAATAAAATTTAAACTCAAAATATTTCTATATTTAATCGAAATTTTACGATTCAAGTTCACGCACATGCGCAGATATCATTAATATTCTTAGCATTGTGCTGTTTGATCCAGATTGACACTGTATTTAAGAATTTTAGTGGATAGCCGTGATGGGAATCTTAGGCCGTTCCGGCGCTGTGAGGGTACGAGTCTTGGTGGCAAGATCGGCAGGGTGTGTCAATCCTTTTTGCAGGACTTAAGTTCGATTCCCGAAACTTTGCAAATAGTTCTATATACTTTCATTTTTAAAATTTTTGAACTATTTTTCTCCAATATTCCTACAGTTACTATGAATTATTCCAAATCATATGTTTAAAAAATAAAATTTAATTTCAAAATGTTTCTATATTTAATCGAAATTTTACGATTCAAGTTCACGCACATGCGCAGATATCATTAATATTCTTAGCATTGTGCTTTTTGATCCAGATTGACACTGTATTTAAGACTTTTAGTGGATAGCCGTGAATGGAATCTTAGGCCGTTCCGGCGCTGTAAGGGTACGAGTCTTGGTGGCAAGATCGGCAGGGTGTGTCAATCCTTTTTGCAAGACTTCAGTTCGATTCCCGAAACTTTGCAAATAGTTTTATATACTTTATTTTTTAAATTTATTTTAGCTTTCTCCATTATTCCTAGAGTTACTATGAATTATTCCAAATCATATGTCTCAAAAATAAAATTTAAACTCAAAATATTTCTATGTTTAATCGAAATTTTACGATTCAAGTTCACGCACATGCGCAGATATCATTAATATTCTTAGCATTGTGCTTTTTGATCCAGATTGACACTGTATTTAAGAATTTTAGTGGATAGCCGTGATGGGAATCTTAGGCCGTTCCGGCGCTGTGAGGGTACGAGTCTTGGTGGCAAGATCGGCAGGGTGTGTCAATCATTTTTGCAGGACTTCAGTTCGATTCCCGAAACTTTGCAAATAGTTTTATATACTTTATTTTTTAAATTTATTTTAGCTTTCTCCATTATTCCTAGAGTTACTATGAATTATTCCAAATCATATGTCTCAAAAATTAAATTTAAACTCAAAATATTTCTATATTTAATCGAAATTTTACGATTCAAGTTCACGCACATGCGCAGATATCATTAATATTCTTAGCATTGTGCTTTTTGATACAGATTGACACTGTATTTAAGACTTTTAGTGGATAGCCGTGATGAGAATCTTAGGCCGTTCCGGCGCTGTGAGGGTATGAGTCTTGGTGGCAAGATCGGCAGGGTGTGTCAATCCTTTTTGCAGGACTTTAGTTCGATTCCCGAAACTTTGCAATTAGTTTTATATACTTTATTTTTTAAATTTATTTTAGCTTTCTCCATTATTCCTAGAAGTACTATGAATTATTCCAAATCATATGTCTCAAAAATAAAATTTAAACTAAAAATATTTCTATATTAATCGAAATTTTACGATTCAAGTTCACGCACATGCGCAGATATCATTAATATTCTTAGCATTGTGCTTTTTGATCCAGATTGACACTGTATTTAAGACTTTTAGTGGATAGCCGTGATGGGTATCTTAGGCCGTTCCGGCGCAGTTAGGGTACGAGTCTTGGTGGCAAGATCGGCAGTGTGTGTCAATCCTTTTTGCAGGACTTCAGTTCGATTCCGGAAACTTTGCAAATAGTTTTATATACTTTATTTTTTAAAATTTTTTAGCTATTTTTCTCCAATATTCCTACAGTTACTATGAATTATTCCAAATCATATGTTTAAAAAATAAAATTTAATTTCAAAATGTTTCTATATTTAATCTAAATTTTACGATTCAAGTTCACGCACATGCGCAGATATCATTAATATTCTTAGCATTGTGCTTTTTGACGAGATTGACAACGAATTTAAAACTTTCAGTGGATAGCCGTGATGAGAATCTTAGGCCGTTCCGGCGCTGTGAGGGTATGAGTCTTGGTGGCAAGATCGGCAGGGTGTGTCAATAATTTTTGCAGGACTTCAGTTCGATTCCCGAAACTTTGCAAATAGTTTTATATACTTTATTTTTTAAATTTATTTTAGCTTTCTAAATTATTCCTAGAGTTACTATGAATTATTCCAAATCATATGTCTCAAAAATAAAATTTAATTTCAAAATGTTTCTATATTTAATCGAAATTTTACGATTCAAGTTCACGCACATGCGCAGATATCATTAATATTCTTAGCATTGTGCTTTTTGATCCAGATTGACACTGTATTTAAGACTTTTAGTGGATAGCCGTGATGGGTATCTTAGGCCGTTCCGGCGCTGTTAGGGTACGTGTCTTGGTGGCAAGATCGGCAGGGTGTGTCAATCCTTTTTGCAGGACTTCAGTTCGATTCTTGAAACTTTGCAAATAGTTCTATATACTTTATTTTTTAAAATTTTTGAGCTATTTTTCTCCAATATTCCTACAGTTATTATGAATTATTCCAAATCATATGTTTAAAAAATAAAATTTAATTTCAAAATGTTTCTATATTTAATCGAAATTTTACGATTCAAGTTCACGCACATGCGCAGATATCATTAATATTTTTAGCATTGTGCTTTTTGACGAGATTGACAACGAATTTAAAACTCTCAGTTTATAGCCGTGATGAGAATCTTAGGCCGTTCCGGCGCTGTAAGGGTACGAGTCTTGGTGGCAAGATCGGCAGGGTGTGTCAATCATTTTTGCAGGAATTCAGTTCGATTCCCGAAACTTTGCAAATAGTTCTATATACTTTCATTTTTAAAATTTTTTAGCTATTTTTCTCCAATATTCCTACAGTTACTATGAATTATTTCAAATCATATGTTTAAAAAATAAAATTTAATTTCAAAATGTTTCTATATTTAATCGAAATTTTACGATTCAAGTTCACGCACATGCGCAGATATCATTAATATTTTTAGCATTGTGCTTTTTGACGAGATTGACAACGAATTTAAAACTCTCAGTTTATAGCCGTGATGAGAATCTTAGGCCGTTCCGGCGCTGTGAGGGTACGAGTCTTGGTGGCAAGATCGGCAGGGTGTGTCAATCCTTTTTGCAGGACTTCAGTTCGATTCTCGAAACTTTGCAAATAGTTTTATATACTTTATTTTTTAAATTTATTTTAGCTTTCTCCATTATTCCTAGAGTTACTATGAATTATTCCAAATCATATGTCTCAAAAATAAAATTTAAACTAAAAATATTTCTATATTTAATCGAAATTTTACGATTCAAGTTCACGCACATGCGCAGATATCATTAATATTCTTAGCATTGTGCTTTTTGATCCAGATTGACACTGTTTTTAAGAATTTTAGTGGATAGCCGTGATGGGAATCTAAGGCCGTTCCGGCGCTGTGAGGATACGAGTCTTGGTGGCAAGATCGGCAGGGTGTGTCAATCCTTTTTGCAGGACTTCAGTTCGATTCCCGAAACATTGCAAATAGTTTTATATACTTTATTTTTTAAATTTATTTTAGCTTTCTCCATTGTTCCTAGAGTTACTATGAATTATTCCAAATCATATGTCTCAAAAATAAAATTTAATTTCAAAATGTTTCTATATTTAATCGAAATTTTACGATTCAAGTTCACGCACATGCGCAGATATCATTAATATTCTTAGCATTGTGCTTTTTGATCCAGATTGAGACTGTATTTAAGACTTTTAGTGGATAGCCGTGATGGGTATCTTAGGCCGTTCCGGCGCTGTTAGGGTACGTGTCTTGGTGGCAAGCTCGGCAGGGTGTGTCAATCCTTTTTGCAGGACTTCAGTTCGATTCTTGAAACTTTGCAAATAGTTCTATATACTTTATTTTTTAAAATTTTTGAGCTATTTTTCTCCAATATTCCTACAGTTATTATGAATTATTCCAAATCATATGTTTAAAAAATAAAATTTAATTTCAAAATGTTTCTATATTTAATCGAAATTTTACGATTCAAGTTCACGCACATGCGCAGATATTATTAATATTTTTAGCATTGTGCTTTTTGACGAGATTGACAACGAATTTAAAACTCTCAGTTTATAGCCGTGATGAGAATCTTAGGCCGTTCCGGCGCTGTAAGGGTACGAGTCTTGGTGGCAAGATCGGCAGGGTGTGTCAATCATTTTTGCAGGACTTCAGTTCGATTCCCGAAACTTTGCAAATAGTTCTATATACTTTCATTTTTAAAATTTTTTAGCTATTTTTCTCCAATATTCCTACAGTTACTATGAATTATTTCAAATCATATGTTTAAAAAATAAAATTTAATTTCAAAATGTTTCTATATTTAATCGAAATTTTACGATTCAAGTTCACGCACATGCGCAGATATCATTAATATTTTTAGCATTGTGCTTTTTGACGAGATTGACAACGAATTTAAAACTCTCAGTTTATAGCCGTGATGAGAATCTTAGGCCGTTCCGGCGCTGTGAGGGTACGAGTCTTGGTGGCAAGATCGGCAGGGTGTGTCAATCCTTTTTGCAGGACTTCAGTTCGATTCTCGAAACTTTGCAAATAGTTTTATATACTTTATTTTTTAAATTTATTTTAGCTTTCTCCATTATTCCTAGAGTTACTATGAATTATTCCAAATCATATGTCTCAAAAATAAAATTTAAACTAAAAATATTTCTATATTTAATCGAAATTTTACGATTCAAGTTCACGCACATGCGCAGACATCATTAATATTCTTAGCATTGTGCTTTTTGATCCAGATTGACACTGTATTTAAGACTTTTAGTGGATAGCCGTGATGAGAATCTTAGGCCGTTCCGGCGCTGTGAGGGTACGAGTCTTGGTGGCAAGATCGGCAGGGTGTGTCAATTCTTTTTGCAAGACTTCAGTTCGATTCCCGAAACTTTGCAAATAGTTTTATATACTTTATTTTTTAAATTTATTTTAGCTTTCTCCATTATTCCTAGAGTTACTATGAATTATTCCAAATCATATGTCTCAAAAATAAAATTTAAACTCAAAATATTTCTATATTTAATCGAAATTTTACGATTCAAGTTCACGCACATGCGCAGATATCATTAATATTCTTAGCATTGTGCTTTTTGATCCAGATTGACACTGTTTTTAAGAATTTTAGTGGATAGCCGTGATGGGAATCTTAGGCCGTTCCGGCGCTGTGAGGGTACGAGTCTTGGTGGCAAGATCGGCAGGGTGTGTCAATCCTTTTTGCAGGACTTCAGTTCGATTCCCGAAACATTGCAAATAGTTTTATATACTTTATTTTTTAAATTTATTTTAGCTTTCTCCATTATTCCTAGAGTTACTATGAATTATTCCAAATCATATGTCTCAAAAATAAAATTTAATTTCAAAATGTTTCTATATTTAATCGAAATTTTACGATTCAAGTTCACGCACATGCGCAGATATCATTAATATTCTTAGCATTGTGCTTTTTGATCCAGATTGACACTGTATTTAAGACTTTTAGTGGATAGCCGTGATGGGAATCTTAGGCCGTTCCGGCGCTGTGAGGGTACGAGTCTTGGTGGCAAGATCGGCAGGGTGTGTCAATCCTTTTTGCAGGACTTCAGTTCGATTCCCGAAACATTGCAAATAGTTTTATATACTTTATTTTTTAAATTTATTTTAGCTTTCTCCATTATTCCTAGAGTTACTATGAATTATTCCAAATCATATGTCTCAAAAATAAAATTTAAACTCAAAATATTTCTATATTTAATCGAAATTTTACGATTCAAGTTCACGCACATGCGCAGATATCATTAATATTCTTAGCATTGTGCTTTTTGATCCAGATTGAGACTGTATTTAAGACTTTTAGTGGATAGCCGTGATGGGTATCTTAGGCCGTTCCGGCGCTGTTAGGGTACGTGTCTTGGTGGCAAGATCGGCAGGGTGTGTCAATCCTTTTTGCAGGACTTCAGTTCGATTCTTGAAACTTTGCAAATAGTTCTATATACTTTATTTTTTAAAATTTTTGAGCTATTTTTCTCCAATATTCCTACAGTTATTATGAATTATTCCAAATCATATGTTTAAAAAATAAAATTTAATTTCAAAATGTTTCTATATTTAATCGAAATTTTACGATTCAAGTTCACGCACATGCGCAGATATCATTAATATTTTTAGCATTGTGCTTTTTGACGAGATTGACAACGAATTTAAAACTCTCAGTTTATAGCCGTGATGAGAATCTTAGGCCGTTCCGGCGCTGTAAGGGTACGAGTCTTGGTGGCAAGATCGGCAGGGTGTGTCAATCATTTTTGCAGGACTTCAGTTCGATTCCCGAAACTTTGCAAATAGTTCTATATACTTTCATTTTTAAAATTTTTTAGCTATTTTTCTCCAATATTCCTACAGTTACTATGAATTATTTCAAATCATATGTTTAAAAAATAAAATTTAATTTCAAAATGTTTCTATATTTAATCGAAATTTTACGATTCAAGTTCACGCACATGCGCAGATATCATTAATATTTTTAGCATTGTGCTTTTTGACGAGATTGACAACGAATTTAAAACTCTCAGTTTATAGCCGTGATGAGAATCTTAGGCCGTTCCGGCGCTGTGAGGGTACGAGTCTTGGTGGCAAGATCGGCAGGGTGTGTCAATCCTTTTTGCAGGACTTCAGTTCGATTCTCGAAACTTTGCAAATAGTTTTATATACTTTATTTTTTAAATTTATTTTAGCTTTCTCCATTATTCCTAGAGTTACTATGAATTATTCCAAATCATATGTCTCAAAAATAAAATTTAAACTCAAAATATTTCTATATTTAATCGAAATTTTACGATTCAAGTTCACGCACATGCGCAGATATCATTAATATTCTTAGCATTGTGCTTTTTGATCCAGATTGACACTGTTTTTAAGAATTTTAGTGGATAGCCGTGATGGGAATCTTAGGCCGTTCCGGCGCTGTGAGGGTACGAGTCTTGGTGGCAAGATCGGCAGGGTGTGTCAATCCTTTTTGCAGGACTTCAGTTCGATTCCCGAAACATTGCAAATAGTTTTATATACTTTATTTTTTAAATTTATTTTAGCTTTCTCCATTATTCCTAGAGTTACTATGAATTATTCCAAATCATATGTCTCAAAAATAAAATTTAATTTCAAAATGTTTCTATATTTAATCGAAATTTTACGATTCAAGTTCACGCACATGCGCAGATATCATTAATATTCTTAGCATTGTGCTTTTTGATCCAGATTGACACTGTATTTAAGACTTTTAGTGGATAGCCGTGATGGGAATCTTAGGCCGTTCCGGCGCTGTGAGGGTACGAGTCTTGGTGGCAAGATCGGCAGGGTGTGTCAATCCTTTTTGCAGGACTTCAGTTCGATTCCCGAAACATTGCAAATAGTTTTATATACTTTATTTTTTAAATTTATTTTAGCTTTCTCCATTATTCCTAGAGTTACTATGAATTATTCCAAATCATATGTCTCAAAAATAAAATTTAAACTCAAAATATTTCTATATTTAATCGAAATTTTACGATTCAAGTTCACGCACATGCGCAGATATCATTAATATTCTTAGCATTGTGCTTTTTGATCCAGATTGAGACTGTATTTAAGACTTTTAGTGGATAGCCGTGATGGGTATCTTAGGCCGTTCCGGCGCTGTTAGGGTACGTGTCTTGGTGGCAAGATCGGCAGGGTGTGTCAATCCTTTTTGCAGGACTTCAGTTCGATTCTTGAAACTTTGCAAATAGTTCTATATACTTTATTTTTTAAAATTTTTGAGCTATTTTTCTCCAATATTCCTACAGTTATTATGAATTATTCCAAATCATATGTTTAAAAAATAAAATTTAATTTCAAAATGTTTCTATATTTAATCTAAATTTTACGATTCAAGTTCACGCACATGCGCAGATATCATTAATATTCTTAGCATTGTGCTTTTTGACGAGATTGACAACGAATTTAAAACTTTCAGTGGATAGCCGTGATGAGAATCTTAGGCCGTTCCGGCGCTGTGAGGGTATGAGTCTTGGTGGCAAGATCGGCAGGGTGTGTCAATAATTTTTGCAGGACTTCAGTTCGATTCCCGAAACTTTGCAAATAGTTTTATATACTTTATTTTTTAAATTTATTTTAGCTTTCTAAATTATTCCTAGAGTTACTATGAATTATTCCAAATCATATGTCTCAAAAATAAAATTTAATTTCAAAATGTTACTATATTTAATCGAAATTTTACGATTCAAGTTCACGCACATGCGCAGATATCATTAATATTCTTAGCATTGTGCTTTTTGATCCAGATTGACACTGTATTTAAGACTTTTAGTGGATAGCCGTGATGGGTATCTTAGGCCGTTCCGGCGCTGTTAGGGTACGTGTCTTGGTGGCAAGATCGGCAGGGTGTGTCAATCCTTTTTGCAGGACTTCAGTTCGATTCTTGAAACTTTGCAAATAGTTCTATATACTTTATTTTTTAAAATTTTTGAGCTATTTTTCTCCAATATTCCTACAGTTATTATGAATTATTCCAAATCATATGTTTAAAAAATAAAATTTAATTTCAAAATGTTTCTATATTTAATCGAAATTTTACGATTCAAGTTCACGCACATGCGCAGATATCATTAATATTTTTAGCATTGTGCTTTTTGACGAGATTGACAACGAATTTAAAACTCTCAGTTTATAGCCGTGATGAGAATCTTAGGCCGTTCCGGCGCTGTAAGGGTACGAGTCTTGGTGGCAAGATCGGCAGGGTGTGTCAATCATTTTTGCAGGAATTCAGTTCGATTCCCGAAACTTTGCAAATAGTTCTATATACTTTCATTTTTAAAATTTTTTAGCTATTTTTCTCCAATATTCCTACAGTTACTATGAATTATTTCAAATCATATGTTTAAAAAATAAAATTTAATTTCAAAATGTTTCTATATTTAATCGAAATTTTACGATTCAAGTTCACGCACATGCGCAGATATCATTAATATTTTTAGCATTGTGCTTTTTGACGAGATTGACAACGAATTTAAAACTCTCAGTTTATAGCCGTGATGAGAATCTTAGGCCGTTCCGGCGCTGTGAGGGTACGAGTCTTGGTGGCAAGATCGGCAGGGTGTGTCAATCCTTTTTGCAGGACTTCAGTTCGATTCTCGAAACTTTGCAAATAGTTTTATATACTTTATTTTTTAAATTTATTTTAGCTTTCTCCATTATTCCTAGAGTTACTATGAATTATTCCAAATCATATGTCTCAAAAATAAAATTTAAACTAAAAATATTTCTATATTTAATCGAAATTTTACGATTCAAGTTCACGCACATGCGCAGATATCATTAATATTCTTAGCATTGTGCTTTTTGATCCAGATTGACACTGTTTTTAAGAATTTTAGTGGATAGCCGTGATGGGAATCTAAGGCCGTTCCGGCGCTGTGAGGATACGAGTCTTGGTGGCAAGATCGGCAGGGTGTGTCAATCCTTTTTGCAGGACTTCAGTTCGATTCCCGAAACATTGCAAATAGTTTTATATACTTTATTTTTTAAATTTATTTTAGCTTTCTCCATTGTTCCTAGAGTTACTATGAATTATTCCAAATCATATGTCTCAAAAATAAAATTTAATTTCAAAATGTTTCTATATTTAATCGAAATTTTACGATTCAAGTTCACGCACATGCGCAGATATCATTAATATTCTTAGCATTGTGCTTTTTGATCCAGATTGACACTGTATTTAAGACTTTTAGTGGATAGCCGTGATGGGAATCTTAGGCCGTTCCGGCGCTGTGAGGGTACGAGTCTTGGTGGCAAGATCGGCAGGGTGTGTCAATCCTTTTTGCAGGACTTCAGTTCGATTCCCGAAACATTGCAAATAGTTTTATATACTTTATTTTTTAAATTTATTTTAGCTTTCTCCATTATTCCTAGAGTTACTATGAATTATTCCAAAGCATATGTCTCAAAAATAAAATTTAAACTCAAAATATTTCTATATTTAATCGAAATTTTACGATTCAAGTTCACGCACATGCGCAGATATCATTAATATTCTTAGCATTGTGCTTTTTGATCCAGATTGAGACTGTATTTAAGACTTTTAGTGGATAGCCGTGATGGGTATCTTAGGCCGTTCCGGCGCTGTTAGGGTACGTGTCTTGGTGGCAAGCTCGGCAGGGTGTGTCAATCCTTTTTGCAGGACTTCAGTTCGATTCTTGAAACTTTGCAAATAGTTCTATATACTTTATTTTTTAAAATTTTTGAGCTATTTTTCTCCAATATTCCTACAGTTATTATGAAATATTCCAAATCATATGTTTAAAAAATAAAATTTAATTTCAAAATGTTTCTATATTTAATCGAAATTTTACGATTCAAGTTCACGCACATGCGCAGATATTATTAATATTTTTAGCATTGTGCTTTTTGACGAGATTGACAACGAATTTAAAACTCTCAGTTTATAGCCGTGATGAGAATCTTAGGCCGTTCCGGCGCTGTAAGGGTACGAGTCTTGGTGGCAAGATCGGCAGGGTGTGTCAATCATTTTTGCAGGACTTCAGTTCGATTCCCGAAACTTTGCAAATAGTTCTATATACTTTCATTTTTAAAATTTTTTAGCTATTTTTCTCCAATATTCCTACAGTTACTATGAATTATTTCAAATCATATGTTTAAAAAATAAAATTTAATTTCAAAATGTTTCTATATTTAATCGAAATTTTACGATTCAAGTTCACGCACATGCGCAGATATCATTAATATTTTTAGCATTGTGCTTTTTGACGAGATTGACAACGAATTTAAAACTCTCAGTTTATAGCCGTGATGAGAATCTTAGGCCGTTCCGGCGCTGTGAGGGTACGAGTCTTGGTGGCAAGATCGGCAGGGTGTGTCAATCCTTTTTGCAGGACTTCAGTTCGATTCTCGAAACTTTGCAAATAGTTTTATATACTTTATTTTTTAAATTTATTTTAGCTTTCTCCATTATTCCTAGAGTTACTATGAATTATTCCAAATCATATGTCTCAAAAATAAAATTTAAACTAAAAATATTTCTATATTTAATCGAAATTTTACGATTCAAGTTCACGCACATGCGCAGACATCATTAATATTCTTAGCATTGTGCTTTTTGATCCAGATTGACACTGTATTTAAGACTTTTAGTGGATAGCCGTGATGAGAATCTTAGGCCGTTCCGGCGCTGTGAGGGTACGAGTCTTGGTGGCAAGATCGGCAGGGTGTGTCAATTCTTTTTGCAAGACTTCAGTTCGATTCCCGAAACTTTGCAAATAGTTTTATATACTTTATTTTTTAAATTTATTTTAGCTTTCTCCATTATTCCTAGAGTTACTATGAATTATTCCAAATCATATGTCTCAAAAATAAAATTTAAACTCAAAATATTTCTATATTTAATCGAAATTTTACGATTCAAGTTCACGCACATGCGCAGATATCATTAATATTCTTAGCATTGTGCTTTTTGATCCAGATTGACACTGTTTTTAAGAATTTTAGTGGATAGCCGTGATGGGAATCTTAGGCCGTTCCGGCGCTGTGAGGGTACGAGTCTTGGTGGCAAGATCGGCAGGGTGTGTCAATCCTTTTTGCAGGACTTCAGTTCGATTCCCGAAACATTGCAAATAGTTTTATATACTTTATTTTTTAAATTTATTTTAGCTTTCTCCATTATTCCTAGAGTTACTATGAATTATTCCAAATCATATGTCTCAAAAATAAAATTTAATTTCAAAATGTTTCTATATTTAATCGAAATTTTACGATTCAAGTTCACGCACATGCGCAGATATCATTAATATTCTTAGCATTGTGCTTTTTGATCCAGATTGACACTGTATTTAAGACTTTTAGTGGATAGCCGTGATGGGAATCTTAGGCCGTTCCGGCGCTGTGAGGGTACGAGTCTTGGTGGCAAGATCGGCAGGGTGTGTCAATCCTTTTTGCAGGACTTCAGTTCGATTCCCGAAACATTGCAAATAGTTTTATATACTTTATTTTTTAAATTTATTTTAGCTTTCTCCATTATTCCTAGAGTTACTATGAATTATTCCAAATCATATGTCTCAAAAATAAAATTTAAACTCAAAATATTTCTATATTTAATCGAAATTTTACGATTCAAGTTCACGCACATGCGCAGATATCATTAATATTCTTAGCATTGTGCTTTTTGATCCAGATTGAGACTGTATTTAAGACTTTTAGTGGATAGCCGTGATGGGTATCTTAGGCCGTTCCGGCGCTGTTAGGGTACGTGTCTTGGTGGCAAGATCGGCAGGGTGTGTCAATCCTTTTTGCAGGACTTCAGTTCGATTCTTGAAACTTTGCAAATAGTTCTATATACTTTATTTTTTAAAATTTTTGAGCTATTTTTCTCCAATATTCCTACAGTTATTATGAATTATTCCAAATCATATGTTTAAAAAATAAAATTTAATTTCAAAATGTTTCTATATTTAATCGAAATTTTACGATTCAAGTTCACGCACATGCGCAGATATCATTAATATTTTTAGCATTGTGCTTTTTGACGAGATTGACAACGAATTTAAAACTCTCAGTTTATAGCCGTGATGAGAATCTTAGGCCGTTCCGGCGCTGTAAGGGTACGAGTCTTGGTGGCAAGATCGGCAGGGTGTGTCAATCATTTTTGCAGGACTTCAGTTCGATTCCCGAAACTTTGCAAATAGTTCTATATACTTTCATTTTTAAAATTTTTTAGCTATTTTTCTCCAATATTCCTACAGTTACTATGAATTATTTCAAATCATATGTTTAAAAAATAAAATTTAATTTCAAAATGTTTCTATATTTAATCGAAATTTTACGATTCAAGTTCACGCACATGCGCAGATATCATTAATATTTTTAGCATTGTGCTTTTTGACGAGATTGACAACGAATTTAAAACTCTCAGTTTATAGCCGTGATGAGAATCTTAGGCCGTTCCGGCGCTGTGAGGGTACGAGTCTTGGTGGCAAGATCGGCAGGGTGTGTCAATCCTTTTTGCAGGACTTCAGTTCGATTCTCGAAACTTTGCAAATAGTTTTATATACTTTATTTTTTAAATTTATTTTAGCTTTCTCCATTATTCCTAGAGTTACTATGAATTATTCCAAATCATATGTCTCAAAAATAAAATTTAAACTCAAAATATTTCTATATTTAATCGAAATTTTACGATTCAAGTTCACGCACATGCGCAGATATCATTAATATTCTTAGCATTGTGCTTTTTGATCCAGATTGACACTGTTTTTAAGAATTTTAGTGGATAGCCGTGATGGGAATCTTAGGCCGTTCCGGCGCTGTGAGGGTACGAGTCTTGGTGGCAAGATCGGCAGGGTGTGTCAATCCTTTTTGCAGGACTTCAGTTCGATTCCCGAAACATTGCAAATAGTTTTATATACTTTATTTTTTAAATTTATTTTAGCTTTCTCCATTATTCCTAGAGTTACTATGAATTATTCCAAATCATATGTCTCAAAAATAAAATTTAATTTCAAAATGTTTCTATATTTAATCGAAATTTTACGATTCAAGTTCACGCACATGCGCAGATATCATTAATATTCTTAGCATTGTGCTTTTTGATCCAGATTGACACTGTATTTAAGACTTTTAGTGGATAGCCGTGATGGGAATCTTAGGCCGTTCCGGCGCTGTGAGGGTACGAGTCTTGGTGGCAAGATCGGCAGGGTGTGTCAATCCTTTTTGCAGGACTTCAGTTCGATTCCCGAAACATTGCAAATAGTTTTATATACTTTATTTTTTAAATTTATTTTAGCTTTCTCCATTATTCCTAGAGTTACTATGAATTATTCCAAATCATATGTCTCAAAAATAAAATTTAAACTCAAAATATTTCTATATTTAATCGAAATTTTACGATTCAAGTTCACGCACATGCGCAGATATCATTAATATTCTTAGCATTGTGCTTTTTGATCCAGATTGAGACTGTATTTAAGACTTTTAGTGGATAGCCGTGATGGGTATCTTAGGCCGTTCCGGCGCTGTTAGGGTACGTGTCTTGGTGGCAAGATCGGCAGGGTGTGTCAATCCTTTTTGCAGGACTTCAGTTCGATTCTTGAAACTTTGCAAATAGTTCTATATACTTTATTTTTTAAAATTTTTGAGCTATTTTTCTCCAATATTCCTACAGTTATTATGAATTATTCCAAATCATATGTTTAAAAAATAAAATTTAATTTCAAAATGTTTCTATATTTAATCGAAATTTTACGATTCAAGTTCACGCACATGCGCAGATATCATTAATATTTTTAGCATTGTGCTTTTTGACGAGATTGACAACGAATTTAAAACTCTCAGTTTATAGCCGTGATGAGAATCTTAGGCCGTTCCGGCGCTGTAAGGGTACGAGTCTTGGTGGCAAGATCGGCAGGGTGTGTCAATCATTTTTGCAGGACTTCAGTTCGATTCCCGAAACTTTGCAAATAGTTCTATATACTTTCATTTTTAAAATTTTTTAGCTATTTTTCTCCAATATTCCTACAGTTACTATGAATTATTTCAAATCATATGTTTAAAAAATAAAATTTAATTTCAAAATGTTTCTATATTTAATCGAAATTTTACGATTCAAGTTCACGCACATGCGCAGATATCATTAATATTTTTAGCATTGTGCTTTTTGACGAGATTGACAACGAATTTAAAACTCTCAGTTTATAGCCGTGATGAGAATCTTAGGCCGTTCCGGCGCTGTGAGGGTACGAGTCTTGGTGGCAAGATCGGCAGGGTGTGTCAATCCTTTTTGCAGGACTTCAGTTCGATTCTCGAAACTTTGCAAATAGTTTTATATACTTTATTTTTTAAATTTATTTTAGCTTTCTCCATTATTCCTAGAGTTACTATGAATTATTCCAAATCATATGTCTCAAAAATAAAATTTAAACTAAAAATATTTCTATATTTAATCGAAATTTTACGATTCAAGTTCACGCACATGTGCAGACATCATTAATATTCTTAGCATTGTGCTTTTTGATCCAGATTGACACTGTATTTAAGACTTTTAGTGGATAGCCGTGATGAGAATCTTAGGCCGTTCCGGCGCTGTGAGGGTACGAGTCTTGGTGGCAAGATCGGCAGGGTGTGTCAATTCTTTTTGCAAGACTTCAGTTCGATTCCCGAAACTTTGCAAATAGTTTTATATACTTTATTTTTTAAATTTATTTTAGCTTTCTCCATTATTCCTAGAGTTACTATGAATTATTCCAAATCATATGTCTCAAAAATAAAATTTAAACTCAAAATATTTCTATATTTAATCGAAATTTTACGATTCAAGTTCACGCACATGCGCAGATATCATTAATATTCTTAGCATTGTGCTTTTTGATCCAGATTGACACTGTTTTTAAGAATTTTAGTGGATAGCCGTGATGGGAATCTTAGGCCGTTCCGGCGCTGTGAGGGTACGAGTCTTGGTGGCAAGATCGGCAGGGTGTGTCAATCCTTTTTGCAGGACTTAAGTTCGATTCCCGAAACTTTGCAAATAGTTCTATATACTTTCATTTTTAAAATTTTTGAGCTATTTTTCTCCAATATACCTACAGTTACTATGAATTATTCCAAATCATATGTTTAAAAAATAAAATTTAATTTCAAAATGTTTCTATATTTAATCGAAATTTTACGATTCAAGTTCACGCACATGCGCAGATATCATTAATATTCTTAGCATTGTGCTTTTTGATCCAGATTGACACTGTATTTAAGACTTTTAGTGGATAGCCGTGATGGGTATCTTAGGCCGTTCCGGCGCTGTTAGGGTACGAGTCTTGGTGGCAAGATCGGCAGTGTGTGTCAATCCTTTTTGCAGGACTTCAGTTCGATTCCCGAAACTTTGCAAATAGTTTTATATACTTTATTTTTTAAAATTTTTTAGCTATTTTTCTCCAATATTCCTACAGTTACTATGAATTATTCCAAATCATATGTCTCAAAAATAAAATTTAAACTCAAAATATTTCTATATTTAATCGAAATTTTACGATTCAAGTTCACGCACATGCGCAGATATCATTAATATTCTTAGCATTGTGCTTTTTGATCCAGATTGAGACTGTATTTAAAACTTTTAGTGGATAGCCGTGATGGGTATCTTAGGCCGTTCCGGCGCTGTTAGGGTACGTGTCTTGGTGGCAAGATCGGCAGGGTGTGTCAATCCTTTTTGCAGGACTTCAGTTCGATTCTTGAAACTTTGCAAATAGTTCTATATACTTTATTTTTTTAAATTTTTGAGCTATTTTTCTCCAATATTCCTACAGTTATTATGAATTATTCCAAATCATATGTTAAAAAAATAAAATTTAATTTCAAAATGTTTCTATATTTAATCGAAATTTTACGATTCAAGTTCACGCACATGCGCAGATATCATTAATATTCTTAGCATTGTGCTTTTTGATCCAGATTGACACTGTATTTAAGACTTTTAGTGGATAGCCGTGATGAGAATCTTAGGCCGTTCCGGCGCTGTGAGGGTACGAGTCTTGGTGGCAAGATCGGCAGGGTGTGTCAATTCTTTTTGCAAGACTTCAGTTCGATTCCCGAAACTTTGCAAATAGTTTTATATACTTTATTTTTTAAATTTATTTTAGCTTTCTCCATTATTCCTAGAGTTACTATGAATTATTCCAAATCATATGTCTCAAAAATAAAATTTAAACTCAAAATATTTCTATATTTAATCGAAATTTTACGATTCAAGTTCACGCACATGCGCAGATATCATTAATATTCTTAGCATTGTGCTTTTTGATCCAGATTGACACTGTTTTTAAGAATTTTAGTGGATAGCCGTGATGGGAATCTTAGGCCGTTCCGGCGCTGTGAGGGTACGAGTCTTGGTGGCAAGATCGGCAGGGTGTGTCAATCCTTTTTGCAGGACTTAAGTTCGATTCCCGAAACTTTGCAAATAGTTCTATATACTTTCATTTTTAAAATTTTTGAGCTATTTTTCTCCAATATACCTACAGTTACTATGAATTATTCCAAATCATATGTTTAAAAAATAAAATTTAATTTCAAAATGTTTCTATATTTAATCGAAATTTTACGATTCAAGTTCACGCACATGCGCAGATATCATTAATATTCTTAGCATTGTGCTTTTTGATCCAGATTGACACTGTATTTAAGACTTTTAGTGGATAGCCGTGATGGGTATCTTAGGCCGTTCCGGCGCTGTTAGGGTACGAGTCTTGGTGGCAAGATCGGCAGTGTGTGTCAATCCTTTTTGCAGGACTTCAGTTCGATTCCCGAAACTTTGCAAATAGTTTTATATACTTTATTTTTTAAAATTTTTTAGCTATTTTTCTCCAATATTCCTACAGTTACTATGAATTATTCCAAATCATATGTCTCAAAAATAAAATTTAAACTCAAAATATTTCTATATTTAATCGAAATTTTACGATTCAAGTTCACGCACATGCGCAGATATCATTAATATTCTTAGCATTGTGCTTTTTGATCCAGATTGAGACTGTATTTAAAACTTTTAGTGGATAGCCGTGATGGGTATCTTAGGCCGTTCCGGCGCTGTTAGGGTACGTGTCTTGGTGGCAAGATCGGCAGGGTGTGTCAATCCTTTTTGCAGGACTTCAGTTCGATTCTTGAAACTTTGCAAATAGTTCTATATACTTTATTTTTTTAAATTTTTGAGCTATTTTTCTCCAATATTCCTACAGTTATTATGAATTATTCCAAATCATATGTTAAAAAAATAAAATTTAATTTCAAAATGTTTCTATATTTAATCGAAATTTTACGATTCAAGTTCACGCACATGCGCAGATATCATTAATATTCTTAGCATTGTGCTTTTTGATCCAGATTGACACTGTATTTAAGACTTTTAGTGGATAGCCGTGATGAGAATCTTAGGCCTTTCCGGCGCTGCGAGGGTACGAGTCTTGGCGGCAAGATCGGCAGGGTGTGTCAATCCTTTTTGCAGGACTTCAGTTCGATTCTCGAAACTTTGCAAATAGTTTTATATACTTTATTTTTTAAATTTATTTTAGCTTTCTCCATTATTCCTAGAGTTACTATGAATTATTCCAAATCATATGTCTCAAAAATAAAATTTAAACTAAAAATATTTCTATATTTAATCGAAATTTTACGATTCAAGTTCACGCACATGCGCAGATATCATTTATATTCTTAGCATTGTGTTTTTTGATCCAGATTGACACTGTATTTAAGACTTTTAGTGGATAGCCGTGATGAGTATCTTAGGCCGTTCCGGCGCTGTGAGGGTACGAGTCTTGGTGGCAAGATCGGCAGGGTGTGTCAATCCTTTTTGCAAGACTTCAGTTCGATTCCCGAAACTTTGCAAATAGTTTTATATACTTTATTTTTTAAATTTATTTTAGCTTTCTCCATTATTCCTAGAGTTACTATAAATTATTCCAAATCATATGTCTCAAAAATAAAATTTAAACTCAAAACATTTCTATATTTAATCGAAAATTTACGATTCAAGTTCACGCACATGCGCAGATATCATTAATATTCTTAGCATTGTGCTGTTTGATCCAGATTGACACTGTATTTAAGAATTTTAGTGGATAGCCGTGATGAGTATCTTAGGCCGTTCCGGCGCTGTGAGGGTACGAGTCTTGTTGGCAAGATCGGCAGGGTGTATCAATCCTTTTTGCAGGACTTCAGTTCGATTCCCGAAACTTTGCAAATAGTTCTATATACTTTATTTTTTAAAATTTTTTAGCTATTTTTCTCCAATATTCCTACAGTTACTATGAATTATTCCAAATCATATGTTTAAAAAATAAAATTTAATTTCAAAATGTTTCTATATTTAATCGAAATTTTACGATTCAAGTTCACGCACATGCGCAGATATCATTCATATTCTTAGCATTGTGCTTTTTGATCCAGATTGACACTGTATTTAAGACTTTTAGTGGATAGCCGTGATGAGTATCTTAGGCCGTTCCGGCGCTGTTAGGGTGCGAGTCTTGGTGGCAAGATCGGCAGGGTGTGTCAATCCTTTTTGCAAGACTTCAGTTCGATTCCCGAAACTTTGCAAATAGTTTTATATACTTTATTTTTTAAAATTTTTTAGCTATTTTTCTCCAATATTCCTAGAGTTACTATGAATTATTCCAAATCATATGTTTAAAAAATAAAATTTAATTTCAAAAGGTTTCTACGAGGGCAATTCAGAAACTAACCTCCGATTGGTCACAGTGCGGGTAGTGGGGGGAGTAGCGCGCCATCTGTGCATTCACACGCTCAGCAGGTCAGTCGGCATCAAGCCGTAGTCGAGTGAACATCGTACCTGCGCTAGTTTAGTTTTTGTGGCAGTTTGAAATGTGTGCTGCAATAGAAAATCCCGCCAAATGTGAAGTGCGTGCTGTTATAAGGTTTTTTACAGCCAAAGGATACTCTGCAGCAGCTATTCATCGTGAGCTTTGTGCCGTGTACGGACCAAAAGTTATGAGTGAAGGAGTTGTCCGTGAATGGGTACGTTTATTTAAAAGTGGACGAGAAAACGTTCATGATGAAGAGAGGAGTGGTAGACCATCCTTGGTGACTGACGAACTCGTTCAGACAGTTGATGCAAAAGTTCGTGAAAATCGACGTTTCACAATGGCGGAGTTGTCTACTGATTTTCCACAGATTTCTAAGAGTCTTTTGTACGAGATAGTGACAGCAAGATTGGGTTACCGTAAGTTCTGTGCACGATGGGTGCCCAAAATTCTTACCGACCACCACAAAAGTCAAAGAATGGCCTCTGCATTAGACTTTCTGTCACGTTATGAGGACGAAGGAGAACCATTGTTAAACAGAATCGTGACCGGTGACGAAACCTGGATTAAGTACGTGAACCCTGAGACAAAAGAACAATCAAAGATGTGGGCACATTCAGATTCGCCTACCAAACCAAAAAAAGCCCGGCAAGATTTTTCTGCCAGAAAACTTATGGCAACGGTGTTTTGGGATGCCAAAGGGGTGTTGTTGGTTGAATTCATGGAACGTGGGACGACCATTAATCAAGACGTGTACTGTGAAACACTAAAAACATTACGACGGGCTATACAGAACAAACGCCGTGGTATGCTGACTTCCGGTATCGTTTTTTTGCACGATAACGCCCATCCTCACTCTGCTCGCAGAACAACAGCCCTTCTTGAGTCCTTCAAGTGGGACGTTTTCAACCATCCACCTTACAGCCCAGATCTGGCGCCAAGCGATTATCACCTCTTCATGCGTATGAAGAAATGGCTCGGGTCCCAGCGGTTTGATGACGACGAAGAGCTCAAAGATGCGGTCACAGGCTGGCTCAAGGCACAAGCGGGTGATTTTTATGCAGAAGGAATTTCAAAGCTTGTGAAGAGATACGATAAGTGCCTCAATAGTTATGGAGACCATGTCGAAAAATAGTGCAAAGATGTAGTTGTAAGATGTATATATTAAAATATTTTTACTTAACTTGGTGTATTTTTTTCAATCAACCGGAGGTTAGTTTCTGAATTGCCCTCGTATATTTAATCGAAATTTTACGATTCAAGTTCACGCACATGCGCAGATATCATTAATATTCTTAGCATTGTGCTTTTTGATCCAGATTGACACTGTATTTAAGACTTTTAGTGGATAGCCGTGATGGGAATCTTAGGCCGTTCCGGCGCAGAGAGGGTACGAGTCTTGGTGGCAAGATTGGCAGTTTGTGTCAATCCTTTTTGCAGGACTTCAGTTCGATTCCCGAAACTTTGCAAATAGTTGTATATACTTTATTTTTTTAATTTATTTTAGCTTTCTCCATTATTCCTATGTTGCTATGTTATTCCAAATCATATGTCTCAAAAATAAAATTTAAACTCAAAATATTTCTATATTTAATCGAAATTTTACGATTCACGTTCACGCACATGCGCAGATATCATTAATATTCTTAGCATTGTGCTTTTTGATCCAGATTGACACTGTATTTAAGACTTTTAGTGGATAGCCGTGATGGGTATCTTAGGCCGTTCCGGCGCTGTTAGGGTACGAGTCTTGGTGGCAAGATCGGCAGGGTGTGTCAATCCTTTTTGCAGGACTTCAGCTCGATTCCCGAAACTTTGCAAATAGTTTTATATACTTTATTTTTTAAAATTTTTTAGCTATTTTTCTCCAATATTCCTAGAGTTACTATGAATTATTCCAAATCATATGTTTAAAAAATAAAATTTAATTTCAAAATGTTTCTATATTTAATCGAAATTTTACGATTCAAGTTCACGCACATGCGCAGATATCATTAATATTCTTAGCATTGTGCTTTTAGATCCAGATTGACACTGTATTTAAGACTTTTAGTGGATAGCCGTGATGGGAATCTTATACCGTTCCGGCGCTGTGAGGGTGCGAGTCTTGGTGGCAAGATCGGCAGTTTGTGTCAATCCTTTTTGCAGGACTTCAGTTCGATTCCCGAAACTTTGCAAATAGTTTTATATACTTTATTTTTTTAATTTATTTTAGCTTTCTCCTTTATTCCTAGAGTTGCTATGAATTATTCCAAATCATATGTCTCAAAAATAAAATTTAAACTCCAAATATTTCTATATTTAATCGAAATTTTACGATTCACGTTCACGCACATGCGCAGATATCATTAATATTCTTAGCATTGTGCTTTTTGATCCAGATTGACACTGTATTTAAGACTTTTAGTGGATAGCCGTGATGGGTATCTTAGGCCGTTCCGGCGCTGTGAGGGTACGAGTCTTGGTGGCAAGATCGGCAGGTTGTGTCAATCCTTTTTGCAGGACTTCAGTTCGATTCCCGAAACTTTGCAAATAGTTCTATATACTTTATTTTTTAAAATTTTTTAGCTATTTTTCTCCAATATTCCTAGAGTTACTATGAATTATTCCAAATCATATGTTTAAAAAATAAAATTTAATTTCAAAATGTTTCTATATTTAATCGAAATTTTACGATTCAAGTTCACGCACATGCGCAGATATCATTAATATTCTTAGCATTGTGCTTTTTGATCCAGATTGACACTGTATTTAAGACTTTTAGTGGATAGCCGTGATGGGAATCTTAGGCCGTTCCGGCGCAGAGAGGGTACGAGTCTTGGTGGCAAGATTGGCAGTTTGTGTCAATCCTTTTTGCAGGACTTCAGTTCGATTCCCGAAACTTTGCAAATAGTTGTATATACTTTATTTTTTTAATTTATTTTAGCTTTCTCCATTATTCCTAGAGTTGCTATGTATTATTCCAAATCATATGTCTCAAAAATAAAATTTAAACTCAAAATATTTCTATATTTAATCGAAATTTTACGATTCACGTTCACGCACATGCGCAGATATCATTAATATTCTTAGCATTGTGCTTTTTGATCCAGATTGACACTGTATTTAAGACTTTTAGTGGATAGCCGTGATGGGTATCTTAGGCCGTTCCGGCGCTGTTAGGGTACGAGTCTTGGTGGCAAGATCGGCAGGGTGTGTCAATCCTTTTTGCAGGACTTCAGCTCGATTCCCGAAACTTTGCAAATAGTTTTATATACTTTATTTTTTAAATTTTTTTAGCTATTTTTCTCCAATATTCCTAGAGTTACTATGAATTATTCCAAATCATATGTTTAAAAAATAAAATTTAATTTCAAAATGTTTCTATATTTAATCGAAATTTTACGATTCAAGTTCACGCACATGCGCAGATATCATTAATATTCTTAGCATTGTGCTTTTAGATCCAGATTGACACTGTATTTAAGACTTTTAGTGGATAGCCGTGATGGGAATCTTATACCGTTCCGGCGCTGTGAGGGTGCGAGTCTTGGTGGCAAGATCGGCAGTTTGTGTCAATCCTTTTTGCAGGACTTCAGTTCGATTCCCGAAACTTTGCAAATAGTTTTATATACTTTATTTTTTTAATTTATTTTAGCTTTCTCCATTATTCCTAGAGTTGCTATGAATTATTCCAAATCATATGTCTCAAAAATAAAATTTAAACTCAAAATATTTCTATATTTAATCGAAATTTTACGATTCACGTTCACGCACATGCGCAGATATCATTAATATTCTTAGCATTGTGCTTTTTGATCCAGATTGACACTGTATTTAAGACTTTTAGTGGATAGCCGTGATGGGTATCTTAGGCCGTTCCGGCGCTGTGAGGGTACGAGTCTTGGTGGCAAGATCGGCAGGTTGTGTCAATCCTTTTTGCAGGACTTCAGTTCGATTCCCGAAACTTTGCAAATAGTTCTATATACTTTATTTTTTAAAATTTTTTAGCTATTTTTCTCCAATATTCCTAGAGTTACTATGAATTATTCCAAATCATATGTTTAAAAAATAAAATTTAATTTCAAAATGTTTCTATATTTAATCGAAATTTTACGATTCAAGTTCACGCACATGCGCAGATATCATTAATATTCTTAGCATTGTGCTTTTTGATCCAGATTGACACTGTATTTAAGACTTTTAGTGGATAGCCGTGATGGGAATCTTAGGCCGTTCCGGCGCAGAGAGGGTACGAGTCTTGGTGGCAAGATTGGCAGTTTGTGTCAATCCTTTTTGCAGGACTTCAGTTCGATTCCCGAAACTTTGCAAATAGTTGTATATACTTTATTTTTTTAATTTATTTTAGCTTTCTCCATTATTCCTAGAGTTGCTATGTATTATTCCAAATCATATGTCTCAAAAATAAAATTTAAACTCAAAATATTTCTATATTTAATCGAAATTTTACGATTAACGTTCACGCACATGCGCAGATATCATTAATATTCTTAGCATTGTGCTTTTTGATCCAGATTGACACTGTATTTAAGACTTTTAGTGGATAGGCGTGATGGGTATCTTAGGCCGTTCCGGCGCTGTTAGGGTACGAGTCTTGGTGGCAAGATCGGCAGGGTGTGTCAATCCTTTTTGCAGGACTTCAGCTCGATTCCCGAAACTTTGCAAATAGTTTTATATACTTTATTTTTTAAATTTTTTTAGCTATTTTTCTCCAATATTCCTAGAGTTACTATGAATTATTCCAAATCATATGTTTAAAAAATAAAATTTAATTTCAAAATGTTTCTATATTTAATCGAAATTTTACGATTCAAGTTCACGCACATGCGCAGATATCATTAATATTCTTAGCATTGTGCTTTTAGATCCAGATTGACACTGTATTTAAGACTTTTAGTGGATAGCCGTGATGGGAATCATATACCGTTCCGGCGCTGTGAGGGTGCGAGTCTTGGTGGCAAGATCGGCAGTTTGTGTCAATCCTTTTTGCAGGACTTCAGTTCGATTCCCGAAACTTTGCAAATAGTTTTATATACTTTATTTTTTTAATTTATTTTAGCTTTCTCCATTATTCCTAGAGTTGCTATGAATTATTAAAAATCATATGTCTCAAAAATAAAATTTAAACTCAAAATATTTCTATATTTAATCGAAATTTTACGATTCACGTTCACGCACATGCGCAGATATCATTAATATTCTTAGCATTGTGCTTTTTGATCCAGATTGACACTATATTTAAGACTTTTAGTGGATAGCCGTGATGTGGATCTTAGGCCGTTCCGGCGCTGTGAGGGTACGAATCTTGGTGGCAAGATCGGCAGGGTGTGTCAATCCTTTTTGCAGGACTTCAGTTCGATTCCCGAAACTTTGCAAATAGTTCTATATACTTTATTTTTTAAAATTTTTTAGCTATTTTTCTCCAATATTCCTAGAGTTACTATGAATTATTCCAAATCATATGTTTAAAAAATAAAATTTAATTTCAAAATGTTTCTATATTTAATCGAAATTTTACGATTCAAGTTCACGCACATGCGCAGATATCATTAATATTCTTAGCATTTTGCTTTTTGATCCAGATTGACACTGTATTTAAGACTTTTAGTGGATAGCCGTGATGGGAATCTTAGGCCGTTCCGGCGCAGAGAGGGTACGAGTCTTGGTGGCAAGATTGGCAGTTTGTGTCAATCCTTTTTGCAGGACTTCAGTTCGATTCCCGAAACTTTGCAAATAGTTGTATATACTTTATTTTTTTAATTTATTTTAGCTTTCTCCATTATTCCTAGAGTTGCTATGTATTATTCCAAATCATATGTCTCAAAAATAAAATTTAAACTCAAAATATTTCTATATTTAATCGAAATTTTACGATTAACGTTCACGCACATGCGCAGATATCATTAATATTCTTAGCATTGTGCTTTTTGATCCAGATTGACACTGTATTTAAGACTTTTAGTGGATAGGCGTGATGGGTATCTTAGGCCGTTCCGGCGCTGTTAGGGTACGAGTCTTGGTGGCAAGATCGGCAGGGTGTGTCAATCCTTTTTGCAGGACTTCAGCTCGATTCCCGAAACTTTGCAAATAGTTTTATATACTTTATTTTTTAAATTTTTTTAGCTATTTTTCTCCAATATTCCTAGAGTTACTATGAATTATTCCAAATCATATGTTTAAAAAATAAAATTTAATTTCAAAATGTTTCTATATTTAATCGAAATTTTACGATTCAAGTTCACGCACATGCGCAGATATCATTAATATTCTTAGCATTGTGCTTTTAGATCCAGATTGACACTGTATTTAAGACTTTTAGTGGATAGCCGTGATGGGAATCATATACCGTTCCGGCGCTGTGAGGGTGCGAGTCTTGGTGGCAAGATCGGCAGTTTGTGTCAATCCTTTTTGCAGGACTTCAGTTCGATTCCCGAAACTTTGCAAATAGTTTTATATACTTTATTTTTTTAATTTATTTTAGCTTTCTCCATTATTCCTAGAGTTGCTATGAATTATTAAAAATCATATGTCTCAAAAATAAAATTTAAACTCAAAATATTTCTATATTTAATCGAAATTTTACGATTCACGTTCACGCACATGCGCAGATATCATTAATATTCTTAGCATTGTGCTTTTTGATCCAGATTGACACTATATTTAAGACTTTTAGTGGATAGCCGTGATGTGGATCTTAGGCCGTTCCGGCGCTGTGAGGGTACGAATCTTGGTGGCAAGATCGGCAGGGTGTGTCAATCCTTTTTGCAGGACTTCAGTTCGATTCCCGAAACTTTGCAAATAGTTCTATATACTTTATTTTTTAAAATTTTTTAGCTATTTTTCTCCAATATTCCTAGAGTTACTATGAATTATTCCAAATCATATGTTTAAAAAATAAAATTTAATTTCAAAATGTTTCTATATTTAATCGAAATTTTACGATTCAAGTTCACGCACATGCGCAGATATCATTAATATTCTTAGCATTTTGCTTTTTGATCCAGATTGACACTGTATTTAAAACTTTTAGTGGATAGCCGTGATGGGAATCTTAGGCCGTTCCGGCGCAGTGAGGGTACGAGTCTTGGTGGCAAGATTGGCAGTTTGTGTCAATCCTTTTTGCAGGACTTCAGTTCGATTCCCGAAACTTTGCAAATAGTTTTATATACTTTATTTTTTTAATTTATTTTAGCTTTCTCCATTATTCCTAGAGTTGCTATGAATTATTCCAAATCATATGTCTCAAAAATAAAATTTAAACTCAAAATATTTCTATATTTAATCGAAATTTTACGATTCACGTTCACGCACATGCGCAGATATCATTAATATTCTTAGCATTGTGCTTTTTGATCCAGATTGACACTGTATTTAAGACTTTTAGTGGATAGCCGTGATGGGTATCTTAGGCCGTTCCGGCGCTGTTAGGGTGCGAGTCTTGGTGGCAAGATCGGCAAGGTGTGTCAATCCTTTATGCAGGACTTCAGTTCGATTCCTGAAACTTTGCAAATAGTTCTATATACTTTATTTTTTAATATTTTTTAGCTATTTTTCTCTAATATTCCTAGAGTTACTATGAATTATTCCAAATCATATGTTTAAAAAATAAAATTTAATTTCAAAATGTTTCTATATTTAATCGAAATTTTACGATTTAAGTTCACGCACATGCGCAGATATCATTAATATTCTTAGCATTGTGCTTTTTGATCCAGATTGACACTGTATTTAAGACGTTTAGTGGATAGCCGTGATGGGAATCTTAGGCCGTTCCGGCGCAGTGAGGGTACGAGTCTTGGTGGCAAGATTGGCAGTTTGTGTCAATCCTTTTTGCAGGACTTCAGTTCGATTCCCTAAACTTTGCAAATAGTTTTATATACTTTATTTTTTTAATTTATTTTAGGTTTCTCCATTATTCCTAGAGTTGCTATGAATTATTCCAAATCATATGTCTCAAAAATAAAATTTAAACTCAAAATATTTCTATATTTAATCGAAATTTTACGATTCATGTTCACGCACATGCGCAGATATCATTAATATTCTTAGCATTGTGCTTTTTGATCCAGATTGACACTGTATTTAAGACTTTTAGTGGATAGCCGTGATGGGTATCTTAGGCCGTTCCGGCGCTGTGAGGGTACGAGTCTTGGTGGCAAGATCGGCAGGGTGTGTCAATCCTTTTTGCAGGACTTCAGTTCGATTCCCGAAACTTTGCAAATAGTTCTATATACTTTATTTTTTAAAATTTTTTAGCTATTTTTCTCCAATATTCCTACAGTTACTATGAATTATTCCAAATCATATGTTTAAAAAATAAAATTTAATTTCTAAATGTTTCTATATTTAATCGAAAATTTACGATTCAAGTTCACACACATGCGCAGATATCATTAATATTCTTAGCATTGTGTTTTTTGATCCAGATTGACACTGTATTTAAGACTTTTAGTGGATAGCCGTGATGGGAATCTTATACCGTTCCGGCGCTGTGAGGGTGCGAGTCTTGGGGGCAAGATCGGCAGGGTGTGTCAATCCTTTTTGCAGGTCTTCAGTTCGATTCCCGAAACTTTGCAAATAGTTCTATATACTTTATTTTTTAAAATTTTTTAGCTATTTTTCTTCAATATTCCTAGAGTTACTATGAATTATTCCAAATAATATGTTTAAAAAATAAAATTTAATTTTAAAATGTTTCTATATTTAATCGAAATTTTACGATTCAAGTTCACGCACATGCGCAGATATCATTAATATTCTTAGCATTGTGCCTTTTGATCCAGATTGACACTGTATTTAAGAATTTTAGTTTATAGCCGTGATGGGAATCTTAGGCCGTTCCGGCGCTGTGAGGGTACGAGTCTTGGTGGCAAGATCGGCAGGGTGTGTCAATCCTTTTTGCAGGACTTCAGTTCGATTCACGAAACTTTGCAAATAGTTTTATATACTTTATTTTTTTAATTTATTTTAGCTTTCTCCATTATTCCTAGAGTTGCTATGAATTATTCCAAATCATATGTCTCAAAAATAAAATTTAAACTCAAAATATTTCTATATTTAATCGAAATTTTACGATTCACGTTCACGCACATGCGCAGATATCATTAATATTCTTAGCATTGTGCTTTTTAATCCAGATTGACACTGTATTTAAGACTTTTAGTGGATAGCCGTGATGGGAATCTTAGGCCGTTCCGGCGCTGTGAGGGTACGAGTCGTGGTGGCAAGATCGGCAGTTTGTGTCAATCCTTTTTGCCGGACTTCAGTTCGATTCCCGAAACTTTGCAAATAGTTTTATATACTTTATTTTTTTAATTTATTTTAGCTTTCTCCGTTATTCCTAGAGTTGCTATGAATTATTCCAAATCATATGTCTCAAAAATAAAATTTAAACTCAAAATATTTCTATATTTAATCGAAATTTTACGATTCACGTTCACGCACATGCGCAGATATCATTAATATTCTTAGCATTGTGCTTTTTGATCCAGATTGACACTGTATTTAAGACTTTTAGTGGATAGCCGTGATGGGTATCTTAGGCCGTTCCGGCGCTGTGAGGGTACGAGTCTTGGTGGCAAGATCGGCAGGTTGTGTCAATCCTTTTTGCAGGACTTCAGTTCGATTCCCGAAACTTTGCAAATAGTTCTATATACTTTATTTTTTAAAATTTTTTAGCTATTTTTCTCCAATATTCCTAGAGTTACTATGAATTATTCCAAATCATATTTTAAAAAATAAAATTTAATTTCAAAATGTTTCTATATTTAATCGAAATTTTACGATTCAAGTTCACGCACATGCGCAGATATCATTAATATTCTTAGCATTGTGCATTTTGATCCAGATTGACACTGTATTTAAGACTTTTAGTGGATAGCCGTGATGGGAATCTTAGGCCGTTCCGGCGCTGTGAGGGTACGAGTCTTGGTGGCAAGATCGGCAGTTTGTGTCAATCCTTTTTGCAGGACTTCAGTTCGATTCCCGAAACTTTGCAAATAGTTTTATATACTTTATTTTTTTAATTTATTTTAGCTTTCTCCATTATTCCTAGAGTTGCTATGAATTATTCCAAATCATATGTCTCAAAAATAAAATTTAAACTCAAAATATTTCTATATTTAATCGAAATTTTACGATTCACGTTCACGCACATGCGCAGATATCATTAATATTCTTAGCATTGTGCTTTTTGATCCAGATTGACACTGTATTTAAGTTTTTTAGTGGATAGCCGTGATGGGTATCTTAGGCCGTTCCGGCGCTGTGAGGGTACGAGTCTTGGTGGCAAGATCGACAGGTTGTGTCAATCCTTTTTGCAGGACTTCAGTTCGATTCCCGAAACTTTGCAAATAGTTCTATATACTTTATTTTTTAAAATTTTTTAGCTATTTTTCTCCAATATTCCTAGAGTTACTATGAATTATTCCAAATCATATGTTTAAAAAATAAAATTTAATTTCAAAATGTTTCTATATTTAATCGAAATTTTACGATTCAAGTTCACACACATGCGCAGATATCATTAATATTCTTAGCATTGTGCTTTTTGATCCAGATTGACACTGTATTTAAGACTTTTAGTGGATAGCCGTGATGGGAATCTTAGGCCGTTCCGGCGCTGTAAGGGTATGAGTCTTGGTGGCAAGATCGGCAGGGTGTGTCAATCCCATTTGCAGGACTTCAGTTCGATTCCCGAAACTTTGCAAATAGTTTTATATACTTTATTTTTTAAATTTACTTTAGCTTTCTCCATTATTCCTAGAGTTACTATGAATTATTCCAAATCATATGTCTCAAAAATAAAATTGAAACTCAAAATATTTCTATATTTAATCGAAATTTTACGATTCAAGTTCACGCACATGCGCAGATATCATTAATATTCTTAACATTGTGCTTTTTGATCCAGATTGACACTGTATTTAAGACTTTTAGTGGATAGCCCTGATGGGTATCTTAGGCCGTTCCGGCGCTGTGAGTGTACGATTCTTGGTGGCAAGGTCAGAAGGGTGTGTCAATCCTTTTTGCAGGACTTCAGTTCGATTCCCGAAACTTTGCAAATAGTTCTATATACTTTATTTTTTAAAATTTTTTAGCTATTTTTCTTCAATATTCCTAGAGTTACTATGAATTATTCCAAATCATATGTTTAAAAAATAAAATTTAATTTTAAAATGTTTCTATATTTAATCGAAATTTTACGATTCAAGTTCACGCACATGCGCAGATATCATTAATATTCTTAGCATTGTGCTTTTTGATCCAGATTGACACTGTATTTAAGACTTTTAGTGGATAGCAGTGATGGGTATCTTTGGCCGTTCCGGCGCTGTGAGAGTACGAGTCTTGGCGGCAAGATCGGCAGGGTGTGTCAATCCTTTTTGCAGGACTTCAGTTCGATTCCCGAAACTTTGCAAATAGTTTTATATACTTTATTTTTTAAATTTACTTTAGCTTTCTCCATTATTCCTAGAGTTACTATGAATTATTCCAAATCATATGTCTCAAAAATAAAATTGAAACTCAAAATATTTCTATATTTAATCGAAATTTTACGATTCAAGTTCACGCACATGCGCAGATATCATTAATATTCTTAGCATTGTGCTTTTTGATCCAGATTGACACTGTATTTAAGACTTTTAGTGGATAGCCCTGATGGGTATCTTAGGCCGTTCCGGCGCTGTGAGTGTACGATTCTTGGTGGCAAGGTCAGCAGGGTGTGTCAATCCTTTTTGCAGGACTTCAGTTCGATTCCCGAAACTTTGCAAATAGTTCTATATACTTTATTTTTTAAAATTTTTTAGCTATTTTTCTCCAATATTCCTACAGTTACTATGAATTATTCCAAATCATATGTTTAAAAAATAAAATTTAATTTCAAAATGTTTCTATATTTAATCGAAATTTTACGATTCAAGTTCACGCACATGCGCAGATATCATTAATATTCTTAGCATTGTGCCTTTTGATCCAGATTGACACTGTATTTAAGAATTTTAGTTTATAGCCGTGATGGGAATCTTAGGCCGTTCCGGCGCTGTGAGGGTACGAGTCTTGGTGGCAAGATCGGCAGGGTGTGTCAATCCTTTTTGCAGGACTTCAGTTCGATTCACGAAACTTTGCAAATAGTTTTATATACTTTATTTTTTTAATTTATTTTAGCTTTCTCCATTATTCCTAGAGTTGCTATGAATTATTCCAAATCATATGTCTCAAAAATAAAATTTAAACTCAAAATATTTCTATATTTAATAGAAATTTTACGATTCACGTTCACGCACATGCGCAGATATCATTAATATTCTTAGCATTGTGCTTTTTAATCCAGATTGACACTGTATTTAAGACTTTTAGTGGATAGCCGTGATGGGAATCTTAGGAAGTTCCGGCGCTGTGAGGGTACGAGTCGTGGTGGCAAGATCGGCAGTTTGTGTCAATCCTTTTTGCCGGACTTCAGTTCGATTCCCGAAACTTTGCAAATAGTTTTATATACTTTATTTTTTTAATTTATTTTAGCTTTCTCCGTTATTCCTAGAGTTGCTATGAATTATTCCAAATCATATGTCTCAAAAATAAAATTTAAACTCAAAATATTTCTATATTTAATCGAAATTTTACGATTCACGTTCACGCACATGCGCAGATATCATTAATATTCTTAGCATTGTGCTTTTTGATCCAGATTGACACTGTATTTAAGACTTTTAGTGGATAGCCGTGATGGGTATCTTAGGCCGTTCCGGCGCTGTGAGGGTACGAGTCTTGGTGGCAAGATCGGCAGGTTGTGTCAATCCTTTTTACAGGACTTCAGTTCGATTCCCGAAACTTTGCAAATAGTTCTATATACTTTATTTTTTAAAATTTTTTAGCTATTTTTCTCCAATATTCCTAGAGTTACTATGAATTATTCCAAATCATATTTTAAAAAATAAAATTTAATTTCAAAATGTTTCTATATTTAATCGAAATTTTACGATTCAAGTTCACGCACATGCGCAGATATCATTAATATTCTTAGCATTGTGCTTTTTGATCCAGATTGACACTGTATTTAAGACTTTTAGTGGATAGCCGTGATGGGAATCTTAGGCCGTTCCGGCGCTGTGAGGGTACGAGTCTTGGTGGCAAGATCGGCAGTTTGTGTCAATCCTTTTTGCAGGACTTCAGTTCGATTCCCGAAACTTTGCAAATAGTTTTATATACTTTATTTTTTTAATTTATTTTAGCTTTCTCCATTATTCCTAGAGTTGCTATGAATTATTCCAAATCATATGTCTCAAAAATAAAATTTAAACTCAAAATATTTCTATATTTAATCGAAATTTTACGATTCACGTTCACGCACATGCGCAGATATCATTAATATTCTTAGCGTTGTGCTTTTTGATCCAGATTGACACTGTATTTAAGTTTTTTAGTGGATAGCCGTGATGGGTATCTTAGGCCGTTCCGGCGCTGTGAGGGTACGAGTCTTGGTGGCAAGATCGACAGGTTGTGTCAATCCTTTTTGCAGGACTTCAGTTCGATTCCCGAAACTTTGCAAATAGTTCTATATACTTTATTTTTTAAAATTTTTTAGCTATTTTTCTCCAATATTCCTACGGTTACTATGAATTATTCCAAATCATATGTTTAAAAAATAAAATTTAATTTCAAAATGTTTCTATATTTAATCGAAATTTTACGATTCAAGTTCACACACATGCGCAGATATCATTAATATTCTTAGCATTGTGCTTTTTGATCCAGATTGACACTGTATTTAAGACTTTTAGTGGATAGCCGTGATGGGAATCTTAGACCGTTCCGGCGCTGTAAGGGTACGAGTCTTGGTGGCAAGATCGGCAGGGTGTGTCAATCCTTTTTGCAGGACTTCAGTTCGATTCCCGAAACTTTGCAAATAGTTTTATATACTTTATTTTTTTAATTTATTTTAGCTTTCTCCATTATTCCTAGAGTTACTATGAATTATTCCAAATCATATGTCTCAAAAATAATATTTAAACTCAAAATATTTCTATATTTAATCGAAATTTTACGATTCAAGTTCACGCACATGCGCAGATATCATTAATATTCTTAGCATTGTGCTTTTTGTTCCAGATTGACACTGCATTTAAGACTTTTAGTGGATAGCCGTGATGGGTATCTTTGGCCGTTCCGGCGCTGTGAGAGTACGAGTCTTGGCGGCAAGATCGGCAGGGTGTGTCAATCCTTTTTGCAGGACTTCAGTTCGATTCCCGAAACTTTGCAAATAGTTTTATATACTTTATTTTTTAAATTTATTTTAGCTTTCTCCATTATTCCTAGAGTTACTATGAATTATTCCAAATCATATGTCTCAAAAATAAAATTGAAACTCAAAATATTTCTATATTTAATCGAAATTTTACGATTCAAGTTCACGCACATGCGCAGATATCATTAATATTCTTAGCATTGTGCTTTTTGATCCAGATTGACACTGTATTTAAGACTTTTAGTGGATAGCCGTGATGGGAATCTTAGGCCGTTCCGGCGCTGTGAGGGTACGAGTCTTGGTGGCAAGATGGGCAGTTTGTGTCAATCCTTTTTGCAGGACTTCAGTTCGATTCCCGAAACTTTGCAAATAGTTTTATATACTTTATTTTTTTAATTTATTTTAGCTTTCTCCATTATTACTAGAGTTGCTATGAATTATTCCAAATCATATGTCTCAAAAATAAAATTTAAACTCAAAATATTTCTATATTTAATCGAAATTTTACGATTCACGTTCACGCACATGCGCAGATATCATTAATATTCTTAGCATTGTGCTTTTTGATCCAGATTGACACTGTATTTAAGACTTTTAGTTTATAGCCGTGATGGGTATCTTAGGCCGTTCCGGCGCTGTGAGGGTACCAGTCTTGGTGGCAAGATCGGCAGGGTGTGTCAATCCTTTTTGAAGGACTTCAGTTCGATTCCCGAAACTTTGCAAATAGTTCTATATACTTTATTTTATAAAATTTTTTAGCTATTTTTCTCCAATATTCCTACAGTTACTATGAATTATTCCAAATCATATGTTTAAAAAATAAAATTTAATTTCAAAATGTTTCTATATTTAATCGAAATTTTACGATTCAAGTTCACACACATGCGCAGATATCATTAATATTCTTAGCATTGTGCTTTTTGATCCAGATTGACACTGTATTTAAGACTTTTAGTGGATAG
Source organism: Argiope bruennichi (assembly GCF_947563725.1). NCBI lineage: Eukaryota > Metazoa > Arthropoda > Arachnida > Araneae > Araneidae > Argiope > Argiope bruennichi. The sequence continues at coordinate 21,488,319 of NC_079152.1, read as the reverse complement.
CCGTGATGGGAATCTTAGGCTGTTCCGGCGCTGTAAGGGTATGAGTCTTGGTGGCAAGATCGGCAGGGTGTGTCAATCCTTTTTGCAGGACTTCAGTTCGATTCCCGAAACTTTGCAAATAGTTTTATATACTTTATTTTTTAAATTTACTTTAGCTTTCTCCATTATTCCTAGAGTTACTATGAATTATTCCAAATCATATGTCTCAAAAATAAAATTGAAACTCAAAATATTTCTATATTTAATCGAAATTTTACGATTCAAGTTCACGCACATGCGCAGATATCATTAATATTCTTAGCATTGTGCTTTTTGATCCAGATTGACACTGTATTTAAGAATTTTAGTGGATAGCCCTGATGGGTATCTTAGGCCGTTCCGGCGCTGTGAGTGTACGATTCTTGGTGGCAAGGTCAGCAGGGTGTGTCAATCCTTTTTGCAGGACTTCAGTTCGATTCCCGAAACTTTGCAAATAGTTCTATATACTTTATTTTTTAAAATTTTTTAGCTATTTTTCTCCAATATTCCTACAGTTACTATGAATTATTCCAAATCATATGTTTAAAAAATAAAATTTAATTTCAAAATGTTTCTATATTTAATCGAAATTTTACGATTCAAGTTCACACACATGCGCAGATATCATTAATATTCTTAGCATTGTGCTTTTTGATCCAGATTGACACTGTATTTAAGACTTTTAGTGAATAGCCGTGATGGGAATCTTAGGCCGTTCCGGCGCTGTAAGGGTACGAGTCTTGGTGGCAAGATCGGCAGGGTGTGTCAATCGTTTTTGCAGGACTTCAGTTCGATTCCCGAAACTTTGCAAATAGTTTTATATACTTTATTTTTTTAATTTATTTTAGCTTTCTCCATTATTCCTAGAGTTACTATGAATTATTCCAAATCATATGTCTCAAAAATAAAATTTAAACTCAAAATATTTCTATATTTAATCGAAATTTTACGATTCAAGTTCACGCACATGCGCAGATATCATTAATATTCTTAGCATTGTGCTTTTTGTTTCAGATTGACACTGCATTTAAGACTTTTAGTGGATAGCCGTGATGGGTATCTTTGGCCGTTCCGGCGCTGTGAGAGTACGAGTCTTGGCGGCAAGATCGGCAGGGTGTGTCAATCCTTTTTGCAGGACTTCAGTTCGATTCCCGAAACTTTGCAAATAGTTTTATATACTTTATTTTTTAAATTTATTTTAGCTTTCTCCATTATTCCTAGAGTTACTATGAATTATTCCAAATCATATGTCTCAAAAATAAAATTGAAACTCAAAATATTTCTATATTTAATCGAAATTTTACGATTCAAGTTCACGCACATGCGCAGATATCATTAATATTCTTAGCATTGTGCTTTTTGATCCAGATTGACACTGTATTTAAGACTTTTAGTGGATAGCCGTGATGGGAATCTTAGGCCGTTCCGGCGCTGTGAGGGTACGAGTCTTGGTGGCAAGATCGGCAGGGTGTGTCAATCCTTTTTGCAGGACTTCAGTTCGATTCCCGATATTTTGCAAATAGTTTAATATACTTTATTTTTTTAATTTATTTTAGCTTTCTCCATTATTCCTAGAGTTGCTATGAATTATTCCAAATCATATGTCTCAAAAATAAAATTTAAACTCAAAATATTTCTATATTTAATCGAAATTTTACGATTCACGTTCACGCACATGCGCAGATATCATTAATATTCTTAGCATTGTGCTTTTTGATCCAGATTGACGCTGTATTTAAGACTTTTAGTGGATAGCCGTGATGGGTATCTTAGGCCGTTCCGGCGCTGTGAGGGTACGAGTCTTGGTGGCAAGATCGGCAGGTTGTGTCAATCCTTTTTGCAGGACTTCAGTTCGATTCCCGAAACTTTGCAAATAGTTCTATATACTTTATTTTTTTAATATTTTTTTGCTATTTTTCTCCAATATTCGTACAGTTACTATGAATTATTCCAAATCATATGTTTAAAAAATAAAATTTAATTTCAAAATGTTTCTATATTTAATCGAAATTTTACGATTCAAGTTCACACACATGCGCAGATATCATTAATATTCTTAGCATTGTGCTTTTTGATCCAGATTGACACTGTATTTAAGACTTTTAATGGATAGCCGTGATGGGAATCTTAGGCCGTTCCGGCGCTGTAAGGGTACGAGTCTTGGTGGCAAGATCGGCAGGGTGTGTCAATCCTTTTTGCAGGACTTCAGTTCGATTCCCGAAACTTTGCAAATAGTTTTATATACTTTATTTTTTTAATTTATTTTAGCTTTCTCCATTATTCCTAGAGTTACTATGAATTATTCCAAATCATATGTCTCAAAAATAAAATTTAAACTCAAAATATTTCTATATTTAATCGAAATTTTACGATTCAAGTTCATTCACATGCGCAGATATCATTAATATTCTTAGCATTGTGCTTTTTGTTCCAGATTGACACTGCATTTAAGACTTTTAGTGGATAGCCGTGATGGGTATCTTTGGCCGTTCCGGCGCTGTGAGAGTACGAGTCTTGGCGGCAAGATCGGCAGGGTGTGTCAATCCTTTTTGCAGGACTTCAGTTCGATTCCCGAAACTTTGCAAATAGTTTTATATACTTTATTTTTTAAATTTATTTTAGCTTTCTCCATTATTCCTAGAGTTACTATGAATTATTCCAAATCATATGTCTCAAAAATAAAATTGAAACTCAAAATATTTCTATATTTAATCGAAATTTTACGATTCAAGTTCACGCACATGCGCAGATATCATTAATATTCTTAGCATTGTGCTTTTTGATCCAGATTGACACTGTATTTAAGACTTTTAGTGGATAGCCGTGATGGGAATCTTAGGCCGTTCCGGCGCTGTGAGGGTACGAGTCTTGGTGGCAAGATGGGCAGTTTGTGTCAATCCTTTTTGCAGGACTTCAGTTCGATTCCCGAAACTTTGCAAATAGTTTTATATACTTTATTTTTTTAATTTATTTTAGCTTTCTCCATTATTACTAGAGTTGCTATGAATTATTCCAAATCATATGTCTCAAAAATAAAATTTATACTCAAAGTATTTCTATATTTAATCGAAATTTTACGATTCACGTTCACGCACATGCGCAGATATCATTAATATTCTTAGCATTGTGCTTTTTGATCCAGATTGACACTGTATTTAAGACTTTTAGTGGATAGCCGTGATGGGTATCTTAGGCCGTTCCGGCGCTGTGAGGGTACGAGTCTTGGTGGCAAGATCGGCAGGGTGTGTCAATCCTTTTTGAAGGACTTCAGTTCGATTCCCGAAACTTTGCAAATAGTTCTATATACTTTATTTTTTAAAATTTTTTAGCTATTTTTCTCCAATATTCCTACAGTTACTATGAATTATTCCAAATCATATGTTTAAAAAATAAAATTTAATTTCAAAATGTTTCTATATTTAATCGAAATTTTACGATTCAAGTTCACACACATGCGCAGATATCATTAATATTCTTAGCATTGTGCTTTTTGATCCAGATTGACACTGTATTTAAGACTTTTAGTGGATAGCCGTGATGGGAATCTTAGGCTGTTCCGGCGCTGTAAGGGTATGAGTCTTGGTGGCAAGATCGGCAGGGTGTGTCAATCCTTTTTGCAGGACTTCAGTTCGATTCCCGAAACTTTGCAAATAGTTTTATATACTTTATTTTTTAAATTTACTTTAGCTTTCTCCATTATTCCTAGAGTTACTATGAATTATTCCAAATCATATGTCTCAAAAATAAAATTGAAACTCAAAATATTTCTATATTTAATCGAAATTTTACGATTCACGTTCACGCACATGCGCAGATATCATTAATATTCTTAGCATTGTGCTTTTTGATCCAGATTGACACTGTATTTAAGACTTTTAGTGGATAGCCGTGATGGGTATCTTAGGCCGTTCCGGCGCTGTGAGGGTACGAGTCTTGGTGGCAAGATCGGCAGGTTGTGTCAATCCTTTTTGCAGGACTTCAGTTCGATTCCCGAAACTTTGCAAATAGTTCTATATACTTTATTTTTTAATATTTTTTTGCTATTTTTCTCCAATATTCCTACAGTTACTATGAATTATTCCAAATCATATGTTTAAAAAATAAAATTTAATTTCAAAATGTTTCTATATTTAATCGAAATTTTACGATTCAAGTTCACGCACATGCGCAGATATCATTAATATTCTTAGCATTGTGCTTTTTGTTCCAGATTGACACTGCATTTAAGACTTTTAGTGGATAGCCGTGATGGGTATCTTTGGCCGTTCCGGCGCTGTGAGAGTACGAGTCTTGGCGGCAAGATCGGCAGGGTGTGTCAATCCTTTTTGCAGGACTTCAGTTCGATTCCCGAAACTTTGCAAATAGTTTTATATACTTTATTTTTTAAATTTATTTTAGCTTTCTCCATTATTCCTAGAGTTACTATGAATTATTCCAAATCATATGTCTCAAAAATAAAATTGAAACTCAAAATATTTCTATATTTAATCGAAATTTTACGATTCAAGTTCACGCACATGCGCAGATATCATTAATATTCTTAGCATTGTGCTTTTTGTTCCAGATTGACACTGCATTTAAGACTTTTAGTGGATAGCCGTGATGGGTATCTTTGGCCGTTCCGGCGCTGTGAGAGTACGAGTCTTGGCGGCAAGATCGGCAGGGTGTGTCAATCCTTTTTGCAGGACTTCAGTTCGATTCCCGAAACTTTGCAAATAGTTTTATATACTTTATTTTTTAAATTTATTTTAGCTTTCTCCATTATTCCTAGAGTTACTATGAATTATTCCAAATCATATGTCTCAAAAATAAAATTGAAACTCAAAATATTTCTATATTTAATCGAAATTTTACGATTCAAGTTCACGCACATGCGCAGATATCATTAATATTCTTAGCATTGTGCTTTTTGATCCAGATTGACACTGTATTTAAGACTTTTAGTGGATAGCCCTGATGGGTATCTTAGGCCGTTCCGGCGCTGTGAGTGTACGATTCTTGGTGGCAAGGTCAGCAGGGTGTGTCAATCCTTTTTGCAGGACTTCAGTTCGATTCCCGAAACTTTGCAAATAGTTCTATATACTTTATTTTTTAAAATTTTTTAGCTATTTTTCTCCAATATTCCTACAGTTACTATGAATTATTCCAAATCATATGTTTAAAAAATAAAATTTAATTTCAAAATGTTTCTATATTTAATCGAAATTTTACGATTCACGTTCACGCACATGCGCAGATATCATTAATATTCTTAGCATTGTGCTTTTTGATCCAGATTGACACTGTATTTAAGACTTTTAGTGGATAGCCGTGATGGGTATCTTAGGCCGTTCCGGCGCTGTGAGGGTACGAGTCTTGGTGGCAAGATCGGCAGGTTGTGTCAATCCTTTTTGCAGGACTTCAGTTCGATTCCCGAAACTTTGCAAATAGTTCTATATACTTTATTTTTTTAATATTTTTTTGCTATTTTTCTCCAATATTCGTACAGTTACTATGAATTATTCCAAATCATATGTTTAAAAAATAAAATTTAATTTCAAAATGTTTCTATATTTAATCGAAATTTTACGATTCAAGTTCACACACATGCGCAGATATCATTAATATTCTTAGCATTGTGCTTTTTGATCCAGATTGACACTGTATTTAAGACTTTTAATGGATAGCCGTGATGGGAATCTTAGGCCGTTCCGGCGCTGTAAGGGTACGAGTCTTGGTGGCAAGATCGGCAGGGTGTGTCAATCCTTTTTGCAGGACTTCAGTTCGATTCCCGAAACTTTGCAAATAGTTTTATATACTTTATTTTTTTAATTTATTTTAGCTTTCTCCATTATTCCTAGAGTTACTATGAATTATTCCAAATCATATGTCTCAAAAATAAAATTTAAACTCAAAATATTTCTATATTTAATCGAAATTTTACGATTCAAGTTCATTCACATGCGCAGATATCATTAATATTCTTAGCATTGTGCTTTTTGTTCCAGATTGACACTGCATTTAAGACTTTTAGTGGATAGCCGTGATGGGTATCTTTGGCCGTTCCGGCGCTGTGAGAGTACGAGTCTTGGCGGCAAGATCGGCAGGGTGTGTCAATCCTTTTTGCAGGACTTCAGTTCGATTCCCGAAACTTTGCAAATAGTTTTATATACTTTATTTTTTAAATTTATTTTAGCTTTCTCCATTATTCCTAGAGTTACTATGAATTATTCCAAATCATATGTCTCAAAAATAAAATTGAAACTCAAAATATTTCTATATTTAATCGAAATTTTACGATTCAAGTTCACGCACATGCGCAGATATCATTAATATTCTTAGCATTGTGCTTTTTGATCCAGATTGACACTGTATTTAAGACTTTTAGTGGATAGCCGTGATGGGAATCTTAGGCCGTTCCGGCGCTGTGAGGGTACGAGTCTTGGTGGCAAGATGGGCAGTTTGTGTCAATCCTTTTTGCAGGACTTCAGTTCGATTCCCGAAACTTTGCAAATAGTTTTATATACTTTATTTTTTTAATTTATTTTAGCTTTCTCCATTATTACTAGAGTTGCTATGAATTATTCCAAATCATATGTCTCAAAAATAAAATTTATACTCAAAGTATTTCTATATTTAATCGAAATTTTACGATTCACGTTCACGCACATGCGCAGATATCATTAATATTCTTAGCATTGTGCTTTTTGATCCAGATTGACACTGTATTTAAGACTTTTAGTGGATAGCCGTGATGGGTATCTTAGGCCGTTCCGGCGCTGTGAGGGTACGAGTCTTGGTGGCAAGATCGGCAGGGTGTGTCAATCCTTTTTGAAGGACTTCAGTTCGATTCCCGAAACTTTGCAAATAGTTCTATATACTTTATTTTTTAAAATTTTTTAGCTATTTTTCTCCAATATTCCTACAGTTACTATGAATTATTCCAAATCATATGTTTAAAAAATAAAATTTAATTTCAAAATGTTTCTATATTTAATCGAAATTTTACGATTCAAGTTCACACACATGCGCAGATATCATTAATATTCTTAGCATTGTGCTTTTTGATCCAGATTGACACTGTATTTAAGACTTTTAGTGGATAGCCGTGATGGGAATCTTAGGCTGTTCCGGCGCTGTAAGGGTATGAGTCTTGGTGGCAAGATCGGCAGGGTGTGTCAATCCTTTTTGCAGGACTTCAGTTCGATTCCCGAAACTTTGCAAATAGTTTTATATACTTTATTTTTTAAATTTACTTTAGCTTTCTCCATTATTCCTAGAGTTACTATGAATTATTCCAAATCATATGTCTCAAAAATAAAATTGAAACTCAAAATATTTCTATATTTAATCGAAATTTTACGATTCACGTTCACGCACATGCGCAGATATCATTAATATTCTTAGCATTGTGCTTTTTGATCCAGATTGACACTGTATTTAAGACTTTTAGTGGATAGCCGTGATGGGTATCTTAGGCCGTTCCGGCGCTGTGAGGGTACGAGTCTTGGTGGCAAGATCGGCAGGTTGTGTCAATCCTTTTTGCAGGACTTCAGTTCGATTCCCGAAACTTTGCAAATAGTTCTATATACTTTATTTTTTAATATTTTTTTGCTATTTTTCTCCAATATTCCTACAGTTACTATGAATTATTCCAAATCATATGTTTAAAAAATAAAATTTAATTTCAAAATGTTTCTATATTTAATCGAAATTTTACGATTCAAGTTCACGCACATGCGCAGATATCATTAATATTCTTAGCATTGTGCTTTTTGTTCCAGATTGACACTGCATTTAAGACTTTTAGTGGATAGCCGTGATGGGTATCTTTGGCCGTTCCGGCGCTGTGAGAGTACGAGTCTTGGCGGCAAGATCGGCAGGGTGTGTCAATCCTTTTTGCAGGACTTCAGTTCGATTCCCGAAACTTTGCAAATAGTTTTATATACTTTATTTTTTAAATTTATTTTAGCTTTCTCCATTATTCCTAGAGTTACTATGAATTATTCCAAATCATATGTCTCAAAAATAAAATTGAAACTCAAAATATTTCTATATTTAATCGAAATTTTACGATTCAAGTTCACGCACATGCGCAGATATCATTAATATTCTTAGCATTGTGCTTTTTGTTCCAGATTGACACTGCATTTAAGACTTTTAGTGGATAGCCGTGATGGGTATCTTTGGCCGTTCCGGCGCTGTGAGAGTACGAGTCTTGGCGGCAAGATCGGCAGGGTGTGTCAATCCTTTTTGCAGGACTTCAGTTCGATTCCCGAAACTTTGCAAATAGTTTTATATACTTTATTTTTTAAATTTATTTTAGCTTTCTCCATTATTCCTAGAGTTACTATGAATTATTCCAAATCATATGTCTCAAAAATAAAATTGAAACTCAAAATATTTCTATATTTAATCGAAATTTTACGATTCAAGTTCACGCACATGCGCAGATATCATTAATATTCTTAGCATTGTGCTTTTTGATCCAGATTGACACTGTATTTAAGACTTTTAGTGGATAGCCGTGATGGGAATCTTAGGCCGTTCCGGCGCTGTGAGGGTACGAGTCTTGGTGGCAAGATGGGCAGTTTGTGTCAATCCTTTTTGCAGGACTTCAGTTCGATTCCCGAAACTTTGCAAATAGTTTTATATACTTTATTTTTTTAATTTATTTTAGCTTTCTCCATTATTACTAGAGTTGCTATGAATTATTCCAAATCATATGTCTCAAAAATAAAATTTAAACTCAAAATATTTCTATATTTAATCGAAATTTTACGATTCACGTTCACGCACATGCGCAGATATCATTAATATTCTTAGCATTGTGCTTTTTGATCCAGATTGACACTGTATTTAAGACTTTTAGTGGATAGCCGTGATGGGTATCTTAGGCCGTTCCGGCGCTGTGAGGGTACGAGTCTTGGTGGCAAGATCGGCAGGGTGTGTCAATCCTTTTTGAAGGACTTCAGTTCGATTCCCGAAACTTTGCAAATAGTTCTATATACTTTATTTTTTAAAATTTTTTAGCTATTTTTCTCCAATATTCCTACAGTTACTATGAATTATTCCAAATCATATGTTTAAAAAATAAAATTTAATTTCAAAATGTTTCTATATTTAATCGAAATTTTACGATTCAAGTTCACACACATGCGCAGATATCATTAATATTCTTAGCATTGTGCTTTTTGATCCAGATTGACACTGTATTTAAGACTTTTAGTGGATAGCCGTGATGGGAATCTTAGGCTGTTCCGGCGCTGTAAGGGTATGAGTCTTGGTGGCAAGATCGGCAGGGTGTGTCAATCCTTTTTGCAGGACTTCAGTTCGATTCCCGAAACTTTGCAAATAGTTTTATATACTTTATTTTTTAAATTTACTTTAGCTTTCTCCATTATTCCTAGAGTTACTATGAATTATTCCAAATCATATGTCTCAAAAATAAAATTGAAACTCAAAATATTTCTATATTTAATCGAAATTTTACGATTCAAGTTCACGCACATGCGCAGATATCATTAATATTCTTAGCATTGTGCTTTTTGATCCAGATTGACACTGTATTTAAGACTTTTAGTGGATAGCCCTGATGGGTATCTTAGGCCGTTCCGGCGCTGTGAGTGTACGATTCTTGGTGGCAAGGTCAGCAGGGTGTGTCAATCCTTTTTGCAGGACTTCAGTTCGATTCCCGAAACTTTGCAAATAGTTCTATATACTTTATTTTTTAAAATTTTTTAGCTATTTTTCTTCAATATTCCTAGAGTTACTATGAATTATTCCAAATCATATGTTTAAAAAATAAAATTTAATTTTAAAATGTTTCTATATTTAATCGAAATTTTACGATTCAAGTTCACGCACATGCGCAGATATCATTAATATTCTTAGCATTGTGCTTTTTGATCCAGATTGACACTGTATTGAAGACTTTTAGTGGATAGCCGTGATGGGAATCTTAGGCCGTTCCGGCGCTGTGAGGGTACGAGTCTTGGTGGCAAGATCGGCAGTTTGTGTCAATCCTTTTTGCAGGACTTCAGTTCGATTCCCGAAACTTTGCAAATAGTTTTATATACTTTATTTTTTAAATTTATTTTAGCTTTCTCCATTATTCCTAGAGTTACTATGAATTATTCCAAATCATATGTCTCAAAAATAAAATTGATACTCAAAATATTTCTATATTTAATCGAAATTTTACGATTCAAGTTCACGCACATGCGCAGATATCATTAATATTCTTAGCATTGTGCTTTTTGATCCAGATTGACACTGTATTTAAGACTTTTAGTGGATAGCCGTGATGGGAATCTTAGGCCGTTCCGGCGCTGTGAGGGTACGTGTCTTGGTGGCAAGATCGGCAGGGTGTGTCAATCCTTTTTGCAGGACTTCAGTTCGATTCCCGAAACTTTGCAAATAGTTTTATATACTTTATTTTTTAAATTTACTTTAGCTTTCTCCATTATTCCTAGAGTTACTATGAATTATTCCAAATCATATGTCTCAAAAATAAAATTGAAACTCAAAATATTTCTATATTTAATCGAAATTTTACGATTCAAGTTCACGCACATGCGCAGATATCATTAATATTCTTAGCATTGTGCTTTTTGATCCAGATTGACACTGTATTTAAGACTTTTAGTGGATAGCCCTGATGGGTATCTTAGGCCGTTCCGGCGCTGTAAGGGTATGAGTCTTGGTGGCAAGATCGGCAGGTTGTGTCAATCCTTTTTGCAGGACTTCAGTTCGATTCCCGAAACTTTGCAAATAGTTCTATATACTTTATTTTTTAAAATTTTTTAGCTATTTTTCTCCAATATTCCTAGAGTTACTATGAATTATTCCAAATCATATGTTTAAAAAATAAAATTTAATTTTAAAATGTTTCTATATTTAATCGAAATTTTACGATTCAAGTTCACGCACATGCGCAGATATCATTAATATTCTTAGCATTGTGCTTTTTGATCCAGATTGACACTGTATTGAAGACTTTTAGTGGATAGCCGTGATGGGAATCTTAGGCCGTTCCGGCGCTGTGAGGGTACGAGTCTTGGTGGCAAGATCGGCAGTTTGTGTCAATCCTTTTTGCAGGACTTCAGTTCGATTCCCGAAACTTTGCAAATAGTTTTATATACTTTATTTTTTAAATTTATTTTAGCTTTCTCCATTATTCCTAGAGTTACTATGAATTATTCCAAATCATATGTCTCAAAAATAAAATTGATACTCAAAATATTTCTATATTTAATCGAAATTTTACGATTCAAGTTCACGCACATGCGCAGATATCATTAATATTCTTAGCATTGTGCTTTTTGATCCAGATTGACACTGTATTTAAGACTTTTAGTGGATAGCCGTGATGGGAATCTTAGGCCGTTCCGGCGCTGTGAGGGTACGAGTCTTGGTGGCAAGATCGGCAGGGTGTGTCAATCCTTTTTGCAGGACTTCAGTTCGATTCCCGAAACTTTGCAAATAGTTTTATATACTTTATTTTTTAAATTTACTTTAGCTTTCTCCATTATTCCTAGAGTTACTATGAATTATTCCAAATCATATGTCTCAAAAATAAAATTGAAACTCAAAATATTTCTATATTTAATCGAAATTTTACGATTCAAGTTCACGCACATGCGCAGATATCATTAATATTCTTAGCATTGTGCTTTTTGATCCAGATTGACACTGTATTTAAGACTTTTAGTGGATAGCCCTGATGGGTATCTTAGGCCGTTCCGGCGCTGTAAGGGTATGAGTCTTGGTGGCAAGATCGGCAGGTTGTGTCAATCCTTTTTGCAGGACTTCAGTTCGATTCCCGAAACTTTGCAAATAGTTCTATATACTTTATTTTTTAAAATTTTTTAGCTATTTTTCTCCAATATTCCTACAGTTACTATGAATTATTCCAAATCATATGTTTAAAAAATAAAATTTAATTTCAAAATGTTTCTATATTTAATCGAAATTTTACGATTCAAGTTCACGCACATGCGCAGATATCATTAATATTCTTAGCATTGTGCTTTTTGATCCAGATTGACACTGTATTTAAGACTTTTAGTGGATAGCCGTGATGGGAATCTTAGGCCGTTCCGGCGCTGTGAGGGTACGAGTCTTGGTGGCAAGATGGGCAGTTTGTGTCAATCCTTTTTGCAGGACTTCAGTTCGATTCCCGAAACTTTGCAAATAGTTTTATATACTTTATTTTTTTAATTTATTTTAGCTTTCTCCATTATTACTAGAGTTGCTATGAATTATTCCAAATCATATGTCTCAAAAATAAAATTTAAACTCAAAATATTTCTATATTTAATCGAAATTTTACGATTCACGTTCACGCACATGCGCAGATATCATTAATATTCTTAGCATTGTGCTTTTTGATCCAGATTGACACTGTATTTAAGACTTTTAGTGGATAGCCGTGATGGGTATCTTAGGCCGTTCCGGCGCTGTGAGGGTACGAGTCTTGGTGGCAAGATCGGCAGGGTGTGTCAATCCTTTTTGAAGGACTTCAGTTCGATTCCCGAAACTTTGCAAATAGTTCTATATACTTTATTTTTTAAAATTTTTTAGCTATTTTTCTCCAATATTCCTACAGTTACTATGAATTATTCCAAATCATATGTTTAAAAAATAAAATTTAATTTCAAAATGTTTCTATATTTAATCGAAATTTTACGATTCAAGTTCACACACATGCGCAGATATCATTAATATTCTTAGCATTGTGCTTTTTGATCCAGATTGACACTGTATTTAAGACTTTTAGTGGATAGCCGTGATGGGAATCTTAGGCTGTTCCGGCGCTGTAAGGGTATGAGTCTTGGTGGCAAGATCGGCAGGGTGTGTCAATCCTTTTTGCAGGACTTCAGTTCGATTCCCGAAACTTTGCAAATAGTTTTATATACTTTATTTTTTAAATTTACTTTAGCTTTCTCCATTATTCCTAGAGTTACTATGAATTATTCCAAATCATATGTCTCAAAAATAAAATTGAAACTCAAAATATTTCTATATTTAATCGAAATTTTACGATTCAAGTTCACGCACATGCGCAGATATCATTAATATTCTTAGCATTGTGCTTTTTGATCCAGATTGACACTGTATTTAAGACTTTTAGTGGATAGCCCTGATGGGTATCTTAGGCCGTTCCGGCGCTGTGAGTGTACGATTCTTGGTGGCAAGGTCAGAAGGGTGTGTCAATCCTTTTTGCAGGACTTCAGTTCGATTCCCGAAACTTTGCAAATAGTTCTATATACTTTATTTTTTAAAATTTTTTAGCTATTTTTCTTCAATATTCCTAGAGTTACTATGAATTATTCCAAATCATATGTTTAAAAAATAAAATTTAATTTTAAAATGTTTCTATATTTAATCGAAATTTTACGATTCAAGTTCACGCACATGCGCAGATATCATTAATATTCTTAGCATTGTGCTTTTTGATCCAGATTGACACTGTATTTAAGACTTTTAGTGGATAGCCGTGATGGGTATCTTTGGCCGTTCCGGCGCTGTGAGAGTACGAGTCTTGGCGGCAAGATCGGCAGGGTGTGTCAATCCTTTTTGCAGGACTTCAGTTCGATTCCCGAAACTTTGCAAATAGTTTTATATACTTTATTTTTTAAATTTACTTTAGCTTCCTCCATTATTCCTAGAGTTACTATGAATTATTCCAAATCATATGTCTCAAAAATAAAATTGAAACTCAAAATATTTCTATATTTAATCGAAATTTTACGATTCAAGTTCACGCACATGCGCAGATATCATTAATATTCTTAGCATTGTGCTTTTTGATCCAGATTGACACTGTATTTAAGACTTTTAGTGGATAGCCCTGATGGGTATCTTAGGCCGTTCCGGCGCTGTGAGTGTACGATTCTTGGTGGCAAGGTCAGCAGGGTGTGTCAATCCTTTTTGCAGGACTTCAGTTCGATTCCCGAAACTTTGCAAATAGTTCTATATACTTTATTTTTTAAAATTTTTTAGCTATTTTTCTTCAATATTCCTAGAGTTACTATGAATTATTCCAAATCATATGTTTAAAAAATAAAATTTAATTTTAAAATGTTTCTATATTTAATCGAAATTTTACGATTCAAGTTCACGCACATGCGCAGATATCATTAATATTCTTAGCATTGTGCTTTTTGATCCAGATTGACACTGTATTGAAGACTTTTAGTGGATAGCCGTGATGGGAATCTTAGGCCGTTCCGGCGCTGTGAGGGTACGAGTCTTGGTGGCAAGATCGGCAGTTTGTGTCAATCCTTTTTGCAGGACTTCAGTTCGATTCCCGAAACTTTGCAAATAGTTTTATATACTTTATTTTTTAAATTTATTTTAGCTTTCTCCATTATTCCTAGAGTTACTATGAATTATTCCAAATCATATGTCTCAAAAATAAAATTGATACTCAAAATATTTCTATATTTAATCGAAATTTTACGATTCAAGTTCACGCACATGCGCAGATATCATTAATATTCTTAGCATTGTGCTTTTTGATCCAGATTGACACTGTATTTAAGACTTTTAGTGGATAGCCGTGATGGGAATCTTAGGCCGTTCCGGCGCTGTGAGGGTACGAGTCTTGGTGGCAAGATCGGCAGGGTGTGTCAATCCTTTTTGCAGGACTTCAGTTCGATTCCCGAAACTTTGCAAATAGTTTTATATACTTTATTTTTTAAATTTACTTTAGCTTTCTCCATTATTCCTAGAGTTACTATGAATTATTCCAAATCATATGTCTCAAAAATAAAATTGAAACTCAAAATATTTCTATATTTAATCGAAATTTTACGATTCAAGTTCACGCACATGCGCAGATATCATTAATATTCTTAGCATTGTGCTTTTTGATCCAGATTGACACTGTATTTAAGACTTTTAGTGGATAGCCCTGATGGGTATCTTAGGCCGTTCCGGCGCTGTAAGGGTATGAGTCTTGGTGGCAAGATCGGCAGGTTGTGTCAATCCTTTTTGCAGGACTTCAGTTCGATTCCCGAAACTTTGCAAATAGTTCTATATACTTTATTTTTTAAAATTTTTTAGCTATTTTTCTCCAATATTCCTACAGTTACTATGAATTATTCCAAATCATATGTCTCAAAAATAAAATTGAAACTCAAAATATTTCTATATTTAATCGAAATTTTACGATTCAAGTTCACGCACATGCGCAGATATCATTAATATTCTTAGCATTGTGCTTTTTGATCCAGATTGACACTGTATTTAAGACTTTTAGTGGATAGCCCTGATGGGTATCTTAGGCCGTTCCGGCGCTGTGAGTGTACGATTCTTGGTGGCAAGGTCAGCAGGGTGTGTCAATCCTTTTTGCAGGACTTCAGTTCGATTCCCGAAACTTTGCAAATAGTTCTATATACTTTATTTTTTAAAATTTTTTAGCTATTTTTCTTCAATATTCCTAGAGTTACTATGAATTATTCCAAATCATATGTTTAAAAAATAAAATTTAATTTTAAAATGTTTCTATATTTAATCGAAATTTTACGATTCAAGTTCACGCACATGCGCAGATATCATTAATATTCTTAGCATTGTGCTTTTTGATCCAGATTGACACTGTATTGAAGACTTTTAGTGGATAGCCGTGATGGGAATCTTAGGCCGTTCCGGCGCTGTGAGGGTACGAGTCTTGGTGGCAAGATCGGCAGTTTGTGTCAATCCTTTTTGCAGGACTTCAGTTCGATTCCCGAAACTTTGCAAATAGTTTTATATACTTTATTTTTTAAATTTATTTTAGCTTTCTCCATTATTCCTAGAGTTACTATGAATTATTCCAAATCATATGTCTCAAAAATAAAATTGATACTCAAAATATTTCTATATTTAATCGAAATTTTACGATTCAAGTTCACGCACATGCGCAGATATCATTAATATTCTTAGCATTGTGCTTTTTGATCCAGATTGACACTGTATTTAAGACTTTTAGTGGATAGCCGTGATGGGAATCTTAGGCCGTTCCGGCGCTGTGAGGGTACGAGTCTTGGTGGCAAGATCGGCAGGGTGTGTCAATCCTTTTTGCAGGACTTCAGTTCGATTCCCGAAACTTTGCAAATAGTTTTATATACTTTATTTTTTAAATTTACTTTAGCTTTCTCCATTATTCCTAGAGTTACTATGAATTATTCCAAATCATATGTCTCAAAAATAAAATTGAAACTCAAAATATTTCTATATTTAATCGAAATTTTACGATTCAAGTTCACGCACATGCGCAGATATCATTAATATTCTTAGCATTGTGCTTTTTGATCCAGATTGACACTGTATTTAAGACTTTTAGTGGATAGCCCTGATGGGTATCTTAGGCCGTTCCGGCGCTGTAAGGGTATGAGTCTTGGTGGCAAGATCGGCAGGTTGTGTCAATCCTTTTTGCAGGACTTCAGTTCGATTCCCGAAACTTTGCAAATAGTTCTATATACTTTATTTTTTAAAATTTTTTAGCTATTTTTCTCCAATATTCCTACAGTTACTATGAATTATTCCAAATCATATGTTTAAAAAATAAAATTTAATTTCAAAATGTTTCTATATTTAATCGAAATTTTACGATTCAAGTTCACACACATGTGCAGATATCATTAATATTCTTAGCATTGTGCTTTTTGATCCAGATTGACACTGTATTTAAGACTTTTAGTGGATAGCCGTGATGGGAATCTTAGGCCATTCCGGCGCTGTAAGGGTACGAGTCTTGGTGGCAAGATCGGCAGGGTGTGTCAATCCTTTTTGCAGGACTTCAGTTCGATTCCCGAAACTTTGCAAATAGTTTTATATACTTTATTTTTTAAATTTACTTTAGCTTTCTCCATTATTCCTAGAGTTACTATGAATTATTCCAAATCATATGTCTCAAAAATAAAATTGAAACTCAAAATATTTCTATATTTAATCGAAATTTTACGATTCAAGTTCACGCACATGCGCAGATATCATTAATATTCTTAGCATTGTGCTTTTTGATCCAGATTGACACTGTATTTAAGACTTTTAGTGGATAGCCCTGATGGGTATCTTAGGCCGTTCCGGCGCTGTAAGGGTATGAGTCTTGGTGGCAAGATCGGCAGGTTGTGTCAATCCTTTTTGCAGGACTTCAGTTCGATTCCCGAAACTTTGCAAATAGTTCTATATACTTTATTTTTTAAAATTTTTTAGCTATTTTTCTCCAATATTCCTACAGTTACTATGAATTATTCCAAATCATATGTCTCAAAAATAAAATTGAAACTCAAAATATTTCTATATTTAATCGAAATTTTACGATTCAAGTTCACGCACATGCGCAGATATCATTAATATTCTTAGCATTGTGCTTTTTGATCCAGATTGACACTGTATTTAAGACTTTTAGTGGATAGCCCTGATGGGTATCTTAGGCCGTTCCGGCGCTGTGAGTGTACGATTCTTGGTGGCAAGGTCAGCAGGGTGTGTCAATCCTTTTTGCAGGACTTCAGTTCGATTCCCGAAACTTTGCAAATAGTTCTATATACTTTATTTTTTAAAATTTTTTAGCTATTTTTCTTCAATATTCCTAGAGTTACTATGAATTATTCCAAATCATATGTTTAAAAAATAAAATTTAATTTTAAAATGTTTCTATATTTAATCGAAATTTTACGATTCAAGTTCACGCACATGCGCAGATATCATTAATATTCTTAGCATTGTGCTTTTTGATCCAGATTGACACTGTATTGAAGACTTTTAGTGGATAGCCGTGATGGGAATCTTAGGCCGTTCCGGCACTGTGAGGGTACGAGTCTTGGTGGCAAGATCGGCAGTTTGTGTCAATCCTTTTTGCAGGACTTCAGTTCGATTCCCGAAACTTTGCAAATAGTTTTATATACTTTATTTTTTAAATTTATTTTAGCTTTCTCCATTATTCCTAGAGTTACTATGAATTATTCCAAATCATATGTCTCAAAAATAAAATTGATACTCAAAATATTTCTATATTTAATCGAAATTTTACGATTCAAGTTCACGCACATGCGCAGATATCATTAATATTCTTAGCATTGTGCTTTTTGATCCAGATTGACACTGTATTTAAGCCTTTTAGTGGATAGCCGTGATGGGAATCTTAGGCCGTTCCGGCGCTGTGAGGGTACGAGTCTTGGTGGCAAGATCGGCAGGGTGTGTCAATCCTTTTTGCAGGACTTCAGTTCGATTCCCGAAACTTTGCAAATAGTTTTATATACTTTATTTTTTAAATTTACTTTAGCTTTCTCCATTATTCCTAGAGTTACTATGAATTATTCCAAATCATATGTCTCAAAAATAAAATTGAAACTCAAAATATTTCTATATTTAATCGAAATTTTACGATTCAAGTTCACGCACATGCGCAGATATCATTAATATTCTTAGCATTGTGCTTTTTGATCCAGATTGACACTGTATTTAAGACTTTTAGTGGATAGCCCTGATGGGTATCTTAGGCCGTTCCGGCGCTGTAAGGGTATGAGTCTTGGTGGCAAGATCGGCAGGTTGTGTCAATCCTTTTTGCAGGACTTCAGTTCGATTCCCGAAACTTTGCAAATAGTTCTATATACTTTATTTTTTAAAATTTTTTAGCTATTTTTCTCCAATATTCCTACAGTTACTATGAATTATTCCAAATCATATGTTTAAAAAATAAAATTTAATTTCAAAATGTTTCTATATTTAATCGAAATTTTACGATTCAAGTTCACACACATGTGCAGATATCATTAATATTCTTAGCATTGTGCTTTTTGATCCAGATTGACACTGTATTTAAGACTTTTAGTGGATAGCCGTGATGGGAATCTTAGGCCATTCCGGCGCTGTAAGGGTACGAGTCTTGGTGGCAAGATCGGCAGGGTGTGTCAATCCTTTTTGCAGGACTTCAGTTCGATTCCCGAAACTTTGCAAATAGTTTTATATACTTTATTTTTTTAATTTATTTTAGCTTTCTCCATTATTACTAGAGTTGCTATGAATTATTCCAAATCATATGTCTCAAAAATAAAATTTAAACTCAAAATATTTCTATATTTAATCGAAATTTTACGATTCACGTTCACGCACATGCGCAGATATCATTAATATTCTTAGCATTGTGCTTTTTGATCCAGATTGACACTGTATTTAAGACTTTTAGTGGATAGCCGTGATGGGAATCTTAGGCCGTTCCGGCGCTGTAAGGGTATGAGTCTTGGTGGCAAGATCGGCAGGGTGTGTCAATCCTTTTTGCAGGACTTCAGTTCGATTCCCGAAACTTTGCAAATAGTTTTATATACTTTATTTTTTAAATTTACTTTAGCTTTCTCCATTATTCCTAGAGTTACTATGAATTATTCCAAATCATATGTCTCAAAAATAAAATTGAAACTCAAAATATTTCTATATTTAATCGAAATTTTACGATTCAAGTTCACGCACATGCGCAGATATCATTAATATTCTTAGCATTGTGCTTTTTGATCCAGATTGACACTGTATTTAAGACTTTTAGTGGATAGCCCTGATGGGTATCTTAGGCCGTTCCGGCGCTGTGAGTGTACGATTCTTGGTGGCAAGGTCAGCAGGGTGTGTCAGTCCTTTTTGCAGGACTTCAGTTCGATTCCCGAAACTTTGCAAATAGTTCTATATACTTTATTTTTTAAAATTTTTTAGCTATTTTTCTTCAATATTCCTAGAGTTACTATGAATTATTCCAAATCATATGTTTAAAAAATAAAATTTAATTTTAAAATGTTTCTATATTTAATCGAAATTTTACGATTCAAGTTCACGCACATGCGCAGATATCATTTATATTCTTAGCATTGTGCTTTTTGATCCAGATTGACACTGTATTGAAGACTTTTAGTGAATAGCCGTGATGGGAATCTTAGGCCGTTCCGGCGCTGTGAGGGTACGAGTCTTGGTGGTAAGATCGGCAGTTTGTGTCAATCCTTTTTGCAGGACTTCAGTTCGATTCCCGAAACTTTGCAAATAGTTTTATATACTTTATTTTTTTAATTTATTTTAGCTTTCTCCATTATTCCTAGAGTTGCTATGAATTATTCCAAATCATATGTCTCAAAAATAAAATTTAAACTCAAAATATTTCTATATTTAATCGAAATTTTACGATTCACGTTCACGCACATGCGCAGATATCATTAATATTCTTAGCATTGTGCTTTTTTATCCAGATTGACACTGTATTTAAGACTTTTAGTGGATAGCCGTGATGGGTATCTTAGGCCGTTCCGGCGCTGTGAGGGTACGAGTCTTGGTGGCAAGATCGGCAGGTTGTGTCAATCCTTTTTGCAGGACTTCAGTTCGATTCCCGAAACTTTGCAAATAGTTCTATATACTTTATTTTTTAAAATTTTTTAGCTATTTTTCTCCAATATTCCTACAGTTACTATGAATTATTCCAAATCATATGTTTAAAAAATAAAATTTAATTTCAAAACGTTTCTATATTTAATCGAAATTTTACGATTCAAGTTCACACACATGCGCAGATATCATTAATATTCTTAGCATTGTGCTTTTTGATCCAGATTGACACTGTATTTAAGACTTTTAGTGGATAGCTGTGATGGGAATCTTAGGCCGTTCCGGCGCTGTAAGGGTATGAGTCATGGTGGCAAGATCGGCAGGGTGTGTCAATCCTTTTTGCAGGACTTCAGTTCGATTCCCGAAACTTTGCAAATAGTTTTATATACTTTATTTTTTTAATTTATTTTAGCTTTCTCCATTATTCCTAGAGTTACTATGAATTATTCCAAATCATATGTCTCAAAAATAAAATTTAAACTCAAAATATTTCTATATTTAATCGAAATTTTACGATTCAAGTTCACGCACATGCGCAGATATCATTAATATTCTTAGCATTGTGCTTTTTGTTCCAGATTGACACTGTATTTAAGACTTTTAGTGGATAGCCGTGAAGGGTATCTTTGGCCGTTCCGGCGCTGTGAGAGTACGAGTCTTGGCGGCAAGATCGGCAGGGTGTGTCAATCCTTTTTGCAGGACTTCAGTTCGATTCCCGAAACTTTGCAAATAGTTTTATATACTTTATTTTTTAAATTTACTTTAGCTTTCTCCATTATTCCTAGAGTTACTATGAATTATTCCAAATCATATGTCTCAAAAATAAAATTGAAACTCAAAATATTTCTATATTTAATCGAAATTTTACGATTCAAGTTCACGCACAGGCGCAGATATCATTAATATTCTTAGCATTGTGCTTTTTGATCCAGATTGACACTGTATTTAAGACTTTTAGTGGATAGCCCTGATGGGTATCTTAGGCCGTTCCGGCGCTGTGAGTGTACGATTCTTGGTGGCAAGGTCAGCAGGGTGTGTCAATCCTTTTTGCAGGACTTCAGTTCGATTCCCGAAACTTTGCAAATAGTTCTATATACTTTATTTTTTAAAATTTTTTAGCTATTTTTCTTCAATAATCCTAGAGTTACTATGAATTATTCCAAATCATATGTTTAAAAAATAAAATTTAATTTTAAATTGTTTCTATATTTAATCGAAATTTTACGATTCAAGTTCACGCACATGCGCAGATATCATTAATATTCTTAGCATTGTGCTTTTTGATCCAGATTGACACTGTATTGAAGAATTTTAGTTTATAGCCGTGATGGGAATCTTAGGCCGTTCCGGCGCTGTGAGGGTACGAGTCTTGGTGGCAAGATCGGCAGGGTGTGTTAATCATTTTTGCAGGACTTCAGTTCGATTCCCGAAACTTTGCAAATAGTTTTATATACTTTATTTTTTAAAATTTTTTAGCTATTTTTCTCCAATATTCCTACAGTTACTATGAATTATTCCAAATCATATGTCTCAAAAATAAAATTTAAACTCAAAATATTTCTATATTTAATCGAAATTTTACGATTCAAGTTCACGCACATGCGCAGATATCATTAATATTCTTAGCATTGTGCTTTTTGATCCAGATTGACACTGTATTGAAGACTTTTAGTGGATAGCCGTGATGGGAATCTTAGGCCGTTCCGGCGCTGTGAGGGTACGAGTCTTGGTGGTAAGATCGGCAGTTTGTGTCAATCCTTTTTGCAGGACTTCAGTTCGATTCCCGAAACTTTGCAAATAGTTTTATATACTTTATTTTTTTAATTTATTTTAGCTTTCCCCATTATTCCTAGAGTTGCTATGAATTATTCCAAATCATATGTCTCAAAAATAAAATTTAAACTCAAAATATTTCTATATTTAATCGAAATTTTACGATTCACGTTCACGCACATGCGCAGATATCATTAATATTCTTAGCATTGTGCTTTTTGATCCAGATTGACACTGTATTTAAGACTTTTAGTGGATAGCCGTGATGGGTATCTTAGGCCGTTCCGGCGCTGTGAGGGTACGAGTCTTGGTGGCAAGATCGGCAGGTTGTGTCAATCCTTTTTGCAGGACTTCAGTTCGATTCCCGAAACTTTGCAAATAGTTCTATATACTTTATTTTTTAAAATTTTTTAGCTATTTTTCTCCAATATTCCTACAGTTACTATGAATTATTCCAAATCATATGTTTAAAAAATAAAATTTAATTTCAAAACGTTTCTATATTTAATCGAAATTTTACGATTCAAGTTCACACACATGCGCAGATATCATTAATATTCTTAGCATTGTGCTTTTTGATCCAGATTGACACTGTATTTAAGACTTTTAGTGGATAGCCGTGATGGGTATCTTAGGCCGTTCCGGCGCTGTGAGGGTACGAGTCTTGGTGGCAAGATCGGCAGGTTGTGTCAATCCTTTTTGCAGGACTTCAGTTCGATTCCCGAAACTTTGCAAATAGTTCTATATACTTTATTTTTTAAAATTTTTTAGCTATTTTTCTCCAATATTCCTACAGTTACTATGAATTATTCCAAATCATATGTTTAAAAAATAAAATTTAATTTCAAAACGTTTCTATATTTAATCGAAATTTTACGATTCAAGTTCACACACATGCGCAGATATCATTAATATTCTTAGCATTGTGCTTTTTGATCCAGATTGACACTGTATTTAAGACTTTTAGTGGATAGCCGTGATGGGAATCTTAGGCCGTTCCGGCGCTGTAAGGGTATGAGTCATGGTGGCAAGATCGGCAGGGTGTGTCAATCCTTTTTGCAGGACTTCAGTTCGATTCCCGAAACTTTGCAAATAGTTTTATATACTTTATTTTTTTAATTTATTTTAGCTTTCTCCATTATTCCTAGAGTTACTATGAATTATTCCAAATCATATGTCTCAAAAATAAAATTTAAACTCAAAATATTTCTATATTTAATCGAAATTTTACGATTCAAGTTCACGCACATGCGCAGATATCATTAATATTCTTAGCATTGTGCTTTTTGTTCCAGATTGACACTGTATTTAAGACTTTTAGTGGATAGCCGTGAAGGGTATCTTTGGCCGTTCCGGCGCTGTGAGAGTACGAGTCTTGGCGGCAAGATCGGCAGGGTGTGTCAATCCTTTTTGCAGGACTTCAGTTCGATTCCCGAAACTTTGCAAATAGTTTTATATACTTTATTTTTTAAATTTACTTTAGCTTTCTCCATTATTCCTAGAGTTACTATGAATTATTCCAAATCATATGTCTCAAAAATAAAATTGAAACTCAAAATATTTCTATATTTAATCGAAATTTTACGATTCAAGTTCACGCACAGGCGCAGATATCATTAATATTCTTAGCATTGTGCTTTTTGATCCAGATTGACACTGTATTTAAGACTTTTAGTGGATAGCCCTGATGGGTATCTTAGGCCGTTCCGGCGCTGTGAGTGTACGATTCTTGGTGGCAAGGTCAGCAGGGTGTGTCAATCCTTTTTGCAGGACTTCAGTTCGATTCCCGAAACTTTGCAAATAGTTCTATATACTTTATTTTTTAAAATTTTTTAGCTATTTTTCTTCAATAATCCTAGAGTTACTATGAATTATTCCAAATCATATGTTTAAAAAATAAAATTTAATTTTAAATTGTTTCTATATTTAATCGAAATTTTACGATTCAAGTTCACGCACATGCGCAGATATCATTAATATTCTTAGCATTGTGCTTTTTGATCCAGATTGACACTGTATTGAAGAATTTTAGTTTATAGCCGTGATGGGAATCTTAGGCCGTTCCGGCGCTGTGAGGGTATGAGTCTTGGTGGCAAGATCGGCAGGGTGTGTCAATCCTTTTTGCAGGACTTCAGTTCGATTCCCGAAACTTTGCAAATAGTTTTATATACTTTATTTTTTTAATTTATTTTAGCTTTCTCCATTATTCCTAGAGTTACTATGAATTATTCCAAATCATATGTCTCAAAAATAAAATTTAAACTCAAAATATTTCTATATTTAATCGAAATTTTACGATTCAAGTTCACGCACATGCGCAGATATCATTAATATTCTTAGCATTGTGCTTTTTGATCCAGATTGACACTGTATTGAAGAATTTTAGTTTATAGCCGTGATGGGAATCTTAGGCCGTTCCGGCGCTGTGAGGGTACGAGTCTTGGTGGTAAGATCGGCAGTTTGTGTCAATCCTTTTTGCAGGACTTCAGTTCGATTCCCGAAACTTTGCAAATAGTTTTATATACTTTATTTTTTTAATTTATTTTAGCTTTCTCCATTATTCCTAGAGTTGCTATGAATTATTCCAAATCATATGTCTCAAAAATAAAATTTAAACTCAAAATATTTCTATATTTAATCGAAATTTTACGATTCAAGTTCACGCACAGGCGCAGATATCATTAATATTCTTAGCATTGTGCTTTTTGATCCAGATTGACACTGTATTTAAGACTTTTAGTTTATAGCCCTGATGGGTATCTTAGGCCGTTCCGGCGCTGTGAGTGTACGATTCTTGGTGGCAAGGTCAGCAGGGTGTGTCAATCCTTTTTGCAGGACTTCAGTTCGATTCCCGAAACTTTGCAAATAGTTCTATATACTTTATTTTTTAAATTTTTTTAGCTATTTTTCTTCAATAATCCTAGAGTTACTATGAATTATTCCAAATCATATGTTTAAAAAATAAAATTTAATTTTAAATTGTTTCTATATTTAATCGAAATTTTACGATTCAAGTTCACGCACATGCGCAGATATCATTAATATTCTTAGCATTGTGCTTTTTGATCCAGATTGACACTGTATTGAAGAATTTTAGTTTATAGCCGTGATGGGAATCTTAGGCCGTTCCGGCGCTGTGAGGGTACGAGTCTTGGTGGCAAGATCGGCAGGGTGTGTTAATCATTTTTGCAGGACTTCAGTTCGATTCC
Source organism: Argiope bruennichi (assembly GCF_947563725.1). Taxonomy (NCBI): domain Eukaryota; kingdom Metazoa; phylum Arthropoda; class Arachnida; order Araneae; family Araneidae; genus Argiope; species Argiope bruennichi. Next base: position 21,462,991 of record NC_079152.1, on the reverse strand, counting down.
CGAAACTTTGCAAATAGTTTTATATACTTTATTTTTTAAAATTTTTTAGCTATTTTTCTCCAATATTCCTACAGTTACTATGAATTATTCCAAATCATATGTCTCAAAAATAAAATTTAAACTCAAAATATTTCTATATTTAATCGAAATTTTACGATTCAAGTTCACGCACATGCGCAGATATCATTAATATTCTTAGCATTGTGCTTTTTGACGAGATTGACAACGAATTTAAAACTTTCAGTGGATAGCCGTGATGAGAATCTTAGGCCATTCCGGCGCTGTGAGGGTACGAGTCTTGGTGGCAAGATCGGCAGGGTGTGTCAATCCTTTTTGCAGGACTTCAGTTCGATTCCCGATATTTTGCAAATAGTTTTATATACTTTATTTTTTTAATTTATTTTAGCTTTCTCCATTATTCCTAGAGTTGCTATGAATTATTCCAAATCATATGTCTCAAAAATAAAATTTAAACTCAAAATATTTCTATATTTAATCGAAATTTTACGATTCACGTTCACGCACATGCGCAGATATCATTAATATTCTTAGCATTGTGCTTTTTTATCCAGATTGACACTGTATTGAAGACTTTTAGTGGATAGCCGTGATGGGAATCTTAGGCCGTTCCGGCGCTGTGAGGGTACGAGTCTTGGTGGTAAGATCGGCAGTTTGTGTCAATCCTTTTTGCAGGACTTCAGTTCGATTCCCGAAACTTTGCAAATAGTTTTATATACTTTATTTTTTTAATTTATTTTAGCTTTCCCCATTATTCCTAGAGTTGCTATGAATTATTCCAAATCATATGTCTCAAAAATAAAATTTAAACTCAAAATATTTCTATATTTAATCGAAATTTTACGATTCACGTTCACGCACATGCGCAGATATCATTAATATTCTTAGCATTGTGCTTTTTGATCCAGATTGACACTGTATTTAAGACTTTTAGTGGATAGCCGTGATGGGTATCTTAGGCCGTTCCGGCGCTGTGAGGGTACGAGTCTTGGTGGCAAGATCGGCAGGTTGTGTCAATCCTTTTTGCAGGACTTCAGTTCGATTCCCGAAACTTTGCAAATAGTTCTATATACTTTATTTTTTAAAATTTTTTAGCTATTTTTCTCCAATATTCCTACAGTTACTATGAATTATTCCAAATCATATGTTTAAAAAATAAAATTTAATTTCAAAACGTTTCTATATTTAATCGAAATTTTACGATTCAAGTTCACACACATGCGCAGATATCATTAATATTCTTAGCATTGTGCTTTTTGATCCAGATTGACACTGTATTTAAGACTTTTAGTGGATAGCCGTGATGGGTATCTTAGGCCGTTCCGGCGCTGTGAGGGTACGAGTCTTGGTGGCAAGATCGGCAGGTTGTGTCAATCCTTTTTGCAGGACTTCAGTTCGATTCCCGAAACTTTGCAAATAGTTCTATATACTTTATTTTTTAAAATTTTTTAGCTATTTTTCTCCAATATTCCTACAGTTACTATGAATTATTCCAAATCATATGTTTAAAAAATAAAATTTAATTTCAAAACGTTTCTATATTTAATCGAAATTTTACGATTCAAGTTCACACACATGCGCAGATATCATTAATATTCTTAGCATTGTGCTTTTTGATCCAGATTGACACTGTATTTAAGACTTTTAGTGGATAGCCGTGATGGGAATCTTAGGCCGTTCCGGCGCTGTAAGGGTATGAGTCATGGTGGCAAGATCGGCAGGGTGTGTCAATCCTTTTTGCAGGACTTCAGTTCGATTCCCGAAACTTTGCAAATAGTTTTATATACTTTATTTTTTTAATTTATTTTAGCTTTCTCCATTATTCCTAGAGTTACTATGAATTATTCCAAATCATATGTCTCAAAAATAAAATTTAAACTCAAAATATTTCTATATTTAATCGAAATTTTACGATTCAAGTTCACGCACATGCGCAGATATCATTAATATTCTTAGCATTGTGCTTTTTGTTCCAGATTGACACTGTATTTAAGACTTTTAGTGGATAGCCGTGAAGGGTATCTTTGGCCGTTCCGGCGCTGTGAGAGTACGAGTCTTGGCGGCAAGATCGGCAGGGTGTGTCAATCCTTTTTGCAGGACTTCAGTTCGATTCCCGAAACTTTGCAAATAGTTTTATATACTTTATTTTTTAAATTTACTTTAGCTTTCTCCATTATTCCTAGAGTTACTATGAATTATTCCAAATCATATGTCTCAAAAATAAAATTGAAACTCAAAATATTTCTATATTTAATCGAAATTTTACGATTCAAGTTCACGCACAGGCGCAGATATCATTAATATTCTTAGCATTGTGCTTTTTGATCCAGATTGACACTGTATTTAAGACTTTTAGTGGATAGCCCTGATGGGTATCTTAGGCCGTTCCGGCGCTGTGAGTGTACGATTCTTGGTGGCAAGGTCAGCAGGGTGTGTCAATCCTTTTTGCAGGACTTCAGTTCGATTCCCGAAACTTTGCAAATAGTTCTATATACTTTATTTTTTAAAATTTTTTAGCTATTTTTCTTCAATAATCCTAGAGTTACTATGAATTATTCCAAATCATATGTTTAAAAAATAAAATTTAATTTTAAATTGTTTCTATATTTAATCGAAATTTTACGATTCAAGTTCACGCACATGCGCAGATATCATTAATATTCTTAGCATTGTGCTTTTTGATCCAGATTGACACTGTATTGAAGAATTTTAGTTTATAGCCGTGATGGGAATCTTAGGCCGTTCCGGCGCTGTGAGGGTACGAGTCTTGGTGGCAAGATCGGCAGGGTGTGTTAATCATTTTTGCAGGACTTCAGTTCGATTCCCGAAACTTTGCAAATAGTTTTATATACTTTATTTTTTAAAATTTTTTAGCTATTTTTCTCCAATATTCCTACAGTTACTATGAATTATTCCAAATCATATGTCTCAAAAATAAAATTTAAACTCAAAATATTTCTATATTTAATCGAAATTTTACGATTCACGTTCACGCACATGCGCAGATATCATTAATATTCTTAGCATTGTGCTTTTTGATCCAGATTGACACTGTATTTAAGACTTTTAGTGGATAGCCGTGATGGGTATCTTAGGCCGTTCCGGCGCTGTGAGGGTACGAGTCTTGGTGGCAAGATCGGCAGGTTGTGTCAATCCTTTTTGCAGGACTTCAGTTCGATTCCCGAAACTTTGCAAATAGTTCTATATACTTTATTTTTTAAAATTTTTTAGCTATTTTTCTCCAATATTCCTACAGTTACTATGAATTATTCCAAATCATATGTTTAAAAAATAAAATTTAATTTCAAAACGTTTCTATATTTAATCGAAATTTTACGATTCAAGTTCACACACATGCGCAGATATCATTAATATTCTTAGCATTGTGCTTTTTGATCCAGATTGACACTGTATTTAAGACTTTTAGAGGATAGCCGTGATGGGAATCTTAGGCCGTTCCGGCGCTGTAAGGGTATGAGTCTTGGTGGCAAGATCGGCAGGGTGTGTCAATCCTTTTTGCAGGACTTCAGTTCGATTCCCGAAACTTTGCAAATAGTTTTATATACTTTATTTTTTTAATTTATTTTAGCTTTCTCCATTATTCCTAGAGTTACTATGAATTATTCCAAATCATATGTCTCAAAAATAAAATTTAAACTCAAAATATTTCTATATTTAATCGAAATTTTACGATTCAAGTTCACGCACATGCGCAGATATCATTAATATTCTTAGCATTGTGCTTTTTGTTCCAGATTGACACTGTATTTAAGACTTTTAGTGGATAGCCGTGATGGGTATCTTTGGCCGTTCCGGCGCTGTGAGAGTACGAGTCTTGGCGGCAAGATCGGCAGGGTGTGTCAATCCTTTTTGCAGGACTTCAGTTCGATTCCCGAAACTTTGCAAATAGTTTTATATACTTTATTTTTTAAATTTACTTTAGCTTTCTCCATTATTCCTAGAGTTACTATGAATTATTCCAAATCATATGTCTCAAAAATAAAATTGAAACTCAAAATATTTCTATATTTAATCGAAATTTTACGATTCAAGTTCACGCACAGGCGCAGATATCATTAATATTCTTAGCATTGTGCTTTTTGATCCAGATTGACACTGTATTTAAGACTTTTAGTGGATAGCCCTGATGGGTATCTTAGGCCGTTCCGGCGCTGTGAGTGTACGATTCTTGGTGGCAAGGTCAGCAGGGTGTGTCAATCCTTTTTGCAGGACTTCAGTTCGATTCCCGAAACTTTGCAAATAGTTCTATATACTTTATTTTTTAAATTTTTTTAGCTATTTTTCTTCAATAATCCTAGAGTTACTATGAATTATTCCAAATCATATGTTTAAAAAATAAAATTTAATTTTAAATTGTTTCTATATTTAATCGAAATTTTACGATTCAAGTTCACGCACATGCGCAGATATCATTAATATTCTTAGCATTGTGCTTTTTGATCCAGATTGACACTGTATTGAAGAATTTTAGTTTATAGCCGTGATGGGAATCTTAGGCCGTTCCGGCGCTGTGAGGGTACGAGTCTTGGTGGCAAGATCGGCAGGGTGTGTTAATCATTTTTGCAGGACTTCAGTTCGATTCCCGAAACTTTGCAAATAGTTTTATATACTTTATTTTTTAAAATTTTTTAGCTATTTTTCTCCAATATTCCTACAGTTACTATGAATTATTCCAAATCATATGTCTCAAAAATAAAATTTAAACTCAAAATATTTCTATATTTAATCGAAATTTTACGATTCAAGTTCACGCACATGCGCAGATATCATTAATATTCTTAGCATTGTGCTTTTTGACGAGATTGACAACGAATTTAAAACTTTCAGTGGATAGCCGTGATGAGAATCTTAGGCCATTCCGGCGCTGTGAGGGTACGAGTCTTGGTGGCAAGATCGGCAGGGTGTGTCAATCCTTTTTGCAGGACTTCAGTTCGATTCCCGATATTTTGCAAATAGTTTTATATACTTTATTTTTTTAATTTATTTTAGCTTTCTCCATTATTCCTAGAGTTGCTATGAATTATTCCAAATCATATGTCTCAAAAATAAAATTTAAACTCAAAATATTTCTATATTTAATCGAAATTTTACGATTCACGTTCACGCACATGCGCAGATATCATTAATATTCTTAGCATTGTGCTTTTTTATCCAGATTGACACTGTATTGAAGACTTTTAGTGGATAGCCGTGATGGGAATCTTAGGCCGTTCCGGCGCTGTGAGGGTACGAGTCTTGGTGGTAAGATCGGCAGTTTGTGTCAATCCTTTTTGCAGGACTTCAGTTCGATTCCCGAAACTTTGCAAATAGTTTTATATACTTTATTTTTTTAATTTATTTTAGCTTTCCCCATTATTCCTAGAGTTGCTATGAATTATTCCAAATCATATGTCTCAAAAATAAAATTTAAACTCAAAATATTTCTATATTTAATCGAAATTTTACGATTCACGTTCACGCACATGCGCAGATATCATTAATATTCTTAGCATTGTGCTTTTTGATCCAGATTGACACTGTATTTAAGACTTTTAGTGGATAGCCGTGATGGGTATCTTAGGCCGTTCCGGCGCTGTGAGGGTACGAGTCTTGGTGGCAAGATCGGCAGGTTGTGTCAATCCTTTTTGCAGGACTTCAGTTCGATTCCCGAAACTTTGCAAATAGTTCTATATACTTTATTTTTTAAAATTTTTTAGCTATTTTTCTCCAATATTCCTACAGTTACTATGAATTATTCCAAATCATATGTTTAAAAAATAAAATTTAATTTCAAAACGTTTCTATATTTAATCGAAATTTTACGATTCAAGTTCACACACATGCGCAGATATCATTAATATTCTTAGCATTGTGCTTTTTGATCCAGATTGACACTGTATTTAAGACTTTTAGAGGATAGCCGTGATGGGAATCTTAGGCCGTTCCGGCGCTGTAAGGGTATGAGTCTTGGTGGCAAGATCGGCAGGGTGTGTCAATCCTTTTTGCAGGACTTCAGTTCGATTCCCGAAACTTTGCAAATAGTTTTATATACTTTATTTTTTTAATTTATTTTAGCTTTCTCCATTATTCCTAGAGTTACTATGAATTATTCCAAATCATATGTCTCAAAAATAAAATTTAAACTCAAAATATTTCTATATTTAATCGAAATTTTACGATTCAAGTTCACGCACATGCGCAGATATCATTAATATTCTTAGCATTGTGCTTTTTGTTCCAGATTGACACTGTATTTAAGACTTTTAGTGGATAGCCGTGATGGGTATCTTTGGCCGTTCCGGCGCTGTGAGAGTACGAGTCTTGGCGGCAAGATCGGCAGGGTGTGTCAATCCTTTTTGCAGGACTTCAGTTCGATTCCCGAAACTTTGCAAATAGTTTTATATACTTTATTTTTTAAATTTACTTTAGCTTTCTCCATTATTCCTAGAGTTACTATGAATTATTCCAAATCATATGTCTCAAAAATAAAATTGAAACTCAAAATATTTCTATATTTAATCGAAATTTTACGATTCAAGTTCACGCACAGGTGCAGATATCATTAATATTCTTAGCATTGTGCTTTTTGATCCAGATTGACACTGTATTTAAGACTTTTAGTGGATAGCCCTGATGGGTATCTTAGGCCGTTCCGGCGCTGTGAGTGTACGATTCTTGGTGGCAAGGTCAGCAGGGTGTGTCAATCCTTTTTGCAGGACTTCAGTTCGATTCCCGAAACTTTGCAAATAGTTCTATATACTTTATTTTTTAAATTTTTTTAGCTATTTTTCTTCAATAATCCTAGAGTTACTATGAATTATTCCAAATCATATGTTTAAAAAATAAAATTTAATTTTAAATTGTTTCTATATTTAATCGAAATTTTACGATTCAAGTTCACGCACATGCGCAGATATCATTAATATTCTTAGCATTGTGCTTTTTGATCCAGATTGACACTGTATTGAAGAATTTTAGTTTATAGCCGTGATGGGAATCTTAGGCCGTTCCGGCGCTGTGAGGGTACGAGTCTTGGTGGCAAGATCGGCAGGGTGTGTTAATCATTTTTGCAGGACTTCAGTTCGATTCCCGAAACTTTGCAAATAGTTTTATATACTTTATTTTTTAAAATTTTTTAGCTATTTTTCTCCAATATTCCTACAGTTACTATGAATTATTCCAAATCATATGTCTCAAAAATAAAATTTAAACTCAAAATATTTCTATATTTAATCGAAATTTTACGATTCACGTTCACGCACATGCGCAGATATCATTAATATTCTTAGCATTGTGCTTTTTTATCCAGATTGACACTGTATTGAAGACTTTTAGTGGATAGCCGTGTTGGGAATCTTAGGCCGTTCCGGCGCTGTGAGGGTACGAGTCTTGGTGGTAAGATCGGCAGTTTGTGTCAATCCTTTTTGCAGGACTTCAGTTCGATTCCCGAAACTTTGCAAATAGTTTTATATACTTTATTTTTTTAATTTATTTTAGCTTTCCCCATTATTCCTAGAGTTGCTATGAATTATTCCAAATCATATGTCTCAAAAATAAAATTTAAACTCAAAATATTTCTATATTTAATCGAAATTTTACGATTCACGTTCACGCACATGCGCAGATATCATTAATATTCTTAGCATTGTGCTTTTTGATCCAGATTGACACTGTATTTAAGACTTTTAGTGGATAGCCGTGATGGGTATCTTAGGCCGTTCCGGCGCTGTGAGGGTACGAGTCTTGGTGGCAAGATCGGCAGGTTGTGTCAATCCTTTTTGCAGGACTTCAGTTCGATTCCCGAAACTTTGCAAATAGTTCTATATACTTTATTTTTTAAAATTTTTTAGCTATTTTTCTCCAATATTCCTACAGTTACTATGAATTATTCCAAATCATATGTTTAAAAAATAAAATTTAATTTCAAAACGTTTCTATATTTAATCGAAATTTTACGATTCAAGTTCACACACATGCGCAGATATCATTAATATTCTTAGCATTGTGCTTTTTGATCCAGATTGACACTGTATTTAAGACTTTTAGAGGATAGCCGTGATGGGAATCTTAGGCCGTTCCGGCGCTGTAAGGGTATGAGTCTTGGTGGCAAGATCGGCAGGGTGTGTCAATCCTTTTTGCAGGACTTCAGTTCGATTCCCGAAACTTTGCAAATAGTTTTATATACTTTATTTTTTTAATTTATTTTAGCTTTCTCCATTATTCCTAGAGTTACTATGAATTATTCCAAATCATATGTCTCAAAAATAAAATTTAAACTCAAAATATTGCTATATTTAATCGAAATTTTACGATTCAAGTTCACGCACATGCGCAGATATCATTAATATTCTTAGCATTGTGCTTTTTGTTCCAGATTGACACTGTATTTAAGACTTTTAGTGGATAGCCGTGATGGGTATCTTTGGCCGTTCCGGCGCTGTGAGAGTACGAGTCTTGGCGGCAAGATCGGCAGGGTGTGTCAATCCTTTTTGCAGGACTTCAGTTCGATTCCCGAAACTTTGCAAATAGTTTTATATACTTTATTTTTTAAATTTACTTTAGCTTTCTCCATTATTCCTAGAGTTACTATGAATTATTCCAAATCATATGTCTCAAAAATAAAATTGAAACTCAAAATATTTCTATATTTAATCGAAATTTTACGATTCAAGTTCACGCACAGGCGCAGATATCATTAATATTCTTAGCATTGTGCTTTTTGATCCAGATTGACACTGTATTTAAGACTTTTAGTGGATAGCCCTGATGGGTATCTTAGGCCGTTCCGGCGCTGTGAGTGTACGATTCTTGGTGGCAAGGTCAGCAGGGTGTGTCAATCCTTTTTGCAGGAATTCAGTTCGATTCCCGAAACTTTGCAAATAGTTCTATATACTTTATTTTTTAAATTTTTTTAGCTATTTTTCTTCAATAATCCTAGAGTTACTATGAATTATTCCAAATCATATGTTTAAAAAATAAAATTTAATTTTAAATTGTTTCTATATTTAATCGAAATTTTACGATTCAAGTTCACGCACATGCGCAGATATCATTAATATTCTTAGCATTGTGCTTTTTGATCCAGATTGACACTGTATTGAAGAATTTAAGTTTATAGCCGTGATGGGAATCTTAGGCCGTTCCGGCGCTGTGAGGGTACGAGTCTTGGTGGCAAGATCGGCAGGGTGTGTTAATCATTTTTGCAGGACTTCAGTTCGATTCCCGAAACTTTGCAAATAGTTTTATATACTTTATTTTTTAAAATTTTTTAGCTATTTTTCTCCAATATTCCTACAGTTACTATGAATTATTCCAAATCATATGTCTCAAAAATAAAATTTAAATTCAAAATATTTCTATATTTAATCGAAATTTTACGATTCAAGTTCACGCACATGCGCAGATATCATTAATATTCTTAGCATTGTGCTTTTTGACGAGATTGAAAACGAATTTAAAACTTTCAGTGGATAGCCGTGATGAGAATCTTAGGCCATTCCGGCGCTGTGAGGGTACGAGTCTTGGTGGCAAGATCGGCAGGGTGTGTCAATCCTTTTTGCAGGACTTCAGTTCGATTCCCGATATTTTGCAAATAGTTTTATATACTTTATTTTTTTAATTTATTTTAGCTTTCTCCATTATTCCTAGAGTTGCTATGAATTATTCCAAATCATATGTCTCAAAAATAAAATTTAAACTCAAAATATTTCTATATTTAATCGAAATTTTACGATTCACGTTCACGCACATGCGCAGATATCATTAATATTCTTAGCATTGTGCTTTTTTATCCAGATTGACACTGTATTTAAGACTTTTAGTGGATAGCCGTGATAGGTATCTTAGGCCGTTCCGGCACTGTGAGGGTACGAGTCTTGGTGGGAAGATCGGCAGGGTGTGTCAATCCTTTTTGCAGGACTTCAGTTCGATTCCCGAAACTTTGCAAATTGATTTATATACTTTATTTTTTAAAATTTTTTAGCTATTTTTCTCCAATATTCCTACAGTTACTATGAATTATTCCAAATCATATGTTTAAAAAATAAAATTTAATTTTAAATTGTTTCTATATTTAATCGAAATTTTACGATTCAAGTTCACGCACATGCGCAGATATCATTAATATTCTTAGCATTGTGCTTTTTGATCCAGATTGACACTGTATTGAAGAATTTTAGTTTATAGCCGTGATGGGAATCTTAGGCCGTTCCGGCGCTGTGAGGGTACGAGTCTTGGTGGCAAGATCGGCAGGGTGTGTTAATCATTTTTGCAGGACTTCAGTTCGATTCCCGAAACTTTGCAAATAGTTTTATATACTTTATTTTTTAAAATTTTTTAGCTATTTTTCTCCAATATTCCTACAGTTACTATGAATTATTCCAAATCATATGTCTCAAAAATAAAATTTAAACTCAAAATATTTCTATATTTAATCGAAATTTTACGATTCAAGTTCACGCACATGCGCAGATATCATTAATATTCTTAGCATTGTGCTTTTTGATCCAGATTGACACTGTATTGAAGACTTTTAGTGGATAGCCGTGATGGGAATCTTAGGCCGTTCCGGCGCTGTGAGGGTACGAGTCTTGGTGGTAAGATCGGCAGTTTGTGTCAATCCTTTTTGCAGGACTTCAGTTCGATTCCCGAAACTTTGCAAATAGTTTTATATACTTTATTTTTTTAATTTATTTTAGCTTTCCCCATTATTCCTAGAGTTGCTATGAATTATTCCAAATCATATGTCTCAAAAATAAAATTTAAACTCAAAATATTTCTATATTTAATCGAAATTTTACGATTCACGTTCACGCACATGCGCAGATATCATTAATATTCTTAGCATTGTGCTTTTTGATCCAGATTGACACTGTATTTAAGACTTTTAGTGGATAGCCGTGATGGGTATCTTAGGCCGTTCCGGCGCTGTGAGGGTACGAGTCTTGGTGGCAAGATCGGCAGGTTGTGTCAATCCTTTTTGCAGGACTTCAGTTCGATTCCCGAAACTTTGCAAATAGTTCTATATACTTTATTTTTTAAAATTTTTTAGCTATTTTTCTCCAATATTCCTACAGTTACTATGAATTATTCCAAATCATATGTTTAAAAAATAAAATTTAATTTCAAAACGTTTCTATATTTAATCGAAATTTTACGATTCAAGTTCACACACATGCGCAGATATCATTAATATTCTTAGCATTGTGCTTTTTGATCCAGATTGACACTGTATTTAAGACTTTTAGTGGATAGCCGTGATGGGTATCTTAGGCCGTTCCGGCGCTGTGAGGGTACGAGTCTTGGTGGCAAGATCGGCAGGTTGTGTCAATCCTTTTTGCAGGACTTCAGTTCGATTCCCGAAACTTTGCAAATAGTTCTATATACTTTATTTTTTAAAATTTTTTAGCTATTTTTCTCCAATATTCCTACAGTTACTATGAATTATTCCAAATCATATGTTTAAAAAATAAAATTTAATTTCAAAACGTTTCTATATTTAATCGAAATTTTACGATTCAAGTTCACACACATGCGCAGATATCATTAATATTCTTAGCATTGTGCTTTTTGATCCAGATTGACACTGTATTTAAGACTTTTAGTGGATAGCCGTGATGGGAATCTTAGGCCGTTCCGGCGCTGTAAGGGTATGAGTCATGGTGGCAAGATCGGCAGGGTGTGTCAATCCTTTTTGCAGGACTTCAGTTCGATTCCCGAAACTTTGCAAATAGTTTTATATACTTTATTTTTTTAATTTATTTTAGCTTTCTCCATTATTCCTAGAGTTACTATGAATTATTCCAAATCATATGTCTCAAAAATAAAATTTAAACTCAAAATATTTCTATATTTAATCGAAATTTTACGATTCAAGTTCACGCACATGCGCAGATATCATTAATATTCTTAGCATTGTGCTTTTTGTTCCAGATTGACACTGTATTTAAGACTTTTAGTGGATAGCCGTGAAGGGTATCTTTGGCCGTTCCGGCGCTGTGAGAGTACGAGTCTTGGCGGCAAGATCGGCAGGGTGTGTCAATCCTTTTTGCAGGACTTCAGTTCGATTCCCGAAACTTTGCAAATAGTTTTATATACTTTATTTTTTAAATTTACTTTAGCTTTCTCCATTATTCCTAGAGTTACTATGAATTATTCCAAATCATATGTCTCAAAAATAAAATTGAAACTCAAAATATTTCTATATTTAATCGAAATTTTACGATTCAAGTTCACGCACAGGCGCAGATATCATTAATATTCTTAGCATTGTGCTTTTTGATCCAGATTGACACTGTATTTAAGACTTTTAGTGGATAGCCCTGATGGGTATCTTAGGCCGTTCCGGCGCTGTGAGTGTACGATTCTTGGTGGCAAGGTCAGCAGGGTGTGTCAATCCTTTTTGCAGGACTTCAGTTCGATTCCCGAAACTTTGCAAATAGTTCTATATACTTTATTTTTTAAAATTTTTTAGCTATTTTTCTTCAATAATCCTAGAGTTACTATGAATTATTCCAAATCATATGTTTAAAAAATAAAATTTAATTTTAAATTGTTTCTATATTTAATCGAAATTTTACGATTCAAGTTCACGCACATGCGCAGATATCATTAATATTCTTAGCATTGTGCTTTTTGATCCAGATTGACACTGTATTGAAGAATTTTAGTTTATAGCCGTGATGGGAATCTTAGGCCGTTCCGGCGCTGTGAGGGTATGAGTCTTGGTGGCAAGATCGGCAGGGTGTGTCAATCCTTTTTGCAGGACTTCAGTTCGATTCCCGAAACTTTGCAAATAGTTTTATATACTTTATTTTTTTAATTTATTTTAGCTTTCTCCATTATTCCTAGAGTTACTATGAATTATTCCAAATCATATGTCTCAAAAATAAAATTTAAACTCAAAATATTTCTATATTTAATCGAAATTTTACGATTCAAGTTCACGCACATGCGCAGATATCATTAATATTCTTAGCATTGTGCTTTTTGATCCAGATTGACACTGTATTGAAGAATTTTAGTTTATAGCCGTGATGGGAATCTTAGGCCGTTCCGGCGCTGTGAGGGTACGAGTCTTGGTGGTAAGATCGGCAGTTTGTGTCAATCCTTTTTGCAGGACTTCAGTTCGATTCCCGAAACTTTGCAAATAGTTTTATATACTTTATTTTTTTAATTTATTTTAGCTTTCTCCATTATTCCTAGAGTTGCTATGAATTATTCCAAATCATATGTCTCAAAAATAAAATTTAAACTCAAAATATTTCTATATTTAATCGAAATTTTACGATTCAAGTTCACGCACAGGCGCAGATATCATTAATATTCTTAGCATTGTGCTTTTTGATCCAGATTGACACTGTATTTAAGACTTTTAGTTTATAGCCCTGATGGGTATCTTAGGCTGTTCCGGCGCTGTGAGTGTACGATTCTTGGTGGCAAGGTCAGCAGGGTGTGTCAATCCTTTTTGCAGGACTTCAGTTCGATTCCCGAAACTTTGCAAATAGTTCTATATACTTTATTTTTTAAATTTTTTTAGCTATTTTTCTTCAATAATCCTAGAGTTACTATGAATTATTCCAAATCATATGTTTAAAAAATAAAATTTAATTTTAAATTGTTTCTATATTTAATCGAAATTTTACGATTCAAGTTCACGCACATGCGCAGATATCATTAATATTCTTAGCATTGTGCTTTTTGATCCAGATTGACACTGTATTGAAGAATTTTAGTTTATAGCCGTGATGGGAATCTTAGGCCGTTCCGGCGCTGTGAGGGTACGAGTCTTGGTGGCAAGATCGGCAGGGTGTGTTAATCATTTTTGCAGGACTTCAGTTCGATTCCCGAAACTTTGCAAATAGTTTTATATACTTTATTTTTTAAAATTTTTTAGCTATTTTTCTCCAATATTCCTACAGTTACTATGAATTATTCCAAATCATATGTCTCAAAAATAAAATTTAAACTCAAAATATTTCTATATTTAATCGAAATTTTACGATTCAAGTTCACGCACATGCGCAGATATCATTAATATTCTTAGCATTGTGCTTTTTGACGAGATTGACAACGAATTTAAAACTTTCAGTGGATAGCCGTGATGAGAATCTTAGGCCATTCCGGCGCTGTGAGGGTACGAGTCTTGGTGGCAAGATCGGCAGGGTGTGTCAATCCTTTTTGCAGGACTTCAGTTCGATTCCCGATATTTTGCAAATAGTTTTATATACTTTATTTTTTTAATTTATTTTAGCTTTCTCCATTATTCCTAGAGTTGCTATGAATTATTGCAAATCATATGTCTCAAAAATAAAATTTAAACTCAAAATATTTCTATATTTAATCGAAATTTTACGATTCACGTTCACGCACATGCGCAGATATCATTAATATTCTTAGCATTGTGCTTTTTTATCCAGATTGACACTGTATTGAAGACTTTTAGTGGATAGCCGTGATGGGAATCTTAGGCCGTTCCGGCGCTGTGAGGGTACGAGTCTTGGTGGTAAGATCGGCAGTTTGTGTCAATCCTTTTTGCAGGACTTCAGTTCGATTCCCGAAACTTTGCAAATAGTTTTATATACTTTATTTTTTTAATTTATTTTAGCTTTCCCCATTATTCCTAGAGTTGCTATGAATTATTCCAAATCATATGTCTCAAAAATAAAATTTAAACTCAAAATATTTCTATATTTAATCGAAATTTTACGATTCACGTTCACGCACATGCGCAGATATCATTAATATTCTTAGCATTGTGCTTTTTGATCCAGATTGACACTGTATTTAAGACTTTTAGTGGATAGCCGTGATGGGTATCTTAGGCCGTTCCGGCGCTGTGAGGGTACGAGTCTTGGTGGCAAGATCGGCAGGTTGTGTCAATCCTTTTTGCAGGACTTCAGTTCGATTCCCGAAACTTTGCAAATAGTTCTATATACTTTATTTTTTAAAATTTTTTAGCTATTTTTCTCCAATATTCCTACAGTTACTATGAATTATTCCAAATCATATGTTTAAAAAATAAAATTTAATTTCAAAACGTTTCTATATTTAATCGAAATTTTACGATTCAAGTTCACACACATGCGCAGATATCATTAATATTCTTAGCATTGTGCTTTTTGATCCAGATTGACACTGTATTTAAGACTTTTAGTGGATAGCCGTGATGGGAATCTTAGGCCGTTCCGGCGCTGTAAGGGTATGAGTCATGGTGGCAAGATCGGCAGGGTGTGTCAATCCTTTTTGCAGGACTTCAGTTCGATTCCCGAAACTTTGCAAATAGTTTTATATACTTTATTTTTTTAATTTATTTTAGCTTTCTCCATTATTCCTAGAGTTACTATGAATTATTCCAAATCATATGTCTCAAAAATAAAATTTAAACTCAAAATATTTCTATATTTAATCGAAATTTTACGATTCAAGTTCACGCACATGCGCAGATATCATTAATATTCTTAGCATTGTGCTTTTTGTTCCAGATTGACACTGTATTTAAGACTTTTAGTGGATAGCCGTGAAGGGTATCTTTGGCCGTTCCGGCGCTGTGAGAGTACGAGTCTTGGCGGCAAGATCGGCAGGGTGTGTCAATCCTTTTTGCAGGACTTCAGTTCGATTCCCGAAACTTTGCAAATAGTTTTATATACTTTATTTTTTAAATTTACTTTAGCTTTCTCCATTATTCCTAGAGTTACTATGAATTATTCCAAATCATATGTCTCAAAAATAAAATTGAAACTCAAAATATTTCTATATTTAATCGAAATTTTACGATTCAAGTTCACGCACAGGCGCAGATATCATTAATATTCTTAGCATTGTGCTTTTTGATCCAGATTGACACTGTATTTAAGACTTTTAGTGGATAGCCCTGATGGGTATCTTAGGCCGTTCCGGCGCTGTGAGTGTACGATTCTTGGTGGCAAGGTCAGCAGGGTGTGTCAATCCTTTTTGCAGGACTTCAGTTCGATTCCCGAAACTTTGCAAATAGTTCTATATACTTTATTTTTTAAAATTTTTTAGCTATTTTTCTTCAATAATCCTAGAGTTACTATGAATTATTCCAAATCATATGTTTAAAAAATAAAATTTAATTTTAAATTGTTTCTATATTTAATCGAAATTTTACGATTCAAGTTCACGCACATGCGCAGATATCATTAATATTCTTAGCATTGTGCTTTTTGATCCAGATTGGCACTGTATTGAAGAATTTTAGTTTATAGCCGTGATGGGAATCTTAGGCCGTTCCGGCGCTGTGAGGGTACGAGTCTTGGTGGCAAGATCGGCAGGGTGTGTTAATCATTTTTGCAGGACTTCAGTTCGATTCCCGAAACTTTGCAAATAGTTTTATATACTTTATTTTTTAAAATTTTTTAGCTATTTTTCTCCAATATTCCTACAGTTACTATGAATTATTCCAAATCATATGTCTCAAAAATAAAATTTAAACTCAAAATATTTCTATATTTAATCGAAATTTTACGATTCACGTTCACGCACATGCGCAGATATCATTAATATTCTTAGCATTGTGCTTTTTGATCCAGATTGACACTGTATTTAAGACTTTTAGTGGATAGCCGTGATGGGTATCTTAGGCCGTTCCGGCGCTGTGAGGGTACGAGTCTTGGTGGCAAGATCGGCAGGTTGTGTCAATCCTTTTTGCAGGACTTCAGTTCGATTCCCGAAACTTTGCAAATAGTTCTATATACTTTATTTTTTAAAATTTTTTAGCTATTTTTCTCCAATATTCCTACAGTTACTATGAATTATTCCAAATCATATGTTTAAAAAATAAAATTTAATTTCAAAACGTTTCTATATTTAATCGAAATTTTACGATTCAAGTTCACACACATGCGCAGATATCATTAATATTCTTAGCATTGTGCTTTTTGATCCAGATTGACACTGTATTTAAGACTTTTAGAGGATAGCCGTGATGGGAATCTTAGGCCGTTCCGGCGCTGTAAGGGTATGAGTCTTGGTGGCAAGATCGGCAGGGTGTGTCAATCCTTTTTGCAGGACTTCAGTTCGATTCCCGAAACTTTGCAAATAGTTTTATATACTTTATTTTTTAAATTTACTTTAGCTTTCTCCATTATTCCTAGAGTTACTATGAATTATTCCAAATCATATGTCTCAAAAATAAAATTGAAACTCAAAATATTTCTATATTTAATCGAAATTTTACGATTCAAGTTCACGCACAGGCGCAGATATCATTAATATTCTTAGCATTGTGCTTTTTGATCCAGATTGACACTGTATTTAAGACTTTTAGTGGATAGCCCTGATGGGTATCTTAGGCCGTTCCGGCGCTGTGAGTGTACGATTCTTGGTGGCAAGGTCAGCAGGGTGTGTCAATCCTTTTTGCAGGACTTCAGTTCGATTCCCGAAACTTTGCAAATAGTTCTATATACTTTATTTTTTAAAATTTTTTAGCTATTTTTCTTCAATAATCCTAGAGTTACTATGAATTATTCCAAATCATATGTTTAAAAAATAAAATTTAATTTTAAATTGTTTCTATATTTAATCGAAATTTTACGATTCAAGTTCACGCACATGCGCAGATATCATTAATATTCTTAGCATTGTGCTTTTTGATCCAGATTGACACTGTATTGAAGAATTTTAGTTTATAGCCGTGATGGGAATCTTAGGCCGTTCCGGCGCTGTGAGGGTACGAGTCTTGGTGGCAAGATCGGCAGGGTGTGTTAATCATTTTTGCAGGACTTCAGTTCGATTCCCGAAACTTTGCAAATAGTTTTATATACTTTATTTTTTAAAATTTTTTAGCTATTTTTCTCCAATATTCCTACAGTTACTATGAATTATTCCAAATCATATGTCTCAAAAATAAAATTTAAACTCAAAATATTTCTATATTTAATCGAAATTTTACGATTCACGTTCACGCACATGCGCAGATATCATTAATATTCTTAGCATTGTGCTTTTTGATCCAGATTGACACTGTATTTAAGACTTTTAGTGGATAGCCGTGATGGGTATCTTAGGCCGTTCCGGCGCTGTGAGGGTACGAGTCTTGGTGGCAAGATCGGCAGGTTGTGTCAATCCTTTTTGCAGGACTTCAGTTCGATTCCCGAAACTTTGCAAATAGTTCTATATACTTTATTTTTTAAAATTTTTTAGCTATTTTTCTCCAATATTCCTACAGTTACTATGAATTATTCCAAATCATATGTTTAAAAAATAAAATTTAAACTCAAAATATTTCTATATTTAATCGAAATTTTACGATTCAAGTTCACGCACATGCGCAGATATCATTAATATTCTTAGCATTGTGCTTTTTGACGAGATTGACAACGAATTTAAAACTTTCAGTGGATAGCCGTGATGAGAATCTTAGGCCATTCCGGCGCTGTGAGGGTACGAGTCTTGGTGGCAAGATCGGCAGGGTGTGTCAATCCTTTTTGCAGGACTTCAGTTCGATTCCCGATATTTTGCAAATAGTTTTATATACTTTATTTTTTTAATTTATTTTAGCTTTCTCCATTATTCCTAGAGTTGCTATGAATTATTCCAAATCATATGTCTCAAAAATAAAATTTAAACTCAAAATATTTCTATATTTAATCGAAATTTTACGATTCACGTTCACGCACATGCGCAGATATCATTAATATTCTTAGCATTGTGCTTTTTTATCCAGATTGACACTGTATTGAAGACTTTTAGTGGATAGCCGTGATGGGAATCTTAGGCCGTTCCGGCGCTGTGAGGGTACGAGTCTTGGTGGTAAGATCGGCAGTTTGTGTCAATCCTTTTTGCAGGACTTCAGTTCGATTCCCGAAACTTTGCAAATAGTTTTATATACTTTATTTTTTTAATTTATTTTAGCTTTCCCCATTATTCCTAGAGTTGCTATGAATTATTCCAAATCATATGTCTCAAAAATAAAATTTAAACTCAAAATATTTCTATATTTAATCGAAATTTTACGATTCACGTTCACGCACATGCGCAGATATCATTAATATTCTTAGCATTGTGCTTTTTGATCCAGATTGACACTGTATTTAAGACTTTTAGTGGATAGCCGTGATGGGTATCTTAGGCCGTTCCGGCGCTGTGAGGGTACGAGTCTTGGTGGCAAGATCGGCAGGTTGTGTCAATCCTTTTTGCAGGACTTCAGTTCGATTCCCGAAACTTTGCAAATAGTTCTATATACTTTATTTTTTAAAATTTTTTAGCTATTTTTCTCCAATATTCCTACAGTTACTATGAATTATTCCAAATCATATGTTTAAAAAATAAAATTTAATTTCAAAACGTTTCTATATTTAATCGAAATTTTACGATTCAAGTTCACACACATGCGCAGATATCATTAATATTCTTAGCATTGTGCTTTTTGATCCAGATTGACACTGTATTTAAGACTTTTAGTGGATAGCCGTGATGGGTATCTTAGGCCGTTCCGGCGCTGTGAGGGTACGAGTCTTGGTGGCAAGATCGGCAGGTTGTGTCAATCCTTTTTGCAGGACTTCAGTTCGATTCCCGAAACTTTGCAAATAGTTCTATATACTTTATTTTTTAAAATTTTTTAGCTATTTTTCTCCAATATTCCTACAGTTACTATGAATTATTCCAAATCATATGTTTAAAAAATAAAATTTAATTTCAAAACGTTTCTATATTTAATCGAAATTTTACGATTCAAGTTCACACACATGCGCAGATATCATTAATATTCTTAGCATTGTGCTTTTTGATCCAGATTGACACTGTATTTAAGACTTTTAGTGGATAGCCGTGATGGGAATCTTAGGCCGTTCCGGCGCTGTAAGGGTATGAGTCATGGTGGCAAGATCGGCAGGGTGTGTCAATCCTTTTTGCAGGACTTCAGTTCGATTCCCGAAACTTTGCAAATAGTTTTATATACTTTATTTTTTTAATTTATTTTAGCTTTCTCCATTATTCCTAGAGTTACTATGAATTATTCCAAATCATATGTCTCAAAAATAAAATTTAAACTCAAAATATTTCTATATTTAATCGAAATTTTACGATTCAAGTTCACGCACATGCGCAGATATCATTAATATTCTTAGCATTGTGCTTTTTGTTCCAGATTGACACTGTATTTAAGACTTTTAGTGGATAGCCGTGAAGGGTATCTTTGGCCGTTCCGGCGCTGTGAGAGTACGAGTCTTGGCGGCAAGATCGGCAGGGTGTGTCAATCCTTTTTGCAGGACTTCAGTTCGATTCCCGAAACTTTGCAAATAGTTTTATATACTTTATTTTTTAAATTTACTTTAGCTTTCTCCATTATTCCTAGAGTTACTATGAATTATTCCAAATCATATGTCTCAAAAATAAAATTGAAACTCAAAATATTTCTATATTTAATCGAAATTTTACGATTCAAGTTCACGCACAGGCGCAGATATCATTAATATTCTTAGCATTGTGCTTTTTGATCCAGATTGACACTGTATTTAAGACTTTTAGTGGATAGCCCTGATGGGTATCTTAGGCCGTTCCGGCGCTGTGAGTGTACGATTCTTGGTGGCAAGGTCAGCAGGGTGTGTCAATCCTTTTTGCAGGACTTCAGTTCGATTCCCGAAACTTTGCAAATAGTTCTATATACTTTATTTTTTAAAATTTTTTAGCTATTTTTCTTCAATAATCCTAGAGTTACTATGAATTATTCCAAATCATATGTTTAAAAAATAAAATTTAATTTTAAATTGTTTCTATATTTAATCGAAATTTTACGATTCAAGTTCACGCACATGCGCAGATATCATTAATATTCTTAGCATTGTGCTTTTTGATCCAGATTGACACTGTATTGAAGAATTTTAGTTTATAGCCGTGATGGGAATCTTAGGCCGTTCCGGCGCTGTGAGGGTACGAGTCTTGGTGGCAAGATCGGCAGGGTGTGTTAATCATTTTTGCAGGACTTCAGTTCGATTCCCGAAACTTTGCAAATAGTTTTATATACTTTATTTTTTAAAATTTTTTAGCTATTTTTCTCCAATATTCCTACAGTTACTATGAATTATTCCAAATCATATGTCTCAAAAATAAAATTTAAACTCAAAATATTTCTATATTTAATCGAAATTTTACGATTCACGTTCACGCACATGCGCAGATATCATTAATATTCTTAGCATTGTGCTTTTTGATCCAGATTGACACTGTATTTAAGACTTTTAGTGGATAGCCGTGATGGGTATCTTAGGCCGTTCCGGCGCTGTGAGGGTACGAGTCTTGGTGGCAAGATCGGCAGGTTGTGTCAATCCTTTTTGCAGGACTTCAGTTCGATTCCCGAAACTTTGCAAATAGTTCTATATACTTTATTTTTTAAAATTTTTTAGCTATTTTTCTCCAATATTCCTACAGTTACTATGAATTATTCCAAATCATATGTTTAAAAAATAAAATTTAATTTCAAAACGTTTCTATATTTAATCGAAATTTTACGATTCAAGTTCACACACATGCGCAGATATCATTAATATTCTTAGCATTGTGCTTTTTGATCCAGATTGACACTGTATTTAAGACTTTTAGAGGATAGCCGTGATGGGAATCTTAGGCCGTTCCGGCGCTGTAAGGGTATGAGTCTTGGTGGCAAGATCGGCAGGGTGTGTCAATCCTTTTTGCAGGACTTCAGTTCGATTCCCGAAACTTTGCAAATAGTTTTATATACTTTATTTTTTTAATTTATTTTAGCTTTCTCCATTATTCCTAGAGTTACTATGAATTATTCCAAATCATATGTCTCAAAAATAAAATTTAAACTCAAAATATTTCTATATTTAATCGAAATTTTACGATTCAAGTTCACGCACATGCGCAGATATCATTAATATTCTTAGCATTGTGCTTTTTGTTCCAGATTGACACTGTATTTAAGACTTTTAGTGGATAGCCGTGATGGGTATCTTTGGCCGTTCCGGCGCTGTGAGAGTACGAGTCTTGGCGGCAAGATCGGCAGGGTGTGTCAATCCTTTTTGCAGGACTTCAGTTCGATTCCCGAAACTTTGCAAATAGTTTTATATACTTTATTTTTTAAATTTACTTTAGCTTTCTCCATTATTCCTAGAGTTACTATGAATTATTCCAAATCATATGTCTCAAAAATAAAATTGAAACTCAAAATATTTCTATATTTAATCGAAATTTTACGATTCAAGTTCACGCACAGGCGCAGATATCATTAATATTCTTAGCATTGTGCTTTTTGATCCAGATTGACACTGTATTTAAGACTTTTAGTGGATAGCCCTGATGGGTATCTTAGGCCGTTCCGGCGCTGTGAGTGTACGATTCTTGGTGGCAAGGTCAGCAGGGTGTGTCAATCCTTTTTGCAGGACTTCAGTTCGATTCCCGAAACTTTGCAAATAGTTCTATATACTTTATTTTTTAAATTTTTTTAGCTATTTTTCTTCAATAATCCTAGAGTTACTATGAATTATTCCAAATCATATGTTTAAAAAATAAAATTTAATTTTAAATTGTTTCTATATTTAATCGAAATTTTACGATTCAAGTTCACGCACATGCGCAGATATCATTAATATTCTTAGCATTGTGCTTTTTGATCCAGATTGACACTGTATTGAAGAATTTTAGTTTATAGCCGTGATGGGAATCTTAGGCCGTTCCGGCGCTGTGAGGGTACGAGTCTTGGTGGCAAGATCGGCAGGGTGTGTTAATCATTTTTGCAGGACTTCAGTTCGATTCCCGAAACTTTGCAAATAGTTTTATATACTTTATTTTTTAAAATTTTTTAGCTATTTTTCTCCAATATTCCTACAGTTACTATGAATTATTCCAAATCATATGTCTCAAAAATAAAATTTAAACTCAAAATATTTCTATATTTAATCGAAATTTTACGATTCAAGTTCACGCACATGCGCAGATATCATTAATATTCTTAGCATTGTGCTTTTTGACGAGATTGACAACGAATTTAAAACTTTCAGTGGATAGCCGTGATGAGAATCTTAGGCCATTCCGGCGCTGTGAGGGTACGAGTCTTGGTGGCAAGATCGGCGGGGTGTGTCAATCCTTTTTGCAGGACTTCAGTTCGATTCCCGATATTTTGCAAATAGTTTTATATACTTTATTTTTTTAATTTATTTTAGCTTTCTCCATTATTCCTAGAGTTGCTATGAATTATTCCAAATCATATGTCTCAAAAATAAAATTTAAACTCAAAATATTTCTATATTTAATCGAAATTTTACGATTCACGTTCACGCACATGCGCAGATATCATTAATATTCTTAGCATTGTGCTTTTTTATCCAGATTGACACTGTATTGAAGACTTTTAGTGGATAGCCGTGATGGGAATCTTAGGCCGTTCCGGCGCTGTGAGGGTACGAGTCTTGGTGGTAAGATCGGCAGTTTGTGTCAATCCTTTTTGCAGGACTTCAGTTCGATTCCCGAAACTTTGCAAATAGTTTTATATACTTTATTTTTTTAATTTATTTTAGCTTTCCCCATTATTCCTAGAGTTGCTATGAATTATTCCAAATCATATGTCTCAAAAATAAAATTTAAACTCAAAATATTTCTATATTTAATCGAAATTTTACGATTCACGTTCACGCACATGCGCAGATATCATTAATATTCTTAGCATTGTGCTTTTTGATCCAGATTGACACTGTATTTAAGACTTTTAGTGGATAGCCGTGATGGGTATCTTAGGCCGTTCCGGCGCTGTGAGGGTACGAGTCTTGGTGGCAAGATCGGCAGGTTGTGTCAATCCTTTTTGCAGGACTTCAGTTCGATTCCCGAAACTTTGCAAATAGTTCTATATACTTTATTTTTTAAAATTTTTTAGCTATTTTTCTCCAATATTCCTACAGTTACTATGAATTATTCCAAATCATATGTTTAAAAAATAAAATTTAATTTCAAAACGTTTCTATATTTAATCGAAATTTTACGATTCAAGTTCACACACATGCGCAGATATCATTAATATTCTTAGCATTGTGCTTTTTGATCCAGATTGACACTGTATTTAAGACTTTTAGAGGATAGCCGTGATGGGAATCTTAGGCCGTTCCGGCGCTGTAAGGGTATGAGTCTTGGTGGCAAGATCGGCAGGGTGTGTCAATCCTTTTTGCAGGACTTCAGTTCGATTCCCGAAACTTTGCAAATAGTTTTATATACTTTATTTTTTTAATTTATTTTAGCTTTCTCCATTATTCCTAGAGTTACTATGAATTATTCCAAATCATATGTCTCAAAAATAAAATTTAAACTCAAAATATTTCTATATTTAATCGAAATTTTACGATTCAAGTTCACGCACATGCGCAGATATCATTAATATTCTTAGCATTGTGCTTTTTGTTCCAGATTGACACTGTATTTAAGACTTTTAGTGGATAGCCGTGATGGGTATCTTTGGCCGTTCCGGCGCTGTGAGAGTACGAGTCTTGGCGGCAAGATCGGCAGGGTGTGTCAATCCTTTTTGCAGGACTTCAGTTCGATTCCCGAAACTTTGCAAATAGTTTTATATACTTTATTTTTTAAATTTACTTTAGCTTTCTCCATTATTCCTAGAGTTACTATGAATTATTCCAAATCATATGTCTCAAAAATAAAATTGAAACTCAAAATATTTCTATATTTAATCGAAATTTTACGATTCAAGTTCACGCACAGGCGCAGATATCATTAATATTCTTAGCATTGTGCTTTTTGATCCAGATTGACACTGTATTTAAGACTTTTAGTGGATAGCCCTGATGGGTATCTTAGGCCGTTCCGGCGCTGTGAGTGTACGATTCTTGGTGGCAAGGTCAGCAGGGTGTGTCAATCCTTTTTGCAGGACTTCAGTTCGATTCCCGAAACTTTGCAAATAGTTCTATATACTTTATTTTTTAAATTTTTTTAGCTATTTTTCTTCAATAATCCTAGAGTTACTATGAATTATTCCAAATCATATGTTTAAAAAATAAAATTTAATTTTAAATTGTTTCTATATTTAATCGAAATTTTACGATTCAAGTTCACGCACATGCGCAGATATCATTAATATTCTTAGCATTGTGCTTTTTGATCCAGATTGACACTGTATTGAAGAATTTTAGTTTATAGCCGTGATGGGAATCTTAGGCCGTTCCGGCGCTGTGAGGGTACGAGTCTTGGTGGCAAGATCGGCAGGGTGTGTTAATCATTTTTGCAGGACTTCAGTTCGATTCCCGAAACTTTGCAAATAGTTTTATATACTTTATTTTTTAAAATTTTTTAGCTATTTTTCTCCAATATTCCTACAGTTACTATGAATTATTCCAAATCATATGTCTCAAAAATAAAATTTAAACTCAAAATATTTCTATATTTAATCGAAATTTTACGATTCAAGTTCACGCACATGCGCAGATATCATTAATATTCTTAGCATTGTGCTTTTTGACGAGATTGACAACGAATTTAAAACTTTCAGTGGATAGCCGTGATGAGAATCTTAGGCCATTCCGGCGCTGTGAGGGTACGAGTCTTGGTGGCAAGATCGGCAGGGTGTGTCAATCCTTTTTGCAGGACGTCAGTTCGATTCCCGAAACTTAGCAAATAGTTTTATATACTTTATTTTTTTAATTTATTTTAGCTTTCTCCATTATTCCTAGAGTTGCTATGAATTATTCCAAATCATATGTCTCAAAAATAAAATTTAAACTCAAAATATTTCTATATTTAATCGAAATTTTACGATTCACGTTCACGCACATGCGCAGATATCATTAATATTCTTAGCATTGTGCTTTTTTATCCAGATTGACACTGTATTGAAGACTTTTAGTGGATAGCCGTGATGGGAATCTTAGGCCGTTCCGGCGCTGTGAGGGTACGAGTCTTGGTGGTAAGATCGGCAGTTTGTGTCAATCCTTTTTGCAGGACTTCAGTTCGATTCCCGAAACTTTGCAAATAGTTTTATATACTTTATTTTTTTAATTTATTTTAGCTTTCCCCATTATTCCTAGAGTTGCTATGAATTATTCCAAATCATATGTCTCAAAAATAAAATTTAAACTCAAAATATTTCTATATTTAATCGAAATTTTACGATTCACGTTCACGCACATGCGCAGATATCATTAATATTCTTAGCATTGTGCTTTTTGATCCAGATTGACACTGTATTTAAGACTTTTAGTGGATAGCCGTGATGGGTATCTTAGGCCGTTCCGGCGCTGTGAGGGTACGAGTCTTGGTGGCAAGATCGGCAGGTTGTGTCAATCCTTTTTGCAGGACTTCAGTTCGATTCCCGAAACTTTGCAAATAGTTCTATATACTTTATTTTTTAAAATTTTTTAGCTATTTTTCTCCAATATTCCTACAGTTACTATGAATTATTCCAAATCATATGTTTAAAAAATAAAATTTAATTTCAAAACGTTTCTATATTTAATCGAAATTTTACGATTCAAGTTCACACACATGCGCAGATATCATTAATATTCTTAGCATTGTGCTTTTTGATCCAGATTGACACTGTATTTAAGACTTTTAGAGGATAGCCGTGATGGGAATCTTAGGCCGTTCCGGCGCTGTAAGGGTATGAGTCTTGGTGGCAAGATCGGCAGGGTGTGTCAATCCTTTTTGCAGGACTTCAGTTCGATTCCCGAAACTTTGCAAATAGTTTTATATACTTTATTTTTTTAATTTATTTTAGCTTTCTCCATTATTCCTAGAGTTACTATGAATTATTCCAAATCATATGTCTCAAAAATAAAATTTAAACTCAAAATATTTCTATATTTAATCGAAATTTTACGATTCAAGTTCACGCACATGCGCAGATATCATTAATATTCTTAGCATTGTGCTTTTTGTTCCAGATTGACACTGTATTTAAGACTTTTAGTGGATAGCCGTGATGGGTATCTTTGGCCGTTCCGGCGCTGTGAGAGTACGAGTCTTGGCGGCAAGATCGGCAGGGTGTGTCAATCCTTTTTGCAGGACTTCAGTTCGATTCCCGAAACTTTGCAAATAGTTTTATATACTTTATTTTTTAAATTTACTTTAGCTTTCTCCATTATTCCTAGAGTTACTATGAATTATTCCAAATCATATGTCTCAAAAATAAAATTGAAACTCAAAATATTTCTATATTTAATCGAAATTTTACGATTCAAGTTCACGCACAGGCGCAGATATCATTAATATTCTTAGCATTGTGCTTTTTGATCCAGATTGACACTGTATTTAAGACTTTTAGTGGATAGCCCTGATGGGTATCTTAGGCCGTTCCGGCGCTGTGAGTGTACGATTCTTGGTGGCAAGGTCAGCAGGGTGTGTCAATCCTTTTTGCAGGACTTCAGTTCGATTCCCGAAACTTTGCAAATAGTTCTATATACTTTATTTTTTAAATTTTTTTAGCTATTTTTCTTCAATAATCCTAGAGTTACTATGAATTATTCCAAATCATATGTTTAAAAAATAAAATTTAATTTTAAATTGTTTCTATATTTAATCGAAATTTTACGATTCAAGTTCACGCACATGCGCAGATATCATTAATATTCTTAGCATTGTGCTTTTTGATCCAGATTGACACTGTATTGAAGAATTTTAGTTTATAGCCGTGATGGGAATCTTAGGCCGTTCCGGCGCTGTGAGGGTACGAGTCTTGGTGGCAAGATCGGCAGGGTGTGTTAATCATTTTTGCAGGACTTCAGTTCGATTCCCGAAACTTTGCAAATAGTTTTATATACTTTATTTTTTAAAATTTTTTAGCTATTTTTCTCCAATATTCCTACAGTTACTATGAATTATTCCAAATCATATGTCTCAAAAATAAAATTTAAACTCAAAATATTTCTATATTTAATCGAAATTTTACGATTCAAGTTCACGCACATGCGCAGATATCATTAATATTCTTAGCATTGTGCTTTTTGACGAGATTGACAACGAATTTAAAACTTTCAGTGGATAGCCGTGATGAGAATCTTAGGCCATTCCGGCGCTGTGAGGGTACGAGTCTTGGTGGCAAGATCGGCAGGGTGTGTCAATCCTTTTTGCAGGACTTCAGTTCGATTCCCGATATTTTGCAAATAGTTTTATATACTTTATTTTTTTAATTTATTTTAGCTTTCTCCATTATTCCTAGAGTTGCTATGAATTATTCCAAATCATATGTCTCAAAAATAAAATTTAAACTCAAAATATTTCTATATTTAATCGAAATTTTACGATTCACGTTCACGCACATGCGCAGATATCATTAATATTCTTAGCATTGTGCTTTTTTATCCAGATTGACACTGTATTTAAGACTTTTAGTGGATAGCCGTGATAGGTATCTTAGGCCGTTCCGGCACTGTGAGGGTACGAGTCTTGGTGGGAAGATCGGCAGGGTGTGTCAATCCTTTTTGCAGGACTTCAGTTCGATTCCCGAAACTTTGCAAATTGATTTATATACTTTATTTTTTAAAATTTTTTAGCTATTTTTCTCCAATATTCCTACAGTTACTATGAATTATTCCAAATCATATGTTTAAAAAATAAAATTTAATTTCAAAATGTTTCTATATTTAATCGAAATTTTACGATTCAAGTTCACGCACATGCGCAGATATCATTAATATTCTTAACATTGTGCTTTTTGACGAGATTGACAACGTATTTAAAACTTTCAATGGATAGCCGTGATGAGAATCTTTGGCCGTTCCGGCGCTGTAAGGGTATGAGTCTTGGTGGCAAGATCGGCAGGGTGTGTCAATCCTTTTTGCAGGACTTCAGTTCGATTCCCGAAACTTTGCAAATAGTTTTATATACTTTATTTTTTTAATTTATTTTAGCTTTCTCCATTATTCCTAGAGTTACTATGAATTATTCCAAATCATATGTCTCAAAAATAAAATTTAAACTCAAAATATTTCTATATTTAATCGAAATTTTACGATTCAAGTTCACGCACATGCGCAGATATCATTAATATTCTTAGCATTGTGCTTTTTGTTCCAGATTGACACTGTATTTAAGACTTTTAGTGGATAGCCGTGATGGGTATCTTTGGCCGTTCCGGCGCTGTGAGAGTACGAGTCTTGGCGGCAAGATCGGCAGGGTGTGTCAATCCTTTTTGCAGGACTTCAGTTCGATTCCCGAAACTTTGCAAATATTTTTATATACTTTATTTTTTAAATTTAATTTAGCATTCTCCATTATTCCTAGAGTTACTATGAATTATTCCAAATCATATGTCTCAAAAATAAAATTGAAACTCAAAATATTTCTATATTTAATCGAAATTTTACGATTCAAGTTCACGCACATGCGCAGATATCATTAATATTCTTAGCATTGTGCTTTTTGATCCAGATTGACACTGTATTTAAGACTTTTAGTGGATAGCCGTGATGGGTATCTTAGGCCGTTCCGGCGCTGTGAGGGTACGAGTCTTGGTGGCAAGATCGGCAGGTTGTGTCAATCCTTTTTGCAGGACTTCAGTTCGATTCCCGAAACTTTGCAAATAGTTCTATATACTTTATTTTTTAAAATTTTTTAGCTATTTTTCTCCAATATTCCTACAGTTACTATGAATTATTCCAAATCATATGTTTAAAAAATAAAATTTAATTTCAAAACGTTTCTATATTTAATCGAAATTTTACGATTCAAGTTCACACACATGCGCAGATATCATTAATATTCTTAGCATTGTGCTTTTTGATCCAGATTGACACTGTATTTAAGACTTTTAGTGGATAGCCGTGATGGGAATCTTAGGCCGTTCCGGCGCTGTAAGGGTATGAGTCATGGTGGCAAGATCGGCAGGGTGTGTCAATCCTTTTTGCAGGACTTCAGTTCGATTCCCGAAACTTTGCAAATAGTTTTATATACTTTATTTTTTTAATTTATTTTAGCTTTCTCCATTATTCCTAGAGTTACTATGAATTATTCCAAATCATATGTCTCAAAAATAAAATTTAAACTCAAAATATTTCTATATTTAATCGAAATTTTACGATTCAAGTTCACGCACATGCGCAGATATCATTAATATTCTTAGCATTGTGCTTTTTGTTCCAGATTGACACTGTATTTAAGACTTTTAGTGGATAGCCGTGAAGGGTATCTTTGGCCGTTCCGGCGCTGTGAGAGTACGAGTCTTGGCGGCAAGATCGGCAGGGTGTGTCAATCCTTTTTGCAGGACTTCAGTTCGATTCCCGAAACTTTGCAAATAGTTTTATATACTTTATTTTTTAAATTTACTTTAGCTTTCTCCATTATTCCTAGAGTTACTATGAATTATTCCAAATCATATGTCTCAAAAATAAAATTGAAACTCAAAATATTTCTATATTTAATCGAAATTTTACGATTCAAGTTCACGCACAGGCGCAGATATCATTAATATTCTTAGCATTGTGCTTTTTGATCCAGATTGACACTGTATTTAAGACTTTTAGTGGATAGCCCTGATGGGTATCTTAGGCCGTTCCGGCGCTGTGAGTGTACGATTCTTGGTGGCAAGGTCAGCAGAGTGTGTCAATCCTTTTTGCAGGACTTCAGTTCGATTCCCGAAACTTTGCAAATAGTTCTATATACTTTATTTTTTAAAATTTTTTAGCTATTTTTCTTCAATAATCCTAGAGTTACTATGAATTATTCCAAATCATATGTTTAAAAAATAAAATTTAATTTTCAATTGTTTCTATATTTAATCGAAATTTTACGATTCAAGTTCACGCACATGCGCAGATATCATTAATATTCTTAGCATTGTGCTTTTTGATCCAGATTGACACTGTATTGAAGAATTTTAGTTTATAGCCGTGATGGGAATCTTAGGCCGTTCCGGCGCTGTGAGGGTACGAGTCTTGGTGGCAAGATCGGCAGGGTGTGTTAATCATTTTTGCAGGACTTCAGTTCGATTCCCGAAACTTTGCAAATAGTTTTATATACTTTATTTTTTTAAATTTTTTAGCTATTTTTCTCCAATATTCCTACAGTTACTATGAATTATTCCAAATCATATGTCTCAAAAATAAAATTTAAACTCAAAATATTTCTATATTTAATCGAAATTTTACGATTCAAGTTCACGCACATGCGCAGATATCATTAATATTCTTAGCATTGTGCTTTTTAATCCAGATTGACACTGTA
Organism: Argiope bruennichi; assembly: GCF_947563725.1. Taxonomy (NCBI): domain Eukaryota; kingdom Metazoa; phylum Arthropoda; class Arachnida; order Araneae; family Araneidae; genus Argiope; species Argiope bruennichi. The sequence continues at coordinate 21,431,839 of NC_079152.1, read as the reverse complement.
TTGAAGACTTTTAGTGGATAGCCGTGATGGGAATCTTAGGCCGTTCCGGCGCTGTGAGGGTACGAGTCTTGGTGGTAAGATCGGCAGTTTGTGTCAATCCTTTTTGCAGGACTTCAGTTCGATTCCCGAAACTTTGCAAATAGTTTTATATACTTTATTTTTTTAATTTATTTTAGCTTTCCCCATTATTCCTAGAGTTGCTATGAATTATTCCAAATCATATGTCTCAAAAATAAAATTTAAACTCAAAATATTTCTATATTTAATCGAAATTTTACGATTCACGTTCACGCACATGCGCAGATATCATTAATATTCTTAGCATTGTGCTTTTTGATCCAGACTGACACTGTATTTAAGACTTTTAGTGGATAGCCGTGATGGGTATCTTAGGCCGTTCCGGCGCTGTGAGGGTACGAGTCTTGGTGGCAAGATCGGCAGGTTGTGTCAATCCTTTTTGCAGGACTTCAGTTCGATTCCCGAAACTTTGCAAATAGTTCTATATACTTTATTTTTTAAAATTTTTTAGCTATTTTTCTCCAATATTCCTACAGTTACTATGAATTATTCCAAATCATATGTTTAAAAAATAAAATTTAATTTCAAAACGTTTCTATATTTAATCGAAATTTTAGGATTCAAGTTCACACACATGCGCAGATATCATTAATATTCTTAGCATTGTGCTTTTTGATCCAGATTGACACTGTATTTAAGACTTTTAGAGGATAGCCGTGATGGGAATCTTAGGCCGTTCCGGCGCTGTAAGGGTATGAGTCTTGGTGGCAAGATCGGCAGGGTGTGTCAATCCTTTTTGCAGGACTTCAGTTCGATTCCCGAAACTTTGCAAATAGTTTTATATACTTTATTTTTTTAATTTATTTTAGCTTTCTCCATTATTCCTAGAGTTACTATGAATTATTCCAAATCATATGTCTCAAAAATAAAATTTAAACTCAAAATATTTCTATATTTAATCGAAATTTTACGATTCAAGTTCACGCACATGCGCAGATATCATTAATATTCTTAGCATTGTGCTTTTTGTTCCAGATTGACACTGTATTTAAGACTTTTAGTGGATAGCCGTGATGGGTATCTTTGGCCGTTCCGGCGCTGTGAGAGTACGAGTCTTGGCGGCAAGATCGGCAGGGTGTGTCAATCCTTTTTGCAGGACTTCAGTTCGATTCCCGAAACTTTGCAAATAGTTTTATATACTTTATTTTTTAAATTTACTTTAGCTTTCTCCATTATTCCTAGAGTTACTATGAATTATTCCAAATCATATGTCTCAAAAATAAAATTGAAACTCAAAATATTTCTATATTTAATCGAAATTTTACGATTCAAGTTCACGCACAGGCGCAGATATCATTAATATTCTTAGCATTGTGCTTTTTGATCCAGATTGACACTGTATTTAAGACTTTTAGTGGATAGCCCTGATGGGTATCTTAGGCCGTTCCGGCGCTGTGAGTGTACGATTCTTGGTGGCAAGGTCAGCAGGGTGTGTCAATCCTTTTTGCAGGACTTCAGTTCGATTCCCGAAACTTTGCAAATAGTTCTATATACTTTATTTTTTAAATTTTTTTAGCTATTTTTCTTCAATAATCCTAGAGTTACTATGAATTATTCCAAATCATATGTTTAAAAAATAAAATTTAATTTTAAATTGTTTCTATATTTAATCGAAATTTTACGATTCAAGTTCACGCACATGCGCAGATATCATTAATATTCTTAGCATTGTGCTTTTTGATCCAGATTGACACTGTATTGAAGAATTTTAGTTTATAGCCGTGATGGGAATCTTAGGCCGTTCCGGCGCTGTGAGGGTACGAGTCTTGGTGGCAAGATCGGCAGGGTGTGTTAATCATTTTTGCAGGACTTCAGTTCGATTCCCGAAACTTTGCAAATAGTTTTATATACTTTATTTTTTAAAATTTTTTAGCTATTTTTCTCCAATATTCCTACAGTTACTATGAATTATTCCAAATCATATGTCTCAAAAATAAAATTTAAACTCAAAATATTTCTATATTTAATCGAAATTTTACGATTCAAGTTCACGCACATGCGCAGATATCATTAATATTCTTAGCATTGTGCTTTTTGACGAGATTGACAACGAATTTAAAACTTTCAGTGGATAGCCGTGATGAGAATCTTAGGCCATTCCGGCGCTGTGAGGGTACGAGTCTTGGTGGCAAGATCGGCAGGGTGTGTCAATCCTTTTTGCAGGACTTCAGTTCGATTCCCGATATTTTGCAAATAGTTTTATATACTTTATTTTTTTAATTTATTTTAGCTTTCTCCATTATTCCTAGAGTTGCTATGAATTATTCCAAATCATATGTCTCAAAAATAAAATTTAAACTCAAAATATTTCTATATTTAATCGAAATTTTACGATTCACGTTCACGCACATGCGCAGATATCATTAATATTCTTAGCATTGTGCTTTTTTATCCAGATTGACACTGTATTTAAGACTTTTAGTGGATAGCCGTGATAGGTATCTTAGGCCGTTCCGGCACTGTGAGGGTACGAGTCTTGGTGGGAAGATCGGCAGGGTGTGTCAATCCTTTTTGCAGGACTTCAGTTCGATTCCCGAAACTTTGCAAATTGATTTATATACTTTATTTTTTAAAATTTTTTAGCTATTTTTCTCCAATATTCCTACAGTTACTATGAATTATTCCAAATCATATGTTTAAAAAATAAAATTTAATTTCAAAATGTTTCTATATTTAATCGAAATTTTACGATTCAAGTTCACGCACATGCGCAGATATCATTAATATTCTTAACACTGTGCTTTTTGACGAGATTGACAACGTATTTAAAACTTTCAATGGATAGCCGTGATGAGAATCTTTGGCCGTTCCGGCGCTGTAAGGGTATGAGTCTTGGTGGCAAGATCGGCAGGGTGTGTCAATCCTTTTTGCAGGACTTCAGTTCGATTCCCGAAACTTTGCAAATAGTTTTATATACTTTATTTTTTTAATTTATTTTAGCTTTCTCCATTATTCCTAGAGTTACTATGAATTATTCCAAACATATGTCTCAAAAATAAAATTTAAACTCAAAATATTTCTATATTTAATCGAAATTTTACGATTCAAGTTCACGCACATGCGCAGATATCATTAATATTCTTAGCATTGTGCTTTTTGTTCCAGATTGACACTGTATTTAAGACTTTTAGTGGATAGCCGTGATGAGTATCTTTGGCCGTTCCGGCGCTGTGAGAGTACGAGTCTTGGCGGCAAGATCGGCAGGGTGTGTCAATCCTTTTTGCAGGACTTCAGTTCGATTCCCGAAACTTTGCAAATAGTTTTATATACTTTATTTTTTAAATTTAATTTAGCATTCTCCATTATTCCTAGAGTTACTATGAATTATTCCAAATCATATGTCTCAAAAATAAAATTGAAACTCAAAATATTTCTATATTTAATCGAAATTTTACGATTCAAGTTCACGCACATGCGCAGATATCATTAATATTCTTAGCATTGTGCTTTTTGATCCAGATTGACACTGTATTTAAGACTTTTAGTGGATAGCCCTGATGGGTATCTTAGGCCGTTCCGGCGCTGTGAGTGTACGATTCTTGGTGGCAAGGTCAGCAGGGTGTGTCAATCCTTTTTGCAGGACTTCAGTTCGATTCCCGAAACTTTGCAAATAGTTCTATATACTTTATTTTTTAAAATTTTTTAGCTATTTTTCTTCAATATTCCTAGAGTTACTATGAATTATTCCAAATCATATGTTTAAAAAATAAAATTTAATTTTAAAATGTTTCTATATTTAATCGAAATTTTACGATTCAAGTTCACGCACATGCGCAGATATCATTAATATTCTTAGCATTGTGCTTTTTGATCCAGATTGACACTGTATTGAAGAATTTTAGTTTATAGCCGTGATGGGAATCTTAGGCCGTTCCGGCGCTGTGAGGGTACGAGTCTTGGTGGCAAGATCGGCAGGGTGTGTTAATCATTTTTGCAGGACTTCAGTTCGATTCCCGAAACTTTGCAAATAGTTTTATATACTTTATTTTTTAAAATTTTTTAGCTATTTTTCTCCAATTTTCCTACAGTTACTATGAATTATTCCAAATCATATGTCTCAAAAATAAAATTTAAACTCAAAATATTTCTATATTTAATCGAAATTTTACGATTCAAGTTCACGCACATGCGCAGATATCATTAATATTCTTAGCATTGTGCTTTTTGACGAGATTGACAACGAATTTAAAACTTTCAGTGGATAGCCGTGATGAGAATCTTAGGCCGTTGCGGCGCTGTGAGGGTACGAGTCTTGGTGGCAAGATCGGCAGGGTGTATCAATCCTTTTTGCAGGACTTCAGTTCGATTCCCGATATTTTGCAAATAGTTTTATATACTTTATTTTTTTAATTTATTTTAGCTTTCTCCATTATTCCTAGAGTTGCTATGAATTATTCCAAATCATATGTCTCAAAAATAAAATTTAAACTCAAAATATTTCTATATTTAATCGAAATTTTACGATTCAGGTTCACGCACATGCGCAGATATCATTAATATTCTTAGCATTGTGTTTTTTATCCAGATTGACACTGTATTTAAGACTTTTAGTGGATAGCCGTGATAGGTATCTTAGGCATTCCGGCACTGTGAGGGTACGAGTCTTGGTGGGAAGATCGGCAGGGTGTGTCAATCCTTTTTGCAGGACTTCAGTTCGATTCCCGAAACTTTGCAAATTGATTTATATACTTTATTTTTTAAAATTTTTTAGCTATTTTTCTCCAATATTTCTACAGTTACTATGAATTATTCCAAATCATATGTTTAAAAAATAAAATTTAATTTCAAAATGTTTCTATATTTAATCGAAATTTTACGATTCAAGTTCACGCACATGCGCAGATATCATTAATATTCTTAACATTGTGCTTTTTGACGAGATTGACAACGTATTTAAAACTTTCAGTGGATAGCCGTGATGAGAATCTTTGGCCGTTCCGGCGCTGTAAGGGTATGAGTCTTGGTGGCAAGATCGGCAGGGTTTGTCAATCCTTTTTGCAGGACTTCAGTTCGATTCCCGAAACTTTGCAAATAGTTTTATATACTTAATTTTTTTAATTTATTTTAGCTTTCTCCATTATTCCTAGAGTTACTATGAATTATTCCAAATCATATGTCTCAAAAATAAAATTTAAACTCAAAATATTTCTATATTTAATCGAAATTTTACGATTCAAGTTCACGCACATGCGCAGTATCATTAATATTCTTAGCATTGTGCTTTTTGTTCCAGATTGACACTGTATTTAAGACTTTTAGTGGATAGCCGTGATGGGTATCTTTGGCCGTTCCGGCGCTGTGAGAGTACGATTCTTGGCGGCAAGATCGGCAGGGTGTGTCAATCCTTTTTGCAGGACTTCAGTTCGATTCCCGAAACTTTGCAAATATTTTTATATACTTTATTTTTTAAATTTATTTTAGCTTTCTCCATTATTCCTAGAGTTACTATGAATTATTCCAAATCATATGTCTCAAAAATAAAATTGAAACTCAAAATATTTCTATATTTAATCGAAATTTTACGATTCACGTTCACGCACATGCGCAGATATCATTAATATTCTTAGCATTGTGCTTTTTTATCCAGATTGACACTGCATTTAAGACTTTTAGTGGATAGCCGTGATAGGTATCTTAGGCCGTTCCGGCGCTGTGAGGGTACGAGTCTTGGTGGTAAGATCGGCAGTTTGTGTCAATCCTTTTTGCAGGACTTCAGTTCGATTCCCGAAACTTTGCAAATAGTTTTATATACTTTATTTTTTTAATTTATTTTAGCTTTCTCCATTATTCCTAGAGTTGCTATGAATTATTCCAAATCATATGTCTCAAAAATAAAATTTAAACTCAAAATATTTCTATATTTAATCGAAATTTTACGATTCACGTTCACGCACATGCGCAGATATAATTAATATTCTTAGCATTGTGCTTTTTGATCCAGATTGACACTGTATTTAAGACTTTTAGTGGATAGCCTTGATGGGTATCTTAGGCCGTTCCGGCGCTGTGAGGGTACGAGTCGTGGTGGCAAGATCGGCAGATTGTGTCAATCCTTTTTGCAGGACTTCAGTTCGATTCCCGAAACTTTGCAAATAGTTCTATATACTTTATTTTTTAAAATTTTTTAGCTATTTTTCTCCAATATTCCTACAGTTACTATGAATTATTCCAAATCATATGTTTAAAAAATAAAATTTAATTTCAAAATGTTTCTATATTTAATCGAAATTTTACGATTCAAGTTCACACACATGCGGAGATATCATTAATATTCTTAGCATTGTGCTTTTTGATCCAGATTGACACTGTATTTAAGACTTTTAGTGGATAGCCGTGATGGGAATCTTAGGCCGTTCCGGCGCTGTAAGGGTATGAGTCTTGGTGGCAAGATCGGCAGGGTGTGTCAATCCTTTTTGCAGGACTTCAGTTCGATTCCCGAAACTTTGCAAATAGTTTTATATACTTTATTTTTTTAATTTATTTTAGCTTTCTCCATTATTCCTAGAGTTACTATGAATTATTCCAAATCATATGTCTCAAAAATAAAATTTAAACTCAAAATATTTCTATATTTAATCGAAATTTTACGATTCAAGTTCACGCACATGCGCAGATATCATTAATATTCTTAGCATTGTGCTTTTTGTTCCAGATTGACACTGTATTTAAGACTTTTAGTGGATAGCCGTGATGGGTATCTTTGGCCGTTCCGGCGCTGTGAGAGTACGAGTCTTGGCGGCAAGATCGGCAGGGTGTGTCAATCCTTTTTGCAGGACTTCAGTTCGATTCCCGAAACTTTGCAAATAGTTTTATATACTTTATTTTTTAAATTTACTTTAGCTTTCTCCATTATTCCTAGAGTTACTATGAATTATTCCAAATCATATGTCTCAAAAATAAAATTGAAACTCAAAATATTTCTATATTTAATCGAAATTTTACGATTCAAGTTCACGCACAGGCGCAGATATCATTAATATTCTTAGCATTGTGCTTTTTGATCCAGATTGACACTGTATTTAAGACTTTTAGTGGATAGCCCTGATGGGTATCTTAGGCCGTTCCGGCGCTGTGAGTGTACGATTCTTGGTGGCAAGGTCAGCAGGGTGTGTCAATCCTTTTTGCAGGACTTCAGTTCGATTCCCGAAACTTTGCAAATAGTTCTATATACTTTATTTTTTAAAATTTTTTAGCTATTTTTCTTCAATAATCCTAGAGTTACTATGAATTATTCCAAATCATATGTTTAAAAAATAAAATTTAATTTTAAATTGTTTCTATATTTAATCGAAATTTTACGATTAAAGTTCACGCACATGCGCAGATATCATTAATATTCTTAGCATTGTGCTTTTTGATCCAGATTGACACTGTATTGAAGAATTTTAGTTTATACCCGTGATGGGAATCTTAGGCCGTTCCGGCGCTGTGAGGGTACGAGTCTTGGTGGCAAGATCGGCAGGGTGTGTTAATCATTTTTGCAGGACTTCAGTTCGATTCCCGAAACTTTGCAAATAGTTTTATATACTTTATTTTTTAAAATTTTTTAGCTATTTTTCTCCAATATTCCTACAGTTACTATGAATTATTCCAAATCATATGTCTCAAAAATAAAATTTAAACTCAAAATATTTCTATATTTAATCGAAATTTTACGATTCAAGTTCACGCACATGCGCAGATATCATTAATATTCTTAGCATTGTGCTTTTTGACGAGATTGACAACGAATTTAAAACTTTCAGTGGATAGCCGTGATGAGAATCTTAGGCCGTTCCGGCGCTGTGAGGGTACGAGTCTTGGTGGCAAGATCGGCAGGGTGTGTCAATCCTTTTTGCAGGACTTCAGTTCGATTCCCGATATTTTGCAAATAGTTTTATATACTTTATTTTTTTAATTTATTTTAGCTTTCTCCATTATTCCTAGAGTTGCTATGAATTATTCCAAATCATATGTCTCAAAAATAAAATTTAAACTCAAAATATTTCTATATTTAATCGAAATTTTACGATTCACGTTCACGCACATGCGCAGATATCATTAATATTCTTAGCATTGTGCTTTTTTATCCAGATTGACACTGTATTTAAGACTTTTAGTGGATAGCCGTGATAGGTATCTTAGGCCGTTCCGGCACTGTGAGGGTACGAGTCTTGGTGGGAAGATCGGCAGGGTGTGTCAATCCTTTTTGCAGGACTTCAGTTCGATTCCCGAAACTTTGCAAATTGATTTATATACTTTATTTTTAAAAATTTTTTAGCTATTTTTCTCCAATATTCCTACAGTTACTATGAATTACTCCAAATCATATGTTTAAAAAATAAAATTTAATTTCAAAATGTTTCTATATTTAATCGAAATTTTACGATTCAAGTTCACGCACATGCGCAGATATCATTAATATTCTTAACATTGTGCTTTTTGACGAGATTGACAACGAATTTAAAACTTTCAATGGATAGCCGTGATGAGAATCTTTGGCCGTTCCGGCGCTGTAAGGGTATGAGTCTTGGTGGCAAGATCGGCAGGGTGTGTCAATCCTTTTTGCAGGACTTCAGTTCGATTCCCGAAACTTTGCAAATAGTTTTATATACTTTATTTTTTAAATTTACTTTAGCTTTCTCCATTATTCCTAGAGTTACTATGAATTATTCCAAATCATATGTCTCAAAAATAAAATTTAAACTCAAAATATTTCTATATTTAATCGAAATTTTACGATTCAAGTTCACGCACATGCGCAGATATCATTAATATTCTTAGCATTGTGCTTTTTGTTCCAGATTGACACTGTATTTAAGACTTTTAGTGGATAGCCGTGATGGGTATCTTTGGCCGTTCCGGCGCTGTGAGAGTACGAGTCTTGGCGGCAAGATCGGCAGGGTGTGTCAATCCTTTTTGCAGGACTTCAGTTCGATTCCCGAAACTTTGCAAATAGTTTTATATACTTTATTTTTTAAATTTATTTTAGCTTTCTCCATTATTCCTAGAGTTACTCTGAATTATTCCAAATCATATGTCTCAAAAATAAAATTGAAACTCAAAATATTTCTATATTTAATCGAAATTTTACGATTCAAGTTCACGCACATGCGCATATATCATTAATATTCTTAGCATTGTGCTTTTTGATCCAGATTGACACTGTATTTAAGACTTTTAGTGGATAGCCCTGATGGGTATCTTAGGCCGTTCCGGCGCTGTGAGTGTACGATTCTTGGTGGCAAGGTCAGCAGGGTGTGTCAATCCTTTTTTCAGGACTTCAGTTCGATTCCCGAAACTTTGCAAATAGTTCTATATACTTTATTTTTTAAAATTTTTTAGCTATTTTTCTTCAATATTCCTAGAGTTACTATGAATTATTCCAAATCATATGTTTAAAAAATAAAATTTAATTTTAAAATGTTTCTATATTTAATCGAAATTTTACGATTCAAGTTCACGCACATGCGCAGATTTCATTAATATTCTTAGCATTGTGCTTTTTGATCCAGATTGACACTGTATTCAAGAATTTTAGTTTATATCCGTGATGGGAATCTTAGGCCGTTCCGGCGCTGTGAGGGTACGAGTCTTGGTGGCAAGATCGGCAGGGTGTGTTAATCATTTTTGCAGGACTTCAGTTCGATTCACGAAACTTTGCAAATAGTTTTATATACTTTATTTTTTTAAATTTTTTAGCTATTTTTCTCCAATATTCCTACAGTTACTATGAATTATTCCAAATCATATGTCTCAAAAATAAAATTTAAACTCAAAATATTTCTATATTTAATCGAAATTTTACTATTCAAGTTCACGCACATGCGCAGATATCATTAATATTCTTAGCATTGTGCTTTTTGACGAGATTGACAACGAATTTAAAACTTTCAGTGGATAGCCGTGATGAGAATCTTAGGCCGTTCCGGCGCTGTGAGGGTACGAGTCTTGGTGGCAAGATCGGCAGGGTGTGTCAATCCTTTTTGCAGGACTTCAGTTCGATTCCCGAAACTTTGCAAATAGTTTTATATACTTTATTTTTAAAAATTTTTTAGCTATTTTTCTCCAATATTCCTACAGTTACTAGGAATTATTCCAAATCATATGTTTAAAAAATAAAATTTAATTTCAAAATGTTTCTATAATTAATCGAAATTTTACGATTCAAGTTCACGCACATGCACAGATATCATTAATATTCTTAGCATTGTGCTTTTTGATCCAGATTGACACTGTATTTAAGACTTTTAGTGGATAGCCGTAATGAGAATCTTAGACCGTTCCGGATCTCTCACGGTACGAGGCGTTGTGGCAAGATCGGCATGGTGCGACACTCCTTTTTGCAGGACTTCAGTTCGATTCCCGAAACTTTGCAAATAGTTTTATATACTTTTTTTTTTTAATTTTTTTAGCAATTTTTCTCTAATATTCTTACAGTTACTATGAATTATTAAAAATCATATGTTTAAAAAATAAAATTATTTTCAAAATGTTTCTATATTTAATCGAAATTTTACGATTCAAGTTCACGCACATGCGCAGATATCATTAATATTCTTAGCATTATGCTTTTTGATCCAGATTGACACTGTATTTAAGACTTTTAGTGGATAGCCCTGATGGGTATCTTAGGCCGTTCCGGCGCTGTGAGTGTACGATTCTTGGTGGCAAGGTCAGCAGGGTGTGTCAATCCTTTTTTCAGGACTTCAGTTCGATTCCCGAAACTTTGCAAATAGTTCTATATACTTTATTTTTTAAAATTTTTTAGCTATTTTTCTTCAATATTCCTAGAGGTACTATGAATTATTCCAAATCATATGTTTAAAAAATAAAATTTAATTTTAAAATGTTTCTATATTTAATCGAAATTTTACGATTCAAGTTCACGCACATGCGCAGATTTCATTAATATTCTTAGCATTGTGCTTTTTGATCCAGATTGACACTGTATTCAAGAATTTTAGTTTATACCCGTGATGGGAATCTTAGGCCGTTCCGGCGCTGTGAGGGTACGAGTCTTGGTGGCAAGATCGGCAGGGTGTGTTAATCATTTTTGCAGGACTTCAGTTCGATTCCCGAAACTTTGCAAATAGTTTTATATACTTTATTTTTTAAAATTTTTTAGCTATTTTTCTCCAATATTCCTACAGTTACTATGAATTATTCCAAATCATATGTCTCAAAAATAAAATTTAAACTCAAAATATTTCTATATTTAATCGAAATTTTACGATTCAAGTTCACGCACATGCGCAGATATCATTAATATTCTTAGCATTGTGCTTTTTGACGAGATTGACAACGAATTTAAAACTTTCAGTGGATAGCCGTGATGAGAATCTTAGGCCGTTCCGGCGCTGTGAGGGTACGAGTCTTGGTGGCAAGATCGGCAGGGTGTGTCAATCCTTTTTGCAGGACTTCAGTTCGATTCCCGATATTTTGCAAATAGTTTTATATACTTTATTTTTTTAATTTATTTTAGCTTTCTCCATTATTCCTAGAGTTGCTATGAATTATTCCAAATCATATGTCTCAAAAATAAAATTTAAACTCAAAATATTTCTATATTTAATCGAAATTTTACGATTCACGTTCACGCACATGCGCAGATATCATTAATATTCTTAGCATTGTGCTTTTTTATCCAGATTGACACTGTATTTAAGACTTTTAGTGGATAGCCGTGATAGGTATCTTAGGCCGTTCCGGCACTGTGAGGGTACGAGTCTTGGTGGGAAGATCGGCAGGGTGTGTCAATCCTTTTTGCAGGACTTCAGTTCGATTCCCGAAACTTTGCAAATTGATTTATATACTTTATTTTTAAAAATTTTTTAGCTATTTTTCTCCAATATTCCTACAGTTACTATGAATTACTCCAAATCATATGTTTAAAAAATAAAATTTAATTTCAAAATGTTTCTATATTTAATCGAAATTTTACGATTCAAGTTCACGCACATGCGCAGATATCATTAATATTCTTAGCATTGTGCTTTTTGACGAGATTGACAACGAATTTAAAACTTTCAGTGGATAGCCGTGATGAGAATCTTAGGCCGTTCCGGCGCTGTGAGGGTACGAGTCTTGGTGGCAAGATCGGCAGGGTGTGTCAATCCTTTTGCAGGACTTCAGTTCGATTCCCGAAACTTTGCAAATAGTTTTATATACTTTATTTTTTTAATTTATTTTAGCTTTCTCCATTATTCCTAGAGTTGCTATGAATTATTCCAAATCATATGTCTCAAAAATAAAATTTAAACTCAAAATATTTCTATATTTAATCGAAATTTTACGATTCACGTTCACGCACATGCGCAGATATCATTAATATTCTTAGCATTGTGCTTTTTTATCCAGATTGACACTGTATTTAAGACTTTTAGTGGATAGCCGTGATAGGTATCTTAGGCCGTTCCGGCACTGTGAGGGTACGAGTCTTGGTAGGAAGATCGGCAGGGTGTGTCAATCCTTTTTGCAGGACTTCAGTTCGATTCCCGAAACTTTGCAAATAGATTTATATACTTTATTTTTTAAAATTTTTTAGCTATTTTTCTCCAATATTCCTACAGTTACTATGAATTATTCCAAATCATATGTTTAAAAAATAAAATTTAATTTCAAAATGTTTCTATATTTAATCGAAATTTTACGATTCAAGTTCACGCACATGCGCAGATATCATTAATATTCTTAACATTGTGCTTTTTGACGAGATTGACAACGTATTTAAAACTTTCAGTGGATAGCCGTGATGAGAATCTTAGGCCGTTCCGGCTGAGTGAGGGTACGAGTCTTGGTGGCAAGATCGGCAGGGTGTGTCAATCCTTTTTGCAGGACTTCAGTTCGATTCCCGAAACTTTGCAAATAGATTTATATACTTTATTTTTTAAAATTTTTTAGCTATTTTTCTCCAATATTCCTACAGTTACTATGAATTATTCCAAATCATATGTTTAAAAAATAAAATTTAATTTCAAAATGTTTCTATATTTAATCGAAATTTTACGATTCAAGTTCACGCACATGCGCAGATATCATTAATATTCTTAACATTGTGCTTTTTGACGAGATTGACAACGTATTTAAAACTTTCAGTGGATAGCCGTGATGAGAATCTTAGGCCGTTCCGGCGCTGTGAGGGTACGAGTCTTGGTGGCAAGATCGGCAGGGTGTGTCAATCCTTTTTGCAGGACTTCAGTTCGATTCCCGAAACTTTGCAAATAGTTCTATATACTTTATTTTTTAAAATTTTTTAGCTATTTTTCTTCAATATTCCTAGAGTTACTATGAATTATTCCAAATCATATGTTTAAAAAATAAAATTTAATTTTAAAATGTTTCTATATTTAATCGAAATTTTACGATTCAAGTTCACGCACATGCGCAGATTTCATTAATATTCTTAGCATTGTGCTTTTTGATCCAGATTGACACTGTATTCAAGAATTTTAGTTTATAGCCGTGATGGGAATCTTAGGCCGTTCCGGCGCTGTGAGGGTACGAGTCTTGGTGGCAAGATCGGCAGGGTGTGTTAATCATTTTTGCAGGACTTCAGTTCGATTCACGAAACTTTGCAAATAGTTTTATATACTTTATTTTTTAAAATTTTTTAGCTATTTTTCTCCAATATTCCTACAGTTACTATGAATTATTCCAAATCATATGTCTCAAAAATAAAATTTAAACTCAAAATATTTCTATATTTAATCGAAATTTTACGATTCAAGTTCACGCACATGCGCAGATATCATTAATATTCTTAGCATTGTGCTTTTTGACGAGATTGACAACGAATTTAAAACTTTCAGTGGATAGCCGTGATGAGAATCTTAGGCCGTTCCGGCGCTGTGAGGGTACGAGTCTTGGTGGCAAGATCGGCAGGGTGTGTCAATCCTTTTTGCAGGACTTCAGTTCGATTCCCGAAACTTTGCAAATAGTTTTATATACTTTATTTTTTTAATTTATTTTAGCTTTCTCCATTATTCCTAGAGTTGCTATGAATTATTCCAAATCATATGTCTCAAAAATAAAATTTAAACTCAAAATATTTCTATATTTAATCGAAATTTTACGATTCACGTTCACGCACATGCGCAGATATCATTAATATTCTTAGCATTGTGCTTTTTTATCCAGATTGACACTGTATTTAAGACTTTTAGTGGATAGCCGTGATAGGTATCTTAGGCCGTTCCGGCACTGTGAGGGTACGAGTCTTGGTGGGAAGATCGGCAGGGTGTGTCAATCCTTTTTGCAGGACTTCAGTTCGATTCCCGAAACTTTGCAAATAGATTTATATACTTTATTTTTTAAAATTTTTTACCTATTTTTCTCCAATATTCCTACAGTTACTATGAATTATTCCAAATCATATGTTTAAAAAATAAAATTTAATTTCAAAATGTTTCTATATTTAATCGAAATTTTACGATTCAAGTTCACGCACATGCGCAGATATCATTAATATTCTTAACATTGTGCATTTTGACGAGATTGACAACGTATTTAAAACTTTCAGTGGATAGCCGTGATGAGAATCTTAGGCCGTTCCGGCGCTGTGAGGGAACGAGTCTTGGTGGCAAGATCGGCAGGGTGTGTCAATCCTTTTTGCAGGACTTCAGTTCGATTCCCGAAACTTTGCAAATAGTTTTATATACTTTATTTTTAAAAATTTTTTAGCTATTTTTCTGAAATATTCCTACAGTTACTAGGAATTATTCCAAATCATATGTTTAAAAAATAAAATTTAATTTCAAAATGTTTCTATAATTAATCGAAATTTTACGATTCAAGTTCACGCACATGCACAGCTATCATTAATATTCTTAGCATTGTGATTTTTGACCAGATTGACACCGTATTTAACACTTTTAGTGGATAGCCGTGATGAGAATCTTAGGCCGTTCCGGGGCTGTGAAGGTGCGAGGCTTTGTGGCAAGATCGGCAGGGTGTGTCAATCCTTTTTGCAGGTCTTCAGTTCGATTCCCGAAACTTTGCAAATAGTTTTATATACTTTATTTTTTAAATTTATTTTAGCTATTTTTCTCCATTATTCCTACAGTTACTATGAATTATTCCAAATCATATGTCTCAAAAATAAAATTTAATTTCAAAATGTTTCTATATTTAATCTAAATTTTACGATTCAAGTTCACGCACATGCGCAGATATCATTAATATTCTTAGCATTGTGCTTTTTGACGAGATTGACACCGTATTTAAAACTTTCAGTGGATAGCCGTGATGAGAATCTTAGGGCGTTCCTGCGCTCTCAGGGTACGCGGCTTGGTGGCAAGATCGGCAGGGTGTGGCATTCCTTTTTGCAGTACTTCCGTTCCATTCCCGAAACTTTGAAAATAATTTTATATACTTTATTTTTTAAATTTATTTTAACTATTTTTTTCCAATATTCCTACAGTTACTATGAATTATTCCAAATCATATGTCTCAAAAATAAAATTTAATTTCAAAATGTTTCTATATTTAATCTAAATTTTACGAGTCAAGTTTACGTTCATGCGCAGATATCATTAATATTCTTAGCATTGCCCTTTTTGACCAGACTGACACCGTGTTTAACACTTTTAGTGGATAGCCGTGATGAGAATCTTAGACCGTTCCGGATCTCTCACGGTACGAGGCGTTGTGGCAAGATCGGCATGGTGCGACACTCCTTTTTGCAGGACTTCAGTTCGATTCTCGAAACTTTGCAAATAGTTTTATATACTTTATTTTTCGAATTTTTTTAGCTATTTTTCTCCAATATTCCTACAGTTACTATGAATTATTAAAAATCATATGTTTAAAAAATAAAATTTAATTTCAAAATGTTTCTATATTTAATCGAAATTTTACGATTCAAGTTCACGCACATGCGCAGATATCATTAATATTCTTAGCATTGTGCTTTTTGACCAGATTGACACCGTATTTAACACTTTTAGTGGATAGCCGTGATGAGAATCTTAGGCCGTTCCGGATTTCTCACGTTACGAGTCTTGGTGGAAAGATTGGCAGGCTACGACACTGTTTTTTGCAAGACTTCAGTTCGATTCCCGAAACTTTGCAAATAGTTTTATATACTTTATTTTTTAAATTTATTTTAGCTTTCATCCATTATTCCTACAGTTACTATAAATTATTCCAAATCATATGTCTCAAAAATAAAATTTAATTTCAAAATGTTTCTATATTTAATCTAAATTTTACGAGTCAAGTTCACGTTCATGCGCAGGTATCATTAATATTCTTAGCATTGTCCTTTTTGACCAGACTGACAAAATATTTAACACTTTTAGTGGATAGCCGTGATGAGAATCTTAGGCCGTTCCGGCGCTGTGAAGGTGCGAGGCTTTGTGGCAAGATCGGCAGGGTGTGGCATTCCTTTTTGCAGGACTTCAGTTCGATTCCCGAAACTTTGCAAATAATTTTATATACTTTATTTTTTAAATTTATTTTAAATATTTTTCTCCAATATTCCTACAGTTACTATGAATTATTCCAAATCATATGTCTCAAAAATAAAATTTAATTTCAAAATGTTTCTATATTTAATCTAAATTTTACGAGTCAAGTTCACGTTCATGCGCAGATATCATTAATATTCTTAGCATTGTCCTTTTTGACCAGACTGACACCGTATTTAACACTTTTAGTGGATAGCCGTGATGAGAATCTTAGGCCGTTCCGGCTGAGTGAGGGTACGAGTCTTAGTGGCAAGATCTGCATTGTGTGGCATTCCTTTTTACAGGACTTCAGTTCGATTCCCGAAACTTTGCAAATAGTTTTATATACTTTATTTTTTAAATTTATTTTACCTATTTTTCTCCATTAATCCTACAGTTACTATGAATTACTCCAAATCATATGTCTCAAAAATAAAATTTAAACTCATAATATTTCTATATTTAATCGAAATTTTACGATTCAAGTTCACGCACATGCGCAGATATCATTAATATTCTTAGCATTGTCCTTTTTGACGAGACTGACACCGTATTTAACACTTTTAGTGGATAGCAGTGATGAGAATCTTAGACCGTTCCGGATCTCTCACGGTACGAGGCGTTGTGGCAAGATCGGCATGATGCGACACTCCTTTTTGCAGGACTACAGTTCGATTCCCGAAACTTTGCAAATAGTTTTATATACTTTATTTTTTAAATTTTTTTAGCTATTTTTCTCCAGTATTCCTACAGTTACTATGAATTATTCCAAATCATATGTTTAAAAAATAAAATTTAATTTCAAAATGTTTCTATATTTAATCGAAATTTTACGATTCAAGTTCACGCACATGCGCAGATATCATTAATATTCTTAGCATTGTGCTTTTTGACCAGATTGACACAGTATTTAAAACTTTCATTGGATAGCCGTGATGAGAATCTTAGGCCGGTCCTGCGCTTTCAGGTTACGAGGTTTAGTGGCAAGAATTGCAGTGTGTGGCATTCCTTTTTGCAGGACTTCAGTTCGATTCCCGAAACTACGCAAATAGTTTTATATACTTTATTTTTTAAATTTATTTTAGCTATTTTTCTCCATTATTCCTACAGTTACTATGAATTATTCCAAATCATATGTCTCAAAAATAAAATTTAAACTCAAAATATTTCTATATTTAATCGAAATTTTACGATTCAAGTTCACACACATGCGCAGATATCATTAATATTCTTAGCATTGTGCTTTTTGGCCAGATTCACACTGTATTTAAGACTTTTAGTGGATAGCCGTGATGAGAATCTTAGGCCGTTCCGGATTTCTCACGTTACGAGGCTTGGTGGAAAGATTGGCAGGCTTCGACACTGTTTTTTTGCAAGACTTCAGTTCGATTCCCGAAACTTTGCAAATAATTTTATATACTTTATTTTTTAAATTTATTTTAGCTTTCTCCATTATTCCTAGAGTTACTATGAATTATTCCAAATCATATGTCTCAAAAATAAAATTTAGACTCAAAATATTTCTATATTTAATCGAAATTTTACGAGTCAAGTTCACGTTCATGCGCAGATATCATTAATATTCTAAGCATTGTGCTTTTTGACCAGATGGACACCGTATTTAAAACTTTTAGTGGATAGCCGTGATGAGAATCTTAGGCCGTTCCGGCGCTGTGAGGGTACGAGGGTTAGTGGCAAGATCTGCAGTGTGTGGCATTAAATTTTGCAGGACTTCAGTTCGATTCCCGAAACTTTGCAAATAATTTTATATACTTTATTTTTTAAATTTATTTTAACTATTTTTCTCCAATATTTCTACAGTTACTATGAATTATTCCAAATCATATATCTCAAAAATAAAATTTAATTTCAAAATGTTTCTATATTTAATCGAAATTTTACGAGTCAAGTTCACGCACATGCGCAGATTTTATTATTATTCTTAGCATTGTCATTTTTGACCAGACTGACACCGTATTTAATACTTTTAGCGGATAGCCGTGATGAGAATCTTAGGCCGTTCCGGCGCTGTGAGGTTACGAGGCTTAGTGGCAAGATCTGCAGTGTGTGGCATTCTTTTTTGCAGGACTTCAGTTTGATTCCCGAAACTTTGCAAATAGTTTTATATACTTTATTTTTTAAATTTATTTTAGCTATTTTTCTCCAATATTCCTACAGTTACTATGAATTATTCCAAATCATATGTCTCAAAAATAAAATTTAAACTCAAAATATTTCTATATTTAATCGAAATTTTACGATTCAAGTTCACACACATGCGCAGATACCATTAATATTCTTAGCATTGTGCTTTTTGACGAGATTGACACCGTATTTAACACTTTTAGTGGATAGCCGTGATGAGAATCTTAGACCGTTCCGGATCTCTCACGGTACGATTCGTTGTGGCAAGATCGGCATGGTGCGACACTCCTTTTTGCAGGACTTCAGTTCGATTCCCGAAACTTTGCAAATAGTTTTATATACTTTATTTTTTAAATTTATTTTAGCTATTTTTCTCCAATATTCCTACAGTTACTATGAATTATTTCAAATCATATGTATCAAAAATAAAATTTAAACTCAAAATATTTCTATATTTAATCGAAATTTTACGATTCAATTCACGCACATGCGCAGATATGATTAATATTCTTAGCATTGTGCTTTTTGACGAGATTGACACCGTATTTAAAACTTTCAGTGGATAGCCATGATGAGAATCTTAGGGTGTTCCGGCGCTCTCAGGGTACGAGGCTTGGTGCAAGATCGGCATGGTGCGACACTCCTTTTTGCAGGACTTCAGTTCGATTCCCGAAACTTTGCAAATAGTTTTACATACTTTATTTTTTTAATTTATTTTAGCTTTCTCCAGTATTCCTAGAGTTGCTATGAATTATTCCAAATCATATGTCTCAAAAATAAAATTTAAACTCAAAATATTTCTATATTTAATCGAAATTTTACGATTCACGTTCACGCACATGCACAGATATCATTAATATTCTTAGCATTGTGCTTTTTGATCCAGATTGACACTGTATTTAAGATTTTTAGTGGATAGCCGTGATGAGAATCTTAGGCCGTTCCGGATCTCTCACGGTACGAGGTGTTGTGGCAAGATCGGCATGGTGCGACACTACTTTTTGCAGGACTTCGATTCCCGAAACTTTGCAAATAGTTTTATATACTTTATTTTTTGAATTTTTTTAGCTATTCTTCTCCAATATTCCTACAGTTACTATGAATTATTAAAAATCATATGTTTAAAAAATAAAATTTAATTTCAAAATGTTTCTATATTTAATCGAAATTTTACGATTTAAGTTCATGCACATGCGCAGATATCATTAATATTCTTAGCATTGTGCTTTTTAACCAGACTCACTGCGTATTTAACACTTTTAGTGGAAAGCCGTGATGAGAATCTTAGACCGTTCCGGATCACTCACGGTACGAGGCGTTGTGGCAAGATCGGCATGGTGCGACACTCCTTTTTGCAGGACTTCAGTTCGATTCCCGAAACTTTGCAAATAGTTTTATATACTTTATTTTTTGAATTTTTTTAGCAATTTTTCTCCAATATTCTTACAGTTACTATGAATTATTAAAAATCATATGTTTAAAAAATAAAATTATTTTCAAAATGTTTCTATATTTAATCGAAATTTTACGATTCAAGTTCACGCACATGCGCAGATATCATTAATATTCTTAGCATTGTGCTTTTTGACCAGATTGACACCGTATTTAACACTTTTAGTGGATAGCCGTGATGAGAATCTTAGGCCGTTCCGGCGCTGTGAAGGTGCGAGGCTTTGTGGCAAGATCGGCAGGGTGTGTCAATCCTTTTTGCAGGACTTCAGTTCGATTCCCGAAACTTTGCAAATAGTTTTATATACTTTATTTTTTAAATTTATTTTAACTATTTTTCTCCAATATTTCTACAGTTACTATGAATTATTACAAATCATGTGTCTCAAAAATAAAATTTAATTTCAAAATGTTTCTATATTTAATCTAAATTTTACGAGTCAAGTTTACGTTTATGCGCAGATATCATTAATATTCTTAGCATTGCCCTTTTTGACCAGACTGACACCGTATTTAACACTTTTAGTGGATAGCCGTGATGAGAATCTTAGACCGTTCCGGATCTCTCACGGTACGAGGCGTTGTGGCAAGATCGGCATGGTGCGACACTCCTTTTTGCAGGACTTCAGTTCGATTCTCGAAACTTTGCAAATAGTTTTATATACTTTATTTTTTGAATTTTTTTAGCTATTTTTCTCCAATATTCCTACAGTTACTATGAATTATTAAAAATCATATGTTTAAAAAATAAAATTTAATTTCAAAATGTTTCTATATTTAATCGAAATTTTACGATTCAAGTTCACGCACATGCGCAGATATCATTAATATTCTTAGCATTGTGCTTTTTGACCAGATTGACACCGTATTTAACACTTTTAGTGGATAGCCGTGATGAGAATCTTAACCGTTCTGGCGCTGTGAGGGTACGAGGCTTAGTGGCAAGGTCTGCAGTGTGTGGCATTCCTTTTTGCAGGACTTCAGTTCGATTCCCGAAACTTTGCAAATAATTTTATATACTTTATTTTTTAAATTTATTTTAACTATTTTTCTCCAATATTCCTACAGTTACTATGAATTATTCCAAATCATATGTCTCAAAAATAAAATTTAATTTCAAAATGTTTTTATATTTAATCTAAATTTTACGAGTCAAGTTCACGTTCATGCGCAGATATCATTAATATTCTTAGCATTGTCCTTTTTGACCAGACTGACACCGTATTTAACACTTTTAGTGGATAGCCGTGATGAGAATCTTAGACCGTTCCGGATCTCTCACGGTACGAGGCGTTGTGGCAAGATCGGCAGGGTGCGACACTCCTTTTTGCAGGACTTCAGTTCGATTCCCGAAACTTTGCAAATAGTTTTATATACTTTAATTTTTAAATTTATTTTAGCTATTTTTCTCCATTATTCCTACAGTTACTATGAATTATTCCAAATCATATGTCTCAAAAATAAAATTTAATTTCAAAATGTTTCTATATTTAATCGAAATTTTACGATTCAAGTTCACGCACATGCGCAGATATCATTAATATTCTTAGCATTGTGCTTTTTGACCAGATTGACACCGTATTTAACACTTTTAGTGGATAGCCGTGATGAGAATCTTAGGCCGTTCCGGCGCTGTGAGGTTACGAGGCTTAGTGGCAAGATCTGCAGTGTGTGGCATTCCTTTTTGCAGGACTTCAGTTTGATTCCCGAAACTTTGCAAATAGTTTTAAATACTTTATTTTTAAAATTTTTTTAGCTTTCTCCTTTATTCCTAGAGTTACTATAAATTATTTCAAATCATATGTCAACAAAATAAATTTTAATCTCAAAATATTTCTATATTTAATCGAAATTTTACGAGTAAAATTCACGCACATTCGCAGATATCATTAATATTCTTAGCATTGTGCTTTTTGACGAGATTGACACCGTATTTAAAACTTTCAGTGGATAGCCGTGATGAGAATCTTAGGCAGTTCCGGCGCTGTGAGGGTACGAGGTTTGGTGGCAAGATCGGCATGGTGCGACACTCCTTTTTGCAGGACTTCAGTTCGATTCCCGAAACTTTGCAAATAGTTTGATATACTTTATTTTTTAAATTTATTTTAGCTATTTTTCTCCAATATTCCTACAGTTACTATGAATTATTCCAAATCATATGTCTCAAAAATAAAATTTAAACTCAAAATATTTCTATATTTAATCGAAATTTTACTTTTCAAACTCACGCACATGCGCAGATATCATTAATATTTTTAGCATTGTGCTTTTTGACCAGATTGACACCGTATGTAAAACTTTTAGTGGATAGCCGTGATGAGAATATTAGGCCGTACCGGCACTCTCAGGGTACGAGGCTTGGTGGCAAGATCGGCAGGGTGTGACACTACTTTTTGCAGGACTTCAGTTCGATTCCCGAAACTTTGCAAATAGTTTTAAATACTTTATTTTTAAAATTTTTTTAGCTTTCTCCTTTATTCCTAGAGTTACTATGAATTATTCCAAATCATATGTTACAAAAATAAAATTTAATCTCAAAATATTTCTATATTTAATCGAAATTTTACGCACATGCGCAGATATCATTAATATTCTTAGCATTGTGCGTTTTGGCCAGATTGACACCGTATTTAAAACTTTTAGAGGATAGCCGTGATGAGAATCTTATATCGTTCCGGCGCTTTCAGGATACGAGGCTTAGTGGCAAGATCTGCAGTGCGTGACATTAGTTTTTGCAGGACTTCAGTTCGTTTCCCGAAACTTTGCAAATAGTTTTACATACTTTATTTTTAAAATTTTTTTTAACTATTTTTCTTCAATATTCCTACAGTTACTATGAATTATTCCAAATCATATGTTTCAAAAATAAAATTTAATTTCAAAATATTACTATATTTAATCGAAATTTTACGATTCAAGTTCACGCAAATGCGCAGATATCATTAATATTTTTAGCATTGTGCTTTTTGACCAGATTGACACCGTATGTAAAACTTTTAGTGGATAGCCGTGATGAGAATCTTAGGCCGTACCGGCGCTCTCAGGGTACGAGGCTTGGTGGCAAGATCGGCAGGGTGTGACACTACTTTTTGCAGGACTTCAGTTCGATTACCGAAACTTTGCAAATAGTTTTAAATACTTTATTTTTAAAAAATTTTTAGCTTTCTCCATTATTCCTAGAGTTACTATAAATTATTTCAAATCATATGTCACAAAAATAAATTTTAATCTCAAAATATTTCTATATTTAATCGAAATTTTACGATTCAAATTCACGCACATGCGCAGATATCATTAATATTCTTAGCATTGTGCGTTTTGACCAGATTGACACCGTATTTAAAACTTTTAGTGGATAGCCGTGATGAGAATCTTATATCGTTCATGCGCTTTCAGGATACGAGGCTTAGTGGCAAGATCTGCAGTGTGTGACATTAGTTTTTGCAGGACTTCAGTTCGTTTCCCGAAACTTTGCAAATAGTTTTAAATATTTTATTTTTTAAATTTATTTTAGCTATTTTTCTCCATTATTCCTACAGTTACTATGAATTATTCCAAATCATATGTCTCAAAAATAAAATTTAATTTCAAAATATTTCTATATTTAATCGAAATTTATGATTCAAACTCACGCACATGCGCAGATATCATTAATATTCTTAGAATTGTGCTTTTTGACCAGATTGACACCGTATTTAAAACTTTTAGTGGATAGCCGTGATGAGAATATTAGGCCGTACCGGCACGCTCAGGGTACGAGGCTTGGTGGCAAGATCGGCAGGGTGTGAAACTCCTTTTTGCAGGACTTCAGTTCGATTCCCGAAACTTTGCAAATAGTTTTAAATACTTTATTTTTAAAAATTTTTTAGCTTTCTCCATTATTCCTAGAGTTACTATGAATTATTCCAAATCATATGTTACAAAAATAAAATTTAATCTCAAAATATTTCTATATTTAATCGAAATTTTACGCACATGCGCAGATATCATTAATATTCTTAGCATTGTGCTTTTTGACGAGATTGACACCGTATTTAAAACTTTTAGTGGATAGCCGTGATGATAATCTTATATCGTTCCGGCGCTTTCAGGATACGAGGCTTAGTGGCAAGATCTGCAGTGTGTGACATTAGTTTTTGCAGGACTTCAGTTCGTTTCCCGAAACTTTGCAAATAGTTTTACATACTTTATTTTTTAAATTTTTTTTAACTATTTTTCTTCAATATTCCTACAGTTACTATGAATTATTCCAAATCATATGTCTCATAAATAAAATTTAATCTGAAAATATTTCTATATTTAATCGAAATTTTACGATTCAAGTTCACCCACATGCGCAGATATCATTAATATTCTTAGCATTGTGCTTTTTGACCAGATTGACACCATATTTAAAACTTTTAGTGGATAGCCGTGATCAGACTCTTTGACCCTTCAGAAGCTCTCTGGTTACGAGGCTTGGTGGCTACAATGGCATATTGTAACGCTTAGTTTTGCAGGTCTTCAGTTCGAGGCTCGAAGCCGACAAATATTTTTATATATACATATTTTTTAATGGATTTTATGCAGTTTTCTCCATCATTCCTAGAAATAAATTAAATGATTCCACATCATATACGTCAAAGATAGGATTTAATATAAAAATATTTCTAAATTTATTCGAAATTTTATGAGTCAATTTCACGCACATGCGCAGAATTCATTCGTATTCTTATCATTGTGCTTTTAGACCAGATTGACACCACATTTAAAATTTTACTGGACAGTCGTAATGAGACTCTTAGTTTCTTCAGAAGCTCTCGGGTTACGATGCTTTTTGGCTACAATGGCATATTGTAACGCTTAGTTTTGCAGGTCTTCAGTTCGAGGCCCGAAGCCGACAAATTATTTTATATATTTTTTTTAAATTGATTTTAGCCAGTTTTCTCCATCATTCCTAGAGATAAATTGAATTATTCCAAATCATATACATCAAAAATAGGATTTAGTATACAAATATTTCTATATTTATTCGAAATTTTTCGAGTCAATTTCACGCACATGCGCAAAATTCATTCGTATTCTTAGCATTGTGCTTTTAGACAAGAGTAACACCGTATTTAAAATTTTACTTTACAGTCGTAATGAGAATCTTAGCCCCTTCAGATGCTCTCAGATTACGAGGCTTTGTGGCTGGATCGGCAGAGTGCAGCGCTTAGTTTTGCAGTCTTCAGTTCGAGGCTCGAAGCCGATAAATATTTATATATACATTTATTTATTTTTTAACTTATTTTAGCCAGATTTCTCCATCATTCCTAGAGATAAATTGAATAATTCCAAAACATATACGTCAAAAAAAGGATTTAATATCAAAATATTTCTATATTTATTCGAAATTTTACGAGTAAATTTCACGCTCATGCGCAGAATTTATTCGTATTCTTAGCATTGTGATTTTAGATAAGATTGACACCGTATTTAAAATTTTATTGGACAGTCGTAATGAGAATCCTAGACCCTTCAGAAGCTCGCAGTTTACGAGGCGTTTTGGCTGGATCGGCAGAGTGCCGCGCTATGTTTTGCAGGTCTTCAGTTCGACGCTCGAAGCCGACAAATATTTTTATATATACATATTTTTTAATGGATTTTATCCAGTTTTCTCCATCATTCCTAGAAATAAATTAAATGATTCCAAATTATATACGTCAAAGATAGGATTTAATATAAAAATATTTTTAAATTTATTCGAAATTTTATGAGTCAATTTCACGCACATGCGTAGAATTCATTCGTATTCTTAGCATTGTGCTTTTAAACCAGATTGACACCGTATTTAAAATTTTATTGGAAAGTCGTAATGAGACTCTTAGCTCTTTACGTAGCTCCTTACGTTACATAAGCTCTTTGGTTACGAGGCTTTGTGGTTGGATCGGCAGAGTGCAGCGCTTAGCTTGGAGGGTCTTCAGTTCGAGGCTCGAAGCCGATAAATATTTTTATATATTTTTCTTTTTTTTTAAAATTGATTTTAGCCAGTTTTCATCATTCCTAGAGATAAATGGTATAATTCCAAATCAGATACGTCAAAAATAGAATTAAATATCAAAATATTTCTATATGCATTCGAAATTTTACGAGTCAAGTTTACGCACATGCGTAGAATTCATTCGTATTCTTAGCATTGTGCTTTTATACCAGATTGACACCGTATTTAAAATTTTACTGGAAAGTCGTATTAAGACTTTTAGCCCCTTCATAAGCTCTCACGTTACGAGGCTTGGTGGCTGTATCGGCAGAGTGCAGCGCTTAGTTTTGCAGGTCTTCAGTTCGAGCCTCGAAGCCGACAAATTTATATATATATATATATATATATATATATATATATATATATATTTTAATTGATTTTAGCCAGTTTTCATCATTCCTAGAAATAAATTGAATAATTCCAAATCATATACGTCAAAAATAGAATTTAATATCAAAAAAATTTTATATTTATTCGAAATTTTACTAGTCTAGTTCCCGCACTTGCGCAGAATTCATTAGTATTCTTAGCAGTGTGCTTTTAGACCAGCTAGATACCGTATTTAAGCTGTGTGTGAAAAACGTGTGTGGAAAGGAATTGATGTAAAAACGTGTGCTTTTAAAAATTGCTTTTAATAGCATTATTAATCGAGTTTATATAGACTCAAATAACTTTTGACAATCTGTAATACGTTCAATTTAATGTATAAAGTGCCTTAATGTATAGCAAATATTGCTTTCTAGTGGAATAAATTCAACTTTAGTGCATCATACATATTTAAATATTTGAAATCACACTATTGAAATTAACTTGAATAAATTTTCTAGTCTGGAAATGTCTCTATTTCTTATATTCTAAAAACTTCTTACACGTGAATACATCACTGGTTTCTTATTTTCTAATAGCTGCAGTATGCTTCAATCGAATTTTTCTTCGCTTAATGAAAAAAATCTTAATAAATAAAATATCTAAAACAGGTTGGAAAGGTACAAACTGTGACCGAAGCTGTGATGCAGGCACTTATGGACAGAATTGCACGGAAAAATGTGAGTGCAGAAACGAGGCAGTTTGCAACCCGATTGATGGATCTTGTAACTGCTCGTTAGGTTTCAAAGGAGCGAAGTGAGTTTTATGAAATTTATTATTTAAGCAATAATTTGAAATTTTTGATACTTTCATAACGAATCTTTCTATACATGCAAGTGCTCAAGGTAAGTGTTTTTAAGCTTATTAAAAGAGTAAAAATATTAGATTTTAGATAAACAATTTTACCAAGATATACATAATATTCCATCTTCGAAATCGTTACTCAAATCCACCTTGCACTTTAGTTTATATGGGCAACAAATGGATCTGATGTGCCTTGATGTTCCAAATGTATACAATCCTAGATTATAATCAGTTTTGCTAATGCATACCAAATCGTGCCTCTGCTAATACGATAACATTGGCAACCATTTTGTATCTGTATGCTGTTTTAGAGAAGAGGATCGTGGCATTCCTTGGAGAGTGTATAATATCCTGAGTTTCAACAGAACTAATTTAAGAGATTTTTTTAAAAAATGTTTATAAATTATTTGATTTTTACGATGTTACTTGTAGCTTAGTTACATTAACGTTCCGTTTTTAAAGTACTATTAGTGATATTTTGGAACGGATCTCGTAATTTTGAACCGCGGTGAGATGAAGAGGACCACACAAAAATTGGTACCTCTCTCTCCAAACTTCCGGATTCCACCAGACCAGCAGGAAGACGTTTGATACCGACGAATTTAAAGTGCACTAAGCCTGCTAAACGATGATTCTTCGGTGGAATCCGGTCTCCAGCCTGAACCTCTCCATTACCGATGTTTAAACTTTACCTCCAGGTCACCGTGGCCCTTGTTATTTGTAGCAAATCAAAGGAAAAGAATGCTAGAACACCCGGTAAGAACCGAAAAAAAAATTTATAACTTTTAACGAACATTTATTTTAATGTTTGCCTGTTGATTCTTGTAATACCTCCTTTCTTTTTTTACATTTTTAAAAGCTTGGGATCCTTTCGATCTGGATTTTGAATTATAGCAGAATTTTCCTTTCCGTCTTTTTCTGGAAAAAATATTATTTATCCTTAAAATGAAAACTGAAGGAATAAACTTAGAAATACTTCACTTATGAAATTCTTCATTTGTTATAAATTCATTATTTTTTAATAAATTAATTAAAATTCATCAATCCTTATTCATCCATATCCATATCATCTAAATCCCATCATCCTCTCTCCAAGTTAAACCAAGAGCCGCAGTGGCCTGATGATAAGGTTTCGGAACCGAAGGGTTTCAGGTTCGAGACCCGATTCCACCGAAGAACTGTCATCTAAGCGGGTGTGATGCTCGCTAAGTCTGTACGAGCTAAACGTCCTCCCGTTGATGTAGAGAGGGGGGTGTCAGCCCAGGTGTCGTTCTCATCATCTGACCGCAGTTCAAAATTAGAAGGTCTGTCCCAAAATAGCTCTAGTGTTGCTGTAAAACGTTAATATAACTAAATAAATCAGGTTAAATTAAAAACAACAAAGCACGGAAAACCCGTTATTCCTGTAATGAAAAATGGCATCAAAAACCCTAAAAGTATTTATATACCGATTGTTGTAAAAGCAAGAACACTGAAAAAATTATGTGGTTTTGATTTTTAAAAATGAGTCTCTAAAATTTAGATTCTACAATTCGTTGTATAATTTATATTACTATGCATCGATATTTATGCTCAAGATAAGGAAACTATCATTCTGTAAGTAATATCAACCAATAGCTAAGTACCTGCTGATCATTTGATAGTTATTAAAGCGCTCTCAAATGATTTTTAGGGCAAAAACGGATAAAAATACATTAGAAAAAAATTTACTGGAATAATTTATAGCTCGCTTCATTTTTTTTTTTTTTTTTTTTTTTTTTTTGGCCTGCCAAAGATAGATTATATGCAAAGAAACAAGATATTTCAAATATAACTTGAAAAAATATGTATGGAATGTAAACAATGATAAGAAAATAGGTAGGCATACAGGAATCCATGGTCGTATCTAAAGAAATTTATTATTTCAAATGGAGAACATGCATTTGTATGTGAATTCAGAATCGGATTGGATGATCTGTATCAACCTCATGCTTTGTATCAGATAAAATAAAAGTATTAGGCATATAAAACTGGCACAGTTTGTCAAGACTTTGTATTAGGTTTTGGACTCGTTTAAGACCGATTGGTAATCTCCTCCGCCTCATTAATTTTCACTCGGTATGAATCGAATATGAGGTTCTATATAGCATGTTTGCTGTCTTGCCTGGACGATGCTATAAAGCATGCATGATGGTCTTTTCTTTTAACTATATCTATTTTCTCCTCATCATTACTGTCTTTTATCTACACTCATGTCCAAAATTAAGGTCACAAACATAAAATCTGCGAAAAATGAAAAACTATTTAATGTGTTGCCACGCAATTTGCCACAGAGGTACACTACAATGGAAGAAAGAACATAGACACATAACAACATGGAAAAGATTTTAATTGGGAATTAAGAAATAGGATATATCAAAAAGTGTTACATTATGAATCAGAGATACAGCATTTATCTCGGGAAAAGCTTGTCTAATATGAAATGTGACGACCGTGCACTGCTATACTGGCATCACAACGAGCTTTCATACTGTTTATTAGGGTGTCTATAAATGCTTGGAGCAACAAAGCCCATTTTTCCATAAGGGCGACTTTTAACTCTTGGAGGGTATTAGTAGGGGGGTTACGCTGTGCAATGGCTCTTCCAAGACCATCTCAAACATGTTCAATAGGATTGTGATCCGGGGTTTTCGAGGGCCAGTCCATACGTCGTATATCCTCTTCCTCAAGAAAATCATCAACGATCTGGGCTCTGTGTGGAAGCGCGTTTTCATCCATAAATATGAAGTCTGGGCCAAAAGCACCCCGGAACAACCTCACATAGGTTTCAAGGATCTCATCCCTATAGCGATATGCATTGACAGTACCCGCATCGAAGTCGTGCAGTGGTGTACGACTGCCACACATTATGCCACCCTAGATAAGGATTCCTCTGCCACAAAATATGTCGATTTCTTTTACGTAGGAGGGATGATAGTGAGCTCCTTGCTCTCTCCATATGAAGATTCGACGAGTGTCACTATGTGTGGTAAATCGCGACTCATCACTGAAAAGAACGCCCTTATTCTTGCTGTGCCCAAGACTGATATGTTAGGCACCACAACAGACGGGCTTTTCTGTTGGATGCAGTCAAAGGGACGCACTCAACTGGTCGTTGGACATAAAGAGTCCTCTCTGCTAGACGTTTGTATACTTTTTGTCTGGAAATTCCTATTCCAGACGCAGCAGCAAGGTCACGAGCAAGTTGAGGAGCCGTTGTCAGCCTATGCCCTCGTGCGCTTAATGCCAAATAGTGATCATTTGCAGGCGTCTTTGCTCTGTGACGGCCTTGGCCGGCCTTCCTAGTTACAGTACCACTTGTTTGGAATTGATTCCACAGCCTGGATACCACTTTCGGTGCCACTTATAACCATCGAGCCACCCTCACTTGAGACTGCCCAGCTTCAAGCCTACCAACGGTTCTCCATCTCAAGGCATCGTCTAAAGGATTATGAGAACTCGTTCTCACTGAAACAGATTAATTTTTTTGTTTTAATGCAATATTCACAAAATGGCAGGCAAAAATCCCAAATGCCTAAACGATCTAATTTCAGTAGTTCCCCAAAACCTAATGCTAAACAACATTTTTTCCCACAAAAAAGGTTAATATCGTGTTAGCTGTCCTTCACAACATATAAAATATAATTTGTTTAAATTTTACTGGTAGCCATTTAGAATTACTTTGAAAAACATTTTTGTGACCTTAATTTTGAACATGAGTGTATTTAATCTTGCATACACCACTGAAAACCTCCCAACTTTTCCCATTCTAATTACAATAGCAAAGACTTTCCTTTCTTCTTTTCACCCATCCGTCAATTAAAGACAAAAACATGTCCACTGACACATTGTCATCAATATCTCTACCGCAGAAGAGAAATCCCAGTGTGGAATGATATTTGTATCACTCAGTATATATCAGTATTTGTATCAATCAGTATATATCAGTATTTGTATCAGTCAGTATATATCAGTATTTGTATCAGTCAGTATCAGTGTATCAGTCAATCTTAGTTATCAGTTTCTGCAATAAATTCCAGGATTCGGAACACAGCTCAATTCAGCAATCGCTTGAACTCCACTCAACACATGCGCTTCGCTGGACTAATCCAACTAAATGGCTGTTAACTCGTTATGCGATTCTTTCGAGCACTCTTTCCAGGACTCGAAGAAGGCCGCGGTGGCCTGGTGGTAAGGTATCGGCTTTTGAACCGTAGGGTTTCAGGTTCAAGACCCGATTCCACCGAAGAACCGTCGTGTAAGGGGGTCTGTTGTACGTTAAATCCGCCAAACGTCCTCCCGCTGGTGTGGTGTGGCGTGGAGAGGGGGGTGCCAGCTCAGGTGTCGTCCTCGACATCTGACCGCGGTTCAAAATTACGAGGTCCGTCCCAAAATAGCCCTAGTGTTGCTTTACAACTGGATGTTAAGATAACTAAACTAAACTAATCCAGGACTCGAAACACGACCGTCTTCAGCTTGAGACTGCCGGCCTTTAATAGTTCCCGGAGCCGAGCAGAGAAGGTTCTGGAACAATCAGGCATATCTCTGTTCCTATTGGCTCTATCACCAAAATTATGAAGGATTCCAGTATTGTATATGTTGTCGCCAAAGTCACCAAATGGTCGCCAAGCTCTGGTATCACTGATTCGGCATCCGAAAGGCATCCAAAGGAGCTCATCGTAAAACGGTCTTTCCAGTGATTGATGGAAACGGTCTAACAGTGACAACGGTCTAACCGTGATGAGAAGCAACATTACAGATTTGTAACGTATTGCTTTAATATTTTCAGTATTCAATTTCTATTAATTTTTTTCTTCTTAAATTAAGTTTAGTATGCCAGTTGGTAAGTTGTCAGATTAATGATGAAACAGAGTTTCTTAATATGAATAGTAACTTCTGTAAACTGCTTTGATTCAGTTTAGGGTCTCTTCTTTTTGTGTGTCTACTGATTTTTAATTGCTTCTTTCTGATGTTTTCCTTCTTAAAGATGCGATGAAGTCTGCGATGGAGACTCCTGGGGATATTACTGCAAAGAAAAGTGCCAGTGCATGAACGACGCACTATGTCTGCGATCCACGGGGGAGTGCTTCTGTTCGCCAGGTAAGTGAGAAAAGATGTCTGTTAATGATGAAGGATGAGCAGAAAACGTTTGAATTTCTCCAGATTTAAGCTAGCTGTTCTCTGAATGTAGTCTAGATGTGAGATAATAAAAAAAAATCATGTTTTCTCTACAATGATAAACTGCAGTGGAGATGTGGAAACAAGAATAGTTTGTAATTGAATTCCTCTGGGAATCCACTTTCTAGCAATTTTGTTGATTGTCTATTAATTTGTTGATTGTCTCATAGGATCTCTTAAAGGAAGCATCAATGCTAACCATATGGAATATATTATCATCTTCAAAACCCTATACTGGATCTGCAGTAACTGCATTCCAGTTGGCTTTTGTAAAGTTCCATCTGCGTTTGTGGTCTACTATATTTGACATTTTTTATATGAATATTTTCCTTCATTGTTGTAATGATCACTCTGTGTCCAGATCCGAGATCGCAAATTACATCTCTTACGGCGTTAGGTGCTAGATCATCCGAAACCATAGTTAAGTCAGGATTTGTTGATGTGCCGTTGTAATGAGGGTAGGTGGGAAAATCGGATGGGTAGTGAAGAAGATTAAAGGAGGTTGAGGACATTTTTTATATGAATATTTTCCTTCATTGTTGTAATGATCACTCTGTGTCCAGATCCGAGATCGCAAATTGAATCTCTTACGGCGTTAGGTACTAGATCATCCGAAACCATAGTTAGGTTAGGATTTGTTGATGTGCCGTTGTAATGAGGGTAGGTGGGAAAATCGTATGGGTGGTGAAGAAGACTAAAGGAGGTTGAGGACATTTTTTATATGAATATTTTCCTTCATTGTTGTAATGATCACTCTGTGTCCAGATCCGAGATCGCAAATTACATCTCTTGCGGCGTTAGGTACTAGATCATCCGAAACCATAGTTAGGTCAGGATTTGTTGATGTGCCGTTGTAATGAGGGTAGGTGGGAAAATCGGATGGGTGGTAAAGAAGATTAAAGGAGGTTGAGTGCAGTAAATCTTCTATCACTCTATCTGCACTATTGTAATCAGCATCGGAGGCACCTCGAAATGAGGATGTGATGCTTCCGGCATGGTGGTTGGATCTCGCCATCCTGGAGGGTACACTAATAGGTGGTGGATCTAGCTCCTCCCATCGATGACGGGACGTACTTCCTTCGGGGAGGGTTGTACCTTGGCCGGTGACGGCCCTTAGGACTCAACCACAGTTCCCGCCAATGTTGCTGTTGCGGCGGTCCGGTCATTCAGTTTTATGGTTTAAATCCGTGTGCCTTTGGGCGGGTCGGAGAGTTAGATGGTTGACTTATGCTACCAGGTGGCAATACATTTATGTATTTAGATCGTTTTTTGAATGAAATATGGAGAAGCTGCAAAAAATAGTATCGCGATATTTATATTTACTAAAGCAATATAAGGATGACAAGGACCCATAAATGCTACACCTCCGATGCTTATTATTCTAGCTACGCCCCTCTTGTAATCTGCAGAATAGAAAAATATATATTGGGCAATAAATCTTCAGTACTTTCTATTGAGAAAGGGCTACCATTGATTCCTAGGATTAACAAATTGCGGTTTTTGATCCATAACTGAAATTATCCTTCCTCTTATATTTTGCCAATATAATTTTTTAAAAGTACTATTATAAATTCTTTGAAAATTTAGCAGCTTAATCAATTTCTACAAGAAAAAAAATGTCCAGGTATTCTTGAATGCTGTTTTTAAAAAGGATCACGTTGCACTCACAAGTATAACATGTTTTCCCATGGAACTTAAAATCGTCATTTAACGAGTGTCATCATTTATCTGAATTCAGATGGAAGAAGAAGAAAAATTTCTTTAATCAATAGTAAAAAATTTGGTTGATTTTTCTCATATCAATGCGAGGCCATACAGTTGTGGAAAAAAAAATTCGACAGTTTTTATTTACTCTAAAATTCTTATATATAAATATTTAATAATTTTAATTTTATATATAAATATAGAAATATTTCTGATAGCGTCCCGAAACTTCTCTTTCTCATTTCACAAAAATCTGCCGTTAATGAATATTCATTGATTTCCGTGTTCATCGAAATGTGGCTTTGCATTATTAACAAATGGCGATTACCGCTGATCTTGATGTGAACTTCTGTTTCTTTCATTGAACTAAATAAATGGGAGTGGTCACCTTAACACTTTTTTGTATACTCTCTAATACAGCTATTATCCCCCAGCAAAAAAATTGTGGGCCTTGAACAAGACAGTAAATGGCATGAGCGCTTAGATTTTTATCCTCCCCCCCCCCACACACACATGAGAGTTGTGAACTTTGTTGTATCGTAGAGAAAACCAGCATTTGCCTATTAATTACTTGCCATTGGCAAACATTAATCATGAAATATCGATCTTTGATGTAAATTCAATGTGCGATCTTTCGTAGTGTTTTTACGACGATTACTCGCTGCCATGTGGAAAAATGCTGTAAATACGTAATAATAAAAAAAAATCAGAATATATATTTTAAATGCCTTTTCTTTAGTTGAAATGAAAATAAACTTTGACATAAATTTATGTCAGTTGTCTAGATCGCATACCATATTTCCTTTATTTATACCAGTGTTTCTATGTAAATGGTTTGCATGCAAACGAAAGAACAGACTTATAAAAAGTTAACCCTTCTGTTGTTACTTTTCAATAAATCTCAGTATGGTTTTTGCAGATAGCACATTTATTAGACACGGAAAACGACAAAAGAAAAGAACCCAGGTATTGACAATTACGCACACAGCATTATGTTAAGCCAGCGATTCTCAACCTGTGGGGCGCGCCCCCCTAGGGGGGCGCGAGCACACTAGAAGGGGGACGCGAGAATACCCAAGAGAAAATATTATTTAAAAGAGAAAAGAGAAAATATTATGACTAAAAGAGAAAATGTGATTGAAAGGAAAGCACACATACAAATAGAAAACAAAATACATTTCGACATATTTAATAACTTATTGAAGTAAAACAACTTTCTTAATCAAAACATACTAAATTAAAAACAAATTTAATAATTATTAGTGACTTCCTTGGGCCTGTCTTGCAGAGCAAAGTTTTTCGAAGGAAGGCTTAACATTAGAAATAGCCATTCTCAGTTTTCGAATATGTCGACCAAGTACCTCAATTTCATCAGAAATAAACTATCGCGAAAATTCCCGGCCTCCTGTCTGTTTTCTTCTTCTAGGAAATGGCGATTTCTTCTCTTAATTCATAAACACGTTGCAAAAATTTCCCACGTGATGACCATCTTGCCTCGCAATAAAATAATAACGCTGAATGTACTGAACCCATGTCTTCACAAAGTGCGGAAAAGATTCTCGATTTCAGGGGTCTCATTTTTATATAATTTACTACGGTTACAAATGTAGTTAACACAATATTCAAACCAGGACTCATTTCTTTCGAAGCCAAAGTTTCTCTGTGGATCATGCAATGTGTGCACTGAGGCGATTTTTATTTTAAAATTGCTTGTATATCTTGGAATCTTTGGGACATTGAACGACCACCATCGGTGCATATTCCGACGCAATTTTTCCATTCTATGTTTGCCTCGTTCATAAAATCATTTAAAATACCAAATAATGCGAGTGCTGATGTTTTGAGTTCTATTGGTTTGCAGAAAAGTAGTTCTACTACTGACATATTACTACAAATTCGAACGTGGCAATTAAATGAGCATCTTTATTACTATCTGTTGCTTCGTCAAGCTGTATTGAAAACAATTTGTCACGCAAACTGTTATGATTGTTATTGCTTGTTATATGATTTTAATTTTAATTCGAAGAATTCTCTGGGTTTGTTGACGTACTCATTATGAAGACTTTTTCGAATGTCGTTTAAGTTTATTAGGTTTCATGCTGTCTGCGGCCAACAATTTTGAGCAAATGATACACAGGGGCCTTTTTTCTTCATTTACTTCAGTACTGGTAAACCCAAAATTTAAGTATTCTTGAGAATATTTCCTTGATTTTATTTTCGGTACCACGCTCGTCTGTGTACTTGTTGATGCTTGACTATCGTCTAATGCTTGCTTACTTCCGCTTAAAAATTTATTCATAAGTCTGCATAAATCTGCTGCCGTGAATATTTTATATGGTGAATTGCAATTAACACGAAAACATATATAAGATACAAATTCACAATTGATTGGATAGCGATAAAAGGATCGACTAGAATGAGACTGGCTGGAATTGAAACTTGCGTATCGAATATTTTCCTTCTTCTTATGAGAAAACATTTACTCCGCGCATGCTCGAGATGGCCTCGGTCGTGTGGATTTCCTTGCACAAACATTCCTATTTTTTTTTCACTTTTGTTTTGTCGTGCTTCTGTTTTATTTCTTTTATTATTCTAAAAAATGTATTCCCCGTTTCTAAATTTAGCTCACCCCGTCTAGGTTAACTTTCATTGACGAATTTTTCTACTTTCATATTCTTTTAACGTTATCTCCCTATTTGACTTTCATTTCAAATATAATATTTACATTTTCTCCGCTTTCATTCGCTTCATTTGTTCACTGTCCGCTTGTCCAAAATACAAGATGTCGTTTCTCGCCTACGTTGGCTCACTTTTACTCTTGTTTTGGCAGTAAATTAAAAATAATTTAAAAACAGAATCCAAAATACTCAATATACATTATTGTTGTATACATTTTATTGTAAGAGGGGGGGCGATGAAAATTATGATTGAAAACTGGACCACGAATACTGAAAGGTTGAGAAACGCTGTGTTAAGCAGTTCGCGGGAGGAATGGTGCCAGAACGAAGCAAAAACGTAATCACACAGATATTCCTACGTCAGAAAAATAGTCTGCTCACTTCATCCCAACACCTTCAAAGATTTGATTCAAAATTTGATAAAAATCTATATTTTAAATATTAAATCTGTATACGAAATTTTACCTATCTACCTCTCTACGTTTTGTAGCTTTCATGTTCACTTACAATCGCATAGCCGGACAAACTTCCTCTCAAAGGATTTCTTTCAAAATTTGACATTATTTCTATGTACAAAATTTCATTCCATTTAAATCAACGCTTCTTTGAGTTATCTTTGTCACAAACTGCAAAAAACAGATAGACATAGTAACAAAAATATGATTATGGGATTCAAGAAGATCAGAAACGTAGAAATTCATCAAAATCTTGAGTTCAAATTTTTTTCATGAATACAATACTTTTCCTTTTGTATACTCCGTGCACGAGTGTGAATATCTTCAGTAGTGAATCTTTGAAGACAGTGATATTTCTTTTACGGTGTCATGCTCTTTGAAAACCAAACAATAAATTTCAATCATAATGAATTTCATGGAAGTAGCCACGATACATTATGTTCACATTTTTCATAGAAACATGCAAAGCATGAAGTGAAAAAATTTTAGAAATTTCAGTTATTTAAATTGAGTTATTTTATTTTTCTCAAATATGAAGGTATCGAAAATTTCTATTCGAAATTTTGATGAATTTCTGCGTTTTAAATTTCCTAAAATCCAAAAATGATAATTTTAGAAATATCTATTTATCTGTTTTAACTTTATATTTCCAATCATATTTCCCCAAAACAGCACTTCACAAAAATGAGCGCTTTCTTTTTTACCGATCTTCAAATCTGATGTTAGTCCAAAATTATAAGTACAACAAAGACTCAAAGATTTTATTAAAGGTATATTTTAAACTGAAACCGATTCAGAATGATTGAATAGGACAAAATTTATAATCACCAACAGTGTGAAAAACGGGAGAATTAAATATTATTCGCAACAAGGAAAATGATTTGAATTGCACTTCAACAATGATATACATTAAAACATGCTTAATATGTTTTTAATTAATTAAAAATTGACAAAAAATTATGAGGTAAAAATTAATGTAATTGAAAGATAACTTTTTAGATTTTAAAATGATAGAAAAATTATTTTATATCAATAATATTTTTGTAAGTTATCTCTTTTAAAAAAAAGACGAAATCTCACTTTATTTTTAAATAATTGAAATTTCTAACAATTTGCGCCTAGGTACACATGCCTATTCTCCAATATACAGTACACATTACACATACAGCCATTTTTATTATATGTGGAGATAGAGGTGTGCCATTTTTTTTTTTTTTTGCTTTCTTTAATGCATTATTAATTAATAATGCATATCATACTATATCAATTAATAAAGTATTATTAAATAAATGCATTATATTTGAAATTAGGTTGGAAAGGAGTCAAATGTGACCTACCTTGTGAAAATGATACCTTTGGCCAAAATTGCGAAGAAAAATGCAAATGCCAAAACGGAGCTGCCTGCAGTCCCGTGAACGGAATTTGCGAATGTCTGCCTGGATACAAAGGTGATAGGTAAGGCGTTTATTTTTGACAAATAATATTTTTTTAATGGATTGACCTGATTTAAATAAATAGAAATTTAGAAAGGATACTCTGATTGTAAATCCAAAATTCAAAAAAAAAAAAAATGCAATGACTAATAAAAGGGGTCATTTCAGTCAATAAATCCGTCGAGAACATGAATATTCATTAAATTATGTCGAAAGTTATTTCTAAATCTTTTATGTGACTTATTCTAATATTTAAAATTGATTCTATGCTTATTGTTTTACAAATAAGATTCATAGATTAAAACTATTCAATTTTTATATTCAACAAACCGTTTATGGTGCCCAATACCTCGAAAAATAATTTTTTTTCTATTGCTAACTATAAACGTAGAATGCATTCATTCAAAATTTGATCTTCATATTAAGTAAGGCTAAGAAATATAAATTTAATGGACACAGTCAACGACACTATCTACCAATAAGTATTTCGACACCCATGCAAAAGAGAATATCTGCAGTCCTGATCTACGTCACGTCTTCTTAGAGAAAGGTGTAATTGTCGGATATCATAGAAATGGCCTATCCTTAAGATACATACTGGTTGAGCTAAACATTCCAAAATCAGCAGTGGTTTTTGTGATTAAAAAGGGAAAGGTAAATGGTGATTATTGGAATGTGCTTCGACCCGGCAGACGTACGAAACTGAAAGATGATAGCTATCCAAAGAAATTAGAAAAAGCCGCATCAAACTAATGTCCTATATACTCCAGGAGATCTAACAAACATCTGGGTCTGTTATTTCGATAAACACCATCTGCAAGGAAGCACATTTTTGTGATTTCCATAAGATCACGCTGCCGCCCATGAGTCTTTGATTACAAAATCCAACTGCTCGTTTGAGGTGATGCAAGGGACGCCGAAATGAGACCATAGATGAGTGGAAACAGGTGTTTTTTTTTGGAGTGATGAATCATGGTTCAATCTATACCAATCGGATGGCAGAGCCTGTGTCTGGCGTATACATGGAAAACGCTTTTTGCCAGAATGCATTGCGCCTACAGTAAAGTTTGGCAGAGGTGGAATTATATTATGGAGATGTTTCTCGTAGTATGGCTCCCTTGATCCCAATTCATGGTAAGCTCAACCCTGGCTGCTACTCCATTATTCTAGACAAAAATGTACTTCCTACATTGTGGCAATTTTACGAGTTGGATCGTTGTTTCCAGGATGACAACGCCACTTGTCATGTCACGAATTCCACCTTGGATTGGTATGATGGCAATAGGGTGAATCGACTGGACTGGCTTACCCAGAATCCAGGCTTGAATTCTGTAGAAAACCTCTGGGACGAGTTGGATAGCCGAATTAAGGGGTGCAACAACCATCCAAAATCGATGAAAGAACTTACATGTCTTCTCCAGGCCTAGTGGAAGAAAATACCATTATACATCATCTAAACAATTGTGAAAAGAGTTGGACGAGTTGGATCGTTATTTCCAGGATGACAACGCCACTTGTCATGTCACGAATTCCACCATGGATTAGTATGATGGCAATAGGGTGAATCGACTGGACTGGCTTACCCAGAATCCAGGCTTGAATCCTGTAGAAAACCTCTGGGACGAGTTGGATAGCCGAATTAAGGGGTGCAACAACCATCCAAAATCGATGAAAGAACTTACATGTCTTCTCCAGGCCTAGTGGAAGAAAATACCATTATACATCATCTAAACAATTGTGAAAAGAGTTGGACGAGTTGGATCGTTATTTCCAGGATGACAACGCCACTTGTCATGTCACGAATTCCACCATGGATTGGTATGATGGCAATAGGGTGAATCGACTGGACTGGCTTACCCAGAATCCAGGCTTGAATCCTGTAGAAAACCTCTGGGACCAGTTGGATAGCCGAATTAAGGGGTGCAACAACCATCCAAAATCGATGAAAGAAC
The DNA here is from genome assembly GCF_947563725.1 of Argiope bruennichi. Lineage (NCBI taxonomy): Eukaryota > Metazoa > Arthropoda > Arachnida > Araneae > Araneidae > Argiope > Argiope bruennichi. Next base: position 21,391,151 of record NC_079152.1, on the reverse strand, counting down.
TTATATGTCTTCTCCAGGCCTAGTGGAAGAAAATACCCTTATACATCATCTAAACAATTGTGAAAAGCCTGCCCTGGTGTGTTAAGGCTGTAATTGCCTCAGATGGAAGTTCGCCTAACTATTGAATATTCATAAATTGTGTTTATCTTTTTTATTGCAAGTGTACAATTACTTATTGGTAGATAGTGTACAAATTACTGTGCATTTAAATTAAATAGTATGAAGACATAGCGAATGTATAAATCCTACTTTGGGATTAATGCAAAAAAAAAGAAAGAATTTTTATTTTAACATTTCTAAGAGTACATGATTGAATAATTTGATTGAACAATGAAAAACGTTTGAAATTCAACGTAAAAATAAGAACAGCGTCACAAATTTTATGCCAAATTAAATTTCAAATTGCATTTGTAAAATAACTTAATCCATTCAGTTTAATTTAAACTTTGATACCTATTAATTCTTCTATAAGTTTTATAAGCTATTGTGTGAGAGAATCAAAAGGGGCACAGTATAATTAAATAAATGAATTTCTAATAGATTTAATTCAGATATCATTTAAAAAAATTTTAAACACTGGAAAGAGTTTTGTATTATAAATAATTAAGCAAATCTTATTTGTTAAAGACCAAAAATCTTCAGATATAAAAGGTTTATCAACAATTATTATTGTATTAAGATATTTCATATGGCGCGTGATTTTATCCAATATTTAAATATATGAAAAGTTTTTTTTTATTCAACATGTCATAATGCAAGGGATTTTAGCACAGTAAAATTAGAATTACAGTCAAGTCTCGGTTCATAATCAAAACCATTAACAAACAAATGGCTTTGCTCGTGAACTGAGAATTTTTTGAAATCAATTATAGAGTATTTACAATTATTATACTATGTCAGTACAGAAATTATTTGCCGATCGAATAAATGCTTATTAAATTCTAATGTCTAATTCTATCCTACAATGTGTTCAGTGAGGAAAGAATTTCTCCTTTTTAAATAACATGTCACGTCCTCATCATTTTCCATTTTTCTTTCATAAAAATACAGCATAACGCAAATATATTTGATTTGCTGAGCGAGAAGAAATACGAAATTGTTTTGAGGCAGATTTTGCATCTAGAACTTATACATAAAAACAGCAATGCAAGCGTTTAACAGGATCCGGAAATGCATTTATCATTTATTCATCATAACTATTGAAAAGATATTTAGTTTTATCAGCAACATTCATTAACAAAACGTTTTCTTAACAATGCCCATTGATTTCACAGCAACTTTTAAAGCTCTATTCCATTTAGAAGAAAGCAAATTTGTTGAAGAGCTCTACTTTCTTAGATATGTGATAAAACTGTTGCTTCTAACCAAAATATCAGGCCGCAACGGCTTACTTATAATATTCCCAGATACGACCGGAGTTTAACCCCCTGCTTGGCGCAATTTTCAAAAATCGCCAACTCGCCGAGAATGGTCTTGCGCCATGTTTTTCGAAATGTTCAAAAGCGAGGGAGCAGATGTCCAATCATAGCGCATACTAAAGGCGAAATATAATAGGTTTGCCAATCTAGAGAAAACGGAGATTGACAGCTTTGGCGCGTTTTCGCAACTTGCGAAGAAGAGGGTTAAACTCCGGTTCAACCTATTTTGACTTTAGGACGGCGGCGTTTCAAGTCCGAGATATGATTCCACCGAAGAACCTCCGTGTTGAGCGTAATTCCATGGGCATCAAATATCCTTTAGTTGATGTGGTGCAGAAGTTTGGAGTCTGAATGCCAACTCAGATGTTATCTTTGTCATCTGACCGGAGTTTAAAATTATGAGGTCAGTCCCGAAATAGGCTTCGTGCTGCTTAAGGCATTATAATTAGGGATTGCAAAACCGGTATACAGGGATACCGAATACCGGTATTTTGAAACCATTTGTACAATTTTGTAATACCGGTATTCACAAGTTTAAATACCGGTTTTTCAGTATTTACTAGAAATTTTTAAAATTCTCCACTATATGTTCAGGGATCGCCAACATGACAAAATAGCATACGTTTTTGTTTTTATGTCTGCCTAACAGGCGAAATTAATTAGCTAATTATTGGCTTAATTAATTGCTTAAATCTAAATGAGCGAAACATGGATTATCCCTGAAAGAAAGTAGTGTATCTATAACGACTGATGGAGCAACAATTATGAAAAAAGTTGGAAAGTTGATTGTTGCAAATCAGCAGTTGTGCTATGTACATGGAATTCAATTAGGAGTAATAGATGTATTATACCAAAAAAATTAAGAACAGAATAATCCAAATACTGTGGATATAGAAACTTCGGATTCCAACTTTGAAGAGAGTAAGAGTGAGAGTGATATTGACAATGTAATTGTTGAAGAAGATATTGCTAATGAGGATGAAATATTAACCTATCAAGAATTGCTTCCTATAATTTATGAAGTTCGAAAAATTGTTAAGATATTTAAACGTTCCCCTATAAAAAATTACATATTACTAAAATATATACTAACTGAAAATAAAACAGAATATATGTTAATATTAGATTAATTAGTTAATATTAGAACGATTTTTGAAACTGAGAAATCCAATCCAAAAAGCAATAATCGACTTAAACCTGTAAATTTATTTTTCAGATAGTGAATTCGGCTTAATATCCAGAACTATACCATCTCTACTTCCAATAAAACTGATTATTGAGGCATTATGTCGGAGAGATTCTTATTAACAGCTAATGCAACAATAAATTTCATGTTGCAGTCACTGAAAGAACAGCACCCATCACTATCTAAAGAATTATATATTACATTGAAAAATCGCACAGAAAAAAGGCATACAGAAATAGAAAATGCCTTATGGTATTTAAATAATTATGATGATTTTAAAAATGAAAATGAAAAAGAAGAAAAGAAAATAACCAATTAAAATCTGATTAAGTTTAGAGTAAATTTTCTTAAAATGTTTTATCCACAAACCTATCCACATTCAGAATTCGGTTCAATTATTGAAGATTATGATGTCACTACTGTCGATAGTGAAAAGGAATTGTCTCTTGAACAAAAATTAGAATTAGCGATAAATAAAAAAATTTAAACGAACCAAAATACAATACAGAAATCAGCTATATCCAAAATCATCCGACGAGAAATCGATTTATTTTATTTGAAGATAAGGGATTTAGAGATAAATACTTGGAAACATATCGCGCCTTGCTAACAGTACCACAAACTAGCGTAAGATGCCGAAAGAGCGTTTTCGACAGCTGGTAATTTTTACACAAAATTACTTTTCAGGCTTAATGACAGTACAACTGATGCATTATGTTTTTTTAAGATCACATTTCAAAAATTTGTAATAGTACCACAGACTGAATAGTGATATTTACACTTTTTTGTGATTTAAATAAATAAGATGTTCCTTTACTTTTTTGTGATTATATACTGTTATAATTTATAAGTTACAAATTTTTTTTTGTGATATTTACACTCTCTAACAAAACTGGCAAATAAAACAAAGAAACACCTGTGTTTTCTTTCTTTTTCTAAAATTTCTAATACCGGTATTAAAACCGGTATCCCGGTATTAAGATTTAAAAAATACCGAATACTGGTATTGAAATTTTGGTCCGGTATTGCAATCCCTAATTATAATTAATCTAAATTAAACATTTAATCTACATCTCTTAATTTTTCTTATTATTTTAAATACAATACCAACAAAATCCGTCAACAAAATATTTGATGATATTTTATTTGATTTATGCCTGCTTGGTTATTCGGAACATTTTCAGAAAATCACACAAACCATCTTCAAGTGATGGTATTATATAGGATTTATCAAAATTCTTTTTGAAAACTTAAGGTCATGATAGAAGAAATTTAGATCATGAAATCGCTGTGAAATATTTAGATGTGACTCAAACTGCAGGATATTTGTGCCAGTGGTTGGAATATCCTGATATGGTGAAAAATAAAAATGGAAAAGAATGAAAGAAAATTTATAAATTTAAGGCCTGCATTCAAAGAACAAATTACAGAGACTTTTCATGCCCGTGGCTAACAACACAGATGTGCATTTTCTAATGTCGACTTAGTTATCTGGCAGAACGGCATGTATATTCTGCAGCATCTACAGCTTTAGAAATTCTGACAACAAAACACTCCACAAGATCGCCGGTACTGTCATTGTAACTGTTCATATGACTTGTCATTATAGATAAGCTTAAAACTACATACGCTGACTATATATATGACACCATAGAAAAATCGAGATGTGGGTTATAGGTAAACCCGGCAACCGCTCAGTATAATCGCCTCACTCCAACTTCTGCGGTTGAATGGCGATTTTTCTTACCTAGTTGTGATTCCTTAAACTTAGCATCAAGAGCTTAAAACACCCTGTATAACTGGAAGTTGCACTTTTTGCTGTACCAAATATACAATTAATATATGGACGCAATATAACGCAAAATTATGATATGAATTTTTAATATGTGTAAATTGCTCATTTTGACGCAAATGGTTTAAAAGTAATTCATGATAAAAAATAAACATATATGGCGTATAAAACTAAATGACTGCAAAAAGAAGACACTAGGGAGAGTTGTTTCTAACACTGCACTGTTAAAGAGATAAAATGTGACATTAAAAATGATTGATGTTGAAAGTTTAAAACTGGACGTTCATTTAAAATATGTTCAAATGAATAAGGCATTTGACCGAAATCCATATGGATACGATTGTATCCTATATAACATATATGGATATATTGCATCCTATATAAGACACACCGATCTTATACAAAGCTCTGTATAAAATATATGAGTGCTTATAACATATGTTATACATATATAACACATGAATGTCTTATACCTGTATAAGACATTCATGTAAGGTAATCAACGATACATTCTTTTTTACCGCAGTTGTGATGAAATCTGCGATGAAGAGCACTGGGGTTATTATTGCACGGAAAATTGTTTATGCCAAAATAACGGAAGTTGCGATCCTAGCACAGGAGAATGCTCTTGCACACCAGGTAACAACAACTGCCATCTTGTTCATCATCATCATCAAGGCTTAAAAAATAATTCGTTTAAAAATTGCATTTTTTTTTTTTTTTTTTTTTTTTTTTAGGTTTTATGGGCAAAGAGTGCGAAGAACATTGCCCATCTGGTACTTTCGGTCAAGATTGTCAAAACCAATGTCAGTGTCAGAATAACGGCTACTGCGATTCTGTGACTGGAGATTGCACTTGTCTCCCGGGATATGAGGGTCTATTCTGTGAAAGACAGTGCAAGGTAACGGAGCAAATATTTGTGAATTTTCAACTTTCAAAATTATAAATGAAATACAGAATGATTGAAAAGCGTATAAATATCGAAGAAATACGCGCAAAAAAGAAATTAATATTTTAAACATCTAAATCTTTCGCTGCTTTTTGCTTGATATTAAATGGAAGAGGCATTACGATAACAGTATGTGTAACAACTGCTTTGTTTAGCTAGTTGTTGTTGTTGTTGTTAAGTTGTCACTACTCTTTCAAGATTTGCATTTTTTACAATGAAAGTTTAGTAAGCGTCAATTAAACATAATTTATTCCATGCTTCCAAAAAAAAGAAATATTTAGAACAGATTGTCGATTCTTTAATATCAAGGAAAAATGATTTTTTTTTAAAATTTTCAGCTTTATTATTTATATCAGCACTATTTTCATTTTCTAATTAAATTCAAGCAAATAATTCTTAAAAGGAAAAAAATGAAATAAGAGATGTGATAAACTTTTATTTTCAGCATAATAATCTGACTCAAATGATGGAAGGCTTAGGAAAAAAGTGTTTGAAATAATTCTGTTTAAGGATTATTATTATTGTTGTTGTTGTTGTTGTATTTAATGCTTAGAAAATCTTGAAAATGTTTTAGTGCGTATAATAACTTTTTGTTGTAAATTCCGTGAGAGCGTGACAATCTTCATTCAGTTGCTTAATTATATTCCACAAACTTCATAATTCAAATGTTCACATTACGAAGAAAGTGTCCACCTTCTATTGTCAAAGTCATTTTGAAACGCTAAGGTAGCATCTGAGACAAACGTTTTACTTTAATGGGGATAATGTGTCTACGGTAAGAACTTTCAAGGGCAATTAACCCACATTTTTGACCAACCTGGAAGGAGAATATGGAATGACTGCAGACAGTAATTCGTTACCAAAAAATTCATCGGTCTAGTTGTTTTATATAAAGTTGATTAAAAGCTTCATTGTCAGAGGATAGACACCGTAATCCCGATTCATGTCCTTCATGCCATGCTTTAATTTCTTAATAAATATGAAGTAATAAATTATGAAGGTACATCATAAAAGTGAAATAAAGATATTTTATATATTCTTGAGATTTTTTCTATTCTTCTGTTCATATACATAAGGATAAATCTGTTGTAAGTGTGTGTTCATGGAAGTATTTCTTTTATCAAAAGAAAATGTGTGCAACCTCTCTTTAATGAGTGTGCAATCTAAAGAATTGAAAAATTTTACGCAGAGTAAATATAAAAAGAAAATGGTAAACTGCATTTAGGATTCTTTGCAACATTTTCTTTCTTTTTGATATAGCCTTTTATAACATATTCATGGGGCCGGGATAACCTGGTTGGTAGAGCGTCGGATTCGCGTCCCTTAGGTTGCGTATTCGAACCCCGCCGGCCGAAGATTCCCCGCGTGCTTGGTAGCTGACGCGCGTTAAATCTGTCCTGGTCACAAAGTCCTCCATGTCGAGAATAATACCACTGGGGGTACTGGATCAGGGGTGATCGTTCTCTGATTCAGGTCTAAATTACGATCTGTGAGTAAAATGATATGTGTGAATGAAGTCCACCCCGTAAAAAGGGTTGTGACGTGTGTGTAGCTAAGTCGTTCTCTTGGCCCTTGATGGCGCTACTATTGAAACAAGAGCCCCCCCCCCTCAGACTTAAATCGGCTGTCTCCGAACAGCGAGCTTGCCCATGGCAAGTGCCATAAGAAACAACAACATAACATATTCATTATTTTTTTCTGTAAAAGAAATAATGAATTTTCATTTAAATTTGCAATTTTCTTCGATTTTTCTGTTAGTAATTTGTTATAACTTAGAGGAATGTTAACAGAATATATACACGAAACAGATAAATGGAAAAAAAATACAAGCACAGAACAAATAGCATTATTATAGCATTGATATTACTCGAAAAAATACCTAAATTGTCTTTAAAAATTAAAATGAAAGGTTGCCATATAAATTCTGAGAAACGAAAAAAAAAATGATGTTTGTAGAGTCTGGCAATGCTATCAAAGGGTCCTTCAAAGTAACACTCAGAATTATGGTCTATATATGCATCTCTCTTTTATGGCGTTTTATTCAATGGGAAAAGAGACGCACATAAAAGAACGCCTCTGGTAAGCGATAAAAATGAATGCGTCTCACGTCTCAATAACATAATCTAATAGACGCCTAAGCTTGCTAAGATCAATTAGAAGATTAATTCTGCGCTGAAGCTAAAATCAAATCAAGGATGTATCGTCAGTTTGGGTCAAACATTTGAACGCCTGTTTTAATTAGAGTAATGCTACTTTACCCCTCTATACATTCAGAAATAATCCTGGAAATGGTTGAAGAGGAAAGCATTATATGTATTTTTGCACTGCTTATTTAGTATGATTTCAAATCTCGGAATTAACCTTCCGTTTTAAAATTATATTACCAGATCTTGGAAATTACCTAAGGCCGCGGTGGCCTGGTGGTAAGGTCGTGGCTTCGGAACTCGAAAGTTTCAGGCTCGAAACTCGAAGAACCAAAATATCCATGGGCCTGGTGCACGCTAAGTCCATCTGTTGCTGTGTGGAAGCTTGGAGAAGGGATGTCAACTAAGCCGCTGTTCTCGTCATCTGACCGCGGTTAAGAATCTTGATGTCCGTCCCAAAATAGGTCTAATTTTTCTTTAAAACTGGACGTTAATGTAACTGAACTGAACTTGTAAATCAAATGGTATTTCGAAAAACAGTCATATGATGAGAATACAATGTTATATATATATATATATATATTTACCATTTCAGTTTATCAGTCAATCACTCTGAGGTTCATATTAGTCGATGAAAATTTAAGTGTTTCAGTGAGATGCATAGAAATGAAAAGGAAATTGAAGTGAAATTGAAATTGAATTCATGATTGAAATTCGGGTCTCAAATCTCTGCTGAGGAATCTTAGAATCAACTTCCAAGTCCCATCAATCAACCACCAAAATATTTGCGTTATAAGAATTTAACTTTCAAATAATTCTTCAAAGTTTCGTCTGCAAAAATATTTTTTTATTAATATTAGAAAATGTAATCGGTATTTATAAATATCCAACAGATATCGTCGTCATATTTTAATGCCTGATTCTGAAGCAATCACATGAAGTATGATACATTTGTAAATATCGGGATCCGGTCATTTGTTCTACGTCTACGTGGACCCCCGTGTGGTCTCCTATGGACCCCTGGGGGTCCACCTGGACCACTTTGGGAACCTATGTTCTAAAATATTCTCTTATTTCGTGATCCAATTCCAATTTCGGTTTAATTAATCCCTTTGTAAAAATAATGCGCCATCAGTACTACGTATTAAATGAAAGTGATACTTTTACCCTTCAAAAGGTGTCAAAGGTCACACGTGTATTGAATTGGCGCCTGGCCAGAAATCCAATGTTATATAAGGCTAGTGATCATCTGTTTGGCCCTTTTTTTCCCTTTTCTTACTTCTGAGTGTTCTGCGCTGCGTTTTCTTGTATATAATCATGCCTGCCACTAGGAATAGTATAAAACGAAATTAAAAATAACAAGTCTCTTCATTGTTTCGAACCTGCATTATACTCCAATCAAAATATGTTACATATATATATAAACATAATTTTTTAAGTAGATGCCCAAGGGGGAGGAGATACTTTCGAATTTTCAAACTTGCTTTATTCCATCCCGGGAGGCATTATTTATGTGCAAGGAGGAGTGACGAGACATATCAACGCAGAACAACACAAGAGCGAAAAGAGGAGAAATTAATGAAATATTTATCCCCGTGATTATATTTTGATAGGGATTTCTTTATACGCGTCGATTTAGGTAAGGGAATTACAGGAATCTTTTAAAAGGAATTCGCTTAGGTTGGAAATTTTTTTATCCTTCACTCTGAATGTGGGAACTTGTCGACTTCAGCAATTTTAGAATTCGCGTTGAATTAATTGAATAAAAGAGATGGAATTGAATCAGGAAATAAGAGAACATTTTAGAATGAAGTTAATATGGGCTAAATTAAGCTAAAAATTAGGAAATTAGTGAAGTTTAAATTAGATTTTAAAAATCATTACATATATTTTAATACAAACAAATTAAAACATTTTTTAACTTGATAGTGTTAACGGATTGGCATACCATCTATAAACAGCGTAATACTACTTAGGTCAAGTTTTAACGTTTCCACCTGATAATTTTGATGTCCATTATTCAGAAATGACATTTTTGCAGCACTTTTAAACTTCAGAAAAAAAGTTCTCCAATGATATCAATTTTATTACATATTTTTTCCTCTAATTAAAAAATTTGATTAAATGTTTATGTGCATCTTACAATAATACTTTTCAACGTTTTAATTGCTGAATTTATGTTAAAAAAATCTTGGGAAATGATATTCGGTATGTTTTTTGTTGCTCTATGATTAGGAATAAAGTTTAAAAATAAAGTAAGGATAGAGGAGTCAAGCATTATCATGTTACGGAGATTCTGACTAAAGATTTGAATCTTATTAATTTTTGCCTCTTGAATTTCAGCCAGGATTTTATGGACTGCAATGCTCAAGCGAATGTTTATGTAATGTTTCCAATACAGATTACTGTGATATCAGAACAGGTCTCTGCAGCTGTCTACCTGGATGGGAAGGTGAGATGAATTATAATTGAATTATCTTGTGGTTTTAAAAGGTTTTTTTCTCTCTCTCTCCCTGTACATATGTATATTTATATATAATTTGGGTGAAAACATGTGGATACAGACATATACTCTTACCGTGGTCCAATAACTAATTTCTAAACCGTCGTTAGAGATAGGTATATACTTACAGTCGGAAAAATACTTTAAATGGTGAAAAGAATTATATTTTACTTTGTTTCTATACTCTGTTTCATCCTAACTTGGCAGTAGTGTATATTCTAGGCATGCCGAATTGCAGTCGTTGTCAGGGGAACTGGGTTACTTTAAAGTACAAAGTTACTAGAAATGCAGATCGCTGGCGAAACTTTATCTCGCAAATTTTTCGCCAAATAGTAAATATTTATTTACTTTATTATTACTTTATCGGAGAGTTAATTGCTTCCTTATTTTTTCAATATTATTGATACATTACTTAATAAATCATTAAAGTTATTTCATATCGTTTCTCAAAAGAAAACACTAAATCTTTCAATATTCTGTAAAGCGTAGTTCAGCTGATGTTTTTCGAAAAGATATCTGTATCATCGTTCACATCTTTTAAAACTTTATCTAATGTTGGAATCTCATTTCTACGAAAAAATGCATGGATTTTTCGTGAAATACAGGATAATGTAAAATCATCATATTTTACAAGACCTGAATGTTTGCCTACTGAGCCTGGGCGCTTCTTTCCAGGAGTACTTAAAGGACTGGATCCTTTATTTCTTTTTTTCAAAAGGCAAACTGTTCAATGCGAAACACCTGTAAGATGCAAAACTTTATCGACGATTTGATTGATAGAATCTTGAGGGTTTTCTCGTAGTCGAGAATAAACATTTATGTTTCTGCATGCTACACTTTTTGTTGATTTCATTCGTCTTGAAGGTGTGTACAGCGTAGTCGGTGATAACACTTTCTCTTTTTCAGACATTTTAGAAGTGAATAGAAATGACGAATCGAATAAATATTCAAGAATCAAAACTAATAACTACTAATGTGATTAATAGTATCAAAAAAACCAGCTGGTAAAAAAGCGTGAATAAAAAAGTACGAAAGATGATAAGGATTGCGAACTGAATGAAGCTGAGTTGGCGGAGACGTAAAAGAAAAGCGCGCCAAATATTTGACCTTGAAGACCGGTTCTAGCCAAAGTGGAATTCATTATATCAATCTTTTAGTTTTATTCGTTCGCTTTATTTACAAAATACTTAACAGATAAGCACTTCTAATTTGAGAATAATTTTAAATACATATTGATAAAAAGGATTTCTGTAATTAATGATATTATTTGATAAATTTCTAAGCATTTTAACTATTTTAAATTCGGAATTGATGGGGAACTTTTTCCCAACGCGGAGCGTCACATTTTCTACCTTTTACAATACTGCCAAGTTAGGGTGAAAAAGAGTATATCAATTCTTATATTCATTAAAAACTTCATATATCAATCAGTTTTAGTCGCAGAGCAGGGGAACATTTTTAGAACATTTTCTAGATGTCAATAATGGGATTAAAGGGAAGTTAGATTTCTCAATTTTTCTCTATTGGACTCTAAAAACACAAAATATTGCTCGTTAAAAACACTTCCTTTTCAGTCAGAACTATATAGCTTAGAAATAGGTTTCTGGGCAAAAATAGGAATAAAATATTTTAATTGTAAAGTGTGAGCTTGTATATCCCTTACAGAAATTATAACTGGATTATCGTTTTTGTGCCCATAAAGGACAACGTTTATAAAATATTGTTACAAAATTTTCCTTGTGGGTGTTTTTGGAGGTAATCAAATAAGCAGGATCTTACAAAAATAAAGCTTTTTATTTTAACGAAGTGTACCAGGAAAACTCTAAAGTAGCACAAAGCATCATTCAACAAGAAATCAATCGCACTAACACAGCGCATTCAATCACTAGCTTTGCAGCTTGCTTGCCGTCCAATACTCCATTCACCTCTTGGTGACTTGTGCAGTTCGAGGAAAGCCCCCCGCTTCATCCAGAGGCTATCTACTGTAGTGGCGCAGATTGGAGGAAATTAAGCCATGGCCTGTGATGGATGACATGAACTTACATCTCTCTCTGGTGTATAAAATTGCGGTTAAGTGGCTGCGAAGTACGCAACCATGTGCCTTAACCATTTATATGTGTTATAGGCCCAGAGGCCATTCTTCCTTGTCAAGGGGAGTGCTAACCTTCTCTGCTTTTCTTGGAGAAGAGACTGGTGCAGTTAAAAGAGTACCCGCTTCCTAAGACGCTATCTCCTTTAATGACGATGACTGAATAAAGCATGACATCTAGTGGATGGTATGGACTTCTTCATGACAGATGAAGTGGAAGCGAAGCCAGAACTAGTAGAGTAAAGCGGCGGTCCAATGACCTGCCACATCACGGATTTGGTCATAAATCTGACATCCAACCTACTGGGGGACCACACTCCCCCGTCGCCCGTGGTACGCCTGTAGCTTCCCGCAAAATGTCGGTAGATGGATAAACATCAAAGACCCGGAAAATTTGTTTGGGCTATGGGGGGGAAGGGAGTCAAAGAAACTGAGGGTTTTGAGCGGTCGAAAGGGGAACGCGTGCCGTCTGAAGATTTCTCTGGTCGTGGGTCCGCTGCCACAGGCGGGGGTGGCACCACGAAGGAAGGGTGACAGTTTTATGACCACATCTGTGAAGATCATCCGGTCGTTGGACCGCGGCTTAAGAAGGCTGGAAGAGTAGGTGAGGATGCGACCAATCAGGATAGACCGTCTTCGGGGGTGTAGGTGGCAGGGTGAAATCTGGTCTTGGCTGTGGAATCCTTTCCTAGGTGGAGACTGATACAGTTGAAGGAGAGCCCGCTTCATCCAGAAGCTATCTTCTGAAGTGGCATAGAGTTGCAGAATTTAGCCATGGCTTTTGATAGATGGCATGTACTTGTAGTTCCGCCATGGTGTTTGGTGATTATCTGACCCCCTGTTGGAGAGGAAGGAGGAGGGAGAACGCCGTCCAGTCGGAGTTCAGCTGCGGAGGGGTGGGTGAGTTGGGTTGCAGTGGAGATCGGAGAGGGTACCCAAGTTGTGTTTATGTTTGCTATTGAGGATAAACTATTGTTCGTTCAGAGTTAATTTAACATGCTTTTATACGAGATGGTAGGCTTGTTTAGAAGGACATGACGGCAGGGAATTTGGATAGGGCTATTTCTAAATTAAAAGTATATTTCTAATTCTTTTAATATTGGGATCGGGGATGTATTTATCTATTGCCTTTATTGCATCATTTTCGTGGGTGTCAAGTTTATTAAAGAAGTTGGTTGCTATTTTCTTGATGGTTTGTTTGAAAGTTAGGTACATAAGAGCTTTGTTAATTTCGGAACTAGGCATGGCCCATGTAGCACCACAAATATTACTGATAATCATATTATGCTGTCCTTCAAGTATTTTGAAATATTTTTGGCCGCATATCCCCAAATTTGGCATGCATATGTCAGTATCGGACGCAAATAGGCTGTGTAAATAAGCATCTTAGTGTCCCTATGCATTTTTGAATTCCGAGAGATTAAGAAGAAGAACTGACGCGATTGAGCTAGGAATTTGTCTTTAATGTAATTAAAGTGTGCCCTCCAATTAAGCTTTCTGTCCATTATGACACCTAGGTATTTCGCTTCCTGAGACCATGCGATGTATTTGCCTTTGATCATTATTCTGTCAAATGATTTGTCCTTGGGAGCTTTGTGGAACAGTATTGCCGCAGTCTTATCTGCATTAATTTCTATTTTCCATTTCTCCATATATTCAGTAATTTTGAGGAGATGCCTAATTAGTGCAATTTGTATGAATTTTGCATTGTGGGTTTTGGTGGTCATTGCGGTGGCGGTTTTGCGGAGAATTGCGGTGTGTCTGCGTATAAACACAACATTGTGTTAAACTGCTTTGGGATGTCGTTTATGTAACAGAACAGAACTGGTCCTAGTTTTGAGCCTTGTGGTACTCTTGCTTGTATGAGTTTGGTGTCTGAAAATTTTTTTTTCACCCTTACTCGGAAGCTTCGATTGTTTAGGTATAGACAATGACCATAATTATGTATTTGGGGTTTGATTCTTTATTAGTTTGTTGTTGTTTCTTATGGCACTTGCCATGGACAAGCCCGCTGTTACGAAGACAGTGATTTTAAGCCGGTGGGGGAGCGTCTCTTGTTTTTATAGTAGTGCCATCTAGGGTCAAGAGAACGACTTAGTTACTTACACACACGTTACAACCCTTTTTATGGGGAGGACTTCATTCACGCATTTCATTCACTCGTCCACAGATCGTAATTTAGATCTGAATCATAGAACGATCACCCCTGATCCAGTACCCCCCAGTGGTATTACTCTCGACATGGAGGACTTTGGGACCACGACAGATTTATAAGTCATTGATCCATACCCAGTCGAAAGCTTATATATATATATATATATATATATATATATATATATATATATATATATATATATATATATATATATATATATATATATATATATATATATATATATATAGGTAGACGAATCCTTTTGCTTTTTTTCGTCTTGAGTGCTTGCTTTTTATAGACACTCCACAGGAAATAATGTCACTGACAGGAAATGATGTAATCTTGGAAAGTTCCAGAACTTTCTCCAAGCTTCAGGGAAAAACTGATCTCAGTTGATACAATGTTCAGATTATCTGTATTCTTCTAGAAGATTCCTTTTGTCGCCAAGGTCACCAACTTTTGTCACCAAATTTCTCGGCAAGTCACCCATTTTTCTCGCCAAGGTCACCAACTTTTGTTGCCAAATTTCTCGCCAAGGTCACCAACTTTTGTCGCCAAATTTCTCGCCAAATCACCCATTTTTCTCGCCAAGATTGGCATGTCAGGGATACTTTTTACCACTTTGTAATACTATTAAGGGAATGCTATGTAATTATTTATAATTTCTATCACTATAAGGAATTAAATTCAAAAGGTATAACTTATATATTATGATCAAAGAAATGCATTGCAGTGACCATTAAATTCTATGGCTATAAGAAATGGCTTCAATTTAAAGTTAAATTAATGTAATCTAGTGATTGATGTTTTCACTATTATGTATTTAAGGTGTCTTCTGTGAGGAACCATGCAGCAATCGTTCCTGGGGTGACCAGTGCAACGAAACGTGCATATGCGATGATGATATTCTATGTCACCATGTCACAGGAAAATGCATCTGCGATCCTGGATTCCAAGGTTACAATTGTTCCGAAGGTAAAATATATCTCAATTTTTTATTTAAAAAATGTAGTTTTTCTTTCTAATTTCAATACAGACATTGGCAGTATTTTAAAATCAATTTAATTATAGGATAAAAAAATACTTTTAAAAAATAAATTTACGACTTCTTTACAAAGAAATTTACAAAGATCTTTTTTTATTGCCTTTTATTAAAAAGATAATGGCTATATATTTTTGTATGGTGGTTATATATATATATATATATATTTCCAATAAAGTGAAAATGTAACTTTCCTCAGAAAAGCATTCCTTATTAAAGAGAATTAAACAACGTTTTTGAGCAAGACCTTAAATTCTAAATTCTGCTGAAACGTAAAAAGGTTAGTGTGAGGATAGTTATTAAGCAAATCAGTCAGATTAAGGTAAGCGATTGAATATTCACTGACAGTCGCCAAAAATAACTTTTCACTAAATAACTTGATACTTTACTAATTAAGCCTTTACTATGTCTAATTTCATGTAGATTTTTAAGAATCTAAGTATCCTATGTATTTGGAGATAGGAGATGAAATTATACTAGGTATCCCCAAAAATGGATCAACTTGTTATTTCCCTATATATTGTACCTACGCATATGCTTCCAATTACAAAATTTCATTAAATAAGGTGGGCAATTGTATGAAAATAATTTGGCTTCTATGGAAGTTGATAGTAAAACGTTTCAAAATTTAAATTTTTATTTATAATAAAAATAATATTATTAGTTATAAATTATAAATAATATTATTAATTAGTATATGCATGTGAATTTTTATAATAGTTTAAAAAATAAAAGCTTATTTCACTTTCTGGAACATCATATATATATTAGCAGTTTCGTGGCCGAACAAAAGAGATTTTTGAAATTTTAAAACTTCAATTTATTTCACGTCGGTAGGTATGATTTACGTCCAAAGAATAAGTGGTAAGAAATAAGTCAGTCTACATCGTGACACAAAACCAGAAGAGAGCTAAATTTTGCCCTTTGGTGATTTTACTATGAGATTTTCATAGGGATTTTTTTGACATGTGTAGTTTTAGGAAAGGGAAATTTAGATATCTTTAAAAGAATATTGTAAGCGTTAAGGATTTTTATCCTTCTTCCAGAGCTGAGAAATTCTGAGACTAGTAGTTTTATAGAGCGCGTGTAGAATTAAATAAAAAGTGGGAATTGGATCAGGAAATAAGGGAATATTTTAGAATGAAGTTAATACGAGCTAAATTAAGATAAAAATTAGGAAAAATATTAGGGTTTAAATTTTATATATATATTTATTTATTTCCACCAGAATGCTCTCCAGGATACTTTGGTAAAGACTGTGAAGAACTGTGTCCTGTTTGCCCTGTTGAAAACACAACATGTGACCATTTGACCGGATGGTGCGACTGTCCGCCTGGACGCACAGGAAGATTATGTGGTAAATGTATGTGCGAGCCCCTTTTGCAGGGAATCGAGATATTTATATGCTCATACAAAATAGTGATTGAATCATGCAAGATATATATAAATTAAATTAATTTTTGGGATACTAACAAAATTGGATTACTTAAACTTACTTCTCATCGCAGTATTCACACAAATTTATGCCGGCTTCCTGGCATAGGGTTAGCGCGTCTTCTCCGTGATCTGGGCGTCCTGGGGTCGAGTTCCGGTTCGGGCATGTTTGTTCTTCATCTGTTCTATCGGTGAGATGTGTGAATGTGCCCTCCTGTAAAAATAGGTTTTGCAAGCGAATGTGATGCGTGAGTGGCTAAGACGTTCTCTTGGCTCTAGTTGGCGCTACTAAAACAAGAGACGCTCCCTTGGCTAAAAATCGCTGACTTCTTCAGCGAGCTTGTCCATGGCAAGTGCCATTAGAAACAACAACAACGCATATTTATTGGAACAATAATTTTCTATCATGAATTCCGAGTAATTTTAAGTTTTTAAATAAATTATTTATCACAACTTCGAGAGCTTTTAAATGAAAACCACTCATTCTAAAGCATGTACATGGAAATATTATCAGGAAATAAAAGCTCATTCACCCAATCGGAATATTTACAGGCAAAAAATAAAAAAATTCAATTTTCATAAACATATTATTAAAACAAAACTACCATTTTCGTAAAATAAATTAAGACTCACCATCTTTGGCTATCAGCTTGTTCGCTCAGATAATTTGCATTTTCAGCTGTTAAACCATGAATATGGAATTTATTTTTTAAAAATATTTCATTTTGTTATTTGATGACACAAAGAAAAATTTATTTAAATGAATCAATGTACTGCTAATTATTGTGGGTGCAGTAAAAAAACTGATACTAAAAATAAAAGTGACATTTCTTTTTCTGTGTTAACTCCAAAGAAAGCATTTTTTTAAAAGTCTTAATTGTAAAGTTGTTAAAAGCATACGATCGAATGTTATGATAGATGAATTTGAATTTCAGCATGACATTAAAAACATAGTTACAGATATTTTTGACTGTCTTGTTGGTGTTTTGTTCAGATACCGTAGTAATGAGGGAATAAACCGAGAACTGAAATTCCTATTTTATTTATCAGATCACTCGTAAAACCTTGTTTTGCAAACAACATAATCCAGGGACATTTAACTTCACTTTATTGCAGTTACAAATTGTGTATTGCATTAAAAATTTTTAATTCAAAATAAAGAAAACTGATATCATTAAAATTTTATTTTTTCAATTTGAAAATAGTGATAAAGCTAATTTTTTTGAAATAATAGCTTTAGAAAATGTCGTCATCCATTTCCATGTGTTAAGTCATAGCGATTAATCATCTGGTGGTAGTTAAATCTGTTTTCGCGTTTTATTAAACTTTTCATTCGATGCCTATTTCTCGATTTCTTTTACATCTTCTTTTCTATGACAGGAAAGAGATGATCCAACAATTAAAAATCAATAAAATTGCTGCTATGCATTTTTAAAACATTTTAATATGTTTCTTGGCTATTCGGCTGGACTAAGAAACAATAAAGTTCAAACAATAACGTCTGTGACAGTGAAGGAAATAGTGCTGATTTTTCATAAATAACTTTTATGTAGGAAATATTTAAATAATGATTAACTTTTCATGTAGTTTGTCCCAGAGGAACCTGGGGGAAGAAATGTTCGGAGACATGTATATGCAAATTTGGAGAGTGTAATCCGATGAGTGGACGCTGCATTTGTCCCCCAGGAAGAACAGGGGATGACTGCTCTAAAGGTAAATTTTTATTTAATTCATTTGATTTTAATGTATATAATTGATTTTTACTTTTTCGATTTCAAATTAGTGTCTTATAATGTCAGGAGAAGTTGAAAAATAAATTTATAAGGATAATTATAATCACTCTTTTATGAATTCTATGTGTCGATTGACGATGCTTTACAGAGAGGATGAAACGGCAAGATATTTGTCTATTTATTAAGTTCTATTTACCTAAAAATCTATAAGATATATACAAGCCAGCGGTGAAAATTCTTAATAACCTAAACGACATAGATCAAAAAATATAATTTAGAACATGATTATTAACGGTAGCCGGCGTACTGGCATAAGGGTAGCGCGTCTTCCTCGTGATCTGAGCGTCCGGGGTTCGAATCCCAGTTCGGGCATTGGTGTTCTATCTGTGGGGTGTGTGATTGTGCCCCGCTATAAAAAGGGGTTGTGCAAGCGAATGTGTGTGAGTTCCATGAGCTGAAAGTCAGACTCCTGCCCTCGGGTGCTCAGGGGCATTTACCCTCAGAAGCTGCTGCACCCCCTTTCGGTGGCAACGTGGACACGACATCATCATTATTAACAGTATAGTTTCAACTTCAGAATAAACTTCAAAATATCATAGAATAAAATTTAACATCTACATAAATATTATTTAAGAACTTATTGATTCATTATTATATTGATATTGATTCTAATAATCACTTGTGTGGTTATCCATTTTTGCCTCTTTTCATTCCAATAAATATGAAACATCTCACATGGATATGCATTGTAGAAAAAAAGAGTAACGTTCCCTACAGAGCAAAACAATAGTGAAACACAACAGGAAAGTAAAACCCCAATTAGTTAGCAGTGCATGTGTTTGACTAGCTGGTTAAAACTAGTTAAAAGAGTACATAAAATTTCATCTGAAGATCAAAAAGATGAATGATGCATTCATCATTTCCTCATAAACGTAACTGATTTCAGTGTCTTTTTTCTTTCAACAGAATGCCCCGATGGAACCTTCGGGCTCTACTGCCAGCAAAGATGCGGCTGTCACAACGGTGGGGTCTGCCTCCGGCCCAGTGGGATGTGCAGGTGCAAGCCTGGCTGGATGGGAGCGCATTGCGAAGAGAGTGAGTTGCCAGATTTTATATACTCGCTTCTGCTAATTGCTCAGCTGTGCGGCCTTTAACTTAGAGAGAATTACGCTTCAGGAGGGTAATTGAGACTTGGTGTAGCAAATCAGTTTAAGGAGGTGAAGATAACGATTCTAATATCTGCTAAATACAAAAGGATTAATTTATATGCGTGTATGTTTGTATAAAGTAGAAAAGGTATAATCTGAATGGAATTGTAACTGAAGCTTATATGAGCTACCATCATTGCACAGTTTGCGCTGACATAGAAAAGATTCACAAATAATGAATGAAGGACGGCGTCTAGGGGTAAAGTAGATTTTTTGAAAAAAAGAATAAGGATATCCGGATTAACAAACAATTAATCTATTAAGACTAAATATAATTGAAACATTTTAATATTTACAGAAGTGGGATAAGATTTAATTGGGAGCAGAGCTCACCTGAGATTGGAATGCCAAACATGGCCAATCTTAAAAACAGTAAGTAAAGAGACCACGTAAACAGCGTCAGATCTTACTCGTCCATCGGAAGCCGGAAGAATCGGTTGTTACTACTTTAGGAGCCTCCCAGGCGGCCTGACGTCACACGCGCGCGAGCCTCTCCCATTGGATGCCAAAACCCAGCCAGATCCGACTTGACATGATTGGCGTCGCCATCTCCTACAATCGAAAACAAATTCAATTAATCACCATCCCTGAAGTAAGTTTTCAGCCAATATCACTTCCTACATGAACACTCTGCCAATGCCTTCTACAAGCATAAAGATTCGAACTCTGAAATATAAATAGAAAGCTCATAAATGACTCATTTAAAGTATTTCCAGAAAAAAACCCAGAAGATTATATCTGGAGAAGGCGGATGTCCTTTGACATTTCCGAAATGCTTCTATAATGGGCCACAAGGATACTTGTTACGATAACACAACTTCCTACTTCAGGAATTGCATAAACTTTCAGTCTCTCACAGCACTAACGCAAGTGTTCCTGCGTCAGTGTTGTGCCCTTCAGTCAGATATCATGAACGACTCTACCAGCGCATTCAGAATACAGTTGGTTATTATCTTGCCTTGATGCCAATTGAATGTAAACTACGGCTCGCTCATTGCAACACCACAACGAGTTCTAACAATTCCAGCATTTATTAAAAAATTCATATTTAAACCTTTTCGTAACATTTAGCGGCATTTCCTTTTTAAAATTTCAATGATCGCAAATAAAATTCCTTTTCGATTTTAATCTGAAACAGTAATTTTGCTGCGGGAACCTGCTTTTGTTTCCGAAATGTCAGCTTAGTAGAAATATATTATTTTTAATCGAATTTGTCTAAAAAAATTGGCAAATGTCAATAATGAGCAGATAGCATAAGAAAAAGTATAATTGGATGTCTGCTAATTTGTGTGTGACAGGCTTTTTGTAGCATCATTAGGCTTATTTGCTAAAATAAAATTTTGGTTTTTTTAAATAATAATATGAATGAAAAAGGTCTTACTGTGGTACGATCGCAATAATACATTTCCATCAAAATTTTCAGTGGCTTTTTAAATGCCTTGATGGGTGTTCTTTTTTATACATCTAAAGTTAAAAATGCTGAGGGTTAAAGATAAAGAAATTACATAAATAACTAGAAGTACCCTCACTCCGTTGCCCGTGGCATAACATCCAAGAGGAAAAATTAAGTTTAAACTGAATGCCGGGTTTATACTCGGACAGTTATAAGGCGGCTAGTATTGCAGCGCATGTGTAGAAAAATGCTGTTCAGTTGATGAAAATTAATTGTCCCGATGGGACAACAACATGATGCTGTATTGTATTATTTTTTCTTACTTCGCATGCGTTTGTAGAATTTGGCGAGTTTTATGCATGGAAAAATTAATCATATATTAATTTCGACATTTTTTGCTCGTTGTTCTTTCTGATACGAGGTTGCGCTTATTATTATTTTTTCATTTTATTTGCCATTTTTTTTCTATATTTTTCCAAATTGAGATATGTTGACCTTTTTTTTTATTTTACAAGGTTTTTTTGTGTAATTATTCATCATTTTAATACGATATGCAGTGAAAAAGAAAAATTCAGAGGTCCCAAATTGGCAATTTATAGACAAACATGGAATGCCTGAATCTATTTTATGAAATTGGGACAAACATAAATCAGTCCTTTTCTGCTCATACTCTGCCTATTGACCGAGTGTAAACCCTGCATATGTCTAGCCACCACCCGATATGACATGGGCATGTCACGCAACATCAAACATAAATATATATTTAGAAATCATCAAAAGTAACGATAAAACAATTTTTATAGCATACATTCAGAAATATTTAGACTGTTAAAAAGGCAAAAATATGATATATTCATAGACAAAACAATTCTCTAAAAATATACAATAGAAAAGCTGTTTTAAAGTTTAAAAAAATACAAATAAGTCACTGTTCCACACTTGTTTATCAACTCTGTATAATCTGATATGAAAATAAAATTCAGCTTGTTTCACAATATTTCTTTGTAAACTATATTGGCTGTTTTTCCTCTTAATGCCAAAACAAAAAGATTTTGTTTGGATGTAAGTCTAGAAAGTGCTACATAAAGTTGTTCATGAGAAAAACATTCTTCGCTTAAGTCAATTCCAGCAGTGTGAAATTCCAGCAGTGTGAAATTCCAGCTTAAGTCAATTCCAGCAGTGTGAAATTCCAGCTTAAGTCAATTCCAGCAGTGTGAAATTCCAGCTTAAGTCAATTCCAGTAGTTCTTCAGCTTTATTTATTGTCATGGCGAAACAGAGCTTAACTGGGAACTGAACATGTTTAAAGGAAAACGGTAAACTTGTTGGAATGAGAGGGATCTTTGGTATTAAAACTGATTCTCCAGCACCAGAGCCAATTAAAAGTACTGGCTCAAGGAACAACTTTGATTTACAATGATTTTCGTCACACAAAAAATAGTTTAACGCCAAATTCTAGCGAAGTGGCCGAATGTGGCGCAAACGGCAGCAATAGCGTTTCCAATCGTAAGGTTCCGATGAACGCTGTAACATATTTCGAAATATAGAAAAAAAAATCAGTACATGCAGTAAAATGGAATACACACAAAAAAAAAATTTAATCGAAAATAATGAAAGTAAACAGTAGGATTCGTACAGCATGAAAAAAATCAAGAGAAATTAACAGGAACGATCGAAATACAATAAACAAATAGTTGTAAAAAAATAAAAAATAAAAAAATTGCTTCAGTGTAACCCCAAACAAAGCGCCAACGAAAAATTGCCAACCTCACAATGACTGTACATCAAAGTTTAACCAACAGGAGCACCAACTTTTAAAATTAATTTGTGTGGAGGAAGAGCAGATGGATTAAGAGAATTTAAAAATTCAATTGAATAATGAACAGCTTCTTCACTATCCACAACTGTGTCCATTGAACAATAAACTTGGTGTGGGATATTGAGTAAATAGGATGTTCATTAGTAAGAAGTGAATGTAATGGTTCATGAGGGGGAAGGGGGGGAGGATTTCTTCTAATTTAATATTCCCTTGTAAACAACACATACCTTTTGATTCATCTTTCCATTTTAAAGCTGAACAATATGGTCAGACTGTCGACATTGTTCCTATTGAAACTGAGGCATCATTTCTGTAATCCATGTTGCATATTCAAATCAAGCAGAGGTCGGTCCCTGAGGAGCAACATTACTTTATAATCATTTTGTAACCGGAAGTACGTTATATTTCCGGATGAACTGTCATTGGATGTTTGTTCTTCAGACACCGCCGGTGTGCATATACCGTAGCTGTAAACTCTGCAAGATGCAGACCTTTTAGTTTTTCATTAAAAGAATTTGATTTTAATCTAAATGGCTGGTCTTATTTATACTCTGCTATTTTTGTTGAGAAAAACTCCAACAATCCACACATGGATCATAATTTAGGGCGGAATACTCCTTTTCGGACCAAATATAGGGAATGTTTGTTTTTTCACTTCTTCACCTCTGTCTCAAATTTAAATGTCTTTCTCTGTCGGCAGATAGGCGATCACTTCACTCCTCATGAGATTCATTCTGTCTCTGTAATTCAATTGCGGTGCGATTTAAAGAGAGACTGTTACTTCGCTCAATATAAGACGCTCCTTTTCTAAGTGTGGACATTCTTTCTCTGATATTCGCTAACCGAAAATTTCTTTCCTCTACTCCTTTATTATCGCGCAAGAAACAAAGCGTTTTGGCATTTAATGTGCTTCGACCAAGGTTGAATTTCCTTTTTTATTGGGTATAAGGAATTTTGAATCTTTGTTTAAAATCAGACGTAAACAAAGAAATATATCGCATTTGCAGACCACAGCTCTTGCTATTTGCGCATGCGCAATTTGAGGTTTCCTTACATTCGCAGATAAGTGCAAAGCATACGCGAATTCTAGTAGGAAAATAATCAAAATCGCAATTACAAAACTCATTTTTTTTTTAAAAAATTGATATCACTTTAATACACTAAAACCTTCTCCAATAAATGCCCTATAAAATGGTACAAATATGTCCAATATCAGTTAAGTATTCTCGAGTTTTTCTCTTTTTAACATATAGACACTTTCAGGAGACTTCATTTTATATTATGTACAGATTTTAACTTTGTTTTAATAAGTACCAAAAAATAACATCAATACTTACAATTTAATCAATAAAAATATTAATTAAATATCAAAATATATCAATAAATCAATTGAAAAATTAAAAAAAAAAGAATTTATTTTATTAAAATTCTCTAAACTTAGAGGCATATATCCTCTTAAATCGTACTATCATTTCTGGACCGAAAATACAAGAATAGCTATCTTTTTATAATTTGTAGATTTGAGCGTCCTCTTTTTAAAACAAATAATGACATTTTTTAGATTCATTAGCATAAGTCTTTCACAGGAATTTAACCTTTAACAGAAAGAAAGAGTTTTTTTTTTTTTTTTTTTTTTTTTTTTTTTGTATCCTAATTGTAAAATAGTATTATCAGAAACTTGATCACAAGAATTAATCAAAGTTCTCTTCTTAAAAAGTGGTTAAAAGTCTTTTCACTTAATTTTTTTTATATCTTCTAATTTGAGAAGACATTTGAAGGTATAAAAAAAAAAGTTGCAGTGTTGCAAAAAAAATTTTTTAAAAAAATACTGCAATAGCATAGTTATGGTTTTGTGAAATAATTCAAATCAAACTGAAAAACTAAAATTTAGTGGCATTTCATTGCGAATAACACAATTATAATTGCAGTTTGCCGCCCTGGTTTCTATGGTGACCGTTGTTCTAAAGAGTGCAAGTGTGGAGCAGGATTCAAATGTGACCCTCACACAGGATGTACAAAGTCTACAGAAATATTGGGTATGCTACAGCATATATTTACTACTATAATTTTTTAAAAAAATTATATTTTATGTTGTCTGAGTCAATAAATATAGCTCTGAAAAAATTGCGAAACCTAATCTTGTCCAATATTTCGGTCCCTCATAATATGAAGAAAATATTATTGGACTGGCATTCAAAACAAAATAAAAGGTTCCATTTCTTTGCTTCAGGATTGATTACTATCTATTTGATTATTCTTATAGATTTGACACCCTTATGATAGGTTGAAACCAAGTTCAAATGCTCACGCGCTAGGTATAGCCTGCAGTTATTGAATTTTGCGACTTCGCTCTATCGAATTTTAATTCAACTGATGATCAGTGAAGATCGCTAAGAACGTTTATTACTATCCATTAGGATATTGTTAGGCTGTAATTCTCCTAAACAACAAAATATGAGAATTAGATTTATTCATTTTTGTGTATTGCAGTATTGTGAAACTGCGCATGATAGTGCAGATAGCTCACGGTCAAAATCAGTCACTGTCTTCGTATAATTCCATTTTACCGATGATTTTAGGCTTCTTGGATATGTACAGGTTACAAAGCATCTATAACTGCTATCCAAACGAAAATAAGACTCATCAGTTTTAGTTTAGTTTTGTTATATTAACATCCCGTTGTAAAGCAACACTAGGGCTATTTCGGGACGGACCTCATAATTTTGAACCGCGATCAGATGACGAGGACGACACTGAGCTGGCAACCCCATCTCTACACCACACCACATCAGCGGTAAGACTCATCATTAAATGAAATTTAGTTCCTGTCCGTTGAACTCCAATAATGTGTATTTCTACACCACTTCAGTCGGATCCGTTTTGTAACTCGAATTCGTTGTAGGCAAATAATGGGCTTTCTGCAAATAATCTCAGTTATCAATGACACGGTTTATCTAGAGAGCCGAGTTTCTGTATCTACGGCAAATTCATTTGCAGTCTTATTTAATTTCAGTTATCTATTTTCTTTATCAGTGCTTATAAGATAGTCCTGAGAGTCAGTTTTACGATCTTGCTGCAGTTGTCTGCATGCGAGTTTAAATGAACCCTTTTCATGTTCCTAATATAACATTTTGACTACTTGTAATTACTTTATAAATCTAGGTTGGCGTCTGGTTGGTCAAGTTTACTCTTCTAATCAAATGCCATTTTTAAAAAAGCGCCAAATACCTTTTGAACAACATATTTCATCTTCTTCATGCAAACAATTTATACAAGTGCTCACGCAAATTAATTATCATCACATATCATACATCATGCTAAAAAAAAGTCTTGTCTCCAAGTAAAGAAGATGAATCCCATTTGATTCCACAATATCATCAATCTTCAACTCCAATCTTTCGTTGGAATATTTTTGGTTATTCTTTAAATTTTCAACAATATATTTTTGAAGTGAGTCCATGAAATTTTATAACAAAAAGCAATGCAATTATAAAACTTCCTTAATACATTATTAGCAGGTATTTCCGTTTTTGTAAGCCAATTCAAAGTGAACCATGTAACATTTTTTGCACATAAAAATATTTAATAACAAACAATATTTGAAAAAGATATTACCACTGCATGATATTCGATTTTTAAACTAAAATGCTTTTTATTTCAGGTTTATTCAGTAGTTCCCAGGATGTGCTAAAATTGTCCAGCATATCTGCAGCAATCCTGATCGTCATTATCATCTCAATCATTGTTGGGTGCATGATGTGCAAGAAAAAACGAAAGAAGTACCAGCCGGAATTGTAAGATATTTTGGATTCCGAATTCTTTCCGCAAGATTTTCTATCTACAGTTAAATCTGTGTAATTCTTATTTACAATGTCTTTCAAAAATATAGCTTGCGAACTTTAAGAGTAAATCAGACAAATAGAAACATGTCATTTTGAAAATCGAAAATAATAAGATAAGGGGGAACCACTATGAGGGGCTTTTGGTCAATGAATTAAGAAAAAGAAAAGAGTATACCAAATAACGTGTACTACAAGAGATTTAATCGGATACAAATTTACACTAGCACAATAGCACAGTTTTCTGATTAAGAACTTGTGAAATGTATATATTGTGATATTTTGATCCTGACCGATCAAATAAGAGAGTAGTGTAACAAAACAATTCTTTTATTTACAGCCATATATATGTACGCAAAAAACAACTTGTTCTCATCTAGGTTAATATTATTTACAAAAGTTGAAACTTGAATCATGAAATAGTTCCTCGATTAAATCAGATAATAGACACCAAAATGGAGCTAACAGGCTGTCAGCTCAAACGACTGCTCCAGGTGCCACTCCAGAAATCCACTCATCTTTATCGGGTTCATCCTAACACAGAAATACGAATCACACGGAGTGTTTCACAAAATTAGGAGCAACTTCGAATACCGACGTCTCTCTGACTTCTCCTTCAACGCCTCTCACTGCTCACCTTACTCTCTTTTCTTTTTCTAAACAAAATTACCGCTTTTTATTTCCGTCAAATGTACACCTTTGATTTTCTCATTGGAGAACTCGAATTCTCTATCAACCAATAGCTGCTCAGCAATGTTTCTTCTATGGTCTCCAGTCGATCGTTGGAATCTTTGCTTAGGATATACATTTGTAACTGATCTTTCCCGAACACATTTCAATTATAATCAATTGACAGCTAACACCGGCTAAAGTCCACTTCACTTCGACACTTAATGATAATGGCGGCTGATGATTGATCGTTTCTTGAAGATTTGAGGAGTTCCTTCATAAGAGAAGAAAGTTTGGCATCTGGATGTTTTGACGTTCTTTCCACTTGAAAACATGATGGATCTATTTGAAACGACGAGATACCCATCTGTGGCTGTTCACCTGGATACAAAAAATGACTAGATACAAGACTCTACTGGTAAAAAGGATCCGTATCTAGAAGTCCGTAGACACTTAATTATTGTGGGAAAAGAGTGACGTTACATCTGGTAGGAATGCCAATTACCATGTGAGGGGAACGGGGAAACATTACAATATATTTAGACGAGATATTTTCTCTTAAGCACTACAGAGGTTTATCCTTGATACTGCGTTGCATCTTACATGTTGCTTATGATTCGTAATATAATAAAGTTATCCCTGCAACTATTTTATCGTGATTTTGTAAATTAATCTTACATTAAACCTAGTATGTATGATGTATTCATTTATGGGTAAGACTTAAGAATAGTTTCCAGTCTGCCATGAATCACACCGAAATTGTACTAAGCATCCAGAAATGTTCCAATATGCACCATCTTGTATAATCCCAAGAAATTGCAACTAGCATTTTTAGGACTGCAATAAAGATTGTTTAGCCAGAAATCGCCGATTGAAATTCAACTTTAACTGCTGATTACTTTTCTTAAGTCAGGTGTATTGATGTGAAGAATAATTTCACTTTTATTGGACCAGGATATGCAGATTGATAAAAAAAAGGGTTAGAATTAAAAGACGCTGCTATAAAATAAATCAAATATTTTTCTCCAAAATTTCTCTAATCAGAAAGAATATAAAGAAAAGTTCACTTGTTGGGATGCAGCTACTGATCAGACTTAAAAGAGTGATTTTGATTGCTGTTTTTTTGACTGAAATAAACAATCAAACATGCAGATGAAGAATAAGAATTCTCGCAAAAATAAAACATGAACTGTTGAGAATACCAAAATCTGTAATGTATCTACGTTTCCGAATTAAAAAGGAAAATTCAATATATATCAATATGTAAATTCAATATCCGAATTAAAAAGGAAAACTCAATATATATCAATATGTAAACTCAATATCAGAATTAAGAAGGAAAACTCAATATATATCAATATGTAAACTCAATATCCGAATTAAAAAGGAAAACTCAATATATTTGAGTTACTTTTATCGAAATCTAATATATGTTTAAGTCATTAAATTATAGTTATAAGATTAACAGAGCCATGAATATTGAATTAGAGATAAGAACAGGGCCCGGTTTCTCACCAATATCTAAACACTCATCTGAAGATATCACTTTGGATGGCCACAAGGAAATAAATAATTTCAAGAGTTGCAATGGATATTGTTGGGATAAACTCATTTATAGGAAATTGCCATATAAACTTTAGTCTATGTCTGGTTAAATTACATTGAAATTTCAAAAGTGCATGACCAGTTATAATAAAAATATTATACACAAATTTAAACCTACGATAATCCGTGAAGACAGTAATTACAATAATAACCATAATCGCCTCGACATGTTTCCTTCGTTGCCATCATGCTTATTTAAACTAGTTTAGAAAATTAAGTTTAATTTCTGTCAGTTGGAAAAACAATAAAAATAAAATGAACTTTAAAAATAAATGAGAATCTTATGATGCATTTCAATTAGAATAATATTTTATATTTATTATTTTTAAATTAAAATTTCTATTATGTTCTATATTTTCCTGAAGAATTTTTTGTTTTATATTTATGGAATATTTTTATTTTTAGATTTGCACTTACAAATAAGTCTGGAAGTAAGTACATAAATTTTTTCATTGATTTCAGATATTCTTTTATAATTTCATCGCGATATTTTGTTTCAAATATTTTCAATTATTGGTATTTCAATAAAACTCCCGAATTAAATTTCCACGAAAGAATGAAGAAAATAATAAATGCTGAGGATCATAATTACCCAAAACATCTAAAGCCTAGGTGTTTTATAACAATCTTACATTTAAATCTATATTGTGCTATGTCAATGAATGATTCTTTGTTTAAAATTTCAGAGAGTTTTATAGTTTTAGTTTTATAAAGAATTTCTTCAGGATCTCTTAGTTAATCTCACAAACATAGCCTCGAGCAATTTTGGAGCATTCATTCAATCATTTTCCATTAAGTAAAATAAAAAATAGTTTCTTAATTAAATTGCAAATCCGAGTCTCTTTTCTTAAATTTGCTAAATTATTTCCAACACACTCAAAATGCATTTCGATGTGCTTGTCACGATAATTTACGTGAGTTCTGATTATTATCATTTGCTCATCAATTTTTTCTGCAAGACAATTTAAATTATTTTGTTATGTTTTAAAGCAAAAATATATTTACTTTCTTTTAATTATGATGTTGTGGTGCAAGATTCTCATTAAATCAAGGCTACATTGCAAATTGAATTCGTAGCCCATTGCCACTGCTAATCTGAATGCGAAATTGATAATTGGTTGGATATATTTATAAAAATTCACATATTATTCATAAATTTAAATCTTTTTGTACATTTTTATGTTGAGAAAAACGGTCCTATTATGAGTGAACCGTGAATCCTCCGGAACTTATAAATATCCCTATGCATGTTCATTCAAAAACCAATTCAATGATTCTATACGTAATTTTTATTATCTACCTCGATGATGCCCCCCCCAGAATTAAAACGTATGCAAATTTTGTGACATTAAAACCATTAATGACAACACTGAATCTGTATAAACTCTTATACACGCCTCTTAAAAAGTAACTTACAGTCTACACTATCTCAAAAATGATACGCACTATTGAATGAAGGTCATGGCCATTCATCGCTTCACCTGCGCAAAATTTATTTCCTTTCATGCCCCATAAGCCATTGAGAATCTCAATGCTATTCACTGCTACATAATGAAAATCTTATCAGCAATTCCTGAATGTAAGCATTCAAATCTATGCATTGAAAAGAAGTTGGGATTTACCAAGTTAAAGTAACATAATCATGGTAAATATGAACTGAATATTTATGGAATAAGAACCATATTTGTCAGAATATCTGTAATAAAATAGGAATATATCACACTAAATCAATGAAATGACGAAGCTAATTCTCAAAATAAAATGTTTTGAAATGAGATAAAATAGTATACTCGATTGGAATATATCCAAGATAAAGTCATATTACAGGAAATACACTTTGTTGCTAATCCCTTCTTTAGCATGTTTCAGTGTATGCATAGAATACGCGTAACCATTTCTCAGGTCCTGTCAATTTTAATGTATTTTTACTATTAAAATTAGATGACCCGGCAGACGTTGTTCTGCCATATAAATTATTTCTAGTGAATATTTTGGTTGTTAATTAAAAAAAATGAATGTATTGTAAGTGTGTGGGGATGGAATCTATGACAGAAAGAGAAATGGAACGCTGTAGACGATGAACGCCGATAAAAACAAAACCATTCATTTTCTCAATACAATGTATTTCATTAACGCAATGAACATATACATTGTTTGATCTCTTAAAAATCAAACTTAAATTGAAAAAAGTAATATATTTTTTATCTTAAAGTATAAAAATGAAAAAAAGAAAATCAACCTTCATTTCGAAGAGCAATTGAGAGCCAGAATTTTTTGTCAGTCCATCTTTAGTCAACACAAATAAGCTCGATGGTTTGCTCACACGAGAACATGCCACGTATAATTGTCCGTGGGAAAAACATGGTGCGCCTAAATCTAAGCTGCATACAGACATCGTTTGTCCTTGCGATTTATTGATTGTCACTGCGAATGCGAATCTAGTAGGAAATTGAACGCGTTTGAATTCGATTGGCACGTCTGTGAGAATCAGTGGAATTCGTGGCAGCAAAACATTTTCGGCTCGGAATTTACCATTCAAAATGGTGGCTTCGATAACGTTTTTCATCAATTTTTTAATGACCAATCGTGTGTCATTGCACAGCCGTGGTGGGTTCAAATTCCGAAGTAAAATAAACGGAGATCCAACTTTCAGTCGTAGAAGGTGTGGTGACATGCCTGGCAAATACAGTGAGTTCAAAAACTAATTTTACAGGATAATTTACAGCTTCGTTAGCATCGCAAACTGCATCGATCAATTTGTATGATACTAAGTCGCCTGGCAACGACTACTTTATCTTGAAGTTTAAATCGTCGACGTTCACATTTTTTGCTGCCAAAATGGCTATGTATTATGTGCGCACATCGGGAAATATGCGGTCAATTAGAGCATTTTGCGAATCAACGATAGTGCAGAAATGAGTGGGCAATTTTATGCATCCAGTATTTTCATAGAAATCAACTTTTCCATCACCGATATCTAACAATTGGTCCGAGAATATGTCAGCAGATGGATCTTGTATTATTTGGAAGCTCGTGTTTATTTTTAGCTGGACTTTTTCAACATTACGCCACAGTGGCGATGATTTCAAGCAAGCGTTGATCTCCTCATCGTACGGTGAACGTGGATAGGAACACCCTAATTACCTAACGTTGTGAAATATACTTTACGACCTATTCTCATACCTACCAAATACACATAAAAAATTTCATGAAAATCGGTCGAGCCGTTTCGGAGGAGTACGAACACAACCACCGTGGCATGAGATTTTTATATATTAGGTGTAAAACCAGGATATGGGCAATTATATAAAAAGCAGTATGTTTTACCTCCGGCCTCATGGCCTAGGGGTAGTGCGTCTTCCCTGTGATCTAGGAGCCCTGGTTCGGGCATGTTTGTTCGTTACCCCATGTTCTATCTGTGAGGTGTGTAAAAGAACTGCCCTGTAGAAAAGGGTTGTACAAGCGAGTGTGTGAATTTCATCTTCATATGAGCCAGGAGTCAGACTTCTGCCTTTTGGTGTTTATCGTCAGAAGCTACTGCACAGAACTCGTCTTAAAATCGCTGATAAAGTCAGCAGCTGCTCTAGGACAAGTGCCATAAGTAACAACAACAACATATGTTTTGCCATTTCTTATGGAGATCTATATTTATTATCAGATTAATATCGTTTAGAGATGCATTTTGTTTTAATGGTTATCTCTACAACCCCTTCTGCATTTTCATTTGTCGTTATGCTCACATGTCCAGTGATCTAACAAAATATTATGTCGAAAACATTGGGTTTTAGGGGGAAAACGTAGTTTGTGCGTCGTTTCAACAACGCATGGACATTCACTAGGGATATCAGGCAGTTTATTTTCATGGACTTTCTAAAAAAATAGAACGACTTTTATTACAGAACAATACTGTTCATCTTGGAACAGTGTTTTCTTTTATAGCGATACTATTCCAAATTATTCATCATATTTTACGAACAAAGATGACGTTTTATATTGACGAAAGTTATAACGTAGTTATAAGCAACGCGCATTAAGACGCATAACTGCAACTCAAGACTCGTACACATCTGACAGGTCAGAAGTTGGGAATTGGTGCCGTAATTTCCGTACTGTTACGATTCTGTAATGCTGCTTCCCAGCATAGTTGGTTCCACCATCGGAAAGAATGTTTTACAGTCATCTGTATTGGAGGGAGTCCGTGTGTCGCGTCGGGGGTCCCGGAGCTTGGCAACCAATTTGGCGACTTTGGCGCCAAAATAGATTATACCCGAAACATCGAGAATTTTCCCGATTCGTCCAGTAGGAACCGAGATACGCCTCGAACGTTCCTGATTGGTTGAGAGGCTTCTAGCCCCGCCTCCTGAGACCTATAAAAGAAAACAGCCGCAGCTGCCAGTGGAAGGTAGACGATGGAGTAGTCGTAGTCGTGGTCGAAATCGACAGAGCGGAGTAGTCGGAAGTGACAGAGAGTAGTCGGAATCGACGTTAAAGAACTGTGTGCAACTGTCTTCCATGGATTAGCAGAGCGGCGACGGAGTCAAGCTAGTGCTGAACTAAGCTGTGGGCTACTGTCTGCAGTAGAGTCCAGTTGTATGCTGCCCGTCTCGACTGAAGATAATCGTCTTCTGTGCTGTATATAGTTGTCGTCTTTGTGCTGTCCTGTGTGCCTTCGTGTAAATAAACGTAGTTGTTTTTTTTTCTACTGCCGCCTGCTGATTGAGCGTTCTCCACACCATATAACTTCCACTATCCAAACGAACCCGGAAATTTCGTAACAGTACTATATAAGGACTTAGTAACATGTATTTTTTATCTGTTTAGACGACAGAAAACTTTTGGACGACAAACTGGATGACAAATAATTTCTAGTTGACAGCGAACATTTTGCTAGTGAGAATTGACAGTAAGAATGGTCTCCACAAAACTTTCTCCCATTCCATTTTCTTTAATAAAAATGTTATTCGCCCTTTCTTCCCTCATAAAAATTGTAGATTGAGGGTGTAGAACTACAATTTTACTTCCAAGATGACATTTCAAAATATCATATTTCATTTAACTAAATCGTTGCGATTTTAAATTCGTATTTACATGAAGGCAAAAGTAAAGATCAACAGATGTTCGGATTCTTGATAGATAGGAGAAAAATTTGATACCTATCTACAAATTTAACTTAAAACCCAATTTCAAATTTCATTTTTTAGTTGTGTTGTTGTTGTTTCTAATTGCACTTTCCATAGACAAGCCCACTGATATTAGAAGTCAGTGATTTTAAGCCAAAATCGCGTCTCTTGTTTTTTCACTAGCGCCATCTATGACCAAGAGTACGACTTAGCTACACACACGTCACAACCCTTTTTAAAGGGCGGACTTCATTCATGCATTTCATTCACTCATCCATAGATCGCAATTTAGACATGAATCAGACAATGATCACCCCTGATCCAGTACCCCTCAGTGGTATTACTCTCGACATGGAGGATTTTGTGACCACGGCAGATTTATATGTGCACCAGCCACCACACACACGGAGAGTCTTCGGTTGGCAGGGTTCGAATTCGCAACCTAAGGGATGCGAATCCAACGCTCTACAACCCAGTCTCATTTTTTAGTAATAGTATAAAAGAACTTAAGACAATATGTAGTTAAATGAAAGATAACATGAGGAATCGTATTTCGCATATGATGTATTAAAAACATTATACTTTTATTTTACAATACTTATTTTACTTTATACTTTTATTTTACAATATTTGTTCATTTTTGGCATGACACCAATAAATATCTTTTTAATTTCAATCTCCCATTTTTAGCAACACCTCAAAATATTCAGTGTTCCAAATTGGAAGAATCGAACTGCAATGAAGTGAATCAGGGAAATATTTACGTAGAGCCTGAGCTTGGAGCAATGAGCCAAGATGGAATCTACGAGAACGTCGAGTTGAAGAAAGGTCAGCCGATGTCATTGATTCAACATTACATCATGAATTTTATTCTAATTTCTATATACTCAAGAATATATTTTGAAAATTTTACTGGTTAAATTCAGAAAAAACATCTTCATTGATTTTTGTTTTCGTAAAGAGATCACTTTGGAATAATCTTATCACACTTATTGTCGCATGAAGTGCAAATCTCATATTTAGAAAGTATATCGAAAAAAAAAACTTAATATTCAAAGCATTCATGATATACAAAATCCAAGCCCTACCCCAGCTGAAGTCGAATGGAATATGCTGCAACAAAACAATTTATCCCATGTAGTACTTTTTCCTGTAAAAAATGCATAATACTGACTTTTCTATTTGGGAATTTTTTTTTAATTGGAAATCCTCTAAGTTTACACAAGGATACGTTACCAAATAAGATGTAAAAGATGGAACACCGAATTTTTATATTAAAATTAAAAAATAAAATTTAATTGAGAGGAGATTTTTTTTTTAATTAAATAGTTCTAGATGTTAAAAAGGCCTATAAAATAAGCTATCGGAAGTGTTAAAAGCTTTACTAAATCGAAAGTAAATTTTAGAAAGATGCAAATTTGGGAAAATGTTTCATTGTTTTTATTTTAATTTTAACGAAATATTCATAATTCATTATTTATAATGTTTTAAACAGAAGGGAATAAGTGATAAAACTTTAAGTCTGGTGCCTGTTTTATTTTTTTAAAATTTTTGATATTTATAAAAACTTGCAGTCATTATAAACTGCTGAGAAATACATACTTTTCTTCCACTCAGAATTCTGGGACCAAGAAAAATCCTATTTTAAAATTGCTGTTCTATGATATCAAAAGATATTATGGCTAATGTTTAGAAAATAGCAGTAAAGATTAGATTTGAAAAAGAAAGATTTGAATTTCTTGGCGATTGATTTGCAAAAATCATTAGATAGTATTTTCTATGATTGAAATGGTCATCAGGAAATGAATTCAAGATTAATTATTGAGATAAAATATTAATTTAAAATTTAATTTTCATCACTTTTTTTAAAGAAAAATCATCATTCTAATACTATATCAAATCATAAAATAACACATAATACTTTTATAACAATTTTTTTAAATCTATGACTTCAGATTTATAGAAAAAAACTTACAGATATTTTTCGAAGAACATTTTTTTTGGTAAAATTTTTTTGAAAAAGAATAATGCAAGTATTTATCTAGATTTTTTATCACTTATTTCCTTCTTTGTAAAACTTACGTGTGTGGAATTTCGGAAATTTTTCACTAATTTTAAGAAAAAAGAATGTCAAATATCTTTCAAAATTTACCCTGTCCTAATTAAGCTGATTTAATTTTATTCTGACCTTATTAAACTTTCATAAAGTTCGACAGCTTATTTTATAGATACTTTTCCAGCTTACATATTTGAAATTTAATCCTTTCCTTTAATCTAAATGTTTTTTTTTTTATTTGTTTTTTTTATTATTTAAACGCAAAAGACCGGAGTCTCATGTTCCAATCCTTTTTGCTATCGCATCGAAATACAAACTTAGAGGCCGTTTTGGATAAATAATTGGATAATTTAAACCAATAAAATTGTTGTATATTTTTTTCACGTTTTGATATTTTGCATAGCATTTCGACCAGATAAGTTTGAAAGCAACAAAAGAATTCACATGCCAGTGAAAGTAAAAATCAAGAACAAGCAGGCAGCTCATTTATACTTAGGTGTTCTGGAATGCCAAGTAGCAGACAACAAAAATTAAAAAACAGAAAATAGAAAAGAAAAATAATGAGAAATAGAAGAAAAAGTAAATGTAAAAGAGTACAATAAATGAAAATAATGTCAAAAATATGCAAAGCGTATATTTTTGAGCAGTTTCGTGGCCGAAGGGAGAAGGCAATTTTGTAATTTTAAAGCTTCGCTTTATTCCATCCCGGGAGGCATAATTTATTTACAAGCAAGAAGTGAAAAGATACTTCTGCGTCATAACACAAGAGCAAAAAAAGAAAAGGGCGAAAATGGGCAAAAATATTTTAACGATAATTATATACCATGAGATTCAGACAGGGATTTCTTTACACGTGTCGATTTAGATAAGGAAAATTTCAGATACATTTTAAAAGAATTTGCTTGGCTTGGCATTTTTTTTTATCCCTTTACTCGGAATGTGAGAACTTGTCGATTTCAGCAATTTTAGAACTCATGTTGAATTAATTAAATAAAAAAAAAGTGGAATGGGATCAAGAAATAAAAGAATATTTTAAAATGAAGTTAATATGGGTTAAAGTAAGATAAAAATTAGAAAATTAATTATAATTTAATTTAAATTTTGAGACATCATTACACACACACACACACACACATATATATATATAATATAATCATGCAACTCTTTAATGAGAGGTCTCTCAACAATCAAAATGACTGAGTGCCTGAGGAATTAGAATTTCAATTTTTCAATTCTATTTCCATCCAGCTAGAAGCCTCTTATCAGCGTTGCTTGTTTCAAAGCTCACGTTCTTTAATAATATATGAAACTGCACCCCAGTGCATTCTTACATTAAAAATTTTTACCCAAATGTCTGATCTGAAATCCGAAATCTGTAATCCGAAAAATCCCTATGTCCAGTAAGTATTTTATTAAAAATTTCTTGTTATTATTTTGGCTCTGATATTATTATTAAAAAAAAACATTTGTCTTTAATGAAATTTTGCCATTTATTAGTCCATAAATTTATTATTTTTTTACTTGCCTTCAGTTTTAATTTGAATACATCGTTGATTAAAATTAAAGCATTTGTGATATGACAAGCCTTAAGTCAGCCTTTCTGACATTTCATTCCTTTTCTGATATAGGAATTTTAGGGATATAGTCATTTCAGAGAGTACAAATTTCACATATTTGCGCCAAATCCATCTTGTTCCATATGTTTATGTATTTTATACAATGTGAAATTTAAAAAAAACTGCGAATCGATACATTTAATCATTTCAGAATTATTAATAAATTGTTTAAGCGATATTTCTAATTCCATTACAGTATTTAAAGAATTGTTATACTTTTTGCGTATGTAAGTAAAAAATTAATTTCAATGGAAAATACGGTATATGTTTGCGCATGCGTAAAGTTTGCGATATTGTGATCAAATAGAGAATTTTGACATCCAAAGCTCCCTTTATCTTAACTATAGAACAGTGAGCATAGTCCTATCACTACCAGCATACACCAAAAAGGAACAGTGAGCAATTGCGCGTTTCCTTTGGTTGTAAAAAGTGTTGCAGAAGAAACGGGCACTTTCTTTTGGTTGTAAAAATGTTGCTAGATAAATCGGAAATTATCTTCATAACATGGAAATTATTTTCTGCTATGAAAAATCTATCACCTAATTTCGTTATCAGCTGTCAGAACTCTCAGCTTGGATAATTTTGCCCACAGTCTTATCAGTTATCACATATATTTCTGTTAAATTAACTTTTATCTTCTTCCATCCACAGATTCACCGCTTTCCAACGTGGAGTTTAAATTCTCCTATGGTGCAGATACCTATGAAAATACCGAGGACCACAGAAGAAAGTTAATCGGCGAAAATAATCAAGAAGGTAAAAAGTATAAATATATTTTTTATTCCTTTGGGGTTTTTTTTGTGGTGCAGCATTATTTGAAAGTAACTGGGATTCTATGTGATGAAACGGAGCATTCAGATGGATAATGGGTTGTTTTAAAAAAAATAGAATTCACTTTGTAAACATACTTAGGGTGATGCGTCAGAAGCCTGACGCTCTCTCACTATTCATTTACCTTAAGTTCGATACTATCGATGCAAGAAGTTAATTTTAACGTTTATATGAAAATACGAGCATTATGTTTCGAATTGAACGAAAATAAAAAAAAATAAAAATGCACCGTTGTACTTTACCTTCTACAAACCTACGTTGTCTCAAAAAGTGTCTACGTTGTCCCGTCATATTACAATTAGCTAGCAATTAATGTCAATTCAAACATTATTATACACAAAGTTAAAGGCCTTGACGATTTTGAATTTTTCTATTCGAATAGTAGGGCAACTTAACTATTAAAAAATACCTATTACTAAGATTTGAAATATTTAATTATCTATTATTTCACTAAATGTGGCATTAGAAAATTATAAAGTTTATAAAATTCGCCAAGGTAAGGAAGAATGGATATATATATGAATGAGAATAAAGGGCAGATCTAATTTATTGCTAAAAGCTTCTACAACTGTCGGTGCATCCAAGAAATGTAGATATGCTGTAATATTTTAGTGATTATCCCCCCCCCGCCAATTTATATTTTTTATTATATTACGTACTTTTCCTTTTTTTTTTCACTGCTTATTTATCTTTTTTTTTTCTTTCTTGTTTTGTTTTTGGGATTCGCGGAACCAAAACAATCAGCACTCCAGTCCCAACTACTGGTCCGATTTCGCAAATTTTTATTTTACATGAAAGTCTCTAACCTCTAGATACGTTATTAATAGTCGCATGTTTCCTTTTAACCTTTTGTTTGTGAGTCCAAAAAACTATTTCATTGCACATTCTTTACACTGAAGTCCGAGGCCGTGGTGGCCTGGTGGTAAGGTCTCGGCTTTTGAGCCGTAGGGTTTCAGGTTCGAGACCCGATTCCACCAAAGAACCGTCGTGTAAGGATAACCGTCGTCAGGTGCATGTTAAATCCGTCATGCCAAACGTCCTCCCGTTGGTGTGGTGTAATGTGGAGAGAGGGGTGCCATCTCAGGTGTCGTCCTCGTCATCTGACCGCGGTTCAAAATTACGAGGTCCGTCCC
The DNA here is from genome assembly GCF_947563725.1 of Argiope bruennichi. Classification (NCBI taxonomy): domain Eukaryota; kingdom Metazoa; phylum Arthropoda; class Arachnida; order Araneae; family Araneidae; genus Argiope; species Argiope bruennichi. The sequence continues at coordinate 21,351,418 of NC_079152.1, read as the reverse complement.
AAAATAGCCCTAGTGTTGTTTTACAATGGGACGTTAATATAACTAAACTTATAGTGAAGCCAATGAACCTTAATACGTCATTAATAATCGCTATTCCTCATATCTCTCTGTTTCCGGGAGATATTGCCAAAAAATCCTTATCAGAACAACAGCATATAAGATTTCGGCTGCTCATTTCAATGTTTTGCAAACATATCTAACTGATTGGAATGTTTTATATTTATAATTCGAGTATCAATTATAACAGTCATTTCTTTTGCTATGTTCTAATGTAGTTCGTTAGAATTGACTAAATTATTACTATTTATATAATGGGCGTGTAGCAAGTCACTCAATGTGGCTATCTAATATTTACATCAAGCAATGAAACTATTTTTAAGGGATCGAAAGGACAGCTTTTGACGAATTTAGCTAAAATTGTAACATATGATTTTTAATTCCTTAAATGCTAAGAATTTTCGTTTATTTATTTTTAATTTGGTTGTCTGATAATTTTTCAATCTGAATACATTTTCTGTGTTTTTTTATAACTGTTCAATCCCAATTTCTTCTTTTCCTTTCAGCTGCTCAGTTTGAGTTCTACGATAAACCAAAATCGTCTGCAGTGAATGACAAAAATTCCATTCAGTCAATGAATATCTATGAGAATGCGTGTTATGGTTTAGAAGAAGAAGAAAATATTTATGTGAATACTTGAGTATTATTTTGCTTCATGTGCCCTTGTAAAAATCTGCTTCACATGATTCGTGCTGTTTTATTATCTCTGTCTATGAAGTGAAAAAAACTTTTGACTCATTAGAAATATGTTATATCCCATTTATTTGTTATATCATATATTGTTTAAACAATGTTCGTATAAACATATGTTTCTGGCCATTTTTCTCGTATGTCTCAGATAAACATTCCATTTCGTAAAAACTATGTCTTAATATTATTTTTCCTCTTCGTTTTTAATATGAATTTGTTCGTATTTCAGAGTACCTCGCTAGTTCTTGACCTGACCAGAATACTTGATTTGACTCTTCAATAACGTAATGGAATCAGTGGAGCGAAAAAATTACGATTTTATAATCATTTTGTTGAGTTAATTTTACACCAGTTTAATTTTGAGAACTCAATTTCCCCTTCAGGCGACAAAAATATTGTTGACAAAACCGTCTTATAGCGCAAATAGAGAAATTTTGCATGTTTTACATTTTAAAGATAAATAATTCAATGCATCTTCCGAAATGAGTGATATGTCTTAAGTGAATAACATAAATTTTCACAAAAATAATAAATATCATTAGTGAAATCAATATTTTAGATAAATTCTGTAATTTATTTTTAAATTACATTCGATTCATTTTCCTTTTATGCTATCAATTTACAAGGCAGTAAAGCCTTCGTTTCATAGTTTAGTTTAATTATATGAACGTCAAGTTTTAAAGCAACACTACAGCTATTTTGGGACGAAACTCATAATTTTGAACCACGGTCAAATGACGAGGACGACACCTGAGCTGGCACCTCCCTCTCCTAACTTCTAAACTACGCTATAGGGAGGAAGTTTGGCTCCGACGGATTTAATGTGCACCAGACCCGCTTACACAACGGTTCTTCGGTGGGATCGAGTCTCCAACCTGAAACCTTCCGATTCCGAAGCCGAGACCTTATCGCCAGCCCACTGCGGCTCCCTCGGTTCGTAATCGGGGGATCATGGGACCAAGATTCGATTCCCACAAATTTCTGCTGATTGCATGAGCCTCACGCAGGTTTATTTCATACCATAGTATAATGTTATTTCAACAAGTGTACAGGATATTCAAAAAAAGTTAGGAAAACATTTATTTTCTCAATTACTGCAATTAGATATAAATTTCAAGTGTAAAGTTTAATAAAGTAAAGTACGCAAATGCATGAAAATACTTTAGGCTTTTGTAGAGGAGGGTAAGAAAAAGTTTAAAAAATTCAATTTTTATACTGACCATAAAGTAAAAAGGCGTGAGTTAATAAATTACTTTTCTTATATTCAGCGATGCTGGTGCAATGTTTTATGCTTTTATCTGTACAAATTTACTGAAATATTATAAGGCAAATGTATTAATTTAGACTATTTTTCCATATTTCTGACAGGTGTTTGAGAGAGATTATCGTTATGAATTTTATAGATAATATATACAGTATGAACAATTATAAAAAGTGCCGAATCAGAGGATAACAGTCATTTATCGGTTTTTATAAAATTGGGAAAAAAAGTTGGATAATACATAAACTTTAATGCTTAAAACTTGCAAAAAATGAATATTTTCGACACCTCTACAAAGTTGCATCATTTAACAATACTTGAGCATATGCGATGCGATATAAGACTTATGATTTAACGAAAGACTTTTTGAATTCGTCGACAAAGATCCACAGAGTATACACTGCCAAAGCCTATTCATCCTTTAGTTGAGGCATAAAGCCAATCAAAATTAATTAAAATTATCGGCAATCACTCAATATATTGTTGTACAAAATGGGACTGTATAAAGCATTCTGCTGTACCAAGTTTTGAAAATTAAAAATGTATAATATATTTATAGAAAATTGCCATAATGATGAACCTTTTGTGCGAAGAATGCATTTTTACTGTTCAAAAATGATAGTTATTTATATTATATATTAATATTAATATTTCGATTTTGATTGAAGCAACATGCGTTTTTCAAATTATATTCACTGCCTTTTTTTGAAGAAAATTCTTTCCTTTTTTAATTTTGGAATGAACCAATAGATGGCAGCACAACATTGATAAACTATGTTAATCTTATCGGAACTTTTAAGTCAAGGAGACAAAGAGATATATTACTTAAAAGATCAAAAAAAAGTATTGTTTACACAACCTTGTAATCGATTCTAGAAAAAATGAATTTCTGTAATTATAAATAGATGAAAATAGTTTCTTATGCCTTGCCTTTCTATAAAAGAACTAAAGCATAATAAGGGCAAAATTGTAATCATTAATTTTGTTTTATTTTCAACAATCTCAGAATTCCAGTCATTTATAAAAAACGATATATTATCAAATTAGAAAGTCCCTTTCGTCAAAATTTATCCATATATATACACATATATGAATTAAAATCGAAAATACGTATGTTTGCTTATGCATCTGATACAAGAAATCCTCCGAAGCTGATTAACTTGAATAAAGACAATGTTTTATTTCGCACAAAAAATAAATATATTAATTATAAATAAAAATTATTATTATTATTATTATTATTTATAAAAAATATATATTATATTTTAAATAAAAAAACATATTTTGCAAGTATCAACATATTGTTGCAAGCAAGTCATTAGTAAAACAAAAACTTTGCTTAAAAAGCAAGTTTTTGTTTTACTAATGACGTTAGTGTAAGTACTTTACTTTGTTTCTTTTAATATTTATAACTATTTATAGAAGTCTAGATATGGTTATGATAATATAACAATCTATATAATTATTAATTATATGGATTAATAGTCTCCAAATAATTAATTCATCATTATGTATGATAATTATATGGCAATGATACGGAATAACTTTTGTTATTTTCTTATGTAGAGTTGAAAAATTTTTGTACTTTTAGTCTTGACTAGGGATTGCAATACCGGACCAAAATTTCAATACCGGTATTCGGTATTTTTTAGATCTTAATACCGGGATACCGATTTTTATACCGGTATCAGAAATTTTAGGAAAAGAAAGAAAACGCAGGTGTTTCTTCGTTTTATTTGCCAGTTTTATAAGAGAGTGTAAATATCAAAAATAATATGTAACTTATAAATTATAACAGTATATAAAGAATCACAAAAAAGTAAAGGAATTCAAATTTATTCAAATCACAAAAAAAGTGTAAATATCACTATTCAGTCTATGGTACTATTACAAATTTTTGAAATGTGATCTTAAAAAACATAATGCATTAATTGTACTGTCATTAAGCCTGAAACGTAATTTTGTGTAAAAAATTACCAGCTGTCGAAAACGCTCTTTCGGCATCTACGCTAGTTGGTGATACTGTTAGCAATGCACGATATATTTTTTCCAAGTATTTACCTCTAAATCCCTCATCTTCAAATAAATCGATTTCTCGTCGGATGGTTTTGGATATAGATGATTTCTGTATTGTATTTTGGTTCGTTGATTTTTTTTTTTTTATTTATCACCAATTCTAATTTTTGTTCAAGAGACAATTCCTTTTCACTATCGACATTCAGTTATCGAAAATTATCATAATCTTCGATAACTGAACCGAATTTTTCTGAGTGTTGATAGGTTTGTGATTAAAAAATGTGAAGAAAATTTACTATAAACTTGTATCAGATTTGAATTGGTTAGTCTCTTTTCCTCTTTCTCATTTTCATTTTTAAAATTATTATAATTATGTAAATACCGAAAGACATTTTCTATTTCGGTATGCCTTTCTTCTGTGCGATTTATCAATGTAATATATAATTCTTCAGATAGTAATGTGTGCTGTTCTTTCATAACTGCAACATGAAATTTATTGTTGCATTAGCTGTTAATAAATTAAAACTCTCCGACATAATGCCTCTATAGTCAGTTTTATTGGAAGTAGAGCTGATATAGTTCTGGATATTAAGTCGAATTTACTATCTGAAAAATTAATTTACAGGTTTAAGTCGATTATTGCTTTTTGGATTGGATTTCTAAATTTCAAAAATCGTTCCATCATTAGGAGTAAACTGTTCCAACGTGTCTTAGAATCTATTATTAACATATACTCTGTTTTATTTTCAGTAAGTATATATTTTAGTAATATGTCATTTTTTATAGGGGAACGTTTAAATATCAACAATTTTTCGAACTTTATAAATTATAGGAAGCAATTTTTGATGGGTTAATATTTCATCCTCATTAGCAATATCTTCTTCAACAATTACATTGTTCATTATCTTCATTGCTAATATCACTCTCACTCTTACTCGCTTCAATGTCGGAATCCGAAATTTCTATATCCACAGTATTTGAATTCTTCTGTTCTCTATTTTTTTAGTATAATACATCTATTACTCCTCATTGAATACCATGAGCATAGCATAATTACTGATTTGCGCCAATCAACTTTCCAACTTTTTTCATAACTGTTGCTGCATTAGTCGTTATGGATACTATATCTTCTTTCAGGGATAATCCATGTTTCGCTAATTTAGATTTAAGCAACTAATTAAGCAATTAAATAGCTAATTAATTTCGCCCGTTAGGGAGACATAAAAACAAAAAGTATACTATTTTGCTATGTTGGCGATCCCTGAACATATAGTGGAGACAATTTAAAAATTTTCTAGTAAATACCGCAAAAACCGGTATTTAAACTTGTGAATACCGGTATTACAAAATTGTACAAATGGCTCAAAATACCGGTATTCGGTATCCCGGTATACCGGTATTGCAATCCCTAGTCTTGACCATTCCATTTGAAAGCATTTTGAGAGCATTTTTTCAAGTTATCCATCAGAATATTCGTCAAATTTTGTATAATTCTTAAAATATTACTAGCAACTGACAAAAAAATATTAACTTGCCATAGTTTTTAAAAATCTTTTGATATAGTTTTAAAATATCTTTTAGTACAAAAAATTTTCCCTATCTTAATTTTAAAAATTATATTTTTTTCATAGAAAAGAAAAGTAAATGCTAAATATGAATAACGCAAAATGATGAATTATTTTCATATTTCCGTTAAGAAAAACTGTAACTATATCAATTTTTTACTAAAAGCAAACAAATGGAGATTTGGCTTCTTTTAAATCAAGGTATAGAATTATGTATAAGATATTTATAAATATTTACATTTCAACTTATAGATTTCCTAATATGTAAATTGTCGAGAAATTAGTTAGAGTTACAGTTAGATAGTTAGAGTTATTACAGAATTACTTTTACATGAAATCTTTTTCTGCTTTGGTTCATCATTTAGTTTAATTGTAAATCATTATTTAGTTTATAAGTAAATAAGTTCAGTTTTAACATACCTTTCAAAAGATTTTATTAGATAGCATTTAACATAATTTATTAAAAAATGTTATAGACTTGCAAAATAAAGTTATAAATGGAGTATAAAAATAGATAAATTAAACTATTTATTATTATTGAAGATAATAATATTGATATTGAATATTGAAGATCTGACAAGTGAAACCACTCAAAAAATTAAAACGAGGAAAATTTACGTAAGCTGAAAATATGATTTAAAGGAATATTGAAGCTTAAATGGAATAGTTGCAGCTTTAGCTTCTTTGTTCATTAACGATAGCACAGAAAACTTAATGTATCTTTTTTGTAATGTAGAAAATTAAGTCGAAATTTTAACAATTAGCCAAAAGTTAAAATTTTGTATCAATATCTTTTTTTTGCCATACACATCCCTTAATGACATCGTTTGAGAAAAAAATATGACATAAATCTGAAACAAACAAAAAAAATACCCCAGACGAATTAACAGTTTTTCGAAGATCTACTCTTTACTATAATTCAAATATCATGCTTAATTGAGAAACAGCTTTCATTAGTGAATGAAAACAGTTTGTATGTGTACCTGTAGATGGCAGCACTATCACCCGCTTTCTTCTTCGTTGAATGTGTGTATATTTTTTTCCACGTTTATGAATTTTTCTTTTCATCCGTACCATTTTTCTAAAAATATCAAGTACAGTATGATGGTTTACCAGAAAGATAACTAATAAACAGAATTTACAGTACAACTGACCGTTTTTGACAGCCAACTAGTTTCTCAGGAGTGTTGTTCATTTCATTTAAATTACGTGTCTTTTTTCCATAATTTAATTTTCATGGTTCTTTCAATAAAATATTTTTAAACTTTAGATTGTGTTAAAAATTTAAGATGCGTTATTTGAATTGTCACAAGTCTATCTAATTCATTGCTTGTGTCAACTTTCTAATGGCAAGTCACATATGCCATAAAAAGAAATTTAATAAAAAAGCCTTAAATTTTTTTGTCATGCAAACTCTAATTACACGTTGTGTTTTGTCCAAATTATAATAAAACACTTTAGTTAAAATAAATCATAACCACACTGAACCTGACATCCAAATCCTTTGTTTATTCGGACAGTTGCCATTCACATAAAACATAAATCTTCTTTTCCGTTTCAAAAATCGTTTCAGTAAAGAGTTGAGTTGTTTCAATTAATATAATAAACATTTTAGAACTTTTAAATTAATTTAGTTTAAATACATATATTTGTAATTAAGTCTTGTGGTAATGACATGAATATTTGTTAAAGTCGCGACACATTGTCTTTCGCGATGCAGTAAATTACTTTCTTTTCCTCATATAAAACTCGCATTTGATTCCAACATTTAAACTGCTCATAAATGTTACTTGCATAACTTGAGCATATTAGTTTGTGAGCAAAATTAAACATGCTATAAATTAGAAAGATAATCTTTCAACATATCCGATTTAATACTTCGAATCTTAGAGTCTGTAATTATTTTACAAAACTTGAATGAAATAAAATGATAAAAAGTTATTGATAGCAGAATCTTTGACTTTTAACAACCTCTACTAATATTAAGTGTATGTGTGTGTCTGTCTGTCTGTTTACAGGCCAGACCATTAGACCTAGAACTATGAAATTTGGCACATTTATAATTTGGAGATTGGAAATGTGCACCTCAGAATGATTGATTTTTTTAAAAAACTTCATTAATTAGAAATTGAAATAAATAATGATGTTTTCCCTTTATAAATTCCGGAGACATTATATCACTAAAATTATTTTTGTGCCTTCTTAAAGTTTTTAAAAAAAAAAAACATACCTTTTTAATGATAACAAAGTTGCCAGATATTTTTTGTCCTTAATTAATTTTTAAAAACATTTTAAGCGCGTTTTAAAATATATATTATTGTTGAAAGAGAAAGTTTCAATTGAAACTCGAATTGCCTTGCATCCCGGCTTTTTTTATCCATTGTTGTTGATATAAGTATAAAATTAGGGCTTATTTTTCCACATATAATGAGCAGATTTTTATTTAAAACATGCTTTGAATGTACTTTTTGAAATTTATTGTGTAATTCATATTAAAATTTAATTTCACAAGTAAGCAGTAATGATTTTTAATTGAGTAAATGTATTAAAAATTACTCCACTTTTTTATAATATAATTGGATGTGTAAATACATATTATTTTCTTTATCACTTAAAAAGTGCTTTCTTATTTCAGTGAACTGAATTTTTTATAAAATCAAGAAGATTTTAGCTATATAATCTTCTTTTCAAAAAAATTATGAAATATGGGCTGCAGTACGCATAAAACTTCAATACTGAAGAATTCAATTCTCAATTCTTATAATTTAAATAAAAATATTTTGTTTCATAAAGTAAGTTTTTATGTTAATTGAAATTTCAATATTTCTGTTTTTCAAATTAAATGTCCCATTTTAGGAAATAGTAATATAGGAGAAACTGAATTTTTAAAAAAATTCCAGCGATATTAACATTTTCTTCGATTTTAACATTTGAATGTTTGATTTAAACGTATCATTTTGTGAAATGTTTTTGTATGATTTGTGACAATACTTAACATAGTTTCAATAAAAGTCAACTTGTTTGTATATATAAATATTTAATTGCATGTTTTGACATTGTTTAAAATTCTTTACTTTTTTTTCTTTTTTTTTTTGATAAAACGTTATTAATTTTTTTTTTCTTTTTTGATTTCCATAGATTTTTTTGTGGTAACTGTAAAAAAAAATCCATGAAATAGTAAGCCCCTTCTCATAGAAAAAATTATTCTGTAATTTGAATAATCATGGTTGTATTATTTTATGCACACATTTGATTCGAACTGATTGATATTGAATGTAGAATGCGTCGCACTATTTAAAGCTAGACACAAAGCCGTAATTTGTATGAGAAATAAGAAGGTGAAGTTAACATTGACAACTCGCAATTAGATGTTAAATGATGAAGATTGTTATGTCACGTGAATGAAAAAATTAAGTGTAGGACAACTATAATAGCGCTTCTTGACTATCGAAATTTGAAGTTTTTCTTAAGAGTACAAAGAATATCAAGTTATTCATAAGAGATTCAGTTGAAATGAAGTTCAATAATTACTGCTGGCAACCAAGCTGGTCCTTAGAGACATCTAATTTTCATTAATCTCTTATCAATATTGATATTTATTAATTAAATGACGTCTTCAATTTCTCGAATGTTCTGTCTTACTGATTCATTGAAGAATTTATAAAATACTTGAGGGTTGTTTTTTATGGATTATGCGCTATTTTTTAATCCAATTACAGTCTGTTGAATGATTTAATTTCAGCTTATAAGATTTGAGAAGCTATGATTCGATATTCTTATGATACACGACCGATGATGATGGATTAAGAAATAATTACACAATAGTAAAACTGCATAAGCAATTTTAACTGCAATATTTGTGAAGAGCTCGTGTATGTAAAATAATGATACATCGCAGATTCTGACAAACATCACAACACCATCCAAATAAAACACCTTTTATTGATATAAATATAACATGATACATAGATTTCATGTGTTTTCGATACGTTTACAGAGTGAAATAAAAATAGTATTTGGAAAAAGTGTGTTTCCACGTAGAGAAACACCAAACCTAAATAAAATATAAATTACACTACGCAAGAAAGTGGGAAAAAAACAAACAAACTTCACTTTGTACATTGCTATTTACAACTACGCTCCTCGCACATTTTTAAGCGTTTGCAAGTATAAAAAAATTTCACTAGTGAATTTTTTTTTGCAGATATATATGAAAAAATATGTAGAAAAAGTATTTTCATAACATTGGAATAATGTAAATATCAATAAAATTGGAAACATTTTATGTACAGCTTAAAGTATGTATGGAAACTCACATATAAGTCAGGAAACAATTGTACTTTGTTAGCAATCCTTTTCTTAGATGTATTACATAGTTAAAATATAAATATTAAAAAACATTCACCATGGGGGTAGTTTTTAAACTGACTGAAAATTATATTTTAAAACTGAAAATTATATTTTAAACTGAAAATTATATTTTATCAAATAAAATTTAATGATTTCATATAAAAAAGCAAATATCAGATGAAACAACATCTTTTGGATAAGATTTTAACTCCTTTGCAAACATCTATTGTATTCAACTTCAACAGATCTCTTAGTAAAACATAAACATAAGAGAAATTTCTTGTAGCAAAAAAAAGAATCACAATGAAAAAACAAAGATGAAAAAGTAAAAAACGGTCCATGATTGTTTTTATTAAAAGGAATAAATGGAATCCATTCCATCGACCGACCGAAAAGTGACTTATAAAAACTGTTACGACTTATAAAAATGTAATTCACAGTTTTGTATGTGATTATGCCTTTTAAAAGTGAAAATACTTTTAAAAAGCTTCTAAAATCGAATTGAAGTAAATTCATATTTACAGTGTCCATGGAGGAACTTATTCTACTTGAAAAAAGGCCATTCTAGAATTTCCTAAATGTAAACTGATAAATTTTTGAAGCTAATAAATAGTGACAAAACAAAAGTTGATAAATTTTCAACGACTGTTACATTCTATAATCTGATTTTAAATCTCTCATCTCTCCAATTATTTTCTTCATACATTTTTTTTTCTTTTTATTTTCATTTTGAAAGATCTGACGCAATTATAATAAAATCAGCATTCATTTAGAATAAACAAATGGAATCTGAAAATTCAGATTTTATATTTACACGTATAAAACATACATGCCACATGCAGCAATTTCAAACAAAAAGTGTTATGTTATAAAAATGAAATAAAATGAATTTTTCTTTTCTAAAAATTAAAATTATCATTAGCCATTGAATTAATTCGAAAGAAGGAATTCTTTTTAATGAAATACGGCCTTAACTTTAAGACTTTTATAATGCATAAATATATTTACTAAAATCTTTGAGAATTATTAGCCCGTGCATAATTCAACTTCATTTTTGAAATTCTAGATAAAAACCAGCTTATAAATATAAAACCTCCTTCGGAAACTCAGTTTGAAAGGAATAAAAAGTTGCAGAAGTATTCCTATCATGGAAAGGAGGAAATTTCTTGTCCGTGATATTCCACTTCATTTCCAGTAGAGTTTCTTTAAGTCACTTTTGAATTCTTTCTCTTGTCAGATGAGGGGGTGTTACGTGACACAACGCCGCAGCCCGGTCCGCTTCGTCCGATGGGTTATTCTTCGACCTTTCGGCCTTCTGCCGCTAGCATCCCTAAAAAAATAATTTCAAAAATTAATTAATTAATAATTTTTTTCATATTTTCTCTTATTTTCTAATCCAAATTCCCTTTTTTTTTATTTAATTATTTCTAACATGGACTGTAATAAAATACTGACTCTGTGATTCTCACATTGCGATCGAAAGGTTCAAAAACCTTGACGCTCATGGCATAACTTCCAAAGATGATTTGGTTCCCCTTTTCTGGATCAACAGATGTCAAGGAAATCCTTATAAATCCCTGTTCCGACGATTTGAACCCGCCTTGAGTTTGGCACATTTTCCCCTCTCTAGTGGTTTTCGGGGTTCTTTGACGTCTGTTCATTTTACCGACAATTTGCGGGAAGCTCCCGATCGCCGTTCATGGGTCAGTTGGCAGATTTATGACTAAATCCGTAAGGCCGCTGGTCATCGGAATGGGGCTTAAGAATCTTTTTGTAAAGGCACTGAAGGAAAAATTTCGCACATTTTTCCTTTGTGTCCAGATGTAAACAGACACATTTCATCTGTACTCCCCGTTTACAAACCAAACCTACCAGTGAAAAAGTCAATTTAAATTCGAAGTTTGTCTTATTTTCGTTAATTCATCTGCAAAACTATGTTACAGAAGAGGCTATATTTCAACTTTATTATGACCCCTCTACTTATCACTTGATATATTACATCAAGTGAGATTAGAATCTCGGCTTGTCATGCTAGATGAAATAGAGTTAGAGCTTTGGTTCGATATGATAGACCTAATAGAACCTTGGTTTGTTGTGATCAAGGGAAATTAGAATCATAGCTTTATATGCTTGGCCAAATGGATTTAGAAATTTGACTTCAAATGATAGATCAAGAGAATTTATGAAGTCATATTAATATTAAATAATTTATTATTTTCATATTTGATTTTGATAAACTGAAGTAAGTATCATATTTTTGAATGTTTGTGTTTTTAAGGTGAATCAATTGAGGAAAATCGGTTTCTCTTCTACAGGACAACAAAAATATTTTATTCAATTTATTTTTTGAAATGAAAATAAATAAATAAAAAATTGCTCAGAGCAGCTTCAATGGAAACTGCGGCTCCATTCTGCGTCTCAATAATTCAATTGTGAGTAATAACAAATGTTTTCCTGTTAATATGGTGTGGAAGTATGAAGAAATGAGTGTCATCTAAGACGTGTCTTTATCATTTTTTTAACCAGGCATCACCAAGATTTAAAAAAAAAAAAGGGAAATCACCCATAAAATTATATTTGTGGATTTTAAAATGGAGTGCTAATATAGCAAAATTAAATTCATATTTTAAAAAAGAAATTGATTGGATCTTTTAACCTTTATTCTTTTTCTTTTTAGTATAGTTCATATAATGCTTTAAGTGATTTTCCAGAAAAAAATTAATTACAGATGTATATTATTTTTTTATTAGTTAACTTAAAGAATCTCTAAGAAACAATGCAAAATCTAAAGAAAATGAATCCATGGGATCATATAATTGAAAATGCTCACATACAAAAAAGAAAAGAAAAATTACAATTCTCTGAAATTATTCAATGGAATCAATAGTTCATGTTAAATCTGAACAAGAAAAAAAAATCAAAATCCTTGCATTGTTCTAACGCTGTCTATAAACTGAAAATAGTATTCGAAATAGCATGTCATTCAACGAAATTTCAATATAAGGTGCATACTTTGATCAAGTATAAATAAAATAACTCGTAATTAAGTGCTTATTAGCCGTAATATTTCAACAAAGTAGATACTAATTCAGTATATTCTGTTATTATACTGAATTTTTAGATTGTAATTGGCGATATTGTATTGTTATATTGGCGATATTGTATTGGCCAATATTGTCGATATTGTATATGTTACAGTAAATATGATTAATACGGTGATTACGTATAATTATCGGTGATTATTCAAAATCACCATTAAACTTGGTAAATGTGACAAATTATTGAATATTTGTCAAATTTACCGGTGAGTTTCTAAAATTTCCAATTCATAATGAGGAATATAATAAATTCAGATTATTTTAGTTAGTAACAAGGCCTTAATTTAAAAAAAAAAAAAAAAAAAAAAAAAAAAAAAACCTGAATATTTTTAAATAACACTAAAAATTTCTTTGTAAAAATTTCGAAGAACGTCATGGTGGCTATTAAAACTTACAATCATATTTCAATTTAAGAAAAATAAAAGTACCGCTTTCGTACCTTAATTTCAATAAATATTTCAGTATAAATATTATATAACATAGCATAAGTAATATAATATATGTCGTAAAAGCTATTGAAAAATATTAGCAAAAAATGTATTGAAAAATTTACTTTCATTATATTCTTCATTACGAGTTGATTTTATAAACTAACCAATAAGTTATCCCAGTTGTCAAGGTTAATTTTAATTAAGAATTATCATTAGTTTATTATATTTCCCATAACATACGTGTTATATAAGAGGTTTGAAAGAAATTCTAAAGGATAATTTTCAAAAATATCCTTCGAATAAGAGTTGAAACCCTAAAATCATTTAAGACAGACAGAGATTAGGCTAGGAAAAAAAATTCATCTGCTGTACAAATTAAAATTCTTTATAACTATTCAATAACCCCAATTTTTTGCATCCTCTCATCTTCTTTCCTTAGTAATGAATCTAGGCTGGGATAGACTGGTTGATAGAGCGTTGGATTGTAAGTTCGAACCCCGCTGACTAAAACCTCTCCGTGTGCATGGTAGCTGGTGCATGGTGCACACATAAATCTGTCGTTACGACAAAGTCCTCCAAGTTGAGACAATATCACTGGGGGTACTGGATCAGAGGTGATCGTTCTCTCGTTCAGATCTAAATTACGATCTGTGAATGATATGTATGTATGAATGAAGTCCACCCCGTGAAAAGAGCTGTGACAGATAAGTAACTAAGACGTATTCTTGGCCCTAGATGGCGCTACTGAAACAAGAGAAGCTAAAACTCGGCTTAAATTCATTAGTGGTCTTGTCTATGACAAGTGCCATAAACAGCAACAACAACAGTAATGAAGCTAAAGATCAGGAAATATCTGCCATCAGAGAAGTTTGCACGAATTTGTGGCACACAGTTATTTATTATGTATACAAATATATTTGCGTGCAGCTTTCAGGTTTTTATTAACGACAGATGGAGAAAAATCCAGCAAACTGTTTTAAAACATCGCGCACGAGGCAATGAACAAAATGTGAGAATAAAATTTTATGCAGGTTGTTTACGTGATTACGTTGATTATGGTTTTTATAAATCCTTCTTTCTCACAACTGATTGTATTTTAATGAATACTTACTTCATTGAACGGATTATTTGAGCTAACAAACTATTGCTATTTTAATTTATCAAATGCAAAACTTAATTTCAAACGTTCTTCTTTCAAGTGAAACAAAGCAGGACTTTTCGTGAGTGTAAAATATTCTTTTCCGCCAATTTCACTTCACTTCACAACAATTAACTTCACTTCACTTCACAGTTAATCCACTTGTTGTGATAATGTTTCCATTAGTTTCCTACATCCTAAAAAAAGAGGGTTTTTTTGCACTAAGTTACTGTATATGCCTATCTTACAGTCAGAGGTATGTTGAGGATGATGTTCTTCGTTTAATCATTTGGTTTTTATAGTTTTACAATTCAGTGTCTTTAATACAAAATCAGGTGGATTATCTAATTTATATCAATTCTTTTTTTTTTCTGAAGAGGCATGTTATTTTATTTATTCGATTCATTATAATCCAGTATTCCTATTTATGCACATATTTTTGAAGCTGGGGCTGCATGTCTGCGAATTGTATAAAAACCAAGAAATAGGAATCCCAAGATAAGAATCTCAACAATTATCTTTGAGAAAGGGCTAATACAAATGCAGACCACAAGGTATGTAGCGTTTAATATTTACAGATTCGGATAGGACACGTTAAGACAAATTATTTTTATGTATAACATGTAGGTTCCCTGAATATAGTGTCATAGTCTAATTATCCTATTAACATGTGGATAATTAGACTGTGACACTATATTCGGGGAGCCTACATGTTATACATCAAAATAATTGTCTTAACGCTTCCTATCCAAATCTGTAAATATTAAACGCTGCATACCTTGTGGGACACCCTATATTAGCCCTTTATCAAAGATAATTAGTCTAATATTTTATACTAAAGAGAATCTATACATTTTATTAATATCTGACATCTGGACAAATAACATATTTATGAACGTTGGGTCTGTGACCTTCCCTTAACACAGCGAGGCAGGCTGCTCAGTTTTTTTTTAAATGAAAATCTGCCATGCTTATATTAGAGTACTTTTCTCTTTCTTTAACGTACTGAAATTCATTGACAGACCGCAGGAATGTATTAATTTTAACCCTAGCTATTTACAAATTTTATCGCGAAATTCAAAACGGTCAGATATTTCCAGGAATGTATTATTCTTTGGAGATAAATTAAACAACAGATAACAAAGAAAAAGGGTGGATGAAAGAGAGAGAGAGAAAGGAAAGTTGACAATTGATAAATCCGGGTTACAACTGGAATATTCAAGGGCAACAGATAATCGAACACTTAGCAAACAGAAATGTCAAAAAGAAAAAGGGTTTAATCTAGATATGATATTTTTTAGTGCAAACACTTAAAATGAGTTACAATTTAAATTGTAAGAAATTCTTTTTCCTTATTGTTAATAGATTCAGTTAAGAAATAAACATAAAGGGGCATACATTATCTTTTAGTTTTATTTATTTATTTATTTTGTTGGGAAAATGTTTATTTTTGCGAAGTAAGTTTCACCTCGCTCTATAAACAGAATACAAATAATCTTGATTAGGTTAAGAACAAATGCGCGCTGACATTAAAAAAAAAAATGGAAGGAAGTCAGATTAGATTTTAGTATAAGTGTTAGTATCAATTTCGCCCACCATTCCTTTAAGTTTGATCGGCGTTAATTTAACTAATCAAATGAGAGTGTTTGTTACGATTTTGTTTATAAAGAGTAGAGTTACAGTTATGATTAGTGACATAATCGAATCAATTACTTTAATGTTACTATTCAGACAAACATACTTTATTTATTATAATAAATACTTATATTGTCAATTCTTCATCGAACATTCATTGCAAGAAAGAGAAAGAATTGGTATCCAAATTCCTTTTGTATAATAAACATTGGTTAAATTTATGACAGTAATTAGGGGGATAGCACCCAGAATGAATCTGAAGTAAAGAAATGAGAAGCTACAGATATAATGAGCAGTATTCACTCCCTTGATGGGTGGTGTGAGATCAAATTGCCCTCACTTCGATGACATCATCCTATCCATCATCTGGTAAAATTTATTCGATCAATTGCAATTTTTTTTAAATCATGGGCCTGTAGTGAATGCCCATCATAAATCATATAACAATATGAATCTGTAAACTACACGCTCCGTCGAGGCTACAAGTGACGTAGCATGCGCACTGCCCATCATCCGGGTATTGACATGCGTGATGCTTCTAAAAAGCTATACCAATACCAAAAATCAATACCAATTATTCTTACACAAAATTTCATACTGATCTGGTATCATTCTACAGTTTCTAAGCATCTTACGTGCAAAATATAATTAGATTATGCAGACCCAAGATAATTAGTTATTAGATTACGCAAACGCAATTAGCAGGAAAATGCTGTGCTTATAGTTCTAAACTAACGGGCAGTAAGCGTTCTAACTACTGAGAAATGAATTTCAACATACTCAGGATAAATAGGAAAGCCAGTTGGCCATATTAAGACAGTTCTCCATGCTGCTATCAGGAGAGGCAAAAACAAAAAAAGACACAGTGAGAGAGGTACAGTACGATACAGTACAAAAAATGCAGCATGAAATGAAAAAAAAAAAAAAGAAATTATAGGGTTAGCAGAAAATCTAGTCTAATTATAAAAATTTGTTACAAAGCAACCGTTGAATGTAATTATGTAAATTGGACCTCTTTGTGTGTTTGTGTCGTTATAGGCACCGGAGGCACTGGATGGCGTTATATTATGTTATGTTGTGTGTGTGTGTCATTAAAGGCACCGGGGGGGGCACAGGATGGCGTTACGTTATGTTATGTTGTGTGTGTGTGTCGTTATAGGCACATGATGGCGTTATGTTATGTATGTGTGTGTCGTTATAGGCACAGAATGGCGTTATGTTATGTGCGTGTGTGTGTGTGCACAATAGATAGCGTCCCAACTCTTCTACGTCAAGTATTAATCGATGGTAAATTTTTAAGGAAAGTCCAAATGGTGCCGATGAAAGAATGAGCAAATTGTGCTCTTAGGTTTCACGTAACATAATCACTCATTTGTGTTCCACGAATTTTGATTTTGTAAAGAATGCAATGCCAGGCGGAAAGGCAATGAAGCAATTATATGAAAAATTTACAGTAGTTAATAATATAAAATAAATTAGACTAACTGTAAATGTCGCAAACAACAATCGTTAAAATTCTTCACAAGAAAACTAATTCTGGGTGTTTATAAAATGCAAATCATTCAAATCCTGCAATCAAAGCTCTTATTAAAAACTATTTAACAATACTTCAAATGTATAGAAATAAATTTATATTCAATTATAATAATTTCTGCGTTATAAATTTTTATAGAATTATAAATTATTATATTTTTATTCAAACTTAAAATATTTTATATTTTGAAAAGGTATATCTATTTCTGTTATTAAACCGTCTTGTCAGAATCTTTTTGGATGCAATGAATTTATACCAAAGAACAGATGTCCTTAAACCTTTAAAAAGAAATCGTTTTTTTTTAACCTTTTGTACGTTATTCTATTATGTATTTACTAGTTCAAGACATTTTAGTCTTAAAAATAAAGGTTCAATCTCATAATTCAGCTGAAAATTTAAAGAATTAAGAAAATCATTAGAAACTTTATAAAAGCTGCACAATACTTATATATTGAACTATTATAAAAGAGTGCAACTTGAAATGTTTTCTGGTCACACTGTTCAATAAATAGAATTTTTACCTAGATTTTTGAATTTTTCCATTAATTTTGTATTAAGATATCATCTATATTTTTTATTTAATCCGCAAATTCAAATTAAAACAAAAAAGGCTTATATTTCTGAATTAATTTCGTCAATTCAAAGTGCTCGTATATCATATTTTCTGGGTAAAAATAAGAAAGTAAATTTTTTTCTTTACTTCATTCCAAAGCTAAACTTCTGTACAATGTGTTCAATAAAAAAGGCAATGAACAACTATGAGTTAATCTTTCTCTTTTTTACCTACAGTAGCTGGAAACTATATCATTTATTTTAAATTTTGTTCGGAATTTCTTACAATTGTATTCATAATGCTCTACTGACTGTCTATTTATAAAAACATATGTTTATTGAAATTTCTAATTTCAAAATTATTAACAGTTTTCTTATAATAATAATCATTTCTTGAAACAATTTATTTTTTATTCATCAACTGAATAAACTTAACGTGTTTAAAATAAATTTGTAAAGTCATTTTTAATCCCTCTTCATTTACAAATTACCATTTTCTCTTACTTTATCCAATTTTTCTTGATTTCCCAATTTAATTTTTATTCAATTTTCTTATCCAAATGTAATATAATTATTGTTATAATATAATTCGTTGTTTACATGATATAATTATGTAACAAAAAGAATTTTTTTTTTTTAATTTTCAGATTAAATTCTCTGACTTCGTTTATAAATCATCCAGTTGTAGCGTGGAAAAAATATTTGCAACCGCTATTAATATAGAAAGGCATTAAGATGGAGAATGAAAAAATAAACTATTGGAGAATCTGGTACAATAAATGAAATCGATACATCATTTTTGGTAATAGTTAGTTAATGGATCCTCAAGTATTCTAAGGTTGTAGGGTTTCCAGAAGTACAAGGAAGCTCACTCAAATTACTCATGGCAAATGGTTTTGCCTTTTTTAGCTACGATAACGATTCAAATGAATCATATAATTATAATTTTTTTCTGCTGCTTTTTATTGATTGAATGATTTTTAATTAAAAATCCTGAAAGTTACTAGCGTCAGCATGATTTTTATTTTAACTCTTCAATCTTTACAGTTTTTTCCCCCCAATAAACAATTACAAACTAGTGGCATGCGTATCTTCGATATAACCAGAAAAAGATATTCATATAGATTTAACAAAAAAAAATATGATAAAATGTGAAGAAAAATTGAATGAAAATAAAATAAAATATTAAAAAGCGAGTAACAAGTGATGAATATCACATCTGAATTATCAGAATGGAATAAGAAAATATCTCATCTTATTAAAAGCCTAATATCCAAAAAGCCCGATTTAAACCAGAATGTATATCGCCGACTTAGTACCAAAGGCTCGCAATTCCAAATTTTTATAAAAATGCTAGTCATTCTATTTTTAAAAGAAAAAAAATATTTTAAAACCTTTATAAGTCAACTCATCGAATGAATGCTCCTAAAAGACTTCAAAAATTTTAAAAAATTATTTGATAAAAGTTTGCTAAAATGCTAATATTTCCATTTTTTTATTTACATGATTTTGAAACTGGGGACTACTATATATTTTAACCTTATTCCAAGTGCAAGTGTATCACAAAAAAAAAAAAAAAAAAAAAAAAAAAGAAAGAAAAGAGAGAAAAAAAAAATAAAGAGAGAAAAATAAAAAAGAATTTATATAATTTAATTGTTAATAGTTGTCCTCTTCTTTCCTATATCTTAAAAGTAACAGAAAAGGTGTTATTTAATTATTGATTTTTAATTATTAATAAGAAATAAAATAGAGATATAATGTATTGCAGAAAAAAGATCTATCGTTCAAAATACTCTATAAAGAAATGATTTTCAAGTAAAATGTAAGGGACATAAGAAAGGAGGCAAAACCTTAGCAGCAGAGTGCACTGAGTGACTCTGCCGGTAAGCCATGGGCCTCACTGCTTGAGTTTTACACAGTTGATCCCAGATTTGCCTTGAAGTGCAGCTGTGGCACTTTTCCGCCTTACTACAGGCCATGACTGTTTACTCGTATTGGCTCGGGCTTTGTGACTCCCCCTTATGTCCTCTGTGCGGACAACATCAAATTTTTGATGCTACTTACTGTGACTCATGATCAGCACTTGTGTTTTTAAACTGTAAAGTTCAGAAATATTGGAAGGCTAGAGATCTAGTGGAGTCAAAGACAATCTTATGGGCATTTGCAATAAATAAATGATTTGCAAGTCATTGAATAATAAAAATGGCCTTTGGAATCGATATTCAGTCTTATGCAGAGTTGTCTATTCTGACCGATTTCACGGAACGCTGATCTAGATTACAGTTATGTTTTTCTCTAATATCAAAAATTAAATATTTCTAAATTAAAACTCTTTTTAAATTAAAGCGGGATGATTCAATCAGGCTTCCAAATCGTGTAGCATACATTATCTAAACTTATAATAAAGCTCAATATGTGTGTGTGTGTGTTGGCGCTCTACAGGCCAGGTCATTTGACATACAGCTATCAAATTTGGTACATGTATACCTTAGAGGTCGGGAATGTGCACCTGGGATCCCTTTTTTTGAAATTTTAATTAGAATATTAATTATTAATTAAAAACTAACTTTCTCGCCAAAAAATCTTCCATTTTCCCCACCGCCAACTTTTCCGCCAAAAAAAATCTTCCATTTTCTCCACCGCCAAATGAGTAAGGCTTTGGCCTTATGAGTAAGGCACCGCCAAATGAGTTTGGGTTTTTTTTCTCCCAACAGTAATGAGTCTAGGGTTAACATTTTTCGGCGGATTATTTCAAACGATTCTGTTTATTTTCTTAATGTTTGATGAATTTATAATTAAACATTGTTAATGAATCGATCTTTCAGATTCATTCTGAAGTACTTTTGAATTAAAATAAAACAGAATAAAGGAAATTAAAAATTTCTAATCCGCATAGCGTTACCCCAACTGGCGTAGAAAAAATCACGTATTTGCGTTACATAACTGGCGAAGAAAATTCACGCATGCGCATTCTGATTGTTGCCATGACAACCGTTATCAACGGATGATTAAAATTACTTTTAGGTTAGTTGCATGCTTTTGTAAGTAAATTGTATTTATGTTAGTTATATATTTTCTAAATATGCTTATAGTTTTAAGTACATCGTTTTTTAAGTAGTTTTTTTTAAACCTGTTTTCAATGATTCAAATTATTTTTAGGTTAGTTGCATGCTTTAGTAATTAAATTGTATTTATGTTAGTTATATACTTTTTTGTATATGCTTACAGTTTTAAGTACATCGTTTTTTAAGTAGTTTTTTTAAACCTGTTTTCGACTGATTATTTTAAACGATTCATTTTATTTTCTTAGTGTCTGATGCATTTAAAATGAAACATCGTTAATGAATCGATCTGTTCATGATGAATCTGAGAAATTTTTGTTGACAAATTCTTGAGATATTACATTAATTAAGAAAGATATTCTTTAGTGCCCATAAAGTTTAAACGCTCAGTGACTCTATTATCAGTAATCATATTATTAAAAAAAATGCTTTGTTTCAGTAAAAAATATTATTATATTAATTGCAGATTAATCATTTACACTTTAATTTAAAGCATAATTTCTACGAGGGGTAACAGAAAATGAGAGAGATACATATCACGCTATGACTGAAGGCCTTTATAATATTATGAGTGAATTATATGACTATCAAAATTTGAAGTTTTAAAATATTTTGCTGAATAATCTATTAAAGTTGGAATTGCGTAAAATATTTAATGGTACAACTGGAGTTTAACCCCCTGCTTGGCGGACTTTTTAAAAATCGCCAACAACGGCCTTGCGAATTGTTCAAAAGCAAAGGAGCAGATGTTCAATTATAGTGCATAATAAAGATTGCCAGCTTTGGAGCGTTATCGCATCTTGGCGAAGAAGGGGGTTAAACTCCGGTTCAACCTATTTAATTATTAAAATTTAAACGAACATTAAGATTGGCGAACCGGCTGGTCGCCAAAGGCGGCTTGTATATATATAAGAAAGTGCTCAATTAAGGCATATCAAATTTCTTTTCCAACGATTCTAAGTGATGTTGTTTTGTAGGATATTTCAGAGGATTTTAGAGTCTTTCTCTAAGACGGCAGGGCTTCAAAAATGTGCTTACTCTTCTTATCGACGAATGGTAAATCTTCCTTCTTCTTGAATTCTCCATTGGTCTTGACTTCTGTAGGGTTGGCGAAATCGTAACTGTCCACAGGCCAGTGCAGCTCGACCATCAGTTTATAGACCCAGACTCCGATGATGGCTCCGATGTGGGGTCCGACCACTGGTACCCAGAAGTAATTGTAGTCCCGGAAGCTTTAATGAAACAATAAAAGAAATCTTTCATTAAAATAGTGTTCGAATTAAACGATATGCTTACATTTTAACTATTTTTTTATATTATATACACTGAAAGTAATTATCCTTATTCAATCGTTACATTCCACAACAACAAAACTTTAAAAAAAATATCTCGCCTTGATTTTTTGACCTACGAATTGGCTTAATTTCCTAATTAAATCACACGTTCTATTTGTAGCACTTAGTATACTAATTTAATTCTTATGACAATATAAAGGCATTTGAGATGTCAAAGCGTTTTAAAGTGACTTTTTTGCATTTTAAATACTTAATACTTTCACTTAATTTCAGATTTAAAATTAAAAATTCAGAATTTTGATGCTCGAGTCAGAGTCGTCATTTTATGCGAAGGAGTTAAAGATTGAGTCCAGCTAAATATTTTGGATTATACCAAGCGCTGAAGCGAATGATAACTTATAATCAGAAGATATGCAAAAACTGTAGGCAAATTTTCCTCCAGGGTTGAGCATTGTATTATGGTCTAAGGCTCAGGAGATGATATAAACGACAAGGAATAGCCCGAAGCTCTGGAGAGCAGGTCAGCAGCTCAAAAATCCAAGATTGGCGCCCAAAAAACAGTGAGTTTTGAAAATGGGTGCAATAGAAAGGAAAACTGAGAGAAAAATGGTAAATAATTTTCCACTTCGCTTTTGCTATGATTTCTAGTGAAGTGTATCTGAATGTAACTTCGATGGTCTTCATTTACAGGTTCTTCACTGATAAAAACTGTAGTCAAAATTTTCAACCAGAGTTGAGCATTGTATTATGGTCTAAGACTTCGATGATGAAAAACAGGACACAACGGTATGCGACAAATAGTATCCGAAAATTAAATTAGTGTTTTGGACGCAGTATTACCAACCGATTAGAAAAAACAAACTGACACCTAACTACACTTGCAGTCACAAAATCCATAACAAATTTGATTTATTTAAGTGATAACTTTTCCGAGTTATGGCTTTTTACATATGTATGAAAATTCAGACCGAAAGACAGTCAGCCTTTTGTTCGATTTAGCTTAAAATTTGAAAAATGAGTAGGAATGTTTAAAAGTTTTTTTTACATCATAGATTTCACTAAAAAGCTATTTTTGTCCTCGTTCTCATTCGGTTGCCGACCGCAATTATAGTTACGATGGCCTTATTCATATAAATTTTCTCGTATTCTTTGAATGCTGAGATCGTCAAACAAAGATAAATAATCACCCCAAAAAATAGCGGCAGATTAAGGTGCTTACCTTTCACTTAGCACATCAAGACGAATGTCAATAAACAAAGAAATAGATAGGCATTGATCCCATTGTAAAAGCGGCGTTTTTTCAATATTTTTCGAAAAATTTTCTTATGCAACAGATAAGTTTGTTGACCGAGCAATCATTAAAGGATATAAAACGTCGAGGCCATCGCGCAATTCGATAATATGTGAAAAATGATACGACGTCACTTTCGACGAAAATTTCCAAAAACCATCGTAAGAGTTCTTTTCTCAATATGCTAGCACAGTACTACATATTTTGTACTTCTATCAGATCAATATTTCGAAGATATATTTTTGAGTAAAAATAATGTAAAAGGAAATTTATCAACTACTTTTAAGGTCTTTTGAAGACATCTTTTTGCAGCAGTTTTGCGAACTCGCATATGGTTTAGTTTAATTATATTAACATCCCATTTTTAAAGCGCCACTAGGGCTATTTTGGGATGGATCTCCTGATTTTGAACCATGATCAGATGACGGTCGTATGTCCAAATTTCCACACCACATCAGCGGGAGGACGTTCGGCCCCTACGGATTCAACGTACACTAGACCTGCTTACACGACGGTTCTTTGGGGGAATCGGTCTAGAACCTGGAACCCTCCGGTTCCCAAGCCGAGACTTTACCAACAGGTCACCGCGCGCAGTGCTCGTATATAGATCGTCGGAAAAGTGAAATGGACATCGTACATTATATATTGCATATTCTTGGCGCAACGGCACTATCTTACCTGAAGACGCCGTTACCCCATCCGGCGAATGCAGTGAAGACTCTGGGGGCGAGATCTCTGGCGGGGTTGAGGGGTGCTCCACAGTTGAGGGGGAAGGCGAAGATGATGGCCGCCAAGGACAGTCCGATCATCAGGGGGTAGGAGCCTTTGGGCACTGCCATGTTGTTCGGGTCTGTAACAGCCCCGATCGCCACCATCAACATCATGGTGCCCACGATCTGTAAGAGGAATAGTTTTGTGTTATAGTAAAATAAAGCAGGGTTCAATCGAGGTCAGCGCAATAGAAGGTCATACCTAACTCGGGAACATCACGTGAACAAAACAGAATAATGGCAAATGGTTGTCTGATCGAGACAATTGTTTCCATTGTCCCATTGCGCTCACATGATCTTTCTGAAGTAGGCGTGAACTTCTTCCCAATAGTTGGCCTCGTGTGAATCCTGCTTAATAGGCACCAAATAACACAGCAAGTGGGTGGGTGTTGGCCCTCTACAGATCATATTCTTAGTCCCAGACTTACCAAATTCGGCACTTAAATACTTTTAAGAATAAGAATGCGCATCTGAAAGCCAATTTTAAATGTTGATTTATTAAAAACTAAGCAAGGTTTTGTCTTTGCTTTAAAATTTAAAAAAAAAGAACTTCTTTTCTATAATGTTAATATAGTTGCCATTAAAAAATATTATTATTATTATTATTATGGCCTCGATTTAATGAACTTTTGACAATGTTTCTAATTACATTTTATTGCATTAGTGTCTTTGTTTTAAATGAGACGCAACTCATTTTCATTGTTGCTAATATTCCATTCTGCAATTTTTTCTTCCATTGATAATAAAGGTACGAAAATTTTGCCATATTTTGCTCTATTGAATTAGTTTCAGTTTTAAACATGTTTTTAATGTGATGTTTTAATATTATAACAATTAAAGTTAATATTTAGAAATAAGTAATGTAAAGACGGAAATTTTGAAACTCTTTTATACTATCGCTCTTTAAACTAGACGTTTTCCTTCATTTATTTAATGGTTATATTTTTTTATTATATATTATAATTATATTATTATTTCGAATAATATTTTTTGAGTCAATAAAATTTTATATTTACTAAGTATCGTTAATGAGTATATCTGCATATGATTTCTAAAATAGTACAAATCACGTGAAATTTAAAAAATACTAAAGAAATCTTTGAGCTTTGTTAAAGAGATTCAATTCTAGAGATTTTACATAAATATTAATCACGGCAAACTAGATGGTTGCTAACGATAATTAATAACTCTGATAAGAAGGTTTTTGGAAATAAGAACCTATGATATATAAGCTGTATTTTTGGAATAAAAATGTAATTATTTATTTAATCGTTAATTATGTCGTTTCAAAAGTATTAAATCGTTTTAGAAGCCCCACTTAATTACCATGGAAACAATATTTAAAATTAATCACCTGTCAAAAATTTCATCTTGTAATTTGTTTGATTTTCAAATATGGAATTACCAATGTTTGATCAGAAAGTGATGGGCAGGTTTGCCAAGATTTTAAAATGTAAGTTCAAACTGAAACTAAATTTGTTTAGTTCAAATTGAAATGAAATCTTACATATTATTATATTCACCAAACGGGATTGATTTCAACGAAATTTTTTTACATCCCTTTCCTCCCACACTTAAATCTATAATGTTTAGGAAAATCCAAAGGCTTTTAATTTCATAGTTTGGCACATGAGCGCTTTGTACTTCCTAGTACAGTGAAGAAAGCCAAGTTTGTACTACGTTTTAATCAATCAATTGGAAGCAAAATTTCACACAGAACAGCAATTTCAGAAATAAGATTACACACCAAATTTCTTTTGACCAAAATGTTATGTTTTTAAATCAGCGCGTTTACGTGCCTGCAAATACACAGACAGACTGACGGTCATCCTGATGACTGGTTGGGTTGAAATTCTGATACGGAACTACACTTTAGCTGTTAATGTATCGAATTATGTACCTCTAGCTCTTTGCTATTTGTAGTTACTGTGTTCACATACGGACATACAGACACACTTCCTTTTAATAAATTTCGTGCAAAATTTAATAAAAACTTTCCATAAGTTTTAGTTTTTAAGTTTAGTGATTATAACGTCCCATTAAATTGGGATCATCAGCATCATTAGGACTATTTTTGGGATGAATCAAGTAAATTTGAACCACGGTCAGATGACGAAGACGACACCTGAACTGGCATCCCCCTTTCCAAGCTTCCACACACACCAGTGGGAGGACGTTTGGCCCTGACAGATTTAACGTATACCAGACCAGCTTACCCGACCGTTCTTCGGTGAAACGGGTCCTGAACCTGAAACCCTCCGAGACCTTACCATCAGGCCGCAACGGCCCAAATGTGGCACGAATACCAAGTGCCAAATTTCATCTATCTACCTCTAATCGTTTGTGAGGTATCGTGCTAAAATCGGCAAACAAAGTAATTAATTGCAAAGATGAATTTCGGATTCACAGAGATTGAATTTTTTTGGCTATTATAATACTTTCTTTCCTTTAGCAATTTCGTATACGAGAGCCCCTTAACCCCTTCCCATGATTCTCATACCCCCCCCCCGAATTTATTTTACTGTGAAAAAAATCAATAGCGTTTAGAGCACCGATAGAATGAACTCGTCAGTTTTTTTGAAGTATTAATTTTGAGTGTTTATGAAAATTGACAGAAAATTTTAAATGCTTATAATCATGAATGATACACATGCAATGTACGTATTTGTCTGTTTGGTACCCATTTTTTTCGTAGGGCACATGATATTCTTCATCATTCTACGAGAAATGGCGTAGTTCTTCCACGTTTAGAAAATATTTGAACGATTTCGAAACTTTTTGAATATAATAATCTATCTAAAAAACGTTAGTATTAAAAAGTTTGAGATGCGAATTCCGTATGTCCATTCCGATCTGATGTTTAAAGCATAGGATTCCCAAACTATGGTCTAAAATGTACTATCTCTTGAAAATATCCTTTTAAAATTTACAAAAATGTGACGTAATGTAACATCTTCATTAAGTCACATGACAAAAAATAACGCAATATGCAAACAATCAATTCGTGTTGAGTGATAAGAGCTGAAGAATTAAAACTGTTACGTTTTCAATGTGCCAGAGTCATAATTAAAGAATAAGTAGTTCCGTAGAATCATTTGTTGTTCCAATCTACAGCTTCGCAAAATGTCATGTTTCCTTGGAATACTTATAAACTATTCATTTAATCACAAACTCCATTTCGCTATGAATTCGGTTTTTGAACGCATTCATTTTGAAACGGTTTATTATTTTGTTATCATTTGTGTAAACATTTGTAATAGTTAATAGTAAATGGGTACTTTTTCATAACAAAAAAAAATTCTTTTTAGCCCATAATGTTTCATTCTAGATTTGGATTCTAAAATTAGGTTTGGTTTAGTTTAGTTATATTAACGTCCCGCTTTAAAGCAACACTGGGGCTGTTTTAGAACGAACCTTGTAATTTTGAACCGCGTTCAGATGACGATGACGTCACCTGAGTTAGCATCCCTCTTTCCAAACTTCCCCACCACACCAGCGTTCTAAAATAAATAAAAATTAGGATCGCAGTGTTTGAAAGTTGGAGAGCCCCAGGTATAAAGGGTTCTTACCTGATCTCCTACAGCTGTCCAAATGGATATATGCTCTGGTAAGTAAGTGGCAAAAATCTGAGCAGTCGCAGCTGCGTGGGGTGGAATTTCTCTGCTGCCTCCATCGAAGTGAGTGAAAGATTCTGAAAGAATGAATGGGGGATCATCAAGAAATATTCCAGCAAAATTAATTCCAGGTGCACAACATTTCCAAAATAGGCAGTTGGAATGAAAGGAATTTAAAATTACTTACCTACGTAAGATATAAATAGTGAATGAAAAAAAGTGAGAATGTTGCATGGTGATTTTTTCAGCCAAATTTTGACCAGAAATACTATAAACTATAAGAAAATTCCCACTAAAGTTTTCGTGATAAAAAGTTATTTTTCAATATTAAATTATAATTAAATTAATTAATAATTCACCTACGATGATGTTGCATAACCTCTACTTTCTTAAGAGAATTAATAAATGAATTCTGCTGCCGTCCTGGCCTAGGGGTAGTGCGCCTTCTCCGTGATCTGGGCACCCCGGATTCGAATCCTGGTTCGGACTTAGTTGTTTTCTGTCCTATGTTCTATCTGTGAGGTGAGTGAAAGCGCCCCCCCTGTAAAAAGGGGGTTGTGCAAGCGAGTATGTGAGTGTCATCTTCGTATTAGACTTCTGCCCTTGCCCTTGAGTGCTCAGGGGTCTTTACCCTCAGAAGCTACTGCCCAACTCTTTCCCCGATCTCTTACTTGGTTTGAATTGGAGTTCAATTCAAGGGGGCTAAGCATAAATGAAATCTGAGTGCAAAGCACATTAAAACATTTAAAAACTACCATCCGTTTTAAAAAGATGGTTGTTTCTTAAAATTGTACATAAATGCAGATGTTAAATGAAAACTACGTTAGTTGAAAGTATCATATTACATTACTTTCTGAACACATTGTACAAGATGTTCCAAAAGCTGTACATGATTTTTAATGTTAATTAGGCATTACCGAAACAAGTCATCTTTATAATACGACATGAGTCAGCAAATGAGAAGGGAGGGGGGGGGTCGTTACAGTGGGTTGTTTGCCAATAAATTAAGCAAAGGAAACAGATGTACCAATATAAAGTGTGCAACGTTGCTTTAGCGGAATACAACCTCCTTTATTTTATTCCTGATTTTCCCATTTTATTATATGAAATAACTAATGGGGAGCTGTGTCATAATAGCAACATATCGGCTGTCAGAGCCAATGACTCCAGGTTCGTGACTTTCCCTAGTAGCTTTATTCAAAGGAAAAGATAAAAATCGTAACGAAATTTGTTCTAGCTCGGCGTGGACTGAAAGGCTCACTGGTAGAATGCTGTGAACTGAAAACGATAGCTTGCAAGTTCGTGTCTGACTACAGGCAAGTTGCCTGAAAGTTGTTTTGTTATTGATGTATTTTCTGAAATTTCTGATTGTTCTAGAATGTTCTTATAATTTCTGCATCTTTCTAAATCTGGAAGCTTCGAGTCATTTCGTCTTAAGGATAAAACAGATGTAAGGTTGAGTTCCTTGAATAAAGTCTCGATTTGAGATTAGCGAGTGTTATCTTTGACTTTAGCTAACAAGCGGATTATCTATGCTAACTTCATCTACGCAAGAATATTTAAAACCTTCAGACTAGTCACTTTTTGCAAAAAAAAAAAAAAAAAAAAGTCAATATAATTGGCTTTTGTTTTGAGGTGAGGAAGAAAAAAATTAATTTCTTTCTGTTACAATAGATTTTTTTTTCTAAATACTGATCCAAACTCCTATAGTATTTAATCAACAACTGCTGATAACCTCTCAAATTTCTCACTGAAAGACCCAGTAGCATATTTTGAATTGGGCAGACCAAGCAGATACCTAGGACAATTAGGCTGAGAGGAACCGTAAGTAGAATATTTTTTTTAAAAAAAACTAGTTTGTAATTGTCTTATAAATAAGTTTGTAAAAAATACATATTGTACGACTGAAAAAAAATAAGAAGGATATTTATACTTTATCACGTATAAATAGTCAGATATTTATCTACACAAGTGTAAACTGGGTCAAATTAGATAAATAGAACAAATATTCACAAAGTTAATAAAATAATGAAAGAAAAATATTAATCTAAATAAACCATCAACATATTAAAAATGTGCTGGAAAATGAAATTGAATTGCAGCTCATATTAAAAGAGGGACCTCATAATGTGCATGGCCTAGGGTCGTGAAGTATCTAAATCTGCCCCTGAGAAAGCCGCCTCCACCTTCCGGCCGGTGCAGGCTTTTTCTTTCCATTCAGAAGCAGCCAAGACCGGCAGGCGGCGTTGTAGGTCACCGGTCAGGCAGTCAAGGTCGTTGCGCCGATGACGGAGGATCTTGACAACAGCAAAAACGTGATGCCCACCGGCCGCCGGGACTGACTGACCTGTTACCTACATCTCTCTTTATATATCGGCCAGATCAGAGAGAGAGCACTTGTTGATTGAATGGTGAAGGTTGAGGCATGGACAACAGCTTTTTTAATGCCCTCACTATGTAATTTGAGTGTAAACCGAGAGTATTTACATAACATTTGATTATGCTGATTGTGAGCCAATTCCATCTTGGGCAAATATGTTTTTTTCTTTCTTTCTTTTGTTTTTCTTTTTCCGATTCCAGTCTGGACGATTCGGTGCTAAAATATTCCGATAACATTTACTTCGGTTTTTAGTTTAGTTATATTAAAGTTCCAATTTAAGACAACACTAGGTCTATTTTGGGACGGACCACGCAGCTTTGAACCGCGCTCAAATGATGAGGACGATACCTGAGCTGGCATCCCCCTCTACGAGAACATTTGCAAATTAAAGGATTTTTTGGATCAAAACAAAAAGAATATAAGGTAACTAAAATAATAGCTTCAATTTAAAAAAAAAAAATCTTTTAAAAAAAGATTTTTGATATTCGATTAAAAGAGGAATTCCTTAACTCTATATTGCAACTCTACGTAGTTTCGTATAGAAAAATATTAAAAATCGTAAAAAAAATAATAATAAAATTGTGGAGAACGCTATTGCTCTACAAAAAAAATTGGAAAAAGATTTTAAATGAAAAGTATTACTAAAGTATAAATAAATTACTACAGTATTTTAGCAATACATGTTATCCTAACAGAAAAAGTTATTTTAGGCACCCTGGATTATCTCTAATTATTATTAGAAGAAAATATATAATTGTAGAGAGAGGTTGTACTCACCGAAATAGATAGCATAGAGAACAATGGAGGCGACGAATGCGCCTGCGTACTGGGCGAAAAAGAACGGCAGTACTTTCTTCCAGGAGCATTTACCCACTGTCGCGAAGGCCAACGTCACTGCTGGATTCGCGTGGCAACCTGAAATAAATCGCATTTCTAGATTAAATAACATTTCTAAACATAAAAAAAAAACCCAAAATAAAAACGAAATTGTAGTAAGCTAATGTCCAACAACAAATTAGGGAGGAATTAAAGGAGACATCGTAAGATATTGGTACGCCTCCTCCAGCTCCTACTAAAGCCCAAAACAAAAGTTAAAATATAT
The DNA here is from genome assembly GCF_947563725.1 of Argiope bruennichi. Lineage (NCBI taxonomy): Eukaryota > Metazoa > Arthropoda > Arachnida > Araneae > Araneidae > Argiope > Argiope bruennichi. The sequence continues at coordinate 21,319,577 of NC_079152.1, read as the reverse complement.
CATTACAATGAAGTACAAAAACCTATTACTTTTGTTTGTTTATGTTTACACCGTTTTATCGTTTTATTATGACAAATTACTTATTGGTATCCATATCATTGAATATTGCATTCTTTGTGTTCTTTGACAATTTATCTTAGTCTTTATGTTTTAATTATCAAAAAAAAAAAAAACTCTGGTTTTATAATTTTTTTTCATATTTTATTCTGCAATTTTAATTTTTACAATTTTGATTTTATTTGTGTATTAATCATTTTGTATGTCAATTGGTTTATGAATATTTTTTTTTAATTATTACTATTTTCGTATACGATAGGAATGAAATTATTAAAAGAAGTGTCCCTGCCGTCCGCAAACATCCATTTATCAAACAGTTCAGTGTTTGTTGCTCTTGAAAATATAAACACTTTAATTTTTGCCCTTGTATATGGAATATAGTTCTACTTGCTATCACTCTAAAATAACATCACGATTTGTATATTCTAACGCCGTGTTTCCACACGGCCAATTATAAGAGAGCCAGTAGTTAGCATGCGTGGAAAGGGAATGACTTATGTTTGTCAAAATTCCATAATATAGATTCAAGCATTCCATGCTTGGTTATAAATTGCCATTTTGGCGTCCCCGAATTTTTCTTTTTCACTGCGTATCGAATTAAAATGGTGGATACTTACACAAAGACACATAGTAAAATAAAAATAAGTCAACATATTAAATTTGGAAAACTATAGAAAAGAAATGGCGAGTAAAATGAAAATTAAAAAAAAAAAAAAAAACTCGCTTCAGGAAGAACAAAGAGAGGGAAAAAAATGTCGGAATTAATCTATGATAAGTGACCAATTTTTTCACATCAAATTCTGCAAACGCATGAGCAGTAAGAAAAAATTACTATAGAGCGGCGTGTTGTTGTACCATACTTGCCATCGGCCGAACAGCATTTTTCAGCCTTTCTACGCATGCGCTGCCTAATGGCCGTCTTATAATTGGCCGAGTGTAAACCCGGCGTAAAATGAATATAAATGAGAGGGCATATTTATTAATAGGCGCTGATTTCAGAGTCTCGTTAAAATAAACATCTGCAGCTCTAAAGCTGTAATTTTTAAAGTTAATTTTTGTAATTTTATGATGTTACCTAATTACCGAGCAATAGTAAAAAGTATTGTATAAAAAATATACGCTCATAGGAATTATTTTATTATGATACACACAGATCTGGTTTTACTTTTGAAACACGAATGGCATGAAATGATGTACTTCTGCCATCAGGCGTACAGATCTTGTTCCTGGGTGATTTGAATCGTTTAGTATATGAATGGCTGGCATCCTCAAGAGATAAGCTGGAATATGATTATTTTCCTTCATTGAAGGAGAAAGAAAAAAAGAGCAAGAAATAGCAGAAACGAAAAGTCTGCTTGCACGTTTCTTCTCGATCACGTATGGATGAATGAAGTTCTGGTAGAGAACAGGTAATGCCTCGATGAACGCGATTCATATTTAGAAGATGTATGAATGAAAACGCGACAACGTTTTACGCACGAGTTCGTTGAGTGATGAGAAAAAATATGTCCTCAGAAAAGTGAATGTAGCATTCATTTATTTGTCTAATAAAACAGTTCTACATAAACTATAAAAGTATAGAGATAATTTTGAAAATGAACAACCAAAAAAGAAAGTATTGAATGAGGCTCCCTTAATAATCGTTTTAAGCGAATATGATAATCGTTAATAATCGTTTTAAGCGAATATGATAATCGTTAATAATCGTTTTAAGCGAATATGATAATCGTTAATAATCGTTTTAAGCGAATATGATAATCGTTAATAATCGTTTTATAATCGCTTAATAATCGTTTTTTATAATATGTTTTACCAACAATTATTATAAAATAATTCGTAGAAATAGCATTATAATATGTGGTGAGTTTTTAAACTTTTTTTTGGCAGAAAAGAAATTTTCATGACCTCCTTTAAATTATTACCAACTTTGATAAGATTTGGTCCAGTAGTTTTCCTTTTATGACCATTTCAAAGTGGAACTTTAATTATAACCATCCTGTATATTTAAAGGTAATTCGAAAAGTTTGTTGAAATTAAAAAAAGAATTGTAATAAAAGTTTTTAGGGCTATTATATGTTTCAAAATTATTAAGAAAAGCATTTTGATTAATTTTTAATTATTAAAACCTGGAAAATTCCTTTCTTAATGAGTAAAAAAAAAATTCTAACTCTAAATCTAGCAATCTATTCTATAGAATGTTTCGAATTATGTTTTGCCGGATGCATCAAGCAATTTATAGATTGAAAATGTTTAAAAGAATTCTTTAATCTGTAACGATAAGATGTATTCACCCCATATTTTTAAAGTGCATGGAAAATATAGGCGTATATTTCTTATAGCAATTTTTTTAAATTTTTATTTTAATTTAATTTAGTTTTTATTTTCTTGTCAGTGAGTAAATATTTTCCATTTGAACTAGTCATCTTTGAACTAGTTATTTTTTTCCTACAAATGAATTATTAGAAAAATTCATAACAAGGTTTGCATCTTTTTTGTTTTGTATCATACTTTGAATTTTTTGTTATTTATCATATTTTGTATTTTTTTACGTATTATACTTTGTAACTTTTTGTTTTGTATCATACTTTGTATCTTTTTATTTTGTATCATACTTTGTATCTTTTTGTTTTGTATCATACTTTGTATCTTTTTGTTTTGTATCATACTTTGTATCTTTTTGTTTTGTATCATACTTTGTATCTTTTTGTTTTGTATCATACTTTGTATCTTTTTGTTTTGTATCATACTTTGTATCTTGTTTACTTTGTATAATATTTTGAAACATTTTTGCATCATATTTTATATCATGTTTTATATCACTTTTCCCAACTCATTTACTTCCATAGCTCAAAATCTTAGTTAAATACTCAAAATCAAAAATTACCTGAGACTCCACCGGTGACAGATATGGCGACCATGAGAGACAATCCCCATCCTATAGGTGCTATTATGGAGCCTACGTTCTTGACTTCACTGAAAACAATGACAGCTATCACAGCATTTCCCAGCAACTATAAAAGAAAAAAAAGGTCCTCATTATTTATTTGCATTATTATTTATTTATTTAAATAACTTTTTATAAATATATTCAGATCAAGATTTGAAAATATTGTTCATATTTAAAACCACCCAATCTAGTTAATTATTATTAATTTTCTACCATCAGCAATCAGTTGTTCATCCACCATGTTGGAAATAAAATTATAATTATGGCAATTATTTTCAAAGAAATACACCTTATTACGATAAAAGAAAGTACAATTATATATTTGTGGGAAAGAAATGGGAGCGTTATTTTTTCTGATTTTCTTGTGGCATGTTTTATACTTAATTTCCTCACATGATGAAGAAAAGCAAGTGTACTTACTTTTCTTTACAAAAGCACTTAATTTTTTTCAAATCTGAGTTTGAATATTTTTAAGCATTATAAACATTACTTTTAATTTTTTATATCCGATTTTCCAGCTCTCTCTTACTCAGTTTGATTGATCTGGAAATCAGATTAGAATTGAATCGAATTGGTTTATTAGTTGCTAAGACTTATTTGCATAGTAACCCTATCTAAAAATGCTGCTTCAAATAATGGCTAAATAAATAAATGGTAGAAAGTGAATGTGTATTAAAAATTCTTAGACATTTTGAAATTTCTCATGCATTAAAAGAGATTTAAAGTTATAAGCATTGAGTAAAAACAAAATTCAGGGTAATATTATGGCAGATAGAAAATAAGGAACCAAATTAACTATTTCAAAATGAAAGTCATTGATTCTCCCATTAGATTGAATAAAATTCCTTAATTTGGAAATCACTAAATCTTGCGGCATCAGCCATAAACAACGGCAATTAGACTCGTATATCATAACATGAAAGAGGACCCAGGAGATTTCCCAACATCCTTCACCTTTTTCCATCATATTATCAGTCAAGGCGCCATCAAAACGAATTTTGATTGATTTATGCGGTCACTTCATAGCTAATTTTAAGAGGAAAAAATATGCAATTATTTGATGACAAAATCGACCGCAAACTCCCAGCCCTGGAACCACTCTTACGTGAGCGTTATGCGAATTCACGGACCATTCATTAGACACTTCTGTATTACTGGCGAGAGAGCCCTTGACACAATGATCCTGGGACCAGAGTTCAGGCCCAAAATAGGCCATCGATTGCACCGGAGAACCGGAAACATGGTATGGCAGGGTCATTATGTCCCATCACCTCCATTCAAATCACTTTCACTCGTAATAACTTTTGCTCACATCTGCGGGTTCAGTTAAATTTTACATCACCTTACATCTTAATTTCTAACCGAAAAGAAAGAAGTCTGTAACATAGTAAAAAAAGGTGTTTTTTTTTTTTTTTAACATGAAAAAAAGTATAGATAAACATTACTAGAAAGTGAAAGAAGAGAATTTATAATATATAAAAAAAGAATAAGAATTGTAGCAATATCGAAAAGAAAAACCTTTTTTTAGTACCATTATGAAAGGAGAAAAGAAAAGGGAATTTTTATAACATTATTAGAAAAAGAAGAAAGGTGGGAATTTATGGTATTAAAAAAAGAATAAGAATTTTAGAATTACAGAAAAGAAAAACTTTTCTTATTACCATTATAAAAGGAGAAAAGAACAAGAAATGTTTATAACATTACTAGAAATAGAAGAAAGATAGGAATTTATAATATTATAAAAAGAATAAAAATTTTAAGAATACAGAAAAGGAAAAACCTTTTTTAGTACCATTAGTACCATTATAAACGAAGAAAAGAAAAGGGATATTTGAAGCACTATGAGATAAAAAAAAAGAAGAAAAAACAGATAGGATTATATAATATGTAAAAAAGAGTGAGATAATTACTTTTATAATGTCTGAAAAAATTAAAAGAAGTGATTTCATATTTTTTAAGGAATTTTTGCCATATATGAAAAAAAGTTATAATATTTCAAAAAAAATTACCACACTTGGTGTTACTTCTTAAGTTTTAACCGAAGAGAAAGGAATAACAAAAAGAAAGATCTTTATAACATTAAAAAAGTGATTTTTATTGCAATTCAGAAGAGAAAAGGCAAAAGCATTTAAATAAAAGGAATTTTTGCATTTCAGAAAAGAAAACTTTTTTAGTACCATTATAAAAGGAGAAAAGAAAGGAGGCTTTATGAGAAAAAGAAGAAAAAATATGGGATTTTATGACAAAAAAAGAGAAGAAAAAAATATTTTTAGTTATCTGAAAAAATTTGAAGAAAGGATTTCTATTTTTAAAGGAATCATAATTTTAAAGGAATGTTTGTCACATAAGAAGGAAATAAGAAGTAAAAAATAAGTAGCTTCAATAACATTTCATAGAAATTAGAAAAAGAAAAATTTTTGTAGCATTTTTTAAAGAATTTTTTTCGATTATTACTTAAGCAAAAACAAAGAGGATTGTAGTAGCATTTTTACAGAAGCTATAATATTTTATAATTTAATAATAGATATAAAATTTACTGGAAGATTCAAAAGGAATGCCATTTATCTTATTATAACGCAGTTCTATTTCTTGAAGGGTGAACTTTAAATCTGCTACTGTCAAACAACCTCCTATTAATGTGGTTTTGGATATTTGGAGAGGGAATGCCGGCTCAAGTATGTTGTCGTCATAGGATTGTGGTTCAAAATGAAAAAAGTTCGTCCAAATGTCATTCTTATTGAATGCTAAAAGGAAATGGTAATGCAATGACATCGAACCAAACTGTTTCTACAGATATCCAGAAAAGAGAATCCTCAAGTCCTTGATTTCTTAACTAAGTATTTGAGGGTGCTTAGTTATCAGTTGGATGATTAAGATTATAATGAGAGAATAAGATAAGCAATTATTGAAAATCATTCAAATGTAAATTCATTTCAATCATGTATCCATTAGAATAAATTTTAGTTCAAAAAAAAATTAAAACGCCGTGTTTTTTCCAATCGTTTTTTAAGACAAATTTACTTATTAATAGATTTTATTTTACAGATCAAAAAGGCTAAATATTTTGAATTCAATATATAATAAATAATACAAAAATATACATATTAAACCAATCTTATTGTATGCGTTGAAAATTCTCCGTCTTTCTTTTCTTAACATGAATATTAAAATTTTTTCTCTTATTATCAAAATTATTTTTTTAAAAAAAGCAAACAAAAGAGTATTAATTAATTTTGTTTTCTTCAAACATGTCCCAATTCAACACACCTCTACTACTTAAAGTCACTCATCAGTCGATCCCAACACCCTTTTGACACACTGCTGGATGTAGGTTTTGTGGACAAAGGACACCACGCATTGACCCGATCTCGACCTCTGTGCGCCTCGAAATTTGTCACACCTAGAATCTAAGACTGTTCTTCCCATTGTTCGGAAGACGAAGAAAGTGCCTCTGTCGAACAGCAAAGGTATCCGACATTGAGCAACGGCGCATCCTTTTTGGGTTACATTTACCGAAGGGGCGTATGGGATGGGAAAATGTGTTTTGCAAGAATAAGCAAAAGTTGCTTTCTTGTGAAAGCGTTGACTGTATGCTAATGCGGAAATTCTTTGGTTTGATATGTGTGTGTAATGATACCTCTAAATCTAAATTAAAGCTTAATTTATTTCCTAATTTTTATCTTAATTTAACTCATATTAACTTTATTCTAAAATGTTCTCTTATTTCCTGATCCATTTCCACCTTTTTTATTTAATTAATGCAACCGAAACACTTTAAAATTGCTAAAATCGACAAGTTTCCATACTTCGAGTAAAGAGATAAAAATCTGTCGATATAAACAAATTCTTTTAAAAGATCCCTATAATTCCCTTACCTAAATCCACACGGGTAAAGAAATCCCTATCAGAATCTCACATTATATAATAATCACGGAGATATTTCCATCTCTCTCTTTTCGCTCTTGTGTTGTGATGTAGACGTACATTGTCGCTCTTTACTTGTACATAGATTGTGCCTCTCGGAATGGAATAAAAGCGAAGTTTAAAAATTCAAATTATATATATATATATATATATATATATATATATATATATATATATATATATATATATATATATATATATATATATATATCAACTACTTTTATGATAATAATATTTTTATTTGTTTCTTGTAGATTAAATTTTTTAATTATTTAGAAATATTAACTAAGTTTACAATCGGCCACGAATTTATATATATATAAAGTTTGGAAGCAGTTTCCAATCGTATTTTGGAAGTTCAACGTATTTTATATACATGGCAAATTTTTTGCGGTACCCGGTCTTGAACCAACGACTCTGCACATCGCCTTTGTGACCTCTTAAGCTTATCGATAACACCTGCATAATTGTGATTAGAATAGCCTTATGTATCTACCAAAACAACCTAAATAAAGATCAGAATATCATTAACAGATTATAATAGCTTATATTTGAATTGACAGAATGGTGACAAAGTCATTTATGACGGAAATTATTCACATAAAGCAGATATAAATATGAACTAATTAAAAATCGAGACAAATATGCATATTTTTGACGCGAGCGTTACCTACAAACGAAATATTTGTCATCTGTTATTATGAATATAAATGTGTTCCTCGGTGAATATAAATAACCGCCGTCTCCAAAAAAAAAAAAATTAGGTTATTTTTTTTCTTGCAAATTATTTCGAAGCAATTCGTATTATTTACTTCTTAAAGATGATCGGTCAATGAACGATAGCAGGTTGAAACGAAAACAAATGTTTCAGGTCACGTGCTCTAATGAGAAAATCGCTGGAAAACCTGTCAGAGATAGAAAGAATAAAAATAATAACAACATTGTCTCATATTTTTAAAAAAAATGACTGTTGCTCTACCAAAAAAATATACTGAGTATAAACAAAATGTTAACAACTTCCACTTCAAGTCCTAAAATAAATGAGTAAACAATAGCTGTTTTTACTTTCTCGTGTACAAAGTATACTAATAAAAGATTTTGACCACGGTAATACAAACATGCAATAATCTAAACAGATGAATTCTCGTATACGAAATATACTTATATTAAGTTTGTAATTACGATAACTCAAACACTAAATAATCTAGCTAGGTGAATTCTTGCATACGAAGTATACAAAAAAAAGTTTGTGAGCAATGTAACTCAAATATGCCATAATCTATATAGGAAATTTCATATGCAGCCATAAATATATCTTGCGTGCATATTGAAAAACTGATGAGGACTTTGTGGATTCCATGAAAGCAAAATCAACCATATCTTTACTAACAATAAAAGAGAATATATGTGTGTGTTGACACTCTACAGGCAATCCTTACGATTGAGAGTTGCAAAATTTGGCACATCTTGAAGGGCAAAAACGACCAACTCGGTGTGATTTTTTTAAAAAATTTTTGATTAGAATTTTATTAACAACTAATGGGCTTTGCAGGGGGGTTTCGCAATTACTACTGAACAAAATTGACATCTAAACTATTTAAAAATTTAAAAATTGTCTGCTTAATGACCTAAACAATGATTTTAAACAACATTTTTCTGTATAATTTTTAACACATTTCTTTTTTTACAACGAAATTCAAATCGTCTGCATTGGACATCGAGCATTTAATTGAGTGATTATTTTTCCATTATTGAAAGCTATGGAAAAAAAGATTTTGCTTATTAAATTTTTATTGCATAATATACAATGTATCAAGTTGTACATAAACAGATGCAATAGTCAGCATTAAGAATAAAATAGAACAGATCTTCCACTTTACCATCGCTTCCAAATATTGTTCATTTTACCTTCGAAAATTGAAAAAAAGGAAGGAAAATATCAATAACAAATTAAAAAAACAATTTTTTTTTTATTTTTCTATAATTTTATGGAAAATTATAAGACAAATTTATAACAACAGAAGAATGGAACATCTTTTTAATGCCGATCTTATTTATTTATTTCATTAAGATAGAAACTTTTTTCTCTAGTTTTCTTTCTTTTGAAATGGATTTTTTCAGACACATAATGAATTTATAACAAATACAACGACATAATCATTTTTCAGTCTGTAAAAGCAAACGATTTTACATCCTCAACATTGCCATTTAACATTGCATTCGTTTCTGGTAACTGTTATAAACAAACTTCAGTAAAGCGCCTTTATTTTAAACATATAGGTCATTCATATCTTTAAAACAAAGTGTGACAATTATTATTTATTTTTTAACCTAAATGCGAAACTATAATCTCAAATCTATATGTTACAATAATTCTAGAAAAGGGACAAAAAAAGTAACATTATTCGAAAGAACAATTTGTTTTCTTTTAAAGTAAAAAATGTCGAACTCCTATTCGAAAAGAAAGAAGGAAAAAAAAATTTGAAAAGTTGTATTCCAGAAAGCTATCAGTTTCTTTATCTATCTTTTGGTATATTCTTTTTTTCACACCAAAATAACCGAAACGTTTCAAAGGAAACATTCTATAAGGGTGGTGGTTAAAACTTCTTCGTACAGGAGAACCGAGTTTCCTTAATTACAGGGTGGATAGAACGTTCGCCTTCGTGTTTTGTGACACGGAAATACACGTCTCTACAATTTAGAGAAGGTGGACAGAAATGTTTCTGAGCGTTCATGATGTCTAAATGAATTTAGAATGCGATAATGACAGGTTCCATAGTAGTAGAAAGTTATATTTTTGTTCACTTTTCTTAAAAATGAAGTAAGAGTAATTCGGCGTAAAACATGGAATAAAATGGCATCAACATTCAGCTAATGTTGCCAATTCAATACTTTTAAAATTCTTACAATATAATTTTATTCTAAAAAATTGGAGAAAAATGTACAAAAATAATACAAAAATGAATATTAAATATACACACATATTCTATTTTTACAAAACTAATATTTTTGACCGATTGATGACTTTTAAAAAGCTGTTCCTATTTTTTCTAATAATCCACATATAATTTTTAGGGAAAAATATTTCCAACTTCATCTTCTATGAAATATGTATATGTATGTAAAATACAGGGTGTTTATAAAGTCCCGGACCCATTTTGATGTTTAATAACTCATAAAATAATAAAGATAGATTTGCTTCATCGGAGAACATTATGCTCTTCAGAAAATCAGCATCATCTTCTATCCTCCTTAGCATATCTGTTGCAAAGGCCATCCTCCTAGGCCTATCGTTCGGTTCCAAAACTTGAACAATTTGAACTTTGTATGCCTGTAGTCTTAATTTTTTCTTAATAACCTTGTACACCGTCGAAATTGGCATATCCAATTCTGTTGCCGCTGATCTCACAGATATTCTAGGATTGTGTAAAAATGTCTCTCTGACACGCTCAACATCAAAATCACTTGTGCAAGGACGTCTGGAACGTTTCTTATCTTCGATACTTCCAATTTCTAGAAAATTCTTTTTCCACCGCAAGATGCTGTTTTTGGATGGAGGATCTTTTTGGTAAATTCTTCTTAAATTTCTCTGTGCTTGCACTATCGATTTCATTTCTATGAACCACCATAAAATCTGTGCTTTCTCTTGTGGTGTATGCATTCTCCTTAATATCCGCTCGAATAAAACATCACATACAAAAGTACTACATAGAACAAACACATCAAAAGTAAACATAACATTGCAATAATTGCCAAAAACAAAAGAGAGAAAAGTGCAATTAATAAGCAGACAATATTTAGAAAAGTACAGATATTTAGACTGGAAAATGAAATTATCTGAAATTAACCACACGCGCAGACGATATTTACAAAAGTAAAAATATTCAAACCTGAAAAGGAAAATATATGAGTTATTCCATCAATAAATGCCATAAGTGTGTTTATATCTTTATTATTTTATGAGTTATTAAACATCAAAATGGGTCCGGGACTTTATAAACACCCTGTAGAATGCTTTACTAAATCAACGGATAGATTAGTAATGCATTGGACCATAGAATGCGTGCGACACATAGGAATGGATATTATTACGATTGAATGTTATAGGAATAAACATTACTTATACTCAATAATCTATAAAAATTACAAATTTTCTATTTTAAACGCCTTTTTGGTGAAGAGAAAGCAGACATTTTTAGGAACTGGAAATAAATGATCAACATAGATTTAAATATATTTTTCTTTGCAATACTAAATACGACAATGACAGTGTAATGTTTAAACAGTGTAATGTTTAAAATGTGTAATTAAGTTATTGCACGAGATATTTCCCATAATAACAGGTTAAGTCAATCAAAGTAAATGATGAACGACTTTACACTTTAATTAATTAGTCTATGAAATAATTATTTGTATACAATAATTATTTTTTGATAACTAGACAAAAGCACATTTGGAACAATTTGTAGATTTTTTTTTAAATTAAAATTTCAATTTGTTAAAAATTAAGCGAAAGTTTAATGTTTTTCCACTATAATTTCCAAACATATTACAGTACAAAAATGAATTCTAAGCAATTTGAAAATTAAAAAAAAGAAAAAGAATATCTTTATAATGTTGTCAACTTAAATATGTAGTGTAGCTTTTTACCCTGAATTTTGATAATTTTTACAAAATATTCAACAATAATTTAATTTTTGCAAATAAGTTTCCGGAGAGTTACTCTTTTAATGATATTACGATGCCATGGGAATCAGTTCCATATAGAATGTTCATGTACAGAATAAACAAAACAGGTATGAGGCTATTTAATTAACATAGCTTTGATGTGTATCACAATTTGATATTTAAAAATATTTGTTGAAAAAAATCATAACTAACAAATTATTCATAAGAAAAATTGAAATGAAACAAAACCAATATTACTGATGAACCAGTCGATTGCCAACATTGACAGCTATATGGTAAAATAAAAACCAACATTTTTTCCTTTATAAAGAAATTGTCTTGATCGTAGAGCACTTGTTTATTACACTTTTTTTAGAAACACCACTTAAATAGTACAAAATTCAAGTGAACTTTAGATTTTAAACATTTTTACTTTAACATAATAAATTTGTTTATGCATTTAATTGAATACTTAATATAAAACTTCATCTACGTAATTCAGTGAACTTCGTTACTTCATGCTTTAACGGTATGCATGTGTTATAATTCTAAGAAATTATTACTTAAATCTTAAAAATAGAAGTGTGTTTTTATATTTCATGTAAATATATGAAGCAAGTAGATTTTTAATGTACGCAAATAACGCAAGCGCTTAGGTTAAACACAAGATAAAAGTAAAGTGAATGTACATAAATAATTTACAAATATTTAATGTACATTAAAATAAAAACAAATAAGTATATAAAAATAAGAAATGCGCTTAATTTTAAAACATTAATGTGTTTTAAACTTTAAATAGTTTCATATATTATAACAGGTATCTTTGAAACAAAGTAAATTATACTTCCCCTTTATGAAATATATCCATCATTCTCAAAGGATAGTTCATCACAACAGTTCCAGAAGAACTCATGATTCGGTCTGTTTATTTTAGTAAATGTCTAAACAAACCTTTCTTATTACTTTGCCTCGGCAATCATAAGAAAAAAAAATTACTTTTTACATTTTAATAAAATTTCTACGATATAAAAAGATAAGGAAAATCATATTTGTAAACATTTTTCATAGTTGAGTGAAATTGCGACAAGAGATATTCTTATATAAATCACTAGACCGTTGATATGAACTACAAAAAAAAAAGATTTCTATACGAACATCTTTAATTGCTCTTCCTGCTTTATTTGATAAAGATATTAAAATAAATAGAATTGGAAGAAATAAAATTGGCTTTCATAAAAAAACAATCTTTTGGAAAAAAAAATTTTTTGTAAAAATATCGTTTGGTATTCGAAGTTCTACTGCTATTCTAGTAGATTTGATTTGTAAAAATATCGTTTGGTAAAAGTATGAAAAAACCGAAAAGTTATTCATTAGTGTTGCCACAAACAATATGTCTAAAAGAAGAACTAATAAATCACGTTGTTTTTAACTCATTTGCTGTTAATTTGGCTTAAGTTAATTAAAGCTTTACTTTTCCATCTTTGTCACCATTTCACCACTAAGTGCAATATAAATACTTACTACGATGTAATAATAATTTTTATTAAATATTTCAAACAATGCTGGCAAACCAAACCTCAAATGTCATAGATCAGGTGACACGCTATCTACCAATCACAAAGTGATATAACACAATGTTTACAAAATAATTATGTAATAGAGATATATACTATATACTACAATAAAATTTTACTATAAATATTTATTCCCAAGCAAAAATAAAATTTAAAATTGTTTGCAAAGTTCCAAATATTTCTACAGTCGAAATTCTTTTAAGTGAGAAGCCTATTTCTTTCCTCTTTGATTATGATTTTTTTCCCATATTAGCAGCCATTCAGTGAAACAATTTAAAAAAATCATTAATTTTAAATTTTATCAAATACGTCTTTGTTTTGTTGTGTTATGTTTTTTTTACCAAACAAAATATTATTTGTCCAAGAAAAATTAAATTTGTATATACAGTAATAGTCAAAATTTGGGAACCTTTTGTGAAAATGCATTTTTAAATTTGATGAATCATAAAAACAATTTTTTTAACAGAAGTATCATAAAGTTATTCATAACGTAGCCATAAACATAGAAATAATGTCATTTGCAAAACTTCTCACTTAAAGGCCGTTTATACTTATTTGGGTAAACTTTAGCATCTGCTGCGGCCTTACAGCATCGTTTCATGCAATGCTTCACCAATGCTTTTAGTTTCTCAGCTGTTTAATGTAATATCATGATTTAATTATTGCTTCATTTAATTGGTTTTTATTGCTATGTTGCTTCTGTGTAACAAGTTTACCGAATCTACTTCGATTAGATTAAAGTCAATGCTTGTTAATAGGGCCCAGGCCATTCCAATGGCAAAATATGATTGCCTTGAAGCTCTTTTCACATACTGTGGCTAGACGACATGGAGCTGAATTCTGATAAATTATGAATTCCTCATTATCTGGGAATGTCGTCACATATGGAAGCCAGCAAGCAGTCCAGGAATGAGTATTTCCTGCATGTGTTCTTGGACATTTATATTCTCATTAATCACACCAATTCTGTCCATGGAGTTTGCTGTCACAAGACTCTAGATTGTAACAATAATTGAATGCAATGGATGAATGTATGGTGCACTTAGGTACAATGTAATCGGTAAGGGAATTTTCTTCTCTTTATATATTTTATACCGCCGTTAGCAAATAGTGAAGCTTTGGTCTCATAATTTCAAATCATTCTATCTCATTGTTCTATTGTCCTGTTAACAGTTTAAATCTTTCCACAATTTTCTGATTTTAAAAATCGTTTTTTCGTGAAATTCTTTTATTTAGACTAGATTCCTGTAATTTGAGTCGAATGGCCCTTGCATTCAGCATGACATCGCATTGTGCCATTTCATTTTGTATTTTCCGAAATGATTCTTTTTTTTTATCATGTAGACAATGTTTTTTTAATTAATCTATCATCACGCTGTATTAAACATCTTCTTCTGACTTAACCAATTTGGTATTCTGTGTCGAAAATTTTCTTATCTTTTCAAAAATCTAAAAATGCAGCCTTTAGTTAGATTTCCTGATTAATTTTTCTATTTAATTTCATTATAACTAAAGCCTTGTTTATACAATAATAAATTTCTAAACTTTTTTATTTTTAAACTTTTTTTATTTATTATTTTATTTATTAATTTATTATTTTATTTATATGCTTATTTATTATTTTATTCATTTATTTATTATTTTATTCATTTATTTATTATTTTATTTATTAAATTTTTAATTTACTTAATAATTTTTTTAAATTTTTTTTTTAAATTTTATTTATTTAATTCGTTTTTACGACACTCAAAACAAAAAAATACAAAATACAAAGACCAACTTGATAGCAGCCATAAAAAGCATTAAATTACCTTCTCCTCTTAGACCCAAATCGTGGTGTCAATTACTGAATTCTATTGATAAAAAAATTCCAATTTATTGACTTTCTAACAACTATTATTCATTGGCTACATTCAAATGAAGAAAACTCATGTATTAAACAAGGCGTTTATTCTGATTATTTACCTATAACTTTAAAAATTAAAGAAAATTGAACATATTTCATTTATTTCTTGGTTTAGTTACAATAAAAAGGATATGTAACTTTGGGATATTATGGTAAATATTATAACTGTTATGAGCAATTAAATCTCAAAAAATACACTTTTTACAAAAGGCTTCCTGGAATTTATTTGTCGAATTTTACGTAAAGATAAAATGTAAAGCTCTAGGTAAATCTATTTTCAATTTATCTAAGGAATACCAGAGTTGGAAAAAAGTAAGCTCACCTTCGATGTCCGAATCACACGAGAAGTGTTACTGCGATATCATTTTAAAAAATTAAAACGTGCCCTCTTTTTTTTTTTTTTTTTTAATTTTTGAAAATGATATCAATGGTTACATTTTTTATGTGACTGTGACGTCACATAAATTACCACTAGCCATTTAACTTCTTCATGGCAATTGAAATACAGTTTTAATAGGGACAAATAATTTCCCAAGGAAAGTACCTTAATTTGTTCATACGTGATCAGTATCCCAAATTTGCTTTGTATGCTTAATACATTGTTATTTGAAATGCGAGACGGTTTTACCAATATGAGCTGTCCTATACCAATACATGCTCCTCTTTTTAGCTCACCTATGGAACATATTTTATCACAAAATAATATTCGTTTCGATATCAACGAAAACATATTTGAGAAGTTCAAAAAACTACTTCGATTAAGAAGTTTTTATACAAGTTCAAAATGTTCCATAAACATTGTCACCAAAACCAAACAAAGAAAGTATAAACAATGCGCCACAATGTTGGAAATACGGATATTCAAGTACAGTGTTCCATAATCCAGAATTGTAGAATTATTTCCTGGGTATCTTACTTTATAACTTTATTTTAGAATAAAGACGGAACATTCTATTGTTTCGGATTCTTAAAGGAATATATGATGATTTTATATTGTTGAAATATTTTGGCTGAAATTACGTTTTTATGTTGTCTTTGTATATTTTGTTTGACCTGGAATTTAAAATATGTGATATATCACAAGTATGTATCTCATTTTTAGAACAAATAAACCTAGTAATAAATATTCGAAGTAGGCTTTATATGGGTTTTAAGTAGGAAACGGGAAAAGTAACGCTGACTGCAAATTTTTAAATCTGTAATTTTTTCCGAAATTTTCGTAAGAATAATAAAAGAATAATTTGGTAAGATTAATTCGTAATTCATTCGTAAAACCATGAAAAATATTGAAGCTTTTCGTATATTCGTATATATTCGTAAAAAAAGAAGCATATTCGTATTTTATTTCGTTTTTTTTTTTTTTTTTTTTTTCATATTATTGTTCTAAAGATTTTCAGAGAACTTGAGAAATATTTTTCACAATTACATTTATTTACTTATCTAATTTTTCCGAAAAATTAGATTACGTTTTATTACACATAAATAAACGCTTAATAACACATAACGAAATAAACGTTTTATTTCGTTATGTGTTATTAACATATTCTATGTAATTATGTATTCTATGTAACATATTCTACCACCAAGTTCCGAACCACCACATTCTACCACCAAGTTCAAAACGTTCCGAAATAAACGTTTTATAACACATACAAAATTACTACGTTTTCATGATATATATCAATATCCACCATACTGTACAATATTGTAGAATACTTTCCCTAACTTGGAAGGCTATTCTACCACCAAGCCAAAAATATTCCTAAATAATTTCAAATAATCACTTAGGGTTGAAAAATGTTTTTTTATTCCATAATCTTCTTCCATTCCATATTATCCTCACAAACAATCAGGTATCAAGATAGAAAAAAATGTTATAAAGTAAAAATCCTAGACAAAACAATTATTTTTTTGACAATACAGAAAGATAAGGCATTATTTCCAGCAATTAATGGTCGGTTCCTAATTTTATCAAAAGCTTTTTTTAAGAACAAATACATAAATTAGAAAATTTTATACTAATCTACATTGTAATAGAATTTTTGTTCTGATAGATATACCAAAATTCGTTTTTCAAGTTTTTAAATACATATCTAAAGCTCATTATTAATTTTTCTTTTATTTGACTGCAAACGATATTCATCATCTAAATTTTATTCAATTACTGGTCTCAACTACAAGTGAATTTTTCTTTAATATTGAAAACTAAACAACTCGCGACTGTTTGGTTCGCAGTGAATGTTGGTTATAAGAGATAAATCATTTAGATATAATATCAAACCCATAGTTTCGCCAAACTGTCTGACATTAGCGCTGCATTATTTTAACTTACTTAAGTTTTATGTATTGAGTACAAAAACTTTTCTAATGGAGTCAATCCCATAGCATCATAGGATTGTTGAAAACTTAAATATCCGGTTCTTTTTGTTTTCTAAATTTCACGATATTGTAACTTCACGTCATTATTCATTTTGTAAAAACATAGATATCAAACAAAATTCTCGTTTTTTTAGCTTTCAATAAAGAGTGAAATCAGGCGATCAGATAGTTAATGAGACAATAAAAATGGTTTGCCCGTCATAGCAAAAACTTAATCTATTGTTGAAAATTTGGAAAAAAAATTTAAAAAATGACTCAAATTCAGAATATTTTGCAAAATTATTAAAATGATATGATTAAAAAAACAATCTTTTAAGTTTTGGAAAAGTGTAAAATTCACTTTTGTGAAATGGCATTTTCGGAATTTTTAACAGAAAAACAATAAAATTTCGATAAATTTTTAATGAATTAAAATTGTAACTAAATTTTTTTTAAAAAATCGCTCTGAGTTGCATATTTTCACCCACAAAGTATTATGCTCCAAGTTTGGTGCTCTAAGTTAAACGGTTTGGCATGTAAAGCGCCAATATACATATACTTTCATCTTTATCATTAGAAGAGGTAATTCTAAATAAATTTTCTACATTTCTGGTCTTGGCTGCGACTCATTTTCTTCTTAATATAACATAGCTCAAGTGATTTTTTTTCTACTATACACAGTTGCAATCAATGTTTATTTATTATAATTCGCTCTGAAACGCAGTAAGTTATGGGGGTGTTTTTTTTTTTTTTGAATAAAATTAATTGGTTAAACGAACATTTCATTTCCAGTTAGCTTATTAATTTCCCACTGAACCAGAAAAGTTGAATCAAATAACTCAAAAATAAGCGAAATGTATCATCACTTTAGGAACAAAGTTCACAAAGAAACAATAAAGGAACTCATGAAACCATTAAATGGCAAAAAAGCGAATCATCCATTAAATTGTGACCTCAATCGGTTCTGTAGAGAACTTCTCAGTCAGGCCATCGGTCCAAACTTACCAGCATTTGTTTCTGAACAAACAAAAGAAGAAAATCCAGCATACGAAGAACTTCTAACAACCGACATGCTATAATGATTTAAAAAAACATGCAAAGTATAAGCGGTCCGTTGCGCAAGTCTATCCGACCCCATAAACCAAAATGGTAGCATGGAACTTTGCTTGTCTAATTTGGAGTGTGACATCAAAAGGGCCGATACTTTTCGGAAAGTGAATATACCCCTGGGGTTCTTCTTGTCAAGCGAAGACACAAAAGAAACACTTAAGTCTTCTACTGTTCCCACTCGAACAAAGCAGACAGGGCTGCTGGTCAATGTGTCGGATGGCAAAGTGGCCTGACTTGTAGACAGTGTGGTTTGATAATGCCGGGACTGTCAAGGCGTGTGAATGTTGAAACCGATGACGCACAGTTTGCGTAACAGGACGGAAAATTAATTGAACCCTAATTAAAACTGGATTGGAGGAATAATTTATGAAGCATTTTTTTTTCTCGTTAAAATTGTTTAATGGCTTAGAAAAGTTCGTGTTGGAATAAAAAAAAAAATCTCAAGTTTTATTACAGGACATAAATCTTATTTAGTTAGTTTTAGCAATAAAAGCATGGATATCTCCAAATCATTCAGAATATTGAGAAATCAATTAGATGAACGCACTCAGTTTCAGAAAATGAATAAGTGAATTATGGATTTTTATGATGCAAGAGATATAAGTCTTTGCTAGCCTGAACTCAATATAATGTTTAACACAACAGTTAAAATATTGAAATGTTTTTCATTATCTTAAAATAGTTTTTTAAAAAATTATACAAAAAAATTTGCCATTTCATAGTAAAAAAATTAAGTTTAAAGTACAGTGTATGAGTAAAGTGAAGTATAACATTGCCTAATTTAATAAGCTGTTGCAAAAGGGCCTAAATTTTGCAAATGATTGGTTAAAGGCAAATAATGAATTTATTTATTTGATATTTTATTTTATTTTTCGAATATAATTTTATATTGATTTGCATTGAATGGAAAATAATTTTTCCAGCAATTCCAAGTAACAATTGAGAATTCATTTATTAATTTTTTTCAAGTCTGAGAATAGATAGATTTTATAGTGTTATTATTATATTCAATATAACGATTTCAACATCGAGTTTAAAATTGTATATGACTAAAATAACTTCAACCTTATGCAACTTTACTTATTCTACATTTCGTAAATAAAGTAGGAAAGATGCTGCGAATAAAATTATTTTTTATGTATTTCTTTCATAACAGTTATTGCTAGTAAAAGTTATCTCGGAAATTTTAATGTAAGGACATTTTTTTGGTGTCATAGTTCGAATTTCCCAACATTACTTATCATGAATTGTTTTTGTCCTTTCTCTACGTACTAAACGCATATATATATTTTTGACTACAAATATTTTCACTTCAAATATTGAAAGCTATGAAGAAGATATGTGATATGCTGTGTCCAAAATGCATCTGCAAATTTTACACTCTGAATAACTTTCGACACTATTTTTTCACAAATTAAAATACGTTTTTCTTGAATATTATATAATTTACAAATTACAGGTCGTTGGAAACGTGATTTAATTAAAAAAAATTTTTTTAATAACTGTTGCAATAGATGAAATTTCTGTTTTGAAACTCGGCAAATCACTTAGGGTACAGATCGTATGCTTTTCAAGCATAATCAAACAAAAAAGACGAATATTAAGTCAACATCTTCAATTTGGTTTGGCGTTGTTTTGGTGCAACAGCCATAAATTTAATTTCTTTTTCGATGATGCAACAGAACGCTTTTACGAGATTTAATGATCAGCTGATGGTGGATGCGTAATAGAATGAGATACCAAATCCGAGGTCCTCCTATTCAGAAATTGAATGCCTAATACTATATACTACATCCAAAAAAAAAAATGAGAAATATAAATGATTCTACGACTAAACGTTTTTTTTTTACCTTTTTAAAAATTAAAACATGTTTTTCTTTAATATTAGTGAATAACTGGAAAAAAATTCGATTTCTTTGTGAATTTTCACATTTCAGACAAGAATCAGAAAAAAAATTTCTACCAGTCAATCTGAATATGAAAATTCCAAAGCAAATACTCAAAACGAATGAAATCGTTAGGAAATATACCCACCCCCCTGCAGATTTGTACTAAATTTTAAGAGAAACTCGGTAGTGAAGATGATGTTTTTCCGATTCGCGATCTTAAAAACAATATAAAATTTATATAGGTGGAATTAGGTATTTGTTTTTATCATCAATCATTATTAAATCTGTGTTAAATCTCTCAAATAATTTACCATCCGTCGGGCTTTTACCTAATCAATGGGACATGGTGGCCTCCGGTTCGGAACCGGAGGTTTCAGTTTCAAGACCCAATTCCACCAAAGAACCATCGTATAAGCGGGTATGGTGCGAGTTAAATCCGTTGGGGACAAAAATTCTCCAGCTGCTGTGATGTGGAAGCTTGAAGAGGGGTGCCAGCTCAGGTGTCGTCCTCGTCCTCTGACCGTGGTTCAAAATTACGAGGTCCGTTCCAAAATAGCCCTAGTGTTGCTTTAAAATGGGACGTTAATATAACTAATCTAAACTGTCTACACAATGCAAATAAAAGCGACACCTCATCAATACAACCAGAAAGATAGATGAGTTTAAGAATGTGATTTTTTTTTAATTCCTAAATAAAAAAGTTTTGTAAATTTTTTTGCCAAAACATCGAAGAATAAATTATTGCTTGCTTGTCTGTGAATGGATGTACGAATACCATAACTTAAAAATGTTATGAGCTTGCTTGCTAAATAAATTTCATATCATGGTTTAAAACGATAGTTATAAATATGTAATAAATTTTGAATCTAATCAGTAAAACATAAAAGATCCAAAATGCATAACTGATTTATTTCACGAAGGTAAAGAAAAAAATATTTATTACCAAATCATATAGAAAAAAAAATTATTATAAAATCGCATGATGGTCACTGCTGTTGGTTTTAAATTCTTTCTATTGCTTATAATATTGGAACTGTTTTAATTGCACGGGAACTTAAAGATTCTCGCATAACGTCAAGAGAATTCGTAAACATTATATTTATGATTTGATCCGTAAGTCAAGCAATAAAGCTTATTTGAACATATAGACTAACTCCATATTTAAAGAACTCAATACGAATAGAAAATCGGCAAATTTATTATCTAGTATCAGTATTTAATTTTGTGCCTCATTAAATTCTTATCTTCCTTACACAGTTCATGAAAAATTATTCTTTTATTCATAACAAAAAATAGTGCTTAGGTTGTTTTAAATACTACATATTGTAACGAAACTTGTTCTAACTTGGCTCGGACTGAATGGCTCAGTGGTAGAATGCTATGAAATGAAAGCGACAGTTCGCAACTTTGTATCTGACTGCAGGCAAGTTGTCTAAAAATTGTTTTTTTATTGATTTACATTCTATTATTTCTCGTTTGTTCTAGAATGTTCTTATAATTTCTGTATCTTTCTAAATCTGGAAGATTCGAGTCATTTCGTCTTGTGGATAAAAACAGATGTAAGGTTTAGTTGAATAAAGTCTTGAGTTGAGATTAAAGAGTGTTATCTTTGACTGTAGTGAACACACGGTTTACCTACACTAGCTTCATCTATGCGACAATATGAAAAAAATAACACATGATTATTACTTATCACCATTTTTCTAATGGAATTTGCATTTTTTTCATAATTGTATAATTACAAATACCTCAAATTCTGCCTTACAAAATCCAAAGTGAAAAATCTATTCCTACTTCTTCATTTACTTACCAAATGATAATAATCCGTTTTATAAAAAGAATTGATTAAAATAATTCAAAATCACTAATGAATACAAAATTGTAAAAACCGCCCAGTAAAATAAATACATTCGTCACGACATGTAATTTGCATCAAGAACTAAATTAATTTTTTTTCGCTTTAACTTCAATTTTAAAGCAGTAACAGCGATCACGATGACTGAAAATAAATTGATCCAAATCACTATATGCAAAAATAAGTTCTTCACGAAATGTAAATCACGATTTGGATCTAAAAAAAAAGGCAAATTACGCCAAGAGAGCCAAATCTGGAGCGTAGACACGCCTAACTCATGTTAAATAAGGGTCACTGCTGGAAAAATGGTTAATTACACATCTTATATAGGATTTATCAGCTGTCGGGTAATTTAAATGAGTGCTCCAATTCGGAGGGTCATCGGGTCACTCAATAAATCTTTTTTGGGTATCCTTGGCTTCCAGTTGAATGAATGCATCTTCGCAAATTGAATTATTGAGCATTGTTTGTTGGTAAATGTTGCAAACAAAGAAGCAGAATGTTTTTTTTTTTTTCCTTTTTTGCATGAATATGCTCTTAAGATTTAAAATTGAAGTAAAAATTATTCAAACCAAAAAAAATTCAACTAATATTTTATATAAATAATTATAGGGGACAGCATATAACAGATAATATTATAAATGATTCGGAGTATTTATAAGTAAACAGAAAATTATATCATTTTAAAAACGTATAAGTTTACATTATTTTCTTTGTATTGTTTTTTAAAGTGTAATTGTCAAAATAATAGAGATTAAGGCAATTCTGATAACAAACTTTAAGATAAAACATTAATAAACTAACTTTAAGAAATGCATTAATTCAACTTAAGAAATACAACTTAAAAGCATTATTAGCAGAACGTAATTGCATTGTTAATGCAACTAAAAGCATTAATGAACTTAAAGAAAAAGCATTAATAAACAAACTTCAAGAAAAACATTAATAAACAAATTTTAAGAAAAGCGTTAGTAAACAAATTTTAAGAAAAGCGTTAATAAACAAACTTTAAGAAAAGCATTAATAGAAACTTTAAGAAAAGCATTAATAAAAACTTTAAGAAAAGCATTAATAAACAAACTATAGGAAAATCATTAACAAACAAACTATAGGAAAATCATTAACAAACAAACTTTAAGAAAAGCCTTAATTCAACTTAAGAAATAGAACTAAAAGCATTATTAGCGCAACGTAAAGGCATTATTAATACATTTCATTATTAATAAAACAAAAAGCATTAATAAACAAACTTCAAGAAAACCATTAATATAAACTTCACGAAAAATTATTAAAAAGCATAAATAACGCATTAATAATTACATTATAAGCTACAGGAAATCTCATGAAATTAAACCAATTACTCAGACAGTGATAATGAATTTATAAAAACAAACATTTATTAATTTATCAAAATATTTCTTGTTAATTGATTTTGCCCAAAATTAAATTTTGTATAATATTTTATATAATATTTATAATTTATATAATTTTGTATAATATTTATTAAAATTTGTTAATGAACTACTACCCTCTTATCATATTTAAAAATCTAATAAAACTTTTTTTCGCATATCTTTATCCCTTTCCTAATATATCTTCATAAAAAAAATGTCTGAACTTCATATTTATAAACTTTTTTTCCTAAAATATTTTAATAAAACAGTCTTAAAAACTCTTTTGCGATGAAACAACGGATTTCTAACAAGTCCATGGAATCCAACAGAAATCATCCATGAATGGCTGTTCCTCTACCACATATCTCTTTTTCTTTTTGGAAGATAAAAAAGAATTAATAGCCAAAATATGAAAAATAGAACGTTCGATACATCTGCAAGGTATCTAACTGTTCATCCGATAACCTTGATCGTCATTTTGAAATCGTCCAACCTCTATTCCTGGACCCCAGGGAGTAGGGCGGACGTGAGCATTGAGCTCTGGCTAAAAGAGGCCTCGCCGATCGAATTCCGAATTTCACAGACTCTCATAATTGATGATAAAGGTTTACAGTGCTCTGCCATAAATCATTCTTTCTTTTTAGAAGTCTGTAGGTGGTTCTGGAAATTTAGAAGAACAGAATCGAATTTAAAATGTCCAGCTTCGTTACTGAGGGCTTCAAAGAAGTATCGCATGGGAAATTCTCCCTCCTCCCCCAGCTAGGAAGTTAATTAATGTCATGAAATTGTCTTATTTGAAGCCGACAAAACCACAATAAATGATTGATTTATTCAAAAATTTGAATAAAGAAAACAAATTTCTAAAAAAGGAATATAATAATAGAAAATGATAATTTTTGAACTTTGTAAATATGTTTATACATATGTTAGAGATTTAAGATTTATTTCTAATATTTAAGAAATTAATAACCCATAATTTAATAAGAAATAAATAATTCTTATAGATGAAGTAAAAATAATTGCAATTAAAACTTATTAAATTAATACATTTATGATAATAATAATAATTAATTAATTAATTAATTAATAATGAGAAGAATAAAACATTTAATAATAAGACTAAGTAATAATAAGAGTATAATAAGGATATGAAGAATAAGAAATTTAATAATAAGAATAAGTACTTATAAGAGTGTAATAAGAATAAGAAGAATAAGAAATTTAATAATAAAACTAAGTAATAATAAGAGTATAATAAGGATAAGAAGAATAAGAAATTTAATAATAAAACTAAGTAATAATAAGAGTATAATAAGAATAAGAAGAATAAGAAATTTAATAATAAGAATAAGTAATTATAAGAGTATAATAAGAATAAATAATTGTAAGATAATAAGAATAGGTAAGTTTTGATAAACAGAGCTTTGAATAAAACAACTGCCCAAGCAAAAAATAAAATTAACTGTATAATTTACATCAAACTTTAAAAAAAATTTTAAATGAACATTTTTTATGGATTTTTATTATATTATAATTAATAAATAAATTTTCAAAAATAAAATCTTTGAATAAAATAAAGACCTTAAAAATTATTCATCTACGGTTACTGAGGACACAAGATACAGATACATGCAACTAACGAAAGTAATTGAAGAATACATAATATTTTTATGATTTTAAATTTAGTCATCAAATGAACTAGTTTAAATTCTAATTATAGGCGTTATTTTAACATTGAAATAATAGAAACTTCATGAAACAAAAGAAAAAAATTCGGATTATTGGCATATTCGAATTAGAAACATTCAATTATATTAAATTTTCATTATAACAATATTTCTAAAAATATTGTTATAATTATAATTTCGGGGGGGATAAAATAAAATTTTAGATTTTAATTAGAATTTGTCATTAAGTGATATTGCTTTATAAAATAATATTATCAGTTTAATTATTTATAGGGCATATTAATAAGACTGATCAGAAATCTGATGATAAAGAACGCATACATATTTATTAACGGAATTACAATTCATAGGAAACACAAATTCTTTTACAAATTTATTTTTCTAATTTGAGAGCTGACTTCATATGTTATTAATACCAGCTTACAAGTTCAATATTGCTGTTTTTATAAATATGGAGATAAAATAAATGACCGGTATCAACTAAAGTCGAATGGTAATTTAATAAATATTTATAATATTTAATATTTGTGTAAGGCATGCGCTAAATAATCAATAAATTCATTCCCAATTTATACATTAAGTCAATAAGAATCAAATATGAATGAAATGGATATTAAGGACAGAATAAATGAGTCTTATGTGTTTTGCCTCAGACTCGTAACTCAAAATTTACGCTGAAATAATAATCATAAAAAAGATAACGAATCGTCGCTGGCATATCATTAATTTCAGGTTTAAAATGAATATCGATGGTACGCGAAGAACAATTCATAAACGTTTCTTTTATTTCTATATTTAATCTGCCATTTAATTGTTTATTATGGTGACAGCTCCTGTTGTATCAAATCACAAAAATGCATATCATTTAGCATCTAAACTTGTCATTTCCTGCTCTCCCACAAGAGAGAATCACAAGTGCAAAATGAGAAGCCGCTCCGTAAATAAATAGAATCTGGTTGCCTCGATGGGTCTGGGAATGGTATTAAATAGAGTTGCTTCCACTCCGATAACGGAACGTACCTTCATTGGGAGGTATGGATCAATATAGTTATAGATATGAGCTTAATTGCAGTCAATGCCGTCCATTAGGTCAACACTCTCAGTTTCCATCTATGCACTCGCGATGCGGGTCATTCAGATCAGCAAGGCTGTCTGAGGCGAGATAACTCCACCGATAAATCAAAAGGGCAATAGTTTAAACAAATGAAATTTGGAGTGCGATTCAGTTAATTAAAATTGTTTCTCTACATCTGTCGATGTTGTTTATAGAACTTTCCCTTCCCGAACTTTACATTCCCGAAGCAGAGAACTTTCAAACGTTGGACATCGAAAATGAAAGTCTAGATACTATTGGTGCTCAAGGTGTTATTCAAGTTCCCCAACTTTCACGGGAAGATGGTATAACATCTTCATAAAGAAGTATCTGTGAAAATTTAGAGTAGACCGCTTTCACTAACTACATTTGAAGGCAGATTTTAGAAATTCAGGTTTTTTCGAGCAAAAATGAATCTTCCATGAAAAAATACAATTGCAAAAGAACGTAAGAGGTTTTTTTTTCTAGCGAACATTAGATATTATTAAAGGTGGTTAGTACTAAATATTATTATTAAAAAATGTGGTAGTAGTTTAATTATTTATTAAACAAATAATTTTACCGTCATTTAAAGAAACCTAATATGTCTACATATCATCATAGAACAGATTTTTATCATTTCTTAGATCTTAGTTTCCTATTTCAGGCACCATTAGAAATACTTATCCTCCGTTTCACAATAACATGCCTATTTTTAACGCTAACCTCTATTAAGAGTCCACAAACTTCTTATGATTATCGTAAGTTTTTATTGTGTTCAAGGAGTTCAGATGTTATCTGCAGATAATATTTCGAGTAATGATTCGCTTAAAAAAATGATACAGTTTTGCGGTCAATGCCGAGAAATAATGAAGTGTCAGGAGAATTGGTAAATAGAATGAAAAAATTCAAAAAAAAAAAAAAAATTGCCTGAAGCTTTTTTTATATGATTTTGATAAAATGTAAAATGAGTCAAATTTATTCCCATTTTTTTTCACTATAGTCAGCATTATAAGGAAAGGCAGAAATTCGGATTAAAGTAAGAAATATTCTAAATTTCTGCTACGGTGAGAAAAAAAAACGTTTTAGAAAATAATACTTTTTTTTATCATAAATTTATATGTTTGGCTAAAAAAATTTTTAATAAATTTAATATATTTAATATCTCAATGAAAATATAACGACGATAAGAAGTGAATAACTAATATTATGAAAAAAAATATTTTAAAATAGTTTTTAAATAAATAAAAGAAAAATTGTCTATCGTTTTAGCTTTCAATTCAGAAAAATTGTATAATTTTTGGGACAATAACTATAAAAATATTTGATCAATATTCTATTAATAAATGATTCAAGTATTAATGTAAGAAATTAGAGTAAATAAGTGTAACTTAGAACGAATTTTGCTGATGTTGTCCATTTTTTAAATTCATAGCGATGATATGAGGGAGAAAAATAGGCTTAATTTATGTGAGTGCATGATCATATGAGGGCAATATCGTTTGGAATATTCTTAACAACACATGTCGTTTAGGATATTTTTAATAAAATATATTCCCAGCTCGCTAGGTCCTCAACAGTGCAAACTTTGATCACATCGTCCAAAATTACCCTAAATTACTTCATTACATTTTGTAATACATAGTTCAGATAAAGTATTTTAAATGGACAAAAAATTCGAACTCATGATTTTGACGATTCTCCACGTTTTCGACCTTCACCAGTTCGAAAACTTATTTTAAAAAATGTCTATTAGTCTGTGACAAAGACAGCGACAGATGAAATTTGGTACAGATCATCACAAGAGTTAAATGGATGAAATTTGGTTTACGGTCTTTACACCAAATTTTGAGCTAAATCATTTCAGAGAATATTCGAATATAAGTTAATACGATAGTTACAAAACGAACAGAGATAGATAGATAAAATTTGGTACACAAATTTAACATCTATAGTGTAGATACATATCAAATTTTGAGCCAAATCCAACGAGAGATTGACCGTCTGTCGGTTTTTACTTTCAGAAATATGTAAACTCAATAACTCCAAATCACAGGAACTTAAATATATCAAATTTGGCATGGGTTTTTGGGACAACATGTGTAATTTTGTGTCAATTTTTTTTCTCATTCGATTGGGAAAAACGCACCTAAAACAGTATAGTTTTGTGTCAAATTTTTGCCTCAATCGAATGAGAAAAACATGTCTAAAACACAAAGTCTGCTGTCAGATACTATTACGCGCATGTCATGGATTAAACATTAGAAAACTTACCAAGGATGACACTATAGATCCAATAAAAATGCTGAATTTAACATCCCTTCCCCCGCTCATCCGGGATCGGCCTGTTTTGGACAGCAAACACAGCAACTTTTTTTTATCGACTTAAGTTGTTTTGTTGATTGTCCAATATTTTTCCATGTAAAAATATGATTTAGTAGAATTAATGGTTAGTTTAAATCTATACTTATATATAAAGCTCAATGTGTGTGTATGTGTGTGTGTGTGTGTGTGTGTGTGTGTGTGTGTGTGTGTGTGTGTGTGTTGGCGCTCTACAGAAAAGACCATTTGACCTACAACTACCAAATTTGGTACATGTATACTTTGGAGGTCGGGAATGTGCACCTGGGGTCCCTTTTTCTGAATTTTTAATTAGAATTTTAATTATTAATTAAAAACTAACTTTCCCGCCAAAAAATCTTTTCATTTTCCCCGCCGCCAAATGAGTAAGGGTTCAGTTTTTTTTCCCAACAGTAATGAAGCTAGGCTTAAGATTTTTCGGCTGATTATTTCAAACGATTCTGTTTATTTTCTTAATGTCTCATGCATTTAAAATTAAACATTGTTAATGAATCGATCTTTCAGATTCCTTCTGAAGTACTTTTGAATTAAAATAAAACAGAATAAAGGAAATTAAAAATTTCTATTCTGCATAGCGTTACCCCAATTGGCGAAGAAATACTCACGCATTTGCGTTACCGTAACTGGCGTTGAAAATTCACGCATGCGCATTATGTTCTGATTGTTGACATGACAACCTTTATCAAAGGATGATTTAAATTATTTTTAGATTAGTTGCACGCTTTTGTAATTAAAGTGTATTTATGTTAGTTATATATTTTTTGTATATGCTTATAGTTTAAGTACATCGTTTTTTAAGTAGTTCTTTTTAACCTTTTTTCAACCGATTATTTTAAACGATTCATTTTATTTTCTTAGTGTTTGATGCATTTAAAATTAAACATTGTTAAAAAATTGATCTGGTCATGATGAATCTGAGAAAATTTTGTTGAAAAATTCTTGAAATATTACATAAATTAGGAAAGATATTCTTTAGTGCCCATAAAGTTTAAACGCTCAGTGACTATTTTCAGTAATCATATTACAAAAAAACACTTTGTTTCAGTAAAAAATATTGTTATATCAATTGCAGATTAATCCTTTCCACTTTAATTTAAAGCATAAATTAATTCTACGGGAGCTAACAGAAAATCGGAGAGATACAGATTAAGTTATGACTGAAGGCCTTTATAATATTCTGAGTGAATTGAAATTTGAAGTTTTAAAATATTTTAATGAAGAAGCTATTAAAGTAGGAATTACATAAAATAGTTAATTATTAAAATTTTAACGATCATTAAGATTGGCGAACCGGCTGGTCGCCAAAGGCGGCTAGTTGTAAATAAGTGGATTCAATCTCCGTTCATTTGCGATCTAAAAATATTTCAAAAAGGTAGAGCATAATAATTTAATCAAACTACATAAAAATACTTTTCTGAGAAAATCAGAAAAAATGAATGAAATTTTCGAAAATGATTCTCCTTTAAGAGTCCTCAAATTTATAGAACAAAAATTTATAGAAAATCGCCTAAACTTGATCTCCTCTCAAACCAAATACATCCGCTTTGTGTATGCGAGGTGGAATATATTTACATTTCATTCGAGAATGGCAGACGATAAATTCACTTCAAACGATCGGTTCGGTTTTTTTTTCCACATCACAGATGCGAACACGACCGTGTCGTTTCATTTATACGAACGTTTTATGCAAAAGAATTCCAACATAAAAACTTGCTTTGTTTTGGTTACTCCGGGAAAAGGATTAAAATAATGCGAACCAATTCGAGTAAAAATTCTTAAGAAACAAGGATCTGGCAATAGTCAGAGAAATCGTCGATAAACAAAATGGAGAGTAGTTTATTGAATAAAACAATAAAGATATAACTTACAAATATGATTTCAAGGTATAATGCATTTGATATAGATGGAGGTTTTATTTGTTGTGTTTTGTTTTTCGTGATGCTTTGTTATGCCGGCGACGTCTTTTAACGTCATCTTACGTGATTTCTGCCAACTACAACCGAAAGTTTATTTTATTTCTACCGGTCGGATATTATAATGAACTGAGCATTGCACAGATATGGGAAATAAAGGGTTTTCCTTAAAGAATAATCTCACCACTCTAAATGTAATAAATCGTATCTGACCTGAAAGCGTTACGACGTAGATGACTGCGCGCTCTTTATTAATGTAACCTTTAAATGTTATATTATAACGATTCCTTTTTAAAAAAGATTGTGAAAAAGCATCAGCTCGAAATTTTGTGAATCCATACGTAAAACACTTCTTTTGCATACTAAAAACAAAGCAAAATTTTTCTTTACTAAACATCGAAACAATCTCTATGAGATGTCATCGAAAACCCACAAGTTTTGTTTTCAATATTACATTAATATTTCAATATCTAGTCAAAGTCATCTTTAACCACTTAATCTTCATGCTCGTACAGAGCGAATGTCAGGCCGTGGCGGCCTGGTGGTAAGATATCGGCTTCAGATCCGCAGGGTTTCAAGCTCGAGACCTAGCTCCACCGAAGCAGCGTCGTTTAAACGGGTGTGGTGTGCGTTAAATCCGTCGGGGCAAAACTTGGAAAGGGGGTTGCCAGCTTAGGTGTTGTCCTCGTCATCTGGCCACGGCTAAAGATTATGAAATCCGTCCTAAAATAGCCCAAGTGTTGTTTTAAAACGGAACGTTAATATAGCTAAACCAAATCGAAAAATTAATATCGTCGCATTATTAAATGTTTAAATTTATAACAAATTTAATCAGACGTAGGTTTTACAATTTGATGCAAAAATTGCTTGAAATCCAAAAAGCTCCCTAATGTTTATAGATTCCGAGTTCAATCTCAAAACTAAAATATTTCTTAAACAAAAGCTGCAACGATCTGATAGAAAAAAACCAAAAAAAAAAAAAAAAAAAACTCAATATACGTGAAATTTTCAAAAAAAAAAAGTAAATGATTTTAACAATTAAAAGAAATAACGTTTCATTTTAAAGAAAACGGCATTTAGAGCTAATGCCTTTTTATAGCATTTACAACTTTTATAGCAATATTTATATTAAGAATAACTAGGTAAAATGATTTCAGAATTGTGCCGTTCGATCCAATTTTTCTGTTTTGCAAAATTCACAAATTGATAATTTCAAATTCTCGAAAATTCAAAATTAAATGTCTTGAGATCAAAAAGTTCCTACAAAAGATTAAATAATTTTCTTCTCATAAACTTTCTTTACAGTTAGCTTTTTTTTTTTTTTTTTTTTTTTTAATATTTTGATGTAAAACGCCTTATTAATTAGGACTAAAGTAGGTCACTAATTTAAAAATTAGTTTGTGCAGTTTTATTAGAGTTATTTTCATTTAATCATTTGGATCGCAAAATCTAGAACAAGCGCATTTCTTGCCCATAATCAGAATGTTTTGTTATTAATAGTCAAAAATCATGGGAATTGATGTTTGCTCTCTTTTTAATTTTACATTATTATAAATTTTTCGGATCGATTTCATAAAGTAAGAACCGTTAAGAACAATAGATCGCTATGTAGGCTCATAAAAATCCTGGGTTCTTAGAAAAATTTCTAAAGCACATTAAAAAGGAAAAAAAAAATATTTCATCGTTTATGGGGAATCTTACAGCATTAAATGTCTTTGTTCACCTGTAAGAACTAAAGCCGTTTTTTTTCCCACTCCAGCTGTACATTACAAAAACCACAACAATGTCAACAGATGATTCGTGTAATGATGAATCAGTTTTAGAAGTGATCATCATTTCATGTTGCCGTTTTAGTGGCATTCCGAAGCTTTGAAGCTGCTTGGGAAAAAAAAAAATACATTTTTTTTATGAAGTTATCTAATACAAACAACAAAGAGAGCTTGATATTTTCTTATTTAGCTTTTGTGCGCTTTCTTTATAGGAGAAAAGTCTTAAGTACGTTTCACGATTATTCAGTGATCACACGATATATGGAAATATTATCATATATTTCATACTCAATATCTTCATATATTCATACTCAATTTCTGAAGTACTGTTCTTTGCATTTCAGGAATATTTCGCTAATGTAAAAGTTAAAATATGTTACAGCTATTTTCAATTAATCATTTCTTTTTCTTTAATGTAAGAAATGGGTACAAAAATTCGAAAAATGTCGAGACGAGTTTAATATTTTGTAAACATATGGATTTAAAATCTACTATAAGCATTAAGGACAAAAGTTTCCGTTTTTCAAAAATAGATAGATTTTTAAAAAAATCAAATTATATTTTTAGCAACCTCTTTTTTTTTCTCAAATTCTCTTCCTTTACAGTCAAACTGAGAAGTTAAGTAAACCAAAAGAACTCTCTTCACCCTCTGCAGCATTTAGGGTAAACTGAATAACCCGCATCGTCGCGCTAACACTCTAACGGGAATTATTTTTGTGAATCCTAACAGCATCACTAACTTACGGTACAACCTCATTCCATAGAAGATAAGTCCCATCAATGGTATGGAGGTAGCCAAGATCATACCATTACTTTACCACCAAGGAAGGGAGAACCAACCACCATACCAGAAGTTTCTCATTCCCTTCGATGAAGTGCACACAGATTCTAATAACAATAACCATAAGCAACTACTGCGATCCATCATAAGGCACACGGATAAATTTGAATGACCGGACTGCCGCACTGACGGGAATTTTAGTTGATAGGCCATTAACGGCCACTATACAACCCTTACGGTGGGACGCACGTCCCGTCATCGGTAGGAGGTAGCCGGTCCTCACCATTTCTATAACCGCCATGCCGGAAGCTTCTCATTCTCATTTCTGAAGTTCCCCCTTGTGGTAACCCAGTTTCTAAAAAGAAATCCGTATGTAAATTAAAGGAACATTTATCTATCTGATTTTTTTTCTTCTGTCCGAATTTGCTGCCAGCCTTGAAATCATTTCTTCCTTTCTTTATTTATTTATTGTTAATTTTCTTTTATATAAATATACCAAAAGAAAATATTGCAATAACTAACAGATACCCCTCGAAATTTTGATGCATTTCCTCGCTTTTTCTTCCACCTCCTCTACCTGCGTCCGGAAAAATTATTTACTGAATTTTACCGACCTGCTCTTGTGTATTTCAACATTAAAGCTCAAAAATGAAACAAACTGGATGAATAAAATTTGGTATATGATTTTTACCTAACGACAATTATCAATTGTTGTAGTAATTGTTTATCGGTCATGTATTATCAATAATAATAGTATTAATTGTATATATATATATATTTAAAAATGATAAATGTAATTAAAAGAGTTATATTTATCTCTTTAAGGCTTTACAGTTACACAGTGCAAAATCATCATTAACAAATATCATTTTAAAGGTGTTTTTTTTTTTTCCCACCAGATTTTTTTTAATGCCATTCCGAAACATTTGGTTACATATCAGAGAGATAAGGTTATTTTTGACAGCAGATTCTAAGTAGAGCCCTCCCGTGGAAGCATACAAGAAATTGCAAGAAATAACGCTGTTTTATTAATCAAGTTTTATGGTTTTTATAGAGTACATATAATGAGCGGGTGAAATTTAGTCGTTAAAAAGGATTTCAGAATCTTCTGTCTTTAAATAAAACAAAATAGGGAAGAGGCATATAACAACTGTAATCTTCTCAGCAGACTGAATGAAAAGAAAATGTTAAAACATAATTCAATTTTTTTTATTTAAAAAAAGCGATTGAAAAATATGATTTGCCTTACTGACCAGTTATCTTAAATGAAATTCCAATTGATAGGTATGCAGTCAAACACATTGAATCTACCATTTATTTATTTATTCTCACCTCTAATTAGATTTAGCTGCAGCAGAAAGAAGAAAAGGCTGAAACAGTATCAAAAAATATATCAATTATTCCGCGGATACTTTCACTGGCCAACACCCGTTGTATGTATAGGATTACATCATCTGTGCATGTGTAATTTCAATCAGAAAGTGTCAATATTCATGATTCACGTTTTTCTGAAAGAAATGCCTCCAAGTCAAGTACCGCCATCTGACCTGTGCCTGCCCCGATCTGACCCCGAGAGAGGCGTTGTCCGAAATCGGCAACATTCTATTCAAGAACTGGAACA
Organism: Argiope bruennichi; assembly: GCF_947563725.1. Lineage (NCBI taxonomy): Eukaryota > Metazoa > Arthropoda > Arachnida > Araneae > Araneidae > Argiope > Argiope bruennichi. The sequence continues at coordinate 21,284,690 of NC_079152.1, read as the reverse complement.
TTTTGGTCAATCCCACAAGTTCATGGTGGTTGACTACCGAGTCAATATGGATTAATAGTTGCCCAACCGGACAGTTGGCCCATTTCGTGGTAAGGCTTTCTCTCAGAGGCCGACCCTGAATTCTTGTGTCACTGGGGACGAAACCCTGGCACGCTGATGAATAGATGTGCTGACCAAAATAAAAATGATGCAAGTCAGCTGTTTAATTGATTGTGAAGGGCGTGAAATGTTGTTCGTTACGTAAGAGAATGATGGATATCAGAATCTGAAGTGTTAACTGATATTCATACCTTGTATAAGTTCTTCACGTGCCTTTAAAAATGTGTATCTTTAGCACACAAACTATTTCCGATTCCTTGCATACAAAATAATCAAAGGGAAATTTTTGAAATCTTTAGAAATGTATTGGAATTCTCAAAATTTTAATTCATTTCCATCTCCAGACTTCTTTCAGTTCTAAAACACCATTCATGGAATTACGTCTATCTATCTGAAAATCGGTGACTTCTAAAAGAATCAGGAAAAATTGAACCATGTTCGTATCCGACTTCAAGGAAAATCGTGAAACATCTAACAACTATCGTTTCATTGGTAAATCCTACATCCTTGTCGTAGTTTCTAAATAATATTAGTTGAGAATACAATAGGAAGACAGAGTTCGTATCTATTTTTTCCCGAAATATCGTTGGTAATATATATATATATATATATATATATATATATATATATATAAACCCAAGAAATATATACTCTTTCCATATTGCAGTTTGCATAAAGGCGAACGCTTTGGTAGGTTCATTGTGTCTTGTATAATAACGCTAAATATTAACATTAACATAAGTATTACTGTTGTCAGACAAATTTAAATTCAAAAACATTCGCACTCCGAGTAATGACAATTGATTCTTTGGCCCCTTTCATAAAATTAATTCTTTGGCCTCTTGCGTAGGAATGCTGTCACAACCCCCGATCGGGGGTTGTGATACTGTTCAATCAATCCCCAGAGATTCAGTTATTCAAACTTCCTATCTACTTTCAACTTAGGTTGCCAACTTATCAAAGCTTTTGAAATAACGTTTTCTAATATTTTACTTATTATTTCGATATGCTTGATTTAATTTAAATCTCCCTTTTATTATAATTTGGTCGTTTTTTGTGAATTAACCCTTTCTAAGGCCGTGGGAAGTATGCTTTCCACCAAATTTATCAATCTTTGCATGAAATTATGTAGGTTGGCATAAGTTCTGACAAATTTTTTTAGTAAGTCAGAAACTTAGATGCTTCAGTTCTTTATCTCACACAAAATGATGTGTCTTGATTTGTTACTTAATTATTAATGAACCAAATGAATTAATTAATCAAATTAACTTTATCTAATAAGCTAAATGAATCCCTTTTCTTATTCGAATTTCAAACCTAAAATATTTTAACATAATATGACTAGAAAAAAAGGGCCCTTTAAAGGGTTAAAGTAATTTTATAAATACTGATTTCTCCTTCATTTTCTTTTGACCTGTTTACTTTTTGTTGTATACCAAATTTTGTTGTTGTTGAAATATTCAAAGTAGTATCAACAAACAAATATAGAAATTTTATTTAATAAGTTGGCAATTTGCGGAAACAATTCTTGCAAGGGAAGACGAAGAAAATGCTAGCATATATAAATAAGCATTATTTTATGCACAGCTAGAAATTCAGTCACGTTAAGTAGGAGAACAGCGCAGAAAGAAAATTGAAAGCATGGTGCCACGAATTTTAATGAATGATTTTTCTACCAAGAATTAAACGAAGCGTTGCAAAAACAGAGCACTAACCGAATAGTTTTCAGAATGAATTCGCCCACAGTAATTTTCAAAAAAAAATATGCGTGGAAAACCTCAGTGTTTTCATCATGTAACATTCGTATATGGGTCAATTGTTAGTGGATTATCTCAAATAATGTGACCGTAACCTTTCTCAGAAAGAATTAAGATTTAGAAAGTAAAATAAAAACAAGAGGGATATAAAATGCCATTTATATTAATAACTAGCCGCCTTTGGCGACCAGCCGGTTCGCCAATCTTAATGTTCGTTAAAATTTTAATAATTAAATATTTTATGCAATTTCTACTTTAATAGCTTCTTCATCAAAATATTTTAAAACTTAAAATTTTGATTATCATATAATTCATTCATAATATTATAAAGGCCTTCAGTCATAACGTAATATGTATCTCTCTCATTTTCTGTTAGCACCCGTAGAATTTATGCTTTAAATTAAAGTGGAAAGAATTTATCTTCAATTAATATAATAATATTTTTTACTGAACAAAGCATTTTTTTATAATCTGATTACTGAAAATAGAGTAACTCAGCATTTAAACTTTATGGGCACTAAAGAATATCTTTTTTAATTTATGTAATATCTCAAGAGTTGGTCAACAAAATTTTCTTAGATTCATTATGAGCAGATCGATTAATTAAAAATGTTTAAATTTAAATGCATCAAACACTAAGAAAATAAAACGAATCGTTTAAAACAAACGGTTGAAAACAGGTTTTAAAAAAACTACTTAAAAAACGATGTACTTAAAACTATAAGCATATACAAAAAATATATAACTAACATAAATACAATTTACTTACAAAAGCATGCAACTAACCCAAAAATAATTTAAATCATCCATTGATAACGTTGTCATGGCAACAATCAGAACAGAATGCGCATGCGTGAATTTTCTTCGCCGGTTACGTAACGCAAATACGTGATTTTTTCTACGCCAGTTGGGGTAACGCTATGCGGATTAGAAATTTTTAATTTCCTTTATTCTGTTTTATTTTAATTCAAAAGTACATCAGAATGAATCTGAAAGATTGATTCATTAACAATGTTTAATTTTAAATGCATCAAACATTAAGAAAATAAACAGAACCGATTGAAATAATCCGCCGAAAAATTTTAACCCTAGCCTCATTACTGTTGGGAGAAAAAAAAACTGAAGTCTTTCTCGTTTGGCGCTGGGGATAATGGAAGATTTTTTTGGCGGAAAAGTTGGCGGTGGGGAAAACGGAAGATTCTTTTGGCGTGAAAGTTAGTTTTTAATTAATAATTAAAATTCTAATTAAAAATTCGAAAAAAGAAACCCCAGGTGCACATTCCCAACCTCCAAGGTATACATGTACCAAATTTGGTAGCTGTATGTCAAACGGTCTGGCCTGTAGAGCGCCAACACACACACACACATTGAGCTTTATTATAAGTATAGATATAGATTAAGAGGACATTTATTTACTGAAGCGCAATAACAGCTTCGTGATATATATTAATCCAGTATCATAAATCTTAAATGCCAGTTTAAATTGCTTTCCTATAAAATCAATTCCGAGCACTATGTTGATAAGGGCAATTGTCGACAAAATTAATAAAATTTCTGAAATAACAGATGAAAATCTGAAATGCTTTCAAGTCAATGGTGGATCACGGTAACTTGCAAGCTGATACTTTGAAAAAATTGAAAATTCATGAAACCAGTCGAGATTCCAGTTTTTTTTTTTTTTTTTTTTTTTTTTTTTTTTTGTTATCGGAGCTTATATCACGAATTGCAATCTCTATTCATTTAGCTACTTGCGTTGCCGAGATTTAATTACGCTATAATAAACATACAGATGAACAGTCAGTTTCTAAGACAATTTAGCTACAAAAATTTTCATACTGATCTTTGGTCATAAAATAATGCACCTAGTTTCATATATCTAGCTCACTGCATTACAGACTTCATATAAAAAGATTTCGTTTAAAATTTGATACAAATATACAATTTTTGTGTCGAGGTCATATACCAAATTTCATTCATTTAGATCTCATTGTTTCTGAGTTTTCCATCACCACATATGCACAAACAGAAAAACGGACTAATTTAATTCAAAATTAGATGAAAATCAGGAATTTTGTTGTGATGATTATAAAGTAAAATTTATTATTTCCATCTTGTTGCATGAACTCTCATAGGCACAAATAGACAGATGGACAAAAGGAAATTTTTTGATAAATTTACAGCAAAACACGAATCAAATCTAAAAATTTAACATTGAAACTACAAGCCACATCTCACTTATGTAGCTCGTTCGTTTTTAATTTTTTATTACTTCGACGATAAACAAACAAACAGATTTCTTACAAGCATTTCACAAAATGAATATCGTTCTATAATTTAATAAAAATCAACAATTTCAATACAAAAACTATATACTTAATTTTATTTTTCTAGCTTGTTCTAGTGATCATAAACGTTTACCATTACGAAAATGACTTTTTTTTTTTTTCTTTCAGACTTAAGGATGTGTAAAACAGATACATCTCATGTGCAGAGATACATCTCATGCACAATGCAGACAGTATTCGCTCTCGTAATATATTTTGTGCAGGAGAAAATACATACTTATGTATTTAAAATAATCAAGAATACCAATTACCCAACCCCAACCACTGGTCAGATTTCGCCAATTTTTGCTCCATTGAATGCTTATGATCTTTAGATAAGTCAGCATTTATCACCTGTATCCACTTCCACTTACGTTTCGAGAGAGATCACAAAGTAAAATTTTAGCAAAGTTCCCAGCAGGACAACAGGACAGACTTCTTCAATTTGCAGGGGTTGCTAATGAACCAAACTGCACCATGTTAATAAAGCTTTGCTTAACGTAATATTTTCTTTTTGTACGATACGGTGCAATTCATAAAAGTTGGTTGGCGTAGCTAGTATAAAGTAATATTATTAATAAGACCAATTGGTCGCTGGAGGGGGCTAATAAATAAAATAAATTAATTTTAAGTCACTGACTGCAACTGAAATATTAAGATTTGAGTGAATATGTGCAAATTTCCAATCGATAATAGAATAACTCTCCACAAAATAAAGCCTCTTTAACCACTTTTTATTAAAAGGAAAGCGGTGAAAATTTTAATTCCGTAACGAATGCAAGTTCCTGAAGAGAAAACGATTTTTTGGACCCAAATGAGGAATTGAGAATTAGTCTCTAATCTATACATTTTGAGATGCTACAGTTTTAGCAAAATATAACAGAAAAGAACTTTATTGTTGCATTTCTTTAAATAAATTACAGCATTCTAAATGATCTATTGTCCATGGATTCTTCAATTTCAAATAACAAAACAAACACATAGAAAAATTATTAACAGTATTAAAAGCGGAAGTCATAAAATGGCTGTTGCTTTTGAATTACATAACTGTAGGCATTTCTTGCATTTCCGTTTTTAACTGCGATTTATTTAAATTTTATATTTGGGTTTTCCTTAACAGATACTCCATTTAAAGAAAAAAAAAATACATAGATTTACTAAAAAAAATAATTGTATTTTTATTTAAAAACTGTGAATTGAATTTCGAATGCAGAAAATCATTGAAAAGAACAGTGATTCGTTGATTAAATTCAACAGCATGATTATTCCATCAAAACTACTTCCATTTCAAGGGAAACAAAAAATGTAAAAAAAAAGACTAATTGTATCTTTTTATTTTACCTTAATGGCCACAACTTCGAAAATAATATTTTTAAAAACCACTGATGCGTAATTTTGATGATAATAATAATGAGTTTTTTTGTTCAGTTCAATTGCATAATTATTCCTCGAGAAAGCACTTACTTCCTCGAGGAAAAGACAAAAAAAAAATCACTAGGTTGATGCAATTTTGAAAACAATATTTCAAAAAATCACTGAGGCATTTTTAAAAGCACTTACAATGCTCCAGTGGTTTACAGATTAAATTTGACACAATGCGTGTATGAAAAATTTACTTTTATTTCGAGTTTATATATATATACTAATTAGTAATAAATACCAAGTTAAAAGGAAAAAAAATAGAATCAAAATTAAACCAAATAAAATAAGAATCCCGCCTGAAGACTTTCACAAGGGTCACCCTCAGGCAGGGATTCAAAATAAGAGATTTTTTTCTGTGAGAAATCTGACTTTAGTCCAACAATGGTGCTTTTTTAGTTTCATTCTAGTCCAACTTTTTTTAGTTTGATTCCGAAATAATTTTTTAGTTTCGATTCCGAAATAATTTTTAATTTCGTTTCCGAAATAATTTAAATTTAGATTGTTTTATCGCCTTTATATGTATTTGAACATACGAACAATCAATTGACGGCTTTAGTTCAAAATTTGATATGAACAACTATTTTAATTGAGCATCAAACTTTATTTAACTGTTTAGGTTTTAGTGCGTATTGTGTTCGCTTGTATTTTTATAGACAGACAAGCTTCCTGTACATGTATTTCGTTTAAAATTTGATAGAAATTTTGAACAAAATTTTACGCCAAAATACAATTAAATGCATACCAAACCCTATCAGTCTAACTCAAATTAGTTATTGTATTCTTAGACAAAGAGATAAATTCGAAAATGTGTTTTTGTGTCAAAAAAATGTGTCAAAATCTCGAGATCGGACTCTTTGATGACTACAGTACTGCTCTGTAAACGCATACGAATAAATAAGATTTAATGAGGCATGCTGTAACAGGTTGAATTCATGTTTTCAATTCAATGACATGAAAATTAACACTTTTTAATTTGGTCTCTCTCTTAAATCTCTTAAGAAATTCGATTAAATCTCTTAAGAAATTCGATAAGGAACACTGCATGCGTCAACAGGTGTTTTCCTGTTCGAAATCACTTCCTCCCCCGCAAGGTGTGGTGCTCTCGTCGGCAATCTGCACAACACACCACTAATTCGGTTGACAGGTTGTGAACAAACATTCATTAGGTAAAAACTTCCGCAAAGTACATTATCTAATCTCTTAACATCTCGATCAAACACACTGTTAATTCTTTAAAAAAAGAAAAGTACGTTGACGTGTTTCACGCACGAACAAATGTAAAGATATTCGCGTGATATTGCAAATACACGAAAACTTTTCTTGGACATGTAGGAAAATGTTAACAGTCAGTTTTTATATTTATGATGTGTGATAAAAAAAATTTATTTAATTTATTTCCCTTTATTTACTTTTTCAAATAAGAAATAATGAAAAAAATTTACAAATACAAAAAAAAAAATGATCTCGAAATTTTGATTATTTTTTCATGATTTAGGCTTCATTCGATCTGAAAATTTTAATTTTGGAATCAATGTTTGTCGTTTCATGTGTTTGTTATTGAATATGAATCAAAAATCCAAGTAGATAAAATATGATACTTTTTCTTCAGGAATCTTCTGCACGAATGGTGACAAATTCAAAACTTGCGTTAATTTTGGGACACCCTTTATTGAGAAGAATTCAAACGTTTACCACACTGTGCTGCAAAAACACTGCAAATGACGAATCATTTGACTCATACCTCTGATTTAATATTTGATGTATCATCCAAAGCCGGTATAAGACATTGAAATAACTATTAATTCCAACCTACAAACCTTTTCATAACCACAAAAGCAGTCAATTCTACCCTCAATCTCGCAAGGGATCTTAACTTATCACGACGCACAAGTAATGTCTAATTATTCCAAATATAGTAAGCAGATGAAAATTGAGTAAGACATAATTGTCGGTCAGGTCAGCACGACGAATCGGGTATTCCCCGTCTGCCCTTTAGCCAAGTGACCGACATGCGGCTGCCAATAGAGTCAGATGACGACAGAATCTACTTTCGAACACAAGAACAACATTTAGTGTTTGTAAGACAAGATTAAAAAGAAAATTCGATCAAACGCCCTTTCTCTGATATTTACCGATCAGTCAAATTGGTTTCGATACAAGTTATATCAGTGTTAATTGATGGATTGTAAAGAAGAAATGGATCATTCATTGAATTGAAACAAGCACCTTTTATAAGATAATATACAATTAAAAAAATGATGGCCCATCGAAGTGGTAATTTAATTCTCAATTTTTCTATGGCTTTGACCTATTGTAATTCTAAATGCAATTATATATTACTACTCATGTATATCTGATTTTTATTTTCCTCGGCCACTTCTGGAGAACAAGTAATAAGCCAGGAATATTGATTGTATTAAAATTTAATTAAATCTCATTCGAAACTTGATGATCATAATTTCTTTAAAAAAGTGTTTTTTAAGTATCAAATTCTCTCTACCAAATTCATAAAAAATGTGCAATTTCAACAGCCTTGCACCTGTTCTGTTTATTGTGCTATTGGACCTCCTTGATGGAATCGAATTATGACATCAAAGTGCCATTCAAAATACAATTATCCGAATAATCTATCTGCTAATCAAATGTTGTCATTCATAGTGCTGTCACATCATTATCTTATTCCACATGTAAAATGTGCGGGTAATTATGTGAAACCTTGCTGCTTTAGTAATGACACAATGTAATATTCGAAGAAATAATGAAAACGATTTGTATTTCATTTCAATAATAAAATTCAATGTTGAAAATGTAAAAAATTATATTTAAAATGTTCAACGAAATTCAGGCTATAGCTTTTGCTTCCCATGGGAGCACATGCACATGTATGTGCTCCTCAAATCTTCCCATGCCCAAAACAATTGAAAAACTCAAAGTACCCATTTGTAATGCGCTTGCGTCGGTGACTGCAGACACGCTTCAGAATATATGGCTTGAAATGGACTACCGCCTAGATATTGTCCGTGTAACAAAGGAAATTCACATAGAGCATCTATGACGTATGTATACAAAATTTTGAAATTCCATCAACATTATGAGTTAATCTTATCGATAAATTCTTTTTCATTAAATAGTTATAGCCGTTTCTTGCAACATGTAATCGCTATATTCATTTTCAATTACCCTGTACATTAACATAATGAGATAGAGAGACATTAAAATGAAACCAAAATTCTGAATTATTTCTTTTGTCGTCAAAAATAAAAAGTCTGCTTATGGTTATCATTTCAAAAATCACTTATATTGATTTATTAATTTTTCATTTCTGAAACAAACAAAAAGTTTTATGTCTTTTTAAATTTCAGTATTCCAGGCAACATTTTAGTTTAATTCACTGTAACCGTGGATGTCGAAACAATGGTTAGAATTAAATTCTCTATAAAATCTTTACTATTAAGTTGTTGAATTCTAACGCCTTACCTAGCCTCCTAAATTGATATACAAATCTTCGGTAAAAGCAAAATAAAATCTACCTTTAATTTCTGATTCTATAATGCATTTTTTCTTGGTATTGTAAATATTAAATTCAAAACTACCGTTAAATGTCAAACAATAGAAGGTTCGTGCAAATATTGCTATCTGAAAGATATAGAATTTCCTCTGCCATTTTTCAAACAATTCTGAATACAATTTATCTTGGAATTCTGGGAATGAAGGATGTTGGAACATGAAAAAAGTGCAGCAAATCAGTTGGCTAGACTTGACAACATAATCCGACAGAGATTATTTTAATCTACCCTTGATAGGGTTAGGAAAGAAGAAAACGTCATATTCCTATTTGCAGAAGATTTATAAATAAAGCTTAAGGACAACAGCTGCTCATATTTTGAAACATGAGAGCTTTACATCAAGACTGCTTCATCTGCACAATGCATTCTGACCAAAGGTGACATATTTATTTTCATATATATTGTTAGAATGATCTCTAAGGATCAACGGTTGAAAACCTGCGAATCGTTTGGTCTTTCAAAGTAAGAGGAAAACGTTAGACATCTTTTATTATGCTTATTTAACTAAAAGATCAGAAAGGCGAACTTAATATAGAAAATTATATTTACATACCCGAAAGAAATCTACGAATATATAACTACTTAATTCGTTCTTCTATGTTTTAGAAACACAAATAAGATAAATTAAAGCAAAATTAGCAATCACTATCTATACTAATAATAAAAGTGTGTGTGTGTGTGCGTGCGCGCATGTGTGTGTGTGTGTATGCTTGTATGTGTGCGCATGCTGTGTGTGTTTTCGCTCTAAAAGAAATTAAAATTCTGATTAATTAAAAATTTTGCATGATTTGGCTTTTTCACAAGTACTATAGTTCACACTGAGTACCAAATATCAAAATACTATCCGCAAACTGATTTTTATACCATTTTAAAATTAAATGATTTTTTTTTCTAAATGATTTTTCTCTTGGATTTTGATATATTTTAAAAACATTTATCGAATTTTTAAATAGATTATCCATACATTGAAGCTTTAATGATATCATGGGACTCGACAACATTAGGAAGGTTCATTCCTACAATAATCAAAACCAGTGTAAAATAACAAGACTTAATGTCTATTACAATTTGGAATTGAAAAATAATTTATAAAGGATATTGTGAATTTCACGTTATGTATACGTGAAATTCACAATAACTGAAATTAAACACAGCTAGTATTCCTGATGAATCATTCTATCGAATCTTGGCGAATTAACCAATACATTTCGCCAGGATCGCCAAAGGCAGCTTATATTTTTGAAAAGCAACTGCGATTCCGTTGCAGTCACATGTTCCGCCGAAATACAATAATACAAATACATTAACACAAAATCTCTGATAAAAGAAATAATCTCCATCGAACTGAATCGATCGATTTAAATAATCTGCAATTAACGAAACTTTGTATTTCATCTTGTTTCTTTCTTGTGCTCTATGACGCCGTGCATTTTTCTTCTATGAAATGTGTAAAATATTTCAAAATAAAACGGACTGTGAGCAATTAAGTCGCACCATGAATTTATTCCAGTAGAATTTGAAATTTTCTTTTATTTAGAAAGTTTGACAGATTGTTACAAAAGGAGGCTTGGTTGATGGAATTATTCTTTTAAATTGTTAAAAAAATTCACAGCTTGAAACCATCCTCATTATGAATCATTGCATAAAATCGACTCTACCTTAAAATCCCACAAGTATTGGGCAGAAAATCAACAGAGGCGAATTCTGGTTTTCATCGTTTTAAATAACTATGTGAGCTGTTTTTACCATCAATATCATCTGACTAATAAATATTATCACATTTATTTAAATTGGCGTAACACAATACCAGAGAATGCCAAATTTGATAAACAAATTTCCGAAATATTTTTCATTTACAGTCATTAGAATAAGAAGGAGAATACAGATATAGTATATCTAAGAATATGATTTCAATAATTTCAAATTTAATAAATTCAAATATCTCTATACACGTTTTTTATCATTTAAATAAATGGGAAAGCCCACATAAAGTGCATTTTAGTGTAATGTCATGGAATTTCATTGAAATATTCTAGAAATTTCCCATGTTTTTTCCTTAATTGAATTTATTATTTATCCCATTTATCTTTTCAACTTTGACTTTATTTCTTCGATTACCTAATAAAAAAATGAGAATCAGCAAGAGCAATTGAATATTATATCAACATAACATCATCATTTGTTCCCCTACAAGTAAAATTAAATAATTTATGCGCTTTTTGTGATCGGCGATAAAATTATATTAATTTATTATATTTTTTTACGCATATTTCGAAAACTACCTTTGGATAGACTAAAGACACATTTTCCAGTTGTGTATTTATTGGATACTGGACATGTTGCCAACACAAGCAAATAAACATGGGAATTAGAACACATCCTCATAAAACGCGAGTAATAGAGGGGAAAGCAGAAAATCAAAATGGCGATATTTAATGGAATCACAATGCGGAACATGATTTGTTCCCGCAGTTAAACATGAATATTCGTGTCTCATATATAGAGAGCAGAAATTTGCAGGTGAACATTAGAAAGCAATAAATGTCCTTTCAAAGGAATAAAAAATCATATCAATCTTTTGTTCCATGAGCATATTTTGAAATGGTAAGAAACGAAAACAAAATACCAAACGACTTTTTGCTATAGTTTTAATTTCATCTACATAATACAATAATCATGTATTTTCTCAAAACAGTAATGTTTGGATCATTTCAATATATTTTCTAAGAATTTAAAAAAAAATATATTATTTAATTTTCTTTGAAATTAACAATATTAAGAGTTAGACAATGTTTTCTTTTAACAGCATAAGAACGATAGATAAGTGTTGTATACTTTTTACCACACTTTAAAAATCAAATGAAATCCAGTTGTGTATTTATTGGAATTGTGTATTTATTGGAAAATTGAGTATTATTAACTTTTTGTTCCATATATTTTGGAACTTTTCAGAATCTTTGAATCGTATATTTCAAGAAGACTTAAATTTGCATGATATTTAAAATAGTTATTAATATGTAAATATATACAATAGAATGACATAGAAAATTAGATAAGATGGTGTTTCGAATTTTTAATGCTGTTAGTGGAAATTGTATCTTTAGAAATTCAACTCTAAAATAATTTATTTCTCATAATTAGTACTGACTGGTAGATTCGCTAAAAAAAGCATAGAAATTCCTGTTCTTTGACTACTTGATTTGAAATCTACTTTAGTCTTTCGAAAATTACTACAAGTATGTTTCGAAAAAGCACAAGAAAGAAACAGCTCCCAGAAGAAGAGAGAAAATTAACAAAAAAGTCCTTTACAATATCACTGCTTTCTAATCAAGCCATAGATTCATAATGATTTTTTAAACTAATCACTAAAAAATTCTACAAATTCTGTTTATCCCTTATGTTATACAAATTTATAATCCTTATTCCTTATGTTAGTATATATTCCTAATATTATTCTACAAATTTATTCCTTATATTACTATTATTTACCATTGTAAATAGAAACCAAACGTTGTGGACATTCTATGTGCTGACTTCAAAGTATAACCAACAAATAATAATAATAATATGCAATTTGACAAAAACTTATGTGGAAAATTCTGATAAAAATAAACAAAAATATTATTATTTTCCTCAGAGTAAAAGATAAAAAATAGAAATAATATAATGCAAAAATAAAGACGAAAAATTTTTTTAAATTTATTTACAGTAGATATTCCCTATAATTAATACGAAAATTATATTGTTTACCAACGGATTCTTAAACCCTCCGCGCTTTTGCTCATGCGTTAGAACGAGTTAATTCAATAAAATAGGATAGAAAGGAAAGATGAAAATTGAAGATGTTTACATTTAACAATCAAGTAAATTCCAAAAATACGCACATGCGTCCGCGTCTCACCCCTTAGAATGATAGAATTGTCGAAAAGTGGTCGTTTCAGGAGACTGAAACGAACAGTAATCTTGATCAAAAATATGCTATTTTTAATCATAATAACTTAATACTTTTCAAGCAAAATGCTCTGAATTTTTCTAAATTAATGTCCAAATGGAACTAATAATTCTTTTCTGCAAAAAATTCTTAAAAATAAACTTTGTTTTCAACTTTGATATTCAATAATTAAAAATAATACTTTTTTGAAATTTTCTGAATTATTCGAATTTGTTTTATATCGAATTTAAAATTATATTAATTCATTCATTCTGTTTATACTTTTTGAAATTGCCACGATGACATGAACAATATACTTGTGTAATCTATTAAATCATAACAACGGTGATGTTCAATATGAATTGACAGATCATTTACATCTTTCATCTTTTCTTAATTCTATAAGTAGCAATGCTCGAAGTAGAATGGCATGATATGCTTATCGAATAAAAAGGATTTAGAAGAAAACTATTAAAAACTTTTCTTTAATTTTGCCTTAGTCATAATAACATGCTCGATTTCTATAAATTGTTTTGGATGATATTAAGAAACTATGTTTTCAGCCTGCGACTGATAAAAAAAAAAATGAAAATCTAAAAAAGTATAAAAAAATATCATTTAAAATTGTTAAATAAACTAAAACAGGTACTGGAAACTGTTTTGGAAAAAGGCATTATTTCAAAATATTCATTTTAATATATATTCTTGTATAAGATTAGAATGTGCGGACATATTTTTAATAGAGTTTTTCTTGTTAAAAGAGAAAGCCAGGTAGCTTACAGCAAAAGCGCCAACAGTTGACCACCGAAGAAACGGATAGTTTTCATAAATGATTAAAAATGAAAACCAAGTTACTGAAATTGGTAACTGCTTTATTTTAACTAAGACTTTTAATTAAAATAAAAATTGATTTTACTTTAATGAAGGGAGCGAACATTATGTACACTAAAAACCTATTGGCATATTTTCACCCTATTCCAAAAAATCTATTTTTACAAATAATTACCAGAAAAAAGATCAAATTGCTTACCATTTATTAATTATTGTATTATAACTAGTTTACCGAGCTAAGAATTGGTTTAAGGTGTATGTACACACTTAAAACTTCGAAAATCGTTCAAAATATCGAATATTTTTTTATTGCTTAATAATGTTCTCTGATCCTTTAGCTTTCAAACGATACCAAGATGTTGCCAATATTCCAAATATTTCTCGAGTTATAAATATTTTTCTTGAATTACTTTCATTGAAAACTCTAGTTACGGTGTTTTTAAAACTCATTTTATGAAGAATGATATTTTCCCACTATGTGGCTTCATTCAAACAATCATAACTCAACAATAAATTAACTAAATACAGTTATTTATATATCAAAACAATCTGTATGAAATAGCGGATGTTTTGTGCCTCAATCAAAGTAATATTTATAGAAATAAATTTTTAATACCTGTTTAAAAGTTAAAATGATAGAAAAAATCTCGCTTTTTCTATTCATCGTTGATGAAAAAATTGTAAAAAAATAACTATCTATTTTTATAACTTGATTGAGGCAGACAACATGAAGACTCATATTAGGTATCATTTCCAACTAGAATTATGTGTCTGTACAAATTAGAATTTAAGATATCATGTTTCAAAAAATAGGCTAATTAGAATATTATTATTAATTAATAATTAGTGTAATATGGTTTTTTCTCACTGAAATGAGTTTAAACATATATTAATAACCTACTGTGAAAAAATTGGATTTTTAAAGTTAAAATTTAAAAAAAAAATCTTCAAGTGTGTACGTACACCTTAATTTTATGCATTAAATTATATAATTTACTGCATAATGTGCAATTTGCATTAGTCAACCTGAAACGTATAAATCGGTAACCTGTCATTAAAATTGAAGCCAAAATTGCATAAGTGCGCTCAGTTGTAAACAAATTTAATAACATTGTTTTGGCAGATAATCTAACAGTAAAAATCGGCAAGTTCAGAAAAAAAAAAAAAAAAAATTGAATCTATCCGAAAGCCTAACCGAAAGATCTTAGCCGTTGTCACCCACCTGTTAACGAGGCGTGAGAAAGCCGCAGAGAAAGGTGAATGGAATAGAAAATGCACATTGACCTACCTACACCCAAAATAAAAACACCCGCTGCTCGAGTAAACTTGTTGATTGAAAGAAAAAGCTCCGGACAGGTCATTCAACTCGGCATGGAAGCTATATCGGTAAGAAAATAACGGCCTAGTTTTTGGGGGGAATAGCAGAAAAGGCGATTTTGCGATTGTGGCTCGTTAATACGGCTCGATAGCATACTTCCACTTCTTTGACGCCTACGGGATGCTTGTTTCTAAATAGATACTATAATAAGACTTAATCTCTCGTTTCATTCAATAACACTACAATAATCGCTTCAAAATAAATTTTTAAAAGTTCTTTGCATTCAGTATAATACAATTTCATGAAAAAAAAAAAAAAAAAAAAGGAATACAATCCTTCGTTCTTTGACTCTGTTAATGGAAATAAATAATAGAAAATAGTCTTTCTTTTAATATCTATCAAATACTTTTTTTGTGCATTTTGCATAATAATAGCATAGACCAAATACTTTTTAATGCGCTTAAATTGCTCTGGAATTATGTGTCAGTAGAAAATGCATTTTTTTTTCATGCCATTAAGTATAAAAAGATTAACAAAATTTTTTATGAAGGATTTACTTTGCATTCAATTAAATTTAAAGAGTAAATTAAACTAATAAACCAAAACTACTAAAAACTAAATTTTTGTAACAATTTAATAATAAAAATCAATATTTTCAAAATAGTTAAAAATATAATTTTCAATTACTTTAAATCTGAAAGAATACAATAAACAATTCTAAATATTTTTAAGTTTATTGCAAAGTTAATGAGAATTTAAAAAGTGATCCTCAGTTTATCAACTGTCAGGTAATTTTCAACTGTTTTTGACTGTAATGATTTGATATATTAAATATATTATATTAAAATGTATATTCGTAAGAAAATTGTATTATTATATTATATTATATTTAAAATATACTACATATGATATATTAAATTTATAATTATTTGAAATATTTCAGCTTTGTTGTATTAAATATACAATTATTTTGCGATGAAATTGAACGATAATAATCAAGAAAATATAATCTTCTTTATAAACAATCTCTCTAGAAAGATAATTTAATTGCTGTTGACTTAGTCTTTCAAGCACCTAAAAGAGTTTAGAGTTACCTCAACTCCCTTTAATTCAAATATTTAGTCACTATTTCTGATATATAAAACGCTGCCTTAAAGATTCTAATTTTGAAGAATAATTATAGGAACTCCAAAGATAAATAGGCTATCATTGACGCAGCGTTAGAGTAAATATTTCCCATTAATTTTGTTTTATTTATTTCTAAAAAAATAGAAAACTATTTCATTTTATTTCTTCCCGAAATTAAAAAAACAATTTGATAAAATGCTAACAATTATTAAAGGATTTTCTTTGATTAGATATGCTAAAAATCAAAACAAAAGTGATAATAAAACGACGAAAATAATGAAAGTAATAACAATAAATCCGACGATAAAATTATGAAAATTCATTTCATTTCTTTTTTGTAAAACGCTTGCATAAGTAATAAATAGAAAAATTAGCTATAAATGACTCAATCACAAATGAAATTTAATATTTTTGGCCTTTAAAAATAAATAATTCGAATTTTGAAGAACTATATTAATTGTTGAATGGCAAAACTTAATTGTAAACAAATCATTATATGTACAATATACACAAATAGATAACTATATCTTCCAAAATTATTATCTCATTGAAAAAATTTTGCATTATCATGAAATTGAAAAAAATTCTCTTTTAATGATATACAGTTTCATTTCAATTCAATTTCTTTACTTTTAATAATTTTTTAAGGTAATACATAATTTGCAACAGTAAATTTTTAATATTATGAAATTCGAACTCATCCGTTAAAACATTTAATCATAAAATTGCGCTAATGTTAAAATTAAGTTTTAAAAAAAAGCTTTCTTTAGACATTTTTATATCATAGCATAAATATTTTTAATTGGTATGTGTTATATTTTCCTTTGACTTATTCAATTAAATTCATGTTTTCAGATCTTATTTAATATCAAAAAATGAATTTTTTTTTTAAAAAAGCATTTCATATTAATAATTAATATCCTAAAAAGTCAATAATTTCGTAGAACAAGCTGATCACCTAAGCTAATACGTAATAACGTGATCATAAGAGATTAAACTTTGATAATATGAGCTTATTAGACTTATGTCATTAAAATATAAGAAAATGCAAACTGAGACATAACTTTTTCAAATATCTGGAAATAATATATTTAAATAAATCACAGGCATCTACTACGATAGCTAAGTTTTTAAAAAATTAATTTCTTTTTTTAATTTTCTTCTTTTCTTCATTTATAGTTTCTAACAAAAACATGTAGTGAGATCCGTTATTGAAATTTGCGATACGCTTTTAAAACCAAACGTCGATACAGATCTTTTATTTAATCGCTCTTAATATCAAATTTGATGTTAAATCTATCAACTGGTTAACTGTATGTCAATCTCTGAACACAATAATTCAATAGTGAAATGAGCTAAACGAAAGAAAGTTGGTATATGGCGTTGAAACATAACTGCAGATCTTTATTAACTATTGAATCCAATTTGTTTAAAAATTAAATCCCAGATGTACGGTTATTTTCTTCGCTGCATAATGAACTTAGACAAAGAACTCGCAATATTATGTAAATATTTGAAATCTCTCCTAATGATTTCATACATCATTTACAACAAATTTCACTACTTTTGCTGCTTTGACTCTCTTCTCAACATATAAAAGGAAGTCGTGTGCGTGCGTGCGTGCGTGTATGGGTGTGTTAGCGCTCTACGGGACAGATCATAAAATCTAGATCCTCCAACTTTAGTACAAACATACTTTGAAGGTGAAAATATGTACCTCGAAGTGATTTTTTTTTACTTCAAAAAATATGACAGCATAAAAATAACTTTTAGGCAATCTTAAAATTTAAGATTTTTTTTTTTATTGATACCAACTAAGCGTGCAATTTTTCTCTGAATATTGACAATTTTTTTTAAATGATGTGTAATTTTCAACAATCAATCTCATTGTTGCAATGTAATTCAAACCATTTCCATTCATTCAGTATATAATTAATTGCATAATTTTCTTCCAATATTGAAAGCTAAGAAAAAAAACGTTCTCATTACTTTTTAGCATGACAGTTCAGTTTAGGAAACAGGAAGTAAAATTGAGTTACCGCAAAAGGCATTGAACAATTTTTAGTGGATTACCCATACATTTAAATTTTTAATGGCATGCTAATGTCATGGGACTCAATTTCATTAGGAAGGTTCATGAACACAATAAATAGAACAGTTTTAAAGCAATTAAAATAGAACCATTTTAAAGTATGTCACAGTTAGATGCTTAAAAATATTTTGTTAAGAAAATTACGTATAAAAGTTTTAATTGAAATTAAGCGCAACCAGTATATTCCCAATGATATAACTGGTCGTGAAAGGCGGCAAGTTTTGATATAATTCTCATTAAAATGTGAAAATAAACCAATTTCTCTACGAAAATACTGAAAGAATTTCTTTACCCACGATTTAATATTAATTATTTGATAGACTATTGCCTGAAATCGTCACTGTTTTTACTATTATGACTCTCTGTGACTATTATGACTCAATGTTTTATTCAATAATATGCCAGTTTAGATCAATTGCAAATAAACTATTTCCACCTTCCACCAAATGTTATCACTCCAAGACCTAATTCAAAGTCATTTAAAACTTTAATTGTTATTTTCGTATTTCTGCAAATGCCTTTAAACATCCGCTGATAACCTAAAAATAAATCTGATATATAAAATGTATGTGCTTGTTCAGCTCTTTTCTTCTCCTTTCAGTATTTTTGTGTATTCTTAAACAAAAAAATTTTTAACAAAAACTTCACAATTTTGCCTGCAGGAAAAAAATGAATTTTCTCAAAAGCTGTCATTGTCTATTTACTTCTTTTTAAAAATCAATTAAAATGGTGAAATTGGTTAACAATCAATTCGAATGGTGAAACATGTTCCTTGAATCTTTTTTTTTTAAGCTAAAATGACTGCTCAATGTTAGGCAAAATTTCAAGCTATGACTATAATACAAAATCTCTTTTCTTCGATAGCTGCTATCGTGGAACAAAATAGAAATGGAATTGAAAACATTCTGTAATAATCCATTATATTTAAATTAATCAGAAATATAAATATTACAATATATTCCAATCAATTTGAATAAATTTTATGACATCACGCAGTCCCTAAAAAAGAATTAAAAACAAAAATCCTGTCACCCTCATGATAAATTAAATATTTATAGTGTATGGGACGTTAAAAGTCTTCTCCAAGCAAAATCCTTATTTTCTAGGTAGTATTATTTCCCGTTCTGTATAATTAAATAAAACAATTTAATCACAGCCTTGAAACGAATATGTCATACAAGAATACGGATTTTATTTCATTGCTATTAATTATTTTAATTTTTATTAAATATTTCACAGCAGGTCCCACAATACATTAAAAATAAAACAAAGCTTTATGCCATTTGAAATCACATTAATTAAATTTTTTAATCGTCTATCTCATATTTTCCAATTGCATTATGAAGCATATTAACCCTTTCACTGTCCTCTCCTGTCTGCGAAAATCTCTGTTTTTTGCCGCATTAGAACAAACAAAAATAAAAACTCAAACAAGTAAACCTTTACAAAGCGTTTTAAACGTTTAAAAGTTTTAAAATCTAGAAGAACGCTTGCAGAAATGTCACTTGAATGCGCTAGACGCGTTACGGACGATAAAGAGGTTAAAATAGCTGACATCGGACATTTTTTGTTATAAACTTGCAGACAAAAATCAGTTAACAAGATGCATGAAATCGGATTAACTTTCTCATTTATTTAATAAATAAAATAAAAAATGTTGTTAAAAATATATTTATTTTTAGCAGTAACTCTCAATAAGCAAGTTTTCTTTGACTCATTATAAATAAAATCTTTTCTCTTCAAAATTTATTTAATATAACATAACATTTATTGAATAGTTTCCATTCCATTCACCACTGAAACTAATATATAGTTTAATATTTCTCTTCAAATAAAAGTAAATGATAGATGATTAAATTTTAGTGTATGGCTTACCAAGAGGATAAAAGTCCCTAGAAACTCCGCTATGGACTCCCTGAGGACGTCGCTTTTGCACTTCATGGTGTTGAGCTTTTCTTTGAATTTCTTCACCCTCGTGTCCACGGCTACAAGAACAAAAGGCATGCTGTTACTCGGTTGATACCTGCACACAGAACTGACTGAGTATCTCACCTGCTCCTGCCTATCTTTTTTCCGCGAGGAATCAGTTCACAGAGAGGAAAGGGATAGAGGCGACCGCAGCGCCCTCTCAGTGCCTCTCTTAACCTTTCTAGAAAAGTATTAAGTAACCAATGTATTTGTATTTTGTATTTTGCAGAAATATCATGAGAGATATCGGAATGGCAAATGCAAATTCTTGAAAAAGCTTTAATCTTCAAAGTTCACTGCATATTTTACTCTGAGAACTACTAAATTCAAAAATAAATAAATGTTCTGCTTAAGTTTTGAAAATAGTACTACTACTTAAGTTTTAAAAAATGAATATTCAATATGTAGATGATCATAAATATGTAAAGAAAAAGAATGTTTCTTTATTTTCCAGAAAATCATGTTAAAACTAATTAATGATAACGATCTGATTTTCCTTTTTAAATAAATTTCTACAAAAATTTCACAGAACAAAAAAATTAAATCTCTTGAATAAACAGACATCAATTAAGAAATTAAATTAAAATGATTAATAATTTAATATTTTAAAATTAATTTTTATATAAATTTCCTATAATGTTTAAGACATAAAACTGATTATAGATAGATAGATACAGATATATTACCTTAACTATTAAAAAGTATATATTTACAAATACAAAAAATATAGATAGATAGATAGACACAAATAGAAAATACAATAGGTAGATAGATAGATAGAGATATAGTTATAGATATAGATATGGATATATTACCTCAACTATTTAAAAGTATATATTTACAAATACTAAAAATTTGATACACATAAATTATTTATCTGTCTCAAACATTTAAAAGAACTTTTCCAATTTTTCTTCTTACTTATTTAAAAAATTAAAGGTTGTTGTTTGAAACTGGGCAAGATATATAATTAAGTTTGTATATCTTTACTTATAATAAATGATCGTGTAGGGGGAAGGGTCTGAAGTAGTTAGCATAATTTAGAGGGTATGAAAACGCCAATAGCAATTTTCATAGATCATATATCACTAGATTAAATTATAAAGCTGCTTATTTGGTTGATTTTTGTGAATTATTTATAAACATGTCTTGAACATGATAATATTTATAAGCTAGCAAACTGAGAAATGCATTAGTCAAAAATCGTTTAAAATGTTCTATGAGAAATAACCAAATTAGGCACGCAGTTACTTCTTGAATACTAAGTTCTTGTTGTGAAAAGCTTCTTCAAAATTTTTACTTCAAAATTTATCGAAATATTTGCGTTTCCTCTAGTAGCTTTGAAACATATTAATGTAAAAAGAACAATTTTAAACCACATAGAATGTAGCTCTTCAATTACACCAATTCTACATTCTGGCAACAAATATCTTTCTACTTTTAATATTTTTTTGCAAAATATTTTCTACATACTTTATAACAATGTTTTTCATTGCCTTACTCGCACTCGGGGCAATTAAATACATTTTTTCAGGAAAAAGTATATTTAGTTTTGTTATTTTTTTTACGCTCACAGCTATTTTTACTTTCTTGTATAAGAAATATGCAAACAAAAAGTTTTGTAGACATCAAAAAATTCGAAATCCGGTCTCGAGAGTTAAATAATTCTCACTTTTCAGACCTTCCTGGAATTCCCGTTTCTCCACCTTCTGTAAATACGATAAATATGAAATAATTTTCGATGCATCTTTGTTACTAAATTGGCAGATTTGGGATGAAAACCATTTTTGGAAATTCTGCCTGTTCATTACTCCATGTTCAAGTCAACCATCTGACTCTCCGACCCACCACGAAGGGACGCGGATTAAACCATAAACTGAATGACAGGACAGCCGCAATAGCAGCACTGGTGAACTGTGGTTGAGTCCTAAGGGCCATCACCGGTCACGGTATAACCCTCCCCGAAGGAAGTACGTCCCGTCATCGATGGGAGGAGTCAGATACCCTACCTATTTGTGTACCCTCTAGGTGGCGAGATCCAAACACCATGCCAGAAGCATCTCGTCCTCATTTCGAGGTCCCCCCCCCCTGGTGTCTTACTCCATGTTTCTATGAATATGGTAAATCAATAGCCAGATAAATGAAATTGATATAGATTTATCAATAGAATTGTATACCTATATCAGATTTAGTACGGATAAAGGATTAATCGTCTATCTATATGTTGGCAGTTATATGTAAGTTATAATAGTTCGGTATGTTTGGTAAGTTATAATAGGTCGGCAGTATAGTAAATTTGTACCAAATTCTTGACCAAGTCGGTCAAAAGAATGAAAATATGTCTCCTATTTTCATCATAGTACTCTGAAGCGTAAAGAGCGTCAGATTTTGTAATTATAAGAGTAAAGTAGTTCATTTTCTCTCACACAGACAGATAAATTTCCTGTGGATGGATTTTCGTTCAAAATTTTATAGAAATATACAAATTTGATGTAAAGAGTGCACCAGATCCTGATCCGTAGAATTATCATATTCAAAGATTTACAAATATCATTTCAAAAATATGGACTATTTTTGTACTATTTGAAAAGTAGAGATTCGTTAAAATATCGAGAGAATTTTTTTTTTAAATTACTATATTTGCTCTTTACAAAAGAGAAAGCAAATGTGATTGAGAAATTCCAATTGATTTGAAGTTCTATAATATTCTGCAAATATGTACAAATGACTATTTTTGATAATTGGTTTAAAAATATTAATTAATTTTCAGCTGCTGATTTTTTTTTATTTCGTTTTGCTTCATTTTTTAAATATTTATATGTGCATATCAAACTCTTTTACACCTATTATTTAAATTTTAATTATTGGATCTAATTTTTTTTAAATTACTCCTTTATTCAGTGTTTGTTTACCAATTTCTAAGAAATCTTTCGAAATGCATCCTTCTCTTAATAATGAAGTCCTCTTTTTTTTATAGCTTTAAAAGGATATAAAAAAAAGAAAAGCAATCATGATTACTTCATTTCTATGGAAACCATTATAAATGTAATCAAATTTTCCTAATATTTTTCAACTTACTTAAATATTTAAATTAATGAAAAATAGTATGAAAACACGCGTAGAATCAAAAACACGTGAATTTTTTCCCGTTAAATTATTAAAAGAGAAAAAAAAAAGAACCGTAGAGTTCTGTAAATGCATTAGAAACACAAGTTCAACACAATAATGCTGTAACTTCATTCAAGGAAGTTGTGATACAAACTAAATGACATCAATTATACATTGATTTCAACTTCAATTCAGAATTTTGATAGAGTTGTGGAAAATAATGGGGCACCTGTAAGTATATACCTGCATCTGCAGGAAATAGAAACACATTTTTCACAAAGAATTCGGATGAATATTCGATCTGTAACACAAAAGAAATGAATGGAACAATTCTAAGCCTTTTTTCCATGAAGTAATTGAAAATCCTTATAAATCTAAAATATTCGACTAAGAAAAAGTTTATTTAAACTTCAGTCAAATATGTTACTAGAAGTCATATGAGTGCATAAAATACTTCAAAATAATTGTGAAAGGTGCTCAAATTCATCATCAAAGCCGGAGATTAGAAAATAATTGTAGCGGGTAGTTCATTAGCTAAGCCTCGTTATCATGGACATATAATATTGGTTTCGATGTCACGTGACATCTGGCTCAAGACGTAATTCCAGTGAAGATTGACCACTTTTGTGATTCCGATACTAATTGTTGAATTTGTCGGGGCCAAACGACCTCCCGCTGGTGTGAAGGGGAAATGTGCCAGCTAAGGTGTCGTCCTCGTTATCTGACCGTGGTTCAAAACTACGAGGTTCGTCCCAAAATACCTCTAGTGTTGCTTTAAAATCTGGACTTTAACATAACTAAACTAAAGTAACTACACCGGTGCAAATTAAATTTGACAGCAAATGTCAAATATTCTTCAGCTGGTACGATGCGGAAAGTAGAGAAAGGGGGTTGCCAGCTCCAGAGCAGTCATCCAACAACAGTTCAAAATAATGAAATCCGGTCAAATATGACTTTTGTTTTACTTCAAAGTTAAACATTTAAATATAATAAACTCATTAATTAACAAAAGAAATAGTAAGTAATCACGATGAAGAAAGTATTAAAAAGTGCAAGAAGATTTTTTTTAATTCTTAAGTTTACGATAATTTTTAGATATCTGCTGCTTTTTGACATCCTGGCCTGAACAGGAGAATTTAGTAAATAAGTGTAGGGAAAAAATTAGAAAAATTTACAGAGAATGTACTAAATAAATAAAGAAATTAGATGAATTTTTGTGTCGAAATATAAATTCTTTCTAAAGATAATGGATTTCATTTCTATATGTATTTTTGATTTTAATATGTTTGTCCCCTGCTACAGAATAGAAATTAGAGCAGGCTTAGTTTGGTTTGGGACTTCGCAGCGCAAATTCCACTACAGAAGTGATATTGCACCAAACAAATATTTATATTTCTCTAAATATCATTTAAAAACACAATTAAAATAGTTCAAAATAAAATGTCTCGGAGTAATCACTGATAAAGTGGCATTTAAAAGAACCAAAGTGAGGGGGGTCCCCCCCCCGAAACTTTATCGCTATTCTCTAATAAAGGTGTTATCCCCGTTCCACCGAATAAAATAATACACCTGGGTAAAGCCATGAATGACACAATAACTCAAATTTTTATTTTCAGTGCTCCATACTTGAGAGTAGTGATCTTCGTAGAGTAGAGAAAAAAAAACCAGTACTTGTGTATTAACTGAAATCTGGCAAACGAAAGTTATAAATCATTGAGCTTTAGCGTGTTTCAAACGTTTTTACTGAATCTAATTTGGCATCTTTGGCGATTAATCACCGGCATAGTTTAATGCACAATTACAAGAAAAATCGAATATGCATTTTGATATCGTTTATCTAACCTATTGAACCCAAAATTTGACATGTAATTACAATTGCAGTTACAAGATTGCCATATTTTACTTATTTAAGTCAATGCATTTTCGAGTTACTGCGTTCACATGGGTGCGAAAGCACATAATGTCAACCCCTCCCCAACAACAGATTCTGTTCTAAATTTGATATAGATTGGCAGTTTAGATGCTAAAGTTGCGTACCAAATTTTATCCAATGAACTTTTAATATTCTATAGTTAGAGTGTTTACTTGTACTCGGGCCGGCGTCCTGGCATAGGGGTAGCGCGTCTTCCCCGTGATCTGGGCATCCTGGTTCGAGTCCCGGTTCGGGCATGGGTGTTCTTCATCTGTTCTATCTGTGAGATGCGTGAATGTGCCCCCCCCCCTGAAAAAAGGGGTTGTGCAAGCGAATGTGATGCGTGAGTAGCTACGACGTACTCTTGGCCCTAGTTGGCGCTACTAAAAAACAAGAGACGCTTCCTTGGCTTAAAATTGCTGATTTCGTGCGCGAGCTTGTCCATGGCAAGTGCCATTATAAACAACAACAACTTGTACTCGGACAATACGATAAACTCACTTCCACTGAATAAATTTCCTTCAAAATTTGATAAAAATCTATCAATTAAATGATTACTAGATTTTATTTGATAAAAATTTTAAAATTCTGCTGTTAAAATCAAAAATCCAATTTTCATCCATCTAGTTCAAAGCGTTTTTTAGTTACCATATTCTAGAGAGACATAATTCTATTCTCGGACACACAGAAGTACATAACGTCAAAATCTCCTGCAATTACAATACTTTCTCTTCAACAAACGAGGAAGTAAAAATGCAGTCATAGAATCATAACTATGGACAGTTACTCTGACACGCCTGAAGTGAACGGAGAAATATGAATGACCGGACGTCGCGACAGCATTGCGGGAACCAAGGTTGAGTCCCAAGGGCCATCACTGGCCACGGTATAACCCTACCCGTAGGAGGCACATCCCGTCATTGACAGAGGGTAGTTGAACCCACATCATTTCTGTACCCACCAGGATGGCGAGTATCAACCACCATACCGGAAATCTCTCATACTTATATCTGAGGTACCTGCCCCCCTCCCCAGTGGGAGGTTATAGAATCAAAATAAAATTTCAGTTATAGTTTAATATCCTATGGTTTTAAAAAAATAGCTAAATACACTCTTATCAATGATTAGCAATAACTAGATAACAATTAATTCATTTCACGCGTTGGTTGGAAGCGATGCAAATGTTGAGTATTAAAATATGAACGCGAGAAATTATTCTGTGCTACAATAACAATACAGACTGATAAACATTTATGTTAAAAATAACAAATATTTGTATGTAAATCTTATATGTCCGATCCTCAGATAGAAAGAAAAAAAAACAGCATCCATTTCCTGTTTATTTGGAGAATGCAGGTTTTCTTTTACAGATTTAATAGTTTCTAGTTTAATAACTTAATATATGTAGCTCTTAGAACACGCACCTGTATAAAGTTCTTCTATGCCATGCTCTTAATATCTGTACCAGGCTTCTTGTTGGAAGATTGAAATGTGTTTTAAGGAATAGCAATTAGCAACTGTAAAATAAGCTATAATAGTATTTATTGATATCAGAATACGTTATTTGGGATTTGTTGCAAGATCTATGAAATTTCCGTTCGGAAATACAGAATTTTCTGGACTCTTGTATATCTGTGAGTATTGTAAATATTACTCACTTTGACTCTTCTAATGAATTTATAGTATTTTAAAGTTATGATAAACACTACAGTAAAATTTAAGAATATTGCGTTTATACCTTTTAGGCATTGCGCATTAAAATATAAAAGAAAATTCTCAAAATATACTTAATTTTGTTAATACACAAACATTTTTATTAGTTCCTTCAAATCTTCAAACTTTCTTTGGACATTCGAAGAGAAATAAATGATTTCTTGCAAGAAACTTTAAAATGGAAATTGTTTCTTTGAATAACTTATTTGAAAAAAAAATCAATTTAAATCATGATTCCATAGGTAAAACGAAGACAATGCCGGCGTCCTGGCATAGGGGGTAGCGCGTCTTCACCGTGATCTGGGCATCCCGGTTCAGGCATGGTTGTTCTTCATCTGTTCTATCTGTGAGATGTGTGAATGTGCCCCCCTGTAAAAAGGAGTTGTGCAAGCGAATGAGTGATGCGTGAGTAGCAACGTCGTACTCTTGGTCCTAGTTGGAGCTATTAAAAAAACAAGAGACGCTGACCCACCGGCTTAAATCGCTGTCTTCATAACAGCGGTCTTGTCCATGGCAAGTGCCATAAGAAACAAACAACAACAATGAAGACAGTACAGTACTCATTTATTTTGCTTGAAATGTAATTTGGTAACTAAGTACGCCTTTGTACATACAATCAAGGCATAAAACAAAATAATAACTTTTTTGTGGGAATTGTATTGAAAAGCGAATATCTTCTAATAATGACAAAATTATTTTTAAAAAAATTTGCTAATTACGGAAGTTTTAATCTTTTAAACGAAATGGATTTTTTAACATTTTATGTTTTCTGTTTTTTCCTAATCGATACGGTATGGCGCCTTTTCAAATGTTCTTGATCTATACAGGCAATTTTTTTAAACACTTAAAATGAATTTTTTTAAAATTATTAATTTTGATAGTAAATTGCGAAAATTGCCTTAATAAGAAGACATTTAGATTCTCATTTATTTTATTTCAAGGAAAGTCAATATTTTAATATATAACTGATCTACCTGGCAAACTGTATAATTTTTATTTTTAAAGAAAAGATTACAAATTATTATAATTACAAAAAGATTACGCTGGCACGAGCACGCACCTTAAACTGTGACATCATCTTGATGAAAGCAGGATCACCACATAATGTTCAATCTTTTTCAGTATTTCAGTAAGTTAAGTTTTGGAGTTTCCAGTCATTATAAACTATCAATTTCATTTCGTCTTCAAAAGTAAAATAAATGACCATTTCCTTAAAATGTTTTTGTTAAAAATAAAAGAATTCCATTTTCAAACTGCTTTTCATGAATAAATAGTGTAAGGATGTTTAAACTTTTCTAAAGATAAAATTATTATTAACTTCATTTTAAAGTTCTTTTATATGGAGAATAACTAACAGAATTACAACACGTGAACTTTGGAAATTCTGAAAATTTCCGTAGCTCATTTTTGTTGTTAGATAGATTTCTGGAAATAGATTCTTAAAAAATTGTTTAAATTTTTGCTAACAACAAAGCTTTATTTTAGCAAATAGCCTTATCTATAAAATATTTATTTCCAATGAAATATCAGATTCTAAAATTAAAAATTAAAATCGCATGATTTTAAATCAAGTATAAAAAAATAACACACTAACCTTCAACTAAGGTGCTAGCTTCTCAGATAAAATTTCAGTCAATTGACTGATATTCGAATGGAATATAACACTTTTTAAATTTCTGAAAGAAACAGAACCTCCAGGATTGCAGTTATCCTCCGATAGCGGACAGTAGAATGGAAGAAAAAAAAAGAGTGTCATCACCTCAATCTGATGACGATACACCACCGTAATTTGAGACCACGTGACTAGGTAATTCGCGCCTTTTTTATTTTTATTTTTAAATCGATAACTGTGATTGTTTGGTTAGCAGCCATCAAGAATTCAGATAAAAAAAGTTTCGAAAAGTGTTTTCAATGGAAAGTTTAAATAAAAAGTATCTTTCAAAGATAAAAGCATATGGTATATTACCATATATAAAAACGAAAAATTATTATATTAAAGTAATGTTAAATTGGCAAGATTTTAAGAAAAATGACACATTAATCGCTACATATTTTATGCTTAAAACATATTCAGCCATTTATATTTTATATATAACATGAGTTTCCCTCATTTTTTATATTTCTTTCCATTTTCCATCCTATAAGTTTAAATTTAGATTATTGTCTGTAGATTTTATTGCCTGTAAAATGCGATAGTTCATCTGGTGTTTCATTTCAAACGCAACAAAATAGAATTTACAGCTATCCCAATTCGAAACATTTCGTTTTATTTTATTAACTTGAGGAATTTGGTCTATATCACCTTTATATTAACGCAGTAGTACTTAGTCGATAATAGAATACTCAATAAATTTACATACAGATACAAAATTGAAGTTACAAATAAGAACATGATATTGTCTTTTCATAAAGTTCTACAGTTTGCCAACTGTTAAGATGGCCTTCAACCATTAGGAATTAACCTACCTTATTAAATCTAACATCAAATGTGGTGGATTATTGAATAAAAAAATTCTAGTTCTAATCATATGTATGTAAAAATGTCTATATATGTAAAAATGTCTAAATATGTCTATCATATGTATCTTATATAATCCTTCACATATTCTACTATATCACAACTATGTTCATATTTCTATTCATATTATAACGTCTATTTTAAAAAAATTATTTCATAATCGGCAAACGCAAAAATCTTTGAAAAAGTTCCAAAAGGTGTATTTTTATGAAAATTCAACATCCTTGCGACGCCTCAAAACGTATTCCAATATTTTTCAAATTTTTAATTTATCTTATCTGTACCAAAAGGTAAATATTTGGCGTTGTTACTAATTAAAAATGAAAAGTTGATTATTTCTTTAAGAAACTTTAGAACGGTGCAAAAATTTCAATTTTATGAAACTTTAACGTCCCTGCGGTGCTTCAAAAGGTTTACATTATTTTTCATATTTTTAATTTATTTTGCCTACACCGAAAGGCAACTTTTCCGCGCTATTACAAAAATCAAAAGTTGATTTTTTCGTTCCACCCTAATATATATATATATATATATATATATATATATATATATATATATATATATATATATATATATATATATATATATATATATATATATATATATATATATATATTATCCAGCAATCTGAAAGGTCTGATTGCTTTTACCATTTTTCTACTTAATTATCAGAACTCCTTTTATTAGATATTTCTTAGAAAAGGACATGAAAAAACAATTGAATCTCCAGAAAAGAAATCTCTTTTGATAATGGGCAGCATTTTTGCTCACAATTTTCTGTATCCCCCCCCAAAAAAAAAATTAGGATAGTATCAGTAAAGATAAATCAATCTTTGACAGCTAGCTTGTTTTTTCTGAATATTTACTTTCTTAGCTGTTAAACTATTAACATAAAATAGATTTTTCTTTACTTCTTTTTATATGATAAGGCTAAAAATATGTTTATAAAATATATCAACAACAAATTATTATGCTTACGAAATAAAAGCAAAAGTGAATGTCTAAAAAGAGAAATTCTATTTTTTTAATCGCTTTATTGACAAAAGTATGCGATTGATTGGCTAAATGGAACTTAAAAAAACAAAATTAAATACAAATAAAATTTGTGTCACTATAAAGCTAATATTTGGAGAACATGCTCCAAATTTCATTAAGACTGAGGAAAAAACTGTAGATTTATTTAAAAGACACAAATAAGCATTCATCTTCGTATAGAGAAGCTCACATAAATCAGAGAAGAAATCGAGCAAGAACTGCTTCAAAGCAAAATACATTTTTATAAGTATTGCATCATCATTGTACAGGAAAAGCAGAAAAAGAAAAGAAAATATTACATGGAATGCCCAACTTAATTTCCAAATCCAAACAAAACATACCATAACCAGATTGCATTTTATTAAACTCTCGTTCACAAGATCACACAATTATTTCATTTTATTAAACTCTTGTTCAAAAGAGCACACAATTATTGCATTTTATTAAACTCTCGTTCAAAAGATCACGCAATTCGTTTGAAATTCTGGAATTTCTATTTCTAGTAAGTTACTCCAGAAAGTCATAAGAAATAAGATCGCATTTTTGTCACAGTCGTCATACTCAATATTATTGAATGTTAAGGTGTAATTTTCTACATTTTGATAATATTTAGAAAAAAAATTCTGTACTTACCAAAGTGTGAGTCTCAAATTTCTCACAATAACATCTGGAGTTCATTTTCATATTTTTAATTAAACTTCATATTAACAAGTGTAACATCTGATTGAGTTGCAAACAGTTCGTTACAGATTTATCAGTGTGGAAATAACAATGCTTTGGTTATCGATAAAAGATGAATATTCTTTCTTGAGTGCTAAACAGGTGTCGTCCTCGTCATCTGATAGAGGTTAAAAATTACGAGATTAGTCCCAAAATAGCCCTAGTGTTGCTTTAAAACGTGATGTTAATACAATTAAACTAAAATAAACTAAACTCCTGAGTGTTATCAAATGTTAAATCTCATTTATCACTTCCTATTTAATGTAAAATACGTTTTAGCTATTTTTACCTGTCCTAAGAAAAAGTAACAACTGTTTTTTGTCCTATCCTGCAGTTTTATTGAAATTTTATATTGGAGTCTTCCAAGTATTAGAAACAACGGCATCAAGAATTGGAAAAGTTTTAGAATTATTGGTAAGGCAGATAGTAATAACATATTCTTCGGATTTTGCATATTTTTGCCCTAGAAAGGCACGTTTTATGTAATCAGTTTGCGAGCAAGTGTTTAAGAAGCTGTTTCTATTCCTCACCATTTTCCTCGATCATCAATTCAGTAGATCCTCTCTCGAAGTCAAGTTCTTCAATGCCCGGCGGCTCCATTGTAAACTCAAGAATCTGCATCGAAATTTAAATCCATTGATTACATTGAAATTTTACTAAAATATGTAAATATTATCTAATAGAAGATCACCATATATATTTCATAAACTGAAGCTTATTTATTAATTTTGAAAAGAGGCTTAAAATACAAATAACCACGGGGAGTGGAATATTTTTAATTAATTTAATTTTAATTTAATCTAACTAATAAATATATAGGATTTCAATTCAATATTTTGCGTAATCAAAATTACCATGCTAAATTTCTTTTCGTTAATTATTTACAGACTAATAGCATAAGACATAAAAAGTTCTGCTGATTTTTTAAAATGTATTTAACAGTTCTATAGACGTAGCAAAAAAATATTTTTGAATTGAATTAAAAATTTTATAAGAATATAAAATATTGATGTGTACTATTAAAAGAGAAAGTTGTTTGCCATTTAGTTATGTTACATTTAACTTTAGGTGACAGTCAACAGAGCACTTATGAACTGAATGAAAATCTTCTATCATTATCCATTGTGAGAATATATTCCTATTTCCTGTATTCTACTGATTGTTTATTGTTTAGCCGTATCTCTCAGCAATGTTTAAAAATATTTGCTAAATGCATTCATATATATCTGCATTAATGATTAATAAATTAAATAAAATTTGAATTAATAATATTATTGCTCCTAGCCAACGTCTCTTTTCTAAAAATAAATTATAAAACAAATTAATATTTCCTATCAAATGATACTATATTTCTATATTTCTGAAAAATAATAAGAAAGATGGAGCATATTTACAGATTCATGTTTTTTTAATTCATTCATGAAAATTTAATTCTTTTATAATTCGCAGAGTCACTGTAAAAACTTATTATTATGGCTATCCATTCTTTTATCGCATTACATTTCCTATATAAATATTTATTGTGAGTTACATTTTGCAGAATTTTGTTTTTGTTGATTACACGCAAAAGAAAATTGCAACTTTATCCGAACTCGTCAAAAATCATTGCGATACCTGCATTACCCTGGATAAAAATCAACCATGAATATGTAGCGAAACCTTGACCTCTGATAGATGTAATTTAGTGCAGCAAACAAAACACACAAAAATGAAGGTTTCCTGTTTCAACCTTTATAGTTGAGCAATCATACCATTTTATGAAAATCGTAACGTGTGAGAAGATTGCATTATTAAACTAAATACATAATTTGCTTTAAATAATGAAAACAACTGACTTTGAAACGAACATTTTCTTATTCAAAGCTGGCATTTCCGAATCTTCAGGTTTGCATTCCTATTTATACTTATAAAGGCATTACATACTTTCGGGCCGTTGATATGATTATAGCACTAAAATACTAGAATTCGCGGTTTCTTTTTCCTAATGCAGTCGATAATAATGAAAATAGTGAATAAAAACAATGGTCAGCTCTGAAAATTTTGAGTTAGTTTTCTTATAAATAGCCGATAAATTTTGAAGATAGCAAAAGGAGTTAAAATATTACATGAATGTGTGACTATGTTATACATTCCTCTAGTATTTTCCCGGCAATAAGGATTGAATCACCCTCGCCTTGTTCAAGTATTCTGGGTTATCTGAATGATCGTCATCACGACAGCATAGGCAGAAGTTGAAGTCTTAACAACCACGACCGAAACATCTGCCATAATCTTCGATAACTGTACCGAATTCTTCTCAATGTAGATAGGTTTGTGGTTAAAAAATGTGAAGAAAATTTACTATAAACTTATATCAGATTTGAATTGGTTAGTCTCTTTTCCTCTTTCTCATTTTCATTTTTAAAATTATTATAATTATGTAAATACCGAAAGACATTTTCTATTTCGGTATGCCTTTCTTCTGTGCGATTTTTCAATGTAATATATAATTCTTCAGATAGTAATGTGTGCTGTTCTTTCAGTGACTGCAACATGAAATTTATTGTTGCATTAACTGTTAATAAATTAGAATCTCTCCGACATAATGCCTCGACAGCCAGTTTTATTGGAAGTAGAGTTGATATAGTTCTGGATATTAAGTCGAATTCACTATCTGAAAAAATAATTTGCAGGTTTAAGTCGATTATTGCGTTTTGGATTGGATTTCTCAGTTTCAAAAATCGTTCCATCATTAGGAGTAAACTGTTCCAAGAATCAATATTAACAAAAATTCTGTTTAATTTTCAGTTAATATATACTTTTGTAATATGGCATTTTTTGTAGGGGAACGTTTAAATATCTTAACAATTTTTCGAACTTTATAAATTATAGGAATCAATTCTTGATGGGTTAATATTTCATCCTCATTAGCAATATCTTCTTCGACAATTACATTGTCAATATCATTCATTCTCTTCAAATTCGGAATCCGAAGTTTCTATATCCACAATATTTGGATTCTTCTGTTCTTTATTTTTTTGGTATAATACATCTATTACTCCTTACTGAATTCCATGAGCATAGCACAATTGCTGATTTGCACCAATTTACTTTCTAACTTTTTTCAAAACTGTTTCACCATTAGTCGTTATGGGTACAATATCTTTTTTCAGAGATAATCCATGTTTCGTTAATTTAGATTTAAGCACTTCCACACGTTTTTCGACTGGCATACTTCCCGAGACATGTGTAAGTCCTATATTCCAATTTTTTTTTTCCGAAAGAATATTTATATTTAAATAACTTCTATTTCTTACACTTGTCCATTCATCAAATGTAAGACTAAATTTTTCATCATTTACTTTTAATTGTATTAGCTCGTGTTTCAAAGAATTGCGAACACCGTTACTATAGTTTATAACATTTCTTCTTATAGTGTTAATCGATGTTGGTAGATTTTTAAAGATGTTGGTAGATATGGCGGATAGTGATTTTCTTAATTCAATAGAAGTGCAAAACACTCGAAATAGCAAACCATCTAATGCTGTCATTTTACTCATAATTTCCTACAAATTATCTTCCCCCCCCCCTTCAAAATAATCTAAAATTCCTGATAGCCCAGGTTTAGAAACTGTGCTTAAATTTGTATTTTCATCGCAATTAGATTCTTTCCTCTTTAACAAATTTGTATCATGTTTCTTTTTTAAATGGAGTCCGCTTGTACTTCCTCCGTTCAATTTAATAGCTCTTGAACATTTTTTACATGCGCCATCATATTCTTTTCATTATATAAATAATGAAACCAAACCGAAGTATTATCAACTGATTTTTTATGTTCTTTAAAGTTATTCATAATTATGGGTTATTATTTATGAGTATATATATATATATAATAAATCTGAACCCTAAAGCATGATATGCAAATACAATGTGAATAACAAACTCACTAATTTAAAAAATATCGAAATATTACTCACTTTCTTCACAACTACGACTTTCTTTTCAGATACGAATATCAGACTACGAATCCTGCGAGTGTGGATAGTTTTGACCTTGGAGGATTGACCTCCTTGCATGAGTCACATGCTGTTTATCAACGGATTCGAAGACGGCCCTATTTCGACGCGGAACGATAAGAGCATTTCTGGTATTCACCTTTGACCTAGGATCCCCCATTAGATACTTTTTAGTTCAATTTTTTAAGGGTTTTACAATCCGTTGTCAAACAGTATTTTATCATTTCTCTTGAATTTAGGATGCAACTTTGTATTTACAGTTTAATTAATTTCGCCCGTTAGGCAGACATAAAAACAAAAACATATTGGAGACAATTTTAAAAATTTATAGTAAATACCGAAAAAAACGGTATTTAAACTTGTGAATACCGGTATTACAAAATTATACAAATGGATCAAAATACCGGTATTCGGTATACCGGAATTGCAATCCCTAGTGAAAACTCAAAGACCCACATCACTGTATAGTTTTGCAAAAAGAAAAATATTTCGTTTTTTGTTTCTTTTTAAATCCGAATATATATACTTGATATTACTTCATGAGTTTTGGCCATTCAACGTCCTCTAATCCAAGGCATATTTTGGGGCCATAGAATCTCATCTCAAATTTGAAATATAACAATCAAATAATTACTTGAGATCCAATATTAATCAAGGAAGATTTACGGCCCTGTGCATTTTATCTATTAAATTTGAAATTGTAAATGTCATCTATCGAATAAAATAAATAAGAAAATGACATGAAAATTACTTATTATAGTAATATTTACACTTCCAAGCTGTATTTTATGTCTTTGAAGCAATCAGTTTTGCTTTTTGATTTGTTAACAATTATCTTCGGGACTGAAATATTAATTTTATCAAAATAATTTATAATTTTCATCCATTTCTTTCAGAGATCCGAGACTATCACTTTACCCTTCTGATATAGTGAGAAAGATGAGCACATTCGATCTGTTAAATGAGTTTTCTTTCCATTTCTTTTTTTCTTTCTCTTACTCTTTTTTTTTTTTTTTTTTCATTTCCTTCTCCTTTTTCTTTATTTGTCATATTCATTTTTTTCTTATCATTTTCATTTGTCATTTCATGTATTTCTAAATAAAATATAAACATCTTCTCTCTTTTTTAATTTACCCTTATTTTGGGAAATCAACGCCTCCTGGGACATGCGCAACCGTGAAGTAATTGCGTATTTGAGAATAAATAGTATCTTTTTTATCCTATTTCAGATGTATATATTTTTAACCTTATTTTAGGAGATAGTCATGCTTTCATGCATACACTTTTTCAAATCAGATCTTTTTCTTCATGTTTTTGAGGCATTTTTCTAAAGATATTGAATTCTAAAGAATATGTCCCTCTGTTTCTACGGGGACTAAGATGCCGATTCTTTCGTTCATATTTTAATAAAATCATTTGAAAGCTATAAAAATCCTGAATAAAATCAGTTTATAGGCATTCTTAAAAAATTCTTACTCGAGTTTCTTCTTCTAAGTAAACAAATTTTCTACAATTTCTTAAAACAACCATTCGAAGAAAAAAGTTATGATTTTTCTCGAAAATAAAAGAAATCTGTGAACATTCGTTTCTTTTGTCTATAGGATGTTAGTTGGATGTTTTGCCATTACAATGTCACATAAATAAAAAAATAAAAAAAAACAGAATCATTCAAGCTTTACATATAAGTTTCGAAGAAAATTGTACTTTTAAATCTTTCTCTAACGTCATCTGATTTGTTCAGATTTTCCGAGAATTTTTCTACAATTCTTTTGATTTAATGAGCGACAATATTAAAATATGGATACTCAAAATAGGGAGGTACTAAAAATACTTAGTTTTCTTATTTAGTACACTCTTTTTTCAAATTTCACTAACAATATTTTTCGCAACTGATGATGAAAAAATGTATAAATTATATTGTAATATTACTTTTAAAACAAATGTCGTAATTTCTTTTTTTTTTTAATATTTACCTCTTTGCAATTATTTAAGTATATTCATACCATGTTAGTAATTAGTTTTTTTTAATTATGAGTACAATGTTCTTGTTTTTTAACTTTCATTAAAGTATTTGAGAAATGTATTCTTAATTTTTAACCCGTATCCGTATACTGAAGATGATTCGCAAATAGATGCTTCACTCCAAAAAAAAAAAAAAAAAATCTTCACACAATACTAATCTGAAGATGTTGATACTAATCTGATGTTTGAAAGAAGAAATTTACCTTTTTGATATTTCCAATTAAAATAAAGGCATAGTGAATACAAGTTACAATAAAGGCATAGTAAATACAAATTATGAGACTCTCGACTATAATTCTTTTTTCTTTACAATTTTTGATTTCCACTGCAAATTAACCAAAATATATTCGGATTGTATGCATTTTTTAAATATTATGTTACTAAGAAATTCAAGAAGCAGGGGCAAAATTCTAATTATTTGTGATTTCAAATTAAAAGTAATCGATTTATCACAGCATAAATAATTCTAAATTCATTATGTAATTGTTCTTTTTTTCTGCCACAAATTTCAAGTAACTGCTCTTTCGCAATTTTCGAAATTATTTACGTATTTACTAGAAATTTTTAAATAAAGTCAGCATTACCTTATCTACAAATTTATTTAATTGCCGAAAATAATTTAATTAATTTTACATAAAATTGATCGTGATCTTCTTAATGATTCTACTTTTCTCATTTTAAATTCAAAATACGAGACATTGTCTTAAATAAAAATTTGCAAATACTTTTAAAAAACATTATCAGCAAAATATAAAACAAAAATAAAAAAATAGATTTTTATATAAATTAATCTTTGAATAAATTTTAGTTCTTTGATGAGCATAAGATATTCCTACCTGTCCTTGTCACCCCTTTCGACAAAAATTGAGATATCAGTGAGATACTAACACAGATTTTATTGGAGAGATCACATTGCTTTATCAGTCCTGAAATATCTTGAACTGATTTGATACCTTGAACGTAACATGATATTAATAATTTGTAGAGAAAACGCAAGCGGTTCAGATAAAATGCACCAAATACAATATGCTCTAAACTTCGGAATTCGTTTCGAAACGTTTTGAGATTATTGCATAAATGATAAATCTCTTTTTGTATTAATCAAATAGTATTGAAAGCGATTCAAACCACGAAATAGGCATAAAAAAATTTATTCCTTTTGAAAAAAAAAGAGTCATTTTTTTACTTTTATGAACACTTGCTGTCTCTTTATTTTATATGTCATGACTTCTTTTTTTTTTATTTCATTGGATTGATGAGTTAGTGCTTCGTTTAATGTGTTCTGAGAAATTATTAATAAGAACAATGCTTAAAACTTAAAAACATAAGAAATGCTCAACAATGTTAAAACATGTTTTGCGGAAATCTTGGCCGCGGTGGCCTGGTGGTAAGGCCTCGGCTTGTGAGCCGTAAGGTTTCAGGTTCGAGGCCCGATTCCACCGAAGAACCGTCATGTAAGGGAGTCTGTTGCACGTTAAATCCATCATGTCAAACGTCCTCCTGCTGGTGTGGTGTGGCGTGGCGAGGGGGGTGTGAGCTCAGGTGTCGTCCTCGACATCTGACCGCGGTTCAAAATTACGAGGTCCGTCCCAAAATAGCCCTAGTGTTGCTTTACAACGGGACGTTAATATTACTAAACTAAACTAAAGTGGGAATCTTGAGCTAAAGTCATCAAGTTATCAGTTAAAGTTAAGAATGAGAAGTTTATTTGAAATTAAACACAGCTCATATTTTTGGCGAAAAAACTTGTCTCCAAAAATTGTTATTGTTGCTTATCAACCTTGGATTGAACACCAATGCAAACTAAATCTAAGAGATCGGGAAAAGAGAACTGCAGTAGCTTCTGAGAGTAAAGGCCCCTGAGCACAAGCCTGACTTCTAGCTCATATGAAGGTGACACTCACTTGTACAACCCCTTTTTACAGGGAGGACTCTTTCACACACCTCACAAATAGAACACAGGGTAAAGAACAACTATTACCGAACCAGGACTCGAACCCGGGACCCTCAGAACACGGGGAAGTCTTGCTACCTCCAGGCCAGGACGCCGGCGTCGCCAACAATGGAGGGGTATACAAAGAAAAGAAGGGAGGGAGGAATTGTGCGCTTTAGTAGTATTTTGTTTCTATAATTAAATTTACTTTTAATGGCTTTCATTCCAAAAGAAACACAGGTTAATTGGTCTGAAATGCTTCTAAGAATGCGACCTATACTCTTATTATGAAGGAGAATTAGATTTGCAATACATACGTACCTTAAAGTCTCTTTGATCTGTAGATGTCACACTACCCTTTTATCATGATATGGAATTAACTAAGTAACCAACTAAGCATAAATGCAAAACCAAGTGTAGCAACGAATCAAGTGCAACTAACACCTTATGAATGCGTTGCTCAGAGTCACTGAATAGAGCGAAAATAACTAGTTTCTATTAATGTTAAATATAGAACGTCCAAAACGTAAACACTCTTTATATAGTTTTTTGGACAAAACAAAAGAAAAAAATTATTTCCACAATTTAAAAAAATAATAATTAAAGCATTATAAGAAATTTATTTAACAACAGACTTCAAACGGCTTGATTTTATTTTGAAAATTAGAGGTACTTTGATGTAGACTTCGATGTAAAATCGAAACTCTAAAAACTGCTGGCTTCTAATTATGTGTTACTAGAGTTCTTAAAAACTGATCTATAGCAATAAAACTTTAATTAAAAACTTGATTACTTATTTTACTCCTCAAATTGCAGACAAGCATAGTATTAATGGGTGATGGATCTCAAACATGTTGTGCGCTGGCAAATTCTTTAATAACAAAAAAAAATCAAAAATAATTAAAGAACTTTTTCGGAATATAATCACCATTAAAGTTATTTTATGATTAAAAATTAATAAATGTGTATTCTATTATCATTAATTAAGTTTTTAATTATTCGTTTTTGCTTTCGTATGCATATCAGCGACTGAGGATGAACTTTGAGGGATATCGTATTGTCCTTTTCATTAACGGCATGGTTAGCAAAAGATGGTAACCAACTTAAGATAGATGAAAAAATAATACTGAGTTTTATGCAACTTGGGGGATAAAAACTATACCAAAAAGATAAATGACCTTTATTAAACATTGTTTTGTAATAATTTTTAAAAATCAAAGATGCCTTGATCAAAACATATTTTTCTCCATGGAGTGATCGAATTTCAAATCCAAAGTTCATCTTATGAACTGTTATATTGAAATTAATTGATGCTTTCATATTATTATTAAAATCATCAGACTAGAACACGGTGAAGGCCGACCAACAAAATGCACAATGAGAAACGACACTTTAATGCAGAAAACAGGAATCACAGGAAACTCAGACAAAGTATACAGAGAAAAAAAATTCTAAAAATAAAAAAATAAAAAAACAGGAGGAAATCGTTAGTTAAATAATTGTAATAGCACTCAGTATGTACAGTTTTCCATCTCGAAATATCTACCAACTGCAGAGAGATTAAATTACTTGAGTACAACGGATAATATTAGTTCCCGAGAGGGCTGGGCATCACATGGAATTCTCCGGAAGAATCTTTTGATCTCAGTTTCTAACAGAAATAGGACACAATTCCCGCATTTGCGAGAACTTTAACTTTTATCGTCAAAGTTATAAAACGCTTCACCAAGTCGACTAAATTTGTCTCTAGGGTCGGAAATTCTTGTCTTAGTATCTAAATATATTAGAATTTTTTTTTCTTTCCAATCTTAAGACATACAACAACGGAAAACCATATTTCAGATTCGGAACAATATCTGTTTAAAAAGCGCCACAAACAAATTCAGCAAAAAGTCAGAAGAAAATCCGGACGGAAAGGCGAAGGTAGATTCTGTTTGTTCCGTTTTACAAAGAATCCCTCCACCCACCCACCTCTCTTCTTCTTTACTTCCATAGAAATTGGAATTATGGGAATGAAAGATGAAGAGATGACAGCTTCCCATCAAAGAAGTGTCTCTAGGTTAAAAAAGTAGTCGAAATGATCATTTAAAAGTAAATTTTCAGTGCCTAAATTCTAAGTAAGCCTAACTTTTCGGCCCAAAAGTGTGTTTTTTTATTGTTATTGTTGAAGCGATAATTTCTATTTTCAGTAGTAAGGTAGTTATAGGAAAATGAAAATTTTCACCCTTATTTCATTGAACTGTACAGTTCATGCACAAATTCACCTTCATTATTTGTAGAGACAGTACAATAAATCTGAGCAGCCATTAAATGAGCAACGCCTGTAAGCTCAACATTTTCTTACCCTCCTTAAACCTGAAGTAGCTCTTTAATATCACAATAATTATCGTGATAATTTATGAATAATTATTTACCACTAAATTTTAATGCCATATAAGGAAGTGTTATTTCTGGGTGGCCTCATATCAGTTATCAATCGCACCTGATTTACACACGCAAAAGCGTTTTTATAAACACATATTTCCCCAGTGATAAAATCATTTTCTAGAATGTTTAATTATCCCTTGGTGATATTAATTTTTTTATTCGGAAAACTGATGAGCTTGCTTAGATACATGAAAACAAATTCCGCTCCAGTAAACCACAGCTTCAGGAAGTTCATCTCCAGGCTAAGCAACAAAAAAAAAGTTTTCTTTCCTCTTATCTGAACACAATATCCTTATATCCGGGATTGTTTTTTTCCACAACTAAGCTTCTCTGTTAAAATTAGATTAAAACGAAATACTTAATAACTTCTTAAATACAAGTTGGGGTTTTTTTATTATTATTTCCTTCTGTGTTGGAATCGCATTCCGATTGCTTACCCACTTATTAGGCCGTCTGATACGGACGATTGGGACTTCCTGCCCTTTTTCCGTGTGGTTTACAGCGGAGACATTAGCTTCTGGCCATACTGAAGAGAGAACCATTCAGATGAAAATCACGTCGGAAAACGTGGCCTTCAAAGAGGTCAAGTTCGAGCCTGCTTTTAGAGGATTCGCTTTGCCTTACCTACATACATTTTTTACTCGACTTCTGAAAGATTTGTTTGTTTTTTTTCTCTTGCAAAAAAAAAAAAGCGTTTTTAGAGTAATCTCATGTTACTCGATTGTTTTCTGTTCGACGTTCTCTGTTAATTGACGTTTATTAATTTTTTGTTTAATCAAGAGTTCCTTTAACATGTAATAACTGCTATTTGTATTTATGGAATATGAAAAATAGATTAATTCATTTCTTTAATATTTTGTAAATTTATTGAAAATAAAAAGGGTTTTATAACTATAGCTTTAAACCTGTTCTCTTTATTACGCACATGAACATTCTTAATAGAATCGAGTCCCATGACATCATAGTGCTATTAAAATTATAAATGTTTATGGGATCTATTTCAAATTGCACATTGTCTTTTGCGATAATGTAATTTCAATGCGTAAAATAGATTAATCCATTTCTAAGTTAGTTTTTGATTTATTAAGAGAAAAATGGGTTTATACCTGTTGCTTTAAAACATGTTCTCTTTATTATGAACGTGAGCATTCTTAATAGAGTCGAGTCCCATGACATCATCATGCCATTAAAAATATAAATGTTTATGTGATCTCTTTCAAATTGCA
Organism: Argiope bruennichi; assembly: GCF_947563725.1. NCBI lineage: Eukaryota > Metazoa > Arthropoda > Arachnida > Araneae > Araneidae > Argiope > Argiope bruennichi. The sequence continues at coordinate 21,241,645 of NC_079152.1, read as the reverse complement.
CATTGTCTTTTGCGATAATGTAATTTCAATGCGTAAAATAGATTAATCCATTTCTAAGTTAGTTTTTTATTTATTAAGAGAAAAATGGGTTTATACCTGTTGCTTTAAAACATGTTCTCTTTATTATGAACGTGAGCATTCTTAATAGAGTCGAGTCCCATGACATCATCATGCCATTAAAATTATAAATGTTTATGGGATCTATTTCAAATTGCACATTGTCTTTTGCGATAATGTAATTTCAATGCGTAAAATAGATTAATCCATTTCTAAGTTAGTTTTTGATTTATTAAGAGAAAAATGGGTTTATACCTGTTGCTTTAAAACATGTTCTCTTTATTATGAACGTGAGCATTCTTAATAGAGTCGAGTCCCATGACATCATCATGCCATTAAAAATATAAATGTTTATGTGATCTCTTTCAAATTGAACATTAACTTTTGCGGTAATGTAATTACACTTTCTGATTTCTTATGAGAGCTGCGTGTGTATGCATAGGTGATAAAAAGAGTTTTACTTCCTTAGCTTTCAACAAGAGGAAGAAAATCCTGTATTTAAATATTTGATGTAAAAACAAAAGCGGTTTGAATTTCATTGCAACAATGAAATCTATTGCTGCAAATTATGCAAAGAAGTACTTTTTTAAATCAACTTTTTAAAAAATTAAAACTCAAAATTTTAAAAAGTCAAAATTTAAAAATCAAATTTTAATTTAAAAAAAAATTTTAAATCAAATTAAAAAAAATATCCAAATTTTAAAAAAAAGGTACAAAAAGAGTCAACATTTAAGAAATAATTACATAGGAAATAATTTGATATCGTTAAAAAGACAACTTCTTAAATTTTAAAATGGTATTATAATTCATTTCATACAGTAATTGTTTGAAGGGATTATCATGGAAAAGGCGAAAATCTCGTTTAATTTTTAATTCATTTAAACTTTAACTAAAATTTCCAAAAAATCGCCCAGAGGTACGCATTCTCATCCGTCAAAAGTATATATATGTGTCAGATTTGAGAGCTGCTTTAGTCAAATAGTCTGTGTAATACTAACACACACACTTTCATTTATACAGGATCCTTTTTTACTTTTCCATATAAACGAAACAAACAAACTACTGCAATCGTCAGAAAAGGCATACTTGGTCTTATACTACAAACACACATTTCTCATTGCTGGACTCAGGAAATAAAAATATGATCACACACAGCATTCACGATTTTGTCTAAGATTCATAATTTTATGCGAAGAAATGGAGGATAATTCCTTTATTAAGAATTATAAGTGATAATTTGGGAGAGACAATTCTTGCTGATTTGATAGATCTTTGCATATCCATAAGTATTACTTTTTAAGTGCTCAGCATCATATCTTTGTTTGAAGTGAAATTTTGTCATCCTTCGGTTTAATTTTTAAATACATTCTTGCGTGCCTATCAGAATTTTTCCACATATATCTATAAATCTAATCCAGTTTTTTGCACCGTCGTAACAAACTTCGAGAGCACTTTGATATGGAATTGATAATCTATTCCGAACGAAGATAGTTTCAAATTATCCTTGTGATTATTTCTATTGATAATTTAAGCCGAATGATAATAACTAGATATAACCAAACCCGATGTACGGAGATCGTATTGTTTTTTTAGTATACAATCAGTTAAATATTGATGATGAAGCGAACAAATTTTTTTTTAAATGAATGATAATTTTCTATCTGGAAAGGGAAAAATAAACCTAGGCTCGATTGGCTTCATTTATAAACAATATCACTTGTCCACGTTGTGTCGAAAATTTATCAATCGTAAAAAATGATAGATTTTTCAACGATGTTTCTAAATATATATTCTTTTTAATACATTCTCCGAGGCCCCGGTGGCTTACTGGTAAAGTCTTGGCCTAGGAACCGGAGGGTTTCAGGTCAAGTACCGATCCCACCAACGAATTTTCAAGTGTTTGAATAATCTTAATATATATAAATTACATGTCACGTTGTTTGTCCGCGATGGACTCCTAAACTAATTAACCGATTTTAATCAAATTTGCACACCGTGTGATGTTTGATCTAACTTAAAAGATAGGATAGCCCTTTTTTTGAATTTTTAATTAGAATTTTAATTATTAAATAAAAACTAACTTTCCTGCCAAATAAAATTTTTTTCATTTTCCCCACCGCCAAATGAGTACGGCTTCAGTTTTTTTCGCCAACAGTCATGCGGCTAGGCTTAAGATTTTTCGGCTGATTATTTGAAGCGATTCTATTTATTTTCTTAATGTTTGATGCATTTAAAATTAAACATTGTTAATGAATCGATCTTCCAGATTCATTCTTAAGTACTTTTGAATCAAAATAAAACAGAATAAAGGAAATTAAAAATTTCTAATCTGCATAGCGTTACCCCAACTGGCGTAAAAAAACTCACGCATTTGCGTTACCGTAACTGGCGTTGAAAATTCACGCATGCGCATTGTGTTCTGATTGTTGGCATGACAACCATTATCAACGGATAATTTAAATTATTTTTAGGTTAGTTGCATGTTTTTGTAATTAAATTGTATTTATGTTAGTTATATATTTTTTGTATACGCTTATAGTTTTAAGTACATCGTTTTTTTAGTTTTTTTTTAATCTGTTTTCAACCGATTATTTTAAACGATTCGTTTTATTTTATGAGTGTTTGATGCATTTAAAATTAAACATTATTAATTAATCGTTCTCGTCATAATGAATCTGAGAATATTTTGTTGACAAATTCTTGAAATATTACATAAATTAGGAAATATATTCATTAGTGCCCATAAAGTTTAAACGCTCAGTGACTGTTTTCAGTAATCATATTACAAAAAAATACTTTGTTTCAGTAAAAAATATTATTATATTAATTGCAGATTAAACCTTTCCACTTTAATTTATAGTATAAATTCTACGGGAACTAACAGAAAGTTAGAGAGATACATATTATGTTATGACTGAAGGCGTTTATAATATTATGAGTGAATTATATGACTATCAAAATTTGAAGTTTTAAAATATTTTGATGAAGAAGCTATTAAAGCAGGAATTGCATAAAATATTTAATTATTAAAATTTTAACGAACATTAAGATTGGAGAACCGGCTGGTCGCCAAAGGCGGCTAGTATTTTATTATTTATTAAATCACATCCGAAATTTACTTTCTTTCCTAAATATTAGATTTATGTTATTACTGATGTGTTTAATTCAACCTTTTCCTGCTATATCTAACTGCTTCATGAAAGAACGTATGAAGTCAATAAAACGTGTAATGAATAAACGCTCTCTTATAAACTATTTTATATAAAAAAATCTATTGATAAGCAATAAGATCTTTAAAAACGTAATTTTTTCAAACGAATAAACAAATACTGCTCGTTTCAGTATCCTGAGATGACCACTTTTCGACGATTCTATCTCACTAAGGGGCGAGACGCGGAAGGATGAACGCATTTCCGGTATTCTTCATCATTCATTTCCGCCCAATTAGATATTTTATAGTTCATTTTTTTACTTGTGTGCAAGTATCTTGTCGTTCTTGACCCTATTATTTTATTTTAATTCAGTCTGCGAGTAATCCGAGTTAACTTTATTGTTAAATATAAGCATTGCCTTCTTTCATCTTTCCCCTCACCCCTATTTTGGCAATTAAACCCATCCTAACGCATGCGCAAAAGTGCGGAAGGTTTTAGAATCCGTTGGCAAACGATACTTTTCGTTCAATTACTGAATATTCAAATCTTTTTTGCTTACAGAACTAATTATTCAGCTAATTTTTTTTTTTTTTTTTTTTTTTTTTTTGTATAAGAGGTTGACATATTATATCTCTTTATTATCACATCTGCGAATGCCATTTTACGCTTTAACCTTGAGTGCTAACGCTAAAGTTAACTAATTTTGCAATTTAGGTTTCCTTTGTATTTTCACTTTTAACTAAACATTAAAATGCAGGAGAAATTTACACCTTAACTAAAGAGTCTAGATGTTCGGGATCATCTAGTACAAACCCAAATTTTAATTAAACGTACAGGTTTTTCTCAGTCTTTAGTAAATAATCTGCCTTAAAGACTGATTAACTGAATTTGTTTTTAAAAAGTAAGAAAAATTAAATTATATCAAAAGTTGTTGTTTCTTAGAGCACCTGTCATAGACAAGCTCGCTGAAGAATTCAGCGATTTTAAGCCCAGTTTTAGCAACTCTTATTTCAGTAGCGCCGTCTAGGTCCAAGAGTACATCTTAACTATTCATACCTCACAGCCGTTTGCACGGGGCGGACTTCATTCATTCATTTTATTCACAGATCGTAATTTAGACCTGAATCAGAGAAAAGTCCCCTCTCATCCTCAGTGGTAATGCTTCGACATGGAAGATTTTGTGGCTACGACAGATTTATACGTGCACCAGCCACCATGTACATGGAGAGTCTTCGGCTGGCGGGGTTAGAACTCACAACCCAAGGAATGCGAGTCTAACGTTCTACAAACCAGCCTATCCCTTTCTGTATTAAAAAGCAAATTGCAGAGTTATATATTTCTAAAACTCACATCCCACATAAGAGTCAGATCATTGTATAAAATTCCAAATTAAGAATACAGTAAACTTTAGATGATACTCTTTACTGATTATCTGTGATTGTTAATATGAAAATATTATTAAACCAGTAGGAAAGGTCTCCCCGAAACTTGCTCGTATACTTCCGAATATAGGAGTCATCACTTATTCCTCCTGAATAAAAACAGGGCCTTAGACAAGGCCTTCTTATAGTGCTCAGTTTTTTATTTTCAGTATCCCGCAATGAACGTTTTGTGCTCCATAATAAGAGTCACGGAACAAAATCATATAGTAAGTTCTTTCACTTATGTCATTGCGTTTTTAAGTTACCGCATTTACATGAATGCGAAGGGACAACCCAATAGACGGTTAACCCGCAGATAGTACCGTTAACCCGTTAACCGGTACGTTTTCAAGTTATTATGTTCACTTGTTCACAGACAGGCATACTTCCTACGAATGGACTTCGTACAAAATTGGATTTTTTTTTTTTTTTTTTTTTTTTTTTTGACGAAAGAGCCATGGTTTTGACTATGTTGCACCAAACTAGGGTTAAAATCATATCAATTCACAATAATCAGAAACGGATAGTGTACAAAAGTACTTAAAAACAAACAAGTTTAAATGAGTGTATAAAATTTGATGGACTTTAAAAATGCAAACATTTGAGCATGTGTTGTCTTACCAAGTAAGGAAGGTAATGGAGTGTCCCCGTTTTGAAAAAATAGCAAAGGCTGAGCATTGAAATGTGGTCATTTTAACATTATATATTAGACAGACATTTGACAGTCACATAGAGGTGTTTATTCACCTAGCAGCACGTGGAGATGGATGAATCTAGTATGCGCAATGCGTAAACGGGTTAACGCTGTGTCTGCTTTTTGATTCGGTAATGTAGATTCCATTTGCGCATGAGGTGTAATAACATGTGATTAATTGTTAGTTTCTAGGTCCCACTAAAGAAGCATTTTAGTGTGCTTTTTTTTACAACGCTTCCGGGAATAGATGTGATCATATAGAGGTGGCCAACTTAGCAGCCTTGTCTGCCTCCTCATTGCCCAGAATTCCTACAGGAGAGGGCATCTAACAGAATAAAATAGTAAAATCACGAGAAGACAGATGGTTAAAAATATCAAGGATTTTTAAAATTAAAGAATGATTATGAGGATGAAGATGAAATGATTTTAGTGATTAGAATCTGTACAAATAATAAAATTTTTTCCAGGTCTCTCCAAAATTTCCAGGTTTCTGTACAAAACTGAACGGAAATCTATAAATTTGGTCCAATATTTTGATCAATTTGAGGATTATCCGAGGTTATCTGGCCACTTAAATCCGTGGATAATCATGAGTTAATTTAATATTCTGCAGTCAGATCGAACTAATAAGTCATTATTTTATAACGCGATTGCCAAATCTAGCGTGTCTAGTAAAAATAGATTATTAACTGATTTTTTTTAACTGACGCTAATCGTGGTGGTGACCCAGTGCTCTGACCTTAGTCTTCTAAGTGGAAAATTGTCTTTTCATCACGCTACTGAATATCCTGAACGCATTTTCAACACTCCATCATGTCAGAAGCTGTTACCGAGCCATTACACGTTTCGATACATGCTCCGCTCAGGGCAATAGAGAAAGTCGAAAAAATCGAACCTCGCAATTTCCATCAGTTGGTGGCTGGGAATAGGTTGACCCTCATGACCTGATTTTGGTACCATTTTCACTACTCTTTTTTTTTTTTTTTTCTCCTCGCCAATTTCGCGAATTGATTACTCATTGGGTTGTATTCAAAAAAAAAAAAACAAGACCTGATAGTTTATGTATTTTTTATTTATTGCTGTTATTCTTTTTCGCTTGCGTAGGTCGATACTACAAGGAAAAAACCTCACGACTAGAACGCTTCGAACGTCTTTGGCCAGAAATGTTTCGGAAGTACATTGTTGAAAGAAGCACTGGTTTCTTCGGTCTAGCCGCCAACGCAAGCATTGCCATTGTTGATGCAAATTTAGGTATAATAAGCCGGGAGTGGCTCTCTTAAAAGGAGGGTGGATTTCTAGTAGGAGCTGGGAAATGGATTATGATTATGCAACATTTTAAGAATTCGGTATGATTATGCTTATTATCAGAGAAATTTGCTGAAGTAAACTCTGTTATAAATCCAGCGTCTTTGACTCAATGAGTGAATTAAGTGAACAGACTTTCTGAATTTCAAACAATCATTATTTTGATTTTGCACGTTTTCTTCAACGCTAACTAAAAGATATCAAGAATATTTAGTGGTGATTTTTTTAACAAATATATTTAAATAATATTTTAAGAATTTCCAAACAATGAAATAGTTAAATATTTTCTAAATTTTGGAAATCAGGAAGAGACAAACAGTGCATATTTTTACTATCTACAATTATATATTTTGTTATCACTTTTACTATTTTTCCTTCCCCCACTAAATTCTTGATATCTATCAAATTAAGAATTATTATATTATCTAAATAGTAGAATTAAAATTAGTTTAGTTTGGCTAGATTTAACATCCAATTCAAAAGCAGCACTAAAAAAATCCTGGACAGTGGTCAGTTAAACCAAATGGCAGCTGAGTTGCGCCCCCAAACCCAGACTTTCACCTAAACTGAGAAAATTTGTGAAGAAAAGTTCTTCAGAGTCTAATTTTTTGAAAAATAAAATACATTGATTTTTAATTTGAACATTTAATGACACATTAAAAAGGAATAATTCAAGACAGATATTTCGAATCAAAAACACGAGCACCTTAACAAGGTGCAAAAAGGACCAAACTTGGCAAGACCCACTGCTAGAGTGCCCACAAGTGACTCGCTTTATACATATATCAATGATTGAAATTTAAAATTAATTTTACTGTCTAAATTTTTATGAAGTTAAATCTAGTTTCTCTTATATAACTTAAGCTGTTCTGTAATTTGAAAATCTAATCAATCTGAAATTCGTTTAAATAAAATTTATGGCGGGTCCAGGACATTTTTTCCTGTCCATTACTATCAGTTATTCAAACGAAATATCAATTTATATATCCTAAATTTCATTTAATATATAATCAAAGATGGAATGTTCATACAATCGTATCAAGTTTGAACAAACAGACATTCGATTTTTATACACATAGCTAACAATAAATTTTAACATATCAAAAAAAAGTGCAAAACTGTTGACTTTTAAAAGATATATTTAAAATTAGATAAGAAAAAAAACTGCAGAGTTATATTTCTTAACTAAGCTGAAAGATTTATGCGCTTCCAGAAAAATTCATAACAGAAAGGATCGTACAAAAAACGCCATTATTTATCGTTACAAAACAAACAAACTCAACCAGCGTTGCGTAATGAGATTAATCTCGTATCAAGGTCTCTAAAACCTGAGCGCTGACATCTTTCTCAATACCGAATGCCATCTGAGTAAACATACAATAAAACTCACTTTTTCGAATACTGTTATTATTCCAATGTTGCCACCGCAAAATGAAAAATCGTGCAAGTTAAATTTGATGCCATTTCTAAATCGGTTTAAAATGTTGTTATTTTTCATTGAAGAAGTCTGGATTGGTTTCTGACGAGGAAAAGAAAAAAATCGAAATTACGAAATGGTTTCTTTCTTTTATTTTTCATCCAGATCTGTTTACGAATGTTCTTACTGTATGCGGAATGAGTATTGTTCTTTCTGGTTGCTTGATATCGTGACAGATTTGTCATTGGAGCAGCCGGAACATTTCTCAAAGAATTTAAGAAAGAAATTCGAATTCTGAATCTCGATTATGATTAGAATTCCGAGTTCTAATAATATTAATATTACCTGCAAGGAGAACTTTGATGATATTCTTCTAAAACAACTAAGAATTTTAAATTTCGGTGATAATTTTTAAGACATAATTATGACACTTCATTCTTTAAGTATGACAGAATCCCCTGCAAAAAAAAATCTATCTACTAATAAAACAATGAAAAATAATTTCAGCAATAATAAATTAATATAATTATTGCATAATCTTAATTTATAAAAATTTTCTTATCAGTTTTGAATGAAAGCCAAAACAAAACTGAGATTAAAAATAAGAATCGGAAATTTTAAATTAAAAGTCAACAAAACTCATCAAATCCTATTGAATTTTATCTATCGATCAAAGTCAAAAGATAAGAATGTTATTTATTTATGCAAAATATACTTAAAAAAAACATGACAACGAAATAAACACGATAGTCAAATGATTAATCGGCTGAATGAGATATTATGTTCGGTATAATAATTATAAAAGAAAATTTTAATTTTAATAAAAAAAATAGTCTTCAGTGCTAAACTGAAGTATTCGAAACTATTATTTTATATATTTTCTACCTCCTCGTATTTAATTATACTCCTCATATTCTTAAAACAATTTTAAAAAATCGTACGAATATTTCCACTTCATCAAAGGTGCTTCATAATATAATTAAATAGAACCTCTCAGCAGTACAAAAGAAGAATGGAGTTTCTTTTTGTCCAGGAATATAAGAAGTAAGAATAGTATAGCTCCGAAGCCACCATTTTCTCCCTTAAGGTATCAATATGCATACCGAGACAAATTTTTGAAAAATTCCTCTAATAAGCTATTTCAGTTCATTTTCTGGATCAATAACATTGCAAATAATGAAAAATATTGATCAGGAAATTCTGTGCCAATTGAGATTCTGTAAAATGTGTCAATTTGGGCAAAAAGTAATAAATATTGCAACAAAAAGAAAAAGACTGTACAAAATATTTTTCCAAATATTTTTATACTCAACATACTTATAGCTGTGGTGAAGGGAATGATTTAGAATCTAAGAAATATATGCATTTTCAATAAAGTTATAGCTAATCGAATATTTCAGTATTGAAAATTTCACAAAATTCATTGCTGAAGATTAGATTAGGCAGATCTAAAACAAAAACTACTCAGTTTAAAGTTATGTAGCGATTTGGTTATAGCGAGGACCGAACTCGCAAAGTTTGGGTTTGTTGCCGAGTAACAAGACCACAAGCCAAAAGCAATTATTCATGTCTCGTAGCTGTTATCTGGCTTATAAAGCGTCACCACAGTTATATCGCTAGTTCATTGCTTTTGGAACACATAAGGTAACATATATGCAAAATTTCAAAGTAATATATTAATAAATTTTTATATCAATTTTTGCGTATAAATTTTTTTACAAAATCCAAGTTTTTGAAATATTTATTTAAAGTTTTCATTTGACTTGTATTAAAAAATACTTTGTAAATAGAAACAATGGTCAAAAGCAGATGTAATTGCCAATCCGTTTTGGTATAAAAACTACTCAAAACGCATTCTAATACACGTGGCTTGCTAATGTAGCATATTATAAAATAAATTATAATTCAGAGAGGCGTGTATTTAATAAAAAGTTGAAAAACATTCAACTTCCGGTTTCGTTTTCGTTTTCAGCTGCAGTGGTTTATAAAAAATCACACATTTCGGTTTCTATTTAAAACAAACACAGATTTGGAAACCCAAATAAATGGATTTTAAAATAAAACAATAAAAGAATTTGTGAATTTTGTAAAAAAACTGCTTTTTAAAAGTAGACATACTTTAATTTTGTAGAAATTGGAACATCGAGAAGAGAAGTATTGCAATTGCTGAGAATATTCACCAAGATATCGCACACAAAAGTTTAAAAATAATAGAAATTATGGATTAGAAAAATTTCCTTTCTGTTCTCAGTAATCGCAGCTATCGAAAACCTTTTTCTAAAAAAGTTGTTTTTTATGATGATGTGACATTTTTTTTAGTTTAAATTATCTTTCCTTTTTCAATTATAAGGAAATTATGAAGAAATGAGAAATCATTTGTATCTCACTCATTTTCAATGTACAGTGCTTAAGTACATTTCCAATGACTGACTCATTCGTGCAGTGCTAAAAAATTATCGCAAAGAGAAATAAAGTTAACATTTATTGTTTTAAGTTTAATTAAGTCTTGATGGTTTCATTTTCTATTACTTACCATAAGTCATAACGATTGTATGCAGCATAGTTAATGCATTCCATGCCAAATACAGTTAATACAAAAAAGTAATAAATTAAATACAATTAATACAAAAACGTATTTTTTCGCCAATCACTAGTAAAAAAAATTGCATGAATCCCGATTTCGATACAAATATCGCAACAAACAAATTCTTTATATTTAAAATAATTAGGAAAATAAAAGAAATAATTCCCCACTCCAACCACTGGTCTGATTTCATCAGTTTTTATTTCATATGAAAGCTAATAACTCGAGATAAGCCATCAGCGTTTGCCTGTACACCACAACCTATTTTTTCACTAATTTATTAAGCATTTTCACTAATTTATTAAGGGGGGGATCGAGATAGATATTCCAGTCTTAACCACTATACTGATTTCGCAAATTATTACTTCACGATCCTTAGATAAATAAATCATCAGTGGTCGCTTGCCGTCTATCACCTTCGATTTTTATGAAAAGTTTCAAAAAACAATATTTAATTGTACATTCTCTATAGGGCAAAACTTTGATGGAATTTCTCAGCCATAATCGTTATAACGATTTCTCAGTTTGTATCGTATTTGAAAGCTTATGACCCCTAATGGTCAGTCCATACACATATATATATCCCCAGTTTTACAAGATAATAAAATTCTGGCAGAACCCACAATCTAAGCAATTACGAAGATTTCATCAATTATTTTCGCCTCTTTGCAAGCATTACTAATCAGTTAGAATTACCCATATTCACAGAAAAATTATCATTTATACCAATAATAGTGTGTGTGTGTGTGTGTGTGTGTGTGTGTGTGTGTGTGTGTGTGTGTGTGTGTGTGTGTGTGTGTGTGTGTGTGTGTGTGTGTGTGATAGTGTTAGCGGTTTGCAGATCAGACCATTTAATCTACAGATACAATCCAAAATAAATTATTTATACAACAATGTTACTAAATACACATGACTAAAAAAGTATTAACTAAATTAGACTAAGTTTAAGAATTATTAAGAATTTATTTTGTTTTAATGTTGGAACAAAATTAAGGAAAAGAAATATAAAGCAAAAAATAAACAATTTTTCAAATAGTAAAATAATTATTCTTACAGAAAATATAAAATCTAACATGGATCCCAAATTTTAATTGGCTTCAAGGCTTTTCTGGCAAACTGATTTCAATGCTTTATCTGATGATAATTTCCATATTTTTTTCCCTTCAATTTTCATTTTTCTTTAATTAATACATTTTGAAATATTTATGTTTCTCCTTGAAAAACATTTTGTTTTCTTCCATTTTTCACCAAAAACATTTTTATTCACTTCTTCATTCTTTTAACCCTTTCTAGGGCCGTGGGAAGTATGCTTCCCACCAAATTTATCAATCTTTGTATGAATTTATGTAGGTTGGCATAAGTTCTGACAAATTTTTTAGAAAGACAGAAACTTAGATGCTTTAGTTCTTTATTTTACACAAAATGATGTGTCTTGATTTGATACTTAATTATTAATTAACCAAATTAATTAATTAATCAAATTAAATTTATCTCATAAGCTAAATGAATCCCTTTTCTTACTTTAATTTCAAGCCTAAAAATATTTTAACATAATATGACTAGAAAAAAATGGCCCTTTAAAGGGTTAAACTACGTATGTAAAAAATTTGGTAATGATTCGAGCTTCCAAATAATTCGAAAATACTTTGGGTAATTTATGAATCCAAACAATAAATAATAAATTGAACAATTTCTGTTTCTTAAGATGGATGCAACATTGTATCCCTCTCACAAGAATAAGCATTTTATTATTAAATGAAACATATATTCAAATACCGTTATTTTCATGCGCATAATAAATAACAAAACGATACAATACATTTTCTGCTAGAGATTCATAATATTTTAATTCAGACTAATTATTTTGTAATGAATTTCGCTGAAACCACATAATGAACGCAATACAACTCCATGCGCATTCAGAGTTCAACAGGTGTGTAAACTTCTGGAAAAATCATTCTGGGTCTGATGTCAACAAATGGGCGGAATGTCATCGAAAATGATTACCTTTAACATGAATCAGAATCATGCATCGTCATTTAAAGCATCCACGCGGATAGAAGCAGCCATTGTGATATCAAACCATCAATTACTAAAGCAAATCATTATTGCTTTGGGTATTTTTGCACAAAAGTGAGGCAGCGTTTACTTTCTTTATTCTCCCCTTCCCCTGAAATGAATATTACACCCCTTCCGCGAGCTATAGCTCAGACATCATATTAATAGTATTAACTTAATCATATCAACTAAATTTGATCTGATTCTATCGCATCAAAAGAAAGGTTTATATTAAGCTAGTCGATTCAGGTGACCAGCTGGTTATATTTGATTTCAGATAAATCGTTTATATTTAACTTTCAATCTATAATTCCACCAAATTGTGTTGACTTAAGGTATTTGTTTATCTACGGAGAAACTTTTTTTTTTTGAAAAAATCCCTCTAATGAGCCATTTCAGTTCATTTTCTGGATCAGTGTGATTGAAAATAATGACAAATATTGATCAAGAAATTTTGTGTCAATTGAGATTCTGTAAAATGTGTCAATTTGGCGAAAAAATAGTGAAAATTGCAAGGAAAGTAAAACACTCTATAAAAATTTTTATTGCACCTATTCCAATTATTTTTATGCACAACATACTTACAGCTATGATGAAGGGAACGAACTAGAATCTAAGAAATATATGCATTTTCAAAAAAGTTATAACTAATCGAGTATTTCTGTATTGAAAATTTCACAAAATTTTAGTTGGAAATTACATTAGGCAGCTCTAAAACAAAAACTACTCAGTTCATTGTTATATCCCTTGTTCACTGACTTTGGAACACTTAAGGTAACATATATGCAAAATTTAAAGGTAATTAATATATTAATAAGTTTTTTAAAGTATCGTGTTTTGCGTATAAAATTTTTTACAAAATCAAAGTTTTTCAAAAAATTCAATTAAAAATTTCATTTGTCATATATTAAAAATGCCTTGAAAACATAAACAATGTTCAAAAGCGGATGTAATTGTCAATCCTTTAGGCATAAAAACTACTCAAAACGTATTCTAATACGCGTGGCTTGTTAATATAACATATTATAAAATAAATTATAAATATAATTCAAGAGAGGCGTATATAAGATAAAATGTTGAAAAACATTCAACTTTCGGTTTCGATTTCAGTTACAGTGGTTTATAAAAATCACATATCTCGTTTTCTTTTATCGCAAAATTAAAACAAACACAGATTTGGAAATCCAAATAAATAGGTCCAAAAAACAATAAAAAATTGTAAATTTTGACCAAAAACTGAATTTTAAACGTAGACAGATACCTTAAGCTGTGTTATTATAATTGAATTTTACATATGCTCGGTTTATTATGTACATATAATAAATTTTCTGTTCTGTCTTTCTAATGAAGACCAGTTACTGGGCATCATGACGTTATTAAAAATGTAAATATTCGTCTCATTTACCTTTAAAATACGCGTTATTTTAACTTCATTTTTTTTATTTGTCTTGTAAGCTACATGGATATAAACTTCACAGATATAAAATAGAATCCTTCTTCTGTAACTTTAGCGGTTATATATTTCATTTAACAATGGTTTGAATTTCAGAAAAACAATGTAACCTATGGTTGGAAATTAGAAAAAAAAAATAACAGCATTTCGGAAATAAGGAAAAAAAATTAGAAAATTAGGAAAAAATTTCAATAAAACGATAATTTTTTAAAATTTGCCGAAATCCAAAATAAATAAACAAAATGCACGACTATTAAATTGGCATCATTTAAAAGACGATTTTTTTATATTTTGATACGTTGCAAAATTGAATTTTTGTGAGATAATATTTTCGAAAGTTATAGCGGAAAAATTGCAAAATTTAATTGAATTTTTAATTTATTAAAATTTTTTAAAAAATCGCTCCCAAGTGCACATTTTTATCCTTCAAGATATGCATGTGCCAAATAATATATGCCAACTTTTTGTTAATTATCATAGCCTTTAACTTGGTGAAAATTAAACTTGAAAAACATTTCATTTTTAGTTTTTGAAATTGTTAATATTTAACAATATTTAGCATCTTAATAACTCGAAATTATTAAGTGGTGATAAAATGCTTCCGTGAGCAAAAACATTTCTTCTCTTTTTCGTTAAAACAATGAAAAGTCAAAAAATAAAGAATAACACATTATTCCTATTCAAAATGTTTGAGAAAATTATAGGCAAAATTAGGCCAGCCTAGAATATTTGAAAACAATAGTATGCACTTTGCGCCTCAATATTCAGTTACATGTTTACATGGCATGCACAAATGAGTTTGTTATACGACTCACATGAATTAATTACTAAATACAAAAATTTCTATTATGAGAATAATGAATGCCGATATTCAGCAATCATATCTTTTAGAACACGTTCTACATTCAATACATAAAATTTGAAATTCAAGCTCAGATTATAATTATTTAATATTTCAATAAGATTATTTTTCGAATTTAATGGTCATAAATTAGAAATAATAAATTAGAATAATCATAAATTAGAAGTAATAAAATAGAATAGTCATAAATTTGAAATAATGGTCATAAATTAGAAATAATAAATGGTAAATAAAATTATCGATTTAATGAAATATTGATACATAAAATACATTTAATACTACATTACTACATTTAAATACTATTACTAATACTACATTTAAATACTATTACTAATACTACATTTACTACATATACAACAATACTACATTAGTATACTACATATACTACATTATTATTAATAAATACATTTACTACATATACAATAATACTACATTAGTATACTACATATACTACATTATTACTAATAAATACATTTACTAATACTACATTTAATACATAAAATTTGCAATTCACGCTCAGATTATAATTATTTAATATTTCAATAAGATTATTTTTCTAATTTAATGGTCATAAATTAGAAATAATAAATTAGAATAATCATAAATTAGAAGTAATAAAATATAATAGTCATAAATTTGAAATAATGGTCATAAATTAGAAATAATAAATGGTAAATAAAATTATCGATTTAATGAAATATTGATACATAAAATACATTTAAATACTATTACTAATACTACATTTACTACATATACAACAATACTACATTAGTATACTACATATACTACATTATTACTAATAAATACATTTACTAATACTACATTTAATACATAAAATTTGCAATTCACGCTCAGATTATAATTATTTAATATTTCAATAAGATTATTTTTCTAATTTAATGGTCATAAATTAGAAATAATAAATTAGAACAGTCATAAATTAGAAATAATGGTCATAAATAAGAAATAATAAAATTGAATAGACATAAATTAGAAATAATTAATTGGAAAAGTTATAAATTAGAAATAAGAAATGGTAAATAAAATTATCTATTTAATGAAATATTGATCAGTTTTCGGATTTTTTTCTGACCGAAGCTACTGAACTTCACTGAATATTTTTTTCAAATTGAAATCAAACTAAATGTTATCTATTTTCTTAGAAGAAGGTACCGAGCTGTTGATAATTATTATTAGTTATTAAATAGTATATCAATCCTATAATTACTAGATTAGGTCTATTGGCTAATAAGCATAAAGGCTACATATCCCTGATTGTAGAATAATAATTAAATCTTGTATGACCGCCATCCATTCAGTCAGTCAGAAAGTTTAGCAAAAATGTTTTTAACAAAGCAAGCAATACTTTCAACCTTTTTCAAATATCGATCCTTGTTTTCAATAAGGATCGGGGAAATATTTTTATTAATAAACTTGATTGTTTAATGCCTGAATCTCTATCTCTACTAATAATAAAAGTGAATATGTGTGTCTGTAAGTGTATCTGGTTGCATCTGTATGTATTGTCTCTCTTTTTTCTTTTTTTTTTGCTGTTATTGTTGGTTGTGGGAGAAGAGGTGGTTTAAGAGTTGACTTTTCTGAAAATACTAATTATAATTATAATTAATTGAAAACTAAACAAAATTTTGATATTTTTTCACCGTAACTTCTAGAAACATTAATACTGTAACTCGAAATTAATTTTTACACAATTTGAACTTTATCTTTTTGATTATATCAATTTAATTGTCGTGCGAAATTTTCCTAAACGTTGCCAATTTTTTTTCAATTATTTTCATGTATAACTTTAAATGATAGATTTCATTACTAACATTCTACCAGTTATTTCGTGAAATATTTAATTGCGTGATTTTCTTATGTTGTTCAAAGATAAAGAAGAAGAATCCTGTTTAATAAGTATGTAGTTTACATAAGTTTTTTTTATAAAGAATAATACGTTTAAGTCACATCCCCCGGGGTCGCCACATAATTGAGAATGAGAAGCTTCTGGCATGGTGGTTGGTTCTCACCACCCCTGTGGGTACACGAAAAGATGGGGATCTGGCTCCTCCCATCGTTGACGGGACGTACTTCCTTAGAGAAAGTTTGTACCTTGGCCGGTGATGGCCCTTAAGTTTCAACCACAGTTCCCGCCAGTATTGCTGTAACGGCGGGTCGGTATTTCAGTTTTTTATCAGCGTGTCTTCGATGTGGCTCGGAGATTCAGTAATATGACTTTAAGTTAAAGTACTGCCAAAGTCAAGTTTAGTTTACTTTAGTTATATTAACGTCAAGTTGTAAAGCAACACTAGGGCTATTTTGGGACGGACCTCGTCATTTTGAACAGCGGTCAGATGACGAGGACGACACCTGAGCTGGCACCCCCCACTCCACACCACACCAGCGGCAGGACGTTTGGCATGACGAATTTAACATGAAACAGACCCCCTTACACGACGGTTCTTCGGTGGAATCGGGTCTCGAACCGATAAAGTCAAACAACAGATAATAGTGATGTCCGGACAGCACTATGATGTCACTTTTTACTATGACGACATTTTTAGGTTAGTCCACACACAAAATGAAAAGAAAAGGTGTAAAGCTATTTAAAAAACAAGATCTTGATGTATGATTTGATGCTTGTATCTTTTGAGGAAAGTGAATCAAGAATATTAAAGTATAAATAAAAGATTTAATTCAAAGTAAATATCTAATCCTTAATATAAAACAAGAAATGCATGAGTTTGTCAGTCACAAAAACAGTGAATTGGCATGAAATTCGCACAAGATATTCTTGGGGAAGTTTTTAGGAAGATAAGAAAGAGGGAAGTGTAGATTATCGTTAAGGGTAGGTTTATGAAAAACTTTTCAATATCATAAGCAATGATCAATAAAAAATGAAAAATATTGTTTCAGACATTTATGAAAATAAATATGAAATAACAAGGTTAAAAAATTGAGATGAATCAAAAATGAATTTGAATTTATCCCGATATAAGTAAGGTAATAAATCTAGTATTATGCAATATAAAATATCTGAAAATTTTAAAACTTGCATTATTTTGAAAATTAAGATTTTCGCTCGCACTTCACAAAATTCAGCTATTTGAACAGAACATAAAATAATATTCAATATGCGTTAGTTACAGAAATATTATTCGAAAATAATTATGAAATTCTAATGTTTTATGAAAAAAACAATTAAAAATCATGCCATATTTAATTAAATAATTAAATTGAAATAATTGATATATTATTTTGATTCAATATGAATGGGGGTGTATTTTCTGCGCCAAAGTAATTAAATATCCAGTAAAATCTCGGCAAAAATTCATTATCGTCTTAACAAATATTTTCCCCTGAAAATGATTAGATAATTGTTATTAAAATAATCAGGAATTCTGACAATTTCAATCTTTTGCAGTTGGAGTATCAATATTGTATCAATTGTTGCATCAAATAATGGACAAATACAAAGACTTGTATTTTCAATGTTACATTATGTCACTACTCTCCCCCAAAATACAGAAATAAAAATTTGTATTTTGAATACTGAATTGCATCTTTTCAATATTATGCTTACAGACCAAAAACAAACGCTTTGATTAATCAATGTTTATCTTATAATTTCCACATTGTTTCTATAAAATAAAAACAAACACTTTGATTTTTTTACTATAGCATTCCATTATTTCAATTTTACCTTTAAAAAAAACAGAAGCAAGTGCTTGGATTTTCTTTTTTATTTATAACTTCAGTTACATTATGTTCCAAGCTACAAGTACTCAGAATCTTACTTCTAAATGGAATGGATTCAATGTAGCCCCTAATGAATATTTGCAAACACTATCGACTATCGAAAATCAATCTGAAGAAATGATAAACTTAAGCACTCCCGTACTGTTGATGAAAAAGGTCTCGCGAAGCCCTCTAGGATGTCAACCTCTGTAAAAACTGTAAACAAAATAAAAAAGGCAGTACGTACGTGTCTTGCCGTAATCTGGATGCTCCAAAGGTGCGTCTTTGAACCTTCCCGTAATCCAATAAGTTTGCTTATGAGGAAAATTGAAGCCCATATTTAAAGTAATAAGGCCCGATGAGATTGAACTTTTCGATTTCCATGCGTAGCACCTGTGTTGGCCACGAAGAGAAGAGCTTCCAACAGGTGTCCAAACACTCCATTTTTGTGACGCATCGCATGCAGTCACTTTTTAGCATACGACATGGAATTCCTTCTGTGCAGACGTTTTCTTCTGTGATTGTCAACATCTACGTTTAATCATGCGCATGACAATGACCTGCAATGTGAGGATGCATCCATATTTGATGGCGATTGGATGCAAAAATATGGATAAGTAGAATTTTGAGCACCTAGGTTTTGACAGGTCTTAAGTTCCAATAAACTTAATTAAATTTTATTATTATGTTTGCGGAGCTGTACTGTGAAAAGTAAATCTTATTATTATGCCGTGTAAAACTACAGGCTGTAGCTTGGCTTGTTGCTTCAGAATGCTGCTTCATAAATATTAAAATGCACAACACGAAAATATATGCTTCATTTTTTATTGTCCTGGCATTCGTAGTTTGATGCCAAATGATGTAATAATGTTTAATGGATTATTTTACATAGAATAACTTATTCATATATCTGATTTAATAGTAAAAATTAATAACATGCGTTTAAGCTGTGAGTGCTTCTTCCGCATGGACATTAACGTAAAGGTATTAAAGAATTAAAGGACTCAATTCATCTACACCCTTATCGCCACGGTAAAAGTGCGAAAAATGGATATTTTCCCTCTTCTTATAAGTCATTTTACCAAGGTCACAAACACTTAGATCACAATATTGTTCAGAACACTTAGTTGCAGCAATTTACTCCCCTCTTTCGTTAAGATTCCATATAAGACAGATTAAGCTTCACAATAGAGTGGGAGTTATGGAATAAAGTTGATAAGTAAATAGATCTGTACTATAGAAGCAACCTTTAGTGTAAAAAACGTGAAGAAATAAGTAAATAGATCTGTACTGCATCAGCAACCTTTAGTGTAAGAAACGTGAAGAAATAAGTAAATAGATCTGTACTACATCAGCAACCTTTAGTGTAATAAACGTGAAGAAATAAGTAAATAGATCTGTACTATATAAGCAACTTTTAATGTAAGAAACGTGAAGAAATAAGTAAATAGATCTGTACTGCATCAGAAACCTTTAGATTAAGAAACGTGAAGAAATAAGTAAATAGATCTGACTTGCATCAACAACTTTTAGTGTAAGAAACGTGAAGAAATAAGTAAATAGATCTGTACTATATCAACAACTTTTAGTGAAATAAACGTGAAGAAATGAATAAATAGATCTGTACTATATCAACAACTTTTAGTGTAAGAAACGTGAAGAAATAAGTAAATAGATCTGTACTATATCAACAACTTTTAGTGTAAGAAACGTGAAGAAATAAGTAAATAGATCTGTACTATATCAACAACTTTTAGTGTAAGAAACGTGAAGAAATAAGTAAATAGATCTGTACTATATCAACAACTTTTAGTGTAAGAAACGTGAAGAAATAAGTAAATAGATCTGACTTGCATCAGCAACTTTTAGAGTAAGAAAAGCGAAGAAATAAGTCCAAAGATTATGAATATAAATTGAAGAGAGGCAATGCAGATCTAAATTGGAACAGAAAGCAGTCTCTGTTAATAGAATAGTTTCAGCGCTATGTTAATATTAAAATAAATGAATAAGAAAAATCTAATATTAATGTTTATGAAATTGATGCCCATATTGTTCATCGTCAAAATTTAAAAGTAATCAGACAAAAGAATGGTATGAATGAGTAAAATTAATTTTATCTTTCCTGTCTTGGTACGCTACACGAATATCTTAAAGGAGACCACACTCATAATTACCGTTCTTACATGCACTTCATATCCTTGAAATATTCATTGAGTCAAGAATCCCAAAGGCAACATCATTTAGGGATCTCATAGTAGTAATGGCGACATTCGTAGAATTTATCAAATATAAAGATATTACATAGAGTCTATTCTAATTTATAAAAGTTTAGGAATTTAATATTTCTTTCCCAACTTGAAAGAGCTACTTTTACTTGTTCTATTCATTTTTCTTTCCTTTTTTTGCATAAAATTAAATCTATCCTCGTTCTTGTTAAAATACCGTAGCGTTTCTTGAAGTTATGAACATTGAAGTGGAGGAATTAGTCCATCCTGCCCCAAGCTGCAAGAAACTCCGAGAAATGTAATTTCCAAGTTTATTCATTCATTTCATGAGTTTGTATGGTAACAGGAAACTGAGATGTTTCCAGTTCGTTTTTTGCATTGAAAATTTACCAAACAATGGACAAGGAAAATATTTATTTTAATTAAAAATATGACTTGAAATTCATGGCAATATTGAAACAACTTGATTATCAAACAAATGCATAGAGTGGGATTTTAGTAGTCCTTACTGATTTCTCACTCTCTGGCGATTCGTGCAAATACACAGCAGAACTGTAGCACACCCCTACCCTCCACTTTTTTTTTCTTGGCTATTGAACTCGATCAGTAATTTATACAATTTTGCTTATACTCTTTGATCTGCATATTGTTGAAACCTCTTAATTGAAGAAATTGACTATTAACCAATTTTTACTATTCTGAATTACTATATTCATTCTTAAATATTCAAATGTTTCTTTCAAATTAAGAATAAACATAAGCGTTGTTTCTGATCAAAATTTTTAATTTTCCTTCAGCTTTTCATAATTTATTTTTAAAATAAGCCTCTTTTAATTTTTTTTTTTTCAAAAAAATTATAAGATGCTTGTGTTTTTGATATTCGGATTACTGAGATCCCATTATTATTAAATTTGATTAAAATATTTTGGCATATATTTGAAACTTTGAAAGCTTATACCAAAAATACAAGATGAATAAAACTGAATATTTAAAGTCATTGAATTATTTTATTGATTGTTTAAAAAAGTAATGAACTAAAATACGGGAATTCAAACTATGAGTATTGTAGATTTTAATCAGATAAGTAACAGATATATCCAAGGAGAAAATACGAATAACTCTATAGAGTAAATAGTTCAAGAATAAGAAAGAGCGCAAACTAACAAACTAATGAGAGTGATGTTCTGCAGTGGATTCTTTATATCATAAACAAGGTAAGTGTGTAGTCTCAGTTGAATTTCAAAAAATGTCATTTATACTTGACGAAAACGAATGCCAGGGTTTTATTCTTACTTCTTTTTATAATTATTATGAAATGTCAGAAGATTCATTTTAATGCGAAGTTTTTTTAAATAATAAGTTGTGATGGTTCCTTATGTAAACTGTGAGGTGATTTAAAAACCCCAATACATTCTCGACTTAACTGGCATTGGATTTAACTGGAAGGTTTTGATTACCATAGAAAATGCAAAAGAAACTGCTACTTTTCTTTTTCCTTTCAATAAATTGTCAAAAGAAAGTTTTGCTGTTAATATGATATATCCATATCCTTACTCCTCACGGAGCAATATCCAATGCTGGATCTAAAGTAATCAGTTTTCTGAACTTCAATAAAGGATTATCTTAAACCCGGCCATACTATCTCGGAATTTGAAGATATAGTGGAAAATTAGATAAAATTTTCAAAAAAAAAAAATGGAAATTATAAAAAATAATTTATAAACAGCAGATTTTAAATAGATTGAATAAAATATACTACTATTAAGCTTTCAATTTTCCCTTTAGGGGGATTCATATAACATTGCCAACTTTTTTTAATAAAACGGCAATGGTCGAAAATATGGTACATGTATACCTTGGAGGTCGGGAATATGCACCTAGGGTCCCTTTTTTATTAATTTTAATTAGAATTTTAATTATTAATTAAAAACTTTCTTGCCAAAAAATCTTCATTTCTCCACCGCCACATGAGAAAGGCTTCAATTTTTTTTTCTCACACTAATGAGGTTAGGTTTAACATGTTTTCGACAGATTATTTCAAACGATTCTGTTTATTTTCTTAATGTGCAATCAAACTAAATTAATACAACTAGTACAATCATCATTCTACGAAATCCTAGAGCTGGGGCTCGAAGTACGTTTGAATATTTTTTTAGACAGATTCAATTATACAGATCAATATTCAACCATTTTGCTGATTTTGATAGAAGTAATGGCATGCTCATTAAAAAATAAACTAAAAAGAACTGCTAAAAGAAATTCTGAGAAAAAAAATACTGTAATGCCATTTTGAAACACCCTTCACATTTGCAAAATTCTCTACAAATAAAAAAAAACACACGTCAGTTACATATACGCATGTTTACTATCATTTCATTTTATTGGTTCCATTGTACGACCGAGGCGACTTCCGAGAAATACGTTACAACAATAAAAATATTCTGATAGAGAAGTCAAGTAGAAAATTCATACACAAAATGGGAAGATTTATTTTTCTTTTTTTCATGAATTAAGTCAAAATTAACGAAGCGTTCCTTTAGCAGCAAGTACATTTTTATGGAGATGAACTGTTTTTATGTATTTCTAAACTACTTGGTGACGGGAAATCTAGTCGATGTTGAATGACCCATTGTATTCCGATTGGAAAATGGGACTCTTACATCTGATTTTGGCGTTTTAAATGGCACGCCGACGCACAAGAAACAAATATTAAACAGGAATTTTTGTATGGAATCGGAAATTCAGGTAATTTATCACGTCTTTGAAATAATTTCATCGGAAGAAAACTGATGAATTTATATATGAGATATAAATTCTCCACAAAAATTGTTCAGTATTTCCTTCAACTTTTTGTTGTTATTTCTTCAAAACTATCATCATAAGGTGTACGTACACACTAGAAGTTTTTTTTAAATTTTAACTTTAAAAATCCAGTTTTTTCACAGTAGATCATTAATATATGTTTAAACTCATTTCCGTGAGAAAAAAAAACATATTACACTCATTATTAATTAACTAAATAATATTTAATGAGCTAATTAGCATATTTTTTGAAACACGATATCTTAAATTCTAATGTGTACAGACACACAATTCTAGTTGGAAATGATGCCGAATATTAGTCTTCATGTTATCAGCCTCAATCAAGATATAAAAACATACAGTTTTTTTTACCAAGTTTTTCATCAACGATGAATAGAAAAAGCGAGCTTTTTTTCTGTCATTTTAACTTTTAAATAGCTATTAAAAATTTATTTCTATAAATATAACTTTGATTGAGACACTAAATATCCGTTGTTTCATACAGATTATTTTGATATATAAATAATTGTATTTGGTTCATTTCTTGTTGAGTTATGATTGTTTGAATGAAACAATATAGTGGAAAAATATCATTCTTCGTAAAATGAGTTTAAAAAAAACCGAAGCTAGAGTTTTTAGTGAAAGTACCTCAAGAAAAATAATTATAACTCGAGAAATATTCCGAATACTGACAATATCTTGGTATTGTTTGAAAGATAAAGGATCAGAGAACATTTTGAAGCAATCAAAAAATATTCGATATTTTGAAAGATTTTCGAAGTTTCAAGTATGTACGTACACCTATGCTGTAGCAGCTAATTTAAATCAAGGAGTTTAACCATTTTTTTTTTATCTTTCTTTAGTTTAGATAAAAGAGAAAGGATTCCCACACCTTTGCATCATCTTCTTCAATCATACTAAACAGTTTCTATACTCTTCACATGTTGATTCCACGTTTCTTATGGTAAACATGTTTTTAGAGTACCATTCTTTCTATAAATTGCAAGTTGTAAAACTCGTTATACTCGGAATATAATTTTTAAGCAGGATTTGTTGCAATAGACATTAATTCATTCATGCCGATGTGATATCTTTATCTTTCAAAATTTAAAAAAGACATTTAAATCTACTTGTTATAAAATTTGATGGATTACTTAATATTTTATAAAAAATTAGCTTAAAATAAGGACATTTATTTATATGTTTAAAATATAAGCTTTTTTTGGAATATGAGAATTTTATCATATTTTTTTTATATTAAATAATCTTTAAATTGAGAATATATGGTGATTTTATCAGTAAATAGTTCTTAAGTTAACCTTTCGGTTCCATTTCTTCGATTCAAATGTTTTTAAAGTATTTTTTTTTTTCTTTTTTATTAATTATATTTCATTTTAAAAAATTGCTAAAACTTGGTTAAGTAAGAAACCAAATTGACAAAACGACAGAACGTGCATTATGCTTAGTACAAAGTGCTTAGATCAAATTTTTTTTATTGGCATAATGCGTTTATTTACCTTTTTCTGTAGTTATTACGCAAAAAATTAACGTACACTAGATGTAAAATATTAATAAATAAAGATTATTTGAAATTTATTTTGTTTTGCTCTTAAAATCAAGCATTATTATGGTAAGATGCTTTCATTATAAAGCAGAATTTCGAATATTTGTTTATTTTCAAGCAATTATTATTCTGTTGTTGTTGTTTCTAATGGCGCTTGTCATAGACAAACCCACTGACTTTAGAAGTCATTGTTTTAAGACAAGCATGCGTCTGTTGTTTTTCAGTAGCGCCATCTAGGATCACGAGTACGACTTAGCTACACACGTCACAGACCTTTTAACGAGGCGGACTTCATTCATGCATTTCATTCATTCATTCATTCATCTACAGATAGTAATTTAGACCTGAATCAGAGAACGATCACCCCTGGTCCAGTACCCCCAGTGGGGTTGCCTTCGACATGAAGGGCTTTGTGACCACGGCAGATTTGTATGTGCGCCAGCCACCACACACACGGAGAGTCTTTGTGCGGAACTCGCAACCGAAGAGACACGAATCTAACGCCCTACCAACCAGGCTATCTCGGCCTCAATTATTAATCTTTTTATACAATTAAAATGGATAAATTGTTTTTCAACTTTACACTTAAAAGATCTAAACTAATAAAATCAATAACGTTTCGTTTGAACTTTGGTAAAAAAAAAAAAAAATATGCTTAAGCATGTGTTTTAGGGTTTGATTGAGCTTTTCATTAGATTAACATCCCCAGGATGATAGGTATCTAAAGGGGAATTACCTCCTCTCCAAACTGCTACTCCACACCAACTAAAAAACATTTTACTTACGACCACAGATTAAACACTTACTAGGCCTATCATATTATTTGCCAAAACCATGCAATGAGCACGTGGTCTCAAATCGAATCTTCTCTTTCCCGAGGTCAAATTTGAAACATTTATAACCAGGCCATTGTAACCCCTCACATGATAATGGAAATCTTTTTAATATTATTTGTAAATAATCTTTGTAATAGTATTTAATAGTAATGATGATGATGTGTCCGCGTTACCACGAAAAGGGGGTGCAGTAGCTTCTGAGAGTAAAAACCCATGAGCACCCGAAGACAGAAGTCTGACTTCTAGCTCATATGAAGATGAAACTCACACTTTCGCTTGAACAACCCTTTTTACATGGGGGGGGCACATTCAGACCCCTCACAGATAGAGCACAAATGGGGAACAGCCATGCCCGAACCGGGATTCGAACCCGGGAAGCCCAGATCATGAGGAAGATGTCCTACCCCTATACAAGGACGCCGGCCCAGTATTTATTAGTAAATGTTTTAATTAATACAGGGTGGTCATAAAATATCTTCCTCTGTTTGACGGCATCTGCAGCTCAAACGAATGAACGAAATGAAGCCACATTTCATATACAGACTGTGAAAGGCATGGGAAGATGAATTCCGCAGGAAAAAAATTAGCACCAAATGTTGCCTATAGGAAAAACACTGGCGCTGGTGAAGTACAATTACAAATAAATTCATAAAATTCACAGAAAATGAATGATCTTTAATTAATCAATATTAAAATCTTCTGGACGCCGTGCAACATTTTCAACATTCTGACCTTCCTTGAGTACAATATATTGCATATGGTGTATTGCATATTGCATATGTTTCTCCGCTGCTGCGTGTTGACTGTCAGTTTCGTTGCTCATAACAGCTCGTCTTATGTTCTGTTTCAAGACATGCAGGTTTGCTTAAGAGCAGCCACGACATTACACTGTCTAGTGTAGAACAGTTTTATTACTAGAGGATGTTGAGGAAAGGTAGGTCCCATTTTAAGCACACATCAACAATCGATTAAGAACAGTAAAGAACACATCAATAGTCAAGAACTAATTGCTAGCAGGTCATTGCTCTTCCATTTTTACAAGGAAAGCATGGCGCTGTTGTCACGCACGCACCAGGAATTTTACATAATCCATCTCGATATGCAAATTTCCTCTTTCGTACGTGACTGCAGCGCCAATATTTCTCCTATCGTCCACTTTTAGTATTAATTTTTTTTCTGCAGAATTTATCTTCCACGGTCGGTATATGAAATGTGGCTTCATTTTATTCATTTGTTTTAGCTGTAGAAGCCACCAAACAGGGAAGGTTATTTTATGGACACCCCATATTTTGGTTTATTTCAGCCGTAATTACTTTTACGTTTTCTTCGTAATAAATTCCACACATTAGGGTCTTTTTTTGTTTTAAAGTAGTGGAAGTAGTCTCCCTGAAGCTTGCAGCTTGCTTGCATGCATACTAAAATATGTTATCCCCCGGTCTCGATCCCGGTCCCGGTCTGGGTATGGAAGAATCGAGGTATGCTTAGAATTTCAATCTCAGAACATCGTTCGTAAGGACTTTATGCTTCGTAGTAGAATAAAAAATAAAAAAAGAAAGAAAAAAGAATGTGTTTTGGGTACCCCGATTGATTAAAAGCAATATTTGAC
Source organism: Argiope bruennichi (assembly GCF_947563725.1). NCBI lineage: Eukaryota > Metazoa > Arthropoda > Arachnida > Araneae > Araneidae > Argiope > Argiope bruennichi. The sequence goes on along the minus strand of NC_079152.1, from coordinate 21,213,871 downwards.
TCAAAACCGCAATATCAATTCAATTATAAAACAATACACCGAATTTTATTCATCCGAAGCACAAACGATAGGTACCCGCGGTGGCCTGGTGGTAAGGTCTCGGCTTAGTGTCTGAAAGGCTTGAGGTCCGAGACCCGATTCTACCGAAGAACCGAGGTTAACCGTCGTGGTGAAGTGGATCTGCTGTATCTTAAATCCGTCGAGGTCAAATATCCTCCATCGGGGGTGGCGTGGAAGTTTGTGCGAGGGGGTTCTTGCTCAGGTGTCGTCCTCGTCATCTGATCGAGGTTCAAAATTATGAAGTCCGTCCCAAAATAGCCTTAGTGTAGCCTTAAAATGGGACGTTCATATAACTAAATTAAACCGAGGTACAAAAGGTCTACACCCTTGGACGGGTTTGTTTCAGAATTAGATACCGTTTCCAATTTCAGAATCCAAAGTTGTGTATAAAATTTTATTCATCTAACCCTTTACGTTCTGTATTTATCTTATTCTGTTATTCTAGAACAGATCGGCAAAGTTCTGTAAATCGATCTAAAATGTAATAGAAATCTACAAATTTTGCCTGAAAACTGCATATTCTAATTTTATTCTTTCGATTTCAAAGTATTTTTTGTGTCAATGTGTTCACAAACACACACACGTAATTCCAAAAAAAAAAAAAAATGTTTTTCAGACTTGGAGAGTTTTAAAACGTAAAGATTCGTCAAAATCTTGGATTTGAATTTTTCGACTATTTTTTTTCTTATTCATATAAAAGAAAGTAAAAATTGAGAAAAAGTAAATTTGATTTAATAACCACATCACTATCAGTCTTTAATATTCATGTTTATCTAATAGATAAATTCGATAAAAGTAAATTTTTCAAAATGAATTTTTTTATGCTACAGCTAAAATATAGACTCCACTGTCGTTCAAACACTACTGAATTCAATAAAATTATTCAAGTAAAATTTATTGCAAAAAATAGTAGAAACGATTCGGTCACATTGTGCTATATAATCGGATTTTAAGTATTCATTTTTTTTTAATTCTGGCTAAAATCTTTATCCTATCGTATATACCATATCTTATATTCTGTTTAAATAAAAGTGGCCGACGTATGTCTCAGAAATGCATACCAATATCACGAAGTGATAAAATATGCAATGCCAACTGCTTTTGTTTAGTGTTGTTCCAGGTTCTTCAGATGATCGTTAACCTCGGTTCAATGATCTTGAATTCGGACCATTTTCACCCGCCACAGGAGGATGTTCAACTTTCGAGAATCACTTCTTCTGACAGCAAAAGGCTAGAGGAACAGATCGACTTTTGTTTCTATTTACCCTTTCAATTTTTTCCTTGAGGCCGCATCTTGGCTCTTTTTTTCTTTTCGTGGTAGTAACTGCGTATTTGTTTCACATTTAGTATAAACTCTTGCTTTAGAGTTTTTTTTTTAATTTCAGATCCAGATTCCCGTATCCGTTTCAATTGAGGTTTCCTTTTTGAAGATTTGTCAGTGCCCTCTATTTTATCCTATACTTAAAGCTAAGCTACCTTTGTGTCAACTTGTTCTATAGTTTTTTTAATATGTCTTTTTGTATGTTAACATCTTATATAGAATAGATATTTGGATCTACAGTCACAAAATTCATCTCATACAAACTTTAAAATATAGAAATATCCACCTCTTACTGATTTTTAAAAAAAATATTTTTTCAGAATTTTGATTAACACAAAATTAAAATAATTTTGGGAATTGGTATTATACGATCCTACACAAATTACTGATACACCACCTTAAAGTTTAAAAGACTATCTATCCATTGATATTGTAAAACGCAACTTGTTCAAATTTGGCGCAGACTGAATGGCTCCTGTGAAAAAATTTACTTAAAATTTGATAGAAATCTAAAATCTTTGTAGTTATCATGGTAACTTACATTCTTCATAGACGGACTTCCTGTGACAAAATTTACTCAAAATTTGATAGAAATCTAAAATCTCTGTAGTTATTATGGTAACTTACATTCGTCATAGACGGACTTCTTGTGACAAAATTTACTCAAAATTTGATAGAAATCTAAAATCTCTGTAGTTGTCATGGTAACTTACATTCGTCATAGACGGACTTCCTGTGACAAAATTTACTCAAAATTTGATAGAAATCTAAAATCTCTGTAGTTGTCATGGTAATTTACATTCGTCATAGAGGGACTTCTTGTGACAAAATTTACTCAAAATTTGATAGAAATCTAAAATCTCTGTAGTTGTCATGTTAATTTACATTCGTCATAGAGGGACTTCTTGTGACAAAATTTACTCAAAATTTGATAGAAATCTAAAATTACTGTAGTTGTCATGGTAACCTACATTCGTCATAGACGGACTTCCTGTGACAAAATTTACACAAAATTTGATAGAAATCTAAAATCCTATGACAAAATTTACTCAAAATTTGATAGAAACCTAAAATATCTAGCTCAAATCGTTTTAAGTTATCTTTGTCACAGAAAGACAGATAGACATTTTCCAAAAATGTGTTCTTTGAACTTAAAAAGGTCTAAAACGTAGAGATTTTTCAAAATCTCGAGTTCGATTTTTTGAATACAGTAGACTCCCGATTATCCGCGGGCGGGTTATCCGCGATGCGGATTATCCGCGCCTGCCGCACAAAGTTTTTTTTTTTTTTTTTTTTGACTGATTTTTTCAAAAAGGTACAGTTTTACAGTTATGCTTTTGTAATTACATAATACATTACAGTATTAAAACAGTACATATGTATTAATTTTTCTGTGTATCCTTGACGCCTCTCGTAAATACTAAGCACTTTTCTGTTTTCATTAACAAAATGCATTTTAGGTTAGTTTTGAGTGATATACTAAAATATGAAGCGTTAGTTAAACATTTCCTGCTGTTTATTTTACGTTTTATTGTACATAAAACGATTTTTCAAAGTTGGAATGACTGTTTTCTTTTTTGCTATACCCGTTTTTAGCTTTTTTCGGATTATCCGCGATTTTTGTTATCCGCGGCGGCCGCGCCACCCAATTCCGCGGATAATCGGGAGTGTACTGTATTAATATCTTTTCACGATAATACGAATACGAGAAAGTAAAAAAATGGTTAATTTTTAATACAGGGCATAAGCTATCCAGCAATTTTCTTTTAAAAATTCTTTCAACTGTTTTATTTTTCACCGAAATTTTTATAATAAATATTAAAAACAACTTTTGATATGGAAATCAAAATAAATTTCTAAAAAAGAAAATTTATAGGCAATGAATTCATGTCTTAACATAGGCAGTCTGATCTAAAAGATACAGACAGCAACACAACAACGAGAATAATATTTTAGGAGTACAGCGGCTGATTGATGAGTGTCAGAACTAGAAAGATGTTTTTTTTAAATTTATAATTCCATGCTGTAGTACTATTTAAATATATCCCCTAGCAGAAAAAATTATAAACAATAAACTCAATGATCAAGAATATTGTTTCATGATTAAAAATAAAATTTTTACATAGAAAAAGCTGGCACTTTTTACTATACATTCGTGCCATTTTGAGAATCACTCATGAACATTTTTATTTTTATTGAATTTTTAAAATGTTCAGTGTAATAAAATGAGATACAATTCGTTTTTTATAAAAAAAAATATCAAGAACCAACAAAGAAATATGTATTCTCTCCTACTTATAATAACCAGATTTATTTAGAACTCTAACCATCAAAAGATTTAGAATAGACAATACTTATATATTCGTTTGCATGTAAACTCAGTAACTTAAATATGAAACGAGTGAAATTTTTGTTTATCCTTAACTTGCATTGTATATTTGTATCAAATAACAATCTGTCTTGTAAAACGCTAATGTATTGATAAGCACATTCATTTTCCATTATTACTAGTAAAGATTTCTACTTCAAAATTTTTTTTATTATAAAAAAATAAACTGTCCATCAAATTTTATTAACAATTTTCAAAAATGTAAATATGGAAGATTTTTAAAAGCATTCAATAAGTTTTTTTCATTTTTAAATCATTTTATGATTACTTCTTCAAATGTTACTAAAATATATTTCGCTGCATTTATAAGAAATGGCTGAAAATGTTTTTTTACCATTTTAAAAGTTCTTGTAATATTTGATATTATAATATGCAAGATTTGATATTTTTAAAATTTTTAATTGAAATTCAAAATTAAAATGTTAATAAGTAATGACAAAGATCTTTTAAATATGGTTTCACGACGTCATTCACTTATTTAATCGTTTATTTAAAATTAAAATAAAATAAATAGAGTATTATACATCTTACTTTTAAAAATGTCTTGCCAATCATACTCAGATTCTGAATCATCCTTCCCAAATCTGTAATCTTCCCAAGCCCTTGGTCTATCCATTTCGCGAGATTTCATTTCAATAAGAACGTAGAGCAAGAATCAAAGTTATTGTTCTATCAAAATCCATTCGTGCAGTTTTCTTTTAGAACAGAAACACATGTTCTGGTTAAAGATCAATATTGAAAATATTCTATCAAACAATTCAATGTAATCAACTTTTCTATGAAGACAATTATTAAGAAAATCCTTTTGCTTCTTGATAGTAAAAGTTTCTCTTAGAAGCTTTTATAGAGATATCAATGCGTTAATATTTTTTTTCTCAGAATTTCTCTTAGACTTTTGCGACGTCCCTTTTATTGAATTCAAGTGGCGATCATAAGAGTTGCATAGCAGCCGAAAGTTTTCACAAAACTTTCTTAGAAGATCAAGAACTGTAAATCTTTTAACACCAGTCACAAAACAGATAAAGGATACGATATTGATTCCATTTGAAGGTGTCAATATTCATTTCACGAGTACGGCAGAATCACGAATCCCTGGAAGTTGTTTAAGTGTCCGGACAATGAAATTGGAATTTCTTATAGAGCATGACCCAGTTGATTAAAAGCAGATCGCTAGGGACACGCGAATTTGTTATTTTCATTGTTACTTTTCCTTTCGATCAATAGTTTAACTGTTATGCGTGAGAGTTTTTTCTTTTTTTTTTCATTTATTTATCCGTTTTACTTCCCCGTAATGGTGGGAGTTAACTGCAACTTCGATTCCATGTTAGTAATTTAGTTGTCTTTTAATGATGCCGATGGAATTGTTTATTCTCCGGAGAAGAATACTGAATGTTTAAAAACCCTCTTTACGAATAACGATCCGCGCATAATTCACCAGAATAAAGCAGCTGCATCCTGTTCTTTTATTTAGATTACTTATGTTTCTTGATTTGCTGGATGATTCTTTCATTCGTAAATAAAATAATGTTTCAAATATACATAAGAACGAACATCTGCCGCTAAAAAAATAAATTGAGTCGACAACTGTTGATATTAAAATGTGAGTTTTATAAGAATTTTTTTTTCAGATTTTAGTAAAAGAATTTATTAATTTCATACGATAATCATGAGCTAATTAATGAATTATATTTGGATGGGGAACCTTATAGACTATAATTATTTTAGTTGCATTATTAGAAATTATAAAATTATCTTGTAAATGTTAAAAGTTTTGGAAATTGATTTTTTAGATAGTTTTAATTTTCAGAAATCTGACAAAAAGTTTAATAAAAAAAGATGTCTGATTCTCAAACATAAAATCGTTAATGAAAAGAGACACATTTAACTTCAGCATATATTATCATTATTAAATTTGTTAACTCGGGATTCAATGCATTGATAGTTCCATTAACTTCGCAAATGGTATTAAAATTTTAAACACAAAAATAATATGTTTAATTTCAGAAACTATTAATGAAATTCTAAAACTATATATTCATAAACTATATTTCATTTTAATGAAGGAAAATAAACACACAGCTATGCTATGTAAACGAATAATTTACCTTTTTACAAGTAAAGCTTGAAAAAAGTTTAAAATTCTTTAGACAAATACGGCACTGATGACATTTTTAATATCAGTTAATTTAATTGCTTATAATGTTGCAAAAAGAGAAATTAAATGGTTTTTTTTTTCATTTTTATGAAGGAAAATAAACACACAGCTATGCTATGTAAACGAATAATTTACCTTTTTACAAGTAAAGCTTGAAAAAAGTTTAAAATTCTTTAGACAAATACGGCACTGATGACATTTTTAATATCAGTTAATTTAATTGCTTATAATGTTGCAAAAAGAGAAATTAAATGGTTTTTGCAAAATATTTTTCTTTCATTCTGAAATCAAAAATTTTCAAGATAATCTTTAAAGAAGTAATATAGGTCTTAGTTAGTTTTTAGTATTTTCTTTTTCTTCTAATATTTATTATCTCAACTTAATACAGATAAGTCTTTCTAAATATTAAAAATAAAAAGAAGCAGAAAATATCATTCAATCAGATTAACTTATACAATAAGGAATCAAATAATAGCTACTAAGGTGCGATTTCGGTGAATTTTAGTAATTTAATGCGCAATTAATGGAAGCATCCTGATCATGTGTCATAGATTTTTTCCACGGAATTATGATATAAAATTCCAGAAACTGTTAGCTATTTGTTGGTCCATTGTTAACCATAAAGAAGTGAGTTTTTTGACATTATAATACTGAACAGTTTCAATAAATCTTCTAAATAAAGACATTTACGGGGTCTTCAGAAGTTATTTCACAAAGAAATCTGTCTTTCAAATCGATTTCATATTCGAAACTCATAGTCTAAACAGAAAAAAAAATATTGAGTCAAACTATAACTTACGATTTCAAAACCCGAATCCTCAGTCCGCCATTCAACACATCATATAAATCAATTTATTTTAACCTATGGTCGTTCTTAAAGAAAAGTTCAATGAATATTTTTTCCCTTTTGTTCTTGATGATTGAATTGAATCTAAAATAGCTGGAAGCATTTATTTCGAACGTTTATGTATGTTTTAGAATAATTTTTGCATCATATTGTTTTCTAAAATATAGTATTGAGAAGTTTGCCTCGAGTCTTAAGCAGAATTTTAAGACCTTTATTGGAATTGCTTGTAAGCGAAACAATAGATTTCCGAAAGAGGAAGTGAATGCCAGAATCCAAGTGTTAAAAATCTAGATCTTTCTTTGATATACAGCTTAATTCTTCCGTTTGAGAAAACACAATAGGGTATTCATTCTGGATATTAAATGAGATGAATTTGATAATATATTTCTTGATCGATTCTCCTTTCGCAAAATGGCAGAAGTTTTAAATTTCTTTTAATAAAAGTTTCCCAGTGGATTATTTATTTTTGGGGACACTTTTCATTCTTTTAAAATACAAAAATAGAATGTAAAAATTATTATTCATCCAAGATCCGTTGAAATTGCATCGATATCAACAATACTGAATTCAAAAGGCTTAAACTAAAAATTCAAGATTTATATAGGATAAAAAAAATTTATTATTAATATCCCTTCAAAAGCTATCTTCTTCCTATATAAAGAAAGACACTTTAAAACATATGCTTAATTTATTGCAAAGAATTTGGTTAATATAAGAAAAGGAACTGACATTTTTTTGTGGATTAATATATTTTTTAATAGTAGAACTGCAAAATCACCAGCAATTATTTCATTATTTTTTTCATAACATTTGATTAATAATTCCATTAGACAGCAATTTTAATTAACTTATTTCAGCAATTTAATTAAAATTAAAATGCAATTAGGTGATTGAATATAATACTCAATAAAATATTAAAAATAATTGCCAATTATATCTTAAAGCAGCTATTTGATTTGAAAAGCTAATGACTTTCCACAAAATCTCGTAATCGAATAAAAATAAAAACGAGTTGAATTGTTTCTCACTACTGCTCAGAATAGTTAAAATCTCTTTCATTTTAATGTTAGAATTAAGAAATAAGTTTCGATTTATTACACACAATTTAATTTTCTTACCTTTATTACTCTTGTTACAAGTTACTTGTTGTTTTAAGAGAAATATAAAGCAAATTTTGGAGTTCAATTTTAAAATAGTGCTTCTTTTTTAATTAGAAGCGGAGCGAACACGATGAATATTAAATCAGATCATTTAATACTGTTAAAATATTGGAATTTAAGCCTCTGCCTATGAACGTAAAAATTTTGTTTTAACACAAATTAAAGCCATTTTGATACATATTGATTTAAATTGCTGTGCTTCTAGTTTGTATAATCGTATTTCGTAAATCGAAGTATAGTGATATCATTGTTTATAAATTGTATCATTTTCTAAAGTTCTAGAATTTTGATATTTTCTAAATTAATGACAATGTATGGTGTCTCCCTTAACACTTGCTTTTCCATCTCTTTCATTCTCTGCACTTTTTCTTCGATGGATGCTATCGTGTCATACTTTTTGGCAAATAGTAGAACTAGGCTTTGTCAATTAAACTTTTGTTCCAAAATTTTATAAAATGCTCTTTTTTTTATCTTTTTTTTAAATTTTCAACAATTTGGAGGAAAAGATTAGCAGAAATTTCTAAGTTCTTAAGCATTATTGTTGACTTAATAGTTTCACAGACCAAAACAAATTATCAAATAAATTAATCGGTTAAAATCATTAAATCTTTTACCATAAAACAAAATACTCAGAGTACATTATAAAACGCTCCGCCAAGAACAATCCAAAAAGAGAATTCACTTTCTATTGGTTTTCTGATAGGGCAACGAAAATTCTAGAACAATCTCCAAAACTAGGTTCATAACGTAGATATCAGAATAATTCTTGAATTTTCAGATTTCATTCATTTTTATACTTAATATCCGCCAAAACACCATATAGTCGCCAAACGTGTCGCCAAGAACCATTCATTTGGCATAAATACAGCAAACGTTAAAAATACATGAAAATCTCTCTTCCTGACTGTCACACTTGAAACGCAAAGAAACAATAATACAGATCCATAATATTGTTTATGTAGAATAAAATAAAATAATAGAAAATTATAACAAAAAAATAAATCTTCAAATTTTCCAAATTTTTTGAACTAAATTTGAAATTTTAGCAATTTGTTTTATAAATTAGAAATCTACACTTCTTTAAACATTTCTAAAGAAGAAATAATTCATATACCATCTCTGCTATTCTCGATGCTTTTTTAGTTCACATAATGTAAAAGTCATCGATTTGTAAATGGCTTCGATATTTAGAACATGAAAATTCTGATTATTTGGAAGAGAACTCTCTTAAATAGAGAGCCAAACAGGGGCGTTTTTTTATTCATATAAATTGTTTTCCAATACTTTAGTTTCGTAAGCAAATTTTGCGACGATTATGATTTCAAATTAACATCGGCATCATTTGTTTACTTCCATGGAAGCACGAAACAGCATAAATTATCATAAAGGGATTATTGCAGTAATGAAAAGAGGCTTCCATAACACTGGCGAAAGATTATTTAAATTGTTGTTACTTATTGGAGCATCAGTGGATTATTTATAATGTTTTGCCATTGGATTTACGTATTTATAGAGTATTAGTTTAAATAGTTAAACAGATATTATCAAATGAAGTATGTTTATGAATTGAGGTTAGGTGGATTTTTTTTAACTTTCTTGTATAAGAGATACGCTAAAAAAAATTACTGTAATAGTCAAAAAAATCTGAACTAAAGTTTTTAATTACCCCAATTTTAGTAAAGCACATTTTTCGAAATTATGTATGTTATCTATGAATCCGATAGCTCAAACCTGCTTTGAGACAGACAGATAAAATTTGGGATGATATTTGTATGCACAACATTTAAAGGTTTCTATGAAATTTTAAATGAAATCCCCTCGCAAAAACCGTATTTGACTGTCTGAGAATAAATAAACATGATAATTGTAAAGCTCCTAATATCCTAAGTGTAGACCCATACGGTGCGATACCCCGAGCTAGCCTAGGCCGCGGTGGCCTGGTAGTAAGGTCCCGGCATGTGAGCCGTAGGGTTTCAGGTTCGAAGATTCCACCGAAAAACCGTCGTGTAAGGGGGTCTGTTGCACGTTAAATCCGTCATGCCAAACGTCCTCCCGCTGGTGCGCTGTAGTGTGGAGAGGGGGGTGCCAGCTCAGGTGTCGTCCTCGTCATCTGACCACGGTTCAAAATTACGAGGCCCGTCCTAAAAATAGCCCTAGTGTTGCTTTATAACGGGACGTTAATATAACTTAACTTAACTTAACCCTGAGCTAGCCTGAGGCCATGCGAGAAAATTGATTGGGCCACCGAAGAGCAACCTTACCGAGCACAAGGGAACACAGTACATTTGATGACATTGGACCCTTACAAACAATAAAGAACTCTCTAGAGAAAACGCTTTTTGGTAAAGAAAAGAAAGAAAAAAAACATTACATTTTACATTACATATTAAAAAATGCATAAAATACATTAAATGAGTGTTAACTTTTTACATTAGAAGAGGGCTAAATACAAAAAATTTTATAAAATGTCCCTAATAGAAGATTTAATGAATGGGATTTTTATGATTTTTTCGGCTTCAAGAGACACCCAATTTCTTGGTCATCTGAGTCTCTGTTCTCGCCATAGTGCACAAGCTTTGATCACGTGATTTATAGATCTTTCTTTGGTATCACACTGACAAGTCGAACTTTGGTCAAAGAAATGACTTTGATACACATAGAATAAATACACCATAACCAGTGTATATTTGGTTTAGATAAAAATCCCCTACAATTCGATTAACTGAAACGTTTTTAAAGTGTTGATAGGCTGTTCGTCCCTTGATGGAATTATTCCATTTTTCCTAACAATCTTTAATTATTAGTTTTTTAGTCTCATTTCTGAGTTGGATTTTGGACTCATGGAACGATATTTCTTGGGTTTCTAAGCTAAAAGCTTCCTTTATCAAATTTAAACCGAATCCGTCAATGGTCAAGAAACATTTAAAGGAAATAATTCCAAAATGCAATGGTTTAGATAAATGAGATTTGGTGTGTTTAAATGATATCGTAGTTCTAAACTCAATTGTTTATTTTTAAAAATTCTCAGCACACTCAAAGTGTCCAAAGCCCACAATTTTCGTACTGATGGAAGAAGGATACCACTTTTATTTGGAAGTATGCAAAAAAAGTTTAGACCCCACATGACAGTTATATGGGAACAATATAACGGAAAAAAAGCGTAAAGAAACAAAAATGTTTTTTTTTTGTACACTATCTTTATGTCAAAATCTAAATGAGAAAATTTCGAGATTTCTATCGAATTTCCTCGAGATCCATCAAAGAGAAGCCTGGCAGGATATTATATGTTTATATGAACGCACTAATTAAAAATGCAAATTAGATGAAATTTGGTACATAGAATTATTATCAGGATTATAAAAATGCAGCACATTTTTTTGCGAGGGGGGGGGAGGGTCAAAATCCATATTTCGATCTATTTATCCAAATATACAAGAATGTATTAGTTTAAAAACACAACCAACAAAAAAATGAAGTTTCTTGACATTAAAGTTGATTAATAATTAGTAGTAGTAATTAAGTAATTGAGTAATAATTAGTTGAATGGTAGTAACAACTTTTACTCGATGTAAAGATTTTCACAAAACACGCCCCACTGTATACACATACTAGAAAGTGATTGAAAGAAAATAGTTTTTGAATTTTTGTGGAACAAATATCAAAATGACAATTATCATTTGGCTTAGGATATGAAATATTGCCCACCCATAGCTCAGCTACAATAATTGTTTACTAATTGCTAGTTTTTATAGGTGTCAAATTACAGGACATATCCTTCATCTATACTTATAATAAAGCTCAATGTGTGTGTGTGTGTGTGTGTGTTGGCGCTCTACAGGCCAGACCGTTTGACCTACAGCTACCAAATTTAGTACACGTATAACTTAGAGGTCGGGAATGTGCACCTGGGGTCCCTTTTTTCGAATTTTTAATTAGAATTTTATTTATTAATTAAAAACTAACTTTCCCGCCAAAAAATCTTCCATTTTTCCCACCGCCAACTTTTCCGCCAAAAAAATCTTCCATTTTTTCCACCGCCAAATGAGTAAGGCTTCAGGTTTTTTTTTCTCCCGACAGTAATAAAGCTAGGTTTAATATTTTTCGGCGGATTATTTCAAACGATTCTGTTTATTTTCTTAATGTTTGATGCATTTAAAATGAAACATTTTTTATTAATCCATGTTTCAGATTCATTCTGAAGTACTTTTGAATTAAAATAAAACAGAATAAAGGAAATTAAAAATGTCTAATCTGCATAGCGTTACCCCAACTGGCGTAGAAAAATTCACGCATTTCCGGTAACGTAACTGGCGAAGAAAATTCACGTATGCGCACTGTGTTCTGATTGTTGCCATGACAACCGTTATCAACGGATGATTTAAATTATTTTTAGGTTCGTTGCATGCTTTTGTAAGTAAATTGTATTTATGTTAGTTATATATATTTTTGTATATGCTTATAGTTTTAAGTACATCGTTTTTTAAGTAGTTTTTTTAAACCTGTTTTCGACCGATTATTTTAAACGATTCATTTTATTTTCTTAGTGTTTGATGCATTTAAAATGAAACATTGTTAATGAATCGATCTGTTCATGATGAATCTGAGAAAATTTTGTTGACAAATTCTTGAGATATTACATAACTTAAGAAAGATATTCTTTAGTGCCCATAAAGTTTAAACGCTCAGTGACTCTATTATCAGTAATCATATTATTAAAAAAAAATGCTTTGTTTCAGTAAAAAATATTATTATATTAATTGCAGTTTAGTCATTTCCATTTTAATTTTAAGCATAAATTCTACCGAAACTAACAGAAAATGAGAGAGATACATATTATGCTATGGCTGAAGGACTTTATATTATTTAGAGTGAATTACATGACTATCAAAATTTGATGAAGAAGATATTAAAGTAGGAATTACATAAAATATTTAATTATTAAAATTTAAAGGGCGAAAATTTTAAGATTGTCGAACCGGCTGGTCGCCAAAGGCGGCTAGTATTATAAATATAACTGCATACACTACATCTAAATTCTAAATACATGTGCCATGTATTTTAAGATAATGTGAGATAATTTTTCAGTTCTTCTGGCAAAATGCGCAGATGATTTCAAATTAAAATTAATCAGCGCTCTTATCGCTCATTGGACAAAACACGCGAGCATGAATTACGAAAATAAAGATTATTTCTTTTAACATTTTATTCACGAATATTTAATACGAAAGCAAATTATTTGCTGGATTCTCTAATAAAAATATTCTTCTTTAATTTACTCTGCAATACAAAAATAACTTTTTTTTTTCGTGATTTGAAAAATTATTCTGTTTATTCCCAAGCACATGAGTTAAGAGATAAGAAAGCACCTTCGAAAGAAAAATGGGGAAGCGGAACCGACTAAATGTGTATGGTTTTCATTGAAACACTGTACCTTTCAAGGAAATAAAGCGACGAAATGGTACGTTGTAAATTAGTAGTCACACAGCGCAAAACTGACAAAATAATCATGATGTATTCAAGTTTCCTTTAAAAAGACTAATTCTTTTTTTACTCCTTTTGAATTGGCTTATTTCCTTGCATGAATAAATAGGAAAATAAATCTCGATTACCTCACAAGCGGTAACCAGTAATTAAAAGCATTACGCAACTGCTCTTTTCAGTTGAAAAATTGGCGCTTTTTAACTTGCCGTCATGCACAACGATTATTTTAAGAGTTTATCTTCATCAACATGCTGTTTTAACGAAATATTAGGGCTATTTTGGGGACGGTCCTTAACTTTGAGCCGCGGTTTGATGACATGCCCGACGACTGAGCTGGCAAATCCCCTCTCTAAACTTCCACACCAGCGGGAGGACGTTTGACCCCGATGAATTTAACCAAACAGCTTACACAACTGTTCTTAGGTTGAATCGGGTCTCAAACCTGAAACACTCCGTTTCGAAGCCAATACCTTACCACCAAGCCACCACGGCCTCGCAATATGCAAAAGAGAAGACGTTTGACTCATGAACTGGCCGCACGAACGTGACAATTATTTTTGGTGGAATCTGATCTCGCATCCTCCAGTCTCAAAACTGAGATCCTCTTATTGTGCCACTTTGGCTCTAACATCACACGACGTATGAAAACATAGGACTCAAATTCCATAACAATATTACTTTTGAAAATAAATAGTATAATTCTAATAAAATATCATGTAACTATTAAACATTTACTATTTAGCGAAATATGAGCAATTCAAATGTTTTTAATTTGAATTCACTAGCATTTCGAGGGCCACGGCGGTCTAGTAATAAGGTCTCGACTTTGGAATCGGAGGATCTCAGTTTCGAGACCAGATTCCACCGAAGAACCTTCGTGTAATCTGGCCTGGTGCACGCCAAATCCGTCGGAGCCAAACGCCTTCCCTCTGGTATTGTGTGGAAACCCGGAGAGGAAGGGCCAGCCCAGGTGTTGTCTTCATCCTCTGACCGCTGTTCAAAATGACGAGTTCCGTCGCAAAATAGCCCTATTGTTGCTTTGAAACAGAACGTAAATGTAACTAAACTAAACTCTCTGGTAATTCGAAATTGTTTTTGGTCCTTTGAATTCCCTATAAATATGTTAAAGAGAAATATGAGTGTATTTTATTTTTGTCCAGTCGAAGTCAAAATAAAAAAATGATACTTATATTTCTTAATTGACTTTGTTTGTTAAAATTGTTGCCCTACTTTATGACTATCGCCTTCGTTTTATATCACGTGACAACGTGTCGCAATTTCTATAGATATAAATCATATTGTTTATTTTGGAGTTTTATTATACAATTGTTTGTTCCAAAGCGCACTTTACTATTCATTTATAAAAAATGTATACTTATTTATTAAAGTTATTAATTCTTTAATTAAAGTAATTCTAACCTTATAAAAGTTAACATCGATTATTTAATTATTATACATTATTTAATAAAACCATTATACAAAATTAAATCTTTACTGTCCTTTAAAGCCCAATAATTGCTATATTCTCTTTCTGTAATTTTTACAACTAGTTTTTCTTTATCCTCATTTTAGAATAAATCAAGTTTACCATCAGCTTCAAATTAGCTGAGTTCCATTATAATTAGAAATTTGTTAACCCTGACAATACAGACAAAAGAAAATTTACAAGACTACTATACTCGTTATAAAAAATATATATTTCTTGGCTTTTTTTTCACTCCAAGAAATTAAAAGTGTCTTCTTATAAATCACTGAAGTAAAAATTCAAATACCAAATAATTAAAAAATCTGTAAGTATTTCAAAAGCTTACTTAAAAAAAATCTAAATGTTAACAGATCAAAAAATGGCTTGCTGGATAAATTTATCTTGCATATGATTTTTCTTCTTCTTCTTCTGGCGTGTGAAAAAATTAGTTCTAAAATCATGAAGAAAAAAAGGAAAGAGACGCTAATACAAGAGAATTAAAGCTGTTATTATGTTCGATATCGGCATCCGTCACGAAATATAACAAACAGCAAACAAGATGCATCGACAACAACTTTGGGCGAATGCCAATTTTGAATTCCGACTAAAAGGAAAGTCATGTTAACTGTGACTTTAAATATCCCCTCAGCTAGATTTTTTTTAAACCGTCGGGCCAAATTTGACGATCTAGGTGGCCATGGGAGCTTGTGGTACCGACTAATAAGTTTGTCTCCTCAAAAGATATCGATCAGGAAAGAATTTAATGAATTTGTAAAGTGTCTTGTGGCCTTAAACTGTTTAAGAGTTGGTACAGAAGGATTGTTTTTTCCAGTCGAACCACAATATGGGTCAGTTTCCCTGAAAGTATCTTATAAAAACAAACTGTCACCCCTCCCCCGTCTTTATATTAGAATGAAGTTTGACTTGTGCTAGGGTGCATGCAAGGTTATCCCTTCCCCTTTTTCTTGCTGATGGGAAGAAAACATAACGATTGATGATGATTTTTGATGCGATATTTCGATAAATTGTTGATTCTTTGTTTGATCTGAAGACCAACATCAGTCCTTTATTTATCACTTCAAATTAATCATTTTGCTGGCGTTAAATACTCTTGCAATTCAAAATCCACTATACCACTGAAATTAGAAAAGATCGAAACTGTCTTCGTCGTCACTATAAAATATCTCACTTCAACATTCTACGTTATTGCAAAGGAAAATTAAAATAATATGCTACATTACTATATCCAGGAAATTAGCTTTATTTATTTTTTGTACCTAATAAGAACCAAGACACCAGTTTCAAAACATAAGAATACCGGAGAAATTATTATGAATATCTCATTACAACATGTGAAATAACATGCGAAATCTATAATTTAACTATCGAAATCCAAAAAAAAAAAAAAAGTCATTATAAATTAATGCCTTGTTTGTTTAAATATTTATTTGTAGCTGTTTTTGAACATATAAGATTTTATGTATTATTATTATTTCTAGAATTTTTGAGAAAGTATATAATTGTATGCAATTTTCTTCTTAATATGTGAAAAATATTCAACTCATATCAAAATAAATTAAACAATCTGGCACTATTGTATCTATAAAAATTGGTGTTATTTTATTATTGATTTTACTAAACCTACTTATTTCTATAAAAGAATATTGACTAGAAGAATATTTCTATAAAAGAATAATTACTGCCCAATAAAGTTGCTTGGCAACGATAGAAGAAATTTCGAAAAAAAAAAATGTTCTTTAAGAACGCTTGAGTAGTCAATATAAGTAAAGGCTCTTATTTGTATATTACTTTCTATAACGAACACATTTTCACAAAAGTATATAGAAAAAAAATATTAAAGCTTTTATGAAAAGAAATAGATGGGAACTATTGATTTCATCCAGAAAGGTTATAAATATTTAAATTCATTTAGAACAGTATGAATCAACGTCTCCTAAAGTACTTTACTTAGGAAGCGTTGTACGAATACACTTAAACTATTCTGAAAATTAATAAAATTTCCATTAAAAATCCTTTTATAAATTCACTTAAAATTCTTTCTTACTCGATTAATTCCGATATAATTGTAATCATATCTTTAGGCTATTCCAATTTTAAAATTTTCAGTTATTCTAATAAACTAAATATTAAATAAATTTTTATTCAATTTTTAGACATTTCCATAAATTGCACTTGCTTGGAATTCAGATTAAGTTAGTACCAAACACTTTTGTCTCGATTGTTAGAAATTCTAACCTTAAATGAGTTCTGAATCCATCCTTCATGCATGAAAATTCTGTAATCTTTAATATAATTATTTTTAGATGATTTTGGCTGGTTTAAATTGATATGTATTATTTAAATTATTGCATATTATATAAGTGGCTGAATTATTTATCGTGATAATGCTGTCGCAAATCTAATTAGGCATTTAGAAGTACAGTGAAAGTTAGTTAATTCGAACATTTTTAATTCAAATTTTTTTTTTCTGTCCCTTGATTTTCTTATTGATACAATGAAATATCGTATAATTTGTTCTGTTTTGCTTCTTTCTAAATCAAAACTAAAAATTCCAAAAATAAATCAGTAAAATTATAATAATATTTTAAAAGTCATTTCAAAAAATGGCTTCTGTATTCGGATTTTTTCGTTAATTAAATACATCCGTACATTGTGCCTTCAGAGACCGTAAGCAAATAAGTTTTAAGAGCTTCAATTCACTTGAGCGCTTCCTTATTGTGCAATGTATTCAATTAAAAATCAACAAAAAATTTCTCTATTTTAAACTCATTAGATGGACTTTGAAATTTTATTTCGCAGTCGAATATATTCAGAATGCAGCAGTCTGTTTCTTTATTAAAATTGCATCCTTATTTATTCAAATTATTTTTTTAAATTATGAAAATGGCTTTGATTATAATTATTATAAATTTATTTGTTGAAATGTCTTACTGTTCATTTATTAACTATTCATATTATTAATTAATATGTTCAATAATAAAAAAATAAATTTTTACTACCATTTTTAGTTTAAAAGTTTGCATTTTGTCTTTATGAGCTCATTTTTAGAATCCATTTTCTTTCATTCTAATATTTTGTTAAAATCAATTTTTCATGTCATGCTGTCAACCGAATTAGCTAGGTTTGTTTCACTGTATGAAAGATTTTGTAATGTTATGAATTAATTCCATCAGTAATTCAGCATAATACATAGCTAATTTCAAATCAAATTCCCCTCAATGACTGCAAGTAAAATTTAATGAATTCTTATTGAATTATTTCCCTCGAATTAGTATTAGTGCGCCCCATGGGATACTTAATTTTGTTATGTCGTCAATGTTAATCTTTAACTTCACCTATATTAGTGATAAAAATAAGTATGAGTGGGTGCATATAAAACTTTGGAGAATAAAAATGTTCACCTCGAACTTTTATAAAAAAAATTGCGAAAACATTATTAAACAAAACTAATTTTACATCAGTTTAAAATTTACTACAATATTATCTTTGAAGTTTTTCCTGAATTTTGGCAAATATTTTAGGAACATTTCAGTTATTATCGGTAGTGGAATTGATTGTTCCACTGAAATTTAAACCGTTTTCGCTATTTCATTCAATATTTAAACACGTGAAAAACATACCATTTAAAAATGCCTTGTGCTGTGGACACATATAAATAGAATTCATGACAAAATAAATTAAAAACTAATTAATTTTATTAACTAAAAACGTTTTTTTAAAAATTTAATCAATAAAACAACATTAACAGAAGACATGACTTTCTTTTTCCTTTACCATATTGTTTTGGTAAGAATAATTTCGGACAATGCAGGTCAAAATTACACTGAATTCAATAGCAAATTTTTAAGGTTACAAGAAAAAGGTTATATAGTTATAAAGGTTATAAGAAAAAGTTTATTTAGTTCTCTTTAATAAAAAATAATTTCTTTTGTTCCGAATTTTTATAATAAAATAAAAACTCGAAAAAATAAATTTCAAGACAAGACCATTTTTTTCAGCGTATATGAAAAACATTCTTTTGAAAAATACTGAAAAATTTAGAAATGATACAGTTTAGAATACAAGAGAAAATCCTTGGCAGTATTTCAAAATGCTTTAAGATAAGTGACTACATTGTTAAGTAATTTTGGGGGAAACTAAGAATTTTTTTATTTCATATTCTTTTTTTAAGGAAGTTTCTTTATAAACCACTAGAATTTTGTTTACAAGTTCATTTTTTGGAAATTTGCACTGATTTTTATATTCGCATTTACATGAGTTTTAATGCCATTTTTCTTAAATTCTAATCTTTGATAGAATATTCTTACAAAAAACCACATAAATTAAAATTTAATGCACATTTTTTGTTCAAATTAGGTATAATAATATGTTCTGCGGTTCCTGAGCTATTGAATAGGTAATCTAATTCAGAAACATTTTATAATTGTTTTAGATATTTACAAAATGAACAAAATGAAAATTTCTCGTTATTTATCAGTTGATCCAATATTTAAAGATAGGTAGAAATAACTCTTATTTCTTACTTTAGGAACTAGATAATATATATTTTTAAGCTGCTTGCAAAATTTTAAATAAGAAGACTTTATATCTATTTTTACCAAAAAAAATGTCAGTTTTCCAATTTTTTTTTTTAAACTTTTGTCACTTAACAGGTTTATTTTGGTTTCATAGATGTTTTTTTTTCATATATGTTAAAGAATTCATCTCGAACGTAGTCACATATCAAGGTTAAATTAAGAATAGATTTTGGCAGAATTTCACGTTAATTTATGAATTCTTAAAACTGATCACGTCACACTTATGAACTAATAAGCTAATAATGAAGCACATACTTGTATCTGTAGTCAATGGTAAACTTTTATTAATGCGATTTCCCAAGCACACACTTAAAAAAGTTGCCGAGTTCTTCTGGTGAAAAAGTAAACATTCAAATATACTTTCCAAACGATTTCCTTGAATATATATCAAACTCGCGGACGCTGCGCAGATGATTTTTTTCCCTTCAGACGATTTTTTTTATTTGTTTTATATTTTATCTTGTTCTATTCGATGAACAACCGTATTTTCTCAAACAGCGATATTCAGTAAAGCTCTCCGTGTCTTATCGTTGATGCAGTTTTTTTTTTCGTTTTTTTTTTACTGTACAAGATATTTTGCTGTATCACGAGAATTGATGCAGAGACATGCATAAATCAGCGTAGACATTTGGGATTGGTATCACGCTAACCTGTGGTCGTCACCTTGAATTCGAAATGCCGCTTCACAGGTGTGCGCTTTATACTCAAATTTATGTAATTATGGATTTAAAAAAAATAAAATAAAAACGTTTTCCACGAATAGTTAGAAAGGTGAATATTCCAATGTGAAAAAAAATTTTTTTACTGTCTTTTTTTTATATATATATATATATATATACTTTACTTTCTATTTTTTCTTATATATTTTTTTTCTTTAAAAAAATATTTTTTTGTTCCACTGAAGAAGCATTGTATTTCGAAAAAAAATATTGGCTCTCAAGATCTTCACGAATCTATATTTCAGGCTCCCTAACTCAGGAAAACACACTTTTTGGAATTATTTTTGTTTGTCTGTGAATACAATAATTCAAAAGCACATTGAACGTGGGTTACGAAATTTGGTATGTGATTTCAACACCAAGTTTGTAGATTTCTTTCAAATTTACAAACATATCTTTTAAGTATTTGGATTGACACGATAGGTAAAGTTAGATTTTTTTTTAGCATTTCAATATGCTTTTAAAATATATTAATTTGTCACTTGATGATTTGAACTTAAATATTGAATTAAAATTTAAATTAAAGACTGTTATAATGTTTTGAATAATATATAAAATCAATTTAAAATTTTAATTTCGTTTACTACAGCTTTAAAATTTTAAAAAATTATATAGGTATACAATTTTTTAATTAATATTCTAAAATGGTTATTTTGCTTTATACGTCATTGCTTTCACTATGCTATACAAATCACTTTTAAATATTTTTTTATTACTCCGAATAATTTCAACTAGTTGAAAGATAAGCTACAAATTCATCAAAAAGTCAATCAATACTTTTCATTCTAAAATAAAATATTTTAGACATCAAAAAAGTAATCAAATATATAAGCAAACAAACATAAATTTTAATTCTCAACCAAACAAACCACTTTAAACTGAAAATAGAACAACTAACAAAATAGCTATTTATATATAACTGTATCTTCTATTATTAAATTTGAACAAACAAGTATGTTTCTTGAATTTCAAACGCACGTTCCCATTGTTCTTCGAATGAAAATACTATATCTTTATATAATTTACAAAAGATGTTGTCTACCATCGTTCGGTTCTTTTATTGTTTTATGAAAATATAACGACAGTAATAATATAAACTGTGTGCTCATAAAGAAAAAAAATTGAGCAAAAATTTGAAACTAACTAAATATAACGTAATTATAATTCAAGAACCGCTTTGGAAAAAAATACAATAGTAGTAAATAACCCAAATTTCGTGACATGTGTTTCAAAATATACAGAAATGAACAATGGTAACTGGACATAAAAATAATAAATATAAATTTTTAAAAATAGTTACTGACTTAATATAGCATCGTTTATGCGTTTCTCGTTTAAACGTCGCGTCATTATGACTCGATTCTTTCTTAACTATTGCAGTGATGATGTACTTTGTTTAAACGACGGCTTCGATTCTTTTTTTAGCATTGAAGAAAATTTGATTATATTGACAAACAATTCACTTTCAAGAAATTTATGAGTTGTGATATCGATATCATAATTTGGAATCATTCACAATCGACGAATTAATGGAAGACATATTGTCTTGTTTATGTTTTTACTTAAGCGGTTATGAAGTTGAATATGAAGAAATTGTTTTACCTTCCGTTAGAGATGTTTTGACTCCAACAAAAAAAAAATTGTTTTGCTTGTCAAAACACTGGTTAAAAACATTCATTGATCTTAATTAGACAAATAATGCTTTATTTCATTTTACATAAAATCAGCACATCGGATGATAAAATACCATTTTCAAGTACATAAGCTACATAAAATAACGAATGTATTATTAGGTAAGATTTAAAAGTACGATTTTTCCCATTTTTAGGATAAAGTTGCATTTTTATTATTCATTTTCAATAAAATATAGAACTATTTGAAAAAAAGGTAACATTTTTATTTTAAAATATATTTACATCAGTAGTATTAAATTGTAAGAATCAAGTTTCCTTTTAAAATTTCAATGGCACGTCTTTTCATTTACTAATCGTTTTACGTCAATCCCTTAAAAAGCCTATAAACAGTATTTAACAAAATATTAAAAATTATTCTAGTTTTTCCTTTGATTTTTTTAATCTTTAATATATCTCATAAATCACGATTACAAATGTTATGAAATATTGATATTATTATATTAATATACTATAATATTCTTTAAATATTATTATTCACAACCGGGGGGACATCACTGGTATAGAATAAAAATGAAATAAAATAAATCGATTATACTGATGATTAAGTTCTGAAAATATTAAAACACAGTATTATTGTCCTCAAGAATGCGTAAGAATACAAAAAAATAATGAGATCATTTAGGAAATTGGGAACGAATATTGTAGACTTTATCATTTTCTTGAATTTGAAATAATCTTATGAGATGGAAAATAAGTCTATTATTTATGAGAGAGCGCATTCATGTTCTGGGGGACTCATATAACACCGTCTTTTTTTCCCCAATTAATTGATAATTAATTTTAGTAACAATGCCGTGCATAATTACCTTATATCTTCCCAATTACCCCACAGAATATGGTTTGATTGGAAACACTGTTTTTGCTTCTGATCAGTAGCGAACTGAAATTATGGGAGTTTATTGGAACGATAAGAAAGCACTGCTTATTGGTTAGAATTTATTACTTTAAAATATTACTTCTTTCTTGCTTTTCAATGAAAATAAATTCTAATTCATAGAAACTCGTATTATAAACTATCATAATTATTTAATACGTTAATTTGGAGTAATTTATAATAATTTTATTTCCAATTTTGGCAAGAAATGTACTTTTATATAAACATAAAAGGCTGAATTTTATGAGACACGAGAAGGAAATATATAAATTACAGAGACACGCACTTTAAAATGAGTATGGACTTACTCATTTTAAATTTAGACTAATTTACAATAGAAAAAAGAGATTCCTTTTCAAGTAGGACGTCCAGTCCTGATCCTTATTCAAATCACTTTTCTCCGGCAATTTACGACCTGAGGTGGCTTAGTGGTAAGTTCTCGACTTCGAAACTGAAAGTTTCAGGTTGGAGCTCTGAATTACCTCGAGCCCGGTGCACGTAAAATCCGTCGGGGTCAAACGTCCTCCCGCTGACGTGGTGTGGAAGTTTGGGGAAGGGGGTGTCAGTTCAGGTGTCGTCCTCGTCATCTAACCGCGGTTCAGAATTCTCCGTCCTTCCCAATATAGGGATCAGTATAGCCCTAGTGTTGCTTTAAAAACGAGTCGCTATATAACTGAGCTAATTCTGACATTTTCTCTGAAAGTCTCATTTAGCTATAGGATCTGGTAGAATAATTTTAAACTTATTCCCGGAAATTACAAATTTTTAATTTTTAATTACAAATTAATATTCTATTTTAATATACTTATAAAATGTGTTCTTAAAAATCCTTTTATTTTTATTGAGTTCTACCTTTTAGTCCTAACTTTATAATTCATTATTATAAATATTATGGAATTTGAATTTCAATGTCAATTTACCATAAACACTTTATGTCATATACATTAATTAAACTGATATTTATTCGTAATCATTGTCATCAATTTCACTATCGCTTGCAATCCTAAACAACTTTCCTCCCTGTTATAGTTGAATTATTATACAATAACAGTGGAATAACATAAAGGAATTCACTTCTTACTTTATTTATTTTTAGGGCATTGTTACTTCTGTCCTTTTCCTTTGTCCAGAAATGTATATAGCTTAGATTTATTTGTCTTCTTATGGGAAGCAATTTTTTTTTTATTTATTTATTTTCTTTTCTGTAGCGCTTTGACTAAGGATATTTCAATCTTAACCAACCAATCTTTCAATCTTAACGCTAGCATATCAGCGAATATACATTTTCTTACAAAAGGGAGACAAATTTTCAATAGAAATTACGTCTTTTTTTCTATCATTGACAAAGCAAATATCAAGCTACAGCTTGGCATATTTCAAAGCCCCATTAAAGAAACTAAGTTCGCAGTCTACTAATGACATTGCCTTGTCTGTCTGCCCCTTAAACCATTTAAGTTACATCTATTATAGTTTCAGGCGGTTTCTTTTTCTTTTTTATAAGCTGAATTCTTGTTGAAAGACCACCCACATAAGTTGCGGTCTTTGTGTTCCTTTGTGAACATAGGTTGCGTCAAGTAATAGCCAAGATTTATGTAAAGAGGCGCTGATTTCAAAGCTGCTTTAGGATGAAAAAGTTGCGTAATTATTTCATCATGCTCTGTTGATATTTTACGGATCTTCTTCTTGTTTGCATACTAATTGCGTCTTAATAGCAGTACTCGTAAATTCACAACAAACACTTTACGAAAAGCTAGTTACATTTCAGTATTTTCGTTTCTTTATTGTCTCTTTGAATGCATGAAGAAATAATTTCCGCGAGAAATCCTTATTTAGAATTTATAGCTCTTTCGTCTCAGATGGTTGCTGATATGTCTGGGTTTTCATTTTTGTTCTTTAAGAATGCACGAATGATGAAAATTCTCATCAGATATTCGTAATTCGAATTAGAACATAATTTGAGAATTGCTGAAATTTCAAAAAGTGTCTTTTCCTGTGTGAGTAATTCTATAATGTTCGCAAAAGCTCAAAAACATTAACAATTTAATCTTATCTTAAGATGATTTATGTTTTTTTCTATTAGCACTTTAAGAAGTGCATAGAAGATTTAAAACTGTGACTGCCATTATGACCTTTCAGAGGCTAAGGTAGAAAACTGTTGCTTTTCTTTTCTTTTCTTTTTTTTTTTTTTTTCATTTTTTTGTTTGGCAGCGAAAGCTTTATTTTGTCTTAAATTGATTTTTATTCACGTTTTTTAGTTAGAATAAAATTTACCTTATGAAACTTTGTTCAACCTGTCAAACTAAGATGATAATGAGATTAAATCTTCACAAACCAGATTCTCAGTATGATAACAATATCCAACCCACACGCTTCTGGATAATGATGTGCTGAATCGGTTTAATATTTACGTCTAAGGCTTATAAAGATTTGTGTTCCAAACAGCTGGAATAATTTCAAGGAATTAAACGAATGTTTCTTCATTGTTCAATTAAATAATGAATGAATAATTGAATGAATAATGAATAATTATTCTTAACTCATCACCTTCTGGACTGAATCTGGATGAATCATTAAAACACAATTAACAAGTGAACAGAATGGCAAGAAATGCTTATACAAGAATATTCCTAAAATTGGTATAACCATGCAAATTAATATAATAACAGAATGAAATTAATGCCAAATATAATTAAAGAGAAATTTATTTAAACATGAAGTCAGATGTTAACATTATACATGTGCGAAATCTTGTAACTAATCTTGGTGAAAAAATATGTAGCAATACTTCACCAATAGCTTAGAATTTTCAAGGCTTATAAAGTATGATTACTTCGATTTAAATTATTGCTTTTGGGGAATATGAGCCCAGACATTTTGAATGTTAGATTGAATGCTAAGCATGGATTAAACTTGAATTTCATCGCATAAAGATATTCACACGGACATATTAAATTTTATTGCTTATTCCATTCTCACCATTTTGTTTAATCTGTATAAGCTACTTTATAGGAATTTCACTTAATGTCAAAGTTAACATGATGAGGAAAATGCAGATTATCTTTTAAGAAAAGAGCATTTGGTTCTTTTTCTTTTGCACCAATAAGTTTTTTTTCGAGAAGTGTGGCATTATTTTACAGTCTTGATCCATCAGCCCAGCTTAAGCTTAGTATGGAGTAAACTATTCGTCTTAACTATACTCCATAAATTTTTTCCACTCGATTGCATAGGAAAAATATGCAATCGAGTGGTATGAAACGCTCTTCAGATTAACAGCAAGTTATTAGGGTCTTAAAAATATATATATATGTCTATTTTTGTTAGGTGTCTTCATAATACAGAGATAAAGTATCAAATTTTATTATTAGAGGATGACACGTTCGTTCCCAGCATCAAATATGATGCAATGCTCCGTTTACCTAATATGACAAATGAGCGGCAGATGTTTTTTAATCAGCTTATAATAATTATTTGCATCGTATTGTTACGCAAATAAAGAAAAATAGTTTCACCATAATTTACTAAAACATAGATGGTATTTTTGATCTACAAATAATTGCTTTTCTTTGTTTAAACTTTTAGATAGAATATAAAGTTTTCTGAACGAAATTGAAGGCTTATAAAATAAATACACTCTTTAAAACAAATATGAAAACTTTTATTCCATTATTTATTTATGTGGGTAGCTTGTTATATTCTAAAAATATAAAATATTTAAAACTTTTTATTGCTTTGTAATTCAACTTACTTTTCTAATACAATATGTATCACAAATGTATAATACAACAGCATATTAAATATCAGAATAAAAATGGCGAATTCGTTTTTTTTTTTCATTTTATTTATCTCTAAAGCCAGATGAAAGGCACAGGTATGGGTTCGGTGACCAATTTCAAAATATTTTTATCACTTATATAAATATTTTGAAATGTAACTTCTTTTGTAACACATTTCATAAAAAAAAAAAAAAAATTAGAAAGCTGTATTTTTCCAAATTAGTATAATATTTTATTGTAAATTACACAAAATTTAAAATAATATACAGTTGGTGAAACCGATATCAATTAAATTGTAGCTAGTTCTTATTTGCATATCAAAATTCGATTGAAATAAGAAATGCCTTATTCGTAAACGTCGAGTTTTTTTCTGAATCTAAATAAAGATCGTCATTTATAACAGTTACAATAATGTGGGTAGACAAAAAAAAAGTGGTGATTTGGAACTTGATTGAATTTCTTGCGATCAAAATAGATATAAAATCTATTTACGTTCTATCGTTTACCAAAGTAATAACATGCTAATATTTCCAGTTCATAACATATTAAATGATTCATTGAGATATTTAAAAAATCGATACAGATGCGATCAAAACAAGATCATTACACTAAACTAATTTCATTCAAAATAAGATTGATCAAAAGTAAGAAAACGAATTCTTACGTAACAAGTTTTCTTTGCAGTTAAACTTATCATCGCTATCTGTTCGTTCAAAAAAGAGAAGAAAAAAATGGTCAAATCTGGATCTTGAGTCAATAAACTACACCAAATAACCTATTCGTTTTCCTGACAAGCTTTCTGATTCGTTCTTACAGGTAATTAGAGCACTTTTTGTAGCAATATTTATTCTTTTAATATTTTGATAAGATATATCTATGCTCTTTAATTTTTCACAATGTTAATCAAAATGTCCCGAGATTTGCATATATATCTTTAAGAAAAAAAATGAAACGCAGAACATATATGTTTACGCATAAAGTTATAAATTTAAATTCGAGTGGATATTCGATAGCATTTTTGTAATGTAATGTGGACGGTAAAATATATCCATTCTATATTTTCGTCCCCAATCTTCTTAGGGGCATCAGAACTAAAGAAAATCCCTACAAATCTATAAAAATTTTGTTAAATTATGTGGAATTGTGGGGTAAAGCCTTGATATACAGTCATTTGGCGCCTTCCGAGGTTGGCAATTTTTCGGTGGCGCCTTTGCTACCGTTACGCTATTGCTGCCGTTCGTGCCACATTCGGCCATTTCGCTAAAATTTGGCGATACACTATTTTTTTGGCGAAAATGACTATATATCAAAGCTACTCGGAATGTGGATATGTGACTACTCATATTTTCGCTAAAAGAATTAATTCGTGCAACGTCATTGACACATGTAAATGTGAATGCCATCTAAACATGCGCCTACATCATTTGGTGCATATGCATGTATTCGCATTGTATTTCCATGCGATATAACCTTTTAAATAAAAAAGAAAGTGCTTTTCGCTCGGCTTTCGCATGTTATAAAAAGAAAAAAATATATAATTGTCGTATAAAAATTTAAATTTTAGTTAAAAAGTTCGAATTTTAAAAAGTGCGGATAATGAAAATTCAAAACGAGCTCTTCAGTTTACATCAAATTATGTATCCGGCCTCTTTTTACCATATCACCAAAAATATAAACCGACAAATTGGTATTAATATTTATTAATTGTAAAAAATAAAAAGTTTCTGATAAGTAATTCAAATAAATTTTAATGAGCATATTATAAATTCAAAAAAAAACGCTAATATAAATAAGAACATATTCTAATAACATTGATGAAAACGAATAATTCTTACGCAAATAGAAAACGGATATTAAATAAATTATTAGAAACTTAGGAAGTAATTTTTAAAAAGAATTTAAAAAATAATGATGTAAGATAAAAAGAAGAAGAAAATAAAATATATTTATTATTTAAACCAATTTGTTTAAGCAACACTGAACTGTTTTAATTTATTTAAAAGCATTTATCGCTATTTGTATGCTACTCTGTGACCGTATGATGCACATAATTCAACGCTAAATCAGAATAATTTCCTTATATACATCTATTAATGTGTAACCCGTGAAATTTACTGGATGACTGGAAAAGCAATTTTTATGCTGCTCGACGTCAAGATTAAATCTTAATATAAATAAAAGTCAATGTAGTTATTATATACTAGCCGCCTTCGGCGACCAGCTGGTTCGCCAATCTTAATGTTCGTTTAAATTTTAATAATTAAATATTTTACGCAATTCCTACTTTAATAGATTCTTCATCAAAATATTTTAAAACTTCAAATTTTGATAGTCATATAATTCACTCATAATATTATAAAGGCCTTCAGTCATAACGTAATATGTATCTCTCTCATTTTCTGTTAGCACCCGTAGAATTTATGCTTTAAATTAAAGTGGAAAGAATTAATCTACAATTAATATAATAATATATTTTTACTTAAACAAAACATTTTTTTATAATATGATTACTGATAACACAGTCACTGAGCGTTTAAACTTTATGGGCACTAAAGAATATCTTTCTTAATTTATGTAATATCTCAAGAATTTGTCAACAAAATTTTCTCAGATTCATCAGGAACAGATCGATTCATTAACAATGTTTAATTTTAAATGCATCAAACACTCAAAAAATAAAATGAATCGTTTAAAATAATCGGTCGAAAACAGGTTTTAAAAAACTACTTAAAAACGATGTATTTAAAACTATAAACATATACAAAAAATATATAACTAACATAAATACAATTTAATTACAAAAGCATGCAACGAACCTAAAAATAATTTAAATTAAGAATCATCCGTTGATAATATTGTCAACAATCAGAACACAATGCGCATGCGTGAATTTTCTACGCCAGTTACGTGAACGCAAATGCGTGAATTTTTCTACGCCAGTTGGGGTAACGCTATGCAGATTAGACATTTTTAATTTCCTTTATTCTGTTTTATTTTAATTCAAAAGTACTTCAGAAGGAATCTGAAAGATCGATTTATTAACAATGTTTAATTTTAAATGCATGAGACATTAAGAAAATAAACAGAATCGTTTGAAATAATCAGCCGAAAAATGTTAATCCTAGCCTCATTACTGTTGGGGAAAAAAACTGAAGCCTTACTCATTTGGCGGTGGGGAAAATGGAAGATTTTTTTGGCGGGAAAGTTAGTTTTTAATTAATAATTAAAATTCTAATTAAAAATTCAAAAAAAGGGACCCCAGGTGCACATTCCCGACCTCTAAGGTATACATGTACCAAATTTGGTAGCTGTATGCCAAATGACCTGCCTGTAGAGCGCCAACACACACACACACACATTGAGCTTTATTATAAGTATAGATGTATAAATGTTACACACCTCCTCCTAAATGGCTGGGCCGATTCAAACCAGACTTTGCTCACTTATTCGTTAAAATACGAGAAAAAAATACTATCAATTTTTCAAAGAGTAAAAGTTAATTGAATTTACTTTAATCAAATATTAAAAGCTAATTATTCAAATAATTGGAAATTAACCGAAATTGTACCATTTTTTTTGTAATAACTTTGAAACAAATAATCTTACAAAAAATATGATTCCTGATATAACATTTTTATGAAAATATGATTATTGATTACTGATAACAATCTCATTTTTGCACATAATTTCCTTACAAATGTAAATAATATTTTTACAACGTTTAAAATGGGCCGCGGTGGCATGGTGGTTAGATCCGGCTTCGGAACCGGAGGGATTCAAGTTCGAGATAATATTCCACCTAGCACCGTCGTGTCAGAAGGTCTGGTGGACGTTAAATCCCTCGGGGCCAAATGTCCACCCTTTGCTATGGTGTGGAAGCTTGGAAATGGTGTGCTATCTCAGGTACCTCATTCTCGTCATCTTACCGCGACTCAAAATTACGACGTTCGTTCCAAAATTACGAGGTTCGTTCGAGCTTTAGTGTCGCTTTAAACATGGGTATTTAATATAACTTAACTAAAAAAAAACTAAACTAAATTTAAAAGCAACCAAATTAATATTAATCTCGAATTTCCTCTATTTCTTAAAAAATTCTGTTTTATTTTGATGCATATTTTTTGCCAAGGTTTCATTTGTTTCAACGTATTGTATTTAAAGTGCGTAAAAGTAAACCTAAATTAATCGCTGAAACGGTGAAAAAAAATGTAAAACCCTTGCAAAAAAAATGAACATGTATATACGTCGATAGCAGTCATTTTTAGTTATAAGAAATTAATCAATATTTTAGCTTCCTTACTTTAAAACTTCGAGCAAAATTAATTCGAACAAAATTACACCACTATAATATTAAAAACTTTACATTTTCAACAGTACGAGTTTCATTTTTATCCAATTTTTTTTCTATTAATACAAATTCTATAGAAAATTAAATGCGGATGATTTGAAATAAGGACATTCGTATTGAGGTATTCTTTTACTATGCAATGTTTAGACTTTTAAGTATTCTACAACAATTTTTAAAAGTTCTCTTTTTATGGAATACATAATCTTAAAAAACGGATTTGTCTATTATAATATTTTATACAAAAGGAGTTTCTCTATGAGGAACATTTTATATGAAAAGATTTTAATTTCGACATTGCTGGGTATATTAGATTGTAGAAAAATAAATTGCAATCATTAAAAATATACAAATACGTATCAGATTGCAAAACGTATTTTAATATTAATTATATTTAATTCCAAAATTCAGTCGAAGAAATGGGAATTCAATTAAAATAACGGGAGTAAAATTAATATGAAGACTTTGTTCTGAGATCATAAAAGATTTCAAAAGAATGCCATAATGAGAAGAAAAAAATTTATTTTATGTATCTAATGTATACAAATCTGTTATCAGTATCTAATGTATCAGATTGGCAAAACCTATTCATAAATTCTTTTCTTTAAATAAAAGCCAAGAAATATTTTTGTATTTATCTATCTCAGTTTTATATAAAATTTGGATCTGAAATTTTAAAAATTTTAGAAACGCTAACATAAGGAAGAAACTGGACCATGTAATTGATACGTAAAACAAATACAAAATGTATAGTTTTACATAAAAATAATTTCATTTATAAATCCAATCGCTATAAGGTATTTTCAGTGTGTCGTTTCATATCTTGCGCAAAAAGAAAATCTGAAATTTTACTCTACGGTATGTAAAAATATCTTTTTAATTTATTAAAGATATGTTGCTCATTGATATCGAACTTTAAATGAAAAAAGCCAAAGATCAATTGCATATTGTGTTAAAACGGTGACTATTTATATTAACTCTAACTGTTGAGATAATAATCCGATCAAAGCTGCAATTTAATTCAGTACCTATTGCAAGATAATGAAGCTGGTAAAGCCATTTTCAAAGAAGCTCAAAACGAAATTCACATTGTTTCTTGATATCTTTAATGATACAGGCGAAGAACAATGGAATCAAGCAGGGTAGGTCGGGATGCCCCTAGCGGTACAAGGTAGAACTAAAAGTGACCTACATGTTGACCTCAGCAATAAAACAAGCGCGTAATGAGATGTAATTAATTATCAGTGTGTTGTAATACCGATAGAGATAACCAACAAAAAAAGATTGTTATCAGTCGGCTACTTTTTTTTTTCTGAATTAAGATTGATGAATTTTGTTGCTTTGTTTCAGACGCGTAAAGCCTTAAAGGGTTTTCTGAAGGAGCATTGTTACGGACTACACTGTTAGACACCTGTAATTTGATTTTTTGCACAAATCAAATTACAAATTAAATTTCATTTGTAACTACTTAGGATACATGTTCGAATGAGTACTTTAATAATCATTTTTTTTATATTAAAGTATTTTAAAGTGTAATCTTCAGTCATAATTTTATAAGTGTGGAAATGGTTTGCAGAATACAATATTCAACAAATGGTGAAATATTTTTAAATAGCACATTGAGAATTTTTTAATTTCCTTTTTTTAATTTTTTTTCTTAAATTCTTAATTATATATTTATTTATTGTTTTTTTAAAGTATTTTGAAGTCATCTTCAGTCATAATCTTAAAATTGTAGAAGTGGTTTGAGGAATACAATATGGAAAACTATTTTCAAATAACATATTGAGATTTTATATTTCATTTTGCGATTTTTTTTTAATTTAATTTCTTTATTGTACATTTATTTATTATTTTTTTAGATTAAAAGTGGTAGGGGGGAAATGATATGCTGGAGATTTAAAATACAGAAATTCTTAAAAAATCACTCGGTCGGTTTTTTTTTTTTTTTTTTTTTTTTGACAATTGCACTATTTCGTATATGAGAAAGTTATAAAAAAACGTAGAAATTATTTTCCGTTTATAGCTTTGTCCTAGTTTTGCGAATTAAATTCCAGTGCCTCAGTATCCTTTTTTGAAATATGTGTAACTTATTAATTTTTACAACCGAATGACTTCATCTAGACCGAAGTGGAGCAGCCGGAGACTTGTTGCTAGTAACCCCTTTACAGGGGTGGTTTTTCCCAGCATCCCACGTATTTCCCCAAATTGTCATCATCGTCGCACAATAGTCAGCCCTTTCGGAACCACGTGACCCCGTTTCACCCCGAATTTCACCGACTAACCCTTAGTGTTGCCACACCCCACGCTTCGCAAAGAAAGAAGAGAAAGGAAACTTTCACATTCAACGAAGCTGCAAAACATGTTAAATGAAGATATTATGGGATGATTTACACTAAAATAGATAGCAAATATAAATATAAAAAAAAACTAGAAGTGACAGCGACAATACTTGAAACTTCCACAATAAACAAATTTATTTTTTAGAGACTCTGTGCACAAACAGGGTGTTAGTCAGCAAGAATTCAATATAATGCTTGGAACTTGATTTGAAAATAATAACTCATTCGGATACTGTTTCGCATTTATTTAATTTATGCTCACCGTATTTATTTCCAATGAAAATCATTACATAAAAGGCATTATAACAAATCTTGGATTTATTACTAACCGCTATAGGCAATCATTAAGTTGATAAGCAGGATTAGGATAGGTAATCATTAGGTTGGTAGGCAGAATTAGGATAGGCAATCATTAGGTTGGTAGGCAGGATTTGGATAGGCAATCATTAGGTTGGTAGGCGGGATTTGGATAGGCAATCATTAGGTTGGTAGTAGGGATTGCAATACCGGACCAAAATTTCAATACCGGTATTCGGTATTTTTTAAATCTTAATACCGGAATACCGGTTTTAATACCGGTATTAGAAATTTTGAAAAAAGAAAGAAAACACAGGTGTTTCTTTTTTTTAGTTGCTAGTTTTGTTAGAGAGTATAAATATCACAAAAAATAATTTGTAACGTATATATTATAACAGTATATAATCAAAAAAGTAAAGAAACATCTTATTTATTTAAATCACAAAAAAAGTGTAAATATCACTATTTAGTTTGTGGTATTATTACAAATTTTTGAAATGTGATCTAAAAAAACATAATGCATCCATTGTACTGTCATTAAGCCTGAAAAGTAATTTTGTGCAAAAATTACCAGCTGTCGAAAACGCTCTTTCGGCATCTACGCTAGTTGGTGGTACTGTTAGCAAGGCGCGATATACTTTTTCCAAGTATTTACCTCTAAATTTCTCATCTTCAAATAAATCTATTGCTCATCGGATGGTTTTGGATATAGCTGATTTCTGTATTGTATTTTGGTTCGTTGAAATTTTTTTTATTTATCGCTAATTCTGATTTTTGTTCAAGAGACAATTCCTTTTCACTATCGACAGTAGTGATATCATAATCTTCGATCATTTAACCGAATTCTTCTGAATGTGGATAGGTTTGTGGGTTAAAAATTTTAAGAAAATTTATTCTAAACTTAATTAGATTTGAATCCGTTATTTTCTTTTCTTCTTTTTCATTTTCATTTTTAAAATCATTATAATTATGTAAATACCATAAGACATTTTCTATCTCGCAATGCCTTTCTCCTGTGCGATTTTTCAATGTAATATATAATTCTTCAGATACTAATGTGTGCTGTTCTTTCAGTGGCTGCAACATGAAATTTATTGTTGCATTAGCTGTTAATAAATTAGAATCTTTCCGACATAATGCCTCAATAGTCAGTTTTATTGGAAGTAGAGCTGATATAATTCTGGATATTAAGTCGAATTCACTAACTGAAAAATTAATTTACAGGTTTAAGTCGATTATTGCTTTTTGGATTGGATTTCTCAGTTTCAAAAATCGTTCCATCATTAGGAGTAAACTGTTCCAACGTGTTTTAGAATCTAATATTAACATATATTCTGTTTTATTTTCAGTTAGTATATATTTTAGTAATATATCCTTTTTATAGGGGAACGTTTAAATATTTTAACAATTTTTCGAACTTTATAAATTATAGGAAGCAATTCTTGATAGGTTAATATTTCCTCCTCGTTAGCAATATCTTCTTCAACAATTACATTATCAATATCACTCTCACTCTTTTCAAAGTTGTAATCCGAAGTTTCTATATCCACAGTTTGGATTCTTCTGTCCTTTATATTTTTAGTATAATACATCTATTACTCCTAATTGAATTCCATGTGCATAGCACAACTGCTGATTTGCACCAATCAACTTTCCAACTTTTTTCATAATTGTTGCTCCATCAGTCGTTATGGATACAATATTTTCTTTCAGGGATAATCCATGTTTCGCTAATTTAGATTTAAGCAATTAATTAAGCCATTAATTAGCTAATTAATTTCGTCCGTTAGGGAGACATAAAAACAAAAACATATACTATATTGCTATGTTCGCGATACCTGAACATATAGTGGAGACAATTTTAAAAATTTCTGGTAAATACCGAAAAACCGGTATTTAAACTTGTAAATACCGGTATTACAAAATTGTACAAATGGCCCAAAATACCGGTATTCGGTATCCCGGTATACCGGTATTGCAATCCCTAGTTGGTAGGCAGGATTAGAATAAGCACTAGTTCGTCAGGATTATTGGTTACGTAAATTTTAATTGAATATTTTGTAAGTTACTTATTCCTTCCCCAGTAAGTTAGCGTTAAAATTTTTTAAATCACATAGTTCGTACTATTTTATAAGCCTTATACAGTTATGTATGCTATATATATATCATTAAGCTTCTATCATTTCAATTAAAATTTGAAATTTAGTTTTGAATGGGAAGTGATTTGCCTTTAGCTATTCAGTAACAACACATTTGCTGAATCGAAACACATTCGTAAAAAATATAAGGAAATATCTTTACAACATTGAAGTTTTGCAAAAATTGCACTGTAATTCCCAGTGAAGTATAGTTTGTTCGATTTCTTTGAAAAATCGAGACAGGCGAGCTATGATGATCGATCTAGAGCTTTCATAAAAAGCATGAACTAGTGAAATCGAATTAGTGATTGAGACTTGTGATTGATTCTTTATTTTTCTAATTTTTAAAAATATTTAGATAATAATTGAAATTAGACTTATTCAATTAAATTCGTAGAAAATAAAATAGGATTATAATAGAGCGAGGAAATCAATTAGACGTTAATATAACAAAACAAAACCAAACTTCAGTAACAAAAGTCAAACCAAATACGAATAAAAGTAAGCTGTCTGTCGATATTTGTATATATAATATATAAATGAAACAAGGCAAAAGTGAGAAATTCTATTTGTACTAAATGTTTTAAGTTCAAATTTTGAAGTGAAATAAGTCGAAGGATAGTTCAAATAGAATTAAACATCAAGTTCGAAAAGGCATATTCATTTCTTGTCACTGTGGAAGGAAGCTAAACACAAAATGCACCATATTCTTGAAGTATGTGAGGAAGACTAGATAAATATTACTTCAGTTGGTTTCTTAATCACTATCTCAGTTCTAAAGAAATGAAAATTCCTAAGTCTATATGCATGCAACGAGCAATAATTGTTTGCATGCATTTTAAGCAAATGAGCTTTTCCCCCGTCTAGTTCACAATTGACGTAAATGCTCTTCAATATGAGAAAATAATCATCGTCAAATTGTTTTTCAAAAATTAATCTGTAATTAATATATAAGAATAATTGTTAAATTAATAATTAAGCAAGTTTATAGTTTTGAACTATTTTCTTGAGAAAATATTGTAGAAAGGAATATGCTAAAGATCCATTCCAGGTTAAAAGAAAGAAACTGATTGGATGATAGTGGAGTCCATGTATCCCATAATTCTTCCATGGCTCTAAAAAATGATATTTTATTTTATTACTCTTTATTACTCGTTTTTCTGTCTTATGATTATGTTACTCATTCCAGAGAAAATTTCTGCTAATGAAAAAAAAAAAAAAAAAAGGCTTAGTTTTTTTTTTTTTCTTCTTCTTCTTCTTCTTCTTCTTTTGCGAATAAGTGATAAATAAACCCGAAATATGTTGGAATTATTTGCGAATAAAAGCAGATTTTGTTGTTCTGATGGGCGTATAATTGTACAGAGAAGAAAAGAAAAAAAAAAACGAATACTTATTCAAAAGAACGCAATTGGAACAATAATGTATGAAGATGGAATTGTTCTTGTTTTGGGATTTCACGTCAGCATCAAAACTAGGTAAACTGATCCTTTTGATGTAATAATGAATTAAGTTCTTTATTTAAATAATTAAAAAGATGATGCAAAATTATGGGCCCAAAATTTGGGTATTGGAAACTATCAGATGCTTATTTTCCCTTCTTAACCTCCTCTATCCTAAAGAAAAATATACCGTTATGTAAGTTGTCAAAGCTGCATATGGTCAGATACTTCACGTTTATTTCCTTTTTACATTCTTCTTCTATACCTGACCAAACCATTTCGATCTATATTGAAGCTTAAATCAACCGAGGATGACGAAGCGCCAAACATCTCCTTTGTATCCATGTGAAATGCTTGCAATGCATTTCTTAACCTTCCTTCATATTTTTTTTTATTTAATTTGTTGTAATATCTTCGAGTGTGTTCTGTATAAACAAACGCTTTTGGTGTTTTGCAATATTTGCTGCATAGATTTCCTACAAAATAAATTTGGTGTGCGCGCGTGTGTTTTTTAAATTTATTTATCAGGATAAAGATCCTAAGCGCATTGCTTTCAACGTTCGCTTCTTGTGTCTGTATAAATATCCGCAAAATCTAAAAACACCATCTCAGTCATCAGATTACCAATACAGCATATTTGGCGAGAACTGGAAGTTAGAATACGAAAACACAACATTCACACGAAACTGAACTTGAAACGGCAATGTCGGTTTTAAAGAGAAACATAGATACAGAAATAATAACTAGAGAAAAATGAGCGCAATTAATCAGAAGTTTAAAATCTATTGTTGATACTGCAGAATATATAAAATACTAATTGATTGAAATATCACAATACTTATTAATACGTTTAGATTTCTTTAAAGTGTGTAAAGACTTCTGTGAGATAACTTTTGTTTCATTTTTTATCAATGATTTTTTTTTAAATTTTGTATATTCGTAAAATGTTTAATGAAATTTTGTTAAGAAACAATTTAAACATATTAATAAAAAATAATCATCTCGAAATATTAAATTTTAGTATTGAATAAGGCAGCATTTCATTAAAATTTGTAATAAATAAGATATACAAATATACGACAAAATATGCGAATACTTTTAGAAGACACATATGTTGAAGAAAAAAACAATTTTTGAAATTATCTGTTCATACGCTAAAAAATTTTTATGTAATAATTTTTCAGAGAAATAAAGCTATGCATTTCAGTTTCGTATTTGCTGCAACTAAAATTTTTTGGAAATTGTTGAAGTTTCAAATTGGAGATTTCATTATTAAGAGTATCAGAAAAAAAAGAGTGGAAGCAAGTGACATTTATTTTATCATTTTTATTTAATCCTAACTACTAATACTAATTAACAAAAATTCTATTCTCTCAATAAGATTATCTCAATTCTTTCACTAAAAATACTAGTTTTAGATTTTCAAATAATAATTCTTTGGACTTGCACAATTAATTCTTTCAGTTTATCAGCAAATAACATAAATTTAATGAACTCATTGGACAGAAACTCTTTGCACATACATCTCGTATGCAAAGAATATCATTGCAATTTAATATCTCCAAAGCATGCGCCGTTTCGAACGGGTTAAAATAACTTTGATAAACAAACATGTCAGAAATCAAAACATTATCATTACTTTCCCCATGGAACTGTTCCTTTAACAAAAAAATTGAGCCTTGAATATTAATATTAGATATTTCTTCCAAACAGAACACAAAACATTTTTTTTAGTATATTGTTCGCCAATGGATTCTAAAACCCTCAGCGCTTTTACGCATACGTTAGGATGGGTTTAATTCGCAAAATAGGAGTGAGAGGAAAGGAGGAGATATTTGCATTTAACAATAAAGTAAATTCCGAAAATGGTGCACATCCTGTGTCACCCCTTAGTGAGATAGAACCGTCGAAAAGTCGTCGTCTCAGGATACTGAAACGAACACTACATGGAAACTTATTCGGATAGCCTCGAATTTATCCGTATCCACTTATGATGCAACAAGACTAAAATTCAGAAAGAATATCATTTATTATACTTTTCCCGCCAACAATACATGCGATTCAATCTGCGGATGAGCGTGGTTAAAAAGAAAAGCGAGTTTTCACCCGCGAAATGGGGAAAAAAAAAAAAAAAAAAATGGGCCAGTGGGTCAAAACGCGTGAGCTTGACCCTCTCTTTATTTGATCCACATGCAGACGATCTTCGTGAGCAAACGTTCTTCACAAGTTCGGAATAATTATGAAAGCTTACAAATGTTCTTTATTTATCGGTTGTTTGTCTCATTAGTTTTATTGCGATTGTCAGTTCAGTTTGTGGTCTCGAGGGAAAAAAAAATTTGCTACCTCTGCAAAAGGGCTTTTTATATAGCACATCGGATGAAATTATTTTTGTGAGAGAGACAATTTTAAACAATTTTAATCGCTAATTAAAGATTATATTTTCTAAACATTCAACTCATAAAAAGGTTGATTATATATATATATATATATATATATATATATATATATATATATATATATATATATATATATATATATATATATATATATATATATATATATATATATATATAATTAAAGAATAAAATAAAATACAAGTTTTTTATGAAACCATGAAGGAAAGAAATCGCTTAATCGGCCTTCAAACAATCGAAACAGTAAAAGAAAAGAAAACTTATCAAATTTTGCAACTGAAATATAATATTTGCTTATGCTATATAGTATTAGCCGTATGATCCTTTTTAAACCCCTAGATAAAAAATAAAAAAAATTATTCCATATTTTGTATATATGTTCACTTCTGTTTAATTAGAACATATTAGGTTTGAGACTTTTAGCCTAATTTAGGAATTGTCACAAATAGATGAATTCCATATAAAATTAAATAAATTATTTTCTTCCATTGCTTTAAAAAATGATTAAAAATCTTCTAAAAAATATAAATTACAAAAAAAAAATAAGAAACTGTAAAGACAGATTAGTAATAATTTCTGAAATAAAATAATATGTAGGCATACGAATAAGTTAATTCTGAAAGAAAGTATCGAGTGCAGTCTGCTTTTTTTTTTAAGAAAGTGCATTTCGAAATTTTTTTTCGTAAATTTACAAAATCAGAATATATATTCAATAGGAATGTAAAGATCTTTTTTCATAATCTATATAAATAATTCTCTTAATGCTGCTCCCATAAACATGATATTTATTAATAAGATTTGGCAAAATCGACATTCTGTGTTTTTCCTCATCAGAAAGCAAACGCACAAATGTATGCAAAAGAGACCAGATGATCTGAAAGTGTTACTGTGATTTCTCTAACCAAAGAGACATAAAGTTGTATCAATAGAAAAATACTGTGAATATTAGTATAATCCTTATGAGATAACTCAATATGTAATTTATATTTCGACCTGCAGTTTTATTAATTTTTTAAATGTTTATCAGTTGTTTTAGATAATTCTAAAAGTCCTCAATGCATTTATTATTTATTTACTTTCAAAAGCATGCAACTAACCTAAAAATAATTTAAATCATCCGTTGATAATGGTTGTCATGTCAACAATCAGAACACAATGCGCATGCGTGAATTTTCTTCGCCAGTTATGGTAACGCAAATGCGTGAATTTTTCTACGCCAGTTGGGGTAACGCTATGCAGATTATACATTTTTAATTTCCTTTATTCTGTGTTATTTTAATTCAAAAGTACTTCAGAATGAATCCGAAAGATCTATTCATTAACAATGTTTAATTTTAAATGCATGAAACATTAAGAAAATAAACAGAATCGTTTGAAATAATCCGCCGAAAAATGTTAACCCTAGCCTCATTACTGTTGGGAGAAAAAAAACTGAAGCCTTACTCATTTGGCGGTGGGGAAAATGGAAGATTTTTTTGGCGGGAAAGTTAGTTTTTAACTAATAATTAAAATTCTAATTAAAATTTCAAAAAAAGGGACCCCAGGTGCACATTTCTGACCTCTAAGGTATACATGTACCAAATTTGGTAGCTGTTTGTCAAATGACCTGGCCTGTAGAGCGCCAACACACACACACACACACACATTGAGCTTTATTATAAGTACATAGATGTAACTGGAAGCATGTTGTGAAATCAGCGTTACATTGTTCTCGTATATTTTATAAACTTTCTTGGACAGTTTTATTTGCCTATTAAATCTGTCATCATAATACCTTCATTAAACAAAAATAGCTCTTTTCTGGGTCAAAAAAATTTATTCTGTGCTGATTGATAGTGAAAACATCAAAAGGAAATCAATTTAGAATTTTTTTAATCCGTTAAGTTAGCTTTATGTAAATGTGCTAAGATGCCTCACAAAGTTTTTTAAATAATATGTTTTTGAGATTATTTATAGATAATCAAAATTTTTATCTCTTTATTAATCTAAATAACATATTTTTAGAATTATATCTTTAAATAATGAAAATGTGTATCTCTTTATTTTGCATTTTCATAATCTTTTTTTATTATTATTATTAATTTCAATTATTTTTATTCTTTTAAAATGAATTCGAGATTTTAAAGGATAGCCGCATTTCAGGCCTCCCTAAGTTCGAAAAGAACAATTTTGGCATTATGTCATAATGTCTGTCTGAGAAACTCGAAAATGCTTTGAGGTAGACGGATAAAATTTGGTTCATGGACTTTCGACTAAATTTGCAGATTTCTATCACATTTTGGACAAAATCCACACAAAGAGAGTCTGCTTATCTGGCTGCTCGATTACTTGATAACACCAGAAAGCAAAGAGCAAGATAAATCAAATTTGCTACACAGGTTTACTGTCTAAAATATAGATTTTTTTTATCAATTTTCGAAACAAATCTATCAAAGGATTGATAGTCTGTCGATCTGTACTTTCGTTTAAATGTAAATGCAATAACTCATAACAGAATAATTTAAATCATTAAAATTCGGTATGTTGTCTCTGACTATAGTTCTGTGTATTTTCTGTAGGCGGTTCAAGGTCACATTTTCTACCGCATTACTGGTACCAGACAACCAATAACGAGGTAGAAAATGTGACCTTGGACCGCCTACAGAAAATACACAGACTATAAAGCTATAGATCTGCGTCAAATTTTGGTTTCTTCACAGTGACCGGGGAGCAGAGACTGGGAGTGGGAGAGGGAGTGAGTTCTCTTGACCAATGGGAAAGCAGCAAGTCAGTTTGCCACCAGTTCAGGGCACACTCAGACGCAAGGTCTTAACTGTTGCAAGGCAGGAGATAGCCTCGCTTCGCGAGGCGGGTGATCCAAAATCGCCAGATCTCGCCAAATTTTGGTTTTATTCGGTCAGCAAAATAACGTTGGAAATATACAGGGTGTTTATAAAGTCCCGGACCCATTTTGATGTTTAATAACTCGTAAAATAATAAAGATATAAACAAACTTATGGCATTTATTGATGGAATAACTCATATATTTTCCTTTTCAGGTTTGAATATTTTTACTTTTGTAAATATCGTCTGCACGTGTGGTTATTTTCAGATAATTTCATTTTCCAGTCTAAATATCTGTACTTTTCTAAATATTGTCTGCTTATTAATTGCATTTTTCTCTCTTTTGTTTTTGGCAACTATTGCAATGTTATGTTTACTTTTGATGTGTTTGTTCTATGTAGTACTTTTGTATGTGATGTTTCATTCGAGTGGATATTAAGGAGAATGCGTACACCACAAGAGAAAGGACAGATTTTATGGTGGTTCATAGAAATGAAATCGATAGTGCAAGCACAGAGAAATTTCAGAAGAATTTACCAAAAAGATCCTCCATCCAAAAACAGCATCTTGCGGTGGAAAAAGAATTTTCTAGAAATTGGAAGTATCGAAGATAAGAAACGTTCCAGACGTCCTTGCACAAGTGATTTTGATGTTGAGCGTGTCAGAGAGACATTTTTACACAATCCTAGAATATCTGTGAGATCAGCGGCAACAGAATTGGATATGCCAATTTCGACGGTGTACAAGGTTATTAAGAAAAAATTAAGACTGCATGCATACAAAG
The DNA here is from genome assembly GCF_947563725.1 of Argiope bruennichi. Classification (NCBI taxonomy): domain Eukaryota; kingdom Metazoa; phylum Arthropoda; class Arachnida; order Araneae; family Araneidae; genus Argiope; species Argiope bruennichi. The sequence continues at coordinate 21,170,756 of NC_079152.1, read as the reverse complement.
TTCAAATTGTTCAAGTTTTGGAACCGAACGATAGGCATAGGAGGATGGCCTTTGCAACAGATATGCTAAGGAGGATAGAAGATGCTGCTGATTTTCTGAAGAGCATAATGTTCTCCGATGAAGCATCCTTTCATGTTTCTGGCATTGTTAATCGCCATAATGTGCGCAAATGGCTCTGTGGATGCCGACATGCTTGTCGCTACCTGGCGTGAAATTGACTATCGACTTGATATTCTCCGTGCGACGAAGGGAGCACACGTGGAAGTTCATTGACAAGGATCATGAAACTTTTTGAGTCTATTTAACCATTTATGTTATTAATTTTAATCTATCTTTATTATTTTATGAGTTATTAAACATCAAAATGGGTCCGGGACTTTATAAACACCCTGTATATTGAGCACTAAAGACTCAGTAAAAAAGATTCACGATAAGGATCTATATTTCGTAATTATTGCCCACCACTGCCATGCAAGGCATTTTCGGTCTTTTCCAAGGTCATAAATTTACGCGGAGGGAGGGGGATAAGAATGGGGGGGGGGGGTATTCCGACTGGTTTAGTTATCATACTCGCTTGTTCTCGGACAGACAGACAAAAACATTTCCTCCATACGGGTATCATTCAAAGTTTGAGAAAAGGTCTACAAATTATGTGACATTACTACAATTCAAATTTTATTCGTCTACTTTAAAGCGTTATTGAATGATCGTGTTCACAGATGTAATTCAAACAATGTATTTTTTGCATTTGTAGTGATCGTAGCGCCATCTTTTATTCATGTCATTCTAAAGCGCTACCTATCTACTTTCCCTAATACAATCTATGTTAATACTTCGCCTGGGGAATCTCCGTTCTATGTATACGTGCACTAAGCAGTGATGTTCCGATAGTTGTTAGTGTAATAAAGAGTTTATTTTTCTAATAGCGATGAAATTCTTTATACAACACTGTACATGAACATCACCACACATTCAAGAATGATCTGAAATGAAACGAATGATGGCAATCTTTCGCATTCGGTTTGTTCCACTACATTTTGAACAGAATTTTGAACTAAAAATAGCAATAAGCGCACCTCCTCTCAAAAAAGGATGGATTTTGTTCCATTACATTTTTTAACAGAATTTTGAGATGGAAAGAACGAAAAATATCAATGAGTGCACTTCCTCTTTCTTTCTCTCTAAAAAAAAGTGGATTTTGTTCCACTATTTTTTAAATAGAATTTTGAGATGGAATGAACTAAAAATATCTGTAATGTATTTGAAAGGACTGCAGAAGGCTGACGAAATGAAAAGTATTAAAATATGTATCAACGTATGTACGTTTCAAAAAAATCGTAGATTAATTTTTAAGCTTTTCGACCCTGTTCCGTGACATTTTATAAAAATATAAGTTTTGAAATAACGTTTATTCTAAAACTTAATAAATCTTAGAAAAATATTTATGATTTTTTTTTTTTCACGTTTGTGAAAACTTAAGCTTTCTTCTTCTAAATTTGACTTCTTTCAAACACTCTCAATCAAAATAAAATGTTAAAAGGCGTATTTTCATTATTAGGCAGATGTTTTCAGAAGATTTTTCATCTACTGTCATTATTTATAACATTTGTTTTAAGAATTTTTGATATGCCTTCCGTTTATTTACTATAGAAAATTAGAATGAATACCGAAATTGTTCAATACTATATAAATTTTTAATAATAATGTTACGAAATTTCCAGGGTTCGCTTTGATAGTGGAAGTTATATGGTGTGGAGAACGCTCAATCAGCAGAAGAAAATAAAACAACGACGTTTATTTACACGAAGACACACAGGACAGCACAAGGACAACAACTATATACAGCATAGGAGACGATTATCTTCAGCCGAGACGTGCAGCATACAACAAGACTCTACTACAGACAGTAGCGCACAGCTTAGTTCAGCACTAGCTTGATTCCGTCACTGCTCCGCTAATCCCTGGAAGACCAGTTCTTCACCGTCGATTCCGACTACTCTACTCTGGCAGCTGCGGCTATCTCCTTTTATAGGTCTCAGGAGACGGGGCTAGAAGCCTCTCAACCAATCAGGTATGTTCGAGGCGTATCTCGGTTCCTACTGGACGGATCGGGAAAATTCTCCATGATTCGGGTATAATCTATTTTGGCGTTAAAGTCGCCAAATTCGTCACCAAGTCGCCAAATGGTCGCCAAGATTGTCGCCAATCTCTGGAACCTCCGACGCGACACCGGACTCCGTCCAATACAGATGACTGTAAAACATTCTTTCCGATGATGGAACCAACTATGCTGGGAAGCAGCATTAGAGATTCGTAACAATACTATTAATAATATTCACTTTCGTACTCCGATGATGCAGAAACAAAGATACAAGTAATTCAAAACAATGATGAATATTTGATAGCAAAATAACAACATGTGAAAAAAGAATGCTGCTTTATTATGTTGCTTACAATTCTTTTAAACAAATATTTCTCTAGTTTTCCATTTACTTTTCTTAGAAATAAAATAAAAATAATTTTGGGCGTTTTAAGAAATGAACTTTTAGATAAGTTAGCCAAATTACAGTTTTACTCTAAAATAAGTAACAGGTGGGCATTATAAAAAATTTTTAGGTACATTGATGAAAATAAAAATTTGGCTGTAAATGAAAATAATAAATGAAAAAATAAAAATAATTCGTGAAAACTGGACTAAAATAATTGATGGAAAAAAACGAAGTTGAATTCAAAATCAAACAAACATTTTAAGGTAAGAGGTTTTTCTTTTTTTCCTTTTCTTTTTTTTTTAAAAAAAAGAACACGTTTTTAAAATCCATCTTTAAAAAGAGCAATTTGTATTTGCCAAATAGAGATTTTCATGTATCTGAAAATGAACTATTGAATCTCATTTCTTTAGAGAAGAAGAAGAGAAAAAAAAAAAATTGGTTTTGAAATTTGAGAGTGTGCCTAACAAAATGTAATACTAACATTTTTTTTAAAATATTGTTTCAATTTCTGAATCTTTCGAATAAAATTTAAAAACTTTTCTGGTTTATTATTTGCTAAAAAAAAAAAGAAAGAAAAAGAAAAGAAAAAAATCGAACGAAAACTTAGAAAAATGATTGATTTCCCACATTAATCAAAATAAATAAAAACCGTATAATAGTACAAACTTCACAAAATTGAGACTCAAACTTGACCTTGGTAACACTATGCGAAAAGCTATTCCCTAAACCTCTTGGCGAAAAACAGCAAGGGTATTTAATTACTTTTCAACCATTTTTTATCCATGTCCAATTTGCTTCAAGGGAGGCATATCAAAACTTACATTTGCGCTTATCTTCAAAGCATTCTAGGTGGTTACGTTTAGGTATAACAATGTTGTTCCATGTGCAACCTCTAAACAATTATGAATGCATTGCGAAATGCTTTGTTATTTCGGCAGCAGATGGGGCGTTTCCGCCTATTACGCCCCAAGGTGTCCTTCCCCCTAATGAAACGATCTCGTGCTGAGACTAATTTAAATATCTAGCCTTTATGCTCCTAAGGGTACCTTTTCAATGTCTTTCACGCGAACTACCATGATTTTTTACAGTTTGTTTAATGACATATATTGTTCGCAGCTATTGCTCAACTAAGGATCTTAAAGCTGCTTTAAATCATTGAATTCCTCCAGAATATTTTCTGGTCTTTATAACTTGCAGAAGTTTATATTTTGATAATTGGCAATTATTGTGCAGCAAGGAATTCGCTAATTGTTGAGGAAATCGCAGTTAATTTCATGTTGTAGAATGGCAACGTAAGAATGAGTGTGCTTCGCGTGCAGACATGCTGGAAAGTTCTGCTTTATCACGAACAATATCTCGGATGACTACAAAAGAGTTGAAAGCTGCTTGAAAATTGCAGGATGAATGGGTTATAATCACGAAGGAAATGTTTGGAAATTCACTATTTAAAAGGCTGGAAACCTACAAATGGAGGATAGCAGTATTAAATAATGCAATATCTCCTAAGCACATTAGTAACTAATTTTTCTTCTAAATTTTCATATTAAAAAAAAAGAATTCTAAGTGAATGGCTTCAGTCTAAGTTGATGGAAACTCGCAAAAGTATTTGCCAATCCTTAATAATCCTTAATCAATTTGAACAATACCATCTAAGTGCATCAAAGTACAAATCTTGTCACCCAAGACATACATTTGCACATAGCACGCTAAGGTTAAGCTCCAGCTCTTTTTACACATAGATATCAAGTGATCAAAAGTAATTATACATACATTTCATGCAGCTGAATCATTATCCAATTCTGTAGTCATAATTAAGACTTATCATTATTAAATTTTATTATTCACTTTACTTTAGGCTCATTTGAAAAAAAAATGAATACGTGCTTTAATTCCTACTAAGAAATTTGGTTCTGATAAGAATTTACAATTTTAACGTCAGAATCAAAGGTGTTATTTCACCCATGCAGTTGATTTAATTGTGTTGAATTAATGTGTTTATAAACACGTAGGCAAAAATACAAAAACATCGTTTGTTTCGACGAGTTTTAAAAAATGGAAATTCACTTAGATCTCGACATCGAATTTCTCATGATTGCAATACGTGTGCGATTTTTCACTTCATATATATATATATGTGTGTGTGTGTGTGTGTGTGTGTGTGTGTGTGTGTGTGTGTGTGTGTGTGTGTGTGTGTGTGTGTGTGTGTGTGTGTGTGTGTGTGCAGTGGAAAATGGTCTATTTTCAACATTCTTAGCATAAACTCCTTTGTGTTGTACAGATCCGGTTTTAATACAAAACATTCTAAACTTATTGGTTATGATATTTGGTCATAAACCTGGATCATTTATATTCACTTGACCCTATCTATTATTGTCATTTCCGACGTTATTTTCTGATTCTATCATAATTGTATAAACATACAGTTCTTCAAGGAATTTCAGTTTCCACATTTTTATTGTAAAATTGTGTAATTTGTTCAGTGGAAGCTTGAATTGTAATTTCTGTAGTCGAAGAAACTTCATCACCAGAATTACTTCAGAGACAAGAAGACATACCTGCTCATGGTTTCTTAAAATTTAGCTTTTTTTTTCATTTATTTATTTATTTCCTTTCTTGATAATTTTTTTGACACCTACAGGGATATTTTCTTAGCATGGACATGATTAGATCTAACGATATTTAACATTTTATAGTATGAATTTTCAAAATACTACGTGCAACCTAATTTATTCGGCGAGGAAAATGATCGTACATCTACTTATTCTATGTTGCACACTTGTAATAAACTATAATATATCTGTAAAACACATTTACAAACCCTTCGATTTTTACAGTTAAATCTCTTTCTCTCTTCTTTCCAACCCGCTATTATTGTTCAGAACATTATTTCACTTCTTGATCATGTTGGAGCCCCTCAATGGCGGGGCCCCAGTGCACACCCCAGATGGCCGGCCCTGCATACAAGTAACAATTTTTTACTAAACAACCGCAACGATGACAGTAAAACACAACTGAAGTGCAGGGCCCGACTTAGCCTAATTGGGGCTCGGGGCAAAAACTTTTTTTGGGGCCTCCCCTCTGCTCCACTTCTTCAGAAATGAAGAACGCTCATTAAAGAAGGAAACGTAAAATAAACTTTCTATTCGATTTGGGGGGGCCCTTTGATATGGGGGCCCGGGTACACTGCCCCGTATGCCACTGCCTTAGTCAGGTCTTGCTGAAGTGTACACGAAAACAGAAGTTGGAGAAATCAGCAACATACAAGCAACAAAACCGCAACGACACAAAGTGCTCAAAGAGAGCTCAGCCTCTAGTTCCCGTGTATTTTCCATTTTTATAGCCAAAGTCGTCAAATGGCCGCAAAGTTTGTCGCCAAGGCCGGGTGTCAATGACTTAGTACCAGTTAAAGCTATTTGTAAAATTCTCTTCATTATTATGAGACTTATTGCGCAAGGAACCGAAATCACAGATAAGTGACAATATCATTTCAAACAACGTTGAATCATCCCATCGAATGCAAATAGCTGCAATGGAAAAGCTAATACTCTGGCCTAAATGACATTCCATGATTAATTTAGCAAATATTTATAACGAATATGACTATTCATATGATTCTATTACCACAATAATTATGCATATGCTTTAAGTTTTCTTCCTATCGAGCAGGTAGAGATAAAATGATCTGAATATGACGCTAAAATACTTTGTATCTCAATTCAAAAAGGCAGCGGTAGGCTGGTGGTAAAGTTTCGGTTTCGGAAGGTTTCAGGTTCAAGAACCGATTTCGCCGAAGAACCGTCACGCAAGTGGGTCTGGTGCACATTAAATCCGTCGGGGCCAAAGGTTCTCCCTTTGGTGTGGCGTGGAACTTTGGAGAGGGTGGTGCCAGCTCAGGTGTCGTCCTCGTCCTCTGACGACAATTCAAAATTATGAGATCCGTTTCAAAATAACCTTAGTGTTGCTTTAAAACGGGATGTTAATATAACTAAACAAAACTAAAAACTCTATTCAAATTACCTTCCTGAAATTAATAGTTCTTACTTTAGTTAAACCTTTCATTTTAACTTAACCATTCATTTTAATGTGAGACATTTTCAATAAAATTTTTGGAATAAATACTCCCAGAGTACGATAATCTAATCTAATTGCCGAAATTTAAAGCACAGACCCAAGTAAGAATTTATTTTTCATATTAAATTTATTCCTCTTCAAAATCACTTAAGAGACGAAATTTCAAAAAATTCAAGCAATCCATTACTTAATGATTTCGAAATGTATGAAAAAAAATACTAAACTATTTCATTGCATACTGAATAATAAGCCTAATAATTAAATGTAGAGTTACGTTTTTGGCAACAAATACAAATCACAAATTAAAATTAAGGAATGTTGACAGGTTTCTTTCCAAAATGCTTTTTTACTTTTACTTTTTTACTTTTTTCTTATACGGTATAGACAAAATCATGGTTTTAACAAATCTCCATGTTTTAGACCTCTATGAATTAGAAAAACACATTTTTGGTAAATGTATGACTGTCTGTAACAAAAATAATTCAAAAACACTTTGAGTTAGACAGATCAATTGGTTGATATACCGGCTGCCATACCGGCCACGGCCAACACGTGGGGTCGATAAGAAGCAGGAAACAAATAGAGTTGCAATGAATTTTCAGGGAAAACCCCCTCGTCTACCGTCGAGGTAAAGAAAACCAAGCTGAAAGTAGAAAATGGTAGGGAGGGTAAATTGAAAGAACAGACCCTGGGGCATTTCGAGATCGTGAAGCTCATGAATTATAATCGAAGTTGAATTTTTAAAAATTCATCTCCTTTGAAAAAGAGATACATGAAATAAGAAGAAGCGCCCTTTCATTCGATTCGGAAGATAGTTTTTAGATAAAAAAATCTTTAAATTTGAGCCATTTTCTTTTTTTATTTTCCCCTATTCTGTATTTCAAATTATATTAGATATAATTAATTCCAATAATTATTAAAATATACTGCATGCATATCTAAGCAATGTGCAATGGGCTTTTAAAGGAAGAACAGCTTTATTACAAAAGCTTGATAACATGCACAACAAATGTCGGTATTAGTTCTCCTTCCTAACCCCAGATGGCAGCGCATTCCTGTTGTCTTGAAAGTTATGCAGAAAGATTTCTTGTTCGCTTGGCAGTCAAAAAAAGTAGAAAATTCACGTGGCGAGTAAATGATCAGTAGCTCGCGAATTAAAGCAGAGCAAATTTATTGTAACGATCACGCGGAAACTCAGCGATTTTCTCGTAAAATTAGTTTTTTATGAAGAAAATAATTTTTATTGTCTTAAATATTCTTAATATGTCTTAATATTCGCCGTGCTATGGAATTACTTATCGGAAATTGTATAAAAATAAGGAGTGGCTCAATATAAATAAATGGAAGACTAGTAAAAAAAAAAAAAAAAAAAAAACTGCTTCCTGGTTTTTTTTGCGTGGAATCTCCCATTTTTTGCAAACAAAAGCACAAGATATGTGATCACGAGCAGTGCAGAAATACTTCGTTTGAGAAATGTCTCCTATATTCAACAACAAATATTTGTAAAATCCGTGGATATTTAGTCTTAAAAAAAAAATATTATTTTGAAAATAAATTTGATTTAAATAAATGTTCTAATCTGAATCAGAATAAAATTTAAAACTAATACACAATGCTGTAAAAAGCTTTGCATTGAAAACAGATATATTTAAATTAATGCTCAAATTAAAATCATACATTGAAAAAAAAACTTTTCTTCTGTCTTCTTAATTTTTTCTTATAAACTCACATTTAAAAAGTTTTTAACATTTTCTTGAAACAAAAATTCAGTAAAAAAAAAGCTTTTAAAAGATGATAATTTTCTTTTACATTTATATTGATGAAGTTCTTTTTTTTTTTTTTTTCCCTTCTTCCAAAAACGAACCGATTGTAAAAATTAATTATTCTTTTTGTTTTCAAGCATTCATCTTGAGATCAAACTTTAACTGAGGATAAATAATTCATTTTAACAATAAATTTTTTAAAAAGAAATTGGGATTTTAATATTGAAAAAAAAAATGGTTGTTTTGCTTAAGAAAAATTTTCTTATTCCGGAAGATAAATTTTTAAATCGAGCGTAGAATTATGTGTGAATGAATTCTTTCATACACTTGTTGATTTCATTATTCAAAAATTTAACCCGAAAAGAAAACTATTCAACATTTTAAAATCTCAGCGATTTCAATTTATTACAAGATAAAAGAAATGAGTTTCTTGGTTTTTGTATCTGAATGAAAACCCTCAACAAGAGAAGAAAAATCCATTTTAGATCGATCAATTTACTTCTTGTTAAATTTCATAAGAAGTTTTAAAATTGCTCTTTAAATTTTTATAATTTAGTGTATTTATTCCTGTAGAAAGGTATAGATCAAAATAAATTTCCAACAATCGCTCCTAGATGGCACTACAGGACAGGCATCTTCCTTTGTTGATTTCTTTTTAATCTCTCGAAAGAAGAGTGGAAATGCACACATTTTGCAATAAAATGGATTCCACAGTGATCGTTAAACTTACCTAGTTATGGATTTAACGAGTTGTTTCATAATCAAATTTAAATATTCATAATTTAGTTTCATCTCGATATATATATAAATTTTCTAGCAAAGCACACAACGAAATGAAAGTTTCAATAAATGACCCTAGATGGCGCCAGGTAAAAAAATGTCTTTCTGTGCTTATTTATTTGTTTTTTATCTCTCATAAAAGGGTAAAGATATACGTATACACTGCGATAAAAAGGATCCCATTCAGATTGCAGAGGCGGATTTTGACAACATGAGACCACAGGCGCTAAATTATTTTGAGGCCCCCAACTAGGAAAATTCTATTTATAACAAAAAAGTAATATGAAATAAATTTATTTTAGCTTTTAGTTTTAACTTTGTGCTTACTTTTTAGCAATTCCAACATTATATGTGCAGGTGGCTATCAAAATAATGGAAACACTTGTGAATAAAAGTGACATTTTTGAATGCGGTAAGCATTAAAATGTAATAATAGACACCAGCTTTTTTTTATATAAATGACAATGTATATATTCTGGTAGTATGTGTTAGCTTTATTGAAGTTCTGTAATTCTTGGATTTTTTTCAAAAGAATAAAATGTCGGTCCTCTCAGAATTTCAAAGAGGCCAAATTGTTGGAGCCCGTCTAGCTAGAGCTAGACGTCTCTAGAAGTATGGTCATGACAGCATAGTCACAGCGTGGCAAGACAAGCTCAGCAAAGCAAAATAGTGGGCGGAAAGAGAAGCTCAGTGAAACAGACCGACGGGTATTGAAGCGGATTGTAATGTCTAAAAAGCGAACAATTGCAGCAAAAGTGACCGCAGAACTCAATGCCCATTTGAATTTTCAAGTGCAAGTGATTACAGTTAGAAGGCATCTTTATAAATAGACTATTTATGGCAGAACAGCAAATCCTAAGCCACCTGTCACAGATGTTAATGGTAAACTTCGTCTACAGTGGTGTCACACTCACAAAACCTGGTCGATGGTAAGTGGAAGAAAGTAATATAGTCTGAAGAATCGTGTTTTCACACTTTTCCCTACAACAGGACGAGTGCACATTTCGAGGATAACCTGCACAAGCGTATGATCGTGATTGTCTCCTTCCAACTGTCAAGCATGGAAATGGATCTGTCACGATATGGGCAGCCATGGTGTGGTTTTCTGCTGAATCTGCCAATCGTAACCCTGAAAGAAAGGATTACTGGGGAGAATGTAAAGAAATTTTAGCGGACCAGGTTCATCCTATGAAGCAAATTTTATTTCCGGCAAGAGATGGAATTTTCCAGGATGATAATGCACCTATTCATGTAGCGAGATTGACCAATCATAGTTTTATAAACACGAGGATGAAGTTAAACATCTGCCTTGGCCCGCACAGTCATCCGACCTCAATATAATTGGACCATTATGGTCTATTTCAGAGCGTTCAATACGAAATCGATATCCTTCACCGGCATCTCTCCCAAAACTTTCATAATATCTGCAGGAAGAATAGTACAATATTCCTCTAGACACTCTTCAACACTTGTATAAATGGATTGCAAGGCGAATCCAAGCTGTACTACATGCCAAAGGCAGTCCTACACCATATTAATAAAGGATTCTTTATAAATCTAAGGTGTTTCCATTATTTTGATAACTACCTGTATATATCAAATACATGAAAAAAGTTGCACCTTTTTTATATAAGAAAATTATTAACATAAAAGGATAAAAAATGACAGCTCTATTCAGTAACAATTAGGAGAAAATATTCTTATTTACATATAAATATTCTTATTAAAAATTTGAATTGGTATTAACAGTGTCAATATCCTTTGATCGAAGGATTGAGTAATATTTTATATTAACAATGCACATAATAATAAAAAAAAATTAAAAATTTTTTTAAATAATAGAGACATTTTAAAATAGTTCTTAAAAATATTATCTAGTTGAAACTCTACAAAACAGATAATTAAAAACATTTTCATGTTTTCTTCTAAAAAAAAAATATGTTCTTAAAAAGTTATGATATAAATTATTTAAAAAAAAAAGGCATAGTGTTCCAAAATAATAAAAAGAAACAAAAAATATATCACAAAATGCACTGATATTTTAAATTTACATATTTTCTGATATAAAAAGTAATTCTGATATAAATAGTAAAAGTAAAGAAAGTAAAATTAGGTTTATATTTTTGGACGGTGATGATAAAAATTATAATGCTAAATAATAAAAAGAAATTAAATTTTTCTAGGGACAACAAAAATATATATTAAGTAGTATTATAATGATAACAAAAAAAACAGAAGCCAAAAATAATGGAAATAATATTTCTAGAAAAACAGAAACAAGTATTGAAAGCCATAAAAAATTTAAAATATCACTTTTCTTGTTTTTAATTTGGAAAATTTGTCGATAAGTTTTTCATAATCTAATTCCTGTACTACCTCATTTTCAATGAATAATAGTGAAAGCTCATTTAAATCCGGCCGACTCATTGTATTTCGTAAAAAGTTCTTGGCGCGTTTTAAAGCCGAAAATGATCTCTCTTCGCTTTCATTGCAAATTGGCATGCTGAAGAAAATTCTTAAAATTGTTTGAGCGTTAGGAAATGTTGATTGTATTCCATCCATCAAATTGTTCATATCAGTTGGGTTTTAAATTTTTTTCGTTTTTTGCATATTTAATAAAATGCTCTACTTCATCTTTGAAATAATGTATTCAATATTATCACCATATTTTTCATTAAGTTCGTTATGCAAATGTCAAAATGTTATGCTGTCAAAAAAGATTCGAAAATCCTTTAAAATATTGTTATATATAATGCTCTTTTGAGAAATTTCTGAAACAAGAGTATCACATATTACATAAAGAATGATTGCTTTTCGTCGAAGCTAGCTTCTCCTTTCTTTTAACCAAAGTGGTACTCCCCCCCCCCTTTTCTACTTTCTTTATATTTCCTATTATCAGTAATCTGACTGGCTTCAGTTTCAATATCTTTGAAGTTTTTCCTAACTTCCAATATGAAATCTGATAAGGATTTAAGGAGAGACGAGCGCCATACAGCTATCAATTCAAGAAGATTAAAAATAAAATAGAATGTTTAAAATAAACTACCGCTATAAATACTTGAAGAAAACTAATAAAAAGCATTAACGTGTTATTTTGGTGATAGTTTTAAAACCGAAATATTGGTAAGTTATGGTTATAAATTTAACAAATGGCAAACATGATTTTAGAACTTAAAATTTAAGAATAAGTTAATAAAGCTTTCACTTATAACGTTTTAAATGGTATAATTGCAAAACACAATATTTCATGCCAATGTGAGTTCATTATTGTCATATCAACAATTTGTTCTGCTCTGTTTAATAAACTTACAACTAAAATAATCGTTTTAAAAGATTCATGGAATTTAACTTATTAAAAAGAGAAAGAGTTAACTGTATAAAATGTACGATTAATTAATAAATATTTCACCGATTTATACCAAAATCGCAGAAATTATTTTAATGATCGTGCGGGAAAGAGTAAAGTCTTGTTATTTCCGATAGTTAAAATTGCTATATTAGACAAGAAATTATCACGACATATATATTTATAACTGCTTCGATATCCAATTCAAATTGAATTGATATCCATAATTAAAATGTTCACGATATTCAAATACACTGAATAAATACACTTTTCTATTTTATCAAGAACATTTATTATTAATTTATGTTTGCAGATCTTTCTAAGAAATAGTTTTAAAAAAATCATATTTTTACATGAAAATAATTAATACAACAAATCTGTGTAAAATAATAAGACTTCTTACCTCTTCCAAAGCAGTTTCAGATTTAGCTATTTTTAAATGATTCGTATCGCCTTTGTTCTTATCGTTTAAATTTTTGTTCTTATCCCTGTCTTGAACTATTGGCAACGGTTAAAGATATTTGTCCAGTGGGAGTTGAGGCGACAGAGTGGTATAAAGACAACTCATTTCTCTCGGACATAAATTTAGAAGGGTCAGGCTACTTTAACCGCCTTTTCACAGATGTGAAGACATCATCAAATTACAAAACCCTTCCAGCTCATAAATATGCCTTTGTTTAAAAAAAAGAAATGCTCACGTTGTCTCAGCTTCGTTTAGTGTCAATGCTTCTGAACATTATTAAAGATTTTATTCGCACAGTGCGCACATTTTACTTATGAGTACGAACACACAAAAGAGTCAGAACTACATATTTTTTTCTAGCGTTATATAGCAATAAATTAAAATTAAAATACTTAGCCTTCCTATTTAAATATGCAGTTTTTCTGAAACATTCGGAATGCTTTCAAAATATTTAATGTCGTCAAAAGTAAATAGCATATTTCCAACGACATTAAAAAAAAGGATTAAAAAAGAACCCAAGGGGTTTTTTTTGTTGTTGTTGTTGTTTTTTCCCGAGAAATAAAATGTTCGAGTTAAATCATAAGACTGACAATTCTTAAATTTCCTGGAACAATCTATTATTTTAATTTTGTAAATATTAACGCGTCATATATAACATAAACTGGTTATACACAACATTCAATTGATTATAACTCATTTCAAGAGACTAATACTTCACAATTTCCAAAATGAATATTTAATGCGGAAAAAAAAAAAAAAGAGGAAGTAAAAAATTTCATAATCTAGTGAGAGAGAAAAAAAAAAAAAACTAATGAAGTTTATAAAAAGGTGAAACAAAGAAAAGGTTAAATCAGACTTTAATTGTCAACTCTTTGACCTTAATAAAATTTAGCATTCCCATAACTGAGTTCACTTTAATAAAAACTCCACCATTTAGCCAACAATAATTCTTTTTTTGAGTAATAAATGTCATTCGAGTGATTTTTGTACAAAAATAATAAAATTTTTGCAACATCTGTTTGTAATCTTTATTTTGATGAAAGCTATTGAATGAAGTGTATTTATTAATTGCTTTTTTTTCTATATTGGAAATAAATCCTAAAAATAATGTCTCAAAGTTTTTTTTTTTTTTTTTTCCCTGTTAAGTACGTTTTCAGAAAATTTCAACTGGGGGAATTTAAATAGTTATATATCTCTTATTCATTATGGAAATTTTTAAATAAGAATTCATAAATGTTTTCTTTCATTTAAAAATATTAATATAAAAATGGCAAGCCACAAAATTAAAATTATTTCATTTTCTATTAGTTTTTGTTATCAAATACGTTAAATTTTTTTAAAAAATTAACACATACAGAAATCTATAGAATGAATTCTCTTTACATCATTAAAAAACAGCATTGAAAAAATATTTATGATAGCCGAGAAAAACTTAATTTTTAATTCTAAGAAAACGGAGTTTGTTTCGATACTTGAAAAATGTGCATTGAAGCTGGCATCTTCAAAAATCCAGCAAAAAGAAAATCTCATGAGAACAAAGTACTTTAATGGAAATGTAGACGACAGGAAACGAAAATATACAGAAATTTCTACGAAACAATGTTATCCCTTCGGCCTAAGGTCAAAAGTGGGGTCATGTCACACCCTTTTATCGGCGCAGGGAATGGCATTAACATTTCTTGTGAAAGGGGGCTCTTTTTTCCCTCTATCTTATGTTAGTTGAGAATTGTTGACTTGTGAGTTGGTTAGCCAACGAAAGAAAAAATGGATCTCAAGGATCTGCAAACAAATTTGAAATAAATCATGAAAGAAATATTCTAAAATTTGGTAGAAAGTTCATTTTAATTATAATGCATTTGAATACACTATCCTTATAAATCAAATAAATAATGCACAGTTACTCATTTGTTCGAGAGGAAAAAAAAAAAAAAACATTTAGGTCGTCCCTCCGGTAAGCCATATCTCCTCAGTTAATAATATCCAAATCACATGATTTTACAAATCATATTGCAATTTTGTTTTTATTATTTATTTAGTGTCTTTATTAGTTTAGTGGAATTCAATTTCTAAATTTTAGTCTTGATTCTTTAAATGCAGACTTGTCATTCTACATTGTTTATCACAACTAGATATTGGTACTATTTCATTGCAATACAATAATATGATATGAAAATGTATAAAAACATATCACTTCCCTAATAATAGGAATTCCCTATTAGCCCTTCAGGTTAAAGCTCTTGTTTCAGGGTCTCATAAAATGTCATTATTACAAAATTATTATGAATCTGACTCACAATGGATTTCTCACTCTTTTAAGGTGTACTTCATAATAATTAGCAAATTTTCCATACAAGGTATATGAAATGTTCAAAGACTAGTCTCTTTTGTGCATTGTTTATCAACATATTTTTGCCAATTTGAGTGTGCAATCAATTTTTGCATTTTAGAGCACAGCAATCATAAGGCATGCTTAAATTTGAAACCACCTTAAAAATGCTCGATTTTCTTTAGAAAAATACTACCCCATTAATGTAGGAGGAAAAATGCTTCTTTAACAAGCAAAAAAAACTAATATTTTCTTTTATATAATGAAAAATAAAAACAAGTCAAACGTGTATAGATATTCTGCAAAGCGTAAGATGCTAAGCCATGTTTTAGATAGCCTTCCCCCTCCCCCATTTTTTTAAATATTAGATACAAAAATGAATTATGTACACTTATTTGTGCTCTCAGAAAAAAAAATGGCTCATGGAATGTAAGAAAATATTAGGAAAGTGCCATTTATTCAATAAATTATTCCTTAAATGTTTATTAATGGGGACATGAAACGATTCAAATTCCAACATTATTTATAGAAAATCCATAGTTTAGTCATAGTCCGAAAATTATAGATTTGTTCTTAATAATAAAATTTGAGAAAGTTATGTTTAAATTTTGACAAATCTAGAAATTCCAGATATGAGAAAATAAAATATCTCTAATTATGGATATTATATCAAGAACACAATTGTCTCTGAGGTATGATTGTACGCGGTTTTCATTTTTACAAAATAATTAACAAATATTGCAAAAGAAAAAATATTTTCACGCACACAATTTATTCCCAATATTTTTTTCCTTTATTTCTCAGTTCAAATATAAAATACACATCTTAACGGTTGGACTTGGCTACACGTTCCAACTCATCTTTTTTCTTAATAGCATAACTGTTAGATGATCCCTAAAAAAAAGTTTAAAAAATTTGCATTAAATTTCACATATTTATATGCTACATAGAATCAATATACCTAGTCTTGATAATAATAAATACATCAATTTATAAAAAAAGTAAGTATTGAATATTCCTTAATGAGATTATTCAAAATAGCATGCTAAAAATCATTCAGGACCATAATTTCATAATTTTGTCAATTATATTATAAAACAGTATGTCAAAAAAATGACATTTTAAAGAATTCTTTGCATTTTCAATATTTTATATCTATCTTCTCTCACTGATATTCTCTCTAAAAATATGTATGAAACAATTATAACATTTTAAAGCTCATTCTTAAACAACAAAGCATACAAGCTTTGCTGTGCAAAAGCATTTAAAAATTATACAAATATAAGGCAAATCCAAAAATATAGTGTATTAAGATTTTTTTGACTATAAAATTATTTGGATTCATTTACATTAGGAGACTGGTGAAGTCTTCCAACCAAAACTCCCTCATCTTCTAGACTGATTCGAATTAAAATGCAAAAATTGCCTATTAAATAATTTCATTTTTTCTTCCAATTAAAACTTAACAAAAAATAATTTTAATGCAATTTTATTTTAATTAAATTTAGTAATTGTTTTATATTTGATGCATTGCATATTTTATACTTTTAACAGTAATCAGAAATATAATTGTTACAACTGCAAACTACAGGTTCTGCAAATATCTTATGCCCAGTTACTGGAATTAAGACATGCTCATTTCTTACAAATTAACACAAAGCACAGAGACAAATACCAACACAAGCAGAACTACGCAGTAGCATTTTTTACATTGGATATTATACTAAAATAATACCATATAGTGACATAATGACAGGCCAATCAAATTGCCTCATCACATCCCTTCAACTTCCCTTGCATAAGGGCCGTGATGTCACAGTTGCGATCAAAGACAACAAATTCGTGAAAGAGAAATAAAGCAATGGTGTTGCAATAATAAGACCATTTCTCCACTAGTCTATAATTAAATGAACTTTGTTAACCCTTGGTTGACTAACCCACACATATTGGCATCGATTTATTGCTTTTCAAACTTATAAGATGAAATTCCTTTAAAGGCACTGTAATAAAAATTATGAATAATCCAAAACCCTGGCTCTATGGTTTCTTAACTAAATCAATAAGATAAAATTCTTCCAAAATGGCAGGTATTATCTAATTAAAGTAAAAGGATTAAATAATTTTAACTAAGTAGTCAAATTAGATTATATTGAATATGTTTAAATGCCTATACTGACCTTTGCTGCATTCATGAGCTCATCAGCCAAGCACTCAGCAATAGTCTTGATGTTCCTGAAAGCAGCTTCACGTGCACCTGTACACAACAACCATATAGCCTGGTTCACACGTCTCAAAGGTGACACATCCACAGCTTGTCTTCTGACAGTACCTGCACGACCAATTCGAGTAGAATCTTCACGGGGCCCACTGTTGATTATAGCATTTACCAATACTTGAAGTGGGTTCTGAAAGACACTTTTAAGTTACAGCTTTCCAAACCAGCAAAACAATGCTAGATTTTATTTTTTAAATTTTTTTATTGGAGTTATCAAATTTAGATAAATGTTGATATTATTAGATAAGCCAAGCTGACAGAGCAGAGAAATCTATAATTAATGATACTGTTAGCAAAGACAAGAAGTTATTTAATGCTGCATTAAGGCAGCAGAAATAATTCCTTGAAATTAAGCAAGATTTACTTTAAACATCAAACTTACCAAACAAAATATTGATTAAAATATTAAATTATTCAAAGCTACCTAAATATCATTTTAACTAATATTAAATTTAAGCTAGACATGATATATTATCGCAGATATAATAGTATAGCTTTGCATGCACTGTAAACTTTAAATGTATAGATAATTTATCCAACATCTATAGGAAATTATCAAATCAAATGAAACTCAGTCTTGTATTATATGTTTGCTACCAATATTATAAAATACCTGAAATTGCATTTATGATCATAAGTTAGAAATTACCAAATCAAATGAAATGCTGCATTGCAGGATTTATATATAAAGAAATGAAAATTAATACAAGGAAAATAACTTCTCATGAAAATTTCATATACATCTTATAAAAAAAATAACCTAATTGCATAGAAGAAATATATATAATTATACATATAATATTTTTTTAAAAAAATCAAATTTCCTCAGACATGAATGAATTCACAACAGTTAATAAGTGAACATATAAAATTACAAGAACATAACAGAAAAAAAAATTAATGAAGCTCATTTCAAATGGAAATATTTATATTCATGATAACATTAAAAGTCAAGGCATTTTTTTAAAAATACACTAATAGATTTAAAAGCTGCTTAATGTGATCATTTTGTGACTTAAGAATCTTGACATTAACTGATAACAACAAAATCAACTATATTCAATCTCCCTTTGCGAGCAGATAATTCACTTGACGAACTAAACAAAAAGTAAAAAAAGTGACTAGCTTAAAGAGTGATGTTTCATAGAATAAGTGGAGAAGAAACATTGAGGCATATGCTGGATTAGTTTACATCAATTTGTATCGAGCACTTCTTTGAAGAGAATCCCTATATCTACATGAGATCCAACATGACTACCAAATAAATGCCTGTGGAGCAATAATCGATGAGCTGGTAGAAAACCACAGCTATATCTACTGGAGAATTTATGAAGCTGCATTGCC
Source organism: Argiope bruennichi (assembly GCF_947563725.1). Lineage (NCBI taxonomy): Eukaryota > Metazoa > Arthropoda > Arachnida > Araneae > Araneidae > Argiope > Argiope bruennichi. Next base: position 21,151,899 of record NC_079152.1, on the reverse strand, counting down.
TGCCACAGCAAAAATTTGTAGTTTTAGATAGGAGAGTAGAAAACAATAGACACAATAATCTTTCAGTGAAACAAGGGAGATACTAGAAGATGGGAAATTATTGAATCGCACATTGAGAAGCATCAACTATGCATGCTAAGAAATCATTTAACAATAAAGTTGCATCTCATTCTTCAAAATTTTCAAATATACCTGAAGTAAATGTCTTCAGGTAATTTTCTTTTAAAAAAGCATGTAATAAAAACAATATTATGAATTTGCTTCAGCACTTTTCATTTTGGAATGGAATACACCGTCCTAGTTTATATGATTCCTATGGAGAAAATTGTTTTACTTATTGATGAATGTTTCATATTACAAAGTTAGAGAAGGAATTATATTCATTAAACAAGGTTCCATTACATATTTTTATCATATCAAGAGAAAAGATAAAACATTTCAAGACTACCTATAACTTATTTCAAAAACAATTAAGAAAGTTCATTTACTGTTGTTTGCTAACAATTATTCCTTAACAGATCACTTACATATTGTTCATACCTAAGTTTTTTTTAAAAATGCTGCATGCCATGTCTCAAAATGTCAGAAGCTTTACTCATTATCAGCATAGGAGGGTTTTCATCACAACATTGATTCCTATCAAAACCATTAACATTTATTGTTTGTCTTGCTAACAAGAAGCTTAACAATCTTTCAAAATTTACAAAGAGGCAGTGAAATTTTCAACTGCACCCCAACATTGTGTTGACTCATTTTAGTTAAAACTTCCATATCTGTAAAAAATTTCATTTTGTTTTTACAAATATGAAACTCACTCAAATAAAAAAAAGTTTGAGTGAGCACTCTAAAAAATTTTCCTTTTCAATCCATTTTGTTTGTCATACAATCGCAGGTAACAATGGTTTAAGACTATTCAAATTTCCAGTAATACTTGGCAACATACTGCCCTTTTAAACCAATCCAGAATGCTGTCATAGATAAATGAATATAAACTATCTCAATGGAAAAAACAACTGCCTGATTTTCCTTATAACTGGAGTAATAAATTCTAGGAATGCTAGATGTCAATGCTGGTTGAAAATTAAGGATCAGTCAATTCTTAATTCCAAAACTGACATCAAAAACATATTTGTATAAATTTGAATAAGTTGACTTAGGACCAAAGTACTTCGACAATTTAAAGTGAATAACGTTTAATGTGATCATATTAAATGTTGTCCAATGTAATTAAAATATTGAAAGAAAAAAAAGTTAGAAATTAAAACACTGAAATACAATAAAAATTTATAATCGTAACCACAACTAAAAAGTATCAAACTTAAATCAACTTCAAGAACAAAACATTTCAGCAAAATAAATTATACTTTGTAATAATGAAGTATTGAGTAAGTAATATAAAATGTACAATTTGAAGTACTTTTAACACTTTTCGACAACAGCCATACTGACAATTGCTTATTTTGGAGATAATTCATAATTGATAAAACTGATTATCTTTATTCTCACAGAACAGAAATAAACAAATGCTACAAAAAATTTCTGCAAATACAGAAATATTAATAATTACCTCATTTGTCATCAGATGAATAATTTCAAAAGCGTGCTTTACAATTAAAACAGCTTTTAATTTTTTGCCATTGTTACGTCCATGCATCATCATGGAATTGGTTAGACGTTCCACAATTGGGCATTGGGCTTTTCTAAAGCGTTTGGTGGCATATCTTCCTGCCGAATGAGGCAAATACCTTGCATACTTTTCCTTGACGGCTATGTAATCCTAGGAAAAGAAATTTAGTGAAATTATGAAAAATGTAAATATATGCTGTATCCTCTCATCAGAATCCCTTACAAGCAGGATATTTATAATTATCTATTAATATTAAATTAATAAAATCATACAGAGAATATAAAGAATATTTATAAGAGTATTATGTTGAATTATATTAACAGTATATATAATAATTCAGCAGCAAGAATATGTGTTCCTGTAAGATTTTGAAAATTTTTGTACACACACATCATGTAAATTAGCTTTTTAGTCGTAAAAAACATTAAATTGTATTTGGTATAATAGAATAAATTATAAGCAACTGATGAAGAAAATTGAATCAATCTTCTGTAAATAAAATTAATACTAAATATAAAAAAAATCTAAACAGATATTGATAACCAAGAAAAAAATAAGACAGATAACTTCTAAAAACAAAAGGATGATGTGAAAAATGCTGTTATACGAGTCAAATTTTTTTAAAAACAGATAACCTTATTTAATCATTTAATTTGTTACGACAATCAATGCAGCCATTCAGCTTCTATTAACAAGTAATGCCTTTATGCCCTTTAATAAATTTATTCTAATAAATAAAAATATATAACAATCTAATTATAAAAATCAGAATTCAAAAATATATATAAAAAAGCACAGGACTTTGCAATATGCTCAATATAAGGCATGTAACAATCATTCCTAATGGAGGATTAAAAGAAAAAATACAAGTGAAAAATTCACAATTATGATAAACTGGAAGAAATAAAAGGACAACACACAGAAATAAAACACAAAACTTTCCTTACATAAAATATACATAAATAGATTGATGTACATACCGTTAAACTGATATCGCTGACTTGTACATCACTTGAGCTCCATTTACCAAATAATTTAATTTCTGGCAATTCTTGAGCCATTGGAATTGGGCTGGCATCATCCCACGTTTCAGTCATGTCTACAAGATTTCATAAAACTTAATTTGAATTCCCAATATAATTATATTTTACTCATAGGACAAAATACATGGCAAATTTATTTACAGAATAAACAATAACATAATCTTATCCATTAATTATTAATTTATTTAACAAACAATCAATCATATGCACAATTATATAAAAGTTCTTAAAAACAGGCCTTTATATAATTCAAATACTAACAAGGAAATTTTACAGATTACCTTAAAAATTAACTTCTTTACATTGAAAATTCTACAACAAACCATCAGAAATTTAATGACAGTAATAATTATCATAAATAAAGATTGCAAAAAACCATGTAATCCAATTTTCTAAACAGCAGGTTTTTTTTCACCATTTCAATTAACTTATTTCAATTCTGTGTAATAAATTTACATATATACAAGATTACTAATTTGTAAAACCCATTAATGATTAAAAATACAAAACATTTTTGTTTAGTATCAGCCTTATAATGAACCTTTTGCTTATGGGCAGGTACAACTGTTGTACCAGCAAAGAGTTACAATTTCCTTCTCTGGAATAAACTTTCTAGCAATGCTAGTGATTACTAATTTATGCCTCTTTAACATTTCAACAAAGAAACCCGACTTCCAAGAAAGTTTTTAACTAAAAAAGCTTTCCAATGGTCCATATATTTTATAACCTAACATTGGGACAAAGACATATGCTCCCTATTCGATGACATCAATGCATTTGTGTCCTATAAGCCTGACATTACTATTTTCAAGTAACCTTGCATTGCAAAACAAGCAAAATTGCAATGAAATTAATGAAAGGAAAATGCCACTTCTGAATTTTTTTAAATCTAATTTTTTAACAGAAAACAATAGCATTATTTAAAATGGTCAGATTATAATTAGTAACATTTTCCATTCCAACAGTGATTTCCACTAAGCTAACAGCAATGTATGCATCAAACTGCTGTGGACTACTTCCAAATAAAAATCAGATTTGAAACATTCTGAACTGGTTACATTCATTATGAATTTACTGGTAGAACCAAACAAAATTTGCATATTACTAAAAGGCGACGATTAAAATTCACCAGAAGAAACGATGCATTATAAACAGAAAAACTAAATCAGTATATTCAATTAGGGTTTTTTAAGACAGATATGACCAATGTTCTTCAAAAAAATTTATAAAACTTGTTTCCTATAACGAAATTTAGCTTTTCTAATCTGTAATAAACATGCACTGAGTCAGCATCTCAATTATTTTTTTAAAAAAGTTATGACTCGGATGCAATTGTGATTATTTATATTCAATGTTCACCCACTGAAATTTTACTTGCAGAATGAAATGTTAAGAATAACAGTAATTAACAAAGTTAAAAAAAAAAAAAGTCTTGGAAAATATGTTTAAAAAATACAAAATATACCAAAAATCTCACGTTTAAAAAGATACGTCATACGTTAAATTTTCACCACGTTTACAATACATGTTTCAATTACGTCAAATTTTTAATTCCATACAAAAAGTTTTTAATAGAGTGTTTCACAAATTTAATTCATTTAATTAACTCATTTAATTCCTTGTATAGTTAGGACTAACAAATCGCCACGTCAAGATATGAAAACGATAAAATATCACTTTTCGTTCAGACATATAAAAGGAACAAATATGAACCATGATCAAGAGTAACAACAAAAATTATCCATATACACATAAAATATAATGAATAAAATTCTTATACAATAGAAATGAACCTAATAGGTACACGTGCTCGAAGCAGAATTCAAGATTTATTGATTAACAATACAAAAGTAAAATTTTTATCATTTATTTTCTACAAGTGACAAACTTACCTGTTTTTAAAAATTATATTTGATATTCTGCGAAAAATGAAGTTAGGAAAGTTTAATTTTAAATTGGCACAAGAATTACCGCACGCCGAAAACTCTCAGAAAAATGGAGCCATCAATAGAAGAACCAAGTTTAGTTGTAACTGTCGGTGGTTTCAATGAAATAACTAAACTAAAGTCTGGAGAAATTAGACAGTAGTACGTTTGTGAGTAGGGCTATAAAAAGTCATGTGACGCAGGTGAAGTAAGTTTGATAACGACTCCGCATTTCAAAACTCAGCAATGTACTTATGATAAATATAATTATTATTTGAAGTTAATTAAATTCTATTTTTACCATGATCCTATTATGATAAATAACGCATTTTTCTAATAGCATAACTTTTTTTCTCGTATTTTTATTTTTAAATAATTATGAGAAAATTGTTTGATTTTTCTATTCCTTTTTGAACCAGAATATAAGCAATCTCAAGCTTTTGATAAGTAAATTCGACAAATGTGTTTTAGTTGATGATGAGATTATTTTTTTATAAGCGCCATTTTCTTTAATTACATCTAATAATTCTCTAAGAGTTAGTAAAATCTTTTATATAATGTTGTTGCTGTCTTGCAAATTTTACCTACATTTTGACAGTATTTTTTAAAGTTTTGTCAAAATGTAATGCAAACGCAATTAATTTTGCAAGTTTTTTAAAACATATTCCATTGTTACAAAGAAATTCAAACTATCTTCATTTTTCTTTAAGCATTTAATTGCATTTTTTTTTTCCTGTTTATTCTTGAAAGTTAGGGAGGATGTTTTTTTTTTTTTTTTTTTTTTTTTTTGGTATTCATGGCACTTACATAAGAAATTGAATCTACAGCGCCACAAAATTTAGATGATGGATAATTCGAAAACTTACTTTTTAAATAGTTCTCTTGTATGTCGATGGCACTTATAAACAGCAGAATAGAACAGGTGTAAAGTTATTAAAATAATATGACTTTTTGTCTAAATTCATTCTTAAAAATATTTTCAGTAACATTAGGTTATGGATAAAAGATTTAAATGAGAAAAAAAATCCATATCTTGGCCAACCAGCTAGTCGCCAAGGGGGATTTATTTAATGGAAGATAAAAACAATGTTATTCTAATCACTTTCATTCAGCAGCAACGTTGAATGAGTTATTATGTATGTGTTGAAAGCTTATAAGCCAGTTATCAGCTTTACATGTACTTTAGTTAATCATTGACTATCGCAACGATTTTTAATTTATGAATAAAAGTGGACAGAAAAGGCTGCGAGCTTGTCCGATGAGAAGTGAGCCCCTTACGCTTAAAACAATATAAGATCATAGGTTGCATAAGCTGGATCAAAATTTCTCCAATTCAAATTATTGAAAATTAATATTGTGGCAAAGTGATCTTGGTAAACGAACAGAAAATAAAAAATTTTACAGGCAGATTGTCTTCTACATAAATTAATTAAAAAGTGCTGCAATGAAATCCAAATTTGCTTTAGATTATATATCATGCATAAAATTTCGAATCCAAAAATCTCGTAAGTCTGAATTATGTGGGAGAACATTTTAAAAAATTAGGGGAATGACGAGACAGATCATTTTGATGAACATGATCAAGTGGCAAAAATCCCAGTAGTTATTCGTATACCTAGAAGATCTCTAAGCATTTTATTCATTAGAAATTAGGTGAATTGGGGATGATTGTGTGACGAATCGGCTCTGAGCGAGAATAGAACCTGGGACCTTGCGGTTCGCAGCCCAGTAACATGACCACAATACAAAAGCAATTGTTCGTGTAGCGTAACTGTTAACTGGCTTATAAGCTTTCACCACACTTGTCCATCTTTTGTTTGAAGGTTCAATGTTATGAAAACTGATTAATAACTAATAAGCATTTAATTATCTCCATAATTAATTAAAAATCCTTTCATATTTATTGGCATTTAATTTTACTAAATATTCTTAATTATATTTGAGATGTTTTCTATGTAATGGCAACAAGTATACTTGTCTTGTTTTTCTACACATGATTTTCTGTTTCTGTATCTAAATAAAAGAATGTTATGATCCTGATTTGTGGAAGGAGGAAGGCGGCTTAAAACGAAGGCTGTGCTTTTTCTTGTAGTTTCTTATGCATTTGGTTTGTTAGCGGTTGTATTGTCTTTTGTTTTCTCAGAAGTCTAATAGAAGCGGAGATATTGTTGGGGGAGTTCCCCTAGTAAGTTTCCGAATGTTATTTTTCAGTTTTGGTGTTGACTTCAAAGCGGCATTCTTTTTATTTCGGGGGCCCGAGGAGATGTTATTGTTGTTCAGGAAAATTCAAGGTAGGATTTTTCTGGTTTTTATTTTTTCATTGTTTTGGTTGATGAACCTTTTGTTTTTTGCCGCATCCAATTAGGGTATCTATCAAGTGTGATGAAGAGAAAGCTAGAAGCCTTAGATTCTGAGAGCAAGTGTTAGGGCAGAAAGATTAATTACATCTTAACAAATGAGTTATCGATAAAAGATAAAGCTACCATTGCAATATAAAGAGGCTGCTCCAACATTAAATTGTGCATTCATAGTAATACTGGTTCGTCCCCTTAGATTAAGCCTACAATCATCAATGCCACATTAGGACCTCTTACCCATAATGATGATACCTTTTCCCTAAATAATCATAAAAAATGATTTTAATTACCCGCCATTTAAGCTCAGTGGAAAATGAAGAATTTTTTTACTAGTGTTCCTAATGCAAGGATTCGAATTATAGACACGAACATTGTAACTAAGTACATCATTCGCGATGTAGACATGGACTTTATCATAGTGGACATTATCGAAGAACTGTCTGCACAGGATATTACTGCTTCTAAAATAGTAAGATTCAAGAAGAAGGGGACACCAGATCCTATTCCAATTGTTTTAGTTGAAGAAATTGACAAAACAAATCATTCAAAAATAAAGATCGGTCAACTCATCTTCAAATTCACAAAGTTCATAGAGAATCCCAAGTTATGTTATAAATGCTTGAAATTTGGTCCTACATATCTCCGGTGTCAAAACGATAAAATAAGCAAAAATTGTGGGGGATCACATGCTGAAGATTGTAATTTACCCACAAAATTTTTTAGATGTGAATAAGCCCAAAATGTACTCAGAAAAGAGTGCGGATTTTACACTCTAGAAAAATATATTATAAATTTGGTTAGAGAAAAAGATATTTCATTCTGGGAAGCAAGGATGAAAGCCGCGGCGCAAACTTTTGCACAAATGATAAAGGATGAATTACCTTTTCAGAATATAGTAAACCCAAAAAAACAAATAACTGATCTATACTCGGTTTTACAGGATTTAACAAAAGTAATTACTGCTCTGCTACCACAAGGAAATGAAAACTTAAAACATCAAGAAGTAGACAGTGTATTGTACATTAGAGAAATTTTGATAAACAAGTTGAAGAGAAAATTACTCTCCGGAAATAAATAGACTCAAAGGGCAACTATTGACTCGTTAAAATCCCATCTTGAATCAAATATTGAATGCAGCCTTGTGCAGGCATTGGGCACGATCAACGGTTCCTCGCTAAAATAAACACTTCAGTGTTGCGGTATTTCTTGGAAATCGAATTAAAAAAAATATCTTATTTTTTCTTTTTCTCTCTCTTTTTTCCCAAATTACGAGGTCCGTCCCAAAATAGCCCTAGTGTTGCTTCAAACGGGGACTTAATATAACTAAACCAAACCAACCAAACTCTCTTTTTTCCCCACTTTAATTTTTCTTCATATGCCGTTTCTTCGGTGGAACGTTCGGGAGATCAAAAATAAGATGTCTTGGTTGCAGGCTTTTTCTTCTCCAGAGTGTCTAATTTTTCAAGAAACCTGGCTCAATGCTTCTGCTTATTTCTCTCTCGAAAACAAAAAAATGTTTTCGTGTTGAAAGACAAAACTCTTTCAGAGGTGGACTGTTAACTGCATTAGAACAGAATATTCCAGCTCAACTGATATCACTCACCCTTCCTCAGACAGAAGTGGAGGTCCTAGCGGTCAAAATATGGATTGGCTCAAATTCTGAATTCCCACTAACGGTTATTAATCTTTACTCTCCTGGAGAAAAATTTAGAGTTACCTGGTTGGAATCTTTGTACTAACAAATCTCTCCTCCTTTCGTGTTGTTGGAGAATTTTAATATACACCATCCAGCACATGGGAGTTATCCTTCATCTTCTAGTTCAAACTTGTTCCTGGATTAACACCAAACATATATGCCTGTTTCACACAAAATATTTCACCAGATATCAGGGAACTCAAGCCCCTTCTTTATTAGATTTGTCTATCTGCTCCGCAGATATAATCAGTAATATTAGTATAGAGATCTCTCATATGATAGGGATCACTGCAGAATTTTTATCTCCCTATGCAATTTAGGTACAAAGTCTCTTTATACACGGAAATACATTAATTGGGGCTAATTCTCAAAAGAGGTTAATGATCTTATCCATTATCAAAAAGTAGTCTCTTCCCTCAATGGACTTACATAAATCTTCCAGGAAAGTGTAAAATCATCATTCTCTTCTTTCTCTAGGTCAGTTCATTTTCACTTCCCTTGATAGGACACAAAATGCAATTACCTAAAGGCTCTTAAAAGGAAGTTCTTAAGAAATACGAAATCATACCTTCCATTTTAACCTGGACTGCATATAAAGAAATGACGGCCGTTCTCAGAAATAGTAGAAAACGCAGTTTTTAGGAGAAAACTTGGAGGTGGCTTCTTTCCATCAGGTATTCCACATCGTTAAAGCCTTACTTAACAAAGATGAATCTTTTTGTATATCCAATCTTGTTCTCTCTTCTGGTATTACTCTGGTAGCACCGATTGCTCAGGCAAATGCAATAGTACTTAGCTTAATTAAGAGAACATCGAATGAACGAATACCTTTAGAATAATGATAAGAGTTTGAACCGCCTTTTCCCTTATAGGGAATTTCAAAATGCATTAGCCAAAACGAGCAATAAATCCCCTGGCATAGATCAGATCAACAAGAAAATGTTGCCTTGTCTTTCTGATGAAAACACATATAAAATACTAGATTTGTTCAATAACATGGACTAACATGATTGTTCAGAAAGCTGTAGAATACCGAAGATAATTCCTATCTTAAAACCAAGGAGAAATGCAGCTGAGATGACATACTACAGTTCCATTGCATTTCTATCTGACTTGGGGAAAATTTTCGAACAAATTATTTTGGTTAGGCTACTGCACTTCTATTTGGATTTTTTTTCTCAGTTTTATACCGGATTCCTTCCATACAAACGCTATAACAGCTTATCTGCAGCCCTACTCATTAAAATTTTGATAGATTCAGAAGAAGCTTATGTGTGGTATTTCTTTTAATATAAAGATTACCGATTCTCGGATGATGTCGGTTTAATGTTCAACATATTACAATTGGGGATTAAAGGTAATCTTATCATGTGGATCTCTTATTTCTTACAAGATAGCAAAGCCTTTCTATCACGGAGAGGCGTGTCCTCTTTATTATTATTTAAGCACGAAATGGGTGTCACACAAGGAAGCGTCCTTCCCCCTTTACTTTCATAATTTTTAAGAGTGATATCTATAGTGTCTAACCTAATGATGGTACTTGCTTTATCTATGCGGATAACATATTTTTGTAGGTGGAGGACAATAATATTGAGGCGATTCAAAACAAGATGTGTTTCTACGTTTTTAAATTAGAAGGCTGGTGCAATGAATGGCATATGGATATTGCACGTAAAAATGTATCATAATTAACCTTTCCTCTCGGAGATTGCCAGTTGGGTTCACAGTCCTTTTCCGTGTAGTATCCCTTGGTCCAATAATGTTCGTTCAGTTTGCTTCAACCTTATCCTTTCGTTCACATATCGACCAGCTTAAAACCAAAGCCTTTTAAACGTGATCAAAGGATTGGCTTCTCCCAGATGGGGTGCGAATATATCTAATTTGATCAAAACATGGATCTACTGAATTTGGAGCTCATACGGTTGGTATGATCAATAAAGCTGGTTATGCAGCTTTTCAAACTATTCAGAATAACATCCTTCGATTTGTATGTGATCTCCCACGGTGGACACTTCTCCCAATTTTATACAAGATATCAAATAAAATCAGTATGAAACTGAGGTTTGAAAAGAAAAACATGATATTCTTTTTAAATCAATTCTCAGCCCGCGAATTCACAGATGTATCGAGATCAATAATCGAGGTTAAATATATCATCTCTAACGTAATTTTCTAAAGACCCAGGCACATTCGAAGAATATTGTCTAAAAAACCTGCCCTTGGACCAAATCTTCCCTATCATAAGATGTAACAATTGCAAACATTTCGTTATCAGGAATTATGCATGCCGAGTTCAAATCACGGCGCCCCCCGGACCGGATAATTTTGATCACTGATGCATCCAAGAATGAGAATTCTATTGCGATTGCTGCTATCAACTGCTCCTCGAATGTTGCCATAAAGGGGACGATACACAACATAAACTCTGTGTTTACGGGGGAGGGCTTGCTATAGCTCTGGCTGTTATGAATTTTTCCCAAGAAAATAAAGATTACATTATCTTGACGGATAGTTTATCCAATTTGAAGGCCCTCAGATTGCTCAAATTTCATTGTCCGAAAAAATTTTTTTCTGGCCCGGACAATATGTCTTAAAGCTATATTTAATGTCATAAAGCTATGCTCCTCATTGGAGCTGATTTACACTTCCGGCCACGTGGGGATTGCAAAAAGTGAACGTGCTGGAAATTCTTTAGCCAAATAAGTCTTAACTTCTTATATCTATGATTGGATCTCGTTCGAAGATGCCAGTTCGGTATGCGCTAAAATTGTTCGACATAAGCAAAACATGGAATGGGAAAACTCCAAATATTATGAGAAATATAAATGGCTTGATGATGCTTTCAATTAAAAAAAAACTCACTTTATCTAGACGTAATGAGGTATTAATTTTTCAATTAATATCTAATTAATGCAGTTCTTCATAAATGTAGGCTCAATGAATCATCAAATTCTGCCATTGCGAGGATCCAGAAACCTGTGAACATTTCGTCCTCTCTTGCCTTAAATATGAGACAGCAAGATATTCTCTCCGAGCCAAGTTGAGTTATATTCCACTATCTTTAGATCAGATTTGCGATTTTTTTTTTCCGTTCAGGGATGTCATAAATTGAAGGTTATTTTAGCCTTTATTGTCGATTCTGGGAATTTCTTGTGATATTTGTTTTTGTTAACCCGGCAAAAGCTAAGAATCCGTTCTGGAGCATACGCTGGAAAACAAACCTCAATCTTTCCTTCCACCTGTTTCTGTGTATCTTAATAAAACATGGGTGGACTGATAATTTTAAAATTAAAAAATAAAAACTTAGTCTTAAAAAAAGTTTGAAATCCATTTTTGAGATGAAGCAAAACTGTATGAATAAATTTTAAGATAATTATGACATACTCTCTTTTATTGAATTTCCGATTCTTTCTTTTCAAACTTTGGTATTTTTGTAGGCAATTTAATATTCTGTACGATGGCTAATTTTTGTGTTGAGGACTGCATGCAAACACAGTACCATGTGATTTATGACCAGGAAATATTCTGTAAAAATATTTAAAAATTCTTAAACAATTTAACTAAAAATTATCTAATTAACCGTATGCTATATACCAAAAACTTATTGCAGCTTCAATCATAAAATAAAACTTTTACTTTTTTTTTAAATTTCCAATAATATATTTAACAGATTTTTCAGATTGGGAATACATTATCTTCTATATATTCTTATTGTCTATATTTACTAACTAGTTGAGACATCCGATGTTAATGGAAGGATAATATTGTTTTATGCCTTGCATTAATAAAATTTTAGCTATGCAACTGTCACAGAACATTCACTTAAGCTTTTCTTATTCTTCCATAATAAGCAAAATTAATCTTCCATTTTATGTAAGCTGCAGTTAGTTATGTGGTATAAATATCGTTTGAAAGAAAGTAAAATTATATGAGATAATAACATCTGATAAAATACAATATACACGCAGATTAATATATTCTTTAAAATATTTTTATAGGAAAAATACTAATATACAAAGTAACAACAATTTATATAACAAATAGCATATTTATGACTTTTGTTTTCAATTCTTGCATTTCTGAAAAATTTATGTCCTTTATGAAAATTGAATGATGACATTATAGGTATGAATGAGCCCTTACTATCTCTTGGCAACCAATATTTTCAAACCCTGCCTGCCACTGGGTATACGCATCGTAATTTTGAATCAAGGTCATGTTACAATGGCATCATTTCTCTCTCTTAATTTCCTCAAAACAGCAAGCGAAAAGTTGAAACCAACGAATTTTACATGCACAATACCCAAGAATACAGCATTTTCTTGAGGGAAAATGAATCTCTATCTTCAGGGCCGGATTATTAAACAGGTAAAGTAGGCAACTGCTTAGAAGTCTTGTGACTTTGGAAGATCCCATAAACCGTAGAATTTTTTTTCTCAATATTTTCAATTTATATAATTTTGTGTTTTCATTTGCTTTATTATGGTTATGCATATGAATATGTTCATATTAAAATCAAATATTATTTAAATTTTAATGCAGTATAAATAAGATTTTTTTTTCAAGTTTTTCAAAATCATTTGCAGATTGTTTAAATATATATGCAATCAAACTTCGCTATTGTACATCTCACACAATGAATAACTCGTATAACGTGCCAAACAAAATATAAATAAAGTGACTCCTTTAATGAGCGATGTTTCGCAGAACGAGTGGCGAGGAGTGACACCATGGCATCACATGTTCGAGTGGTTTGTGTCAGGCGAAGAGAACCCTAATATGCATACCTATAAATGATCAAAACAGAAATGCTTCGATTTGCTATATTATATATATATCACCAATAATAAATTTCAATTCTATGAAATGAAAAGAATTCAAGAAAACAACTAGTGCTCTTATAGAACATTTTTTTTATTAAAATCTTTACAGAATAATAAGTTACCAGTCTCATTTAGACAATATGCTGGAATGATGCAAGGTAGGGAGGAAGAAACTGGGTGATTTTTTTTTTTTTTCTGTATGCACAAGATAACAAAACACATTTTGAATGAACAACATATTTAGATGACTATAAATTTTTGTTAACAAATGGCAGTGACTTTCAAATATCGAGGAAATTAATTTAAATTATAAAAATCTAGCAAACTAAAAATGCATAAAATCATTCACAATAAAACACATTGGTCACATCTCTTTACATCAGCTTCATTCAATAGCAAATACTGATCAAGTATTCACAGAAAAACATGCAACTGGCAAGATGCTGACTCGTTTTCCATCAAAATCCCATTACATTTACAGATATTTATAGAAAACAGTATTTAGGTACATTATGCAGAAGTTAAAAGTAATGGAAGTTAAAACAGACAAAGGGATTTAGTTGATCCTTTTTTAACATTATATCTGTACACAAAGAAAAAAAAAATTAGAATTTTGATTACACTGGAAGAAGAGGATTAACTCACAGCATATAGGAAGCAACCAAGAATATAAACTTTTTCAATAAATAAATATTAGAGGGATGTGAAAAATGAATAATTTTTAAAGAATACACAAACATAACATCAACACTGATTGTATAATACATACTTAATTTAAATTGCAACATATGAAAAATATCTTAAAATTCAAAGAAAATATCAACACTATATACACCAAATAGAAAGTTACGCTTTCCAATCCTAATGAAAAGACAACTTCCAGTAACCTGCTTCAACGAGAGAATTGTACAATGAGGAATGATGCTCTTCTCTCCAGTGGAGAGAGACAGCCAGAAGGAAACAAATCTAGCTAAGAACACCCTGTTGTTTTAAAAGCCAACAAATCCATTGAATAACAGCAAGCCAACTGATTATGAGGTTTGTCCGAGAGAGAGTGTATGTACAGTGAAATTTACAAGCAATTCTTTATTCCATGTTAAAAACATTGACATGGAAGACAATTTCTAAGTCCTCTAAATGACCACCTCAGTCAAAACATTCGCAGCGAGAATCCTCCACTGTCGGGGCTGGTCTCAGACTCACTGATATGAATCTGCTCCAGGAGGGATGTGGCCATGGCAATGTCAGGAATTATTTCATTTAAGTGATCACTACAACAGCTTCTTGACATCTGAAAAGAATCACAAAGATGCCTTATGTGATACAAAATAATAAATGCCTCAATGTGATAATTCGGGTATTATGTTACAGAACTAGATAATATGGATTTTAATATTTAGAATCAATTTATTATCTGATTTATTATTCTATATTCATGATTCCTAAGTATGAAAGTTCATGCAAACAAGAAAATAAGGCTTACTGATTGATTATAAAAGAAACTAATTACACATTCTTATTTGGAATATTTTTATAAAAGATTTTACATCAAAATAGCTTCCTAATTATTTTTGTTTGTTAAATTTAAAAAGTATCAAAGACTGCTACTTTTTTTTCAATGAAGAATCCATTCATAAGATCTCATTTGAGATATTGAACTGTTAGTTTAAGAATTCCTGGTTTACATCAATAACTAACAATTCTTTTGACTGCAACTTTAATTCTTTTAATTGCTGTTAAACAATTGGATTTTTCAGAAAACTGCAACTTTTTTTTTCATTAGAAGTAATTAGAAAATCAGTTTTTTCCTTTGATGATAATATGAATCACAGTAGGATGAAATTTAAATTACTGAAATATTGTAGCATTACAGAATTAAAAAATTATATTATTTTCCAAAATATTAATAGTATACTATAATAAAGAACATAAATGTTTTTTAGCAATGTGTTTGATTATATGTCATTCATAAAAGCATTAATTTTAAAAGAAGAAAAAAAAAAAAATGTGAAGAATGTTGAAATGTGAAGGAAAAAATGTTGAATTGTGAAGAATTATTCTTAATACTACCCAAATGTCGTACCAGTGTTTATTTTTATTTATAATAAATAGAACTTTACATAAACACTTAAAATTACAGAGGCTGCTTTTCTAATTTTGTACATTAATTAATAGTTAAACAAATAAAAATGAAATGAAATGAAAAAATGAAAGGTAAAATATGATCATAGGGGGAAAAAAAAAATCATTGCATATTACAAGAACAATAGCTTAAGCAAAAATATATCCACTCAAAGTGTTATTTTCATGATCTTAATTTTTTTTAAATGATCCTAAAAAATTTGGTCTTAAAGAGAAGATAAA
Source organism: Argiope bruennichi (assembly GCF_947563725.1). Classification (NCBI taxonomy): domain Eukaryota; kingdom Metazoa; phylum Arthropoda; class Arachnida; order Araneae; family Araneidae; genus Argiope; species Argiope bruennichi. The sequence goes on along the minus strand of NC_079152.1, from coordinate 21,136,064 downwards.
AAATTACTTCCCTCACTGCTTTTAATGAAATCCTAAAAAAATGTATGAAAATTACAATTCATATTACTAATTTTCTTGATTCCTACATGTTTCCTGATTAAAAAAAAATTGGTATGCTTTTTCTGATAAAATAAGGCATTTTTATGAAATAAATGTTATACTGTTGACTGCTACCATAACTAAAATAATTGCTTTAAAAAAATGATATTCAAAATTTAAAGACATATTTAAAAGTAATAAACTGAAACAATCATTGAAGCAACTTACAATCATTATAGCAAACTTACTAATATATGAATCATTATTAATTTTTATATGAAAAAATTTGGTAAATTTGAGTATTTTTAATTTGCTCATATTTAAAATTTTTCCCCGGTCCCTTAAATCCTCTATTAACATACTTAAAATACTGTCTATAAGTGAAATTTATTTTAGTCAATGAAATAAAATGCTTTTATTTTTTTAATTTTTCATTAATTAAAAAATGTTTTTCCATCTACACAAAAGCTCCAACATATAACTGTTTCATCACAAGTCTCATCTGCTAATTGTTTATTTGAATTATTATTTTTAAATTACTATTGATTATTAGAGATTTTTACATAGTTCTGGCAGACTAATTGCTTGCTAGTATTTAATAATATGAATATAATTTTTCATCAGACATATTATAGTAAATTATATTTTTGCAATTTAATTTCTAATTTATATAATAGCATCCCGTTTCTATGGTTTAGATTCTTAATGAAAATTTTGAACTTGGTCTGTCATACTACTATTCATGTTTTTCTGAATTTAAAATAATAAAAATATTAATTCCAAAAAATGAGTATTTTAATACATATAAACACATTAAATCAGATAAATTATTACAGAAATACAATTATTGCCTAACACAATTTTAAAAGATATGCTATAGCAATGAAAAATATACGTGATAATAATAAACTAATTCTTACAAAAATGGTATGCGGTCTTTATATGCAATATATACAAGATGCAAAAATATATCCAATGCTAATAATTTAGCATAAAAAATTATTCCCAGATCTAATAATAATTAAATAAATATAAAAACTTTATATGGTATTGTTAAAAAAGAATTTCATAAATAATACGTCTGTACCTTCAGAGAATTAACAATTGCAGATATTAAGATTAATAAAACTTTACAGTAAAACCTTTTATACATATTCATTATAATTTCATCCATATTCACAGTTATTCTGTTCACTAATTTCATTGACACAAAATGAGCAGATATTTATAATAAGGTCTTTTTATGTGCAAATACAATAAGATGTCAAAGCATACCAAAATAATAGAGAAATAATGAAACTTCTTTGCTTATTTGATATCAATAAAATTCAAATTTTAAGAGTGAAAATATTTGGTGGCAGATTCACGTCTCAATTGTTCATTCATTGCAGCAAATTTTATAATGTAAGAAACTGAATAATGCAAAATTAATAGAACTGAATACTTTACATAACATGAGGGAAGAGACAATACATTATCATAGACATTTACAGCCAATTAAAAGAAGTTATTAAAAAAAATCATAGCCACACAATGAAATATTAACATATTTTAATATGAAAATCCACTGCCAACATGTCGGAAAAAAAAATTACTTCAATTTCTGTAATATTATTTCATTGCAATCATAACAATCCTAATTACAAAAAAAGAATATAACATTTACGTTTTTTTTTTTTTTTTAAATCTGGAAATGAAAACCTTACGAAATACTCAATAAGCAAAGATTTAGCTACGAACAGATAACTACTAATAATCAGAGTTTAGCTACAAACAGATAATACTAATTTTACATCTTTATTAATAATGAAGAAGAATAAATATATGTTGACACTTTACAGGATAGACCATTAGAGCTATTAATTTTGATACATAAATACTGTGGAAAGTGAACAATTTTGACCATGGAATGATTTGTTTGAAATTTTAAACAGACCTTTAATTAATTAAAAATTATGCAAAATTTGGGCCTTTTTTAAAATCTTAGCTTTTGAAAATATTACACTACAAAAAAATTTGTGAAATTTCTCTCTTTTTTTTATTGATTTAAGAAATATCATATACATTTTAGAACAATATGTTGTAAAATATACTTAAAAATTGTCGATATTGTTGAAGTGAAGGTCAAATCATTCTCATTATTGCTACTATTGCTAATATTTCATCCTAATCTTTTCCGCACAGTTGATGATCAAAATATAAAGGAAACTTATTTTTTCATGTAGAGTAGGTTCCTGTATAAAGTATGCTTTTAATAATATTTTTTAAATTTTGTTACACTTACAATTAAGATTTAACTACAGAATTAAGTAATGATGAAAAATGTTTTAAGTTCTTTCACTTTTAAACACTGTTGCTCTTTTCTACAATATAATTGGATATATAAAGATATAGATGGTAAATTACGGGAATACATAACAGCATGTACAGAATGGAGTAAGGCTTCTAAAATAGTCAAGTTCTGAATAATTTATATGAGGAATAAATAAGAGAAGTTGCAGCACTGTGAAGGTTAGATTAACAGGACAACTATGTTTCATCTTGATGTAATGGGACTTGATTCCATTGAGAATAGTTTAGATGTACAATGAATAGGGCAGGAGTAAAATTATTCAAATATCAAAGCTTTAATGTTTTTAACTATCCAACACAAACAGTTTGTTAATTTTTTTGATATGTTGGAAAAAAATTTTATATTTCAGTATAAAAAAAATTGATTTATTAATGGCATGGTCCATGGCAATCAAGATCAAATGAGTAAATGTGTACAATTAATCTTCCTTTTTGATGCTTAAGTAATATTTATAGGTGCTTTTATCATTGGAACTGCAGAGTTTTCCCACTACTATGCTTCACTTTTGCACTGTTTTTCTAAAATCTATTTTGATTTAATTATTCTGTAAGAAACCAACTTAAAACCAAAATAGTTTTGTGTGTCAAACCACACCAAGGCACATTTCTCCCTAATGGAACCAAAATACAATAAACTAGTGTTTGGTTCCTTGTTGAAAAATTCCTTAAAATTTAATCAAGTATTTAAAATGACATTTATATGAACGATTAAATGTGTTTAAACTTGTAAACCTATTTTATTAATAATTTTTTTTTCTGGTTGCATTATAGTATTTATTATTCACTGAATAATTTAATAAAAAATATTTTATGCATATAATAATATTATAGAATAAATTTAGCAGATCTCATTACCCTTTCTTTATGCTATATGCATATATACTGAATTTAGTTTATTTATTATTTTTAAAGAATATTTATTATATCTTTGAAATTTTAATGTTTATGAATTAGAAATATAAGATTTAAATTGATTTATTTTTATTGTTTAGGATAATTAACAAAATTTATTGGGAAATAATTTGCTTACTTATTAACAATGATGACAGCATGTCAACAACAAAAATAGAAAAATATTAATAAGGAATAAAAATTAGAAAAAGTTTATGTATCATTGATGAATGAGAGAGAAAGTTTACTCGTGATTTGATGAATAAATTTTACTTCAGATTAAATTTTCAGTGCAAATTAAAATTCCAAAAATTCAATCTTTGAAATCCATTCTGAATTATAACTCAAAAATCCCCCCCCCACTTTAATTTCCTTTACTTTTCCATAATATATGCTTTTAAATTTTCATACATACATATATTTTTTTTGAAACTCTATACCTAAAAAAATATTGCTTCATTTCCATCTCATAATATATTGTTCATTAAATTATTGTTATTTTTAAATCTATGATAAAGATTTATTTTAGCAGCAGATTTTTTACCTGTCATTTAATTACTATCTAAATTTTAGTACTCACCAATCTATACCAAGTGTTTGATACTGATAGAACTCCCAATACTTATTTTAGCCAAATCTTACAAACTTTTGACACTGACCAAATATTCATACTATAAAGAATAATTCCAGCACCAGCTTCTGATTAGATTCAAATGTATTGGTTTGGAAGCATTACGAAATGAATAAATAGGAATATATGTGGAATGATAGACTTCTATTATTCTAATTTACTTCAGATTGAATACGAGTGGAATATGTGTTGGGATGTTTATTATTATTATTTTTTTATATTTCATATGGTTTTTATACATTTTCAAAAATCTCCAATTTTTCATAGCTTTATTATTCTAAAAACACCTCTTCATTACTACTTCAAAATATAATGCTTATTAATTCAATTTACTTTGCATTTACAATAAAGATTATTTTTAGTGATAGATTGGTTCACATTCATTTGATAGCTATTTTAATCTGGTTGCTTATCAAATATGATTCAGTGTTCGATGTCCATGGAGATTTCAAAGACATAGTCATAGCAATGTTTCCTTTTTTCACTTTGATAGCATGACAATGAAAGAGGTTTCATGCTGATAAAATAGACAGTGTTAATGTGAATGTATGATGGAATAATAAATGCTTTATCTAATTTCATACGATATAATTGAATTTTTAACAATATTTCGCAATTTAAAAATGTTTTTCTTAAAAAAAAAAAAAGTCCCCCACTTAAATAATTTAAGCTATTTTTGTTTAAATATTTTATTTTTATGATGACAATTATTTTGAAAAGTAATGTTCCAATTTGTAACTATAAAACACTTCTTAACATTTTAATTTTCAATTTTATAATTTGATTTTCACAATATATTTAAATATTGATAGAATAACCAGAAATATTATTAACATTCAGAAATATAAGCTTTGGATATTTGTTTGGATGTTGGTAATATTTTCAATGAGTTTATATTAATGATGATATATATGGGAGCATTTTTTTTTATTTGTCTACATATTCTAACCACCTTAAAATTGAAAGTCCCTCCTAAAACTTTTAATATATTACTATATTCTATCATTAATATGTTTAAACTCTATAATAATATTCATTTACATTTTGGAATTACTATTTTTAATTTCTGAAATTTTATGTTCAAGCTTTTTTAGCTGTAATAATTTTATTTGCAAATTTAGTTAAAGCATATTTTAACTAAGCCTACCATTAATAATTGTAATTAAAAATTTATGTTAATCATGTACTGATTAATATTTCATGACATTATCCTTTGGATTTTAAATTCAAGATTCATCAACTACTTAATTTAGCTTAATTTAACATAAACATTTTGTGTTTGAGAAAGAAGAAATATATGTTTTGAAATTTTCTAATTTGCATTAAAAAATATACCATTTTATAAATTACTCCATTATTGAAAAAATAAATTATGATATATTGAAATATGTGGGTATAACTAAAATGAAATGCTGTTGCAACATTCTCTATTGAAATGATTTTAATGACATTATATTTAATTATTTTAATGGAAAGAGAAACACAAATATTTTTTCATAGAAATGAAAATTATCAAGGTAACTGAAAACTCCTCTTTTTTTGGAGAAGTTCAGATAAGTCTATATGTTAAGAAAGATCATTTATAATTTACTATTGTACTACTGATTTCTCTAGGCCAATACATCACAATGCTACAGTTTGATCATCGCTCAGCCCTAGATGGAACCATGCACATATGTTTAAGAAATGTAATTGAAATATATAATCAATATTTTGAACAAACCAACTAGTTGCAAAAGGTAACTAGTATAAAATAAATTAAACAGGGAAATTATTTTTTCAAATGCAACTGCATTGAGAATATCTCCAATATTGGCACTCTCTCACACATGAGGTTGGAGCTGTCTTATGAAATTTGATATCGATTATAAGTAATAACATTAATATTACTTACAATTATTATCAGTCTGATGTCCCTATTTATAATTGAAAACACTTTTAGAATTTTTACCTGATTTGATGATTGAAGAGGCTCATCTCTGGCCTCCCCAAGTTCTAAACTGAGATGCCTAGAAGGTTTGTACATTCTTGGCAGCCCATACATATGACTAGAATGGTCCCCAGCATAACGTGACTGATGGCCTGGAGTTGCGGAACTGGCAACTGGGTGATGCTCAGCTCCATATTCCTCCAAGAATTGATAAGAAGTGCGATGGAGCACCTCCATGACTTTGTCCGGAAGGCCAAACTCTCGGACAACGCGCAATTGCAACAGTTTGGTCACATCACAGTGATTTCTGATGACCGAATAAGCTCGACGAGCAGATTGGCTTTGCCTCAACTCCTTTTCACGCTTTTTCATTTGCCGCAAGGTCACCTCATCTGAAAAACAATAGAACAGAAGCTCCATAGGTTATTTTAATTAAAAGATATACAAATAAAATAACTAATGTCTTAAAGAAATATTTAACTTTCTTATAAAATTAGGATAAAGCAAGTGAAATTCAGATTTGATTTATATATGTTAATATCAAAAATAAGTTCAGACCATTTACAGGTTTCCTTTTAAAACCTCCAGTTCGATATCTTCAATATGATTAAAATAATTTCCCATTATGGAAATTAAAATTAAATTATAAAAATTAATATACACAAGTAATAAATATAGCAGTCAAAAATAAAAAAAGAAAGCAATACAGTCCATAAGGATATCATTTGGAATTACTATATTATTAATTACTGGGTTGAGCTTAGACATAGTTTATAATAGCATATATTAAAATTCCTATCACACAGAATAGTAAGATAACTAAAAAAAATCTCTCCTGATAATATGCACATCAATCAATAATAAAACATTTTATAGCAATTTATTAAAATAAATATTTGAATTTGACTTATTTTTACAGAATTTTAAGAGAAACTTAAAGAAATTTATTTAAGTAAAATTGTCTAAATTCCATTTTTCAAAATATAGAGAACAAATATAAACTTTTTTAATACATAAAAGCAATAACAGAAAACGCTTTTAAATTAAAGGGGTTAATATTTCAGAAGGGGAGAAGCAATATTTTATGAACAATAATTTTTATACAAAGAAGCGAGGTACTTACCGAGCACAACATCCTTCATAAACTCCAAACTGGATAGAGGACAGAGGTGCCCAAGAGGTACAACTCCTTCACTGAAAGAGAGGGGTTTTTCCACCATATATAGAGTGTCAGGAATGTGAGAGATGTGCCACACTTGCTGACGAACCACATCTGTGTCTTGACCCAATTGTTCCTCCAACCATGCCTAAGAAAGCCATACTAATTAAATAACCAACACATTCAATTTTCATCACAACAAATTTAGTAAATGGTTAAAAATAGTATGTTGCAAATTTATTTGGATCAGTGACGGATAATTGTAATAGTTAATTTCTGTAGTAAAATCAGTAAGGTAACAATACTTATTTTTCCTCCTGGAATTAACTGAAAGTTGTATTTGAATCTAAAATTCCAGTTTAAAAAGTTTATCTGTTAAAGCAATTACTGTTTCAAAAAAATGATCAACAAGAAAATTATGTCAGACCACTGAAATAATTTCAAAAACTGACGAGGAACGGACAGAAACGCAGCTTGAAGTTGCCGATGATCTTTATTATCTTTCTGCACAGCTTCCTTGATTATTTCAAAAACTTCATATGTGCTAGTGATTCCAGAGATGAACTGCCTAACCCTGAAGCACTGAAAATAAAATTGTTGTAAGAATCCAAAGCAACAAGAGGAAAAATAAATCCTGGAACACAGTGAGTTCAATATTCTTTAATCAAAATAGATAAAAAAAAAGGATAAAAAATGATACACTTCCTTTGAAAATGAACTTTTATGAAACAGACAAAATCTTTCCACAAAAAAAACCTTACAAAAGGCATATATTCTAAACAAACTTATAAAAGAAAAATTCGATCCAAGGTCAAACAAGTACAAATTCAAAAGATACTCCACTGAAACCAACACTTATTACTTGTATATTAAGAAAATAAAGAATGTAATAATTAGCAAAAATATTTTTTTCAATGACGAATTCAAAAACCTAATGCCATCTAATGAGGCAGAATTTATGATTCATACTAAAAATCTCAATAATTTTTCTTCAAGCACTAAATGATTTAATTAGCAATAAAGGAGAAATGCCAACTTCTGATTCTGAAATTGAAGCCAGAAAACCTGACACAAGAGTTGCAGATGTGAAAGAGCTTGGCACTGAGCTCTTGGGAAAACAAAGTTTCTGAAATCAAGAAAAATAAGCCAACCGAAGGAGTTATATGAAATGCAATCAGAAACTGAAGAAGTTTCATTAATTTTGGATTGCTAGAATTACCTGTTATTGCTAAAGAAATTGTGACAAACCTAATAAACATGCTTTAAGAACAAAAGTACTATTTAACTATGCAAAAAGCACGGTCTTTAGTGCCACGACCTAAAAGTAATTTTTGATGTAAAAACAAATCTGTTATTCGAAGACTATATAAATCAATTAATTTTCAGAAAATATACTAAAGCAAACAAATTTTCAGCAATAAAACTACATATTAAAAAAGAATTAAAAAAAAATAGATTGATCATTTGGAGGGCAAAATGTATTTAAAATTAGTAAAACATTATAATTAAATATGTTAAAAACTCATTGTTACCCAATAATTAAATCATAGGCAGTAATTGATTATAAATTGGTCAATTGCAACAACAACAACAAAAATATTCTACATAAATAAAAATGAGCTTTCTGTATTTATAAATTTTTAAAAATAGCGTTATATTAAAAAGAAGTGCCAAGACTAAACATTAAAAGAAGATAAAACTTCAAGGACATTAAAAGAATTTATAAAGAAAAAAAATGAAATAGAATCAGTTTATAAACAAGTTATTAACAGCAATTTAAATTATTTTCCTACTATAATAAATAATGATCATACTAAAGATAAATAAAGTAGCATTAAAGACTTTGTTAATAATTTAAGCCCAATAATAATATGTATATAAAATTTATGTGTAATATCATATTTTCTAAAAATATTGAAACTAAAAAGAGAAAAAGGGGAAAAAAACAAAAAAACACTACCTTTGCTTCTTCCACATAAGGCGTGAAAAGTCGAGGCTTCACATAGAGTCCATGACTATTACGACCCCTGATCCACGCTTTGGGTTTCAAGTTTGAGCTATGTCCCACCAGCAAATCATCTCCTAACATGTAAGATGGTGGTGTGCTGATGAGACCACGCCTCACGGCTGACACCAAAACTTCACTATCAGGAGGTAGAATGTGGCTGATGCGTACACAGCTCAGGAGGTCAGATAGTAGATCACGCAACTCCACATCACTGAGATCTCGCCTTCTCAATCCCCGTCTGCTTACACTGTGGGCTGTATGGCTTACCAGGTTGGGTTCTAAACACAAAAAAGATAAAAAAAGCAACATTTAAAAATAATTGCAAAACAATACAATAATTACTTCATCAATTTCATGGATAGTTGGAATTTCAGTTCAACAACAATAACTTCAACATGGTTTGGAGGTAAAACAATCAAAATTAGTCTCATTTTACTTTTTTTATAAAGTAAATAAATAAAGTAAAGTTTTACTTTATTTATTGTTTGATACTTTATAAAATAAAATGAATTAACAAATAAGATAATAAAAAAACATGTCTGTATTAAACCTATTTATACAGAAAAGGTAGACTAAAGTAGCATGGAGAAAGAGGACATTACTGCATAACATCTTGTACTATTTGAGTAAAGTGTGTTGATGAGGATGGGGGGAGATTACAACAGATATGCAGCATTCAAAATATCAATCAATATAAATCAGATATAATGTTTTATTTAAAATTTAAAAAAATATGGTTGGTTGGTTTGAGGTTTTATTGCACAAGAATCAATATGAAGGTTATACTGTGCCAAACAAGTTTAGTCAAGTTCTCTAATTCAAAGCCCAATAAAAAGTTTCTATAAAAGTGATACAAAAATAACTACTGGTAAAATAATGACAAATTGCAAAAAGTCATAATGAAGCCAAAATAGTGAGTTCAAATTAAGGAATAAGAAACCTATAGGTTTTAAAAAGACAAAAAGGTTTTTATGCGGATAAAAAAAAAATAATGGAGAATTAAATATGATAAAATTAGTAAATTCAATATATTTAACAAAAAGAAGTATATTATCCATAAACTAAAATATGTTTACATTATTATTCAAAAGAGATTATTATGAAAGGCAGTAAAAAAATCAATATAGAACATTTACAGAAAGAATGAATTTTTAAAATTAATTTCAGGCCAATTAAATTGCTATAAATAAAATTTACCATGAATGCTGAAAAAATACACAATAAAGGTTGTTTCATAGAATCTTATGTTTAAATCTTATCAATATTAATGCACTAGCCACCTCTGACAACAGCTAGTTTCCCGAATATATTGTCAGTGTTCAATTTAAATTTATTGTACCCTCAACAAAGTCAAATTGAGACAGATATGTTAAAAACATATTATATTTAAAACTTTACACTTCCTTTACTGCACATTTGATTTTGCATTATTGATACAGACATATTTATGTTTATTCCTAAAAGTGTTGTTTAATAACATCAGTGTCATTAAAAATGTTGTCCATTTAATCCACCTGCACATAAATGACACAGTTACTACTTCATACAATATATTCTTTCTCAGCTTCCAACAACGGAAGAAAATCATGAAATTAGTTATTTGATGTAACAATAAAAAAGAAAAAAACATTTAAATCCCGAAAATTTAGCGAAAAATACACAAAAACAAAATTGGTATTGTTAAAAAAACAACCTTTAAAATAGCAGAAAAATAATTTTTTAGCAATAATATTGTTAGAAATTATTATAGGAAAAAAAAATGCCATTATCTATATTACTTAAAGTTTAAAAAATTAAAATTAAAACAAATTATTCCCCAAAACCCATTTCTACCTTCCAAAGCATATTTCTATAAAATCTGGGAGTATCCCAAGTTTCATCTGGTACAAACAATCTGGTTATAAAATGACAAGATACATACATATTTGCCTTCAATAGTAGTAGAGATAACAAAATAAGAAAAGGTGTTTTTTAAAAAGAAACAAAGGAAGATTTAAAATTTTTAACCTGCACAATATATTAATTCTTAACCTTTAAAGATAAGAAACTTCTGCATTTCAAGCATGAAATACCTTGCATAACTATATGATCAAATTTAATAAAAATGCTTCATTAAAATAGCAGGGTGAAAAAAAAGTTACAATATAAATTTTTTATTTTAACTAAAGCAGTTTAATAATGATGCTTTACAATTTCAGGATAATTTCACATTGTAAAATTAACAATTTATCAGCTGAATTAACAATGAACCAATCAATAATCTATTAATTATCAACCGAATAATTAACAGAAATGAAAAAAGAACTACATACATAATGTAAGTATATATTTTGAAAATACAATGTGCTAACCATAGTTAATAAAAAATAACAGAATCAATTGTTTCTAAATTAAAAATAATATTAATAAATCACTTATTATAATTATTTTAAAATTTACTTAACCAAACAACACTTACCTCTCTCTTCGACACGCTTGAAAAGCTGGTGTTCTCCCCATTTTAATACAGCTTGAAGAACTTCAAGTTCACCGGCCTAATTAATGGAAATAGGGTATTATTCATTAATCAGATGAACAACAACAACAACAAAAAAAAAATATGCAAAACCATCTTGCATGCCATTAAATGCATTTCTAAATTATATAAAATATCTTCAAATTTCATTTTTTTTAAATGTAGAAATAGTTTACAGAAGAAAAATTACAATTTAAGTTAATACGTTCCTTGTATTGTAAGAATGGAGTAGAAAGATGCAAATGAAAAGAAAGAAGAAATGAGGGAAAAAGGAACGAACCATTTAGAAATCCTTTAAAGTAGAATTCTGCCTTGAATATTAAGTTCTTCACAGGGGCTATGTTGTGTAATTTTATTTAATTTTTTAAAATCAATTCCATTCATTGAATATTTGCACTTACATTAAATGGACATGGCTTAAAAATAGTAGTAGTTTCTTCAGTTTTTGTATTTTTAATTCATTTCAATCTATAGAAAGTTTATAGGATTGTTGAAGTTTATTCAATAAATTTTTATGAGAAATGTTTTATTATTATCACCATTTTACCTAATTTATACAAATCTAATTTATACTATCTATTTTTAGCCTTTCATAACATTAGTAAAATATTACTTAGCACTCCAAAGAACTAAAATACTCTAATAATGACGAAAGTTTAATAGCAAATATACTCATTTTCATCTTTCTAAAAGGGGGGGGGGGGACTCAATGTGACAAGTACTTAAAATCTAGAGACAATGATTTATTTCCAAAACTAAAATTAATAAAAATATATTAATTAATAATCTATAGTGGTATAATCCTTGGGATATTTAACTTTCGTTTCTAATAATTGCCAACACACAAACTTAGCTAACCAAGAATTATCAAATTTGACAGAGAGCTGTGTGGTGACTTATGACACTTTATAAGCCCACTGACAGTTAGCGATTTAAGCAGAGTGAGCGTCTCTTGTTTTTTCAGTAGTGCCAACTAGGGCCAAGAGTACAATTTAGCTACTTCATACGACACATTCGCTTGCACAATCCCTTTTTACAGGGGGGCACATTTGCACACCTTACAGATAGAACACAGAGGAACAACCATGCACGAATCCAAGATGCACAGATCACAGGGAAGTAGCACTACCCCTATACCAGGACACCCGCTGATAGTGCGTTAAGTGCTCTAAGTACATTGACTTGAAATGAAGGTTTTTTTTCTTTGAAATTTTAATTAAAAACTAAATAAAATTTTTTCAAGATAACTTTTTGAAATATTAGAATACAAAATAATTTTTACACCATCTTAAAATGTAACAAAATTATCTTTTCCATATTAGAATTTTGCTATATAATTTTTTTTTGTACATTTAATCAATTTTTAAAAAATATTTTAAACATAAGAATTCTGAATTAATATTAAACATATCAGGAATGGAAATGCAAAAACATAAGAATAACACCAAAGAGGTCAATAAAAGTCATTATTAAAGTTACAAATATTTTTTCATTTTTATTATAAAATCCAAATTACTATTCATATTAATACAAAAAATAATGAAATGAGCAAATTGGTGAAATTAAACTTCTGTCTTTAACACAAATCATTATTAGCAAATCAAATTTCAAGAAAACGAGGGATATATTTACTTAATTCTGAGAAATTCTATACAAGATTCTTATTAAATTTATATAATTAACATAAAGAAAACATTAAATTTTATGTTATTTTAAGATTAGAAATTAGGTTACATTGTTAAAAAGCTAAAAATAGTCATATATTTCCATTTTTTAAAAATGAATTGCATAGCGGAAATGCATGGCAAAATTTAAAGATTGGCATGAATTAACAGGAAGATTAAAAATATTTTTCTATATGAATATTGTAGCTTAAAAATACTTTTTGTTGAATAAAGTATTAAAATCAAGCTACATAAAATAATATAATTAAAAATTTACACAATCATTAATCACAGCAAATGGGTTGGTCAACAAAGGCAATAGTTGCTACAAATGACAGCAGGATATAAAAGGTCACAGGGAATGGATTAATTTTGCAACCAATATATAATAAAGTTTGTGAAACTAATCCATACTAGCTGAATATAAATGAAAAGACATATTTACAGAGACATATACTGCATCCATTTTTTTTGTGTATTTAAGGAGTTAGGAGAGGTAGCTAAAGGCACATTTCAACAAAGGTTAGCTCATATACAAGTAAACTAAGATTATTTAGCCTCAGATACAGCAATGATAAATATAGCCGACCCTTCTTAGTATTTGAACAAATTACCTTCACTTCATTATTTGAAATAATTAATCATTCTAGTACTTATTAAAAGTAAGATTTCTAGCAGTGTAAATTTTTTTTAAAAATCAGTTAGCCACTTCAATGCAACTATGAAATATTTGATTATTTAAAACATTTTTTTTTTGCAGTTCATTTTTTATTATTGCAAAAAAGATATAAATTCACATATTAAAAAAAATTAATTGTAAAAAAAATATTATTTTAACTTACTTGTAAAAAATCTGATTTAATAACATCAATCAAATGAGATTTATCCAGCTGAAACAAAACAGGAGAAGCTGCAACAGTCATGAACTCTTCCCGCATAAAATTAATAGTCTGCCTATAAACCCACTGTGAGCCATGAGGTTGACTGCTCCAACGAAGAACAGGTAGAAGACTTTCCAAGCTCAAAGACTCTACAATGAAATCTTCACAACCTAAAAAGTAACAGATAATTTACAACCTGTCATTTAAAAAAAGGTCATGGATGTACAAAACAATCATAAATAAGGATTCAACAAAAATCATTTCTATTCTCACAGTTTTAGCTTAAATTTCTTTTGTTTAAAACAACAGCATTCACACAAAAAAGATTTTGTTTACTGGATTAACATCCTGTTTTGAAGTTACAATTTTGAAAATACTTTCTACTTGGAAATGAAGTAAGATGCTGAAGGTGATACAAAAGTTGACAACTAACTCTCCAAGTCAATTATAATAAAAGGAAGAAGACATTGGAGTTAGTAAAATTTAGAGTATCAGCATACACAGCAGATCTTTAGTGAAACATAGTATTGAATCCACAACAAACTATTTTGGAATCTTATCTAAAATAAGATTCCAAAATAGGATTTATTTCCAGGTAAAATATGAAACATATTCAATGAAAATATAAAAACCTTCAGTAAAATTATTCTTATACAAGTATTATTTGAATCATGCAAAAAAAAAAATTAATGTATATATAGTATTTATACTTCATAATTATTAAAAATTATGCCTCATTAAAATTATTAAAAATAAATAAAGTTTTCATAAAAACTCTCTAGAATTCATAAGTTCCCTGAAATTAATAAATTTCAAAATATCAACAAAAAAAATACAATTTTTTTATTAATTACCAATGATATGTAATAAATGAAGCAAAACACTATCAGAAATTTCAATATCTAAGGAATAGATTTTCCTTTCTTTCTGATATCCAGATTTCTTTTCTACTACATTTGTATATTGCTTTAGATTTCTATTTTTTTCATTGGTGATTCATTTTATTTAAGATAATAGCCAAATCCTCTTGAAATTGAAATTAGAGATAATCTTTAACAAAATAAATTGCAGCTTGCAGCATAACATTATGCTTCATGTCATTCCAAAATTTTACAGCAGTAAAAAGACAAAGATTTTTAACACAGCAAATATTTTACATCTAGTTCTGTATTTTCTGAAATTCATTTAAAATTCTTTTCTTCCTATATAAAGAGAATATTATTCAATTCATTGATTAAAAGTCTAATGGAAATTCTAAAGGAGAGGGGGAAAAAAAAAAAAAAAAAAAAAAGAATTCCAAAGAAGAATTTTTGGTTGTTTTTGTTAAAGGTTCAGTGCATAATTTAACACATCAACTTATAAGGTTTCGATCAAAAATTTAAGAATCAAGTTTCAAATTTTTTCAGAAGTTAAGAACGTAGTTAAAATATAAATAATTCAGAAAAAGAATAATTTTCTCCAAAAAATTCATATTCAGTTGAGTTATAAATTAACTAAGTGACATAATACCAATCCATCATCCAGAATTACAAAGTTATCAACATATTAACTGGAGAGCAACAATAATTAATAAGGATATGCAATCTTTAAGTAAGTTCTTTCATAATCAAAATTTGGCTATGGTAATTAATGGCATATGACTAATACATAAAAACCATTGCTTTATTTGCTTCACCTCTAACTATTTTAGGGGTTACCATCAGATATAAACTTCACACTGCAATATTATTTCAATTTTTATGTTTTGTTTGGCATATTTCAATTCTCATTCGTTTTATACATAAGTATATTATACTTTATAACCCTAAAAATTTGTTATTTCTTAAATTTACCAGTCTTTTGTTGTTCTAGCTAGCTAGTTCAGCTATTTTCGTTTGGAAGCAATACAAAGATTTATTTGGGGATGGTTCTAAAAATTTTGAAACCAAGCCAGATGACATCTAAGGTCATCTAATCCTTCTTTCCAAATTCCCACACTACACCATTAATAGGACAATTGGACCACAACATCAGATTTTTATTATATTTTCTTTTTCCTTGCTGATAAACTAAACAGTAAATACTTTTATACAGACTAGGACTTTTAAAGAAATGTACACATACTTTGCATTAGGGCATCCATCTCAATGAAACGAGCAACTTCATACAATTGCATGGCTTCTTCAACAGATGACTGTGGAACATGTACATCTGTCAAGCTACCTCTTTTTGCACTGTCCGGTAGTACAGCTCCGAACTCCAAAGCATCTTGATACACAGCTCGAAGTAAAATACAGGCATAGCGACGTGGAATTATACTATCATCCAACAGAATTCGAGTCCTATGAGTTTCATGCATGTCGGCTGACCGCCGCTGCTGCCTGTGAATCACATTTCGAAAAAAAGGTGACCGAGCCGATAAAATGGCTCGATGGCACCAAAATTCATTTGTCCCATGGCAGATTTTGCACGGTTTTCCTTCCGCATCAGTCAATATATGATCACAGATATAGGTGGTCTGGCCACGCGCAACCGAATGGCCAGTATCACTTGGAGAAGTAAAGCTTAAGGAAATATCACTGTAAATACCAGTCTCAAGCAAGTATTTTAGATCCTGTTCAAGAGGATTGGGAATCCCAAACTGTTCACTCAACTGAAACAGGATGTCAAAATTGCCACTATATGTTTCAGCAAGAGAAAGGTCCCCAGTGTACAAATATCTAAGAAGTTCATTAAACATAGATATACTAACACCGGCTATATCAATGTCAACTGCAACTTCTGTACAAATAGACGATAAACTATTGAGCATTTCCCTGAAAAAGGGGCACCTGGCAGCCAATATTGCACGATGAACAGCAAATACTGTTCCTTGGTAGATGAGATTAATATCAGAACAGTATTTGTTCTCAAACAACATGCCCAAATCTTGTTTGCAGGAAGTGGCTGGTGGTCGTGCCATCTCTGCCTGCAAAGTAATTTCTTTCAGTGCTGCAGTGGCTTCATACTCCTCCACCAAGGCAACAACGTCTCTGGGACTCCAGTCAGCAAGGAACTCTCGGAAGACCTGAGCGTGGTCGAATCCCTTGCTCGTCCTCCGGCGGCGGGCAAAGCGCTTACGGAGAGTGGACAATGATCCGACTTTTCTCTTCTTCTCCTTGCCATACTGGTCGACGTTGACAGATGAAAAACTGGTGCACACTTTGCTCTGCGCTTGGAGAGATGATGCCATCGGCTCCGTTTGCGTGTTGCTGCAAGAAGCTGGAGAGGATGCACTTGCTCCCATCTCTACCAAGCAGAGGATGTACATATATTCCAAAAGGAGTCTGAAAAATTAGAAAAATAACACATTTCAGAAATTAATTTTCTAGAAATTGTTCCAATTTTATGTAGCAAAAGACTATATAACAGCATTAAAAACAGAAAAATGAAAAAAAATTTACAAAAGAATCCAAATGTATGCTTTATAGATGAAACACTTTAAGGAACAAGAATGCACAGTATTTCATTATATATATCTATATGAATTATAAATCTAGAATTCTTTTTAAAGCTAATATGATCTATGTGATTCCATTTTTGCTAATTCAATCTATACTCATGGTACATAAGTGAATAGCTCTTTAATAAAATTCCGACATATATTAGCAGCTTACACAATTAATTCTTGTGCACAGTTTATTCTAATACAAACAAACTCTGTTCAAATTTTATGAAAGTAATATTAATAAAAAATATTCTTGAAATAAATATAATAAATTAAGTTGAAATTCCGAATTACTTAATGTCCATTAAAAGAGAATGGAATGAATATTTGGCATACTGTAATGTCATAACAAACATCAATAAAACATTTTTCATAATATTTCTATAATTTCTTTTTCAAAATTTATAATATTTCAAATATATATGCTAAACTACTGAATCAATGAGAACACAACATATATTTTTGCATCATTCTAAAATTAAATTTAAAATGATAACTGACAAACAAAGCTTAGAAAAACAGTATCCCCCCACTCTCTGAATAAAATGTTACAAGTTATGATAACTAATAATTAAAGTTGATTTTTAATTTTCTCTCAATATCTTCCATTTTATTTTTAGCACTAAATTGAGAAATTTATAAGTTTAGCAATTTTTATGAAATTTCAATTAGAATTGTAACAAATAAAAAGTTATACAAAATGTAAGCATTTTCTCAAAATAATTTTTGAAAATATTACAGCACAAAAATAATTTTAAGATTTTAAATTTAACTATTATTTTTCTCTATGATTTTTTTAATAAATGAAAAAAAATGAAGCATACTTGATAAAAATATATTTCAATGCTGAAACGGAATTCAATTTTTAGTGTTGCTATTAACATTTCATCCTGGTCCTCCCCCCATCCATTGTTGATGATCAAAATATGAAAATTTGGCTTATTTTTCTATGTTCAGTAGATTTCAATTATGACAGCTTTTAGCAAAATTTCTGAAATGTTTTTATATTTATAGTTAAAGTTTACCTTAGGAATCATTGATAAAGTGCACCTATTTTACAACTCCACTGCTCTTTTATGTGATATAATTAGAAGTATAAACATAGTAGACAAAAAATTAGAGAAAAGCACAGTATAATGAACAGAAAAGAAAAAGACTTCTAAAATATTATTTATATGTCTATCAAAACTAGATATTTTGTTGTGGAAACCATCCGAACAAATAATAAAAATCTCTCTTTCTCTTTATATATAAGTATAAAACACTTATGCAAATGCAAAAATCAAGCTGAATTTGTTAAATATCATTTGGCCACAGGAGAACCACTATTTTTTAAGGAGTTTGATAACACACTAAAAAAATTTAGCACAAATCAAGATCCTTAAAAACAAGATGTTAGGGAAAATGAAAGAGTTAAAGAATCATTCATAAGAAGATTTGGTCAGAATGGGGGGGGGGGGGATAACAGAGGCATATACATTTTATTTGCAGAATAGTTTCCAAATCACATGAATATCATCAATTTTCATTGGCAATTAATTTCTCAAATTTGAAATATATCTAACTACTCAGAATGCTCTATTATTATTACTCTAGTGTAATTTAAAATAATACAGTATTTTTTGTAATAAGATGTAGTCATCAAAGCTGAATGGAATGACTAAATTAATCGTATTTATACTTGCCTTATTCAGTGATTATTCCAATGTTTTTATTAAGTTGACCAATTTTAATTTTCAAACTAATTAAATCTAAAAATTAAAATTATATATCTTTGGTTTCTAACATTTACATATACATCTCTTCATTACCAGAAAATTTTAATTTCAGAAATTAAAGATTTAGTTTTTCATAAAAGATAAAAAATTACAACTTGCAATTTGAAATAATTTAAATTTATTTTTAGTAATGAATGTATTTATAATTTCCTATTACTTGAGAAATGCATAACTATATGGTAAATCAGTGACATGAGCTGGGATCATGTAGTGATTCCAAAAGGATGAAAAGTGATTCTTTGGAGTTAATGAGGGAGCGAGCAGGAGTATGTAATCTCATAATATTTAATTAAAAATTTTTAGCAGCCATTAATCCTAGTACGCCAACTGGTCACTAAAAGTAGCTAATATTTCGTAAATATTTATATGTAATTATAATATTTTGTTGTATTAGATTACATCTAGTTTCTTTCAGAAAATCAAAAATCTTACAAAAAGGCAATACTAATCATTGACAACATAGTGCAACATCCAATGTATTAAAAATTTTTATGCATCAAATTTTTTTAAAAAAATTTAGATTTTTGGCAGAAAAACAGTTTTTGCCTACTGAATAAAATTTTTATACATTAAGTAAAAATTTTTATACAGAAAGTTATGCATAACTAGTGCAGTAAAAAGGTTATTGATTTCATTTGAAAGAAGAAATATAAATTAAATAAATTGATTCAACTAATTCCAAATGCAATAGAAATTCTCAAAAGTTTTTAATAAAAACAATCTAAAAGCAATATGCAATGGTTAATGTATCATGCATTGTTCTTAGCTTTTATTTTACTATTATCTTAACTTAGAATGATATTTTTATTTTAAAATCAGTTTAGATTTCCCTTTTGTATAGCAAGTTTGGTTACTAAATATAAATGATACAAGCAAAGATTTTTAAAATAGAAATATTCAATTTTAATAATCATAATTAAATGAACAATATTTCAAATAATGATTGCTAAAAATTCTAAAATACCTTTTTCAATAAAATATTAGAAATTGATGAAATTTGTATTTAATTAGAGTAATATTAAATTCAAAAGCATAAAAGGAAAATAGAAAGAAATGTACTCACATAATAAGAAATAGAGAGCCTTAAAAGGCATGAATTCTCTGTTATGACATAATGTAGTGAATTTTTGGTTCCTTGATGCTACTCTAACATGGATCACCAGTTACAGATGTAATTTACATATACAATTTAAAGCTAGAGAGAGAGAGAGAGAGAGAAAAAAAAGATTTAAACACAACATTTTCTAATTACAAGATATTTTAAACTTGATAAAATACAAACAATAAGGAATCAAAATTCTATAGTGAAAACTTGACTTTTCAAGTGATTTATTAACTTCTGTATCTGAATAACAAGAGCTTTTTAAGTAGATAACTAGTTATGATGGCAGTTTTGAAATTAAAATAATTCTTCATCTAAAGTTTTAAGAAAATCAAAGTATATAATTATACATTGCCATTTATATTACAGGAGGGAATTAAAAATTATCTAAGGTAAAGTCCCAACTTTTATTTTAGCATCTACCAACTGAGACAGATATTTTCATGTTTAAATTGATTGATTGATTTGATATGTGAATAAAGTTAAGCAAGAATAAAAATTAATTATGGGTTGTAAATTTCACATTTTATTTACATTATTTTATACTAGACAACACCACCACCAACAAAACTTTTTAATATTACTATATATTTATATCTAAAGTATATTATAAATAATTATTTATTTATTTATTCCTTTACTTACTAAGCATTCTGTCTACATGCATATTTTCTACAACTTTTTAACTAATCTGTGATACTATTAAGAGGATTACAGCCCTACCAGATGGTGACTTCTAGCATACAATAAGCAAGGAATTAGCTGGTTTGATGCTGAAGGGTAAAAGCTTGTTCAGACCTTAAAAATTTAAAAATAAAAATTCCTCACACATACAATACTAAAGAAGCCTTATAAAATTATTTACTTTAATGCAGTAAAAGAAAAAAATCTTTACACCATGCATTTCCATTATTACATTTTGCATGCAATTCCAAAATGATAAGATAATTGAAATTTCAATAATTTGTTAAGCAATTATGACAAATTATCAATGAAAAAAAATCAGATTTTTAGAACTAAAATGCAAATTACAAAAATATAACTCTCTATCTTAATTTTTCTTTCTTTATTTGTATATTAAGTATAAAAAAAAAGATTATAAATATTTAACTACTACAGTACTATATATTGAAGATAAGGAAACTCAATGAATACAAAGTAGATACACACATAAAATTGTGTTAATTATTTATACTTTATGCAAAAGCTTTTTGAATGCAATGATAAAAAATGTGATGATACTCCTTATCTAGTTTAGACACATATTTAAAAAAAAAAAATGCTCTTATATTTTGAAAATTAAATACATATTATGATAAATTCATCATTTCTAAAGATAGCAGATATATCTATTTAAAAAAAAAATGAGGAAAAGTTACAACTGAAGCTCAGTGTTCATTCAAATAAAATAGCTTTACTACAGAGATCCAATCCATATAAATTACTGAAAAATAAAGATGCTAAAAATAACCAAAATATATCACTAATATATAAAAGTATGAAAATTCGGAGGAAATATATTTCTCCTCTCAAAAATCATAAATATTTTTAAATTCTTCTGATTAATTATAGAATTTTCTTGAGAATTATTAGTTATTACTTTTTGTATGATTTGCAATATTTATTTAAAAAAAATACTATACATAAAATATTAAACAATCAAAATATTTGCATAGTTTAGCTCCCATCTGCATTATCAACTTCAAATGCAAATCTTAAAAAACATATAACCAATTTTGAATATAATTAAAAAGAAGTTTAGCAAAAATGTTAATACCATTGCCATAAAAAAAACTATTAGAAATCAGCATGTTTGTTATATTACAATAAATAACTACAATAGTTAAAATGCTGGAGAATATTGAATTTCAAGAAAGAAGCTTTAAGAAAGAAGATTTCAATACAAAAATAGACCTATTTAAAAATTAAAAAATAACGTTGAATCAATTCGTAATTAATAGTAATTGTCAAAGATGATTTAAAAGAAGAGAAGTATTCATAAAATTATATTAGAAATAAACAAGATTTAGAAAAACGGAGAGTTCTTAATTCATCAATAATGAATTAACAAATTTAAAGTCATGCAATTAAAAACATATATATAAACAGCATTTCATTACATAAACTGTATTGATCCTACTGCCATGCTGGCATATTAATTTTATATTTTAGAATAAAATAATATAATTGAATTAATACACAGCACAATCAAAGCGCATAAAAATACATAAAACTGCGATAAAGTATGTTACACGAAAATAATCAGATCAGTATTCAGTTTATTGATGATTCCGATGTCAAACTTACCAAGTAACAAAGTATCTCCCGAAATCATAAAGTATAATCGATTAGTGGGAAATCATAGTAACAGAATTAAATATTTATTCCCATACAAAAAAATAAGCATATATTTGGGATGACCCGTTTCAAAACTCGACCTCGAAAAAAGGGAAAACATAACACCAAAACATTCGCCATGATTTCCACTTAATGTTAGTGACAGTTGAAGTAGTTTTGTTTTGTTTTGTTTTTATTTGACAATTTTTACTAGTGATATATACAATGTATCAATTCCGAAATGTAAAATCAAAAATTAGAGACATAAAGATCAAAAAAGTTTTAAATGTTCACTGTATTTGAAGTTTCCTATTTGCATTTCAAAATCATTTTCATAATAAAATAGTTTCATCTAAATATTCTTTCTTTAATTTATAGAAAAACTCTGGAAGAAATTTTAAAAATAAAAATAAATGAAGAATTTTCGGAAAGCACATCAGATTTTCAATTTTTGTAAGAAAATGAAGCTGAAAGGACCTAGAAATATAACTAATTTACAGCTTAAATTGATGATGATCCAGATAAGAAAAGCTTTTTAGTTAAATCTCAAATCAGCGTCTTCAGTTGCTAAGTAAGAAATCAAACCTTATAAGGAATGAAAGCAGTTTTTTTTTCTTTTTCGTCGATAAAACGTCTAATCTAATGCCTCTGGAAGAGTTTGATTTTTTAAAAAAAAATCCAAATTTAATACTTGTCATGTCAATTGTTGCTGTTCTAGAGCGACACTAATGCAATTGAATTCGAGTTTAAAAAGTAAAAATAAAAAGTAAATATTAAACATTAACAGCAGGAAACAAATGTAAAATATTTATATATTGTTCCATAAACGACAATCTTTCTTTAAATTGCGATTATGACAGTAATTAAAAAAAAAAAATTAAAGGAAAATTCCCTACAAGTTAATTTTAATTTTCTCTCGATTTAACCAATTATTTGTATTGCAGATAACACATATTAAATTAGAAAGAATAATTTTTCTCAGAACTGAGTGTAAATTAATAAAATTAAAAGTAATATTTGCAATATTTTTTCTTAAAAATTATTCTAAAGCTCAAAATTTATTGTACTTATAACCCTCAAGACCGAGCTCTTTGTAAATTAGTTTCTTATGTTCTGCTTTTATCGTTAGAATTGATCTCAGACTGTTTTCATGGAAATGAAACTAAAATAAAGTAATTTAGGATTTTAAAACATTGCAAGTACTAATTTATATGGAATACAGAAAAAAGCAAAATAAATAAGAGGCCGATTTCATCTTTGATAGATACTGATTATAATGAGGTGGCAAAGATTTTTTTATGAATTCTTTTACACCTCAACTTAAGAAATTGAAAAGTAAATATAGATTTTTGTTAGATATTTAAAAATTGTAATAATATTATTTCCATTTGGTGCATTCAACTTAATCCATGGATCAGGAACCAGTGATAATGGGAAGTTGTGCCATCTTCTGTAATCAAAGCAATTTTAGAGCACCTTAGTAATACCTAAAATAGAAGTTAAAAATAGCTTCAATATATGTAGATCATATTGAAGGATTTTTGTGGAGAAACTAACTTGCATTGGTATTTCATTTTTCTGAAAAACATGAAAATCTCCTGCTTAAAATACCCAATCTCCAACTTAAAATACCCAAATAACTCACTAAATTGCATAATATTGTAAATTTGTAAAAACAAATCTGTGCAGTTTTATTTTACAATAATGAAAGATTAGAAATATAAAATTCCATTTACATTGAATAATATCGGAATATTGTACAACATAGTTACCCAGAGTAGTAATGATTAATCCCCTTTATTATAAATATTCCCCAGCTTATTACTAGACTGTCGCTTTCAAATCATGTATAACTGACGACCATATTCATTACAAAGCAAGTTTACTTGGAAAGTACTCAATTGTGATCGAGTCAACATTCAAACACAAGTTTTCAAAAGAGACAATTGCCCCCTCCTGTCTGTATAATTCTTCGTGTTTCGAAACGGTTGTAGAGCATTAAAGAATAAGATAATGTAAAAATATCTTCATGTTAATATATTGTGAGCAAACGAAATATGCAAATAACGGTTTTAAGTTAGCAGAATGATTACGTTAGGTAAAACAGCCGATCCGGGTGACAAAGCAAGAAGATGTCGGATTTTAGTGACAATTTTTGGTTGTTTAACTAAGCACTCAATGCGAGGGATATCAATGATATTGAGTCGGCAGGTTTCCAGACATGTCTTTAAAATGTCATCCATTCAACTTAGAATTTGCACTACATTTGGCAGAATAACCGACAAGGTGATAAGCGATTATGAAGTCGCGTTTTTGCTGACTGTTCTTTGTTTTTCAACTAAGATAAAGTAATAAGTTTATTTCATTGATTATTTTGATCACTTCTCAGTAGAATTATAAGTAGAAGAATTTATATTTTGCATGAATAGAGGCAATAGGGTTATTTTCCCTGATGCAGAATTCACTGAATATTTTGAAAAAGAATCGTCATTTTATTCATCCAATTGTTACCTCCTGTTGTGAATTTTCAAGTATTGCTAATGTATTATCTTATTTTATTATAATAATTTTCTAACTAAAATCCGATTGATGGCTAAAGAAAATTTAATAAAATTAAATAATTTTCGGCTGTTGTCAAAATTTTAATATTGACAACAGCCGATGTCAATCCTTAACACTATGCATATTTTTTTGCATTCCGTTTTGATTGTTTCGCGAAAAATAATAAACTTTTGATCCTGCAACCGAGCTTATTCACCTGAGAAGCGATAAAAAAAAGTCTGAATTTCTGCTTATTGCTGCAGTTCTTATTTAAAAATTCTTTTACTACATTATATGCTAAAAAAAAAAACAATTTTTGGGGAATATATCGAATATTTTTTATTACTTATTCCGAATTTCTGAAAAATTTATTTTATAAAACCATTTGAATTTAGTTTCTACATTAATTTTATGTAGCCCCCATTATAAGAGCACATATACGCTCATTTAGCATAATACGTCATTCAGATGCATTCGATACAAATTGAATACGTTCTTTCTCAAGAATGCATTAATACTGATTATGCTTGTCTTACATTAGTTTCAAATCACATTTTCAAATCTCTCTTTTCATTACTTACTAAATGTTATGCTACGATGCATAACATTTAGGGATAAATATTAAAATTCACATGACTTAGAGCCAGATCCAATCTGCACATCAACCTGGGAGCAGGTTCAGTTTAATCTGACTAAACATTATCTTGTGAAAACAATTTTATTTTCTCCTGACTTATATCTCTGAGATAAAGTCATAACAACGCTAAAAGACACACGAATGTGAATTAGCATCTCGAACAGCACAAGTTGGTAGCTGCGGTCTTAGAAGTGGGAGTGAAGAAACGAAAGAATCCGAGAGAAATTAAAAGCTCCTCACCTGAAGATGATGAAGCCCTAATAGTCTTTAAGGTACCTCTTTCAAATATAAGTGATTTTTTTTCTTTCTTTCTGAATTGAAAAGGATTTATAAGTATAAATATACGAGTCCTTTTTTTTTCGTGTTTTCTCTTTTCTTGACCGAGTCTTAGGCCATAATTCTTTCCATATAATTATATATTATCGGAGTATTCTTCACTCTCTAGAAAATCAACAAATTAAGAAAAACTTTTATGAATTTCTAGATATAATTATTTCTTTTTATTAACTACTGGCTGGTATATTCGGCACGGTGTCAGTACTATTTAAAGTGTAAATTTTTTTTTAATACATATAATCTTTGAATTTAATAATCACCTGCAAGATATTAAATAAATGAACATGATGAAACTTCATAAAATTTAACGTTACCGTTATAAATCTGGTTGTAAATAACACACTGCCCATGCGTGAAACAGAAGTTAATTTTCCACTCCTTTAGAGGCTATAAAAATTAGATGAGAACTCTTTAATTTTCTTTATTCTTTTCTGATTTAATTCAGAATTACTTCAGAATAAATCTGAAAGACCGATTAATTAACAATGTTTGGGTTTCAATGCATAAAATAACGAAAAAAATATTATTTCCCATTGAGCAATTGATGTAATATCTCACCTCCTGGCATGGGGGAAAAAATCGCGCATTTTCTAAAATTCTACAGCCTTAAAAAAATAGTTTAATACACTGCGCATGCGCAAGTAATTTTCCACATTCTCAGATGCCTTGCCTTATTGGTGTAGAAAAAAAATCAACTTTGAATTAATAATATAAAACAATCATTTACTCAATTATCATGAAATTGTCCTGAAATAGTGTTTCAATACAACTGCATGCAAATTTGAATAAAATATTTCCAGAAATTTTTTAGTCTATAAAGAACAAAGACAAACGAATATTGCATTTCATATGTATAGATATTTTACATATGTTGTCCTTATCTAGCATTAAGCATTTGTAAATTACTGAAGTCCTGTTCTATTAATACAGTTTTGTTGTTATTGAAATACTTAATTGGTATTAAAAAAATATCCAGTAATTAAAGAATTTTGTTAAATTCGAGCGAAATTCAAAGTAGTTGAAAACGCACTCCTTGTTAAAACCCGAATAAATATTTGCTTTATCATGATACAACAAAGTTAAATGATTTATTGCTATATATGTCTTTCAATCTATATTCTTAAATCTAGAATGAAATATGGCCATATTTTTTCTTGAATAAGATCTCATTGTAATCAAATCTCATGCATCTCATAAAAAATGGACTCAAATATTGACATTGTTTTGGTGGTCAGTAAAATAAACTGAGAATAGTTTTATACAAAAAATCATATTTTCTATCAAATTTTTAACAGTCAGAGACACATTAGGGTCAGTATCTGAGTACAAAAGAAAATTTAGAGTGCGATGAATTTTACAGAGGTAATAAATACTTAATTGGTTTTTATTAAAAGTAAAATTAATTATCATGAGTTATTTTGAAACTAAACTGGGAAAATTATGCTTACTCCCTTTATGATAAACTTCTACTACCACCTCTAATAATTATAAAATATTTTTTAAAAATGCTTTTAAAAATTATTAAAATGTGAAAAAAATGTACTGAAATGAAGAAAATAATGTAAAACGAAATTTTAGGATGTGTTAAAATTACTAATGCGAGGTAGTATCCAATGTTATAAAGGAAAAACGTTAATTTTTCTATTAATTTTTCATTAAAATTTCAATATGAAATTTTGAAAAAAAACAAACAAACCTTTTTTAGTGATCTCCAACTATTTAATAAAAAGTAATTACATGCTGAAGTTTATAGCTGTAGTTCAAAAGATCTATATTATAGAAAGTTTTGTATCGTTTTTAAAATATACGTGCTACATGGCGATGCATCGTGCAATTTACAAATAGCATTCAGTTTATAAATATTATTAGCATTTTTGTCACAGTTTCACCCAAATATCTGTCCTAGTGAAGAAGAATAAGATTTATTGTTTGTTTACAATATTTCTAGCTTTGAAAAGAAATAAAATGTTAAGTAAGTAATTTTAAAAGACTTCCTTTTAAAACTGCATCTAGACTTTTTTTTTTTTTTTTTTTTTTTTTTTAACTGGGAGAATAACCAAGCTGTCAAAGAAAATAACAGTACACAGATTACAACATTGATTTTCTAAAAGTTTCTCATCCAACAATCTCCTTTTAACTCTGCCCCTTAACTTTGAATATAGCCATTATTAACTGGTATCGTCAACAGCTTGAATTGAAGAGGTAGTTTGATGGAATTGAATGGATTGTTTGGATGAAGTCAATGTCTCTAATCAATGCTCACAATTTCCTTATCATCAAGTGTAGAAATCTAAGCTTATCTATTTCTACTACATTAAGCTAGTGTTCCGCCTGAAAAATAACTAATAATTATCGAGAATAAACATTTGAATAATTGACTTTCAGGGAGAGAGGTAATTCTTTGCAGTAGGAAAATAACACTTCCAAAGGTTATCAAAGGTCTTTTTAAAGATCAAACTTTCTGTGATATTTAATGCAAAAATGGTTTATACAAATACAGGCTATCCGTTTTAATCGGATCCCAACACTTAATTTCGAAACAGTTAGTGTTAGGCTTGCATAGCTGAAAGGAGAAATGAAGTAAGGGATATTATTTTATATAGTTTGTATCGATAAATGTTGGTAATGTATATATAACCATTAATTTGAAAGCAGAGTGGTAAGACACTTGGAATTTTCATTCTCTCCCGGAAGGCATGATTTATTCAGAGAAAGCGCGAACAAGGCACGTCTACTCACAGCGCGACACAAAAGTGTAAGAAGGTAAAAACGAGGGAAAATAATTTTCACAGTGCTTATAAATAATGAAAGTTTGATAGGGATTTCTCTACAAGCTCCGATTTAGACAAGGGAAACACAGGGATCTTTTAAAAGAATGTGTTTGTGGGGCAGTATTTTATCCCTTCACTCGGAGTGTGGGAACTTGTCGGCTTTTAGCCGATTCAGCAATTTTAGAACTCGTGTTGAATAAATTAAATAGAAAAAGGGGAATGGGATCAGGAAATAAGAGAAATTTTAGAATGAAGTTAATATGGGTTAAATTAAACTGAAAACTAGGAAATTAATTAAGGTTAAATTAGATTTTGGCAAGTGCCATTATAAACAACAACAACAAATTAGATCTTAAAACATCATTACACACACACACACACACAGTTATAAGGTGGGTTTGCACTCCGCCAGTTATAAGACGGCCAGTAGACAGCGCATGTGTGGAAAGGCTGAAAAATTCTGTTCGGTACATGCAAGTACTTGTCCCGACGGGACAACAACAGCCGCTGTATTGTATTTTTTTCTTAGTACTCATTCGTTTGTAGAATTTGAATTTTTTTTTTGGGGGGGGGGAGGGGGGGCATGAAAAAATTGATCACTTATCACAGATTAATTCCGACATTTTTCACT
Source organism: Argiope bruennichi (assembly GCF_947563725.1). Taxonomy (NCBI): domain Eukaryota; kingdom Metazoa; phylum Arthropoda; class Arachnida; order Araneae; family Araneidae; genus Argiope; species Argiope bruennichi. The sequence continues at coordinate 21,106,395 of NC_079152.1, read as the reverse complement.
CCTTGTTCTTTTTGATGCGGGGTTGTGTGTGTGCGTTTCATTTTATTTAGCATTTTTTCTATAGTTTTCCAAATTAAGATATGTTGACCTTTTTTTTTTATTTTACCATGTTTCTTTATGTAAATCTCCATCATTTTAATACGATACGCAGTGAAAAAAAAATTCAGGAACGCCAAAATGGCAATTTATAGCCAAGTCTGGAATGCCTGAATCTATATTATGAAATTGTGCCAAACATAAATCAGTCCCTTTCTGCGCATGCGTTTTCTTATTGGCCGTCTTATAACTGGCCAGAATAAGATTGGTAACTGGTTATATAAGTTATCAACATAGCAATCCATAACCATGACATCTTTTTTTAAAATTTGAAGTCCTATTCGACATCTGCGTTTTTTATTTCATACAGCAATTAGGATGCGATAGATTTATTTAAATACTGAGAATATTTCTCAGAGCTTATATAGTCGAAAATCGGATTTAAAAAATGTTTCTGATTGCAATCGATTTTGCATTTTGAATACTTAAATATTTATTGATTATTGAGACAATAACTACACTGATTATTCCAGATAACAAAAGTGTTATTTAGCTAGTCAAGAATGGACAAGCCATACCTACCTGTCAAGCCATATCTACAATGTTGCATTGCTTTCGATTGTTTACTCCTTTATTGTTTCCTTTATTTTAAAATTAAACTAGTACACTTGTCCATGTGTAAAGTAGCCATAAAAAATAATTTCTACATTAATCAGTTTATTTTTTTTGAATTATAATCTATTTCCACAGGATTTTATAAAAAAAAAATCGAGTAGCATTATTTTATTTACCTATGTTTATTTTAAACATAAACATTTTTATCTATGTTTATTTTAATTTTTATAAACAAGTAAAGGGCATTCCAATGGGAACAGCTTTCTCAAGCACTTTAGCTAATATTTTCCTACATTACTATGAGAAAGAAAATAATTAAATATAATTTAATAAACGGGTGGAAGTATATTGATGATTTACTTTTGATAAATTTAGATAATACCAATATTGTGACTAGTTGCTATCCAAAAGATTTAATTCTAACAGAAACAAATAAAAATCAACTTGAGGCTACCTTTCTGGATTTAAAAATCAAAATAGCTAATGATAAAACAATAGTTGGCGTCTACGATAAAAGGAATGAATTCAACTTTAAATTAACAAAACTTTGTAACTACCATTCTTATCTAAACTCTAAAATTTTCAAAAATCTAATTTTGTCACAATTTAACAGGATTAAAAGAGTTTGTAATAACAAAATTTCCTATATTGAAGCAACAAATAATATCATTATTTACCTATTACAAATTTTATTTCATAAATTTAATAAACAATAAAATTTTGAATCAATAAATATTTGAAAAAATATCCATTTGAATTTAACAAAAATTCAAATTTGTCTATTAAAGATATCAATGTATACAAAAAAAAAGATGTATTAAATTGATGATAAATATGTTAAATCAATGTGATCAATATATCAAAACCTGTACCAGCTGATCATTTTTTTCATATGTAATCAAATTGTTTTTAAAAAAATTCACTTAAAGCGAAGAGCAGCTTCAAAGATTCATTCTCTGGATCGCTTTTAATATTGTTACCACGGTAACGCTACTCGTTATGCAATTCGTTTTCCCGAAGGATATTTGCTCAGAGCCCGACTGATTATTCCAAATTCTCAGCTTCTTGGCAGCTGATTGTACTCAATTAAATGAATAGAATCTTCAAGCTTCATTAAAAGATGTGGGACACGAATTATTTGGTTTCAAATGAATAATTACTAACTGAATATTCCATTTTAACTGATGCCTTATTACAGTTTAAAAGTATGTGTGTGTAAAGAGTATGTTCTAATATGGTATATCAAGAAAAATCCTTTTAGAATAGTTTTAATAACCAAAATTTTCTTTTTCTTGGTAAATTTTTAGCACAAGTTATTTATAAATTAATATCAAGAGTCTAAGTGCTGAATTATCTCATTAGATAAACTGAAGGTTTGGACAGTTATATGCTATTTTTCTATATTATATCACAAAATCTCAAAACTCTGGAGGAAATGTTGATTTATATAGATAAGATAATATTTAGAAAGATTAAGATTTTTTTAATACTGTACGAATTATTAGAATTATATGTAGAATATCTTTATTAATAGTGAAAACGAAAGTATATGTAACAAACATGAATTTGTGTTTCATAAGTTTGTAGATGTATTTAATAAACTTGTGCGCGTGGTAAACTTCTAAATACGTGCATATAATAAAACCGTGTGTATGCAAATATTGATGTTTTATAATGGAGACAGTTAAACCTAGAGCTACCAAATTTGACACAGATATATATATAAAGGTGTATCTGTGTCAAATACATCTGCAGGTACATTTAGATTTGTGTCAGATACATCGACAGGTATATTAGAGATTAGGTTACATTTAGATATATTTAGCATTTTATAGATAGGAAGGTGCATTTCAGAGCAAATAATCCAGACTTATAACAATTTTTCTACATCAAATATAAACAGAAACTTGAAAATGCTATTCTTATGATAACATTTAGAACGGGAAAACTGTTAGAAAGGAAATAAGACACTTTTGAAGGAATTCAACAGGGTTGAAAGCAACGCTTTCTAAAAAAAAATATTTCACCTGTTTTCAAAGCGAAAAAATAAATTCGAATTAAGAAATTATATATATATATATATATATATATACACTGAAATGCATATACTGATACACCTATATATTGGTGGGAAGTAAACATACTGGTACACCAATCTAATATCGTGAAGAGACGCAGAAGTGCCTCAACACGGCGTAGCATGGATTCAACTAATTTGTGAAGATATTCTGTAGACAGTTGACACCATTATTCCTGCAAGGCAGTCAACCAGACTATTGGATTGTGAAGAGGTGGAAATCCCCTGAGGACTGTACATTGCGAAACATCCCAGATATGCTCGATAATGGTCATGTCGGGAATTAGGTGACCAAGAGAGGGAACGAAATTCAGAAGAGTGCTCTTCAAGCTACTCGGTAGCTACAGTAGATCTGTGGCGTGGCGCATTATACTTTTAGAATTGCCCATGTGTCATCAAAATGCACATGTCCTGTGTCATCAAAATACACACAGGACATGAACGGATGCAGGTGGTCAGAAAGGATGTTAACGTACCACTGACCTATTATGGTCGAATATAGACGTACCAACGGTCCCATTTTATACCGACTGCATGCTGCCCATACCATCATAGAACCTCCACCATCTTGAACAGTTCCTTGTAGACATGAGAGATCCATGTTTTCATGGGTTTTCTCCGTAACTGTACATGACTATCCACCCAATACAAGTGACTCGTCAGAGCAGACATCGTTTTTCCAATTATTAAAAGTCCAAAAACGATGTTGGGGAACCCAGGCAAGCTTCCGAGCTTGTGCCGTTAAGTCAACAATGGTATACAAGATGGTCTGTGGCTGCGAAAGTCCATATCATTCAAGATACGTTGAACAGTGCGTATTTTGGCACTTGCTGACAGGACTGCATTCATATCCGCAGCAATTTTGAGGAAGTGTTGGAAGTCTATTTCGTGTAATAATTCTTTTCAGCCGTCGTTGATCCCGTTCTGTCAAGGTCTTTTTGTGACCGCACCACTGTTCGGAGATTTGAAGTTTTACCGGAAACCTGATATTCGTGGAACACATTTGAAATGGACGTGCGTGAAAGTCCAAATTTCATCGCTGCTTCGGAAATGCTGTGCCCCATCTTTCGTGTGCCGACGTTCATTGCATCATACATGTCACATCAGACATGACGAAATCTGCCAATAATATCCTGCTTATGGACGTCAACATATTAAAATTAAATTTCAGTGATAGCCGAAATTCTATGCTAATCCTACGAAGTATTTATTTTTTAATGGCTGAAACACTACCAACATAGAAATATTTGCGTTCTTAGTCAGTAAGTCATGATCAATGAAATCAATGTTTAAATATTATCTACGTTATGTGTTATTATTCACCTTATAAAAACAAGGCAATATTTGCTGCAATGATTTAAAATAACAAGCAAATTTATAGAAACAGTTTTTACATGTATATTTTTATTAGTATTGTTACGAATTTGTAATACTTTTTTTATAAGTAGGTAGTTTCATAGTAAAGAAGAGAGTTTCACAGATAATGGTTGCTGAATAAATGTTGAGTTATTGCCTTTGGTGATAAAACTGATGATCAAAATGAAGACACTAGAATATTTGAAAATCTTGGTGGTATCTCTATTAGGACTCGAGTTCCACAATTTGTTCTAGAACAATCGATGTCTTACCACAAATGTTAGGAAAAAAGCAGAGTCGAGTCCAGTCAGCAAGTCGAGTTGAACGAAATCTCTCCTTGTAATATTGATCTCCAACAAGTTCTGTCTGAGCGTTTTGTACTTTTGTGGTTGTTTAATAAGGATTTGCTGTTTGTGCGTTGTTCATTTCTGCAAATGCTGTTTAGAGTAGGCATCGTCCATGCTTCATTATCAATATTTTGTGTTTTCGAAGAGAATAAAGCATCATTATCCGTTTCATAGTCTGTTAGATTTTACACCGCACGGGTGTATAGTAAAAAGACCAAATCAATTTTTTTGGTATCAGTATACTACTAATCGGACTTTTTAAATTTTAATTGCTTTCTACTTCGTTTTTAATTTGCATTACATTATTAAATAGACCTTGCTCACAAACCAAATTCACTACCAAATAGTGCTAGGTTTATGGAATCAAAGTTTAACTATACAAATAAATTAACTCATAATTAAATTTTAAAACTTAAGCCTTATATTCTTATTAATATATTAGTAGATAAAAATTCAAAATTTTAGAACATCAGAAAGTGAGAGAAAACTTGAATAAAAAATTCTATTTTTACTAGCATGATGAAAAGTAAATTCACTAAAAGCATTTAATAAAATCAAATTACTTGCATAAAATAAATGAAAATCAAGCATACAATAGTACCGAAATAATTTGCTTTAAATATGCATTTATAGAAATTTAATCAGAATGCTTACTTTCAAAGAAATAAACGCTTTCATATATATCATTAGTATTTTTATATCTTACAGCATTTAAATAACGCGAGTAATAAATGTTATAAAACGACCATGAATTTAAATTACCTTCTTACGAAAAACTTCAGTTGATGTACATGTACTAATTATTCAATCAATTTTTTCATTGTTAATGACAGAGATTATCCCATTAATTCAGAAACATTTAATTTTTCAGAATCCTAGACATCTTTCGCAATAAAGTTTCGCATTTATTGCGAAAGACATCTAGACTATCCTAGACATCTTTCATTTTTTTTTTTTTATTATTATTTATTTATTTTTTGCTTTCTTGTATACGAAATATACTAACAGAAAAAATAGCAATCGTAAAAAAATTTGGATTCTATATTTTGACGAATGTTTTCGTTTCAGACCTCGTTGAGTTCGAAAAACATATTTGTAAGATTATACTTATCTGTCTTTTTTTTCGTTTGTCTGTGAACATGACAGTTCAGAAAAGATTTAAAAAAATATTGATTAGTCTTTTATGTTAATAGCTTAAAAGAAAATAGCCGCCTACGGTGGCACCCGTTCACACACCATACCAGTTTGGTTTAGTTTAGTTCTATTAACGTCCCGTTTTAAAGCAACACTAGGGCTATTTTGAGACGGACCTCGTAATTTTGAACAACGGTCAGATGACGAGGACGACACATGAGCTGGCACCCCCTCTCCAAACTTTCACACCACACCAGCGGGTGAGCGTTTGACCCCGGCGGATTTAACGTGCACCAGATCCGCTAACAAGACGGTTCTTCGACGGAATCGGGTCTGGAACCTAAAACCTTTCGGTTCCAATGCCGAGACCTTATCACAGGGCCACCGCAGCCAAGCATGGAAGGTGTTAAAGGTGCAAGATAATTTTCCTCAGACACATATGAATCGATAACTGTCGAAAACCAAGAGATTGCCAACCACACTACAATGATATGCAACTTTAGGATTGAATTGCAACCACGTTTAAGTTCCCATTTTCAAATAAAGATACTTAAGTAAAGAGTAGAATTTTATCAATGTAATGTGCATTATCCCTTAAACTGACAGAATATCATACAGGGAGTGGACAGAGTGCTCCCAGGCACCATACAAATAATTTTGTTCTGTCCTTTGTATTTAACATAACAAGTCAACAATGTTTTAAAGCATTCCTGCACAGTAAACAGAGCATATTGATTTATTATCTATACATGCATTCGAAGTGGCGAAATTATTTGTCGAATAATACTGACATTAATCGGTCAGGTTTATCAAGTTTAAACTGACATAATCGGTGGGATGCGTTATAGTTTTATTACTGGATAACTTTTGAAAGGGGAGTAGATGGGGGAAAGAAGCATTACTGATAACTTATCTAGGGACCATGATTTTTCACGCGAAATAGAAACAGGCGAAATCGAATCAGTGAACCAAGCTGGGTGACTGGTTCATTTCCCCCCCCCCCCCCATTTTATTTTAAATACTATATAGATTGCTTGTGCAATTTTAAATATGTAGGTAAGCCCTTGAGAAAATCTTAGTAATGAATGGAAAAAGATAGTTTTAAAGGTAGGTAAGGTGTTTCTTTTTCACATAGGATAATTGATTCCAAAATAAATCTGGATGGCAATTTTTCCGCGATTGTACACTAGGTTTATTTAACAGTAAAATAAGCGGGGGTTTCAAAATTTAATTTATTAGACTACCATTATTTTAAAACTAAAATATAATCAACTGCAATTAACGAAAAAAATTTGATACTGTAGCTTATTAAGTACACTAAAAGAGCTTATTCAAGCATTTTTAAACATGTTGAATAAATTGGTACCCAATTTTATAAATTCTATGTTCAGTTTTATAGCTATGAAATCAAATTCCCTTTTCGAATTTTCTTTCTATTAGACTTAATTTGTCAAATATAAAATTTCAAGTGCTTTTAAATTTTTAGTAGATTTTATTTTTTAAATTTTTTTTGGATAAAGGCGTTTTAGCTATTACTAACGAGAATTAATATTTTTCTATTAAAATAAATGTTTAAGTATACATACTAAAAATTTTCTGATTTGTATATTAGATATCGGTGCTCATTTTACTCTTTAAATAGAATTCTCCCATTATGTACACTGTTAAACTTGCGCATGCATAAAATGCCTTTACAAATGCGCATTTATGCAAAATTACATTTACGTCATAATTTAATTTACAGTAACATATTTACAGTAATATTTTTCAACCATTTTGGTGTATAAAATAAATTCTTTGGATATTTTGCAATATTTGCTGTATAAATATCCAACACTCAGAAATCTATAGGGTAAATTTATTCCACGACGACATTTTATGGCTGCTTAAATGTGGATATAAACTTGGAGATAGCCTTTCGATTTCTGGTTAAAGTCAGGGATTTTACTTTAAGAAGAAAAATTCCAAATATTCGATAAATATTTAGATGTATTAAATATTTTGATTAAAATTTAAATACGTTATAAAATTTAGCAATGAAGAGTAGAACAACTTCATATAGTAAGATTTGCCAAATTCGCAGCTCAGAGAAATGAGTTGAATTTTTATTGCATAATTCTAATCATTCACAATATATAAAAAGAATATAAAAATCTACATAGCCAGGTAAAAATACGATTTTAAATAAAAAGGTACATAATACATCTCTATATATTTAGTAAAAGATTTTAATATAGTAGCAGTAAAAAAAATTCACTTATTTTAAATAAATTTTAAAGTGGAAAAGGAGGAATAATAGTGAAACGAAACTTCAACTTAAGACTGTACAATTCACATCCAACACATTCAAAAAAATTTAAAAATAGTAATTAATTTTTAAGTAAAAGGCCTCAAAAATTTACTCACTTACGATCACGAAGTATAGACAGAAAAAGGTAAAATAGTAAATTATAAACATTGAATTCGAATTGAACCTTTTAAAATTTAATAAAGAGAAATTTCAAAAATAAAGAAAAATTCGAATTTCCTAAATTTTATAGCATTTCTAGAGCATGAACAGTTCAGCTAATTTCTCATGTATACCATCATTAGAACAGCGAAATGAATCAACATTTCTAATTTGTCATGTTTATAATCGATCAATAAACTTGCAAATAAATTCTAATGATATTTAGTTTAATAAAAATATTTTAGGTAAAGATTGATTTACATTTAAGCTGAATTGGCTATCGATTTATATTTAAGACGAAACTAAAAAATGATTTGAAGTAAGGGATAGAAGTTAGTAATTCATCTTAAGAATTCTCACTTTATTTTATCAATTCAATAGTTCTCGGACGATGTAGATGTATATACCATCTTAAATTTAGACTACGAAGATGTTAGCAATGTAGTTTCTAAAAAAATATTTAACTATCAAAACTAACAGATATCTGGAAATATTTGATAATTAAATAAAAATTGAATTAAAAATACATAAATTTTATTTTCAAGTTTGATATACAAAAACAGATGGTTTACAAAATTGTTACAATATAAAAAGTAGAATACGAAGGCATTTGAAATAAGAATTCATAACAGGTATCAAAGTAAACTGAGTTTCGCAATTTTATGTAAGTGCTTAACAAGAATTCATACAAAGCATTTTTTGAAAATAAACCGACTCTTCAGTTCCGAATTCTATTGGTGAATTCGTAAGAATTGCATACATAAAAATTAATGCATAACTTATATACCGAATTTTTAATTGTAATTTCAACAATTTTTTCGATTATATAATACAATTTAGAACGAATGAAAATTGCATATTGTATTTAATATTTAAGAAAATGTTTTTCCAAATTTAATACCCAAGAATTTTGAATAATCAGCTGCTAAAAGGTTTCATGTTCACCATAGAAGAAAAAATGAAGCAATCAACACGAGGTTATTGCAACATTCATTCACCATTTCTCAAAATGTTGAGTTTTATTCACAAAAATTTCCCGAATAAAGAACCTTCCAAATTTATCCACTTGCGATCGGGGAGGAATAAAGTTAATTTTTGTCTTTCAATTCAGATGAAGATAAATCTCAAAGACATTGAAATTTCTAATGAAAAACATTGTTAAAAAGAACTACAGAAAAACTAGAATTCACCGAAATCTACTATATTTCTAAAGCATGACCAGCTTTCTAATCAGTCATATCTTATCAATAAATTAACAAATTCTAATAAATTTTATTTAAAAGGATTTTAAGAAAAGGATATAAACAAATAACTATTAATTCATCTTGTGCATTTCTACTTTTCGTTTGAGTCAATTAAATATTATTCTAACGAATTAGTTGTATGCACCGTCTTAAACTAACATATTCATAAACTGAATTTACAATTTTCCTGAGAAGTCGCCCATCGAATAATTTCTGTTCAGGGGAGTAAATAATATTCAGAAGTTAAATACAAAATTGAATTCAAGGTACATAAAATTTTATTTGCATGTTTGATATACAAGTACAGGTCATTTACAAGATTACAACATAAAAAAAACACAGTATAAATGCATGAAGAATCCAGTACAGTTATGAAAACAGCAAAGGCTTATTACATAAATTAAATTGGCTTAAGAAGAATTCAATTTAATAAGTAAAACATTCGTTTAACATTAACATACGAGTTGGAATATTTTATGCAGCATGAATTGCTATAACTAAGGAAAAACACATTTATATAAGTTTATGTATTTGGCAGAATTTCAATAGAAAATTCGTTATAAAAATTTTATTTCTATGTGTAATGTATCATAGAATATGCGAAAGCTTAATATTCTATTAAATTAAAAGAATTTAACAAATTTACTATTACTGAAAAGCTGATAGTTCAGAACCCTATACTTTCTCATGTTATTGGAAAAGAAAAAGCGATCTGCCCTACAATTAGATTATTTAACATTCATCGCATCCATTCACTTTTTCCCTTTAATAAAAGACATTCGCGTAGAATTTTTGCATATTATTTTATACTAATCATTCAAGAGCATCGTATTTTCTCTAAAAGCATACTGATCACCGTGGTGATCAGGCACGATGATCAAATGCTTTCTGAGAATCAAAGGATATTTTGATTGACTGGCCGGCCGAGCCAATCAAAGTATGCCTTATCCGCGGATGCAAACTTTACATAAAATTAATAGTCGAAGTAGCGAAATATCTAGAATTTTAAATTTACCATTACACTTACTGTAACTATTTTATTTAACATTTAATAAATAAAATGTTAATTTAAAAAATAATTGCAAATGGATGCAACGAACAGATTTAATATATCTACACAGACTGCGGTAAAAAAATCTGAAATGTTAGAGATTTAAATTAATAACCATTAACGTTGTCTAAATTTTGGTTCAGAAACAATTAATGCGATGCATTATGAAATTTACATATGAAAAGAAACTGAAAGTTTATTTTCTAACAATTTAAGAATATTTATAGTTTTAAAAGTCAAGTAATAAAATTTTTAGTATTACCATAAAACATCTCTTCAAAATTCAAAACTGTTTCATGTGCTAAATACAAGACTTACGATTGATTTACATTTATTGAAAATATTTTCGAAATTTCAAACAATGTATGAAGACAAAAGTGCATGCTAACAATACGTTTTGATTTATCCTCCATACACAATAAAAATTTTTCTTGACAAGAGTTACTAATCGTATATTTTAAATTAGCCGAACATGCATATTATAGCAAATTTCATAACTTGAAAATTTACTTTGAGAACAAAATTCTTTTTTAAATTTAGATATCTTTGAAAACATAACTGAAATTAAGCATAAAGCAATATACATATATTAAACAAAATAATTTTACACACTTAAAACATTTCAAAAGGCGAATATCAAGATTATGAAAGGAAAATTCCTTAATATACGATAATCATATACATATGGTCTTAAGAACATATTGAATTATTTGATAACTCATTTTATAAATCACAAAGCGAGTTCTAGATATGGACAAGATCATAAAATTGTTTTCACGAGCATTGACGTTCAGTAAAAAATGATACCAAGAGACTAAATTTTGAAAACTACGTAGGTAAAATAAACAGATCATTTTACAGAAAAAAAATTTACATTTTTAAATTTTGCTATGGTAATCGGTGATTAAAAATAACAAATCTCATGGCGAAAAGATTCATTTTCCACTCGCAATGAAGTAATACACAAGGCGAATGAATGTTTTTATTTCATAACAATTGCTATTCCTGCCTATATTGTTGGGTCAATGGTGGCTCTGCTTGTCAACTTGAGCTCTAATAAGAGATTAATAACCATATAGCAATTTTAAGGCGAATTTTATCTGAAATGTCAATCCAACATCCACTCTTGTTGGAAAATTGGTTTATATTACTAGCAAAATTAAATCCACTACGAAATATTAAGTTATCCATGTTAAAAAACCATTTCACCAATGTAGATTTTTAAAATACTTATTTCGCAAAAATTAAAAACAAATTACGTTTTAAGGGAATGAATTAAGATCAATATTTTAAAGTTGGCATAAGAATAAAAGCTTCCAGACAATTTTAAAGATGAAATATTGATTGAATTGCCAAACGCTTCTTTTGAATCCTAGATATTTTGAACATTTCAAGCTTTGCAAAGTTGGGAAAAATTATAAATATTCAGTATCTTGCTCTTAGAATAGAAAGGCACTATTTTTGGCACCAATAAATTTAGGTGAAGCCAAAATGAGTTTTACAAACTCAGGTGCAGAAATTTGATCTCCATTAGTTCCATTGAAAAGGCTCCTAATTGCAAGGTTGAAAGCTCCAAATGGTATCTTGTGCTGTGATCACTTGGGTTAAAACGTGTAGACATCTGAAAATATTAAATTAATGGATTAAATCAAACGATCGAGAATGCCATTAAATGCCAGAATATAAAATAAATTTTGATCTTTAAATCCACTCCAATAATTCAATAATCTGAAAAAATTGTTTCATTGTTATCAATTGAAGCGGAGTCTACTACATCTAGGATTTTTTTTCCCACAAATAGTTCGCATTATGAAAATGTAACTAACCATTTTAATACAATTTTAAATTGATTAAGCATTTTTTAAAAAAATTATTCCAGAATCTTCTGAAACATGCGTGTTTATTCTCTACGAAAGTCAGAAATGGAAAATAATGAATGCTCCAAAAGCGTCCGATAATTATTGTTTAGATTTTAGAATATGGTAGATTTTGCCAGGCTCTCGAAATTCTCAGAATCGCTTAAAAGCGCCGAACGCATCCTTGCATAGTGGAGGGGGAAAAAAAGAAAAGCCCGATATTGAGATATGAGCACAATTCCTTTCGTAGAGATTGCAAATGAATTTTCTAGATTGCCATTTATATACTTGAAAATCAAATGAGTTCGCCTTACTGATTAATATATGCTGGTAACTGCGATTAATGAAGGATTGAGAATTTTAAATATCAGCTGCAATACGTTTGGTTTGGCCCCAAAAATAATTTTAGCGGAGAAATGACAATTATTCAGAAACATTTTTTGCTTATCTTTCATAGGAACATGTCAGATGTTTGATCATACATTTCCCTATTGACAAGAAGGAAGCATATATAGGCCAACTCCATTTTTGGACAATGAATTACTTCGACATCTTTTTACAGAAATTGATCTCCCAGTATAATACGAATGTTAATTCGGTTCTTATGCTCAGAGGCAGCTAAAACCCGAGTTTTTCCTGGAAACTATGGTTTATGTATTTTTTGTGCCTTCGAAATACTTTCTAGAGGGTCCAAATAAAATAGTTTCCGAATATCATGCTATTCTAATAATTTTATTATGATTCAAGAACTTACCATGAGAATGATACTTCAAATTATCTTAAGGAAATTGCCGAGTATTGATGATTTGCATATGGAACCGAGAAAGCCATATTAATGATGGTGACGGCACGCTTTTATCCAAGGAAAAATGCAATGGTCGTAAGTTGTCTGACCTATGAATACCTAATGAAATAACATTTTTATAGGTCTAATTATTTCATAATCAAAAGTGTTTGGATACAATTTTCAATTCGATTTGGCAGTTATCATAATTCGTGCAACTTACCAATATCACTTCAGTACCATTTTTTCCTCCAATCCAGACATCTTCCATATTTAGAATTTGCTGCTAGAGCCGAAATGGTTATTCACTGCAGAGATGAGTGGTATTAAGCCGTTCAATTAGGTGGCCTCTAATTTATTCCTTGCAGAACGCGCTGTTCTAATATCAATTGCAGGACATTCTGCCTCTTTTTCCATTTATAAGACGTTCCATCGTGAGTAAACACGAAGAATTCTGTCAGAATACTTTCAGATATAAATAAAATAATTTAAAAATTGATATCTCCAAAGTGTTTGCTATTATTACTCTAAAAACTGAAATTCTCATTTGTTTTTTCTGCTCATCTCTTGAAGACAGCCTAAGAAGTAGTGGCCATGGTTTTCACCCCACCTCAGACTATGAGAAATCAACGTATTTCGGACTCGTCACTTATAAGCCCCTTTTCTGGAATATGCAGGAATTAGAAATATTTCTTTCACATCTACTGTGCAGGTCGTTATTAAAATTCCGGTAATTTTCTTTGTACTTGTACCTGTACATTCTTGATACTTTAAGCTTTGACTAATATTTCAGGCTTTATAAATTTAATAAATCTTTGATCTGTTAGTCGAATTCCATAGCATCCAAATTCTAATATGCGCTTGAAGCTCCATATTACTGTGCCGTGATCACTCGATTCAAAACCTTTCAACATCTGAAAAGAAATTAATGATTAGTGATATGAAATCAAGAATATATGCCTTTTACTTTTGCTCTTTTATCTACGTCGAAAATTCTAAAATCTGATAAAAATTTGCTTGCAACTTCATTGACAGAAGTTAAAGGTTTTCAGTTTTAATCAGGAAATCTTAAAGCTCACATCAATTCCTTTTAAAAAATTAAGCTATTATCAATATTTGAAATACATTTGTTAAACAATTCATCTCAATATTTGGTTTTAAAAAATACTTCCAGATCTTTTGCGAGAGCTATAAGCGTATATAGGAAAATAAGTGGTGTATCTAATTTGGTAATTGCCCATTAAGCATAATTGTTGATTATACTTAATATAACAATAAGTTTACTCGCTAAACGCTAGAATACTCTTTGAAGCGACCCACAGAATGCTTAGTGGTAAGTTCATGAAATTTCATTTAAGGAACATGAAAATTCAATTTTAATTTTGGACGGTTGCATTTCCAATTTTATGGAATGTCGTATTTAGGTCCTTGAAAAATAGAAAAACCGAATGAGACTCTTGCCAAGAAGCATGTTTATTAACTACAATTTATAAAGGATCGAAAAATGTTGATTTTTAAAAAAAATAGCAATACATTTGTTCATTCTAGAAAGTAAGTTTCCCCGAGTTCATGTAGACGCAAAGCAATTAAATTGAATCATTTTTTGTCTTTTTACAGGTGCGTGTTGGAATAAGCGATTTAAGAGTTCCTGGCCCTGTACTACCCACGTTATGACATGCAAATAACCATCATAGTATAACATGCATTTCAATACCGGTAATTCAAAAGGTTACAAATATTTCAATAAATATTTACCGAAAATTATGTTTCACTTCTCTTTGCAGTTTCCAGAAAGCTTACTTTCGAGACGAATCGAATACAATTGGTTTCCAAAAGCCATGTCGCTTTGTCAGTTTTATTAATATAATTTGCAAACTTACTGTGTCCTTGAATTTCTTGTACTTTGATGATGTCGTCTTAAGAGAATACTTACTCGCATCCAGCATTGGCGCAGGGATAGCATGTACATGGAACTGAGAAAAATGTACTGGTGATTGAAGTTGTGCCTTTGTCAAACAAAACGGCATTGACACAGGTAAGTTGTCCACCCTATGAAAAACTAATGAAATAAAGTACATTTTTATAGTTCTAATTAGCATTGATAAATTATTGCATCCAGTTTTCATTTCGATACGACAGTTATTAGTATAACTTACTGATATTGCGTCTGTACGGAACAGAGAGAAAGTCCCTTGGCCATCCAGATGGCTGCTATCAACACACTTTTCACCAAGTGCTGAAAAGGCAGTCATTCCACATAAAGGGAAAGGCGTTGTTTCATTCAGGTGTTCATCCAACAAACACCTGAAGAGTCTACAGGAAGCTGCTCCAATAACTACAGGATTTGTTTCGTTGATAATCTCTGTGAGGTTGCGTTTCTTTTAAACGAGTAAAGAATCCCATGAATTCAAAACTTCCAGGTACGAGTGGGGCAGTTTAATGATCTCTTAAGCTTATTTTAACCCCAGAAGCTTATCAAATTAAATATTCATTCTGTATATTTTCAGAAACGACAAAAGAAAATAATCGCTATGGCTCTTTCGTATATCATTAGACTATACCAAGTAAAATCCACATAATTATGGCACTTTCGTCACTTGAAAGCCACTTTTGTAGAATATCCAGAGATTGCTTCTTCCGTATTCAATCAAAACACTCAATGCGTCTTGGAAGCTTTCATAAAGTTTAAAGTTGTACAAATGGGCTTCTAGCAGTTTAGTGTTTAAGTTTTCGAAGACAATGAATTATAAAGATAATCCCGCGCTTATTTTTTTTTTTTTTTAAATTTGCCCACGAATGAAACAACCTTTACTTTAAAGCTGTACCGATTGTTTTGTTTATTTTTTTTTATGCATCCAAGGATGAGAAATGCAATACTAAGTTTGTCTACTTTCATATACGTTCAAAATAGCTGCAGCTAAAGACAATGTCTCCAATGATTAATTAACTCGATTACATTTCTAAACCTTTTACTATCCCTGATCTAGCCGATTACTTCCTTTCATTCGAATCAAAAAGTAATTAGAATTAAACCGCATTCAATAAAGTACTATTATTCAAACTTCTGTTTTCGAATTTATGGAACAAACTAAATTATTTCTAATTTTTGGATCTGTGGTTATTTAAATAGACTCGGATATTTTATTCAGTAGAAATTCTACTTTATTACACCTCCAAAATATCTAGTCACTTTAGGATTAATTGATACGCGAGCACGAATTGGACGAATTTTTCCGTACGATGTTATACCGTCAAGTATTGGAATAAATTTCTATATAGAAAGTAAAGAACGGCATCCATAATATTACTGTTCATATTATAGGTTGATTATTTTAATTTGAAGATTGAAGAGAAGGGAAGGTGGTTAGAAGAACGTATTTAAGATTACGTATACGGAATTAATACTGTCCAAAACTTCAAGAACCGCGAGCTGAAATTTAAGAAAAAAGGCAGCTTTTAAACGAGATGTAGACATTTTGGAATAAATTGTTTAATTTCCAATACGTGAACAATTTTATTGCCACTCTACGAATAAGTAAATTTAATTCGAAAGAAAAAAAAATCTAAAGTTTATATTAGGCATTTCAACGAATTACATTTTTTAACAAGCCAATAGATATTTTAAATCGAGCTCAGTTCTAAAGTAAAAGCAGTAAATCAAAGACACTGGAAATCAAATATCCAATTTCACCGCAATATGAATTCGAATCTATTCTGGTCAGTATATTATTCAGGTGCCATTTGTCGATTCTTATTATACCATGAAGAATTTCGATTATTCATTAAAATTCTAATGCATTTTAATTGTCGATATGAGCACAGTTCAGTTATGAGAGATTCTCCGAAATATCACAAAACGAACAGAAACAGAAGAATCTATTTATCCGTTATTTAATCCGGTTCGATTATCATGTCAGATATACATATATAGCTGTCAAATTTATGGGATTCAAATCCAAAATGATTTTTAAAATTATCAAGACAGACTTTATTTAATATTAAACTTATTTCGGAGTCGTCTAATTAAGCCTTCTTCCCCTGTTTTTCCTACTTCAAAGCAACGTTTCAAGCTCATCGCCGCCTACATCTCTATTGAAATAATGGTCGTCAACGTGAAATTAAATAGTTGAGAATTAGAATGAGAAATCCTTGTACAACACACAAATGCGGCCCCGTTTTCCTTAAGCATTTTTCCTTTCCTCAATGTGTACACGCACACATACATACGCACACATGCATTGCCCACGCCACCATCCTCAAAAACCACGTCTCACACACATGCATTGCCCACGCCACCATCCTCAAAAACCACGTCTCACACACATGCATTGCCCACGCCACCATCCTCAAAAACCACGTCTCACACACATGCATTGCCCACGCCACCATCCTCAAAAATCACGTCTCACACACATGCATTGCCCACGCCACCATCCTCAAAAACCACGGCTCACACACATGCATTGCCCACGCCACCACCCTCAAAAACCACGGCTCACACACATGCATTGCCCACGCCACCACCCTCAAAAACCACGGCTCACACACATGCATTGCCCACGCCACCACCCTCAAAAACCACGGCTCACACACATGCATTGCCCACGCCACCACCCTCAAAAACCACGGCTCACACACATGCATTGCCCACGCCACCACCCTCAAAAACCACGGCTCACACACATGCATTGCCCACGCCACCACCCTCAAAAACCACGGCTCACACACATGCATTGCCCACGCCACCACCCTCAAAAACCACGGCTCACACACATGCATTGCCCACGCCACCACCCTCAAAAACCACGGCTCACACACATGCAATGCCCACGCCACCACCCTCAAAAACCACGGCTCACACACATGCAATGCCCACGCCACCACCCTCAAAAACCACGGCTCACACACATGCAATGCCCACGCCACCACCCTCAAAAACCACGGCTCACACACATGCATTGCCCACGCCACCATCCTCAAAAACCACGGCTCACACACATGCATTGCCCACGCCACCATCCTCAAAAACCACGGCTCACACACATGCATTGCCCACGCCACCATCCTCAAAACTACGGCTCACACATAGCCATTGCCCACGCCACCCTCCCGAACCTCAAAACCGCATCTCGCATACAGGAATTGCCCGCGCCTCCAACATTAACCCCAGAAAACACAACTAGCACACTAATTACCCATGTCTCCAACACCAACCCCCCAAAACCGCAGTTCAAGCGCTCATTACCCACGCCATCTGCTCTACCTCCAATCCATGGTTCCCGTAAGTATCCACAACACCGACCCCATCACCAGTCCACAATTGTCACACCTACAAACTCCTTACCCCGCTAACACCAGCTCTCAATATTACGTACAATATCTGATATCGCGTCTAGTTAAGACATTCATGTCTTGTCCATAACACGTGGTGAAGTAACTTGCATACTTCATCACACATTGACCGTTTTCAAATTGAACAAAGTTGTCACTCCACTCACTGCTTAATGAAACATTGCACAAATTCGACTTCACTCCAAATCCTGAAACCTTCATTAATTTCATTTCGTGAATCATGCTCGTACATAAGATGGGTCTTTTATGATGCACATCACTAGGGAATTTTCTGATTCGCATAATGCATTTCAACCTGATACTAGAATGCATGTCAGTATCCTCATTGCTCCGAGAAGAAGTATTTTGCACTAAAATTAAAAACAGAATTTAAAAAATACTGAATCCAGCGGTTTTTATGCTAGTTCTGACTAACACGTTGAGTTAAAGCAGAATATAAACAGAGCATGCGATTTGTTCAAAAATTTTTTAATAAATTGCATACAAATATTACTAGTATTCTGTACCGCTTCCTTGGTCCATTTATGAATTTAAATATTAAATTTCCTCCGAGTTGGATGCCAAATTGCCCAAACATGACCTAGATCACGTTTCTGAACAATTTGATTTATTACGATCATTAAATATTGCGAAAAAATCAAGTTTTGGTTGAAGCGCTATTTGTATCGAATAATGCAAGAATTATTTGATTCAAATTTAAGAATATATACTTGGATGTACGATTGTCTGAAAGCATGCCGTAATATCGATTGTTTGTTTCTTATGGCACTTGCCACTGACAAGCCCACTGTTACGAAGACAGCGATTTAAGCCTGAGGGGGACGTCTCTTATTTTTTATAGCAGCGCCAACTAGGGCCAAGAGTACGACTTTGCTACTCGCGCATCAATCATTCGCTTGCACAACCCCTTTTTACAGGAGGGCACATTCACACATCTCACAGATAGAACAACAGAAGAACAACCATGCCCAAACCGGGACTCGAACCCGGGACGCCCAGATCACGGGGAAGACGCGCTACCCCTATGCCAGGACGCCGGCCGTAATATCGATAATTTCTTCCTTGACATTTCTTTAATTTACCGTTTTAAATTTTCGATCTCAATATTCCAGATTTCTTTGTGCTCATATCAGTTGGATACAGAACAAATTTTCTAAATTCCAGTTAATAAAATTTTAAGATGTTAAATTAACATGGTTCGTTTCTGGCCGGAAATGGTTAAAATACATCTCGATTGAAATATTTCGATAGTTTATGTAATTTGTGCAAGAATTCGTGATTTAAGTAAATAAAGAGACAATTCTAAACAATGAAACCCGATAATGCTAATTAAATGGCACTCCTTAAAGAATACGATTAAAATGCAGAAATATCCAAATACAAAATAATCGATTTATTCCATTAGTGTAGATTACACAAAGAATGTTAAAATAAGCGAAGATTAAGAATAATGACAGACTAATATCGGAAAGCAAAAGAATTTTTATATGAAACTTGTTTATGATATTAAAAACCTAAATATACAGACAAAGAATTTCAGAGAGCAAGAGAATGTTTAGGGTACTAATCGGCAATTTCAGTACGAAATATGGTTTCCAAATACGAATTAGCGATCACTTCAGGCTTAATTAAAAAATGACGTTTAAAATCCTTTGAAATGGATAGTAAAATTAGAATATTAATATTCTTATGGTCTCCTGTCCTCGCTTGATTCGATTTTCCGTTACCGCTCTATCATTAATAACTAATCACTTCAAAACATTTCGTCATTCCGAATTCATCCAATTCGCTTTACTATCCGGAAGAAAACTTTCGTTTATATAATGTATATTTTAACCTCTATCTCTGAAATGTTTGTATTTAGCACAATTTCTCTAAATATTAAGGAAATTCCTCTATAGCGTAAAAAATTAGTAGGCCGTGATGATTTTATTTTTACCAGCACTAAGAGTTTACCAGCACTAAGAGTTTATTCCTTATCTTTGTTCATCTAGCATTCGATAAAAACTATCAAGAATTAACTGCAAAACTAATTTTTATTCGAAACTGGTGTGCCTATTGATTGAGTAGTTGAAGATATTTTGACTTAAACTTCCCTACTTTAAGAAATTGATTTGTAATTCGCAATACGAAATTTGATATCAATTAATAAACAGAAGTTTGAATAACAGCCTGAAATCAAACTTATTTAATTTAGAATATACCGATTGAAATAAGTAACCGCTAATAAGAATTTTAAAGAATCGTCAACGAGTTCGATTAAGTAGTCCTTATCACTTCGAAATACCCCGAAATAAAGTTACACCGGAACTCAATTGAATGGCTTTTGACAAAGTTACAAATCAATATTTAGAGGACGAGTTGATCTCTAAATTAACAGTCGCGAAAATTAATGAAATTTTGAGAGATTCATTTTGGAAAATTTATCGTAAACTTTTAATAGATTATTATATCAAAAAATATCCAGGTTCCGTTTTTAATTTGAGAGGATGCACTTATTGCCAGGTTATTGTTTGAGATTTATTCGTTTTTGAGCGGACATTCGATTCCTATATTTTAGACTGTCCCTTTAAAATGTTTTCGAGACCTCGCAAATTCGTGGAAGACGCTAAAATCTAAACTTCTAGTATTCTGAAGGAATAGGGAAGATTTAGTAATATCCGAATATTCGACACAAGTAACCTCCAAGCAACTAGGGTACCACAATTATGTAGACATACCTGGTTAGTCCAATGCGATGCGACAGCAGGAAATTTAGGAGGAAATATCGCCCTCCATCCAAAAACAGCACAACACAACACTAATGGTTTTCCTTTCTCGGGCCATCTTGGAACTAGTATTAAATTGGAGTCGAAAAGTTGGAAGAATGACGCTTACAACGGCGATAGCTTCAAAATATACAGTCCATTATATAAGGAGAGTCGGGCATAAAGATGCAAGTGTCGCTTCCACATCGTGGTCTGAATTGTCTTGCGAAATGACCTGAAAGAGAAATGGTGGTTACCTTGGCGCAAGTTATAAATGATAAATTAAGAAATCTCTTTTCACGAAACGAGATGCGTTATCCTACTTTATATCGATTTCTGTGGAAAAATTTATGCTTAATGAATATTTCACATCGCGAATAAGATTTGAGGGAATTATGGTAGTTCAACGAGGTTCTAATTTCTCATTAATCTAGGCAACCAAAAATACTGTTGATAGAATTGAAAGTAACAAAAATTCTATCCTTGAGTCACTTAATAATCACAGAAATGATTTTTTTATGGCAAAAGGACCAGAATTAGATAAACTGCGTCAAAAAATGATGCACCATCTACGCTACATACGCAATAGAATATCATTAAAACATGCGAGCGCCTCATTACATAGCAGAACACACGAGCTTGAATAACGTTACAGCTTTACGCTTTTATTATTTTGGGTAAAATGAAGGAACGTACTTTATTCAGCTTTCATTAATGTTACAATAGAAAGATTGCCGCACAAATGCTTTTTAAATATTGTTTCATAAAACGCTGAAAGCGTTCCAAGTTTCAGGATTTTTCCCCGTGGTAGTTCAATAAGTTTATTATGCGAAAAATATAAAGCTGAAATATTACAACTATGTAACCATGTACAACTATTTTAATATTTTTATTTCATAAAAATCACCTGTGATATAACTGTTTACAAGATGTTATGATAATGAAATTTAAATTTCACCAAATGAAAGATTTCCAAGAAAAATATGGCACGAGATTAAAATTATGCGACAATTTTGCAAGATGAGCTATTAAAATTCAAATCAACTAGGGGGGGGGGAAGCTGCTAGCCTATATTTTAAGTATAAACAGACCTAATTTTATATGTTCTGTGCAGCATTCATTGTTTAGCTCACTGTAGTAACATTGTGAATCAAGAATTTATAAGTATTGGCATTTGTTCAAATTATACAGTTCAAAAAATCATTTATAAGTATTGGAGCGCCGGCCATGTTCAAGCACTTGTTCTCAGTAACCCTTATGACATTCAATTCATTATTTCGGATTATTAAAAGCTTGCACTGTCGAAATTTATACACTACACTTCGACACTGTTAAGAAATTGTCCTTTCAAGACAAACTTGCCATGAAACGCTAGGGGTATTAGGCACAGAATATAACGATCTTTAGACAAAGATTTGAACCTGAAGCTATCAATTTTGGCAGACGGTGATTTTCGAAAAATTGTATTATTCGAGAAAGAGTCGCTTTTACAAAGTTTGATTTTTAAAAATTAAATTCCGACCAAATTCATTTCTAGCAATAGAAAAGTTTCCTTCACAACTTCAGAAATTATGATGATCTAACTTTACAGACATTTAAAAATTAACTATTCATTGATAATTTTATTTGTGGACATTTAATTTATTCAAATTTTAAAAAATAGTGACACTGCTTATATGCTATAATAAAACTCAAAAATTTGTTTAGTTACATGTTTCAATCGCATACTTTAGTCAATGCAAATCTAATTTAAAAGATGCAAACTTTGTAAATTTAAAGAAATTTTAGAAGTTTAAAAGATTCCAAAGCATAACTTTCACTTTTAACAGATTTAAACTGACATTTATTCTGCAAATCAAATGACTAAAATACTACGAGTAGAATGCATTGACTAATGAAATAGAGCTAAATCGACGATTCAAGCTTAAAATACCATGCTATTAAGAGATGTAAATTTACCATATTATTTTAACAATTTTTTTTAATCCATTTCTTCATTATGCCTATAAACCATCCTAATAAAGTCATGTCATTTCGCGGATGGTCTTTCTAATTTTCACTATGCTATAACTTATTTCTATTCCGATGCAGAACAGAATCTTTAGCTTTCAACAATGTTTTGAATCACTCGATTAAATATTTTATGAAATAACAAAGTTTAAATCTCTGAATATAATCTATTGTTCAATATTAATGGCAAAAACTTGAAAAATTACCAAAATTTGGAAATATTCTCCCGACTAAATTGGCATTATAAGTTTTGTATCTCAATATTTAGAAGAAAAAAAAATCACAAAACCCATGAAATTCAGCTTTTTTAATAAAAATTCTCGTTAACATTTCAAAAAATACCCGAAAAGTTACATTATCACCTTTAAGGTTATATATGTGCCAAATCTGGTAGCGTTAGGTCAAATGGTACGTCTTGTAGAATGTCAATACACGCATTCATCATCATCATTATTATTAGTAGAGATACAGAAATTAACAAGCAAATTTGTATCCCTAATGCAAGAACTTATTAATTGCTTTATTACGCGAAAAACATGACATTTTTTTTTGATCTAGCTCAAAAAAAGAAATGTTTTCGAAGTTCACGAAACTTGAAGTGAGCTTAAGCTAAGTTCCGGAGAATTTTACAATGACCGTATTTTACACTTAAATTGAGTTACAATCATACCTACATTCGTTCAAAGAGCAAGAAAAAAGTTTAGAAGTCAAACTACCGAATACCTGCAACACTATAAAGGTGTTTTTTAACAGTAATTAACAGAACTATTGAACCGAGCATTAAAACCAACAGGATCTTAGTCGAACGACGAAGTTCTCAGCTTTTTCAAGTGTGCCGTTTTCTGTAAAACGTTTGTTATATGAATAGATGTTTAATTTAAGTAGCAATATTTGTAAAATGTATCATGAACAGTTCATTTTTGGAAAGATTTTCTTATGAATGAAATCCGCTTACAAGAACTGAAATTCTAGACTGCTTTTGTCGCAGTAAAATAATATCGCGATTTTTCCAGTTTAATTTCCCAATAAATTAAACGAAAAATGATACAACAATGTTTTATTACAAGCCCTTTACATGAGACTAATTATCAAGCTTTGACATTTTAAATTTGTTCATTCATCTAGTGAATGATAGCGTCATTTATATAGTAATGTTTTATTCAATGATTGCATAAATTCCGCTAAATACTTATTTTCTAAAAAGTTGTTTAAAATAACCTTTTTCGAAAAAAGATTATGAACGAATATTTCAGTACAACAATTCTTCGATACATTAAAAAATTACAGTTCATTTTTATACTTTTCGAAGTCAAAACAACTAAGTAACTTACCCATCATTATTTAATTCAGTATGAGCGATATGCATTTCTTGAAAAAGATATGAATACTTATTTCCTCTTTGAATATAGCGAGTTGAAAACAGCTAAAACATTCCATTTTAGAAGAATTTCCTCAGAAGAGACATTAATAGTTGACACAATGTACCCAGATTAACAGAATTCAACAATAAAATGAAAACCGATCAATTCTTTGAGTTTTTATCAGTTTATAGAGATCTAGAAATTTCTTATAAAGCGTCCTCTTCTTCGATAGATTCCTGCGAGGTGGCTGCTCAGCTAGCGCGTACGAGATATTTTCTAAAGGTTGCTCACTTTTTGAAAAGGATTCAAAAATATTTATCCAAATTCGAACCCATAAAGAAGCACACTCAATAAATATAAAAATTATTTAAAAAAGCGATTATCACGATAAATTTAAAGATAAATCTGTCTTTCGTAGAAAATTCGGATAAGGTGAAACAAAAGTGCCCTGTCATTCATTTAATCAGCAATTATAGGTTATTACTTTATATGCTATAAGATGGATTTTCGTTTAAGGAGCATCAAAAACATGATGACCCAGTAGCATAGGAATCAATGAAGGTACACCATGATATTGTTTGGCTCCGAATCCCAGCTCATTCTTGCTGAAATACTCCGGTATAGCTTCTTTAGATACTGCAAATAGAGGGTTATGGACACTGCTGATCATTAAAATTGCAACACCAGAAAGGAATGGTCTGACGAACGTCAAAATCATATAAAAAGAAAAAGAGGTTGGGATATGCAAATGTTAGCATTTCAGCACATTTAGATGACGCGAGGGAGAAACGACATCTGAAGCACTGCATAAAAGAAAAATTGTGAAGGGAATTTCTCATTTGGAAAGAGCTTTGTAAGGATGGAGTTTGTTCAGAATACCGTGTTAAGCATTAAATAATTATTAATAATAAATTCCTTACTTCTAGTAAGTCGAAATTCAGTTAGAAGTAAATTCAAATCGCTATTTCCTCACAAAATGGGTAGCGACTCTTGTTATTGGGGAGAGGAGTTGTTTTATATTCGCAGCATCTTATTCTATCGTGGAAGTACCGTCGGAATTTTTGATGCCGATTATAAACTAGTTCTTTCAAATGGGTTAAAAACTCCCAAAAAGTTTGGAAATTTTCTTTTTTCCCTCCTTCATAATTACGAGAATTTATATAAATGCGGAGTTCCTTGTACGAATGCTACTCTGAAAATGTCTCTTCAGTTGTAAATTTCTACTCTTTATTTTACATACTGGGAATATGTTTTGCATTTCCAGAGTAATTTATTTTATTCAAAATAAACTTGAATTCACTGATGAAGAAATTAAAACCAATTTACCGGCGAATGATGGAAGCTACGGTGATCTGTCAAGCGAAGATGATGGTTGGTGAAAACGTGTTTTAGCCGATCGCTTGAAGTGTTTTTCCAAATTTATTTTCCTTATTTTATTGTAAAATGCAGTTTTAAAATCATCTCGTCTCTTTTCTGAATTACTGTTGCACAAAAAAATTAAACAGTAATATATGACATATTATCTACGATTGACAAATAACCTTTAATAACATTTAAGTTTAATAAAAATACGATGAAATATAAGGATGTTTTTTGTGTAGATATTTGTCCCAACTTTTATTTCAATAATTGAAAAATGATTTACTAAAAATCTACGTGTGATTCACTCATGCGTAAATTTATGAAAACTTAATATGGGACTTGAGTTCAACATTTCATTTTATTTCTTTGTAATCATATCTTGCCTTAATAATACCATAGAAAAAATTAAAGTAACATTATAAAATTAGAAATTCGGCTTGAAAAATTTAGCATGACGGTTTATACTAAAAAAAATATTTATGATGGACTCGAGTGAAATGTTCAAGCTCAAAACTGAAGGAATATATTTGTGGAAAAATATTTCGCTGAGTAATTTTTTTCCCGGATTTTATTGAACAACTTTTTGTTTGTCAGTATTAAATGAAGTTTTAAAGACATGTTATCTCATTTATAGAATTGCTTTGACAGATGAGATGTATAACGTTTGGCGTAATATAGTCTCTAGGTTTGGCAAAAAATTTAAAAGATAAGTAAAAATGAGTTGCAAAATAAAGATTTTTGGAATGTATATTTATATCGCATTTATTTTTGTCGATTTAAATAAAAGCAAGACTGCTTAAGTTTTCGAAAGCAAATTGTGAAAACAACCTTAAAAATTTAATTAAAAGTTTAAACAATATCTTTGCATTTCGATCGAAAATTCAAAACAATATTTTATATTTAAAAATTCAATGACCATAACAGTTTATATTTAAAAAAAATTCAATGCTAAAGATAACAAAAAAAAAATCTTTGCTGAGTGTTCAAAGATAATCATTTTCGAAATGACTTTCAAGGTTCTATTTTCACATATTTTTGTTTTATTATTCAACGGATGTTTTTATTTCAATATTAAATGAAGATTTAAAACATTATTTCGTCTATTTCTGAATTGCATTGACATCTATACTATATAAAAAAATATCCTAATAGCACTATTATGTAAAAATGTATTAAAATGTTATGTATTATGTAAAAAAAATTGCAGACTAATTATAACGTATTAATTTTTCTAAAAAAATTGAATTAATATTTTAAGTCTGTTGAAAATTAGATGAAAAATAAATATATTTTTGAGATTGATATTAAGGCCTGTTTTTATTCGATGGTTTGGAAATCTAAAATAAAACTTAATTCACACTAAAAAATATCATTGCATTAGAATAAAACTCTTAGGCCGGTAGTAAAGGCAACTTGTTGTCGTAAAAAAAGTAAGGTAATTGCTCAAAGTAGAACGATTTATTACTTCAGCCCACAGAGATTAACTGCTCCAGAGCTCCCCTGAGCTTGGGAGAGTCCATGTCTCCCAGCGAGACGCTCAGAAAGTCTGGAAATTAATGAGTGTCGCTTGAAAAGCGATTGGATGTTAAAAAGTTAAGCCTCAAATTGTATAAGATATTTTTCTAGTAATGTAATTTCTGATACTTCAAATAAACTGCATTGTTAGTAATCAGAATTTTTTATCCTTAGCGTTCAACGATGGTAGAAACACACTTGATTCAGTATGTGATGAAAAGAAAAAAAATGCATGATAGTTGAATTTGTACCTTTAAAATACAATAATATTTTAGCGAGTAACCGAGAAAAAAAAGCACACTCTCACTTTCATTAAATAAATTAAATTGACAGGGATTAATCGCCAAAAACCGCCAAGAACGACACGATAGATTCAGTAAAAATGTTGAATTTACGCCAAAAGATAATATTTCGTAACTATTGTACGTCAACGCAGTTTAAAGGGTTCTCTGGCAGGACAAGTTTATTTGAAAGTATGCGGGAAAGTTTATGGGAGACAAATCCGGCTGGTTTCGAGCTGTACGCATGTTAATTGGTGGCTCAAATTGTAACAAACTGTATAGGTATCAATACAGTGCATAGGAAAATTTTGAAAGGCTGACACATTTAAAATGATTTCGAAAAGTGTTAAATTGAATTCATTGAATTGTTTACGAATATATATATACAAATATGGAACAAAAAATTGATTAGCAGGTTATAATTTGATAACAAAACATAACTAAAACTATATCAAAAATCATCTAAAATATAATTACATTTCAATTCTTATTAATTAGTTCATAATTAAGAATTTATATAGAAGAAACTAAATCATGTAAGTGAGGAGTGTTATTTCGCACCATATATCATCGAAGACCTCATAAATTAGTTACAAAAGATGCTCTTTCTCATTGATGAATAATTTAAAACAAATATTACACAAAGATTTTCTATTGGGTTAATACCGGGATTACATGCTGGCTAATCGAAAAACCTTTTCATTCTGTGAATTAAACCACGTTCAACAGTTGTTTGCTATGTGAATCGAAACATTGTCTTTCTGAAATTCCTAGGAAGGATGTTTAAGTAGTTTAGTTTAGTTATATTAACGTCCCATTTTAAAGCAACACTAATGCTATTTTATGGGACGGACCTCGTCATTTTGAACCGCTGTCAAATGACGAGAACGACACTTGAGCTGACACTCCTCTCTCCAAACTTCCATACCATACCACCGGGGAGGTATGTTTAGAAGTGTGACAGATAGTAGTAATCACTAAACGATCATTCCGATCAATCCGAGTCGGCCGCGGTGGCCTGGTGGTAAGGTCTCGGCTTCGGAACCGGAGGGTTTCAGGTTCGAGACCCAATTCCACCGAAGAACTGTCGTGTAAGGGGGTCAGTTGCACGTTAAATCCGTCCTGACCAAACGTCCTCCCGCTGGTGTGGTGTGGAGAGGGGGGGTGCCAGCTCAGACGTCGTCCTCGTCATCTGACCGCGGTTCAAAATGACGAGGTCCGTCCCAAAATAGCCCTAGTGTTGCTTCAAACGGGACGTTAATATAACTAAACTAAACTAAATCCAATCAGCCCGAAGACACAGGAAAAAATCTGAATGACCGGATGCCGCTACAGCGCATGCGAATCAAAATTTTGAATTGCGATGATATATATATATGTGATTCTTTCCTCCACGTTTTGAAACTTAAAAAAAGAATTAAGGTACATATGTCTGACAATAAAAAATATCATTTGCTTCGCATTGTTTGAAAGAAAATTAAACTTTTAGTTGAAGAAAAATTATTACATCTAATTAAAAGCCAGCCAGAAGAATAAAAGATGATTAATAAAATTAATCCCGGAATAAAAATCATAATTTTTATACTCAAATTAAAATGAGCTCTCAATGACAAAGACCGTATCTTAAGCCGAAATTTAAAAAAGAAATATATATTTATATAAAATAGAAAGAAAAAAAAATAAGGTTTTACAAGCTTTTCCTCGAATGAAAAAAACAAGCATAATTTTTCATGGAAAAGAAAAAAGTGATTCATCCAAACGATAAGAGTTTTTTTTTTTGGAGTATTTTCTGAGAAATGTTAATTAAATTCCAGATTTTCATATTTTTATTTTGCATGATATATATATTCCTGTAAATTAGTTTAAATGAATTTAGTTATTTCATTAAAAAAAATTAATTTTCTGTAATAAGGGCAAGGAGATTCAATGCATTTTTTTAAAATAATTTTTATTCTATTGATTTATCTTAAATTACCTCTGTTTGCATTTAATCAGATAATTTTAAATTCCATAAAGTAATTTATAATAGAAATATTTTGAAGCTACAATGCGTGATTTTAAGAAAGTGCTATCAACTATCTTTCACTTTTCTCTATGCTGTATTCCGCATATTGGAAATATCATTGACACACAACTTCACTTTCGATTCATTATTTACTTGTTATGATTCCTTATATTGAACAAACAAATTTATGCTCACTTTTCAAATCTCAAATACATTAATTTTTCATCTTTTCATTTAAGAAATATTTCATTCAGAGAGAAATCACACTAATAATAAAAAAACTTCTTGATTTTTATGAATGTCTAGTCTCAAAGTTACGAAGAATTCCTTTTTACTTTCTCGTGTACGAAATATATAAAGATATATTGTACCAATGAAGAAAGAAATATTGTAATTGTTAAAAAATTCGAACACTATATTTTAACGAATTTCGATATTTCAGACCTCAGACCTATCTGAGTACGGAAAACACACACACGAACGAAATCCTTTCAAATTAAGTATGTCTGTCTGCCTGTTCCTAATATAAATGATAGCTTCTAAACGAAGAGAAAGTAAGTTAACACAATAACTGTAAACAAAGAGCTTGATAGATAAAATTTAATAACCAATTTTGCCTTATCAAAAATGGAAATAGTGCCAAATTTGGAATTAAATGACTGTCTGCTGGCTGACCTGTACTTTTACAAACATGTAAATGCGATGACTTAAATATGTGAAATTTAGTATGTGATCTTGACACTACAGTTTTAGTTATGAGTTAACTTTTAATTTCAATTGCAAAACATGTGTCCAACATACCTTTTCTTGTTTTCTAATACTTATGCATTAAACTTAATACATAATACAAGTTTAATCATTAAAAAATCGCCACATATCGCACTCTAATAAACTCTTTTGAACTGTTATTTGTCAATGATATACAATTAATAACACACATTTATTAGATATTATGCGAGAAACTTTGGTGTGACCACTCTAGTTGGGTTTTTAAAAAGTACCTTTCTTTAAATTTTTATTCCACATTGTTTCCTTTTTATTTTAGAGAGGAATCACTGATAAAATTTGCTCAAGAGACTTTATTTTTATTAAGAAAAAAAATATAAAAGAAAATGGATCATTTAATTAGAAGGTTGCATTTACTTTGTGGTGGTTTGTGGATTTAGAAAAGAATAGTACTGAAACCGTTTCTCTAATACTGAAATACACTATTTCCTTCATCTTCAAAAACACGTTGAAATCAACTTATTTAAAAAATTTATTTTTATATAGAAAAATAAAAAATTTCCTTTTTGATCCTGTCTGTTGTATACAGGGTTCAAAGATTCATCCATTCCGAATTGCCTTTTGTAACTATTTACTCTCATTATAAAAAAGTTAAGTAATAATACAAACATTATTAATAAAAGAATTACAACGGGTGTAAATTATGAGGTTATACTAGCTTTTTTTAAATCCATTCGCTTCCGTGACATGTCATATTAATAATAATACCATGCTTATAACTGCTTAAAAAGAAACAGCGCCATCTGGTGAGCAGAAATCTGTAACAACATAGTACTGAAGTTTTTTTTGGGGGGGGGGGGAGTTAACTTCGTAGAAAAATTAAAAGAATCGAATAAGTATAATCACATTAAAATAATTCAAAGTTTATTTAAATGCGATAACATTTCCGAAATGTGTCTTTGATGAAAGCCAAACCTTTGCTTCATTTTTGATTAATTGGAATTTTAATTATTTTTTTTCAATCAATCTGAAGTGCACTTTTTAACACTCCAAAATGAGACTGAGCCAAATTGGGAGCTCTATAATTAACATTTGCCCAGTAAAACGTCAAATGATAAATAAATTCATATGGAAAAACAAATATTTTATTTTTTTCTGTTTAATAGAGATGGTTAAGCATTTAATTAATTTCTTCATAAATCTCTTCTCCTTTCATTCTTTTGACAAATTTATATATTAAATTACACATTATCTTGTTTGCTGAGAGTTGATATTAAATATTTAACACGGAGATTTGATTAGATTATTTTACTTTTTATCGCCAAAGGTTGACTTTTTTCTTTTCCAAAAAATAATGTATGAAAAATAAAAAAATAAAACATGAGAATCAAGCCTTTATTCCACTTACTTAGCAAAGTGTCTTGAAAAAATATAATTACTTTTTATTATTTTAGAAAATGTACACAGTTTTAACACGAACTTTAATAAAGACCGAGTGAATACATAAGAAATAAAAATCATTTTTAACTGAAAACGCAGCAGGGTGTTAATTTTTAAAGGCCAAAATGTCCTTCAAGTGTAATACGTTCAATTTTATTCTTTCCTGCTTTTTTTATTAGAAAAATCCTTATTAAATATGCAAGATTTTTCCTTGAACGTCTTTTAATCGTATTAGTTTTTTTTAATATTGTTGAAAAAACATTAATGCCTTACTTCTAAATTAGATTTTTTTACAGTTATTAACTTTGAACAAAACAAAAGAATCAAACTATTTTAATTAAATAAACAAGAAAAATGCATCCAATTTCAGTTGATTTTTGTTATGAAGGAACCATTTCACACTTCACAGTTCACTCTTTAATGTAATTAAAAGTATTATAAATGAATAAACTTCCAATAGATTTCTATATTTTTTATTAAAAGAAACTGACCGTGCCAGGGAAGTTTTAAATTAAGTAAACCTATTAGAGAAGATTCTTTTTTTCTTTCCTTTTTTTACAAACCGAACAAAACTCTTTAAAATTAGTTTCAGCATAAATATAGCAATAGATATACATGGGAGCAATCAGAACTAATACATTTTTCCCCTATAAAATGGATGAAAATAATAATGAGAATTATTCGCAATCAAATAATCTTTTTTTTTTTTTTTTTTTTTTTACAATCTATTATTATCAAAACGCAGCTGCAGTAGTTAGAATTTTACTTAATTACTTTAATCGTTCTTTGAAGAACGGATTTTAAGAATAAATCTTTAAGATCGTTCTTGAAGCAAAATTGGACTATAATTGACTTTATATTTTATTTGTATATTATATATTTGTTGTATGTGTTTTCAGTTGATAATATCAAATGAATTCATAACAGGCTTTATGATAATTCACAAGTGCAACAACCTAAAAAGAAGATTTTCAGTATGTGATCTTCATATACGTTTTTTTTCGTATGCGTTCTTCTTCTTTCAGCCTTACGTTCTAGGTGAGTAAGCGAGATCAAAAAGATAAACTGATGAAAGCAATTTGTATTTTCCCCAATAATTTTATAATATTTTGGAAACCAGAAGGAATGTTCCCCCCGAAATTTATCGCTTACTTATTAATTATTAACTGCAAGCTATTGGCGAACAATAGTTAGGAAAAAGCCTATTAGAGTGAGATCTTTGGCAATCAATCGTTAGAATGTGGTTAATACACAAATATCAGAAAACCGAATTGTACTTTCGACTTCTTTTTTTGACCGATTGAAACCAGAATTTGACATTTAATTATAATGAAAAATTATATACCAGATTTCCTATATTTAAGTCATTAAGTTTTTGGGTTTTCATGTTTAAATGCTTGTGAAAATATGGACTGATAGATGGTCAATCCTTTGGCAGAAATGGCTAAAATTCGATAAGATCTATACTTTAGATGTTGTAACTGTGAACTTAATTCCATTAAATTATGTTTTTGAATTATCGCGCTTATATCATGCAAGAGAACCGACTGACAGACGGACAACTCCTTGATGAATTTGGTTCCAAATTTGATATCCATTTTGAATTAAATAACTAGGAGAAAATTTCGTGTTGATATTTTTCACTTAGTATAAAAGAAAGTAACGATACGAATCTCAGCAAAATCTATTTTTTAGAAATATTTAAAACAATATAGAATCTCTAGAAAGTTTCAGGCACTAGAAAGTAATGAAAAAAATACGTATGTTGCAAATAATATTTTATTAAAAAGCTTAAATTACAGCCCGACTGAAGAGAGCAAACATCATAACATAACAATAAAAACAAATGTCAATAAATAAATGAAAAAGAAATTTGTAGCACAGTAATGAAAATAATTTACATAACAATGAAATGCACACAAAGAAAATATTATGAATGATTAAGTACTGAAAAACATAAAAACAAAATATCAATTTGTATTTACAAGATATGGAATAAAAAAAGATTTGAAGACAAATAAATTGCATTTTGTTGACCAGATTAATAAACATTGTAAATAAAATGGGATTCATCAGAATTAGAATTTTAAACAATCATGTGTCTTCGATTAATTAGACAATTCTTCTTTTATATGCCAGAATGTAAACAAAAAAAGCAACAAATTAATATTTTAAATAATGTGCCCTTTATATTATAAATGCTATATTTTCTCATAAGAAATTTCCTCTTTTTCACATTTGTTTATGAAATGAACATAAAAATGTTAAATATTTTTAATGTTTCTGAAAAATTAATAATTCTTTTAATAATTTGAAATGAAAAAAAAAATGCTTTTTACATTTCTGGCTATTATTAATTTAATATTCTTACTTTAACTAATATTTTAATTTTTAAACTGACTAAACATTCAGGAAATTTTATCAGATATTTAAAATGCATGAGAAAATATAGCACCAACATGAATAGTGCTTTTTACTGTGAAATAAAATCAAATATTTCAATATTTGTAAACTGACTATTGAAAAATATTAATCTTGCAGTTTCTTTATGATCCCAATTGTGAAACAAGCATTTTAAATGCAAAGAATACTGAAATAGTTTTTCTAGGTGACAAAAATGCACATTGTTTCATTTTACTTTCATTTGTAAATTTTTCAATTTTGCAACAGCTTGCAAATTTGCTAAAATATTTCACTTACGCACAAAACATATTTAAAACTATTAATTATTCAAATAATAATTTTTTAAATGATATATCAAAACTAATGCCATTATTAAAAATAAAATATACGAGGACTCATATTTACAAAATAAAATATTGAAGAATAATATTTACAAAAGAGCTAACCTAGCTATTCCAAGCTCTTGAAGGAAAATAAACAAAACTTTAAATTATAAATAAATTAAACATTTAAAAAAGACTTAATGTAACAAACATTTTGTCGGGATTGCATTTCAAATTTTTTCTAATCTAATCTAATTTATCAGTCTGTTTTAAACACTTTCTTGAAACAACATATAATCAGTAAATATATGTTTACTGCATATATGTTGTAAAAACAAAATGATGATATTTATAACTAACACTATGATTCAAATTTACTGTAGTAAAAACAAAATGATACTGATTATAACTAACATTACGATTCAAATTAATAGGACAATTAATTAGTAAACAATGTATTTGAATTCGAATTTTACTAACTAAAGAGCGAAACTATCATTGCCAGATTTCTAAGAAGAATTATTTCATGTAAATGTTCGAATTTTGATGAACATTTTTTGAATAATCTAATATTTGCAGCTTCGCATGATGAAAAGATGATGCACAATTTATGTTTAAGAATGGTTATAAATATGCTCAAGAAATCTTTTTTCTTTCTTTTTTTTTTTTAATTGATGCAGCGTTTCAAGCCATATTTTTGTTATCTTTTGGCAATTTTAATCTAAGCATTTTGTATGTTTAATAAAAGTAGAAAAGAAACGTTTATAATCATAAAATGACAAAAGTCATTACTTTATAATCATAAAACGTTTTTTTATTAACTACAACGAATTTTTAAATAGCTGCAAATAATAATAAAAAAAATAGTGAGAAATTAGAATATTTAATATTTAATGTCTAAACGAATATCTTTACATCTTACTTTATCTTTTAAACTGATCATGGGTTCAGTAAATTTTTACATTACTTTTTATATAGGATAGAAAAAAAGAGACACACAGAAAAAAAATTATTTGAAATTTCTATATTACATTTTTCTGAAAAATGATTCAAAATAGAAATGTCAAGTCCTTGGCAGTACAGTTTCAACATAGTCCTTCTCAGAGAATTTAAATTAAAACGTATGATCTAGTTTTAAAGCAAAACAGCTAACTTATACAGCCATGTAACTAAATATATCAAAAGTTAGTGATTCGATTGATTTCAAGTATTTTTATCATGTTTATCGCTTTTAATTGAAGAGTCGTAAAACCTTTTAACCACAGAGAATGGAAAAAAAATCCGTTACTTATCATTTAATTCATTACTCCGTCAATAAAGGAATTCTTAACTTATCATTTAATTCAGTGCTTGGTAAATAAAAGAAATTAATTCGTACAAACAAACTTTAAAGAATAAAACATTGCTGCCATTTTGAATAGCTAACAAGCATAAAAGAGCTATGCAATGTGTTCATTTAAGTAAAGATTCTGGTAACTATGATGATAAGAATGCATTTTGACTTAAGTCTTACTGCTAAATATACCCGTGGAACAGAAACTTCACCATTATTAACAAAAAAAAAAAGCAAGCGAAGCCTATTCAACCAAACAAAATAATAAACAAAAACCTTTTTCTTCAGTCTTTTTTTTAATTGTTTGTCTTATAGCTTTTAAATAAGCTTTAACTTTTAATTTTATTTTCAGACATAATTTTTCTATTTATGCCTTAAAATTTCTAATTTTTTTTCGTCCAGTTTTTTATTATAATTTTCTTTAGTGAATTTTTAATCAAACAATTTCCAAGTTCATAAATTTTTTAATGAGATTTCTTTTTATCCATACCTTAATTAAAAAAATACTTAAAAAGTCATAGCGTAAACTTTTTACAGGTAGGCTGTATTCAAGCCTATTTTTCAAATATTTTTTGTTTAACAATAATTATAATTTGTTATTATTATTAATATCTTACATACAATTCAAGGCAAGCAAATTAGCAAAATATTCGGCAACCAAGTATTGCCTTAAAAAAAAAAGAATTTGCAAAACTTCATTTGCAAACTAAGTAAGAGATTCCAGAACCTTCACTTCATTGATGAAAATTATGATTTACACTTATATATTGAAATGGGTGATAAATTTGACACTAATTGGGTTCTACCAGGAATGGATTGTTACATGATTTCACATGTGGATTTCTTTTCTTCTTATTTACTGATTCCGAATCGCAGGCCTTTGCCAGCTATGCGAATTTGCCGTTGCCTTCTGGTCTTGGCTAATGCTTTCAGCATGTTGACCAGCTGGGCAGCAGTGTAATCTCGCTTTTTGATGCCTGCGGAAATAGAAAAGAAATTCAAGGTATTATAAAGCAAAAATTATATTAAGAACACAATAATACAATTTTTTATTTTATTTTCCGTTTGAAGGGCATTCATTTTATTGATAGATGGATGATAATATTACTAAACAGTCAATTCATAATGACTGTGATGATGATTTGGTTGTCATTATATTTTATATTTTCCTTTGGTCATTTTCTTTGGAACTTAACTTATATATATATATAGAAGGCAGGTTTGAAGACATAGACGAGACGTTGTTATATTTTTAAATTAATTTTAATTTCCATTTCGTGAAAGCATAATTATTTACAAACAGAGATGTGGACAAGGTACGTCCACCACGGCGCTGCACAAAAGCAGAAGTAAAGAAGGAAGGCAAAAAGAGACGAACAAATGATCACTGATCTTATATAAGATGGGATTTCTGGCCACACGCCAATGGAATACATATGTTGATCTCTGACAAGGGCAACGGAAGTATCACTTTCATTTGATACGTAGTACTGATGGCTCATTAGTTTTACAGAGGAATTAATTAAACCGAAACTAGAATTGAATCAAGAAATAAGAGAATGAAATTACGATGGGCTAAATTAAGATAAACCTTTGGAAATTAATTTGGATTAAATTAAGAGTTTAAAATATCATTACATATATATAAATCTAAATTAAATCCTAATTAATTTCCTGATTTTTATCTTAATTAAACACATTTTGACTTCATTTTAAAGTGTTCTTTTATTTCCTGATCTAATTCCACCTTTTTTTATTTAATTGATTCTGCTCGAGCTCTAAAAATGCATACATCTGCACTTTCACAAGCTCCTAGTGAAGGGATAAAAATATGCCAGTCTAAACAAATTCTTTTAAAATATACCTATTTCCCCCTTACTTAATTTGACATGTATAAAGAAATACCTATCAGAATTTCACAGTACATAATCATGAGGATAAATATTTCTGCCACTTTTTTCTCTTTTCACTCTTGTGTTGTGATGTAGATTGACGTATCTCGTCGCTTCTTGCTTGTGCATAAATTATGCCTTCTGGGATGGAATAAAAGCGAAACTTAAAAAATTTCATTTTCCTCTTTCTCTTCGGCCACAACTCTGCTTCAAAAAAAATGTGTGGGTGTGTAGTGCATTTTCTAAGTCTAAATCTACATTGTACAGACGAAACGCAGAAAAAAAAAGGATTAAAATTTTATGAACTGGGAAATCATCTTATTTTGTTTCAGATAATTCCATTTTGTTAAATATTGTGTTACCAAGTGACTAAATTAAGTCTTTTTCTGCAGTAACAAACTAGGACATTAAATTATGGTCTAGCGATGAAATCCAGGCAAAATTATAATTATTATAGTATTGAGAATAATTTTCTCAATCATGTGATAAGCAAAAGTAAATGTCCTGCAAAAATATTGTTGCCAATAAAATTAAATTAAAAATGTAAATAAAATTGCGAAAAATAATCTCGCGATGCCCTATGAGGAAGTCAGGATTTCTTAGGGCATACTTAGGAAAAAGGGTGCTTTAATAAACTCAGCATAATATGGAAAAATCCTTTCTTATTCTTTGATTATACATATTTTTCTAATTTAAATCATCCTTTTGATTATTTTAATAAGTAATTATGTTTCATGCTATTAAATATATTATGTTAGTTTATGTTGTATAGTTGCCTGTATATAACATTTTTTATTAAATAAACTATGTTAGTTAATGTTGGCATTTAACAAATTAGCCTTTAAAGTTAGAATTGCATGAAATATTTTTTGCTAAATCTATTTTAATCTGTGTTTAAATTACTCCTAAAATTTCTTTTATGTAATTTTGATGAAAAATGCCCAAATAATATAACCTTTGTCAAAGAGTCTTTAGCCACTTACCATTATGCATAGTGTCGTCCATATTGTTTTCTTCGTTTCTGTAATAGGGTACATCTTCCGCAGCTGAACTGCCGTAGCGCTTCTTCCACCAATAAACATTATTCAAAGCTGTCAGATCAGCTGGCACAAATCCTTCTAAAACAAAAAGGGAAAATGAAGAAATTGTTATTTTTTTCTTCTGAAATCAAAAGATCATCAGCGTTTTATAATTACAATTTAAATAGATGTTGTAATGATTCTTTTCATTTATATATCTGAATGTTTACTTTCATATGTGCTTAGTGAGGACAATTTTCTTTAACTCGTATGGGTAATTATTTTATTCGATTGGAAGAATCAACTTTCAAAGTTCTGTCCTTTCTTTGAAAAGTTTTGTCTGATTAAATTACAAACAAATATGATTTAATAATAAAATGTGTGTTGTTATCAAAAATATAAAAACGTTCTTTTGTTGTACCCCTTTGTATTTCGAAACAAAAGTTCAACTTGGATATTACATTACATTTCTCATTAATGAAACTGAATAATTAAAGATCGAAATAAGATCTAGATTTCATTATTATTTTACTGTAATCTGCAATGTCTGAACCAACTGAAAATTTCGTTTTAAACAAAACGCAAATAATCATGCCTTTTCATGCTAAATATTGAATCAAAGATTTCCTATACTCAGCAAACAAATATTTCGTAAATACAGTGAAATTAAGCTTTTCAATCTTATTGTGTGTCAAATTTACATTTCTGAAATACTTTGCAGACCTACCATTGTATTAAAACAAGGAGAATGTCTATGCATTATATGGGAAAAAAATGAAAAAATTCGAAGGACAGGCAATCGAAATTACTCAAGAGAAAGATTTTTTCCCCAGTACACTAATTCTGTAAATTGAGTGGTCTGAGTGGTTGAGTGATCTATTTTTTGTGTTTGTGTGTATGCGCAAAAATGTATCTCTTGTATTTAATATTTTGATGCTCTAATTCTGCATTAAGTTTAAATTTAAACAAAAAAAAGGGAAAATACGAACTTTTTGAATGATAAAATAATATGTAAAAATAAGAATAAATGTATGTATATATTAAAAATCTAGGAATGAAAACAAAAATTGTAAAAGCATCAAAGACTAATTAGAATAGTATAAAAATTAATAATTATATTGAACTTTAAATGATTTTTAAGGAATTTTTTTTCTATGATATTTATTTTCGTAAAATTTCTTTATTCTAATAATTTTAATTTCTCATAGATTTACGATTTATTTTTTAAATTCTAGATTTTTAAATTAAAAGAAAAAAAATTAAACTTTAAAATATTTGATTCTATTTTTTGCTCATTAATAAAAACTTGTTTTTTAACTTAAATTTCTAACTTTCCCTTTTTAATATATTTCATAATTCATTTTTATAACATTCTTTTATTTGGAATTAAAATTTGATTCAAATGTATCTTTTAATTGGCAATTAATTTCTAAAATTTTAAGATATTGTATTGTTATTGGGAAGACGTACAGTTAAACTTAATTTCAAAACTCTAGCATATGAAGCGAAGATTCGGTTACAAAATTCTATCTTCCCAAACAAGAAAGAAGTTCTTGGAAATATATAAAGAAATAATATATAATCTGATGTGTAATTAAAAAAATAATTTCACTTTACTCTTACCTTGAGCCTTAGGATAAAGGAATCTCACTCCAAGCTTATTTTTAGGAAATGGACGATCTGAAAAAAAAAATGTCAAGATATTTCAAAAAGAAAATAAATAATCAAAAATGTTAGGAAACAAGAAAATATTGATTTAGATTTATATGATTCGCTGCGTAGTTTTGACAATAATGTGAAAAAAAAACACAAATATTTTGGAAGCAAAATTTTGTGGTCGAATATTAAATTGAATATTAAAATAAAGAAATGCTTATCAGAACATTCAGCTGTAACATGAATAAATATTCAAAGTGCAAAAATATTTTGCTTCCCAGGGCTATTTTGTTTTGAATTAATGAAGGAAAATTTAAATACTATGAATTATCGGCAAGAAATTTCCTGCATAAAATAAATATTTATAAGAGTTATTTTGTTTATCATTGAAGAAAATACATAGCTTTGAATACATAGCTTTTATTAAAAAATCTTTAATGTTTACTTAGTAGATATTAAATTATTTTGGATTCCTCTTTTTTTTCCTCACTTATAACTTAATTGAAAATTTCGAAAAGGCTTCATTGATTATGCCATAATATTTAATTTTTATTTGATTTGTAAGCATTTTCTTAATATTTCTAAAAAATATTTTTCGCTTTAAGTGAATAAACAGATTTTTAAGAAAAACATAACTGAACAGACAAGCTTCAGCAATATATCATGTATGAAATTTTATTATTTTGTATGAATTAGGATATATAAGTTTTGTATAAATTATAATATAGAATTGTTAAAATGGAAAAAAAGGAATAACATTTTGTACAATCCTGTTTAAATATATCAGGTATTTAATTATTTATAAATCTTTCAGAAATCTCATGTACACAAAAGTTTTCATCATGAAAATTTCACTGAAGAACTTTTTCTACCACTTTGCATTTTTTGAAATTTAAACATAACTGAAATATAATACTAACCATGAAAATACCCCAAGCTTCCCTTATAGGATCCAATGGAATTCATCCTTTCAGCATCTTCATCTGAAAATATAAAAAGACACAAATTAATCGAACTCTGGTTACATATTGGATTTTAAAAACGTAGGAAACTGCCTCTTAATTAGTAGGCTTGACTTAACGCAGTAAGTATTTAAGTGTAATAGAAATGATTAATAATGTTTTACACGGAATATATTATTTGAAGAAAGTTAATATGGATAATTGTAAAATAAACTGCTGTTGACATTTCAGATATAAATCCATAAACGAAAATTTCTATCATCAGTAGGGAATTCTAAGAACAAGCCAAGCCTAATCAATGTTTAATCATTTTTACTAATTCATTGCAAATAATGTTCTTCTCAAAGTGCATTTTCAAACTGTTCTTTCATTTAGAAATAATTGATGATGAATTAACAATATGTTTAACTTAGTGCACTAAACTTAACTTTTTGCACTAAAAGGATAACACGAATTCATTCTAGTTGTTTAAATACCATTGAAGGGATTTGTCAACGCAATTTATTCTTGTAACTTTACTAAAATTAGAATTTACTAAAATTACATATATATGTTTAACTATAATAATCACATCCTATATTAAAACAACTTATATAAATATTTTCTTGTTGTTAAGGTTTGGAGAATTCCAATAACAGAAAATTATTATTTTTTTCTGAATTAATTCGCTACATGTATTAATTTTTTTTACTGTCTCAGAATTTATCGAATAACAACAACAAAAAAATGTTATAGAAAACGATTCCAAAAAGTTTTAACAACATCTGATTTCTATATAAAATCGGAATTAGAAATTTTACAAATAAAACAACATTTTTTTTCAAATATTTTTCTCTATTACTTTAATCCTTAGCTGTCATTCTCTAAATATTTCAATTATATTAAAATTTCCTTATCATTAAAAATAAATGAAAATAAAGAAATAATATTCTGATATTCGAATCAAATTGGTTTTATTATAGCAGTTGAATTTTTTATAACAAACAAAAAATATTATTAATAATCTGAATCTAATAATAAATTCTCAAACATCAGTAAAATGCATACAAAAATTGCTAGGAATCAGGAAATAATGTTTTAAGATTTTTAAATTGCATAAAGTCATTTTTGTATAATGATTCTTTCTGAAATTCTCGACAATAAATCTCAAAACTTTAATTTTCAAAAAATTAAAAACCTCATTAAAATTTGAAAAATTGTGAGTCTGTCTGTATTAAATTTAGTCCAACAGTTTGAGCACACCTTTTATTATTACTTATACTAAATGAGGTCATTTAAATAAAAGACTAACATATATATGTATAAAAGGTTTACATATATATATGTTATACTATTAGTTAAGTATAGTTAATAGTTAACTTGGATGAAAGGAAATATCTTAAAAATTTTAATCTATTAACTACATATCATATGTTTCGAAATAAACTATTTGTTTCGCAAGAGCAAAAAATTTATGTATTTTAAAGCACGTAAAATTTCAAATCCCATGTTATTTAATATCATAAAAATTCACTGTAAGGCGAGTTTGTAATTTATATTAAAGGCATAGGTTTCGTTCATTGTGAAATTATTGCTTTGAAGAATCTTGTAAAGACAGACAGAAAAAGAGTAGAATGTCGACGCTTTAATATAATATGAAATTTATTCGCATCGTCAATCTAAAATAATTAAAACGTTGGGTTTTTTCCACGTTAAAAAAACCCATAGAAAAAGATTTAATCTGTGCTAAAAATCTTTCTTAATATGGTTGCCATGGCTACTCAAACAAATGACAACCACGGTTTTCAATTAAAAATTCCGCTGAAGTAATTATTTTCTCCATCAATTTATCTTTAGAATGTGACAGACTAAAACAGATTTATTTTATGAAAAAGCTTCTAAAATATTAAATTTTTTAAAAAAAATATTGAACAGAGAATTAAAATGTTATTCCAATTTTTACATTTCGTATCCATGTTTTATGTTTTATACTTTTCACCATTTTCTATTTAGCAACGATTGCAACATGTTTTGTTGCTTTTGTAAAAATAATTTGTTCTTACACTTTTAATATTTTTGTTAAAAACCCTCAAATGCTTTTACTTACTAATTAATCATTTGAGCAAAGGCAGAGCGAATTAATATTAATTCGAGATAAGCTGAAGACAAAGAAAAACTGAAAGTTTTTAGCTATCTGCGTGTAGAAATTTTTTTAAAACAGTAAATAGATTTGTAGATTTCTCTAAAATCTGTTGTAACAAAAGCAAACAATGAAAAATGTTACAAACTCTTCAAAAACTCGTTATATTTTATCAAAACACTCTTACTTTCT
Source organism: Argiope bruennichi (assembly GCF_947563725.1). Taxonomy (NCBI): domain Eukaryota; kingdom Metazoa; phylum Arthropoda; class Arachnida; order Araneae; family Araneidae; genus Argiope; species Argiope bruennichi. The sequence continues at coordinate 21,062,748 of NC_079152.1, read as the reverse complement.
TCTAAAATGTCTCTGAACACTGTATTATATTTAAAGAACAAATTTTCTGACGACGAATTCTTTGAGCTGAGGAATTTAAAAAAAAAAATGGTTTCGAAGAATAATATTTTAATACTTTACTATTGAAATACAAATTAGTTTAGATATTTATGATAACAAAACTAATACTACTTGATCAACTATGTTTTATTTTACTTTATGTGATTTTAATCCCATTCATAGGTGAAATCTGTCATTTTATTGTATGTTTAAGTCATTTTATTATGCTTTAATTTTATTCCATTGACAATGCTTCAGAGAATAGTAAATTAAAAAAAAAATTAAACAGAAGCTACCGAACAATGAATAAAGTAGTCGTAACAAATAAAATCATTCCAATTTTTTTTTTAAAAATTTATTGACTAATTGTTCTCGCAATGAAAATTTTTACTTTCTAGTATACGAAGTATAGAGAATTTATAGTAATCGTCAAAAAATTCGAACTGAAGATTTTGACGAATCTCCACGTGTTAGACTTCTATGAGTTCGAAAAACATATTTTTGGAAAATGCCTGTCTTTGACAAAAGTAAATCAAAAACGCCTTGAGACAGATGGATGAAATTTGGTATGCAGGCTTAAAACCAAATTTTCAGATTTTTATCAAATTTTGAGCAAAATACGCTTAGAGAAAGTCTGTCTGTCCGGCTGTTCGAATATAAATTAGCACGATAATTACAAAACAAAGAGAGCTAGATAATTCAGTACTAGATAGAATACAAGCTAGAATTCGGTACTCAGATTTAACATCTGTAGTGTATTAAAGTTTGAAACAAAGCCATCAATAGGTTGACTGTCTGTCGGTCCGTACTTTCAGAAGCATGTTAACCCGATAATTCAAAAAACGCAATAACTTAAATAAATCAAATTTGGTATGTGATTTTGTGACTACAAATGCGGTTTTGTGTCAAATCTTTGCTTCAATAGATTCAGAAAACGTGTCTAAGTCACAGATTCGATTTCCGGATACTATTAATCGTATGCGAAGAATTAATCACAAAAAAAAAAAAAAACTCGCCAAAGATGACATCTATACTAATAATAAAGCTCAATGTGTGTGTGTGTGTGTGTGTGTTGGCGCTCTACAGGCCAGACCGTTTGACCTACAGCTACCAAATTTGGTACATGTATACCTTGGAGGTTGGGAATGTGCACCTGGGGTTCTTTTTTTCGAATTTTTAATTAGAATTTTAATTATTAATTAAAAACTAACTTTCCCGCCAAAAAATCTTTCATTTTCCCCACCGCCAACTTTTCCGCCAAAAATATCTTCCATTTTTCCCACCGCCAAATGAGAAAGGCTTCAGTTTTTTTTTCTCCCAACAGTAATGAGGCTAGGGTTAAAATTTTTCGGCGGATTATTTCAATCGATTCTGTTTATTTTCTTAATGTTTGATGCATTTAAAATTAAACATTGTTAATGAATCGATCTTTCAGATTCATTCTGATGTACTTTTGAATTAAAATAAAACAGAATAAATTAAATTAAAAATTTCTAATCCGCATAGCGTTACCCCAACTGGCGTAGAAAAAATCACGTATTTGCGTTACGTAACTGGCAAAGAAAATTCACGCATGCGCATTCTGTTCTGATTGTTGCCATAACAACCGTTATCAATGGATGATTTACATTATTTTTGGGTTAGTTGCCTGCTTTTGTAAGTAAATTGTACTTATGTTAGTTATATATTTTTTGTATATGCTTATAGTTTTAAGTACATCGTTTTTTAAGTAGTTTTTTTAAAACCTGTTTTCAACCGTTTATTTTAAACGATTCGTTTTATTTTCTTAGTGTTTGATGCATTTAAATTTAAACATTGTTAATTAATCGATCTGCTCATTATGAATCTAAGAAAATTTTGTTGACAAACTCTTGAGATATTACATAAATTAAAAAAGATATTCTTTAGTGCCCATAAAGTTTAAACGCTGTGTGACTCTATTTTCAGTAATCAGATTATAAAAAAAATGCTTTGTTTCAGTAAAAAATATTATTATATTAATTATAGTATTATAATATATAATAATAGAATTAATATAATAATATATATAAAATATTATATAAAAATATTAAAATATATAAGATTAATTCTTTCCACTTTAATTTAAACCATAAATTCTACGGGTGCTAACAGAAAATTAGAGAGATACATATTACGTTATGACTGAAGACCTTTATAATATTATGAATGAATTATATGACAATCAAAATTTGAAGTTTTAATATATTTTGATGAAAAAGCTATTAAAGTAGGAATTGCATAAAATATTTAATTATTAAAATTTTAACGAACATTAAGATTGGCGAACCGGCTGGTCGCCAAAGGCGGCTAGTGATAAATAAAATGAAAATACTAAATTCACGCCAAAAGTTAATATTTTATAACTATTGTAAACAATGCCATGCAAGGCATTCTCTGGGATAATACCTTTATTAGAGAGTATGCGAGAAAGTTTGGGGGAGACCACTGACGATGGTTTTAAGAAACTGAAAATAGTATTGCCTCGTTTCATTAACAAAGTTTTAAAATAGTTTCAAGGATGATGAAACAATGATTTTTTTTTTTACTACAACAATGAAAATAATTATTACAAATTATATGTAAAAAACTTTTTTTTAAATTAATTTTAAGGAATATATTGAAAAGGTATATTTGCAATACCTATATCAGTCTTTATTTTTTTTCCAAGAATGTAATAGCATTTTTCGAAATTTGATTTGCAACTTTGTCTTGATGAAGTTTAATTTTTTTAAGGTTAATGAAATTTTTTCAATAAATATAGAACGTAAACTTTCTCTTGATAGTATGTTGAATTGATTTAAACAATTTTTTTCATTCTTTTTATTTTTAACTTCGTATTGTAGGGAAACCCTGCAACGATTATAAACCCTTTACTGTAACTTTCTATCCATTGCCGGAACCAGGTTTGTATAATTTTTCTCTCCACTTTCGATAATAAATAGATATATTTCTGTTGTAATCATTTAGTCACGGTTCTGCGTTGGGCCTCAAAAATGCCTCAACAAAAATCGGAAAACATTTTGTGTTTTAGCTTTTTTAAGTTGTAAATATATGTTTTTTTACATTATTTATTGTTTCTACAGTTGTATTTAAAAAAAAATTTCACTTGATTTCTGCTTTGGCGAGTTTTCTCTTGTTGCCAGTGATTTCTCTTTAAAGATATTTTAAACAATATTAATCGTTTTCATATATTTGTTTGGAATCTTTTTTCCATGCAGAAGTAACGATAGAAGGTTTCTTTTCCCCTTTCCGAATATTAATGTAACTTGTTTTGCACTTAAAAATTTTAATATCCTACATTTCACATTGTTTTTGATTTAAAAAACAGAAACATTTATCTTTGGAAAGCGCAAAAACATATCTTTGAATCCACCTCCTGTTTATATGTGACATTTTGATATGCGTTAATAAATTTAACACAAAGAAAGAGAATCAAAGGTTTCATTCAGGAGTTTGATAAACGATCGCAGCGCCCCACTGGCAGCGACCAGAACTATAAACGGAATACATATTGCTCGTGTTAAACCTGATTCTGGCGATTGAGACATACAATATTATATATTTTGCATATTAATATGCAATATTATGTTATTATATATTTTGCATATTAATATGCAATATTATGTTATTATATATTTTGCTAAGAGGTATTTTAATATTATTTATTTATTCCATATTTGCTTATTATTTTTACTTAAATTTGTTACTTTATTTATATTCATTTTTCTGTGTACTGTTTTTGCTTGTTTTTTCAAAGCCGACGACATCGATGTCAAAGTCGAAAATTTAAAAAAATATGAAAAAGTTTAAGATAGAGGAAACCAAAATATTCTATTTGTGAAGATTCCGGAAGAATATTATTCAGATAAGAACATGCATGTTTAAAAAAATTAAAATTTTGTTTATTTACAATTTAAACTAAGAATTTTAAAATATGTGTTTCATATTTGCATAAAGAAGAATATATAATGTTTGTTTTTAATAGGAAATAGTTATGGCATTTTAATTTTTGTTAATTATTATTACTTATACAACATTTTTTTAAATTTAGCATTGATATTTTCATTAATTGTAATAAAGTACTTATAATTGAACATATTTACTTTATTCTGACAAACTGACGGAAATCTTATTGTGAAGTTTTAAAGTATTTCTCTTTTCGGATAATAAACTGTTACCAGGAATTTTTATTTCAAGATATTTGCTTAAAGCAATTTTTTTTATCATAATCATTCTTAAAAAAAAGTAAATACCCTATGTATTTATTATTCTTATGGTATTGTCAAGAAAAGACCATCATAACCATTTCCTAAAAAAAGTTATCTAAACACCATTTTATCTTTTTAAATTTTACGGCAAATAATTATATCAATTCAAAAACTATTCTTTAACTTAGAGGACATTTTTGATTTGAAAATCAATTATATAGGGTAAATCTCCTTTCTTATAAATCTTTAAGGCATAACTTTTGGAACAACATCACAATGCATCTAGCAGATAATGAGATCTATTAGTGAAGAGGCAAAAGAAGATATTACCGTTGATTTATCATTAGAACACATATAGATACTCTATTGCAACAAAATAAAAAACGCACTAAAGGTTAAGCCAGCACCATATATATGAAAAATAAAGAAGGTAAGCACAGAAGAATTTGTGTCATAATAAAATATTTCTGATTTTAAAAACATGCATTTAACAATAAAAATAAAAAGATTTTAGAAAATTTTTATTCATGCAGTAAAAAAGTAAAAAATCCTTTTTTATTCCAAGATTTAGAAATTAAGCAAATTATACTCGGAAATCTTAATTACTTGTATATTATGCTACTTCATATATTTGTTGTTGCTTCGTATTTAAATGCATTTATGTAAAATATTTTTAATGTAAAAAATAATTTTGCATAAATTATTTAATATACACATTTCTTTTTACTACACAGTACCACTTGATTGACTACTTTAGCTAACATGCAATTACTTGAAGTTATGCTAATTTTTCCTTCCAGTTTTTTTAAGCACCGTGATATGACTATTTCAAGCCAGAAAAAATTCCAGAAAACATGAAGCAGAAATTTAAAAAAAAATAATGGTATAGTAGATCAGGGTATTACTATTACTATATTTAAAAATCGTCCGAGTTAAATTTTAAAACAATGAATAAAAATTGTAGAAAATGTGCACATAAAGAAATTTATTATCACTGAAAAGATAAAAATTTGAATTTCAATATTAATTTAAATATTTCTACTCTTAAGTTACCAAAGAAAAATTGCAAAATTTTCATCAATTTCTAATTAATGGAATATTTAATTCACTTTGTCACTTTGAAAAATTAACGGTATTCTTTTCCTTGTCTTGGAAAATAAATATGCAACATTTGGTTCAAATCAGTTCATTACCTTAGGAAGAGATGTGGAACATACGCATATAATTAAAATGATTTATATTTATGTTAAGAGCATCATAATTTTTTTTTTTGCCTTTTTCACGTCTATATTTTTGATAAAAAAGTTTTTTATTTTTGTTTTTAGTCTTAGTAAAAATGCATTTTTAAAATGGATTTATTTTTATTATTTTCCACTATTAAATATTTAATATATTTCATTATTCATTAAATTTATTATTACGAAATCAAAATTTAAAAATAATCGATTAAGTAATTAGGATCCGAAAATATTAAAATATTATATTCGCATCAATAACATATAACTATGTACATAACAATAACATAATTACATCAGAAAATGAGTGAATTATTGATTATAATATTCCATCATTATAAACGTGAAAGAAGTCAAGCTTATTATAAGCATGAAAAAAAAAATCATTTAATGAATTTTTGCTTCGGTACAAATTAGATAAAAGGAAAATTCCTAGTACGGATTTGAAAAATGCTAAGTATTAAAAATCAGTTAAAGCTTAAAATCATCCTTTAATTTTTGTCATAATATTTCCTTTCTTTAACATTCTTTAATCTTACTAAGTTTTATTTGCTGAATTTCCAAACATATAGACTTTAAGTGTTCGATTTAAAAGCAAAGTTGGAGCTTCAGAAAACAGTAGCAAACTATTTAACTCGGAAACACGAAGGAATGGCGAATGTGTCCAGGATTTACACATCTGAGTATCATGAAATATGTCTCTGAAGCACAAGCATCAGAGAAATTTCTCTTCCATAAATGAATGCCTTTCACTTTACATGCTGTCTTGACGTCATACCCATACATTTGCGTTTTCGAAACGGTGAGGTGTATAAAGGTAAGTCCTTACTTACCCCATGCTTTCATTTGAAATTCATTGCGTTTCAGGAAATGCTGAAATAAGTTAACTAAAAGAACTGCGGAGAACTGAAATAAAATTTATTTGTGGAAATAGCCTATCAGCGTACCATCTTTGACGATTTTCTTTTTGTTCAATAATTGCTGAGATGCGCTTAATACAAAAGTACCAGAAAATTGAATGCGTATTATGGACATCTTTTCTCCTATTGATTTAAATCAAAATTGACAAAGCATTACAATTGTAATCACAAAATAACATGTATTTCATATATTTAATTCATTACATTTTTAAGCAATCACATTTAAATGCTTGTGTAAATTCAGACCAACAGACCCTTTGAAGGATTTAATTCTAAATGTGATAAGTAGATGTTAAATCTCTTTACCAAATTTTATCTATCTAGCTCTCTTCGTTTAGAAGCTATCGTATTAATTAATATTCGGGCAGCTGGACTTCCTCTGAATGGATTTTGTTCAAAATTTGATTGGAATTTACAAAATTGGTGTAGAGATCGTATACCAAATTTCGTTTGTCTAGCTAAAAGTTCTTTCTAAGCTATCGTGTTCACAGAGAGACAGATATAATTTCCAAAAGATCAAAGGTCATATAAAGGACATCCAAAATGCATATTCGATTTTCTTATCTGCAGTATAATATTCACAACGTAAACCATGATAAATAGTTCCAAGCCTAAGAGGAAATATTTCATCTTTTTAAAATTTATAAAAAAGTTCTCCACTAAAAAATAAATTATACAAATAAAATAAATAAATTCCACGATCTATAATGCATAGTACCCTTTTATTCAGTAACAACAGATATATGTGCATGATTTTGCATTTTCTACATAAACTCTTGTATCTTCTACATAAACTCTTGCATTTCTACATAAACTCTTGTATCAAACTAATTTTTGCAGCAAACAAAGCAAAAAGTTAAATGGATTTATTTGATCCAATGCATGTAAAAGTTCCACTTCAACATAAAAAAAACAATGGATTTTTTATTGAATAAATGTTCTCTGTCTTTCACTCATGCACATACGTCACACAATTAACACTATTTTGTTTTGAGCAGAAGAGGAAAGTTTGATGTCAAATATTTAAATAACACTTGAAATTATTAAGTTGAAATTCAAAATTGAAAAAAAAATGACTTATAAGTACATTTGTTAATTTTTCTTTGTAAAAGTTTTTAAATAAACTGTAAATACGGCATAAAAAATCCTATATAAAAGCATTTATGACATAAAGTGTCTTTTAAATATATTTTTAAAAGCAAGCACTTTTATATTTTTGTTTCGTGTCCCGGCATTTTATTCCCAACTTGGTGAGATAATTTTTTTTTAGTAATTTTTGTAAGATTTTCTAAAGCTTTGATTGCTTTTAGGTTTGTGTGTTAACTGGGAAAATTTTAGAAATTATTAAGTATATTAATTATAAAATTTCACACATTTTTGATAATATCTTACAGTATTTTTATATCATAAAATATTCGAATTTTGCATTCTATTTTATATTTCTCGTACTCATTAATGCATTTTATTCATGAAGTTTCGTTTTAAACACGATTTCAAACAAAACAAAAACGATTTTCCAAAAACTGCTAAATGTCACTTTGAATATCGGATATATGATTTCTTTTATTAGAATTCTCGCTTTTCCTAATTTAATTTGAAAATTCTGGTTGTAACGCGAAAAGAAATTTACAAGCCAAAAGTTTATTATTACAAATTCAATATCGACATTGTAAATCAATAAAATACATATCATATGAAAAGTTAAAAAAATGTTCTCATTTTCTTGAATATTTTAAAGATAAATCTACATGATTTTTTTTTTAATATATCAGTTCTTAAAATTTTGTTCTTACAATCAAAATAAATATACTGCAAGCAATTGAAGAAAGTAATTTAGAAGAATTTTATTTTGAACAGGCGATAATTGGAATGCGGAAAAGAGTGAATTTGATTTTCTTCAATTCATGGAATCAGGCAAGTTATTAAGCTACTACTAAACAGTTTCTATAGCAACGAGTCTTTTCTCTTTCCTAAAGCAATCGAATATTCAAGAGAAATAAAAAGAAATCAGCTTTCACTTTTAAAGATAGAAGAATTTAAATTCAATTAGTATATCGGAAGGGAAAACACCTCAACTTGTCCACAAATGCCAGTCGATGTATGCTTCCACTACTTTAGAATCTTTTTTTGCAATCTATATTATTCAACGAATATTTAATTCTAAAAACAGAAATAACTTTGATCGCAGAATTTTCTAACAGTTATTTCTCTTCTCTTTCTAATCTTCAAAACCAAATTCTCATGGGAGTTCATCTAAATTAATATTTTACGCCATTGAAGATATAAACAACGACTCTTTAAGATGGATTACTAAATTGAAAAGTCAAATTTTTGTGAAGGTATGAAAATTTTTAAATTTAATGTTCATAATGTTAGATCAGAATTTTTCTATAAAACGATTTGAATTCTAAGTCCATTTTTTGGAATTTCACTGAATTTTATTATTGCTTTTATATACATTGTAATATTATTTTACATCTTTAAAAGCTATTTTCTTCATATTGTTATCTTTGGTGGAATTTTCTTACGAAAAACTCTTAATAGATTAAAATATTTTGCACAAATTTGGAATAATAATTTCTGAATATGTTCCACAGTTGTTTAGCTCATCTATTCATTTAGAAATATTCTATAGTTGTATAGTTCCTGTAAATAGTTGTATATTTTTGTTAACAGAATTTTCTGTTTTAATTATATCATTCCATATCATATTCCCCTAATATTTAAAGAGTGGGTAGAAATATAGTTCAGGAAAAGGATAATATATTTCTTAACTATCCGAAAATTTTTAAACAATAATTTAATAAAGCTCTAAACTAAAAGATTTTTGTCTATTTTAATCCAAAAAAGGACTTTTTTTTACCAGTTTTTAAAAAAACCTTTCTCATTTAAATAGGATATTTTGGTTATATGCATGATTTTTTTTTTCATTCTTTTATAAGCAAAAATTCAAAAATACAACTATTTTATTACGTTTTTCTAAAAATTCATCCCGATACCATCCACATCCTTAAATGGATCAGGTAATGGTTTTTGGTCATGGTCAGATGATCAGGACTATATGTGAACCGTCACCAGTATCTCCTCATTTCCACACCATACCAGCGACATGGCAGATGTAATTGTCTAGCAAGCGTCATTTCGCCTTTAGTCACGTCAATGCATTTAGTCAGTATGCGCGGTTGATGCTCTGCGGCAATGAGTTTCGAGCTTAATGGTATTCAGCACTAAAGTTTAGATTATGTTATAAAGCCACTGCGTTCTCAACATTCTCAAGTGGGATACTAAAATCAATCATAAGCCGTTTTCTATTTCAGAATAAAAACTAAATTTAGTAAGGTTTCAGTTTAACTGCTCTTAGCACAATTTAAGATGTTTCATTCAGTATGTGTATAATATTGGATGCAATTTTGTATTTTATACTTATTTTATGTCTGCTCTTAATCTGTAATAAAATATGAATCACAAACTTTATTAATTTGCATCTTTCTTTGCATTCGGGGCACTCCATCATTTCTAATCCACATACATTTCTTGGTGATGCTGGTTCTATGATAGGTGTTGTTATGTTTTAATTATTTGCGAAAGAAACTCGTATTCATGTGACACTTGAAGATTTCATTTTGATCTACGCATCTTGGTGATGGTTTCAATCCCATATAATTTTGCATATCTAGTCTATGGGCAAAAGACTCATAATGAAAGAGGTCTGGTCAAAGTGACCTTGGAATGCCCAATTTAAAAGAGTAAAGACTTGCATTATTGATGGACTTTTCAGGAGAATTAGACTTCATTTGGGTTTTGTTCAAAGGAAACCATCAACATTCAGATAAATAGTTGCGAGTCTCGCTTTGCAAGAGGGCACATTAGTTATCAATTTTTAAAAAGTGGCGTTTAACAGCAAATCCAAAATATATGTTTTTCCTCCCATACATGTTTTCGGCCGTTAACCACTTGTGGGTATTGCCCATCATGCAGTGAAAAAAAGAGTATGGGCGTCATATTACAAAACAGTTAGATTACAATTAATTTAATAATTTTGTATAAAAGTAATTTATTAAGATTACAATTAATTTAATAATTTTGCTGTAAATTAATTTAATAACTTAAAATGCTTAATGGCTGTTGTTGTTGCTTATGGCATTTGCCATAGACAAGACTGCTGACGAAGTCATCGATTTTAAGCCGAGTTTTAGCCTCTCTTGTTTCAGTAGCGCCATCTAGGGCCAAGAGTAAGTCGTAGTTACTTCCACAGCGTCACAGCCCTTTTTATGGGGCGGACTTCATTCATACATTTTATTTACGAACCGTAATTTAGACCTGAATCAGAGAACGGTCACCTCTGATCCAGTAGCCCCAGTAGTATTGTCTCGACTTGGAAGACTTAGTGGTTGCAATAGGTTTATACGTGCACCAGTCACCGTGTACATGAAAGGTCTTCGGCTTGCGAGATTCGATCTCATAACCCAACGGACGCGAATCCAACGCCCTAGAAACCAGGCTATTCCGGCCACCTGAATGGATAATTGAAGCTAACAATTTAATGTTAGCAATTTGATTTATCAGGTTGATATTTCTCTCTGCAGAAATTAACAAAACCAGCACAAATTACTCCAAACTATATATCACATGTTTCTTACAGCATAATTACAATAGACTATAGAAAATTACTTTTAATTTAATGAGGATTAATGGGGATTACTTATTAAGCAGGATAATATCTTACTATTTCCTCAACTAGCGGTTGAAACAATAATGTTAAAAAAACAATCAAAAACAAAATTTAATGCGTACAATACGAAGGGAGGAATAAATATAAAAAGAGAATCACTTCAGTTACTCATATTATTTAATTTTGAGCCGGCGTCCTGGCATAGGGGTAGCGCGTCTTCCCCGTGATCTGGGCGTACCGGGTTCGAGTCCCGGTTTGGGCATGGTTGTTCTATCTGTGAGATGTGTGAATGTGCCCTCCTGTAAAAAGGGGTTGTGCAAGCGAATGAGTGATGCGTGAGTAGCAAAGTCGTACTCTTGGCCCTAGTTGGCGCTGCTATAAAAAATAAGAGACGTCCCTCTCAGGCTTAAATCGCCGTCTTCGTAACAGCGGGCTTGTCAGTGGCAAGTGCCATAAGAAACAAACAAACAAACAATTTAATTTTGATCATCATGCTTAAAAAATTATTTAAAAATCATCAAGACGACAAACTAATTTTGTCGGTTTTCAGCAAAAAAAATTAAAAAAAAAAAAAAAAATATCTAAATTTGTTTCCAAAAATAGATGATTCACAAACAGATGCACTTTACTAAGACTCTTTCAGTGTAAAAGAATCACCTTTTCATTGTGAAAAACACGTCTCTGAAAAAAAAATATGCGTGGACAGTAATTTATTATCCAACTGAAAAGGCGCATCACCTTGATCTAATCGGTCAAAGGTAAAAGTACTTCTTTCGGAATTCAAAGACAAAAGTGTCGCCATCTACAAAACGCAGCACACGTTTCTTCCCGACCCACAAATCACAGCGCTTCCCCGCCGAGGAGGCTGGAAGCGTAATAACAGAACGTATATAATTTGCGAAATCATTGTGTTTGACATTACTGAAACAAAGAGCAAAACATTCACCTGTCTTCTTTGCAGGACAAATTATTTTCACTCAAAGCCATAAATGTCACTGGAGAAGACTGGAAACATCGGAGGTTACGTTGTAATTTGTAAACAAATACGGGCTTTTCCGTCTTTGTCGAGAGACAAAAAATTTGTTCGGGAAACTAAAAGGCCGTAAGCAAAATCTCAGAGTGAAAAAAAAAAAAAAAAACTTTTTCGAAGGAGATTACATGCGCTATGACATTTTTAAGAGTTCTTCTAAAGGCAATGGGATACGAAAGAATCGATTCATGAACGTCAGAGTCACGTAGCAAACGTAACCGCGCATACCATTTAATGTTTGTTATGTACAGGAAGCAAACTGGCAAAGGACTCTGACTATACTTTCATCTATTGAAATATAAAAGGGATAAACGAAAAATTAAGTGGAAATCTTTTTACAAAATTTCACTCTGACCAAAAACCACTGGGAGGAATCTTCCTGAAACTTTCTTGGAAATTCTCTACTAAAGATGTTAACTCTTTCCTCCCGCATAAAATTGCGGATGCCGAGTACTCAGATTAAAAAATCCGAGTACGCAGATTTTTCTTTTCTGAGACTCTAGCATGCATTCAGTTATATTAACGTCCTGTTTCGAAAGCAACACTAGGACTATTTGGGGACGGACCTCGTAAATTTGAACCGTGGTCAGATGACGAGGACAACACCTGAGCTGGCACTCTCCTCTCCAGACTTCCACACCACAACAGCGAGAGAACGTTTAGCCCCGACGGATTTAATGAGCACCAGATCCTCTCACACGGCTCTTCTTTAATGGAATCGGGTCTCAAACCCGAAACCCTCCGTTTCCGAAGCCGGGACCTTACCACCAGACCATTGCGGCCCTTCCAAGCATGAGAATTCTAGTCTTCGTAGAAAGAAAACGGTACTTTTGTAATAACTGCATGCTATTGGCGAAAAATAGGAACGGGAATAAATTTACAACATAAATTTAGTGCTGTTGCTGACTATAGATTGCGATCTTTGGCGATAATTTGCTGGCATGCTTTTAATACTCAAGTGCCAGAAAGTCGAATATGCATTTTCGACGCCTTTCCTCTGACCGACTTCAACGAAACTTCTAAATGGAATTAACTACAATTGAAGTCACAAGATCACTTACCGAATTTCATCAATTTAAGTCATTGTGTTTTTGAGTTAACACATTTATAAGCCTGAAAAAGAACAGACCGATAAATAGCGAATTCTTTTGTCCTATTTAGTTCAAAACCTGATAAGGATATGAATTAGGATTCAATAATAGTGAATTAAATTTCGGTTACCAATGTTATTCTATTTCTGAACTATCATGTTTATTTGCATGCAAAAATATACACCGATAGATGGTCAACCCCTTGTCGAATTTTATACCAAATTTGATATGGATGTAAGTTTCAGATGCTAAATCTATGTACTAAATTTTATCTGTCTAGTTCTTTACATTTTGTTCTTATCGTTATCTCATGTATTTAAACAGTTGGACAGACAGACTTCTTCTGAATCGATTTCGTTCACAAATTTATTAGAAATATGCAAATTTGATTCACCATACCATATACTACCCCCTGGAGGCAACTCGAAATGAGAATCAGATGTTTCCGGTATGGTGGTTGGATCTCGTCACCCTGGAGGGTACACAAAAAGGTGGGGAATCTGGTTCCTCCCATCGATGACGGAACGTACTTCCTTCGGGAAGGGTTGTACCGTGACTGGTGATGGCCCTTAGAATTCAACCATAGTTCCACCAATGTTGCTGTTGCGGCGGTCCAATCATTGGCATTATTTACCCGTGTGCCTTCGGGTGGGTAGGAGAGTCAATGATATGACTGATGGTAATACCATATACGGAATTCATCACACGTATGGCTCATAGTGTTTTCGAGTCATTTTATTTACAAACAGGCACGATTCCAAAAATATGTTTTTCGGGTTCAGAAAGATCTAAAACGTGGAAATTCGAAGGAACCTCGAATTTTTTTACAATCACAATTTTTTTTTTTTTTTTTTTTTTTGTATACATAGCAGGTCTAATTTTTTCTCAATAATAAAAATTTATAAAAATGCCTACACATATAAAAATGAAGAGAATACGAATTGGAATCAATAATCCAACAATTATTGATTCATTTTAAAGTTAACCATTAATAGAAATAGAAAACTGCGGTTTATATTTAAATTAACCTTATTTTAAAAACAACTTATAAATTCAATCCAAGAAATTACCGAAAATTTGTTTCATTACAAGGAGTTATTAAACATTTTTTATTACGAATTACCATATTTTAATCTATATGCCTTTCGTACAACGAAGCTCATCTAAATGATATTCTAATACAATCCACGTTTTTTCTAGTATTAATTGCGCTAGGGTTTGAATTGCATGAATAAGTCAAGTTTAATCGGCAAGTTCCGGAAACCTCGCAGTTAATAAACCATAATTTGAAAAATAGCGATATCTCAAGTTTTTGCATTTTTTACTGCCTGTCCGTTTTGCTGTTTCTAAGATGCAACGTCATCTGTATGAAGAATTTGGAACTATTCTTTTTTCATTGTTGGGAGAAATATTTTGGGACGAATTTTAATACAAAGTGCATTATGCTACTCTAGTTAAATAAATCTTATATTTGATTTTAAAATATACCGGAAACTTTTGAAACACACTGCATACCTGTGCGATTTTTCAAACTGGTGCTCAGTTTGCTTAGTTATATTATATGTCAAGTGTACAATCAATTTAAAATTTGAATCCCCTGCATATTTTGGGAAGGAAAAAATATATTAGGTTACTACACATTGTAAGATAAGGAGCAGTTAAAATATCACAGCACGCACGTAGTTATGTTTATCATTTATTCGTAATGTGTTGTGATTAGACAATTCTATTTAGCGCTCATTACATATTATGTAATTCAACCACAATGGAATTAAAAAAATTACTCGATATTGTCGTGTAGATGAAGTTAGAGTAGATAAACCGTGTGTTCACTAAAGTCAAAGATAACACTCTCTAATCTCAACTCGAGACTTTATTCAGGGAACTAAACCTTACTTCTGTTTTTATTCACAAGACGAAATGACTCGAATTTTCCAAATTTAGAAAGATACAGAAATCATAAGAACATTCTAGAAATAACAGAAAACTAGAATAACAGAACAGACTAGAAATAACAGAAAATAAATCAATCAGAAAACAATTTTTAGGCAACTTGCTTGCAGTTACATACCAACTTGCAAACTGTCGCTTTCAGTGCATAACATTCTACCACTGAGCCATTGCGCCCGCGAGAAAATAGAACAATTTTCGTTACAATATCAAATGCATGACATATTAAGCGACACATCAGCGATTCATTTACATATGTGTTCTTCCAAAAGTATAACTAAACGCAATATAATCTAAGTAATAGAAAATGACCATCAGATGGTTTTAACACAGCTAGAGTCTTATCTAATCAGACAAAGCTGAATACAGCAATTGATTTACAAGTAATGATAAGATTCAGAAAACTAAATAATCAATGCTAAATTCATTAATAAGAAGTAATTAAATTAATATAGATTATGCACTGTCAGAGTATATTAACCATTTGAGAAATATCCTATTAATCAAAATTTCTCATTGGAGACTTAAATACGTTTGTGGAAATTTCATTATGGGATTTCGGAGGGATTTAAGAGGAAGTACGTGATATTTTAGTTTGAAGAATTTGGAATAAGAAAGTTAAAGAAAATAACGTCAGAAAATTCTGGGAATGCATATTCTATATCATACTTTTAACCAGCGGAAGTGATCTCACGAAAGATTTCTCGTATACTTATTAATCAGTGTACCTGTATATTGTTTAATACATGCTACTGATGCACAAAAAGCATAAAGCATTTGACGATTTTTTGGGATTAATCGCAGGAAATGTAGCTATTGCATCAACACTAAGGCACTTAATGAGTATGTTATTCAGCCATCTGACTCTCCGACCCGCCACGCAGGCACACGGATTTAAACCATAAAACTAAATGACCCGACCGCCGCAACAGCAACACTGGTGGGAACTGTGGTTGAGTCCTAAGGGCCATCACCGGTCACGGTACAACCCTCCCAGAAGGAAGTATGTCCCGTCATCGATCAGATCCTCCAGATCCCCCACCTATTATGTATCCTCCAGGGGGGCGAAATTCAACCAGACTTGCCGGAAGCATTTCATCCTCATTTCGAGGTGCCCCCCGGGGGTTTAATGTGTATTTTAGACTGTTTTTCCACCGATTTAAACTAAAATTTGACACAGAACTTCAAATGTAGTCACAAGATCATTTATTAAATTTCATTTCATTGCAATTTTGAGATATCATGTTTACGTGCTTGTGAAATTAGAGACCAATAGACGGTCAGTTCCTTAATAGATTTAATTCCAAATGAAGATGTAAGATTTGTTTTAGATGTTAAATTTGTATACCAAATTTTATCAATTTAGCTCTCACCATTTTGTTGTCATCTTGTTAAATTATTTTCAGATAGCCGAATAGGCCGATTTCATATTGAATGGATTTCGTTAAAAATTTGATAGAAACCTACAAATTTAACAGAAACCTACCATAAATTTTCACCATCTAATCAAAGTATTTTTGATTTATCATGATCACAGACAGACAAATATAATTCCTACAATGTGTTTTCTGGATTCAAATAAATAAAAAATGTGGAAACATATCAAAATCTTGAAGTCGCTTTGATTTTGACGATTACAATATTTTTTTCTTTTGCTAGTTTTAGTTGAGTTATATTAACGTCCTGTTTAAAGCAACAGTAGGGCTATTTTGGGACGGACCTCATAATTTTGAACAGAGGTCAGATGACGAGGACGACACCTGATCTGGCACCCCCTCTTCACACCACACCACAGCAACGGGAAGACATTTGGCCCTGACGGATTTATCGTGCAACAGACCCCTTACACGGCGGTTCTTCGGTGGAATGAGGTCTCGAACCTGAAACCCTACGGCTCACAAACCGAGACCTTACCACCAGGCCACCGCGGTCATTTTTTCTTTTGCATACTTCGTGTTCGAGAAAGTGGTCTCCTAAAAATTTTCTCGCATGCACTCTAATAAAGTATTTTATTATCCCAAAGAACGCAGTGAATGGCAATGACGTACAATAGTTACGAAATATTAACTTTCGGCGTGAATTTAGCATTTCTACGGAAACTCTCGTGTGATCCTTGGCGAGGTATTTGGCGATGAATCCCTGGCATGCGGTTAATAGTATCCGAAAATCGAATTTTTGTTTTAGATGTGCTTTTCCAAACCAATTGAAATCAAAATTCAATACAGGATTAAATTTGTAGTCTCAAAATAAGATACCAATTTTAATATATTTGAGTCATTGTGTTTTTAAATTATGGTGTTTATAGGCTTTTGAAAGTACGGACATACAGACAGTCAACCCCTTGTTAGATTTTCCCCCTTGTAAAATTTGATAGATGCTTACCTTTTAATCTGTAAATCTATGTACCGTATTTTATTCATCTAATTCTCTTCGTTTTGTAGTTATCGTGTTAAATTGTATTCAAACAATCAGACAGACAGACTTGCTCCGAACAGATTTTGCTCAAAATTTGATAGAAATTTACAAATTTGGGCTAAAGACTTTGTATCAAATTTCGTCCTCCAGCTCAATGCGTTTTTGAGTTATCTGTACGACAGATAGACAGACGGAAATTTTCCAAAAAATGCATTTTTCGAACATAGGAGAGTCAAAAAGGGTGGAGGTACATCAAAAATTTCGAGTTCGAATTTTTTGATAATTACTATACTTTTTCCATACTGCGTATACGAAGAAAAGTAAAAATCACTTAAGGTGAGAACAGTATCAGTATCATAAAAAAATAAAGAATAAATTTAAGATGATGATCAAAGTAAATTTTAAAGTTTGGGTATACGAAGAAAATAAAGAAGGTAATTTTGAATCATAAAGATTTAAATCATACTATCGATATTCTGACCTCATTATTTGCGATAGAATTTAATATTCCTAGATTTCGAACAGCAAAGTTCCCGATTGGCATAAATTATATTAATAATATATATATATATATATATATATATATATATATATATATATATATATATATATATATATATATATATATATATATATATATATATATATATATATATATATATATATATATATATATATATATATATATATATATATATATATATATATATATATATGGAAAATCAACTATTTCCGATATTGTATTATTTTCTCCTGAATTTTTTATTCATAAAAATAAATAAAAAACTTTGCTTTGCACAAAATAATTATAGTCAAACTTTTTTTCTTTATTAATAAGCTTAAAGGTCGAGCAGTTTTGAACATTTTGCTTAGCTATAAATGCAAGCTACAAATAAGATTAACGTTAATTATATTTTAATTTCCTTTACTTTCTCTAAAACAGAGTTATACATGCGAACTATTCGGAACTAAAAATAACCAAGAATAATAATTTATTTTGAAATACTAACTATACCACATAAATGATGATGCAAGTCACGTGCTCTCACTATAGGATTGATCCAAGTCTTCAACTAAAACTGCACGCACTATCCACAATTGCGGCTTTAGGGCGCTTTCGATAATAATTCGTTAACACATGCTGAATACCAGCCAATTTATGGACGTCATTCCCTGTTCACCCAAATAACACCATTAAAGTACTTGAATCGGGGGGCTTTATTAAAGTGAACATTAAACCCGTGACATTTCACCCCCGATTTCTAAAGTAATCTACTCAATAACATCTCAAATGGGAGTCTGAAAGGAGATCGATTGCCATTTAGTCAACCATAGAGCCAGTAATGGCGCAACCATTGAATTTCATTTACCCCCAAAACATCTTGTACAGCTTCAGTCTATAATGAAATCAAAATTCTTAACTAACTCATAGTTTTCTCAGAATAAACTAGTACTTTAATGCACCTTTAAACATTTCCACCCTGTTTTAATTCTCTAACAACATAAGAATTTTCGCTATTTTAAACTATGAAATTTTGATTAAAAATGGATCGATTAAGTTCATATTTCTTTAAACTTTAGTATATTGCTGATGAAATATATTTAAAATCCACTAAATATTTCTAATGGAATGAAAAAAGAATTTATATGAAATTAAACTCATGAAATCTTAATTTAATTATCATTCTGTTATTTCTATTAAAATTAAAGCAAGAAATGATATAGTTACCCCAAGTGTAGTTTTGAATTTAAAAACAACAAAATTTAATCAAAACATCCTTTTTTTTAATCATTAATATATTATAATTCCACTAAATATTTCTAATATTATGAAAAAAGAATTTATATGAACTCATAAAATCTTAATTTAACTGTAGTTCTGTTATTTCCATTAAAATTAAAGCAAGAAATGGTATTGTTACGAATCTGTAATGCTGCTTCCCAGCATAGTTGGTTCCCATCATCAGAAAGACTGTTTTACAGTCATCGATATTGGACGGTGTCCGGGTGTCGCGTCGGAGGTCCCAGAGCTTGGCGACCATTTGGCGACTTGGCGACGAAATTGGCGACTTTGGCGTCAAAATAGATTATACCCGAAACATCGAGAATTTTCTCGATCCGTCCATTGGGAACCGAGATACGCCTCGAAAGTTCCTGATTGGCTGAGAGGCTTCTAGCCCCGCCTCCTGAGACCTATAAAAGGAGGCAGTCTGCAGCTGCCGGTAGTACTCGGAGTCGACGGTGAAGAACGAGTCTTCCAGAGATTAGCAGAGCAGCGAAGGAGTCAAGCTAGTGCTGAACTAAGCTGTGCGCTACTGTCTGCAGTAGAGTCTTGTTGTGTGCACGTCTCGACTGAAGATAATTGTCTTCTCTACGCTGTATATAGTTGTCTTCTTTGTGCTGTCCTGTGTGTCTTCGTGTAAATAAAAGTCGTTGTTTTATTTTCTACTGCTGATTGAGCGTTCTCCACACCATATAACTTCCACTATCCAAACGAACCCCGAAATTTCGCAACAATATAGTTACCCTAAGTGTAGTTTTGAATTTAAAAACAACAAAATTTAATCGAAAATTTTTATTTTTTTATCAATAATACATTATCATTTTCTTTCATCTAAAGGTATAAAATAATATTTTCATCTGAAATTATTCTTCGAAGTGAAAACAAAATTGAATTACATCATCATAATAAAATCTGAAACATATTTTCCGATCTGAATTATTATTTTAATGCTGGGAATCGAGAAAAATCTGAAGTGTGATACATGCTACTACAAGCTTAAAAGAAGGATAAAAAAATGCAATCACATTTTTCCGTTTTTCCTTTAAATTTAGCTAATGAAAGAAAATAACTAATTGTACTAAAAATATTCGATCGAAAAGTAATTTATTATTACTGAATAGAGTGCCAAAGTATAATTTCCATTTAAATAAAGGAAATGCATCACTTTATTATCAGATTGAATTTCATTTAATTTTTTTATTTTAAATTCATTGCATTTCAATTTTTTTTTTCTATCTTTCTTTCTCAATAAACGAATGTGAAAATTAGTTGTTGGGTATAACTTTAATTACTCTTTTCAGAAATAAAAATTCAGGACATTCTTTGTCAGATAAATAAAATAAACTATGGGTGAATGCATTAACAATTCAGTGATTTTAATTTCATGTTTTAAACATAAAAGACATATGCTATAAATACAACAAAACTGAACCTTTTGCTTATTTAAGAGAATTTTTACTTTGATTGAAAATGTTTTTCATTCAGAAATATAAAATTTAAAGATATATATATATAAATTCCTTTTTTTCAAAAAACCCCTCTTAATTAAACTTTTTAATAAAGCATTATTAAAAGAAACTGGTAGGCGTTTGCCATTAAATTATGCCAATCAAAAAGAAAATAAATCATTATCGTCAAAATACCGTTTTCTTTCACTTCGATAATATCTATGAATCAGAAATATCTTTACTTTTCAATTAAATTCAATAAATAAAAACAGAATTAAAATTTTGGAAGTACATTCTAGTCTAAAGTCTTCCTAATTAAGATGCAATTCAAAACATAAATAAGAAAAGGAATTGTCTGTCTTTTTTGACAGATAAATAGTCTATGATATAATATAGATATCAAACTGTTGACTAACTTTAATTCCTTGGAAAACAATTCAGCAACTAAAGAGCACCGGACAATCTCATCTAGATTTTTCGAAATCTCCTAGTCTCCAGTTTCAGCAATTAGTTTTCCATCACCGGTAAGCTAATTGCTTCCTGTAGCTGTTAGCCTATTAATGACCCAAACCGGAGAACCTATACGTCATCTCGCTTTTTTTATTTTGTAATAAATTTTGTAACAGTCTTAAGCTCTAAATTTTCGCAGTGTTGTTGTATAAAATGTTAATAAATTGAATTTTTTAAAAACCGATACATATTATGTAGAATAAATTGTGACAAGAAATGCTCACTCAGTTTTTATTGAATAATTTAAAGACTTTATATGAAATGGATTAACACTAGCACGACCAAGACCATCATTTTGATTGTTTTCCAACTTCATGCTTAAAAATTTGATATAATTTATGTATTGTTCTAGAAATTGTTGTCTATTTTAAATAAAATATAAGAACAATTGCATATTACTATTCAATTTCCATTCAGCCATTTTAATTTCCATAATCAATATGACCTATACCTGTTTATACCAAGACCCGTCAAAATGATGACTTTTGCAATTTCAAATCTTATAATATTTTATGGATCATCTGGATAATGATGGAGATCAATATGTATTTACATTCGTTTATATATTTCTTTCAGGCAATTCCTGGAAAAATGTGAATTATATATTCTTCATATGAAGTTTTATTGATTGATCCAAAGTGTTCGGCAGTCAATATAATGGGATCTATTTTATTCCGATTATGATTCAGTTTAGAACTAAAAGATCTAACTGAAAATTCTATATATTCAAATACAAACAGGGTTTTTTTTGGGGAGGTATTAATAATTAACGAATTATTATATTAAATGTTGTTTTTGTTAACTTAGGTTCTTTTGTTTACATAAACTAAGTCAAAAAAATAATTTCAAGATAAAAATGCATTTTGATACTAAAGTTTTATATTTGTCAATAATAATATGCAGTTGCTTTTAAATTTTTGCCTTTATCCTTCGTGAAAGACTTTAATTGTACCACTAATTACAGATATTGCGACATTCCTGTCTTACTGAATTCGAAGGAAATACCTAAATAAGAAATGCTGACAAAATTATTGAATGCTTTCTTCTAGCAGAGTGTGTGGAACCAAAATGCTTTTTCTATTTTGAGTTGCCGATTTGCTTCAAAAGTTTTTGAATATTTGATTAAAGCGCGATAAGTTTATCTGATAACTCTTTAATTGATTAAAAACGATTTCTTCCATTTTTACTCATGGAACATCTATATCAGAGGACATAAAATTTCTTGAATTAGGCGAATCACAAGGTGCCCAATTACTCCAACTGAAATGTAATGAATTGCATTTGGGATTTATGGTTATCTAATGTAGCTACATAAGTACCACAAATATTCATTTTGTAAGTTTTAATACCTCATTTCCATTCCAAAATTCGAATAAATAACAGAAGTCAATTTACTTTTCTGCTGGAATTTAATGTCTCTTTTCAAACATGCAAATTATTAAGTTACACTGATCTGAAAAATATTTAAAAAATTCTTTTGCGTTGACAAGAATATTTTGCACAGCATAGAGACATGTAATCGGAAAAATTAGGTAAATATTCATGTACATAAATATGGTTTCGTTTTCTGGTCATGTACATAAATATGGTTTCGTTTTCTGGTCATGTACATAAATATGGTTTCGTTTTCTGGTCATGTACATAAATATGACTGTTAATCGATTAATATTAAATTAAATATTAATTTCAAATGAAATGGAAGTGAAATTAAGAAAAAAACTCATTAGAAGATTCAATAATAACTAAAATAATTAATTATTAAATATAGTAAAGACCAAAAAGTAGAAAATAATTAGAAGAGACCACACTACCTGAAAGAATTTTTTTTTCACTTTTTTTAAAAACATTAAATCTTAAATAATGGCGTTATCCGTTTTTATAACTTCTTGCACTTTAAGCAAATATGTTTAAAAAATTTAAGTGTTTTGAACATTATTTAAAAAAATTTTCAAAAACTTGACATGGAGTAATGATTTACCCGTTACCAGAATAATTCTGCCATATTTTTGCGATTAAGATACCAGTATGTTTTAAACTATAAACAATGAACTTCAGAATAAATTTGGTCGTAATAAATATCAATTAAATGTGCATTATTTTATTGCACAACTGTTTTTATAACAAGAAAGTAAATTCTTTGTAGATTCCTGAAAATGAGAAATTTATTTTTAAAAAATTACTATTATCTTGTTAATCTCATTATCAATTAAATGTGCAGTATTTTATTGCAAATTATTTCTTGTTAATCCCATCTATAAAACTATTTGTCTAGTAAACAATTTCAAGTACATAACGTTTCTTTGCAAACATCGCATCAAATAGGTCATTTTATCAAACACATTTCAAATTGCATTGTTCTATTTCCCACAAAAAGGGGACAAGTATCATATTTCATTTGTGTCATACTCTTCACAATTTATATAAAACGTTAACATTTTTAGTTAAAAAAAACATCAAACACATTTTTATCTAATTTATGACCACACGAGTCTTCATTGAAATTGTCATCCCCAATAAACGATATTTCAAGTACTAATTCGAGACTGTAGGTCTGCTAAAACGCGACTGTTAAATATAGCTCTCAGAGTGGTCATTGGAATATTAAATCACCAGACTTTATGTTGACTTTCCATCCAACATTACTTTTGTGGAAGCTTTAAGTTCTCGTTTATCCCTTTTGCCTTCCGTTCCCGTTTATCCCTTGTTCAGAAGTTCTTTTTCTTATGAGAGGTACCCAAAAAGATAAATAAAAGATATTTGAGGCAAACAGATTTGTTGGGTTGTCCTACTATGGAATCAATATCTCAGTTTTGATGGCATTATTACCCTGGTGGAACAATATGGCGGACGATCCTAATACAGAACATTTATTCAGATGAATATTATCGCGTAGATGAAGTTAGCGTAGATAAAACGTGTGTTAACTAAAGGATAACACTCGTTATCCTTTAACTAAACTGTTCTTTCGTTGCCTGTTAAATAAAGATAACACTCGTTAATTTCAACTCGAGAAATTTTAGGAACTAAACGTTACATCTGTTTTTATCCACAAGACGAAATGACTCGAATCGTCCAGATTTAGAAAGATACAGAAATTACAAGAACATTCTAGAAATAACAGAAGATAAATCAATAAGAAAACAATTTTTAAGCAATTTGCCTGCAGTCAGATACAAACCTGCGAATCATCGCTCACAGTTCACAGAATTCTACCACTGAGCCATTCAGTCCGCTTCAAGTTAAAACAAGTTTCGTTACAATATTAATAGAAAGCGGGCACATACTAATGATGCCTAACAATTAAAAACAATGGCGTTTATGCACAATCCAGAAGTTAAAAATAATAGTAAAAGACGATATTTTTCACAGTAAGGAATAAAGTTTTCTTATTAGCATTTTGATGATTCTGAAACAATTGCTTAAATTACTCTCCAGAGTTTAACACGTATCATAAACCTCTCTACCAACTAGTAATTCCCTGTATGGTATTATTCTCTCGATTTCCCCTTTTGCTTGAAATAAAAAATAAAACTGCGCTTGAAATAGTGTTAAGAAAGTAATTTTTTTATCAAAAATCTAGATATCAAAACAAAAAAATCCAAAAGTGCGATGTAGAGATAACAATACAATTACAGGAATTAAGTTCCCTTGAATATCATAGGAAACGAAATTCCTAAGTATTCACAAAACTAAAATATACAGGATCAAACAAACACTTTTTTTTGTTTCCCAAACTATTTCACCTTATGATAATGCATTATATAATATGCATATACATCCAAACACAAAATTTCATCACATCAGCTGAACAATTGTATGAAAACCCTATGGCTTTTGTGGTTAAGGGTGATAATTAAAAGTTTTAAAAAATTAACCTTTTTTATATGTCCCCATACAGTAAAAGTGTGAAATAATGAAATACTTCTCTTGCTTTGCAACGCAAAGTTTTACATTTCTATATACAAAATTTGCATAGGCGACTTTATTTTTAAATTTAGAGAGACTAATCATAAATTTAGATGAAAACATTTATTTCAGAAAGGCAACTTTATTCAAATGCAAAAAAATACTTCTATATATGTAAATATTTCTATTATAATGCGTTATCTAATCATCATAATTTAAAAGAAATTAAATATATTGTTACGAAATTTGTCCGGGTTCGTTTGGATAGTGGGAGTTATATGGTGTGGAGAACACTCAACCACCAGGCGGCAGTAGAAAATAAAACAAAGACGTTTATTTACACGAAGACACACAGGACAGCACAAAGACGACAACTATATACAGCACAGAAGACGATTATCTTCAGCCGAGACGTGCAGCATACAACAACAGCATACAACAAGATTCTCTACTTCAGACAGTAGCGCACAGCTTAGTTCAGCACTAGCTCGACTCCGTCGCTGCTCTGCTAATCTCTGGAAGACTCGTTCTTCACCGTCGATTCCAACTACTACCGGCAGCTGCAGACTGCCTCCTTTTATATGTCTCAGGAGGCGGGGCTAGAAGCCTCTCAACCAATCAGGAACGTTCGAGGCGTATCTCGGTTCCCAATGGACGGGACGAGAAAATTCTCGATGTTTCGGGTATAATCTATTTTGGCGCCAAAGTCGTCGCCAAGCCGCCAAATGGTTGCCAAGTTTGTCGCCAAGCTCTGGGACCTCCTATGGAACCAACTATGCTGAGAATCCGCATCAAAGATTCGTAACAATATATATATATTATATAATAAATTTCCAAAATCCTCAAATAGGATCGTGACAACTAATGGGTTAAAATTTCGCAGATACCTTAAGAGATATATTAATTAATTCCTGAACTAAAGAATTAGCTGCAATTCTATCCACTCTTTAAATATTTGGGTTCGACTGATCAATTACATGAAGTTTTCATTTTTTTTCCCCACATTTTTAAACATAAAAATAACCATAAAGTGTTTCTAAATGAAAAATTTACTTATTCGCTAGATCAAGAACTGTAGAAATTATTCAGAAATTATTTTAGCAAATTTAAACAGAAAATATGCATTCGATTTTGATTTATTATGTTTTTCGAGAAAAATATTCCTTCAAACATTAAAATACGAGTGAAACAATTCTAAAGATGTAAAAAATAGATATAAAGGCATTTATAAAAATCAATGTAATTTCCCAAAATACAAACATAGAAAATAAATTCTCGCGATTTTGTAAATGAAATTGTTTAAACACTAAAATATCAAATTTTGAAAAAAATTCATATTTTTACAAAAAATAAATAAATAAATAAAAAATTGACTTTTTAACATAGTAAACTGTTCAATTTTAACATAACCTTAAGCTCCAAAACAAAGAAAAACAGCAATGAAATAATTTCGGATAAATCCAAAAAGAACATTAATAATTACTTATCATTCTAAGCAACTATCCACACCTCTTTTCGTCGCATTTTAAATTTAAAAAAATGCCGAAATAAAAAAAACTTTGAGAAGATTTTAATTTTCAAAATATAAAAGAAAGAATACGAGAGAGATAATGATGGAGCTTAACTTTTCCGAATATATAGATTAAATCTTCCATAATCGTGTAATATGGTTGATGTTAGTCGAGGCTGCTGACAACCAGTTATACTTACGACATTAAGCACTTTCGCATTCAATTATGATTCGAACTCAAGCAAATAAAATTCTACAACAAATTTTTATTTTAATCCTTTAAGTTTTTTTTTTATTTTCCATTATTATTAAACTATTTTTTCATACCTCTTACTAATCCGCTTCATATCCCCAGGGTACTTACACGCGCCATACGTTGGGGATTTCTGATATAAGGCAAAAAGTGTAATTCATGTCTAATCCCATCATACAAAAAAAGAAAAGCCAAAATATCACATTTCACTCTCTTGACAGTTAATTAGGAGATAATTTTCTCCAGAAAATAATAAAACTTTAGCAACAAAATCACTAAACAATCCGTTAGCTAAGAGCTATCCTAAATGACAGGGTTCGCCCGAGATTCTTTGGAATGGAAAAGTCTATTATGTCTTGTTTCCTTTTAACAAATAATCCTCTTAAAACAATCTTATGAAAACTCCGTTCAATCCAATTTGCTTTCTAACTAAAAGAATCAATTAGGAATTGCTTCTAAATAGCTTTTATGCAGCAGAGAATTTTAGAAGATAAGTGTCAAAGGAAAATAAACTTTGGTAGCAGTAATTGCAGTTAACAATATGGAAATTCAACTAGTTTACAAAAATTAGAAGCAGTGGATACTTGAATGGCAGTTTTCTAATTATGAAAAATATTAAAAATGAAAATAGACTTTAGCTTTATAATCTACATTTAAGCTGATAATGTTTTTGTCTGTTTCGATAACTAAATGCCGGGATCCGAAATTCATTTTAAAATTCTATATTATTTTATTTTACACAACAATGACGGTAAACTCTCAGTTTTAAGATGGAAATATAATAAGCACTTTCTATTAAAGGTTTATAATTAAAAAAATTGCTTTAAATTAATTCCAAAAACAGTTATCGATGAACAGATAGTTTCAAATCATCCGAAAGCTATAGCAATTATTTTTGTACATACTTATTAACTCTAATAAGTATATAATAATAATAATAAATAACTATACATAATAATAGCCTTATATTACATGGGAGCTATAAACAAATGTGAAAATCGACAAATTTAAAATCTGACACAGAGCTGAAAAGTTGCAGTTGGCATTCAAGCAATTAGCTTTATACTCATATTGATAATGATGGTTCTAGTCTGATCTGCGCTGACGTATCTATCCAAGCTCATTATCAAAAACTCAAGCGTCATGGAATCATAATAAAGGAGATATGTGATGCCTTTTAGTGATTAAAATAAACCAAATTATTGTTCTTACCAATTATTTTGTTCTAAGAAAAGAAATTTTTTAATATGCCTTTAGGAGGCGATAAAACATAGCTAAATAATAATTACTACTTTTATTTGCATGTTTAAAAACAACAGTTAAACAATTAAATAGTATTTAAAACAACAGTTAAACAGTTTAGTACCAATTAGTATTTTCGAAGCATACTGTTTAAAACGATCAAAGACCATTAAAAAAATTATTAATATTAATAAAACAAACATTAAACTTAAAATGGTTTTCCGGACAGCTGAATAATATGACAGGTGCTTAATTTCTAAAGCATTAAATTATAACTGAAAACAAAAATAACATAGATGAAAGCAGAATAACTCCGTGGAATGGGCGATTCTTTAGGCAGATGTTTTTGGTAGCAAAAAGCGCGGGAAAGGATTTCGAACCACCTGCCAGCATGGTGAAAGAAACGTGTTAGAATAACCCTCGTGCTCCTTTAATTTTCCTTTTTCATTAGACTATTTTCTGCAACCACAGATAACAATGGTTATCCGGAGCAATAGGTTGAAATGGCTTGGCCATATCTGGAGAAGCCCTGAAAACTGTGCCCTCAAAATATCCACATTTAAAAATCCTACGGGATCCCTGGCTAGAAGAAGACCTCCAATCAGATAGCTGGATGATGTGGAAAGAGACCTGAGTTCTGAGGATAAAGAACTGGAAGGGTGTTGCGGGGGATAGAAAGTGGTGGAAAGTGCGCGTGGTTGAGGCAGCCAAGGTCTTCATGGGGCTATTGTGCTTATGAAGAAGATAGAACTATTTGGAAATATTGAAAGGAATTGAAGTTTTTCTTATAATTTCGAGCCTCCATTTTTTAAGGTAAGACTCTTATTATACTAAATGTTGGCCCATATAAAAAACATTATTAAATTTACTATAGTAAAAGTCCTTTAGAATCCCCCCGTTTTCCCCTAATGTTGTTGATTTGTGTTCAAATTTTCACCAAATGATAATGAAAAATTTTTTTAAAGAATTTTTTTCGGCTTACTCACTTTTCGCGAAAAAAAAAATATTAAATAAGAACAAAAAAAATAATCAAAACATATTTAAAGGTTTGTTTCATTTTTTTAAAAATATTTTGTCAAATATGAAAGGACATTATACAAAGATTTGCTTTTATAATTTATTCATTCATTATTTAGCATTATATAAAACCGTACTTAGTACAGAATTTTGTTTCTGGGTTTTTTCTATTAAATAAGGACCTCATAAATAGTTTCTAAAATTTTAAACGGTACCAATTTGTCCAAATGATACATTTTCAGCTTAAGCGGAATAGATTATGTTACAGCTTGAGGTGACTTTTTCTCCTTGCCTTCACATTTATTTAAAAAAAATGTATTTTAATCAAATCAAATGTTAAAAGTTTGTTTTGGCAATGATTTTGTTGCTGCCAGGGAATCCTTTTGTAAAGTTGAGAAGTGATCTAAAAAAAGTAAAAATCATGTTCTTTTAAAAACTTTTGGTTATTGCTACATGTATTTAAAACTATTTGACCAAAATCGCTGAAATTTAGAACAGTGGTGTTTTAAATTTTGTTTCTTGGAAAAAATTTCTAAATTTCTTTTCAAAAAAATTCTAATTTATAAATTTGAAGATTGATAAAAAAAATTAAAAATATATTTTTAAAAAGTTATCTTTTTTTATTGAGTATTTTAACGTAATTAAAAATTATTATCACAAATTTATTATAAATCAAAATATATTGAGAAAAAAGAACTCACTTTTAACATTAGGGATTGAAAACTTCAATTTCTAATGCTTACTCAAAATCATAAAATATTATATGTATTTGAGCTGTTGTATTCGTGAGAACTTGGATATGTATTTATTCGAAATCAAGTGTTACTCTTTGAGAAAATTGAATTTCTGCAAAACAAAATGTGAAGATGACACCGTGTCAAAAAAAAAATATTTCATACACTTACAGAGAACGTATTTTAATAGAGAAAAACATTTACATTTTTACTGTGCGATAATTAGATTCAGAACGACGAGCAGTGACCGGTCACTTTTTTAATGGTCAGTACAAAGCGTATAGTTCCAGGAACGCGTTGTACACAAATCACATGAAGAAAGCTTTACCTTCTAAAGAATAAACAATATCTTATGGTGAAAAAATTTTCTTGGTATTTACCTGACAGGAACGTTGCTTCCATGTGCCTTACTCAATAAAACTTTTCATTCAATTCAACAATAGAAAAAAATAGCTTTTGCATTTTTAATGTAAGCTTTCTTTAAGACAGAATCATTTTTATAAGAGCGCAAATGAGTTATAGTAGTTGCATGCGGTTGTTATTATAGTTATTTTATTTATTAACTGTCATCTAAGCAAAATATGATAGTTGTTGTCATCGAGTATATTACTTGTTCTATTAAGCCCTCGTGTTATAAAACGATATTTGAATATCTGCATGAATTTAAAAAAATCGGTTTTTTTTTCGTTATTTAATAACAAAAAAATTATTGTTATGGAAATATTGTTATATGGTTATATTGTTATATTGTTATTTATAAAATTTTATTTTAAATTTCAGCTTTTTAAATAAATTTTATTAAAGGAAAGTTTTTATTATCTTCATCTGATGATATCTAATTTAGAAATTGCTTCTATTTCCAGCGTTTCAGTTTCATCTTCATATGTCTCTTAAATGAAAGAGGTAATTATTTTGTTGTTTAACTACACCTTCATAGAAAGTAAAAGAAGAGAATTGATAATATATGTATATAGTACACTCTCGATTATTCGATTCGTGATTATCCGGCCTAGTTTTCTTTTATCGTAATTAAATGAGGAAGGCAAGACGTCTCTTAAGTCATCTGTTAAAGACTTTTTCTAAACCTAAAAATTGTAAGTTTTGACTTATCTTAGGGTTACCTTTTCACATCTGTGTAATCATTTATCAGTGAAAACTAAAATCAATTTGAGCCAATTTTCTTAAGATTTAGACCTACAATTTACAGTAGTGTTTTATTTACATTTCTTGCATTGAAGTTAGTTATTACAGAATATATGATAAAATGTCAGCAATTTATATTTTTTAATTTACTTTTCCTCTAATAAATTCTTGAAATGTGCATTGCATTTATTTATACAAAACACATATAAACTGTCAGTACAGAGCCTTCTATTTTTCAGCCAATCAGAGCCTTCTATGATTCAGCAGGTCACTGCTACATCCACGTTGAGATAAATGGAGGGCTTATTGCTCAATAAGAAGTGAGAAAATACGCTTTATAACAGTGAGTTTTGGTATAAAGTTTTGTCTTCTGTTATTGGTGGACAAAGAAATAAATTCATAGAACTTCAACTTATTCAGTTTTTTTTTTTTTTTTTGTTATCTGGCCAGTCCTTCCGTTACATTAGGCCGTATATCCGGTCTAATTATTTATTGCATAGATTATTTACTGCATAATATATAAAATAAATAAGAATATATAAAATAAATAATAAAGAATATATAAAATTTTAAAAAAAGTATTTGAAGGATTGAAACTGATGCAAAAAATACCCACAATTTTCAATGAGAAGAAACCATAGAGCTGATATATAAAGTAAAATAAAGCTGATATAAAGTAAAGTAAAGCTGATATATAAAGTGATTAGTATCTCAGCTCTATGGAAGAAACCATAAACGTTTCATCTGCGGATCTCTGATGATAACTTTTTCGTATGGCATTTTAGGCTCGATGATAAGCTTTCTCGAATAGCTACAGAAAACAAAAGAAGGAAGAAAAAAATCGAATGGTTTCTCAGAACAATTAATAATTATAATTAAAAAGCACTGTTTAATGTACAAATTAATAAAAATTTTTAAAAACATTTACTTAGGGGAAAACTCCTACATCTACTAGAAATATAGATACATCCCATCTTACTATACAAAACGTGTATTGTGAACAGAAACCATAAAGATACTGGGTATCCAAACAATACGATCTTTCTGAATTGTTAAAAAAGAAAGAGCTTTTGTGCATTATTAAATGATAAGAAAAAAAGAAGAAGAAGAAAATTAAAGCGAAAATATTGTTCAACAAATGAATAACAAAAACCTTATTTAATTTATCAATTCCATCCTTGGGGAATTAAAAGACACAAAAGGAATTAATTATTAAAAAAATACAATTTAATCTCACGAAAAGTTTTTAAAACATGTTGAAAAACAGTCATAACAATGAATTGATTCTCTCTTTAAATGACCGAACCAAATTTTATACTTTATCCTATTCAATTTAAAAACAGATAATTCCTATTTCAGATGTATATTCTTTGAAATTTCCATTATTTAAATATTCTAAAGATTTTAAAGATTTGATTCAATGCAAAAAATGCTGTTTATTTGCTTTAAAAGGTAATTTTTCAAATATTGAAAATCAAATACAATTGAGCATTTAGAGGATCAAAAGCAAGTTTTTTTTAAACATTTTTTTTCCTTTTTATAACATTATTTAATAACATTTTGGACCAAAAAGAAAATTGAAACTCTCTAATACAGAGATGTATTAAAAATCTAAGATATATCGTATCTATTTTAAAATAAAGCAAAGCCACCCAAACAATTAGAAAATCCAAAATTCAATTAATTAATATTTATTCAGAAAATGGAATCAACGCTATTGTCGATTCTTTCTTTCCGGTTTCCGAAAGTTTTATTATCATTCGTGATAAAGAGTTCTTAATAGGATTTTAAAATGACTATACATCATATTTCATAGGAAAGAAGATTACAAATTAACTGCAATCTGATTTTCACAATTTTAGATACCATCATTGCATGTTATTTTATTTTAGCTTTATTACTAACTAGCCGCCTTTGGCGACCAGCTGGTTCGCCAATCTTAATGTTCGTTAAAATTTTAATAATTAAATATTTTATGCAATTTCTACTTTAATAGCTTCTTCATCAAAATATTTTAAAACTTCAAATTTTGATTATCATATAATTCATTCATAATATTATAAAGGCCTTCAGTCATAACGTAATATGTATCTCTCTCATTTTCTGTTAGCACCCGTAGAATTTATGCTTTAAATTAAAGTGGAAAGAATTTATCTTCAATTAATATAATAATATTTTTTACTGAAACAAAGCATTTTTTTATAATCTGATTACTGAAAATAGAGTCACTCAGCGTTTAAACTTTATGAGCACTAAAGAATATCTTTTTAAATTTATGTAATATCTCAAGAGTTGGTCAACAAAATTTTCTTAGATTCATTATGAGCAGATCGATTCATTAACAATGTTTAAATTTAAATGCATCAAACACTAAGAAAATAAAACGAATCGTTTAAAATAAACGGTTGAAAACGGTAGAATTTATGCTTTAAATTAAAGTGGAAAGAATTTATCTTCAATTAATATAATAATATTTTTTACTGAAACAAAGCATTTTTTTATAATCTGATTACTGAAAATAGAGTCACTCAGCGTTTAAACTTTATGGGCACTAAAGAATTTCTTTTTTAATTTATGTAATATCTCAAGAGTTGGTCAACAAAATTTTCTTAGATTCATTATGAGCAGATCGATTCATTAACAATGTTTAAATTTAAATGCATCAAACACTAAGAAAATAAAACGAATCGTTTAAAATAAACGGTTGAAAACAGGTTTTAAAAAAACTACTTAAAAAACGATGTACTTAAAACTATAAGCATATACAAAAAATATATAACTAACATAAATGCAATTTACTTACAAAAGCATGCAACTAACCCAAAAATAATTTAAATCATCCATTGATAACGTTGTCATGGCAACAATCAGAACAGAATGCGCATGCGTGAATTTTCTTCGCCAGTTACGTAACGCAAATACGTGATTTTTTCTACGCCAGTTGGGGTAACACTATGCGGATTAGAAATTTTTAATTTCCTTTATTCTGTTTTATTTTAATTCAAAAGTACTTCAGAATGAATCTGAAAGATTGATTCATTAACAATGTTTAATTTTAAATGCATCAAACATTAAGAAAATAAACAGAACCGATTGAAATAATCCGCCGAAAATTTTTAACCCTAGCCTCATTACTGTTGGGAGAAAAAAGAAACGGAAGCCTTTCTCGTTTGGCGCTGGGGATAATGGAAGATTTTTTTTGGCGGAAAAGTTGGCGGTGGGGAAAATGGAAGATTTTTTTGGCGGGAAAGTTAGTTTTTAATTAATAATTAAAATTCTAATTAAAAATTCGAAAAAAGAAACCCCAGGTGCACATTCCCAACCTCCAAGGTATACATGTACCAAATTTGGTAGCTGTATGTCAAACGGTCTGGCCTGTAGAGCGCCAACACACACACACACACACACACACATTGAGCTTTATTATAAGTATAGATAACCAAAAGGAGTGTTCCTCTCAAAACTTCCTCGCATACATTCTAATAAAGGTGTTGTACCAGAGAACGCTTAGTATGTCATTGGCGTACAACAAGTACGAGTAGGGATTGCAATACCGGACCAAAATTTCAATACCGGTATTCGGTATTTTTTAAATCTTAATACCGGGATACCGGTTTTAATACCGGTATTAGAAATTTTGGAAAAAGAGAGAAAACACAGGTGTTTCTTTTTTTTTATTTGCCAGTTTTATTAGAGAGTGTAAATATCACTAAAAATAATTTGTAACTTATAAATTATAACAGCATATAATCACAAAAAAGTAAAGGAACATCTTATTTATTTAAATCACAAAAAAAGTGTAAATATCACTATTCAGTCTGTGGTACTATTACAAATTTTTGAAATGTGATCTTAAAAAAACATAATGCATCAATTGTACTGGATATAGCTAATTTCTGTAATGTCTTTTGGTTCGTTGAATTTTTTTTTATTTATCGCTAATTCTAATTTTTGTTCAAGAGACAATTCCTTTTCACTATCGACAGTAGTGACATCATAATCTTCGATAATTGAACCGAATTCTTCTGAATGTGGATAAGTTTATGTGTAAAAGATTTTAAGACAATTTACTCTAAACTTAATCATATTTGAATTGGTTATTTTCTTTTCTTTTTCATTTTCATTTTTAAAATTATTATAGTTATGTAAATACCATAAGACATTTTCTATTTCGGTATGCTTTTCTTCTGTGCGATTTTTAAATGTAATATATAATTCTTCAGATAGTGGTGTGTGCTGATCTTTCAGTGAAGGCAACATGAAATTTATTGTTGCATTAGCTGTTAATAAATTAGAATCTTTCCGACATAATGCCTCAATAGTAAGTTTTATTGGAAGTAGAGCTGATATAGTTCTGGATATTAAGTCGAATTCACTATCTGAAAAAATAATTTACAAGTTTAAGTCGATTATTGCTTTTTGGATTGGATTTCTCAGTTTCAAAAATCGTTCCATCATTAGGAGTAAACTGTTCCAACGTGTATTAGAATCTAATATTAACATATATTCTGTTTTATTTTCAGTTAGTATATATTTTAGTAATATGTTCCTTTTTAATAGGGGGACGTTTAAATATCTTAACAATTTTTCGAACTTTATAAATTATAGGAAGCAATTCTTGATGGGTTAATATTTCATCCTCATTAGCAATATCTTCTTCAACAATTACATTGTCATTATCTTCATTGTCAATATCACTCTCACTCTTACTCTCTTCAATGTCGGAATTCGAAGTTTTTATATCCACAGTATTTGGATTCTTCTGTTCTTTATTTTTTTGGTTTAATAAATCTATTACTCCTAATTGAATTCCATGTGCATAGCACAACTGCTGATTTGCACCAATCAATTTTTCAACTTTTTTCATAATTGTTGCTCCATCAGTCGTTATAGATACACTACTTTCTTTCAAGGATAATCCATGTTTCGCTCATTTAGATTTAAGCAATTAATTAAGCCATTAATTAGCTAATTAATTTCGCCCGTTAGGGAGACATAAAAACAAAAAGGTATACTATTTTGCTATGTTCGCGATACCTGAACATATGGTGGAGACAATTTTAAAAATTTCTAGTAAATACCGAAAAACCGGTATTTAAACTTGTGAATACCGGTATTACAAAATTGTACAAATGGTTCAAAATACCGGTATTCGGTATCCCGGTATTGCAATCCCTAAGTACGAGATATTAACCTTTGGCGTGAATTTAGCATTTTTTACTCAATCTATCGTATCATTTTTGGTGAGTTTTTTGCTGATAAATCTCTGGTATGTGATTAATAACAGTTTGTGTTTTAAATACGTTTTTACCATCCGACAGAAAGAAAAATTTGACACAAAACTACACTTATATTATAAAATATTATACGAAATTTGATACATTTAAGTCATTCCGTTTTTTACAAATCGCGTTTGTTTGTTTCTGAAAGTACGGACCAACAGATGGCGAACCCTTAGTTAGATTTGGCTCAAAATTTGATGCTATCTCACTATAGATAAATTTGTGCACCAAATTTTATCTATCTAGCTTTCTTCGTTTTGTAAGTATCATGCTAACGTATTTCGGAACAGCCACGCAGATGATTTCCTGTGAACAGAATTTACATAAAATGTGATGTAAAGACTGTAAACTTTGTTTTAACCATCTAATTCTAAGCGTTTTTCAGTTATCTTTGTTACAAACAGACAGACGGACTTTTTGCAAAAAGTTTTTTTTTTTCACACTCATTGAGGTCTGAAACTTGTTCTTCAAAATTTCGAATTCTTCGACCATTACTATACTTTGTCTATGCTACGGATACAAGAAATTAAAAATAAAAAAATGCATTTTCGCAAATTCTTTTATTTTTTTTTTTTTAAATTTTGAAATGATATATTTTCTAAATTACTATTAAAAAACAAAATTCGAAAGGATGAAATTTAACATGCACGAATAAATAATTTCCCTCTTAAACATAGTATTTTCGAAAAGAAAAGTATTATGTCAACTAAAGAAATTATTCCAAAAAATATCAATGCAGGAGCAAATAGTACTGAAATGTATGGGCTTTATATGAAATTCCTGCTGTACATATAAGAACCAATATTTCAAAGTACTGAATAAAGAAAACTATTTCGAATTTATCATGCAGAATTTTAAAAATCGCTGAAGAAATAAAGTAATTTAAATTCATGGTATCGTGTCATATTTTCATTCGCAACATACATGCGAAATTGCGGGGCACCAAAGTCTTCTATATTTACGCTTGACTGACAAGGACGAACGCGAAACGTTCCTTGAATACGAGTGACATCAATTTTCTCTTTCTCGGCCAGTTCCTCTGTACTCAAAACAGATTTCGCCCCTTGCTTATCATTCACTTCGTCCTGTTAAATTCTAATCCCTGACTGTATTTGCTCTCTTCTGCAAGTACTATATAGAAAAAGGTTGAAATGGATATCAATAAGAAATTTAATTTAATTTTAAAGGTATTCGAATGACGAGGGGTGGAGTAAATTTGAAACAGCTAAATTAAAATGCGATATCGATTTCAAATTTAGTTTTCATATTTTTTTAAATAAATTTTAATATAAAATTTAAGTATCGTTTTCTAAACTTATTCATATCTAATAGATAAAAATGAATTTTTGTTTGTCCGTACATTATGAGCTGCTGTACCGTTCATTCGATTGCGATAAAACTTTGCCAACTTATAGCTTGCACTTTAGCGAAGGTTATAGGCATAGTACAATTAATATATCTTATATATATATATATATATATATATATATATATATATATATATATATATATATATATATATATATATATATATATATATATATATATATATGAATGAATTTTAGTTTGTATATATTTTATGCGCTACCAGCTGCGACAAAACTTTGCCTACTTATTACTTTGAACCTAGATAACCCATTTTTTAAGCCTCATATGAAGTTGATATTCACACACTCGCTTGCACAGCCTTTTCTTACAGGGGAGCTCTTTCACACACCTCACAGACAGAACACAGGGTCAAGAACAACTATGCCCGAACCAGGACTCGAACCCCGGCCGGAATCCAGAGAAGATGCGCTACCCCTAGGCCAGGACGCTTTCTATTTCATTCATTATATATGAAAAAGTGAAAAAAAACAAACTAGATTTCTCTAATCTTCATCGTTCATTTTTTTTTGTGAAAAAATAATAAATTTCCAATTTTTATAAAATTGATTAAGAAAAAAAAAACATTGAGGTTTTAAAAACCGATTTTAAATTCGTTGTGATGAAAATTATCGATTTTTGATGAATCTCCATATTTTTTTTTATCTCAGTTGGAGGATTATTTGAATAATTTGATTTAAAAAGGACTATGAGGGATAGAACTTATCTAGTGGTTAACGCAAGTGAAAAATGCCTACGATACGCATTGTTTTCTTCATATTCATCTTTATATTAAATTTTTAAAACATTAAATGATGAAAGCCATCTTCTTCATGAGGCACATTTCAAGGCCTCCGCCTGTAGAATTTGCTCCCCATTTTTGAACCACTCGAAATTTGAATCATGGTTTGATGACTAATACATTTCATGAGTCAGCATTCATGTCTTCAAATTTCCACAACACACAAAGAAGAGGACTTGAAATAGGCCCATACGTATGGCAGATCTTCATTGGAATTAGATATGGGAAATATAAGATTTTATCAGCACTATCATTCTGAGGATATATACTCTATATTGTTACAAAATTTTTCTTCTACAACAAATACCGCTAATCAATTGCAATAGCGCAGCACATTTAATTGCTATAGTTCAGCAGCTTTCTTGCTGTCTAATCCTCCAAGACCTCTACGTGTCGGCGACTCCGACTCTCTCACACACAACTTCCGCCGATACACACACTTCTTCGTAGCTTCTGAGTGCCCGTCTTTTACAGTTCCGGGAGGCGGGGCTAGAAGCTTCTGACCAATCAGGGCGCATCTGAGTGTATCTCTGTTATTACTGGATGGATCATGAAACTTCTCGAACTTTCTGGTATTATCCATTTAGTCGCCAAACTGACCAAATTCAACGCCAAGTCGCCAAATGGTCGCCAAGCTCAGCACGCCGTGCGGGATAGCAAAATTACAGATTTGTAACAGTATTCATAAATTCGAAATCGGAGGTGAAACATTTAGCTGATAGTGTGGTGTAGAAGTTTGGATAAAAAAGATTGCCTCTACATGTGATTGATTTGTCATTTAGTCACGTTTTATAATTCAAAAATTTAAAGTAATATTCTAAAACACATCTCTTGTCATCACGAAAAGGAGCTTTACTACAATAACAAAGAAAAGAAACTAAAATGATTACAACGTTTGATACGGGTGGAAAACTACACTGAAATTATTATCATTATTTCAATTAATGCAAATAAATAGTTAATTCATATTTTATTATACATTTACTTAATGCCTATCATTATTAATATTTAATGAGAAACTATTTTGTTTTTGAATTGGAATGCTGTACGATTCAATCTGAGACTTATCTTTTTGTTTACTACAGTACACTCCCGAATATCCGGTTCGCGACTATCCGGCTTCCATACAATCCGGCCTAGTTTCTTTTATCGTAATTAAATAAGGAAAACAAGGCGTTTCATTGGCAACATTACCAAGACATTGGAAGCGGGCGTCTGCTACGATCCTCCTACGTGTCGTGTGCAAAATATAAGTTCTGACAGGAAAAGGTCAGCGTTCTGTTCGTTGTTCATTGTTTCGTCAGTGTGTAACTGACCTCAACCATCGCTGCTGTCTCTGCACAGTACGTACAGTATTCTTAAATTGTTCTTGGGGTATGCTTAATGTTTTTTTAAGTGTACCATAGTGAAGTATCACATTTCGAAATGTGGGATAAACAAAAAAAAAATAAAAAAAAATTGTAGTGATTATGGAGGCGGAATTAAGCACTATACAGCGACTAGACTCTGATGTAACAGCAAAAAATACAACTTACGAGTTAGGAGTTGGGAAAAGTACAGTGGGGAATTGGTAAAAAAATCGGGCAGAAATTGAAAAGTGGCGTGTTACACAAGTTAGTGGCATAAAAGCAAGAAAAACCATTCACACTTTACGTGTCTTCAGATAAATGGAGGGCTTAGGACTCAATATGTGAGAATTTATGTATTATAACAGCGTATTTTGATATAAAAACTTTGTCTTCTAATGTAGGTGGGCAAAAAATGAGTTCATAGAAATTCGGGCCATCCGGCTTTTCTGTTATACGGTCTACCCTTCCGCCACAATAAGCTGGATACTCGGAAGTGTGCTGTAGTTTTTCTTTTCCAGATCCTCCATCCGTTTCCTTTACTATTCTAGTGAATGTTAAGCCTTATAGTAAATATACGAGGAAACACGTGAGATTTAAAGCATTGGAATAAAAGTGAAAAAAGTTGGAAGCCATTATCTTACATGCAAAAGCTGAAGAAATAAAATTCTTTGTTGAAAGATGTGATCAAAATATACCTTGGGGAAATGGAAACTAAAGTAGAGATAGCTGTACCATTCCCATGATGTCAAATGCAACCAGGTATTTATTGGTCATTTCTACTCATTGTGTGAGAAAATGATATCTGAAGAGCTACAAGTGAAAATATATCTATTGAATAAAAAGAAAAATCTTTTCCAAAATAACTTCTGAATATTTTTCTTATCAAACCGAAGCATTGGAATATTTTGGCGAGAAAAGTAAATATTTTTCTTCCATTTCTATCAGAACTTTTGCTACTTCCCCGAAAAATTCTTTTGGTTGAAATAGGCAATTTTTTTGACAAGTTTCCATCTGCCTATATTAGTTTTTTTTTTTAACATTTTTTCCCCTTCGACTTGTGTAATGAATGCTTGAAATTTTCAAGCGGATTGTATATTTATGAGCTCCAACAATGAATACCAAAATATTAACACTTTGCGAGTTTTTTTTTCTGTAATAAGAATCTATACATGGCACAGCGCTAACATACATGGCATAGAAATCGCTCTTATTACTTATTGTTGAATGGCAACAGTCAAAAGTAAACACAGATTGATTCTTTGAATGTTTTTACTGTTGCACAGAATTCAACGCTTTGCTTAATAATTAATGGAGTAGCCAAAATATTATTAAAATTTCTCGAGTGTAGGTTTGACAGGTCACTAGAAACTCCATTTAGTTCAGAGGAAGGAAAATATAAAAGAAGTTAAAATGATAGAAAGCGATGTAAAACAAAGTTTAATCCAGGTTGAAAGAAAGTATTCATTTTTTGAAATAGTTTCGTGGCCGGAGACATAGAATACAATTTTGAATTTTAAATTTCGCTTTTATTCCATCCCGGGAA
Source organism: Argiope bruennichi (assembly GCF_947563725.1). Lineage (NCBI taxonomy): Eukaryota > Metazoa > Arthropoda > Arachnida > Araneae > Araneidae > Argiope > Argiope bruennichi. The sequence goes on along the minus strand of NC_079152.1, from coordinate 21,021,280 downwards.
ACATAATTTATGTACAAACGGAAGCGACAAGCACATCAACATAAAACGACACTAGAGCGAAAAGAGGAAAAGCTAATGAATATTTATCCCCTCGATTATATACTGTGAGATTTTGATAGGGATTTCTTTACACGTGTCAAATTAGATGAGGGAATTATTAGGGATCTTTTAAAAAGAATTCGCTTCGGTTGACAATTTTTTATCCCTTCATTCTGAGTGTGGGAACTTGTCGATTTCAGCAATTTTAGAACTCGTGTTGAATTAATTAAATAAAAAAGGTGGAATTGGATCAGGAAATAAGAGAACATTTTAGAATGAAGTTAATATGGGCTAAATTAAGCTAAAAATTAGGAAATTAATCAATTTTTAATTAGATTATAAATTATCCTAACATATATATCAATTCCATACATTTTTAACACACAAATATCTTTTCATTTGCTTCGGCTTCACTCTTAAAGAATGTTATAATGAAATTAAAACTCGTCTACCAAAACACTCTATCACATTCTTTTTGCCGTTTAATAAAATTAAGATTAAAACAGTTGTCTTCTTTTGATATTTTGAAGTGGGATTTTCATTTTCGAATTAATTTGGTAGTATATACATTTTTTTAATTCGCACACTAATTAGTAGCAAATTAAATTCATGTAGCAAATTAAATTTCAGTCGGATCAAATAACGAAACAAAACTTTAAAAAAATACATTACATATTATTCGCTTTCCTGTCTCTAAAAAGTCAGCTGTCTAGGCGAACAAGCTGATCGCCAAAGGCGACTAGTTTATTCAACAAATGGTCAAGAACTTGCGTAACATGTTCTAAGAATTCCTTTACAGTTTATATTTATAACGTTATAGGATTATTATAAATGGATAATTCGAGTTTGGATCCCCAAAAACTCAAAAAATATAATTATTTCCATTAAAATTATTTTTGCTCCGAAATGAGAACTGAATACCTTATTTATGATGTACGAAATATTTGACTTCCTTTAAACGTATTTTTTAAAATTATATTATAAAAAATTAACATTTCAAGGAGACAGGTTTTAAAAATAATAAATACAGTACTTAATTGTACAGAGCAGTTTTAAACCAAGAGAATGAAAAAAATAATTAAATGTGCTTGGTAAAATCATTAACTAATTTCTTGACGTTTAAAAAATACATTATAAAATTCTATTCTTCTTGAAAATTATATTTCTCTTTGGTTTGAAATAAAAAATGTTTTTTGAATAACTTGTAATTAAATTTTAAAAGTTACAAATATTTCTAATAGTAAAAACTTTGGAAATTTTTCCATAATTCAAATAGACATATTATATTTTATGTTTCATTTTACTATGGCAATGATAAAAGACCATGTTTATTCTGAAAATAATAATCCAATCAACTAGCATCAAAATGGGGGGGGGAAATGTATAACAAAAAATTCATTTGTTACGTCATTGTGTTGATTGTCCAAATCAAGCGTGAGAGTTTGAATCCGTCTAATGGTGTACAGGAAGTTTGAAACATAGTTTTTCCCCCTTCACTTATAAATAAAATTGTATTAACCCACAAGAAAAGTTTCACAAAAAAGTTGTACGAATTTATAAGACCTATAAAATAAATTATGTAACATTAAAATGGCTTAATTATATTAGAAGAAAATTTCAAAAAAATTCAAATTTTAAAACTTATTCCCCATCTTTTTTCTTTAGTTTAGCCGAAATTTTCGGAATTATACAGTATTTAAAGTACAAGAAAATAACTAGTGAAAATTAGAGATTGTTATCTGCAATATTTTTTCAAAAATTTAAATTTTCTGAAAAAAAATCCGAGCTGCCAAAACGTTCCTATACATATTTTTAAAATAAGTTGGAATAAATGCACAGAAAAACTACACTAATCTAAAAGAATTTCTTACAATTTCGAATGGCATCTTAATGATCATTTAAAAAAACTGCAAATATTGAATTTGATATTAACATTTTGTCTCGAGCCTGTAATTTGCATCCAGCATTAAGCTTAAAATTCTTTCATATTTTCTGATGATCGTTAAGTTTGCTAACACTACAATTTAATGTTTTTCGGTAATCAGTCAGTACAAAGTAAGATATTTTTTTCTTTTCCAAATTCAATTTTCCCCCTTTCTTTTTATTTTTTGAAAATTGAGCATTATGATCCTATTTTGAAATGGCAAATCATTTTAGAATAAAATTCTTTTTCGATCCACGAAATCTGGATCATAAAGAAGCAATTATGAGCATTTTTCGTTGACTCCTATTTTTTTAATGCAGATATCGATTTGAAAGTTTTATCAGTTTTTCATTACTTTGTAAAAAGTACTTAAATGTAATTCGAAGAATTTCGCTTACAGTCAAATAAATGAAAAATATTTTTTTCAAATTTGGATCTTTTGAAAACTACCTAATTAAATTTTCATATCGTTTTCATCTCATTTTATATTCCTACAACTCTTCTTTTTTCTTTTTTTTTCTTTTTTGGAATAAAATTATTTTGTCAAAACGCGAAAACCAGAACTTCAACTTTTATACTTCTCTTCTCCTTTTCCGATAACATATCCAATTGCAAATTTAAATGCCTCTTTTAAATAGCTTTCAACTACTTAAATAAATTAAAGTGATGTTATGTAAAGTGCTGTAACATTTTTCATTTGAACTATAGGCCAAGTTGTTCTTTTATTAACGCTTTATTATCTCTCAGCTTTTATACAATAAAATGCTCAGATTCATTGAATGTTGCCAATATTTCAGCTCATAGTAATGGTAATAACGAATGGCGCGCTGCTACGAAAATTATTTTGTCTCACAACTAACTCTAAAAATATTTTGAAATTTGATAATATATATAATCTACATATTTGCTAATACTTGGAATCAATATACTATTGTTCCGATTGGGATCATATAAGCTGTAATAAATCAGACAAAACAATATATTTTAAATTTCAAAGGTATTAGATTAATTGGCGTGTCATCTTTTCATAAAACTGTAGCTAATAGATATGAACTTACACCCCCCCCCTCTCCAAAAGAAACATTTGCAAAATGCTTGCTAAAGGCAAACGTTTATAACAGAAGCAAAATAATTATGGGAAAGGCCATTCTGTAGGAGTTGATTTATTTTTATAATGACAGCATACATCAGTTTCTTTAAAAAAATTCTTATTTATTCTTTGAAACTTAAATCTGCTAATTTCTGTATTAAACGTTATTAAATAATTTTCTATTAAAAATTTACACTTTTTTTATATTAAGTATTTGAATACATAAACAATTTTGTCCCTGTTTCTGCTGAAATATTTTCAAAACTTAAGAGAAAAGTTAATTTGTTTCCAGTTATGTAACAAGCACAAAATTTAATAGCTATTATATTATACGCTATGAATAAGTATTTTCCAGAAAATTAAAAATGCATGATAAGGTGAGTATTAAATTACTTAAAGACTATCACCTCTTTACTGTAACAATGTTAATTACTGCGACTATAATAATGAGACTCATTATGTTGCGCGGAAATGCCCTAAAGAAAAGGAAAACAAAATAAAGAGAATAAGCATTTGTTAGGAGGAGATTTGACATTCTAGAAGTCACTCAACAATCTTCATCAATTAAAGTTAAGAAACAGAAAAATTTTACCAATGACTCATTAATCAGCGAAACGTAAGTAGTGCTTCTTTAAGATTTGGATTTAAGAATATTAAGCTATTTTAAAAAACAAAAGAATGGTATGTCATCAGCAAATATGGAGCAATTAATATATATATTTTTTTTACTTTCTCATATGTATGTTTCTCTTTCTCTTTTTTAATAAATAGAAAATATAGTAATGTTCAAAAAATTCGAACTCAAATCTCTACGTTTTATATTTCCCAGAGTTCTAAAAACATATTTCTGGAAAATGTCCGTCCGTCCGTCTGTCTGTGGCAAAGATAACTCAAAAACTGTTTGATTTAGACTTATGAAGTTTGCAGGTTTCTATCGAGTTTTGAGCCGAATTCATTCAGAGCAAGTCTGTCTGTCTGGCTTTCCGAATGTAATTTAACGGGATGATTACAAAAAGAAGAGATCCAGATAGATAAAATTTGATACACAGAATAAACATCGATTTTCGAACATTAACCGCATTCTAGGTTTGGTTATATTATCGTCCCGTTTGAAGCAACACTAGGGCTATTTTGGGACGGACCTCGTAATTTTGAACCGCGGTCAGATGACGAGGATGACACCTGAGCTGGCACCCCCTCTCCACACCAGCGGGAGGACGTTTGGTCATGACGGATTTAACGTGCAACAGACCCCCTTACATGACCGTTCTTCGGTAGAATCGGGTCACGAACCTGAAACCCTCTGATTCCGAAGCCGAGACCTTACCACCAGGCCACGGTGGCCCTAATCGCATTCTAGGAATTAATTGTCAAATAACTCACTAAAGTTCATACGATAGATTCAATAAAAATGCTACATTCGCGTTAAAGGTTAGTATTTCGTAATTATTGTACACCAATGCCATGCAAAGCATTGTATGGGATAACACCATTATTAGAGAGTATGGGAGAAAGTTTTGGAAGACTACTCCCGCTGGTTTAAAAAAATAATGACGTTTATGATGACGTTAATGAAAAAAAATAACGTTTTTGTAACGCTATAAAATTTCAAGTAAGAAAGTGATATTTGATACTAAAATAGAGATGCGAGATTTTTTTAATGTTAAACATTTCTCTTAAAAAAAAGGATTTAGGATTTTTACTCTATCTTTAACCTTCTATCTAATTCATATTGTATCAGAATCATATAACAATAACACTGGGTGTGTCATCTATTATCATACAAAATGTTACGTTTAACTGCCACATATTTTTCTCCCTGCAGAGTTTCTTGAGATACATAAAGACTTCAGATATTTAAAGATCAATGGATCCAAATAAATAAAGATACATAATATTTTTACTTTCCTCATTCTTTTCCACAACCTGTAATAATATGTTGTATGTTCTTTACCACACCAAAATAATTATACCGAATTCAAGAATCGAAATTCCACTGTGAAATTAATTTGTTTATCAAAGTTTCAACCTTAATTATTTTCAAACATTACAAATTACATATGCATACAGGATCATTAATGAGTCACACGTTTGGCTTATTACTAAATGTTTAAAATTTTTATATATTTGTATTTAATTTGCTTGTTGTTTAGAAAGGTGAAATCGATAATCCATTTTTTTTATAATCGATCCGTTATAATCGATTTTTTTCATTCATGTTCTGGCCGCTAGATCAATAAATAACCAAAAAAAAATCAATTGAATTGAAATATTGTTCAATTATATATTTTTGATGACAATACTTGAATATTTTATTTGATCATGCTTCTTCAATTGTTTTATATCATCTACTGTATGTTTCTGATACTATGTGAGCAATTTTGTTTGTTTTTTGCTTTTGTTTGTGTAACTTCTTGTTTCCCCCCCATTTTTCTTTCTTCTTTCTTTGCATTTGTGCCTGCGTCCTTATATTTGAAATTTAATATACTGTCAGTTGCGTACTGACTTACATCTGTAAGCTTTGTGGTATACTTGTTGGCACACAAGGAGTTTATACATCAAGAACAAAAAAAAACAAAAACAAAAAAACACTGTTTTAACAGCTAATTACCAGGTTTATTTAAAATGGACTATCATATGATTTTTGAATTTTATCTCTTCAATAAATGACGGAGAAAATACTTTAAAAAATTATATTTTATTAAAGTATGGATTATAAAGTATATTTTATAAAGTACGTCTAATTTAACAGCATGTTATCAAACGTCTACTCTGGACTTTAGTTGAAAAGAATAGTTTGTGAATAGTGATACACTTAAATAACTTACTTTATAACTAACATAAAATATGGTACCGTCATAATATACAAACAAAAGTGGCATGTAAAAAACGTCACTTAGCTTTTGTTTTCCAAAACTTAATAATGTTATGAATTCGTTTTAAATTGATTTAATGACTCTTTCCTATTGGCAACCACAGGCATTGCAGCTTTAATTTTATATCACAAAGCCTTTTAAAAGACAAAATTGTAATGCTGCTTTAAGCCAACTCACGACATTTAAGGGTTAATATCCTCGAACATAATTATCAACTATTCAATAAAATAGCGCAAATTTTGATTCCATTTGCGTGGTTTCGCTTCGTAGTGAATTTCTTACAAAATTAACTCCAATATTTAATAATATTGATAGTAATAAATTGTAAATAGAAAACTAAAAAATAAAGTGTAATCAAGTTTTCTAAACTATACTTTAAATATTTCAGTAACATTGATAGTAATAAATTATAAATCGAAAGCTAAAAAATAAAATGTAATTAAATTTTTAAATTATATTTTAAAAATTTCAATAACATTGATAGTAATAAATTATAAATCAAAAAATTAAATATAATTAAGTTTTTTTTAAAAAAACTATATTTTAAAAATCATAATTGTTAAAAATGAGAGTTTAAAAATTAATAAATTTATTTTAATATAAGAAGAATACATTTAAACGCTAGAATAAAAGCTCTCAGAAATTAAGACTTAATTCAAGTTTGTGGAAAATGTTAATTGCAAGTTAGCCTTGCTTAGAAAACAGCCACCCCCCTCCGTCATTTTCCGGCAAGTACATTAATGCTAATTTATAATTTAAGGGATCATTTGATTCCAAATTTGTTGTACTGATGAACTCTTTCATTAGTTTCCAATACATAAGATCTATTCTTACATAAGGGATTACGATAGTTAAAATTTTATTTCCAGAGACAGTCCAGTCTAAAAGTAGCATATATCCGGTAAATAGATATCGTGAAATATGAAGACAATCACAATTAAAATTCAGAGTCATTTGAAAAATAAATTTTTCACAATTCTTCGAAAAATTTGGATTTAGTTTGGTGTAGTTGTCACCTAAGATAATTTAATTAATTATGAAGTGAAGAGTGATTTGTTGACTATAATGTAAATAGATACAAATATTATGTGGAATATATTAATGATTGTGTGAGATGAGCTTAAGGAAATCATGTATGAAATCAGGATAATCATCCAATCACATTTTTGGAAAAATTTTATAAGAGCCTTTGCTATTTGGTTTCATATTTGTCTATTTCTCACAATTTTTGTGACAAAACAAATAGAATCAGTTTTAAAAACTTTTAAGAGTTTTAAGTTTAAGTAATATATATAAAGTCAAATCTTTTTTTAAAATATGACTTTCTCATCATTTTTTTTATCTGAATTGCCATAATTGTATTAGAATGAAAGATCCCGCGGGGAAGAATTGGTCAGTTTTATGCGTTCTGAAATAAATGATGAATTTTTTTTATATTGGCTTCTTTTATCGAAGAATACAAAATTGTCGTTTTTATTACTTTCTGGCATACGAAGTATAGAGGAGGAATTATAATTGTCAAAAAAAAAAAAAGAAAAAAGAAAGAAAGAGAAGAAACTACGAATTTTGACGAATTTTCACCTTTTATGTCTCCCTGAGTGTAAAAAACGTATTTTGGTATTTTGGGTAGTCTGTCTATGAACATGATAATTAAAATATGCTTTGAGCTAGACAGATGGAATTTGGTATATGGAATAACAATCAAATTTGTAGATTTCTATAAAATGTTGAACGAAATCCATTCAGTGGAATTCTATCTGTCTCTCTGGCTGTTCGAGTATAAGTAAACAAGATAATTACAAAACGCAAAGAATTAGAGATAAAATTTGGTTCACAGATTTATTATAAGAAATACAAACATTTATGCCGCCGTCATGGCATAGGGGTAGTGCATCTTCCCCGTGATCTGGTCGTCCCGCGTTCGCGTCCCTGTTTGGGTATGGTTGTTCTTCCGTTGTTCTATCAATGAGATGTGTGAATGTGCCCTCCTGTAAAAAGGGGTTGTGCAAGCAAATGAGTAATGCGTGAGAGTTCCTGTTTGGGCATGGTTGTTCTTCCGTTGTTCTATCAATGAGATGTGTGAATGTGCCCTCCTGTAAAAAGGGGTTGTGCAAGCGAATGAGTGATCCGTGAGTAGCTAAGGCGTACTCTTGGCTCTAGTTGGCGCTACTATAAAAACAAGAGACGCTCCCCCACCGGCTTAAATCGCTGTCTTCATAACAGAGGGCTTGTTCATGGCAAGTGCCATATGAAACAACAACAGATATTTATCAAATTTTTAACTAAATCCTCTATTGTTCTCTAGTTAAGAATATGTGTAAATGCAGTAACTAATAAACACAATAACTTAAATAGATGAAATTTGATATGTTACAGTTACAGTTTTACATTAATTTCATTTCGATTGACTTGCGAAAGGATTCCAAAATCCATATTCTCGCGATAAACTTAGTAAAAATACTAGCCATGACAAATATCGATATTTTCTGACTATTGTTCACCATCGTCCGACAAATTATTCTCGGCTTTACCCAAGGTCAACGGTTTTATGTATAGAAAGGGGGATCAGATCTTAATTGGAGAGTATGCGAGAAAATTTTGAAGAGACCATTTCCACTGGTTTAGAGAAGGTACTGAAATGATAACGAAGCTTCTAAAGTGGTTCAAAATTTCTGTCGAGTTATAATGATTTTGAAACTAACATGCGACGAACATTATTGAATAAACTGTTCTGCTTCTTTGAAATGCCAGATATAAAGTATAAATAACAAATAACATAATTATTATCGAGTGCACACACACACACACAAAAGGAAAAATTCAGGGGATAAACCTGATTCTATTGCTCGAAAAAGTAGCTCCGCATCCCATATTACTCTCATTTCAAAAGATCATTTTTATTTGCTAACGAATGTCATAATTTCTAAGAATTATCGATTTATTTTATTTTTGGAAGTTTAAAAAAATATGTTTTCCCACTGGTCACATCTCTTCAATTTCAACTTTTTTTTTCTCTGTTGTTCAGATTTACTGTTCTTACAATCAAAATTCACGATTTTTTTTGGTTCCAATAATTCTTTGAATGTTCCATTGAATTAATTTATCTTAATTCCAATTTCAATTTTCATTTATAATCGTATTTACAAGTTTTACTTCATCTTTAGTTATTTTATATTCATTTATCTTTAAAGATCAAATTTTTAAGTGCATAACACTTTAACAAAGGAATTTGTTTATAAAGTCCTATTAACGTCCCGTTTTTAAAGCAACACTTTGAAACCCGTTTTTAAAAACACTTTTTAAAGCAAACTTTCGCATAAAATATTTCCTTAAATATTTTCATATAGATGTAAAATCGTTGATACTGAGATGAGAGAAGAAAATTCAAATTTAGGGTAAACATTTTTTTCCTTTGTTATATAGGGCATTTAAAGGATTCTTAAAAAAGAAAATCTCACTTCTTGAGGTAATTTCTAAAATTCTACGTGAATTTTTTCTAACTCTGCACAACATACTTGCTACTTTCTAATACATTAATAAAAGTTTAAAAAAATATTCGATTATTCTAGAGCACTAAATAAAATTGCAATTTATCACATGCTTATTACTATAAACATTTCGCATAAAATATTGCCCTAAATATTTACATATAGACGTAAAATTGTTGATACTGAAATGAGAGACGAAAATTAAATTTCTAGAGACATTCATTTTCCTTTGTTATATTGTGCATTTAAAGGATTCTTAAAAAAGAAAATCTCACTTCTTGAGGTAATTTCTAAAATTCTACGTGAATTTTTTCTAACTCTGCACAACATACTTGCTACTTTCTAATACATTAATAAAAGTTTAAAAAAATATTCGATTATTCTAGAGCACTAAATAAAATTGCAATTGATCACATGCTTATTACAATAAAACATTTCGCATAAGATATTGCCCTAAATATTTTCATTTAGACGTAAAATAGTTGATACTGAAATGAAAGACGAAAATCAAATTTCTAGAGCCATTAATTTTCCTTTGTTATATAGTGCATTTAAAGGATTCTTAAAAAAAAAATCTCACTTCTTGAGATAATTTCTAAAATTCTACGTGAATTTTTTCTAGCTTTGCACAACACACTTGCTACTTTTTAAAACATTAATAAAAGTTTTAAAAAATACTCGATTATTCTAGAGCACTAAATAAAATTGCAATTTATCACGTGCTTATAACTACAAGCATTTCGCATAAAATATTTCCCTAAATATTTTCATTTAGACGTAAAATTGTTGATACTGAGATGAGAGAAGAAAATCAAATTTCTAGAGACATTCATTTTCCTTTGTTATATTGTGCATTTAAAGGATTCTTAAAAAAGAAAATCTCACTTCTTGAGATAATTTCTAATATTCTACGTGAATTTTTTCTAGTTTTGCACAACATACTTGCTACTTTTTAATACATTAATAAAAGTTTTAAAAAATATTCGATTATTCTAGAGCACTAAATAAAATTGCAATTTATCACGTGCTTATAACTACAAGCATTTCCCATAAAATATTTCCTTAAATATTTTCATATAGATGTAAAATCGTTGATACTGAAATGAGAGACGAAAATCAAATTTTTGGAAACATTTTTTTTTTTTTTCCTTTGTTATTCAGAGCATTAAAAAGATTCCAAAAGAATAATCTCACTCTTTGAGATAACTTCAAAAATTCTTCATGGGGTTTTTTTTCTAGTTTTGCACAACGCTCTAATAAAATTCATATAAACAAAACCATTAAAAACTGCATTTTATTTTTTAAGCAGAAATTACTCACCAATTGACCATGGATGAGCTTGATTAGGAAAATAGGTGATCACCGGTGGCGGCGGTCGAGGCTGGACATTAGTGACCATTGCCACAATCAAAATCAAAACATTCAAAAAATGCATGTCGGACGACAGTTGTTGCTCGCAGCGGAAAACCGAAGCTTGTGAGATGGTGACGCGAAAGCGAATGAGATTTTATTCGGACGCGCGTCTTTAAAAAAACAACATTCAATGTAGGCGGGGTTACTTGCGCGCGCTTTTGACGTCAATCTCAACTTCGACGAAGCGCATCTTCCTGAGGGATTGCTTGATTGGCCGAATGAGAAAACTACGTGGGTTTTGAGGGATGATTATGAGGTGAAGATGAAATCGAAAATTTGGTTTAAATTAAACTCTAGTCAAGACATAATTAAGTGAATGGATGAATCAGTCAATTACATATCAGTAGAAGCAATGTCAATATACGTATATATATACAACAGCATGGTCTGTTTGTAATTAGTTTGTTATAAGAACACTGAGTACAATTGTGCCGAGATCCGTTATTCTATAAAGTTCTATGAAATAACAAACGGCGAAATAAAAATATGAAAAATTATCAAGAGCTATCGATAATTTTTCATATTTCTTTCTTAACAACAGGAAAGAAAAATTATTTATGGTTCTAAGGGAAAATTTTAACAAAAGAAACATCGAATTTTTTTTCCTGATATTTAATCTCTAGTGATTTTGGTACGAAAGTGAAGGCACTGAATCGTGTGTTGATCCTTAACACAATTTTTTATAATTCTTCTTTTCATTTCCCAATTTTGTCAAAATATTTTTTGCTATCGATATTTTTTTATATTTTTTTCTTAACAACAGGAAAGAAAAATTGTTTATGATTCTGAAGGAAATTTTTAAACAAAAGAAACATCGAATTTTTATTTTTCTGATATTTAATCTCTAGTGATTTTGGTACGAAAGTGAAGGCACTGAATCGTGTGTTGATCCTTAACACAATTTTTTATAATTCTTCTTTTCATTTCCCAATTTTGTCAAAATATTTTTTGCTATCGATAATTTTTCATATTTCTTTCTTAACAACAGGAAAGAAAAATTATTTATGGTTCTAAGGGAAATTTTTTAACAAAAGAAACATCGAATTTTTATTTTTCTGATATTTAATCTCTAGTGATTTTGGTACAAAAGTGAAGGCACTGAATCGTGTGTTGATCCTTAACACAATTTTTTATAATTCTTCTTTTTATTTACCAATTTTCTCAAAATATTTTTTGCTATCGATAATTTTTCATATTTCTTTCTTAACAACAGGAAAGAAAAATTATTTATGGTTCTAAGGGAAATTTTTTAACAAAAGAAACATCGAATTTTTATTTTTCTGATATTTAACCTCTAGTGATTTTGGTACAAAAGTGAAGGCACTGAATCGTGTGTTGATCCTTAACACAATTTTTTATAATTCTTCTTTTTATTTTCCAATTTTGTCAAAATATTTTTTGCTATCGATATTTTTTTATATTTTTTTCTTAAGAACAGGAAAGAAAAATTGTTTATGATTCTGAGGGAAATTTTTAAACAAAAGAAACATCTAATTTTTATTTTTTTTTCTGAAATTCAATCTATTTAGCGATTTTGGTGCAAAAATGAAGGTATTGAATCGTGTGTTGATCTTTGCCACAATTATTTATACTTCTTTTAATTTTCCAATTTTGTCAAAATGTTTTTTTCTATTTGCGTTCAATTGATAATGTTTCTTTGTGATCTTAAAATTCGACAGTAAATAAGAAATTAAAATAATGAATGAACGGAATCAGTAAGTCAGTATCTAAGGACTGTGTTTTGGATTTAGGGTTCACTATTCTAAAATGTTCCTAAAGTTTATTAAACAGAATTGAACTAACTTTACAAATTCTACAACAGACTATTCTCAATATAATCAGTTTGGAACAATAAAATTCGATGAATTATTTCGATAAAGTTTTGATAAAAATAATTGTTTCTAATTATGCATATTTTGGAATTTGGTCATAATAACGTATCCGCATCCAGTTAATGATAAATAAAAAGATAGCTACTTAAAATAGATATTCTGAAACTCCATAGATTTTTTTTTTTTTTTGTAAATTGTCAAGAATATTAAAAAAAAAATTTACATTTATTTAGAATCCCAGTTTGATATGATGCTAAGATTACTTGGAGACAGGACTCATAATTTCAGGCAGATTCCCTTTCTCAAAATATAGCAGAAGTTTTTCAATTAAATGATTTAAGGTACATCAATTCTGAAAATCTTTTACTGAAATGGATCTGAAATACTCACTCTTTCTGCTTTGGGTCGTTGTGGGCCAGGAGGATTTAACCCTTTATTTACTGACAGTACCTTAATTACCGTTTAAATCCGGCTGATTTCTTCGTAATATGACTATTTTTTCTAACCGCATTTAAAAGAAAACAAAGAGAGTATTTCCAATGGAAAACAGTAGATATCAAATAAAAACAATATTAAAAATCTTTTAATCATTCATTAAATTACTTAAGTTACTTCAATTAATTTTTTTAAAAAAATTCTTTTTTTGGGTTTATTCTGTGGTAAAACTTAATTAATGGTTCAAAAATAAATTTGAAAAACTGAGGGTAAAATAGTTTGATAAATAAAGAGTTAAGATGCAGCCCAAAATTTAATATACATGGTTGGCTATATATTAACCCACATCACTACAAAAAAAAATTGTAGAATAAAAAACAATATTGGCTACTATAATTGTTCAGCGTGTCGTCATTACATGACATGTATCAAAATATTTTCGTATCTGACATTGATTTGGAGTTGAGAAGTTTATCCTTTTTATTTATGGCAGACAAGAAATAAAATAAAATTTAGTACTGTCTCAATGAATTATGTGCATTCATAAGAATAAAAACATAACAACAATATTTTAAAACTATATTCTTTATTTTTTTTCTGAAAACAGCAAAGGAACAGCACAGCACCTCTTGTTCAGCATGCATGTTTTTCTGTTTTAGGCAATTGAAACTGGAGTTCATAAAATTTTCCATTCGAATAATTAATACGATAAAATCAAAAATATATTTTATATAAATGATTAAGTTAAAAATAATAAAATGTTCTAAAAGAATACAAAATAGAGATTAGAAATATAAAATAAGAGCGATAATTTAAAGAAATTCAAAAATTCTGAGCCCTCAAGATAAAACAGAGATAAATATATAATGATCAGAATTTGAATTAATGAATTTATTTTAAATGGTTAGCTACCGAAATTTTGAAATTCAACATTAAAAAATTTCTTTTTGCTTTGAGAAAAATGATGAAAAACAATGCTCATTTTAAAATCACCAGCAAATAGCAAAATGTGACATCTTAATGAATATTTTTCATTAAAAGTTTTAGATATTATATTCTCTCAGTAATCAAAAAAATTTTCCAAGATAATTCTTTCTCAAATTGTAATTTATTCATCTATAATAATAAACTATGAAATATTATTATGATAACGTTATGACGCTTAAAATCTCTTTTATCTGTTGTAAAAAATTAAATTAAAATATATTTTTAAATTTATGATTAATATTAATAATTCTAAAACATTAGTTCTCTTCTAAGAATATATGGTATTTATTTTTGCAATATTTGAAACTCCGAAATATTGAAATTTATTCTTTATTACTAAAATCTGCTAAAAATTAATTCGCAGTTTTACAATTTATTTTTAAACTTTTACCTTTAATTTACCTTACCTTTTATTTTTAGGGTCCCTGGTGGTGAGTTTCAGATTCGAGACCCGATTCCACTGAAGAATCGCCGTGTAAGCTGGTCTAGTGCATGTTAAATCGTAGCGGTCAAATGTCCTCTTGCTGGTGTGGCGTGGAAGCTTGGAAAGAGAGGGGTGTCAGCTCAGGTTCGTCCTCATCATCTGACCGCGGTTCAAAATGATGAGTCCGCCCTAAAATAGCCCTAATGTTGCTTTAAAACTGGACGTTAATGTAACTTAACCAAAACCAAACATTTTAATTTTATACAGTGATTTATTTAACATAAATCGATTTGTAGAAATTTACAATACTGGAAATATTAAAAGCTTTTAATCTTCTAAAATATTATGTTCGTCTGTTAATATTATATTCGTTTGTTTATATTTTTTGCTATTTACGCTGAAGAAACCTACATATTTTACAGATATCTCCCTTAAAATATAGTATCTAAATGTGTTAAAACTATCTACTAAATATTTGATTATTACAATACGGGTAGTTATAAATTAGTAGTAAAATTCCATCTTGCATCTTTCCTAAAAACATGTAAAAAAATGAAAATGAAGGAAAAGAAAATAGCTTTCAGCTAAAGCATTTCATAATTTTACTGTTTTTTCATAATAATTAAACGTTAATGCTTTAAATCACACATTGCTGTTTCGACGATGCTATCAAAGTCCAAGTAAATCAATACATTAATTAAATCAAATTGATCATATAAAACTGGAATGGATTCTTTATGCTGCAGATTCATTATTAATCGTGCAGTTCTCTAAATATAAATAATTACTTTTAGTTATCTTTGATCCGGAAATCCTGGATGTCATTCTTTCGCACTTGTTAATAGGAACTTAAGGAATGTACTATACAGATATGCAAAACTTTCTCTACAAGCGAAATGTTAGCATGAAATAATTGTAAAAGATTTTGTTACTGCATAATTTGTTATTGTTACTATTTTGTTACTTTTGCTGTATATATCCCCACTCTAAATTAACTTTTTATCACTGGATAGACAGCGCAAGTAATCGATAGCCGTAGGCAATTAATCAATAGCTAATTTTTAACGAAATAGCAAAGAAGGAAGAAAGAGCAGAATGCATGTTGTGATTCTACTTTATCAAATCAGCTATTTTTACTTTCTCGTATACGTTGTATGGAGAAAGTATAGTGACCATCAAAAAATTCGAATTTTGAGGAAAAAAATCGAAATTTTGACGAATCCACGCGCTTCCTGAGTTCGAAAAACACATTTTCGGAAAATGTCCGTCTACCTGTGACAAAAATATCTATCTAGCTCAAAGTAACACTTTGAGCTAGATAGATGAAATTTGTTATACTGTCTTTAGACCAAATTTGCAGATTTCTATCAAATTTTGTATAAAATCTTATCAGAGGAAGTCCGTCTGTCAGTAAATGAGTTAACAGATAGCTACAAAACGAAGAGAGCTAGATAGATAAGATTTGGTACGCAGTTTGAACATCTATAGTGTATACGATTGTCAAAGTTTGAGCCAAATCCAACAAGAGATTAACCCGTTTGTCGGTCTGTACTTTCAGAAATAAGTAAACACGGTAATTCAAAAATGCAATGGCTTACATATATCAAATGTGTTGCGGCAATTTGTGACAACAAATGCAGTTTTATGTCAAATTTTTGATTCAATCGACTGTGAAGAATGTGTCTGAAATCCAAATTCGATTTTTGGATACTTTTGACGCATGCCAGTGATTTGTCGCCAAATTACTACCCAAGGATGACACGATAGATTCAGTAAAAATGCTGAATTCACGAAAAATGTTAATATTTTGTTACTATTGTACGCCAATGCCATGTAAGACATTCTCTGGCATGACAAGTTTATTAGAGAGTATGCCAGAAAGTTTTGGAGTGACCTCTTCCGCACGTAGTTGATTTGGTGTTTAAAGAAATGTGAATAAACATAATGATTGTCCGCTGATAAAAAAAAAACCCAAAAATCGCTTTAAAAGCAAAGAAAAGCAACACTAAGATTAATGTTTTTAGGTACAGTCTTGCTCATAAGAAGGTTGCCTGTTTTTTTTTTCCCTCCTTCAGAACAAGCACAGCAATTAACGCTTGCTGAAACATCTTGCAACTTTTGATTGCGTCTTTGAAAAATTTCAATTCCAGATCATTTGCTAACAGGATGAGTGACCTCTTTTCCGGGAATCAGCTGTTAGTGGGCGAAAAAAATTCCGGGAAGTTGGTTTGAAAAGGATGATTAAACCATGGTTCCAACGCTCTTTTGCTTTTACTTGGATGGATTTCTTTTCATTTGGGAACTGCATCAAAAAACGAATTCATTTTACAGCAATTCATGATATTTAAACTCTGAATGCTAGGATAACAGATGCGAAACAAATTTCAGAAGCATGTGGAGAGAACTTAACCCATATCAGATAACTGGATTTTTATAAATGGCATAACTAACAAAGCACTGATTGCAGTCAGAAATCAAGTACTCCCATTAAGGGTTAAATATCATTTTAACTTTCTCCAAGTTAATAAGAACACAATAATTGAAATTCATGAAGATAATTTTCTTATTACAAAAGTGATTATGTTATTTACTGTTTTCTAAAATAAATGTAGGTTTTTTTTATTAATAATAAGTCAATCCTCATGTACCACAAAGTACAGCACAAGGCTTACAGAAGTAAGTAGAAACAACTACATACATAGATAAAAATATGTACAAATAAAAATAAGGATAAAAACAACAGGAAAAAATAAACAACAAAACTAATTAAAAATTGAAGCAGAAAAGGCAATAAATTTACAAAATGAGAAAAAAACCATTTTGTGGTCGACCAAAACATGAAGCGGAGGTGGAGACTTAATATTACAGGCATCGAGATCCACAGTAAAATCTCTTCTCCCTTCAGTAAGTTTGGAGCAATCAAAAAGCAAGTGTTCGACATTTTGAACTCCACCCACGCTGCAAGAGCACAGATCAGTGTTTGATAATCCAAATTTCTTGAGATAGTAATTGAAATTACCGTGTCCAGTAAGAAATTTTGTTAAGTGAAAATCACTGAAAAAATGCTTGTTATTCAACCTTTGAGAAATTGTGGGGAAAAATAATTTGGTTAAACAGACAGTTGACGAATTTTGGTACAACTCGTTCCATAAGAGAATGGTCTTTTTATGATTCTCATTACGAATGTAAGATTTGGGGATGCTCACAGGATCAATGATTAGTTTTGTAGCTTGCTTTGCAAGCCAATCGGCTCTAAATGCAGGTTTAAATATCATTTTTTACCTATAAAATTTTACAATCAGGTATTAAAACTTGAGTTAGTTTAGTTGTATTAATGCCACATTTTAAAGCAACAGCAACTCTAGAGCTATTTTCGGACGGACCTCGTGATTTTAACTGTGGTCAGATGACGTGAACGACATCTGAGCTGGTAACACCATCTCCAAACTTTCAAATCACACCAGCGGGAGAACGTTTGGCCCCGACTGCTTCAACGTGCACTAGACTCGCTTACATTACAGTTTTTCAGCGGAATCGGGTCTCAAACCTGAAATCCTTCAGTTCTGAAGCCGAGACCTTACATTAAAATTTGAGACTCAAAAAGTGAAAAATGCGATTCAAACTATGTGAGTTAATCACTAGGTTTCTGTTTTACTTAATATTTGCGATGGCTAAAATATGCTTTCACAGTGATACATTTTTCGGCCTAATGCGCCCAAACTACCACGAAAGCAATGAAAATTGCGTATAATTCTTATAAAATTGAGTTTTTGAAAAAAATTGAATTTTAAATTGATGTAAAAATGCTTTCGTGCAATAACGTGGTATATAATAAAGAACTCTGGAATTATTCATAAAAAATACTAAAACTTTGATTAAATTTCAATTATCATTCTAATTAAATTAGGTCGGTATAACCTAGTTACTAGGGCGTTCGATTCGCGTCCTTTGGGTTGCGAATTCGCACCCCACCGGCCGAAGACTCTCCGTGTGTGTGGTGGCTGATACACGTATAAATCTGTTGTGGTCACAAAGTCCTCTATGTCATAGTAATATCACTGGGGGTACTGAATCAGGGATGATAGTTCTCTAAGTAATAAAATTGTTCGCAAGCTGCATGATGCATTCTACAGCAAAATATGATTAATATCATGTTAAAATATAGAGACTGTAAAATCAATTAATAATTATGTAGTGGGACAGGGAGGAAACAAAGACTAAAAAAATTTATTTAGATTGAATACGAATTTTTGGTCTAAGAAAAACTGATGGAAAAATTAGCCAATAGGAATAGGAATGAAACATAAATTTAATAATATTAATCAACATTAAATATAATGATATCAATATTAATTAATATTAAATATACTTATTTGAGAAATTGTGCGTCTTTTCAATGATTAAATATCTTTAATTATCTTGGTCTGTTTCATGTTGAATTCTGTAATCGATTTCTTTCTCACATCCTGCTAGAAAATTTGGTGTACTTATGTATTCTTAATTACAATTCAATATTTTAATAATTATGGAATTTAATTATCAGTGAATTGATAAATTTAATTAAATTTTAATTATATAATTATGTTACAAGTGTGCCTAATACTGAATTTGAGAAAAAGTTTTAAAAAAGGAGTAAAAACAGTAATTAAAAAAGAAATTCTATATTTTAATTCATTAATGAAGATTTTGTTTTAAAAACTACTTTTATTGAATTGATTATTGTACTAAACGTGCGTAACAGAACATTGATTGCGTTATGCTTTTCCCTTAGCGTTATTTTTCATTTTTTATTTTTTTCCCATTCTATTGACTAAAAGGTTTGCTCAAATCTTATATTAAAGCGGAGAAAAAAGATCGCTTAATGTTATGACTTTCAGTAAAACTCTCATATGGAATACTATCTTTTACTTGCGACAGTCTTCAGTTATGTTCAAGATCATCAGGTGGCATCCTTTAGAATAATAGAACTACTCTTGCATACCTTAGGAATAATTTATCCACCAGCCGATATTTACACTCAAGTACGGGAGTAGTAAAGCACACTTAACTTGAAATTTTAAAACATCACGTTTGGAAAATATCTTAGAGTAACTTCATTTATCGTGTCCCTGAAAATAATGGCGCTTTCTTAGGGTAAAAATTTCCTCGAGGCAAGCTAGGAGGCAAAGTTTGATTCCTGATAGCTAAGTTGAAAGCTTGAACTTCCTTTCGATTCTTAGACGAAAGCAATGAAACATTGTATATCAAAGCAATCATAGATAATGGCTGATAATTAAGGAGATTTTCGGTTTTATGTATATTGGCATGGCATTGGCGACAAAAGTTACGAAACATTAAGTTCTGGCGCGAATTTAGGATTTTTGTGGTGTCTAGAATGTCATACTTGGCGATTAATCCATCGCATGCTTTTAATAGTATCAGAAAATCGAATCTGTGCTTTAGGTACTTTTTTCTCAACCGATTGGAACAAAGATTTCACACAAAACTACTATCGTAGTCACAAAATTTTATACCAAATTTGATATATTTAAGTCAATGCGCTTTTGAATTATTGCATTTACATGTTTCTGAAAGAACAGACCGACAGACAGTCAACCTGTAGTTGGATTTGGCTCAAAATTTGACATGTGTCTACAATATAGATGTTAAATCTTACCTATCTAGCTTTCTTCGTTTTGAAATTGTAGTGTTAACTTATATTGGAACAGCCGGACAAACGGACAGCATCTGAAGAGATTTTACTCAAAGTTTGATACAAATCAGCAAATTTGGTGCTAAGACCTACACTAGATTTAAACCATCTAGCTCAAAGCATGTTTGACTTATTTTGTTGTTTTGTTTGTTGTTGTATTCTTATCACAGACAGACAGACGGACATTTTTCAAAAAGATGTTTTTCACACTCAGGGTCTCTATACTACGTATACGTGAAAGTAAAAAAACATTCAAAATATTCAAAGCAATTAATTCATGCTCAGCTTCTTGAATTCCTTTAAGTTGATAATTTGTACATAATGTTGCCAATAGATATCTGCATTTTTTTGTTTAATTAATTTCCTTCACGCTTTTTTCTAATCCAAATGCATTTAAAGAATTTCAAAGTAATGAAGAAAACATACGAAGAAGTCTTTCATTTTTTTTTTTTTTTTTCAAAAAAGGCAGAAAACCGTGTTAAAAATAGTGGAAATAAGGGATTAAAAAAGACTTTGTGACTCCTAGCTCGTAAACAATTGCAACTATCTGAAAACTTTTTATACAAAAGTTGTTTCCTGTAAAAAGAGGCTAATTCACCTAATTTGAAATATTTTTTATCTCATACCGTAAAGAACTTATTAGAAAATGAAAATTTCCGTCATCTTTAAATTAGATTCATTACCTGCGGCATAATCCAAGAACAAAGTATTCCAAGTCAATTAAAATTTAATAAAAATTACTCTAATTTTCGTGTTAACAACAACATAAAATGATTAAAGCGTTGTACACACACACACACACATATAACACACATATATATAATTTTGTACAAACTTCACAATGCTAAAATTGAGCATTTTCCTATTAACATTATTTTTTATTTTGTTTGTACGTCGAACTAAATTTAGGGGCAATTTTCTAATCATTTATATTTATTTTATTAAACTGAAATTAACGAAGTTACATCAAGATTAATGCACAATGAACATTTCATGGATTTGTAATTTAGTCCAGTATTGCAAGTTTTTTTTTAACATTTTAAAATTGTATTCAAAAATTTTTGAATTTATTAAGATTATTGTAATTTGATGGGATTTTTTTTAATTTTCAGTTGCTGATATTTAAGTTCTTATCACATGATAGCATGATGTTGTTTTGGTTTGGAAATTTTTGAAGCCTCAAAATGCACGGACAGAAAATTGGCCATTTATCGCTTTTCAGGCATCAATTTTTCGCCTGTAGGGTTATTAAAAAATAATAAAAAAGGTTGTGACATTTGTCGACTTATCGCCAACAAAAAGTTACAATTTGGTGTACATGTCCAACATGTATCTGATTCTCCTGTCTGGTCAATAAAGGGCAGGTCGTAAGAATTTATCCCCCGAAGAAGCACGGAGAAGAAAATGGGAATGAACGCGAAACAGCGAGAGGAGGTATCGAAAGTTATATATATTTATATATATATATATATATATAATTTTCTATTTTTCTAGTTGTCAAAATAAGCTTTAGAGCTCGAACGATTTTGAGATAGGGTGGAGGAAGTCATCGTTTTCTAAATATCCACGCATGAGTAATCTGATAATCACGTGATTATTTCAAATCGGTTTGAAGTTTTGCTTTCACGAAAAAAAATTCTATTGATTTTGAGATGGTTATCATCACTTTTCTAAATGTTGTTGATTGCGAATTATGAATCATGTGAGAACACGATGCTTTTCTGTCGGACTGATACCAATCAATCTTAAAAAAAAATAATGTTCTCACATAAAATTTACAATAGCAGATTTCAATTTTTTTTTCTTTTCTTTTCTTTATTTCCACCAAGTTCTCCGATTAAAAAAAAACATTCCGCTGTTTGTGAGATTTTTATGATCAAAACAGTATCGGTTTTGAAAATTTTAATTGATTTGATTTGAATCGATTATATTGAATTTTCTTATAGGCTGGAAATCCTGAAATTCTTGATTACTTGATGTTGGTCTTTTTTTTCCCCAACTAAGAGATGTAGAGATGCACTGAAATATTTTGTTGCGAAACTAGAATATTTTTATGAAAAAAAAAAAAAACTTATTTGAAACTACGAGTTTTATCTCGTCATTGACAGTAGAATTTTCATTAGAAATGCTTCTAAAAAAGCTATTCTCTCTCCTTTTGTCTTCGGAACTCTCTCGCGCACTGCCTCGGTGAAGCTCGTAGTAAAAATCAAATATTTAATTTCTTTAGTTAAATTGTAAATAAATTTTTTTTTTCTTAAGCGTCCCAATAATTGCAGTCACAACAAATACACACAACCCTAATTACGACAGAGGAACAAAATCGTTTGAATATTTATAACAAATGCACCGAATACATGCAATATGGTATTACTAAGAGAATTGAGATAGAACTTTGTTCTCACATTTTTCATCGGTTGGCTGTTTTTATTGGAATTGTAAATTAGCTCTCAATCAATTCTTCAAAATGTGGAAAGGCAAGCAAATCCGCTTAAATATGGGTGGCATATACGTCGATTGACAGTAAATAATGGTAATTTTGATGAATTTTGGTGCAGATGATTATAACGCGAGTTCGCAAATTGTACAGACTAAGTCTACGGCAAAGGATACCGACGTGCTCTGATTGGTTTAAGCCTTGGCATCTTTTTGGCAATGTTTTGCACTCATAATAGTCTAGTTTTCGCTTATTTGGCTCAAACTTTGTACCTTTCATTAGTTTTATGGAAGATATGAGTGAATATCAACACGATCTAATTTTTATTAATATAATTGTTTTCTCTAAATATTACTAGTAATACTACTAATACTAATTATTAATAATAATAATAAATATTACCAATAATACTAGTAATACAAGTAACTAATGTTGTATATGCACAGAAGTATAAAAACTGTATGAAAGTAATTACTGAACATATGATGCAACAATTAAATATTTTTTATTTTTCTATGATTTTCGTGCCTTTATTAGATAATTTATGTAGTCATTGAAACTTGTTGCTGAACGTTTGTTCCTTTTCCATCAACTACATAAGGGGAGATGATTACTTAATATCCAAAACGTATAAATATGTAAGCTTTAACGGAATATGTGATTTCGTAGCTAATTTTTTTAGTTATATTAAAATAATATTATGAAGAAACACATACAAAAATATTTTTAATAAATTGTAATTTTTATATTTCCTGAATTTAGGTTTCAGGATTTGATTTTTTCTGCTGTTTATGTGTTCCAGATTAATATTACATGTCAACCGTAAAAAATAGGGGGGGGGGGATAAATTAGCAAATTTTATTTACTTTTTATAAAAATATATTTCGGTATGGCATCTTTTAAGCAAAACATTGCCAAAAAGATGCCAAGGCTTAAACCAATCAGAGCACGTCGGTATCCTTTGCCGTAGACTTAGTCTGTACAATTTGCGAACTCGCGATTATAACTGGACGAATAAAAATATTACAGAAGTTAATCAACTTATTCCCAAAGGAGAAGAGGAGAAAGGAAAAACAATAAATATACATATACTAAACTTTAACATTAAGCAATATCCAGTTAAGGATAATGCTTCAAAGATATCATTTTGATAAAAGAATTGAAGAATAATGATCGTAAAAATACTTTATTTGACTAGGAAAGATTTTAAAATAAATGAAAAAAAGTGAAGGTTCGTCGCCATTTAAGAGCAAACATCCCAAATGAAAAACAAACATGAAAACAAATTAGTTTTCTGAAATCATTATTTCTCATCTGCGTGCAACCAACGCATCAATTAAGTAGTAAAAAGCTTAAAGCTGGAGTATAACGAGCCACAGTAAGTTTTACTTTCACTCATCAGCACTAATTATATAGCATGCTCAACTAATATGCGGAACTACTTAAACCCATTTTCCTTTCATTCCGTCATTAATCGCTGTCTATTAAAACTTTCAAAAATAATACGAATTCTTTTGCTTAGAATCTGTGGTCGTAAATTAATTTCTAGAATACAGGAAAGTATTTTTAATTTAATACCAGAAATATTAATAAGGGCGATTTCTTTACAACCAAAGTATGTAAAAATTCTGAGACTGAGGTTTAAGAAAGAAGAAATACGAAGATTTATTTTTGTTATGCACGTGAGTTGGATTGGGAACAGAAATGTTGCCAGCTAGGGAATAGAAACTTCTTTTCTGAATATAAATATGGAAAAAAAATTAAAGTGCGGCAGTAAATAAATAATGTTGTTTCTTGTGTCCAAACATTTGATAAAATGAAAATTTCTTGAGATATAACAAAAAAAAAATTACATTAAAATTTTTCTTTTGAAATGTACTTGTCAGAAACTCACAAAAATTACGTTTTTAATATGCAAAGTTATACTTTATAAGCATTTAATTTCCTAAATTATCTTGATAGAATAATGGAGTCAATTTACGGAACTCAGATTCTGATACAAATCTAATGAATAGAGCCAGATACATTTTGAAACCCGATCCGTTCTTGCAAGAGCAAAAACGTTAAAAATTCTCGATTAAATAATAGTTGCAGATGACACTTATTAAGCGATTGTAGATTAGGTAAGTTTTCTTCATTGTGTAAATTCAGGTATATAATAGTAATTTTTCACTCCATAAGATATTTTAATTTAATAAATGTAAGATGTTTCCAGCTCATTGCTTTCAAAAAACTGAAATCAACTTCTTGAATTTCATGTTATAATCAAGTAATAGTGTCTTTTTTTCTTTTAAAATATTTACTTTTTGTCTAAAGATTTATAAACCTTTTACAAAAAAAAAAAAAAAAAAGTCGTAACATTGTTTATTTTCATAATAGTTTGGAAAAACTGATGAAACCAATGGAAGTAGTCCGTGATCACGAGTAGTCTCCGCTAAACTTTCTTGCATACTCTCTAATAAAGATGTTATACTAGAGAGATACCCTTCCATGGCATTGGCGTACAGTAATTGAGAAATATTGACCTTTGGGGTTAAAGCTTTTTTCCTGTATCTCTCATGTCATCTTTGGAGAGTTATTTGGCGATTAAGGTAGTTAATAACATCCAAAAATTGATTTTGTATTTTAGATACATTTTTCCGAATCGAATTGAAACTAGACTTTGGTAAAAAGCTACATTTGTAGTCACAAAATCTCATACCAAATTTAATATATTTAACTTATTTTGTTGCGTTGTGACTCATGGCACTTTAAAGCCCGCGGACCTGTCAGCGATTTAAGCCGAATGAGGATCTCTTGTTTTTTCAGTAGCGCCAATTAGGGCCAAGAGTACGACTTAGCTACTCACACGTCACAACCCTTTCTATGGGGCGGACTTCATTCATGCATTTTATTTACAGATCGTAATTTAGACCTGAATCAGAGAACGATCACCTCTGAACCAGTAACCCCAGTGGTATTACTCTCGGCATGGAGGTCCTTGTGACCACAACAGATTTATATGTGCGCCAGCCGCCACACACACGGAAAGTCTTCGGCCGGTGGGGTTCGAATTCGCAACCTAAGGGATGCGAATCCAACGCCCTACCGACCAAGCTATCACGGCCCCTTTTGTTTTGTTTTTGAGTTATCCTGTTTATATGTTTCTGAAAGTACAGACTTACGACGGTCAACCCCTCATTGGAATTGACTCCGAATCTAATAGATGTCTATACTATAGATGTTAAATGAGTGTGCCGAATTTTATCCATCTAGCTCTCTCTGTTTTGTAGTTATCATGTTAGCTTATATTCGAACAGCAGGACAGACAGATCCTCGCAAAGAATTTTGCTCAAAATTTGATAGAAATCTACAAATTTGGTGTAAAGACTGTGTACCAAATTTCATCCTTCTAGATCAAGCTCTTTTTGAGTTATCTTTGTCACAGAAGACACATAGACAGAAGAACATTTTCCACAAAATGTGTTTTTCGAATTCAAGGAGGTCTGAAACGTGGAGATTCGGTAAAAACTAACGCTCCAATTTTTTGACAATTACTCTACTTTCTCTATACTACGCATACGAGAAAGAAAAAATTAAAAGGCTAATCGGGCTTACATTTAGAAATCTTTTTTTTAAGTGTACAATATTTTGAGATTTGCAGAAATAAACTGTTTCCCTTTCTCTTAATGAAGCTTTTGAAAAGTAAAATGATCAGACATCTAAATGGAGAGCAACTTCCTTTTTTTCTTTTATTTTTCACTCTTGTTCTTCAAAACTAGTGCACCGACTCAATCTACTCCCACAATTTCGAAAATCTTAGCATCTCTATTTTCGGGTAGAGTAGCTGGCACTGTCTGCAGTCCTTTAGCTTCATGCCTTCTGCATCTAACACATCCAGATAAAGCTTCTCGAACAGTTGATCTGCTTTTGATAATCCAAAAAGTTTTTCGAAGTTTGGAGATTAATACATATATCCCGGCATGAGACAAAGATAGAAGTATCAACTTCTCCACAACTACATGCTTCTTCGGAAGCAACATGGGAAAAATAAAATTGTGATGGTCCTTTCTTTCAGTTAATCTGGTCTTAACACGTAAAATGTCTTCCTCATCTTTGATCACACTAAGTGACTTCAGCTTCTTTATACAATACAAATACTAGACCCTCGGGGGGGCACCTCGAAATGAGGATGAGATGCTTCCGGCATGGTGGTTGGATCTCGCCACCCTGGAGGGTACACTAATAGGTGGGGGATCTGGCTCCTCCCATCGATGACGGGACGTACTTCCTTCGGGGAGGGTTGTACCGTGGCCGGTGACGGCCCTTAGGACTCAACCACAGTTCCCGCCAATTGCTGTAGCGGCGGTCCGGTCATTCAGTTTTATGGTTTAAATCCGTGTGCCTTAGGGCGGGTCGGAGAGTTAGAAGGTTGACTTATACAATACAAATGATTAATCACGTTATACAGTAATCCATATGAGTATGACTACCATTTTAACCTTTTCTAAAATTACTTTTGAATTATTTGACAATTCATTTATAGAATCCCTTACCTGTGGTATTTTTTGGTTGAATTAAAAAATTCTTTCGATAATTAAACTGTAAAATATAGTTGTAATAAGCGGATTATATTAATTATAGAACATACAGTATTTAATCCGATTAAATTATTTATATCCCAATGTTAAGTTTTCAATAGAAACTTTTTGTGTGTTTTGATAAAACCGTTCATAGAAATAAAAAGATATATGTTTCTAACGTTTGATCAAACTGGTATTATTAATTATGGAAAATATTATATTTAAACTCATTTCCTAATCATTTTCCAGAAATAGTTATTTGTGTCTTTGTGATTTTTATACGTATAATCCTTAGTTAGAAATTATTCTAGAAAATAAATATAATTTAGAGGAAAACTTCAGATTATAGTTGCATTTAATTTATTATTAATTAATACAACTATATATGAGTTTAACTATATAGTATTATTGTATTAATATATAATAATATTGTAGTAATATTGTATTAACTATAATTAATACAATATTATGAGTAGACACTAGTCGCCTCTGGTGACTGGCTGATTCGCTGTTGATACTGGATGAATTAAATTTCAAATAAATGGTTTGAATATTATTTCACGATCATGATTGCACCAAACAGAGTTACGTTAAAGACATGTTGTTTTAATTGTCCTATTAAAGTTATGTTTACTGTATATTACTGCGCATCTACATCCTCCAAGGCATTATATATATATATATAGAGAGAGAGAGAGAGACAGAGAGAGAAAATTTCCAATATATGTGCGAATTTTGGTAGCTAGCTATAGGTTGTGGCGTATTGGGATGAGCGAGGATAGAACCTGGGACCTTGTGGTTCGCAGCCCAAGAACATGACCACAATACAAAAGCAATTGCTCTATATGGCTGATGCATCATGGCCGTTGAGTTTAATGTGCCTGCACCCATTTAAGTAGCGCCAAGCATTATGGCGAGCGTGTGTGGTTGCTGATGCTGCGTCAAATGAGTCTGACGACTTTGTGTTGCGGCGTCAAGCGAATCTGACGACTTTGGGTTGCTGCGGGTAGATGGCTCCACAACAGCCGTACGAAGGTTCATCGTCTGAGGTCGCCAATGTGGCTAATTGGTATGAGCGAGGATAGAACCTGGTACCTTGTGGTTCGCAGTCCAGTAACATGACCACAAAACAAAAGCAATTGCTCACGCAGCTTAGCCGTTAACTGGCTTATAAGCTTTCAGTACAAGGTCAAACGGTCTGGCCTGTGGAGCGCCAAGACACATTCACATTATTAGTAGTAGTAGGAATGAGTAGACACTAGTCGCCTCTGGTGACTGGCTGATTCGCGGTTGATACTGGATGAATTAAATTTCAAATAAATGGTTTGAATATTATTTCACGACCATGATTGCACCAAACAGCCTTACGTTAAAGACATGTTGTTTTAATTGTCCTATTAAAGTTATGTTTACTGTATACAATTTAATATACTGTTTACTGAATAGATGCAATCTCATAACACCAAGTTTCTATTAAAAACTTAAATATATGGTTTATTCTGTCCTTTAAATTTCTCAATATTGTAACTTTACCTTGTAACATGTCTTGTAATCTGTACAAACAGTTAACAGAATACTTCTTCTTTAGCTTTCAGCGGTGGAAGAAAATCACCCGATTGAGTATTAATGAAACGATGGAAACGATATGAATTTCAGATCAATAATGTAAATTGAAATTGAATTTTCAATCAAATTTTAAATACTAAATTTTGTCCTTTTTTTTTCATTTTCATTTTTTTTTTCTAAAAGCATTATTAAATGTTTGTCTGAATGACAGATTAATTGTTGCTAACGTTTCATATATTACCTTCCTATACGAAATGTATACGTAAAAAAAAAAATTAAAAAAATGTAAATTTATTTTTTGCGTGCAAGATGTGTCTATAAATTATATATATATATATACTAATTAGTAATAAGAATGAAGTTAACAGGAAAAAAATAGAATCAAAATTAAACCAAATAAATTTCTCAAGGCTCACCCTCAGGCAGGGATTCAAAATAAGAGATTTTTTCTGTGAGGAGTCTGACCTAAGTCCAACAGTATTGACCCCTCGTGACCCGAAAATCGTCTGAAATTAAGGCCTAAGAGATACACCATTTTTATAGAAATGGCACAAAACAAAAATAACGACCACAAAGGAAACAAAAAAATACAATCACATAAAATAAACTATATAAGAATTCTCATAACCAATTATTAAAACACACACACGCACACACACACACATATATATATATATATATATATATATATATATATATATATATATATATATATATATATATATATATATATATATATATATATATATATATATATATATATATAATTTGCATATTTCATTTATTTTATTCATGTACATAATTTCTATGCGAAGGAAATATATAGAGAACTTTACTGCAATATTTCATATACGAGAAAAATATAAAAAATATACATTGAATTACATTATTCTTCTGCAAGAAAATAAAAATAATAATGAAACATTATCAACAATTAATTTGCTTTCCAGTCGACTATTTTCTAGCCATTCATAATCAATAAGCGAAGTAATTAGAAAATAAAATTGAATTACGTACCCAGTTGCATTGAAGAATCTACTGGTTTCACAATAAACCATTAATTGTGCTGTCATTTCTAAAACAATTAACTAAGACTTGTTGCTTCAAGGTGTTAGAAATTCAGAAAGCTAGTGGGGTGTGTTTTCTTTTATTTACCTTCCTGAAGAAAAAATACTTCGCTATACACTTTTACATTTAATTTGCCTAATTAATTACAATGCCAAACGAATAATCTATGAGAAAAGTAAGCAATAATGGAACGAAAATTTCTGCTTTTCATTCTGACATTTAATATAATTATCGTTAATGGACTTGATGCTAATTGAATATCTGTTGTTTAAATGGTCGACGTTTTTGGAATGAAAATGAAAATAATATCTGCTAACAGATATTAAAGCAACGTGACAGTTTCCTATCCATTTCAATTTTTTATTAGAGACTTGTTGGCGAATTAATTTTGTTTGATTATAAGAAGTTTATTAATGTCGGTTCATTGAAAACCTTATCTCTGTCAAAATAACATCATATTTTTTTATATAATTTTAACAGTATCCTGCATGTGGGAAATAAGTAATAAAATTATTGAGTTTATTTTCATCGTTTTGAAGATATTTTTCGTTAAGTAAAAATAATATATTTTGTATGAATTCGCTGTTCTTAATTATTCTATAATATCTTCGATTAACATGGATTTTTCATTTAAATATCTGCATATATAAAACTCTAACGTTAATTACTCTTACACGGAAATTACTCTTATTATTTTTTATTAAATGGCAACAGTGAAATAAATGTAAGCAAATCATCATACGAATTTCAGACTGTTTCAATATTTTTTTTGCACCTGCATTTGAATCCAACGCTTCGCTTAGCTATTCAATGGAACTGCAATAAATTATTGGAAATGTTCTAGGGATGGTTCGCAGTATTCTCAAAAATTTACATTCAATTGGCAGAAAGAAGATATAAACGAAATCACACAAGATATTTTAAACAGGAAATTTTAATTAAGTACAAAACTAGGCTTAACTGGCGAGAAAATAATCGTTATGACTTGCCTATTGAAATTGATGTTAATATCTTCTAAAATAATTATCTTCCAATCTTTTTAAAGATGCCAATATCATTATTGTAAAATATTTTTAATAGTATTTTTGTTTCAATCTGATACGTTACCTGTAACAATGTTTACAAATGCTTTGTTGGAAAATTCAAACTCATCTATCAAAACATTCAATCGCGCTTCTTTTTCAATCATTAACTCCTTAATAGGATTTTGATTTTCACTTTCATTCCGGTGCCGTGGTGACCTGGTTGTAAGGCTTCGGAAGCGAAGGATTTCAGGTTCGAGACCCGATTCCACCGAAGAACCGTCTTGTAAGCGGACCTGGTGCACGATAAATCCGTGCGATGCGCAATTTTGGAAAAGGGGGTGTCAGCTCAGGTGTCGTCCCCGTCATCTGACCGCTGTTCAAAACTACGAGGTGTGCCCTAAAATAGTTATTGCTTTAAAAAATGGGATGTTAATGTAACTAAAATAATTCACTTTCATTTCGTAAAACGTAATTTTTTTTAATTTGCAGTTAACTGATTCAATTAAATTTATGTTTTTCAATCGTAACAAATAAAAGGTGAAATATTTTTAATGTGCATTTCTTATTGATCATTAAATAGCTTAAGATATCCATAATCTGGATGAATAAACTAGTTGCCAAAGGCGGCAAGTTCTAAATATGATCTAATTACAAAACTTCTCAAGTAGTTTTACTTGCTAGTATACATACTAAGTATACAAAGAGAAAGTTACTACAGCCGTCAAAAAGATCGATCTTGAGATTTTGATGGATTTTTAAGTTTTAAATTTCACCGGAATTTTTTTAGTGATGTCGGTCTATCTATGTGCATGTAAACACGATAACGAAAAAACAGAGTGAACTGGATGTACTTAAGTCCACGGTGACTGTAAATCCTTTAATTTTGGATAAATTCCATCAATAGGATAACTGTCCGCCTCGATATATATTCAAATGAGTCAAAAAGCATTCCAAACATGAGAGCATAGGGTGGAATCGTGTTTCTTCGAATACATGACAGGTAAACCAAATAAGTCTGATGAATAAAATCTCGCATGGAGTTCTATCAAAAATATTTTTCACCTTATGTTCAATTTTGAACAATAAAAGGAGAAACGCTCTATCTTTCTATCTATTCTTATGTTTCGCAACATGATAATTCAGAACAGTAACAAACAAGACAAGTGAAATTAAAATACTAGCTCATTTTTACTGTCACCGAAATAAAACTCTCCCCCTCCCCCCACCCCAAAATCAGCCGGAGGTGTCTTCCCAAAACCTTCTTACATATTGTCTAATAAACTGGTCGTGCCAGAGAACGTCTTGCATAGTATTAGCACGCAATACATACGAAATATTAACTTTTGGCGTAAATTTAACATTTTTACTG
This sequence comes from Argiope bruennichi, assembly GCF_947563725.1. Classification (NCBI taxonomy): domain Eukaryota; kingdom Metazoa; phylum Arthropoda; class Arachnida; order Araneae; family Araneidae; genus Argiope; species Argiope bruennichi. Next base: position 20,989,056 of record NC_079152.1, on the reverse strand, counting down.
TATCGATCCTATCATCCTTGGCGAGTTTTTTGGCGAGTTTTCTCAACCGATTGAAACAAAAATTTATTATAGAACTGCACTTGTAGTCATAAAATTCCATATCAATTTTGATGTATTTAAGTCACTGCGTTTTTGAATTATCTAGATTACATGTTTCTGCTAGTACAGACCGACAGACAGTCAAGCACCCGTAGTTGTATTTGGCTTAAAATGAGTTTACACTATAAATATTAAATCTGTATACCGAATTTTATCTATCAAGCTCTTTTCGTTTAGTAGTTACAGTGTTAACTTATATTCGAACAGACAGACAGACTGACTTCTTCATAGTAGATTTTATTCCAAATTTGTTAGAAATCTGGAAATTTGCTGTAAAACACTTTTGCCACATTTCTTTCATCTAGCTAAAAGAGTTTTTGAGTTATCCTCGTCACAGACAGACAGACAGTCGGACGTTTTCCAAAAATGTGCTTTCTGAACTCAGGTGGAGATTCGTCAAAATTTCGAGTTCGAATTCTTTTGATGATTACTATACTTTCTCTATGTTACTTATGCGAGAAAGTAAAGATGCAAACCATTGCCAACCAAATTCGCTAATCATCTTTGCGAAACCTTGAATGGATAATGGAGTTCGGTGTTCTTGGCAAAATCGGAAAACAACCCAAGTAAGTAAGTCAAGTAAACCCACTAACCTTTCATTCTTGTAAGCTGAAACTGAAAAATCGTCAAATAAACCTGAGAATGCAATCTGTTTAGAGAAATCTTAGTATATTATGTACAAAGAATCTTGGCGATTTCGGGGGAAATCTGAAAATCGGTAAATAAATATTGTTACAAAAATTTTTCTACAAATACCGTCAATCAATCGTAATAACGCAACGCATTTAATTAATCGCTGGTTCAGCAGTTTGCTTGCTGTCTAATACTCTAATTTCTGTTACTTGTCGGCGACTCCAACTACTCTCATACACGACTTCCCTGTAGCTTGATAGTTGGGTTGACAGGGCGCCTAGCCCCTGCAGGGGCTTATTCCCTGTAAGGAGAGACTTCACAGTACTTTGCTGTCTACACTTTGCCGTGGCCGTACTTCCCTGTAGCTTCAGAGTGCCTGTCTTTTATAGTTCCGGGAGGCGGGGCTAGAATCTTCCAGACCAATCAAGGCGTACCTGAGTGTATCTAGGTTCTTAGTGGATGGATAGTGAAAGTTCTCAAACTTTCCAGCATTATCCATTTTGTCGCCAAATTTATCGCTAAGTCGCCAAATGATTGCCAAGTTAGTCGCCAAGCTCTGAGTTCATTGACGCGGCACCCACTCAGCACGCACAGGACAGATCATACAAAGGTCTTTCTTATGATGACACTATTCGTGTTGGGTAGCAAAATTACAGATTTGTAACAATATGGAAGTCATAAAAATAAATAAATATCGAAATTTATATATGAATTTACATCAAAGTCATAGATCTACATCAAATTTTAAAATGATTTGTTTAAATACAAAAAGCTTTGCTCCAAAGAATAGATAAAGCTACACACACACACACACACACACACACACAAAAAAAAAAACCCATCATATTCTGTAAGTTTGAAAAAAAAGTGAAATATGCCTGATAATCTTTTATTTGTATATTATCCTATGAAAAAGAAAGAGCATATAGAATTAATGACAAAAGCAGAATACATTTTTTTTTTACTACATGATTTGCATTATACCTTTTTTACCTATAACCTTTTTTTAAAAAAATTTCAAAATACATTCCACTACAATAATAATATTTTAGAATGTTCGCCCACATTACTTTGAAGAACATCTATAACACAGCTTACCTTGTCAACATTAATCCCAAGAGCGGGAAGTTTTTCCTAATCTAAATCCTTTAAGCATAAGTTCGCCAAATTCCTCAGAAATTTCGCCATAAAGGCATGCGCTATGTAATCAGGAGACTTAATGGAAACACGATTGTGTCTTTTTTTTTAAAGTATTTCTTGGCCTAGAAAAAGTGAGAAACTTAATATTACACATCTTGGGTTTTTTTACTGCTCTATTATTGTCGTAAATTAGTTTTTGTACTTTTAGAAAGTTAAGGTATTTTTCATTATCATTTATACTAAATAAAAGTGTAAGTTTATATTCGAATTTACATTGAAGTGCATGTACTAACAATATATTTACAGTATCATTATTGATGCATGTCATTTGCCACTAAATACAGCAAACACATTATTTAAATAAGTAAAATGCTGCTGCTTTGTACGCTTGCCAAAATTAGACGAAGCAATATCAAATTTTAAATATTATTACAAAATTTCCAGTTTTCGTTTGGATAGTGGGGGTTATATGGTGTGAAGAACACTCAATCACCAGGCGGCAGTAGAAAATAAAACAACGACGTTTATTTACACGAAGACACACAAGACAGCACAAAGACGACAACTATATACAGCACAGAAGACGATTATCTTCAGCCGAGACGTGCAGCATACAACAGCATACACAGCAGCTCTACTCCGTCGCTGCTCCGCTAGTCCCTGGAAGACGAGTTCTTCACCGTCGCTTCCGACTACTCTTCAACTCCACTGGTCCACGACTCAATTCACCGTCGATCTCGTCGACTCTTCTCTGTTGCTTCCGACTACTCTCCGATCTGGTTCACGACCACTCTGCAGATGCAGGCTGCTCCTTTTATAGGTCTTAAGAGGCGGGGCTAGAAGCCTCTCAACCAATCAGGAACGTTCGAGGCGTAACTCGGTTCCTACTGGACGGATCAGGAAAATTCTCGATGTTTCGGGTATAATCTATTTTGGTGCCAAAGTCACCAAATTCGTCGCCAAATGGTCGCCAAGCTCTGGGACCTCCTATGAAACCAACTATGCTGGGAAGCCGCCTCACAGATTCGTAACAATATATTATTTTGCAACTAAGAAAATGAATAAGAAATGCTAGATCTTTTCGGATTATATAAGAAAAATATTCATAATATTTTTTTTAATTAATGAATATTTTTTCTTATATTAGCGAAATTTTTAGAAATATTTAAATGAAAATTTTTCAACAATACAAATTTGAATTGAAATTTTTTTTTAAATATCCCCCCAAGATTTGGCAAGTGTAAGTCATGAACCCCGCATTTGCCATCGCCCTCATATTGTTGTGGTTTGAAATTTTAAGCATGGATTGGTTATCCTTTGGTCACGCTTAATAATCCCAAAATAACTTGCATGTAAGTCATGCAAGTAATATAAATTTAAAAAGGTACCTAGTCAATAAACTCTATTCCCTCAACTCTTATTTATTTTCAACTTGTCCACCGGAAAATAGTTATTGATTTACATGAGCAAGTTTTAGATGGATTATTTGTAAATTTATTGTTTTTATCGAAAGTTTATTATTCAATAAAAATGCAATTTTGAAAATTCGATAGATTTTTAAAAGCCGTTTTTTATATATGTTATTTTGGAATGTTTTATTCAAAAGATTCATGTTAAGCTCAACTCCCTTGGGGGGTGCTCATGAATTAAAAAAAAATGTTGTTTTCAATCAGAATTAAATGAATTCAATTCCCAATTTCAAAAACATCTGAAGTGTGCCAATTCTTTCACATATTCAATTTATAGATTCTCAAATGGTTTTATACCGATACTCACTTCATAGATTCTCAAATGCTTTTATGCTGATGTTCAATTCATGGATTCTCAAATGCTTTTATACTGATAGTCAATTCATAGATTCTCAAATGCTTTTATGCTGATGTTCAATTCATGGATTCTCAAATGCTTTTATACTGATGTTCATTTCATAGATTCTCAAATGGTTTTATACCGATACTCACTTCATAGATTCTCAAATGCTTTTATGCTGATGTTCAATTCATGGATTCTCAAATGCTTTTATGCTGATGTTCAATTCATAGATTCTCAAATGCTTTTATACTGATGGTCAATTCATAAATTCTCAAATGCTTTTATACTGATGTTCAATTCATAGATTCTCAAATGCTTTTATACTGATGGTCAATTCATAAATTCTCAAATGCTTTTATACTGATGTTCAATTCATAGATTCTCAAATGCTTTCATACTGATGGTCAATTCATAAATTCTCAAATGCTTTTATACTGATGTTCAATTCATAGATTCTCAAATGCTTTTATACTGATGGTCAATTCATAAATTCTCAAATGCTTTTATACTGATGTTCAATTCATAGATTCTCAAATGCTTTTATACTGATGGTCAATTCATAAATTCTCAAATGCTTTTATACTGATGTTCAATTCATAGATTCTCAAATGCTTTTATACTGATGTTCAATTCATAGATTCTCAAATGCTTTTATACTGATGGTCAATTCATAGATTCTCAAATGCTTTTATACTGATGTTCAATTCATAGATTCTCAAATACTTTTATATTGATGTGTAGTGAAAGTCTGGAGAGTAGTGTATCAAATCTCATCTTCTGAATATGGTTCAAAATTAGGAATTTTGTGCCCAACAATTTTCGTAGTTCCCAAATATCATTTGTATTTGAGTAACCAAATTAAACTAAAACAGTCTGTCATTTTTTAATAACTTCTGGATAGTTTTAGGAAGATTGACTGAAGTTAAATGGTTTACATATCACATATTTTTTTTTTAATTATTTATATCCATGCACCATTTCGGGGCCTCGGTGGGCTGGTGGTAAGGTCTCGGCATTGGAACCGGAGGGTTTCAAGTTCTAGACCAGATTCCAACGGAGAATCGTCGTGCAAGCGCGCCTGGTACATGCTAAATCCGTCGGAGCCAAACGTCCTCTCACTGGTGTGGAAGTTGGGAGAGTGATTATCAGTTCGGGTGTCACCCTCGTCATCTGACCTCTGTTCAAAAATACGATGCCCTAGAGTAGCTTTAAAATGGGATGTTAATCTAACTAAACCATGCACCAGTTTTTGAATCTACATAAGGACTATTTGGAGATGGATCTCATCATTCGGAGACGTAGTCAGAATGCGTGATGATACTTTCTCAAGCAACCCTTAGTCAAGGCTTCCACATCACACTTAAATCATCAAAACATTATATAAAAAAGGTGCAGTACATGTAGTTGCTAAAAATGGGAAATTCTTCTCTTTGTCCTTCATATTGTGAAAGAAATTGCTATAAAAAATTCCACATAACGTGCAGTTTTTCATAACGAAACATTTTTTTTTCTCTATTAAAGACAATTCCGTTTATAAAAACCGATTTAATTTTTGCAGAAATGTGACAAACCTCCTTTTGATGCCAAAAAAGTTTCCGATTTGTATATTAACAGCTGCATTCTCTGGTACCTACGTCGGAAGCTATTCTTCAGTTAATTATCTGCTTATATCAGAGATGACATTTAAACAAGGATATGTAAGGTGTGCTAACTTCAGACGACGTTACGAGTCAATGCAGGTGATTCAATTACGCGTTGCACATCAAACAAAAAACAAAAGAAAAATTGCTTTCGTAATATTGTCCCATAGCGCAAATGATGCATGTTGTTGCGTCGGAAACGGTGATTGAACTGGATTTTCCTAAGATGAGAAAACATCGACGCAGTCGATGGAAATGTGATCTATTAAAAATCTATCGAAAAACATAAAATTATTCTGTTTAGATAACAAAGAAATCACGATTAACAAACAACTTTTATCCGAGAATTCTACAGAAATGAATTGTTATAATTCAACCACTAAAAATACAAGGTAAGAGTCTGAAATAATTTAGTTAAAAATTAATCAGAATATTTTAAAAAATAATAAATTGAATTGATAAAATTGTATTAAAGAGAATATATAAAAGAGTTTGTTTGCCTAAAATCGATTCTAAATAATGAATTTAGATGTTCCAAATTTTGATGTAGAGACGCAGGTATTGATTTCCTAAGAAATATTTTGTAAGCCGCGGTGGCCTGGTGGTAAGGTCTCAGCTCGTGAGCCTTAGGGTTTCACGTTTGAGACCCGATTCCAATGAAGAACCGTCGTGTAAACGGGTTTGTTGCACGTTAAATCCATCGGGGCCAAACGTCATCCCGCTGGTGTGTGTGGAAATGAGAATGCCAGCTCAGATGTCGTCCTCGTCATTTGACCGCGTTCAAAATTACGAGGTTCATCCCAAAGTAGCAGTAGTATTGCTTTAAAACGGGAGTTAATATAATTAAGCTAAAACTAATTATTTCTAGAAGGCAATGTAGCTATGCCGAAACATAATTACATCAATATAATAATGACGCGATACAATCTGTTAAAGAAATATGCGAACACTTGTTATTGCACGTAATTTACAAAAGTTAAATTCAACAACAACAACAAAAAAATTATAATTCAATTTGGAAGAGTGTCCTCTTTAAAAATATTTAAATTGTCTTCGTACAAGGGGCCTCAGCATATTTATGTTTGCAAAATCGTCAAATTTTCTAATTGCAATTAACTGTTCGTCTTTTAGCTGATTCTGTTTAATGAGAAATAACTAGTTATTAAATTTTAGATGAATCGGTTCGAAATCTCTGGAGACATACGAGAAAAAAACGATTTAGTAGCTTTTTTAATATATGCAAGCAAAACAAATAAATCATTCTATTAATTCTTTCCTTTATTCAAGTTTTCAGTTCAGTTCTTAATATGGCAATCTAAGAAGAATTAATGTTTTTCGTGTCTATATTTTAATATTAATGTAAAAGACTAAATAAGAATTCCCGAATTTATACTTTTATTTGTGTGTTTAATTGCAAATAAATAATAGATAATTAGTATTTTCGATGCAATTTTTTTTTTAATAAGCGGAAATTTTAGATAAGTTTAACAATTAATATTAATAAAAGAAATGTAATAAAAATTTGTTGAACCAACTTAAAAATAAAAGTCAGATATTTATTTTCAGAAATGTTCCTTTATATTTGAAGTGAAAATAATATTCTGATGTTTATTTCCATTCTCAAACGATACTTTAAAATCGTTTTTAAGAATACTAATATCTTGTGAAGATATTAGTATTATATTTTTAAGAATACGAATCATCTGTGACTAATATCTTTTTATCAAAAAGCATATGAAATAAAAAAAAAAAACAATTACTGAAACGTTTATATTTATATTTTAAAGCTATTTTGTGAAGATTTAGTGATATTATATTATTCAGGACAAAGATTGCATTTGTATTTTATTGAATAATGCTATATTCATCTATTTATTTCACGGTATATAAATTCTGCATTTGGAAAAATTTTTTGCCCGTCCCTTTATTAATTAAAGATTTTACAAATAATTTCTGATTGTAATCGGCTCCCATCTATTCTAAAGAAACTTCGCTTGAAATTTAATTAGAATAAAACCTGTAACATGCATCGATTTCCCTCTCAAAATACACACTTTAGCATTTATTTTAAAAAGAAAAAATTTTAATCTAAAGCATAAATTGGAAGACATGCTTCGATTTCCGTTCTATTTCAAAGATTCTTTATTCCAGCCAGTGAATCCATTTTATAAAATTGAGATGCCCCCCCCCCCAAATGAAATGCGAAGATCATGCTTTAGGAAGGATTTTGGTTATTGCTACATATCTTAAAAACAGACAGAATTTTGAATAGTGATGCTATAATTCTTGTTCTTAAAATTGCCATCAAAATTTGTAAATTTTCTATTCAAAAAAAATTTATTTTGCCAATTTAAAAATTAATTAAAAATATACTTTCATATTTTTAAAAAAACAAATTTGACTTGTTTAACGAGTAAAAGAATAATTTTCAGAGATTCGCTACCTTGAAATATACCACTAAAGCTAATAACTCATCAATCATTTACTCAAAATTACAAAATGTTACACATATTTGAGCTATTTAAATTTGGAGAATTCAGATATATATTCAAAATCAGGCTTGCCATTTTAAAAAGTTAAATAAATCTAAGTATGGAAATGACTCTTTACAAATAGAAATATTTCATACACTTACTAATATAGAACATATTTCTAAAGCAAAAAGCATTTACAGATTATTGCAGTAATTAGTTTTAAATGAGTTGTGTCCAAATACTTTTTTGACGGACCATCTCAAGTGGTGTCTTACTTTCTCATCTCATCGTCATTATGACGATATTTAGAAAACAAAGTTTGCGCTCGATTTCCTCTTCCACTCACACTAACTAAATTCGAAACAGATCTGTAGGAGAAATGGCTGGGATTTCCTTTCAGCTTTATGCAGGACATTCCTGTATCACTTTCATGTCAATGCAAATTGTAATCTGAGCCAAGTCTGGCACAACCATCTACTAATAAAACTTTTGCATCCTTTCTCAAGTTCTCTTTTTATTTTATAATATATCTACATTTAGTGTTGATCATCCAATCCTCTCTACCTCTAAAATCGAAAAAGAATTAGGTTGTTTTTTTGTGTCGGTCCTATCTATCAGGTGGTCCAGCTATTCACTCCCCAAGTAGCACATATAAATTATACAATATTGTATAATATTAAACAATATTTGCAATATTGTAGAATATTAAATTATATAATATAATATTGTACAACAGGATGGGCTACCTGAATACAGAAGCTTTAATCCAAGCCTCCAGATAATTTGTTGAGAGAAGTAGGATTTTAATTCTTTACTCTGATAATGGTATGCACTTTCTAGAATCAAACAATCCATTGAAAGCAAGAGACTGGAACAAGATTCAAATGATATTCTCAATCGCTCAAAAACATTTTGGAAATTTATCGCACCATCTGCAGCGTCATGGGATGGCTAAAAAAGGTGAATGATGAAAATGCTCAAGAGACACGGACATGCAAAATTAATTAACTATTTTAATAAGTATTAGTATGTAATATGAAGGAAGCTGTTTTGAATAGAGAATTCATGTTGCCGCTAACAATTATAAATACATACTCAAATTTTTAACTAACATTAAATGCTATGTCCTATTTAAAAAAGCATTTCTCAATAACAGTTTAATAAAAGAAATTAGTAAGACTTAAGATTAACGTTCGGTTTCTCATTAAGTGAAGTAAAATCATTCCAGACCATCCCAAAATTCACCAAAAGTACACTATCTTCAATAGCTATGAGAAATGGAAACAAATATCTTTTAGGAATACAATAAAACTTGGAAATTGTCACATCAAAGGAGAAATTGCCAAAACTTTATGAACTTTGGCGATTTGATAGATTCTTAAGTAAAAGAAATGGCACATTTTATCCTGAAAAAGTATTCTGGGGACAGATTGATGCCCACATCATGATCATCTAGTCAAAGAAATCTTATTTAAATATTTCTTTTTCTAATGCTTTGCATATTTTAAATTCAATCTATTATACAAATCTTAAGTTTCACCAAGTAAGCTTGCACAATGGAAATGTAATTTTTATTAATACAAACTTGAATTTATTAATTGTAACAAAATTTTGATCATGCCTCATAATATTTATAAGCAAAATTTGTGAAAATATCTAATTCATAGTTTGTATTCCTATAGTATACAATATACTTAGGAGTTTCAATTTTATTATAAGGATTGTCCAAAAGATGACATAAACAGAAATACAATGACCAATAGGTTCACAACTGATCTCGATTTATTTAAATTTGATCCCTTTCATTTTCAATATTTCTATTTTGGACCATGGCAAATTTAAAGATCTGGTCAAAGAGAGAACTAAGTAAAATAACTATTAAAAAAAATCATGAAATCAAATTATCAAAAGTGGCTATATTATTGAAAAATATGAAAAAATAAATAATTCAAAATTCGTAGCAACAAAGAAAGAAGTTGTTCAAGAGTTAAAAAATATTTTATTTTAAGAGACTAGACACATATGTTACAGAAAATTATTTCCCCATATGTACATTTTAATTCACATGGTGAATAAAAGTATTAAAACTACATTACACATTATACATTATTTACAATATGGTGGCATTTTTTTCATGGCACACTAAAACCAATCAGACATTTTTATTGCAAAAGTTTAATCCAAAAATGAAGTTTCAGGTAGTGTAACAGAATCCAAGGATTCTTCCAACAGCCAGCTTTCCCTGATGTTGCGAGTTTTGTGATAATCTAAAAAAAAGGGGGGGGGGAATCAAGATATATCTCAAAATACAGTTTTAAAAAAAGTATATTCTTGTTTCAAGCCTAGTCTTATTTAAAGAAACAGCAAAAGAAAATAACAGAAACATAATATTATAACAAACAGAGATATAAAACTTTTTTTTATTTCTATGGAAAAAAAATAAATAGAAAGTAAGAAAAAGAAAACATCAATTTTCTTTCTGATTAAATAATTCCTGCCAATTGCATTTGAAAACATATTATGGCAGGAATATCATTTTTCATTTCCAAATAAATAAATAAAATACACAATAAAATCTAATAAATAATTGTTAAAGGTCGGAACTGCACTCATACTGCAGTACACACTGAATACAATCAACATTTTCTATCTATTGTTTCAATAAAGGGATTGATTTTACCTATTTGCTTAAAGAATCTCATTTATTTCATTCCCTTATCTTAATATAAATAAAAACCCATTATGGCTATGTATGTATATATATTTCACATCGTCTCTAAGACAACTAAGCCAAATTACACTAAATTTTACACTTATTGTTTAAGACTAGAAAAAGAATTCATTCACCTTTACAAAGTACAAAAGTCATTTAAACACTATTAGACATGACAAGGTTGGAAAAAGTAAATAAATGAATTGTGCCAAACATAACACTAAGAAGTAAAACAGATATAATCAATTAAACAATAAATAAGTTTAAGCAAAAAGTGATTGTGATATTAAAAATATTGTAAAATTATTACATAAAAGAAAATCAATCCCAAAAATGATAAATTTTGATTCTGAAAATGATGAAATCTACGGTTTTGTGGAAATGTGCCATGTCTGAATATTCAATTAATTAGATAATAAATGATTTTTTTTTCCTATTTTTCCAAAATAAATTAGCCCAAGAAATATTTTTATACAGCCTTGAAATTTACCTTTTTAATTACAGAAATTTTATTTTGGGCAATTTTTACTAAATTTAATAAATAATTCGATTTAAGTAAATGATTTTGAAGTAAAGGAATTCGCAGACACACCATTGCTAACACTAAACAACTCTCCCTATCTTTCTTTCTGTTTTTTTCCCCCTTTATATTTGTTTATTTTGTAATGTTTTTGGCAAAGTTTTTATGAATTTTAAAACAACTCTGCAGTTTATTTATTAAAATTAAACTGTATACAATAGAAATTTTTTGTATTTACAACATTTTATGTGAAGTAAACTTTTAGATTAAAAGTTTTCTAAAAAGTAGAAAAAAAAATTGTTTAGGGAACACACTAGGATTCTACCAAGTGTTAATATTAAATAAATCATACTCCTACTACATATGATGTGTAATTAAAATTTTATTTACAAATTTGGAAGCGCAAGGACAATTGTAATGAAGTTTTTTTGGAAATAATTATACAATTATCTTTTATTTTACTTTTTTAAAAAATTAAAATACAAATTTAAAAAAAAATTTACATTATAAAAAATTTAAAGTACTGAATAGACTTTCTTTAAATTTTGCCTACAAATAATATGAAACCAAATAATACATAAATATTGTAGCATATAATTTTATACTCTGAAAATCAATATATTTTTATAATTTTTTTTTTCTTCAGACAGGTAAATTACTTATTTTAAGACAGCTAATCAGAAAACTAGAACAATATATACAAATTACCTAAATCTATATCAAAGACTAATCCTGTTGCATTTAATGAAGATTGTTTTGGAACAGCCTTTTCTGTATTGATTGTAGAAGTCTGGACCTTGAAGATAAATTGCATACAAATATTAAAAAAAATATCATAAATCATATAAAAATATCATAAACAATCACAGAAGGCACAGAATATGTAAAATTATAATTTTTTGACATAACAAAAGCAGAGAATAAAAGGTAATATTAAACAAAATCTTTTAAAATAATTTAGAAATTTTATGATATGAATGAAGATCATAATAGAATACTATAAAGTAAGCAAGAGAAACAATATAGATTCAAAAAACAATTTACACTAAAACTTAAAAAAAACTCATGCAAAACAAAGCAATCCAATATCCTCATATAAAACCATAAATATATAGTACATCATATGAATTTGCATAAATGGAAAATAGTGTTATACCGGGAATTTCCTTGCATAATACATATATCATTTTGAACATAGCAGGCATTAAACATAAAAGGCATCACTGATCATTAAATACCTTATTAAATACCTAGCAATGCATTTTAAAAATAAATATCATACATATAATGTGATATTTATTTATAATGGGATATTTATTATTATCTACATTATATATTTTAAAATACCTTATGTAGAGGCTAGTTATAACTGAGTAAGTAGTATAACAAAGTAGTTTCCACTTTTTTTTTTTATCAAAATTTTCATTAAATGTAATTGTTATGTTGGGCCCTGTTATATAAACACAGTCACAGAAATGGGTAAAAAATTGTATGCACATATATAATTGGAAAAAGAAATATTTCATAAATTTTGATTTCAGATAGTTTCTATTATTTTTTTATTAATTAACAAAAGTGCCTGAAACTATAAGATGTAGCAAGTTATAACAAAATCTAAGGGGAAAGCATGTTATAATTTGTATTCTGTGTTTCGAGTCACTCCAGGCTTTAAATATTAATATACCAGTTATTTTATTCTTCTCAAAGTAATTCATTAACAGTCACATAAAAAATTATATATTTACAAAGAGCTCACACATTAGAAAGGAAATGTATATTTATTCATATCAAATAGAGATTAATTAATTAATGACAGTAAAATTTCAAAATAAAAGTGAATAATTACATCACAAATGGGATAAAGTGATATTAGAATTAAAAGTGATTCAGCAATCACAATATTGATGATGCATAAATGCATCAATATTTTTGCAATTTAAATGCCCAAAAAAATTTTACATCATAACACTGAACTTGGAAAACTATTGGCAGATTTTAAATCTTTTTAAATAAAACAAATAATTGTCATATAAGATCCAAAATTACTTCTAACCAGTTTGGCTTAGTTTGAAAAGCTTTCTGATTTGGACTACAGAATGTATATAACTAAGATATTTGTACAGTTACTATTATTTAAGTTTTTCCTAAAGCAGAAAACATAATAACAGAAATAAAATGCCAAATGCATATACAATAGAGTAATTTGAATGAATTTTTTTGGGAAACATTAATTTTTAATAGTGACAGCTTTTATCCACATAGCTGCCATTAATAAAAATTATGGCCTTTTTTTTCACTAACATTTACATTAAAATTAATACCCCCCGATAAATTTAGATCTTATTCATTTAAATAATGCTAGAATTTAAAATTTACATACTTGAGTTAGAACTAAAGAATGATCAAAATTAACATAGCTACACATAATTTTTATTTACACAGTAATTATTAAAGTAATTAATTTATTATACCTGAAAATAAACAAATCGCACAATTTTTCTGCATACAGTAGAATTGTCATTTGGAAAATGTGCAAAAAATAAAAAATAAATTTAAAAACATGAAGTAAACATACCAAATCTGGACCTAAAGTAATTTCTGATTTTAGTTTCTTTTTTCCACGAGTACTTAATATATTTGTCTGCATTATTTGATTAAAAGAACTAAATTCATCAATAGCAAAGGTCTGTGATGGTTTCGCAGGTTCAATTACTGATGCAAGAGAGACACTTTCACCCTCAAAATTACTGTGTCTGGCTGAACTAGAGTCACTTGAGCTGGAAGTACAAAAGTAAATAAGAGATTTTGTTTAATCCTAAATGATATAAATCCAAAATACATTTTTTTTTTTTTTTGATATAGCACAGTTAAAAGAATCACAAAAATATTCTGATCAATCTAAATATCAAATTCATGAATAAATGAAAAAACATCCTAATTTTATATGCCATATATGGATGACATCTTGAATGTCACATAAAAAGTTGATCCAAGACCAATTTATAGTATGTAGCTATTTGCATTACACATTACAGAATCACTATAGATTATTACTTCTATAGATATTTATTTTTGTATTATTAGTTATTTAATAAATTGATATATGTGTTAGGAAAATATTTTGCTTGAAAACTAATATCTATTTATTAAACTGCTGCTGACTGTACGAAATAATAATTCTATCTTCTATTTTCAATTCAAAATTTAAAAAATGACAATTGAATTTTAGAAAAAAAAGGCTACTGGGAAATTCTTAAAAACTTTTATTTTTAAAAAGCATATTGAAAAAAAAATTATTCATGGCAATAAAATAATCCCACATGCTATCAAAATTTCAAATAATTTTATCTCTGTCTTTGATTACTAGCAACAAAAATTGCATGAAATAATTTTTTTAAAAAGTATCAAAGAATAATTTAAAATAAGATCACTAAAGTTGCATAATGAATACTGATAAATGAAAATAAAAAGAAAATTCAGATATACCTCAATGTGGTATCTTCAATTTTCCAATTACCGCTTTCCAAACCAGAATCATTTGTAAATAGACTTGTCTTTAAAACATCATCTTTAAAAAAAATAAAATAAAAAGTTAAAACAAATTATAAATAATAAATTTTGAATACAATATTTCTGTTAGATATATATAATTATTAAATACCATATCACTTTTAATTTATTAAAATTAAAATTTGGAACTGGAATTTTTTTTACCTGTTATGTTATCAGTATATATTAGCCTGCTGGTGTTAATTTCGTCTTGAAAGCTTTTGGAGCTAAAATTCCAAGATGAACATTCCTTAGTGAAAATCTAAAATTAAAAATCCATATTAAAGAAAGTTAAATAATTTAATACATTGATTAAAATTGTAACAGAAATAAATCATTTAATATAAAATTTATAAAATATAAAATAATTAAACTTATTTAGAAATATTAAATCCAAAACCATAACAGTTCTTCTGATTACATTATTTACAACATTCATCATTTCATTAAGCAATTAAAACAATTATTACCAACAAGAAACTAAAAGATTTTTTTAAAAACATATTTTGTCGATAAAATATAGTTTAAAAAAAACATTTTAAATTTTAACAAAAAAAAAATAGTCATGCAAAGATTTATGCATAAAAATATTTATATTTTCATAAAAAGATTTAAAAATTAAGTGCCATTTCAGAGAAAATTATTTATTTAATAGTGAAAGAGAATTGAATCTGAAATGCACTTCCTGAGCCTTTATTCACTCATTGCATTTGCGTTAAGCCTGAAAATTCTATTTATAGGTTTTTAGTTATTTATTTAGAATTTATATATATTTTCTTCCATTACTACGATTTTTCTTTTTCAGGTAGGTGCTTTTTGTGATAAGCTGAGCATCAATATCAGATGTAGTTAATTTTTTCCAATATCAATAAACACACTTTAAAAATAAGTCATGTACACTACATCATTTAATAGTAGTAATTATTAAAATAATAAATCTTTAATATACTCAAAACTATAAAGAAAACTGCCAACAGAAGCAATTATATATATATATATATATATATATATATATAAAGATAATGCAAAGAAAGGAAAGCCCCATGGACAGTATTAATTTACAAAAAAAACCAATTGAAAGGTTTTTAGGTTTAAATGAAACAAAAAAAAAAGTATTACATAAAATATAAACAGACTTTTTAATGCAAAAATTTATTTATTGCAAATTCCTGGTAGATGCTTTTTATTTATAAGGTATAAGGAAAAATGATGCTAAAAATATTTTTCCCTTATTGTATATCAGTCAAATTGAAAAAAATAAAATATTAATAATAAAATGAATTAATTGAAACAAGAGCTGTAAGCAAATCTCCATATTTTATTTCAGACAATAATTTTGAATTAAATTGATAAGAAATAAGATTCTTATGTAGTCATTATTTCAAATTTCAAAGACAACTACAGCCTTATCTTAAAAAATTGAAAAACATTCACAACAGAGTAAAAAATTTACACTTTACTAAATTATAAGTTAATTTATAAACTATTTACTAATGTTATAGCATAAAACTATACACTATGCTTGCTATAGTATTAAAAAAATTGTTTATTTTTAAAAATAAAAACAATTCAGTTCAGTGTGACATGAATGATGATGACTGAAAATTTTTGATATTTAATTATTTATGGTTTGATTTTTAACCCTTCCCCATCAATTAAAACAAATCTAGTTCATCAAAGTATAGTATTTTTAGATTTTTTTGTTATTGTTGTTGTTAGAATATCTCATTTGCTTCTCTGGATATGATAAACAGTGATAATAAATACAAAAATTATAGTAAATACTTTAAATTGATAAAAGAAGAATTAAGAACACTTCTTAACAGCAAAAAGACATTAAATATAATCTATGAGCAAAAAGACATTAAATATAATCTATGAGCAAATTTTACAGTGCAAAAAAAAATAAAGAGGACTGTTACCTCTAACTTTATCTACATACAACTGAAAGATGGAAATAAAGTTTGAATGAAGCTTTGTTTTTAATTTCTATTATAATAATAATCTATAATATTACACGTTGATATGCCTGACATTACTCCTTCTTGTATAATATTATATATATATATATATATATATAAACTATTTTTGTACAAAATATAGCATACAAAGTACAATTTCTGTCCAAAATATTTTTAATGAAAATTAAAAAATCAATTGTAAATATACACACAGAAATGAATTCGAATGAAATGGTATCATGGAAAAGGTACAGCATTTGTTATACAATGTCCTTATTGGCCATTTGATACCTTCACTCGTGACGTTTTAACAAACTCCCCTTATAACCTCAAATCACAGATATCACTGAACTTTGTTGCAGTTGTTTGTAAAAGTTTTACTTTTCTTACCTTCATCTGAGTTTTAATGATGAATTTAAGCTTGCTAGTGAGCATTGTTAAAGCACTATACTACTTTAAATCCAATAAATGCACTATCAAAAAGGTAAGTATTAAAATAAAAGAGACATTTTTTTTAAATGGCAAAATAGTTCAAAGTGGAAACAACACAAAATTTTGGTTAGTTACTAATTAATCAATCAATTACTTTTGTACTTTGAAAAGTGGACAACTTTCTCTTGGGTCTTATATAATAAATGTGCAAAATTTGGTTGAACTCAGCCAAGTTATTTAGGAGGAGAAATGGAACATAAATAGTCACATTAACTTTAATTATAATAATAAATTCTTATTATTTTAAAAATGGCCTTTCTTGGTGATCAGCTGTTTTGGTGGAAATAATGCTTGTTAAAATGTTCAATTAAATATTTTATATAGCTTGATCTTGATGGCTTCCTTAGCAAAGTAATTTTAAACTTCAAATTTAATGGACATGAAATATATTATTTAAAAAGCCTTAAACCATTCCATTCAAAATGCTCAATTTTTTATCATCTCATCTTAAATGTTAAATTTAATTTGGAAAACAAAACAATAAAATTAATAAACTTACATTTCAGCTAATACAAAAACTTACATAATAGAACTAAACATTCTTATTTAAAATGGAAGAACAGAATGCAAATTCTTTTAGTATTATACTACATATTATATTTCTTAGACTGTGTCATAACTTAAGGTGTTATTCAATAAAAATTTCACTAATTGAACAGAAAAAAAACCCTTCAGTACAAAAAAAGTCAAGTGATAAAACAAATAACTTATTTCAAAGCATCCAATTATATTTCTAAAAAGTAGCAGTGTTTAAATATAGATGTGCTTTAAAAAAATGTCATCACTGCTTTCTCATGAAGTTAAATCGTAATTGTAAATTTCAAAAAGTGTATTAAAAGCAACTGTAAATAGAAGTATATAATTGTAGAGAAAAATATATAATTTCATACTTTCATAAACCAAATTGAAAAAAAGCTAGAATGGAATATTATTAGCAATGTTGGAAATAATTTCAGTTTCAATTCACCAATAAAAAATATTTTAAATTTGTTTTAAAAAGTATAAAAATTACACATTAAAAAACTGAAATCATTAAAAAGACAATTTTTCAAATTTTAAAATAAAGTGAACATCCTTTTTGTCCCGCAATATTTAAAAAAATTATCTCTGAAAAATTCCGAAATTCTAATTAGCTTTTAATTAAAATTTCCAAAAAAGCTGCTCCAAGTTGCCCTTTTACCTTCCAAAATACACATACACGTTTATCTTTATTACAAGTACATAGAGTTAACAATGTTTTAAATTTAAGTAACTAAATTTTCAATCCCAAAAAGATAGTTACATTAAAATTTGCAAATATAAAGTATAGAAGATTCTCCTCATTCTAAAACAGCCAACTTAACTTTTTTGGTTTAGAGCTTAGAAAGGAAAGTAAACATGAGAATCTATTTGATTTTCAATCTTGGGGGCGGGGGGGGGGACACTAAAAGTTAAAAAGATAATCAATTTTGAATTGTATTTTTAAATACAAAGTTTTCCTTATCTTTGAAATATTTAGAAATGAATATAATTATAAAATTTTGATAGAAATATGTAATATTTATATAACTAAAATAATAAAGAAAATCAAAGAGCCAAACCCCCCAGCCCTAACCTATCATTTTTTTAAATATGAAAGTTCATGACATTTAGATATATCATTAATGATCTACCGTACCCCAATCCCCAATCAAGAGAAATTTCGAAAATACTACATCAATGAACATGCATTATGAAATAAAACAACTATCAGTTTTAACCAGTAGATCAATTTTGCCATTTTTTTTCCTTCATCATTTTGCATGCATTCCAAAATTATTAAAATCAATCCGAGTGTACAAGTGTTAATTAAAATAGTACTTTCACTTGATATTAGTTCACCAAAACTGATTGGCATTAATGAATTAATATTGTCTTGAACAACTAAGCGTAAAAATTATATATACAATGGTATAATGAAGTTTCAATGAAATCATAAGCTTCTTAATGTTCATTTTTAAGTGAATGAAACATATTGGTGGGTATCTTAGCACTGACATTTCGATAAATTAATATTATAATACAGACTAATAACTTACAAAATGTGGATGGAAATTTTATATAAGCAAAGGTAATAATTAATATTTAAAAAACGAACTGTTTTAATTATGTTATAAAAATCTCTAACTGTTTAATTTTAAACCAGAGTAAAAATTCTATTGATAAATTATCAATCTAATACAATAAAAAAAACTATTATTACATTCAGACATGACACAAGCTTGGAACAATAAATGATGAATTTCACAAAATAGTGAATTCTACTGAATATAAACATGAAGTACAATAAGTATGATTAACTGAACAATAAAGTAAATAAACTAGTAAAAGAGTCCGAGATATGAAAAATATCATAGAATCATTACAGTATAAAAAATTAATCAATTTCAAAAATAATAAAATTTTAAAAATGCTGAAATTTGAAGAAATGCGCACACATTTAAAGAACATATTTAAACTAAAATTAAATTATATTTATATAAAAAGATAGAAGCTTCTATTAAAGTTATTAAGAAAATATAAACAAATTAAACTATTACCTGTAGATCTTCAGAAATTTCTTCAAGAAATAACCTATCTTCCAGCATTTTATTATTTTCTTTTATATTAAGAACAGTAGCTAAGAGTTTTTCACTGTATAATAAAAGGGAAGTACAGTATAAAAAAAAGAAATTCAAACAAAATGTAAATTGCAAATGGTTCAAATATGAATTTGCTTGATGCTCATAATCCAATACAAGTCATATATTTTAAAATGTTTCAGTACAATGAAAATTTTAAATAAATAAGCTAAAGGACAAGATAATATTTCCATTGTTTTGACTTCAAGGAATATGAAAGTAGATAATAATATTTCAAAAAATTAAATGCTGTTTTTAAATTAGAATCATTAATAATTAAAGACAATGTTTAAAATGAATCTTCCTTAAAAATCAATCAGAATTAATGAATTGCAATTAAAAATTTGCACAATCTCTATTTATAAAATTTACAGCAAATTTTAATATATTTATCTTTATTTTCAACTTTTTATAAATTTTAGCAAAGAAAGTTTCTTACTAATTGGGGGGGGGGGACTTGGGAAAAAAATGGGAAAATAGATTGTCAGATTTATATTCTAATATGTGAAACTGATAACTAAGATATAAAACACTCAAAAAAGCACAATTTTAATAAAATTTTCCAGGACAAACCTAACAATTTTGTTACGTTTAATTTTGAAATATATCAAAATTCTAATTTTACAAATATTTTTTTAAATTTTCAGATTACATCATTTTTTAATAATATTTTGTAAAGATGTAGAAATTTTTAGTGACATGAAAAATAAAAATGCTACTTACAATAAATATAAGCTTTATACAATGCATGTTTATGAATATGATTTCCAAAACTTCTGAATGTGACTTAATACATTTAAAATTACACACAATAAATGGATAAAACATTTTAAATGTACTTCTTTCACAGCACTAAATATTGAAAAAAATTATACATAATGTTTCTCCCATGAGTTATGCTTGAACTTATTTACATTTTCAGATTTAAAAAAAAAAAAAAGATAAAAGTTTTATTGAAAATATTATAATTAAACTCCCTTTTTTGGCATACAAAAATATTATATAACTTTAATTGAAAATATAATGCATCAGTTATTACTTTTTTAAATTTTGAGTAAAATTATAAAAAAAATGAACCTTTTTATAGCGAAAGTGGCATAGTAATTTGAGAAAATAAAGCACTTATATTAATTTTTCTATAATTACAGTTTTTCCATTTTGAATTTGCATAATAATGTCAAATTATATAAGAAAAAAAATTAAAAATAAGATAATCTAT
This sequence comes from Argiope bruennichi, assembly GCF_947563725.1. Taxonomy (NCBI): domain Eukaryota; kingdom Metazoa; phylum Arthropoda; class Arachnida; order Araneae; family Araneidae; genus Argiope; species Argiope bruennichi. The sequence continues at coordinate 20,968,165 of NC_079152.1, read as the reverse complement.
GTAATCTTACTTACTGTAGTGTTTTTAATTCATTTATATTACTTTCAAAACTCCAAATTTTCTGAACATTTGATAATTCTTTGATTTGTAAAAGATCACCTAAAGAAGAAAATATTTAATAACATACAAATAAATAATAAGATGAGAAAATAATATATTAATTTTTGTATCAAAAACAAACTTGTGGAACTTGCATAATTTATATTTAAAAAAAACTTTCAAAACAACATAATAATTAAATTTACTTTAAGAAACCTCTTCAGCACGTAAAAAGATGACTTCACAAAAGTTCATTTACTATTACATCACTAACAACAACTCATTTTCATATAATGAAAAATAATAATAACAGCTAATCATAGTATGATGCAAAACATCTGATATTGCAATAACTTCCCTCAAAAATTATAACTGATTTTTAAACATTATCACAAATAAATAATTCAGTGTAGGGTTAATATACATTTAAAATGCATAAATATGCTTTTAAAAAGCAAAGAGAAAGAACATAATTAAAATGATCAATAAAAGTTATTTCTTCCTGGTCCAAAATAATGAATATTGAAATAAATATAATAATGCATATTCAATCAAACTAAAAATCAGATTATTATTATCAAATAATCAATTGAAACTTTTCTATATAAAAAATATGAAAGTGAAAAATATTTACCTTTCAAAAATGTTTTTTCATACAATTTCAAAAAGATATAATATATATTTAAATATCTGTAAGAAAAAAAAATGATAAATCAGACATGTAAGGGAAAGAATCTCATTTAAATTACAAACCCTTACATGAAAACACAAAGGGTAAATAAAAAATTATAATACACTTTTTTTAAATATGAAAAAATGCACATTATAAAATTAGAAAAGTACATTTATTTTTACTTATTTTATTTTATTATTATTTTGCCATGAAAATTTTAAATTGCATGTATTTTTTTGAGATAATGTTAATGCTTCAATTTCAATATTATATAGCATATATCATTCATATTTTAATTTCTGAATATATATGTATATATATAGCTTGTCACACTATGACTCTCTTCTTCAAAGAGAACCTTTTATTGGAAAGCTTACTTCAATAAGCTAACTTTTTCTTCTTTTGTTTCTACAGAGCCCATCTAGGAAGGAAAAAAAAAAAAATATTAATGAGAAAAAAAATACAAAAACACTTGTAAATAATAAAATAATAATCTTAGTTTTTTATAATACTTGTAAATAATATAAATTTTATTTGGTAAATATTTTTACAAAATTACTATAAATGAATTATACAAATAAATCCATAATCAGAATGCACAAAAATTGATTCCATGCATATTTTAATTGATAAATTGACTCAGACAACAATTATTTTTAATAAAATTTTAAAACAAGAAAATTATAACATTTCTAACCAATACCTCATTTAATTCTGAGCATTGTTCTTTGATAAAGTCACCGATATCAAGTTTAAGTTGTGCTCCATCTAACAAAAACATTTCGGGATTTTCTTTAATAATGGGGAATAAGTATTCCCAGAACTGTTTCTCCTTATCAAGGAAAATCTGGAGTTGTTTCCAATATTTCCTAGTCTAAAATAACAAATTATTTTCATTAACAAACATGCACATTGACACTAAAAGTTTTAAAAAAAATTAACCTAGGAAAAAAACACCAGAAGTTTATAATTAAAATTCAATAAGACAAATTTAAATTGATATGCTGATTAAATATATAAACTTATAAATGTTTTGGAAATGATAAAAATACTGATCAAATAAACAAGGAAAAAACATTAAATTCCATGATATATAGTAGTTTGCCAATCTAATGGTAAGATACTTTTGGTAAATTTTGAAAAGAAGCTTGGTTGAAATAATAAGAGACAGGCCATTTTAAATTTAAATAAACACTAATTTAATTTTCCAACATAAATAAAAGCTTTTATGATGTACAAAAAAAAAAAGGAATATTAATTAACACAAGTTTTATATACTTGAATTATTATTTAATTTTAAACATTTAAAGAAATAATATTAGTACGTAAATAGATAAAATAATAATAATAAACCTCACAAACATGCGCCTGAAAGCATCAAGATAATTATTAATGTATGATAATTCATCAATCTCTAAATTATTATCTTCATCATTTTCCAAAATAAATTCATCTTGCAAAAAGATATTTAACAGACTTTACATATGAAAAGTTTTTAACGGAGTACTCTTAATATTTGCAAGGCAAAATTTAAACCAGTGATTTGTTCAAAGTACAGAAACAATTTTAATTTATTATACAAAAACTAATTTACACATTATTTTAAAAACTTAAAATTTTTATGTACTGAGCAATGTATTTCATATAGATTGGTTTAATAATTTTACATCTGTTATGGAAGCAATCATTTACAAAAAAAATAAAAGTGAATCCATGGTTTTTAATACTTAATTGGTTACATGAAAATGACTGAATCTAACAAAGGACGATTGGAAAATACAGTTCAAGATAAGATTTAGTATAATGGAAGTATGCCTGCTTTTAAAATGTTCTTTCTTTAAAATATTAAAGCACAATAGCCAGCCAATATTAAGAAAATGGCCCTCAAACTTTCAATATAGCTTATCTATACTTATATATAAAGCTCAATGTCTGTGTGTGTGTTCCCACTCTACAGAAAAGACCATTTGACCTACAGCTACCTAATTTGGTAAGTGTATACCTTGGAGGTCGGGAATGTGCACCTGGGGTCCCTTTTTTTTTGAAATTTTAATTAGAATTTTAATTATTAATTAAAAACTAACTTTCCCGCAAAAAAAATCCTTTCATTTTCCCCACCGCCAAATGAGTAAGGCTTCAGTTTTTTTTGTTTTTTTTCCCCCAACAGCAAGGAGGCTAGGGCTAACATTTTTCGGCCGATTATTTCAAACGATTCTGTTTATTTTCTTAATGTTTTATGCATTTAAAATTAAACATTGTTAATTAATCGATCTTTCAGATTCATTCTGAAGTACTTTTGAATTTAAATAAAACAGATTAAAGGAAATTAAAAATTTCTAATCTGCATAGCGTTACCCCAACTGGCATAGAAAAATTCACGCATTTGCGTTACCGTAACTGGCGTTGAAAATTCACGCATGCGCATTGTATTCTGATTGTTTACATTTCAACGGAAGCGGGCTCGATTTAAATTATTTTTAGGTTAGTTGTATGCTTTTGTAATTAAATTGTATTTATGTTAGTTTAAGTTCATCGTTTTTTAAGTAATATTTTTAAACCTGTTTTCGACCGATTATTTTAAACGATTCTGTTTATTTTCTTAGTGTTTGATGCATTTAAAATTAAACATTGTTAATTAATATAAATGCTCAAGATGAATCTGAAAAAATTTTGTTGACAAATTCTTGAGATATTACATAAATTAAGAAAGATATTCTTTAGTACGCATAAGGTTTAAATGCTCAGTGACTCTGTTTTCAGTAATCATATTACAAAAAAAAAAAAAAAAAAAAAAAAAAAATGTTTTGTTTCAGTTAAAAATATTATTATATTAATTGCAGATTAATCATTTCCACTTTAATTTAAAGCATAAATTCTACGGAAGCTAACAGAAAATTGGAGAGATACAGATTACGTTATGACTGAAGGCCTTTATAATATTCTGAGTGAATTAAAATTTGAAGTTTTAAAATATTTTAATGAAGAAGCTATTAAAGTAGGAATTATATAAAATAGTTAATTATTAAAATTTCAACGAGCATTAAGATTGGCGAACCTGGCGAAGATATGCTGGTCGCCAAAGGCGGTTAGTATACTAATAAGCCGCCACCACCAAGCGTCTGAGCATCGCAGTCAATAAGGTGCTGGCTTTGCAATCACAACATCTGAGTACAGTTTTTGGGCTAGTATTTTTTTTAATTTTTAATTTTATTTCTTTTAAAATTATTTCAAATTAATTAAATAACTTAATTAGAATTAATAAATTAATTATTTAATTTAATAAATAGTTTTAATTAATGTTTTTCATTTATTTATGCAAAAATAAATGTTTATTGTTCTAATACCTGAATTATAATTTAATTTTCAGAAGAAAAATAATTATAAATTTACATATTTTAAAAAAGAAATCTAAAATTACATAATTTAATTACTTATTTTTATTAATTAATATTACTTATATTAATTACATAATTTAATTACTTATTTTTATTAATTAATATTACTTATATTAATTACATAATTTAATTACTTATTTTTGTAAATAAAAAACATTTTTGTCTCTTATTATGCAAGTTATAATTTAATTTTTAAAAGATAAATAATTATGTTCATTTATACGGTACTTGAAATATAATTATAAATTATTATAAATATAATTTTAACAAAAAAAATTTAAATAACTATTTTTCTTATCTAAAAATCATTAAAAGTTTTAAATTTTTTGATTTTAATCAAGAATAATTATTTGTTATAACTCAACAAAGCTGTATTTTATATCAGTAATTAAAGAGGGCAGCTGAAATTAATAAAATTATATCGGCAAAAATTCTTAATAATCAAATTAAGAAAGAAATCAAATAGAAAAAGTAGAATGTAAGTGTTAAGTTATGGAATGCATTGATAGATTGTTGAAAATCTTTAATAACATGATATGCTACCTGATTTTCTGAAGAAAGACAAATATTTTTTTAAAGTAAATGAAATTTGTTTTCCAATCATACCTTTAAAGTTTCTCTTGTGAATAGTCAAAATATATCTAATTCCCAATTTTTTTACAATAATTATTATTATGGTAATTAATCATAAATTTTTTTATGTAATATAAAATTACTGAAATATTTTTATAATTAGTATTTAGCATAATTTAAGTTATATTTGTAATTATTTTTTATACTTAAAAATAAAATTATGATTCAAGTATTAGGTGAAAAAACATTTCTTTTTGCATTATAAAAGAGTTACATATCAATTAAAACTGCCTGTAACCTTCTAATTTTATTTAAATAATTTCTATAAATTTTTGAAGAAAAGAACATTCATACCTTTTATTTATTCTTTTTTCAAAAATTAAATTATAATTCAAGAAATAAGAGAACAAACATTTATTTTTGCATAAAAAGTGAAAAATTATTAATGAAAACTATTTGCAAATAGTTAAATTAATCTGAAATAACTTTGAAAGAAAAGAAATTAAAAAATACTAGCCAAAACCAAACTGGGTCTCTTGAATGCTAACGCCTTATCGACTGCTCTGTTTGGGCACTTAATGGCGTTGACTCATTATTAGTATATAAGCTATACCAAAAGTTTGAGGACCATTTTCTCGAAATTGGTTAGTTATTTTGTTTTAATATTTTAATGAATGAACATCCTAAAGGCATACTATTATTACACTAAATCTTATCTTGAACTTAATTTTCCAACCTGTGCCCTCTCCTTGTAATCCTAAAAAGAATTCATTAAGCCTAAGACCAGATTATATACCTATTAGTCCTGAATAAATTCTTGTATATTTTACTTATATGGGAGACTGTTACACAAATATACAGTAACTACTAATGTGCACATAGTTATTTATATCATTATTAATATTAATTTATGTAATTTTTACTTCCAAATTCTATAGGCATAACATAGCATTTTAGTAAACAAGAATAACAAAATAAAAGAAATAGAAAACATAAAGTAAACTTAAAGAAATAAAAATATTCATACAAAATCTTTGAAAAGGTAATTAAAAATTAACAAAAAAAAATTCTTTAATATAGAAATTAAAAATTTCAGCAATAATAAACTTTTTTTATCATATTTATAAAAATTTCAAACATTAACAAAATAAAACAGAAACCTTTTTTGCATTCTCAAATATTTTTTCTATGCTGTATTGTAATGATTTCCCATTTACAACAGATTCACAAAAACTGAAAAAACAAGGCAAAAAGAAATTAAGTGATTAATATAATTAAGTGATTACTAAATAAATAAATAAAGTAAGAATAAAAATACACTTCATATTTAATAACTAAATAAATTGTACACATATTTAAAGTGAAAATACTCACAATGAAGACTCAAGGAACTTGTTCTTCTCTTTCAGCAGTGAAGAATTTGTCGCTAAACTTGATTTCAGCTTTTGGATATGTGCAATAAAATTACTAAGAAAAGGTAATAAATAGTTATTACTTTACAATATAAAAAAAAATGTTCTTTAAATTATTACTAAGAAAAAGTAATAAATAATTATTACTTTACAAGATAAAAACAGTTATTTAAATTTTGTATGTAAAGTTATTGCAATTATGTATGTGTATTTATGCAAGATTTTTTCATCCAATGTTCATAGATTTCATAACAGTTTTTAAATATAGAGTCAGAAGATGAACTGCAAAATGTTTTTCTAATAAAAATGAATGAAGTGAAAGTTTTTCTTTCTACAATGACAGAAATTGCATTTAAATTTTCAAGTATCTCATATTTTATAATTTTTGAAAACATTTAAATAATTATAAAATGTATAAACTCCTTGAAAATGTCAAGGCCTTTTATAAGAATAAAAAATCACATCGAATAGAATGAAAAGAATGTGAAAAAATTAAAGAGATAAACATAAAGTCATATTAAGGGGGAGGTGTGAATGCTTCAAAGTAGCTCAATCATATTAATATTTGCATAGCTAAATGTTTTATACAATATTTTAAACTTAAATGATAGTTTAGTAACAAAATTTTAAAAAATTATGAATAATCATATCACATAATAAAAACAGTTACAAGCATTTATAAATGGGAAAAAAAAAAATTGTTTAGGGGAAAAAAGCAGACTAAATAACTAAAGCCAAGTTTCATTTATGTGTCTTAAAAATACCAATTTGAAACACAAATTAATGCTTCTTAATTCTTAATTCCTTAGCACAATGATTCTAGAAATCCGGAATTATTAGTGTTTCAAAACTCCAAGGGTATCATGCCTAAAAACATTCCAACATATCATAGCATAAGAACACATAGCATAGCACACTGAAGAATAAGTTAGTACTTCCTTCTTCAGTGTGCAAAAGTTAAAAAATAAATGAAGAATACAGTTACACAGGAGTTATTTCAAGTTTTAAACAATCTCAATAGTACATGACTGACACTAATATCTAAGGCATGGATCATGTTAATACTAAAAATGTAAACCTAAACTGAAAATTAAAAATTACATTAAACTATGCAGGTGTATTTAAGAAGTTTAGTTTTGTTCTTTACATTATCTTACATAAAATATTTCAATATGTCAGAATTTTTTCAACTTTATTTTTCAAATGTTTCAGTTATTCTTTTATATATGAAACTATTCATATTAATGCTCTTGTCTTTCTTCAGAGAATAATCTGAAGTTCTAAAATAATTTGTATTTAAAATTTGTATTAAAATTTAAAATAATAACTTACTTTGAAGTTCTTAAATATAATTCAAAACTTTTAAGTGAAAAGTCTTGAATTTCTTGTAATTTTTCTCCAGACAGCATGGTAGCAATTCTCAGAGTTTCAACAGCATCTTGGCTGTTATGTTTTGAAATTGAAGGTCTCAAGATCAATGAAACATTGTCATTTCTTCTAATGTTTTTCTCTACTACATGTGAAGAAAAAGATAGGTAAAGTTCATAAAAACGATCACCACCAAAAGTAGAAATCACTGATAATACAACGCGAGGAAATTTCACATTGCTTTCCTGGAAAAAAAAAAAAAAAAGCATTTATTAAAATAGTCTATTGGTTATTTTTTGCACTAATAAATTTCAAACAACAGAAAAAGAAAGATTATATAACACATGACATTCTAACTAAACTTTTGTGACTAAAACATTAATTTATATATATGTATATGTATATATGTGTATCCACAAAATTCTAATTTTTAATTTTTATCTTAATTTAGATCATATTAACTCCATTCTAAAATGTTCTCTCATTTCCTAATCCAATTCCCACTTTTTATTTAATTCTACATGTGCTCTAGAAAATTGCTGATTTCAGTATTTTCTCACACTCCAAATGAAAGGATAAAAACCCTTAATACTTACAACATTCTTTCAAAGATACCTAAGACACCCTATCCTAAATATACACATGTGAAAGAAATCCTTATGAAAATCCCATAAAAAAAACCTTTAAGGGAACAATTTTGGTCTCTCCTGCTCTTGTGCCACAGTGTCGATGGACATCAGTTTTATCATCACTTCTTGTATGTAAAATGCCTCAAGTAGTAAAATAAATCAAAATTAAAATTTCAAAAGTTTCTTCTATTCAGCCATGTAACTGCTAAAATATGTTTACGTGTACATGTGTGTATCTATTAACTGCACTGTATAGAAATAATTTTGTACAGTAAAAATAAAAAATGAAATTGCAATTTTATACTATTTGATAATAAAGAGATTTCATTTTAGTTCCTTTTTCTATTTTAAGACAGATTTCAAAGCAGATTTTACACCACAAAATATAACATAAATTCGCACACAATGAATAAAACCTTCAAGTAAATTCAATGGTCCCTCATTACATATCAAAACAATACCTAATCACTGAAAGTAATTAAAAATGTTTTTTTTTTTTTTTTTTGGTTTTACAAGGACCAAATTTGGTCATTTTGCAGCAAACATTTATTAAACATGACTTTTTGTGTTAAAAATTAATGCATTCTTAAAAAGATACAATTAAATCTGATATAATAAAAATAGTTAAATAGTAATTATATCTTCTAGTCCATATTTTATCAAAAAATGTCAATTATTTCATTTAAAAAAAATCAATATAGATTTTAAATTATATAAATTGCCTTTTTTTAAAAATTATTGTTTCAATTATATAAAACTACAATTGCACTTTCACAACAGTTACCTTTAACTTATAATAAACATCTAGTGCTTTATTCAAATAATTTACAAAGAATTCCCAAAGAACGTTATCTTTATTATTATTATTAAAGCAGAAACATGGCTGGTGCATGTCTTTAATTTAATGTTTCATGGATTATTCCAAAGTAGTAGGAAAAGTAGCAGAAAATCTAATTTACTTGTATCTCCCCATCTTTCAGTCTGCAGCTGATATATATATATATATATATATATATATATATATATATATATATATATATATATAAATACACACTAAAGTGCCAGAAAAACTGGTACACCAATCTAATATCGTGTAGAGCCTCCACAAGCACGCAAAAGTGCCAGGACAGTTCACAAAGCCATGTGAGTGTGAGGTGGTGGAGATCTCCTAAGGACAGTGTGTTACAAAACATCCCAGATATGCTTGATAATGTTCATGTCAGAGGAATTAGGGGGGCAAGAGAGGGAATGAAATATAGAGGAGTGCTCCAAAGCCACTTCATAGCTACTGTAAGCCAGTAGAGTTGTTCATTATCCTGATGGAATTGTCCACGTCCGTCGGAATGCACACAAGACTTGAATGGCTGCAGGTGGTCAGAAAGGATGTTAATATACCTATGACCTGTCATGGTGGAGTCTAGGCATATCAACGGTCCCATTACATGCCAAATGCATGTGCCCCATATCATCACAAAGCCCCCATGAGCTTGAAAAGTTGCTTATAGGCATGAGGAATCCATGGATTCATGGGGTTTTCTCCACACCTGTACATGGCCATCTGCCTGATACAATTGGAAACTTAATTCGTCAGACCAGACAACGTTTTCCCAACCATTAAGATTTCAATGACGGTGTTTGAGAGCCCAGGCAAGGATCAGAGTAGCTTTGTGCCTCTAAGTCCACAATGGTACACGAGATGTTCTGCGGCTGCAAAAGCACATACCAATTAAGACATGTTGCACAGTGTGTACGCTGACACTTGTTGATGGGCCTGCATTCAAAGCCAAAGCAATTTGAGGAAGTGTTGAGCGTCTATCTGGTGTAATTATTCTCTTTGGCCGTCGATAATCCCATTCTTTCAAGGTCTTTTACCAGCCATACAACTGTCGGAAATTTGAAGTCTTCCCGAAACCTGATATCCCCTTTATCCGAAACCTGATATTCCCCGTATACCCTTGAAATGGATGTGCATGAAAATCCAAATTTCATTACTACTTCAGAAATGCTGTGCCCTATCTTTCATGCGCTAACGAATAGTCACCATTGAAAATCACTTAAATCTTGATTATCTGTCTTTGTAACAGCAAATTTCGATGTAATAGCCTCCACAGACACCAGTTGTCTAATATACGCACTGTTGACTGTATATCTCGTTACGCTGTATGGTTGAGCACCTCCCTTATTTGCACACGACCTGCTATACTAGTTTTTCTGGCTCTTCAGTGTACATATATTTACAACATTATAATGCAAATGTCAATACAAATTATTTGATAAAGATATCAGAATCTGAGCAACAAAATCACTTAAAAACTATGAATTATTATCATAACAATAATATCAGGAACCAGGAGGTTCAACTAACTTCCCAATTAGAGAAATTTTAATACGGAGAAATTAAATTATTAAAACTGCTAACAAAGTAATATTTGTAATGAAGTGGAATAAATATTCATGATTTAAAACAAATCTTGATTTTTTTTTCATGTGTAACACATACCTGGGCTATGCTTGATAAGTAATTGACAGAAGTCTTTTGAAACTGCCTACGTTGTTCTTTATCCATTAATGGCCAAGGAAGGCTATAGTCATAAAGGAGATTCATCATCAGTAACAGCACAAATTTAACAAAAAATAAATTTAATGCAGGTGAAATTGAAATAAAGAAAAGCAATTTTTAATCAAGACTATATTGATCCATAAATGCTGGATTGATGATCATTAGAAATTTACCATTTCACTTAGCATTTTAGAGAGCTGAATTGTAGATATCTATAGAGTAGAGAACTTTGGGAACATGATAATATCACATGAAGTATAAAATATCACTAACATTGAAACTATGTTATTTAAAATGATGGTTAAATTTTTTTATTGCATATCTAAAATTATTTCATTTTACTAAAATTCATAATAGTAAAAAAATATATATATCAAACACTACTTTATTAACATTTCAGTACCTTAAAATAAACTTACAGACATAAGTATGAAAAGCTTGGATCTGAAAATCATGCTATTTTTCTGGAACTTTTTTCAAACTCTTTTAGTTTAACCAATGTTCTTACTAACAAATTTTCCCATGTATTGTTTTTTAAAGTAATGAAAAGCTTCTGGCTTTTTGAATGTGTGCATTCAATAATTTCTTTTTCTAAAAGGAATTTCCTTCTCCGTAAAGACATCAAGAAATCAGATTATTACTTTATTTGTGTAAATGTAACTATTTCTTTAACCATTGGACTAATTGATGATATTCTCAATTCTTTAATAATGTCTACTGAGTGGTTTCCGCCAGTCCTATTTACATGTTTACAGACTATTTTTTGATGATTACACAAAAGAAAATCAAGATTACAAAATGAAAGTTTACATTATGAATGTAAAAAAAGAATTTTATTGTCATCGATCTATTTTTGATACTTTAAGCAAAAGAAACAAGTAAGTTTGGAGCATCAAGAATATTTTGGTTTACTTTTATTTTTGGAAGCCTTGAATCATTTAGTATCTGCCCTTTTGGAAGTTTAGTGAATTAAATACATATTTTCCTCACATATTGTTAAAAAATTATTAAACCTTTTATGTGTAAAATTATTATTCAAAAAAATATTTAATTAAATTTAAAATGATGATCTGCTAAATAATGTTGAAATATAACTAAATAATGCTCAAAAAAATTAAGGCAAAAAAGTGTATGTCTGGCAGAAGTCTCTGTTAAAAACTAAATTATGAGATGTTACATGAATACATAAAATCCTGCCTAAAACATAATGATTTAAACATGCAAAAAAAAAAAAAAAAAAAAAATGAAAGAAAAGACAATTAAATATATCTAAGAGATATGTTTTCTCCTTATTGTCAATATTTTTCTAATTTAATGCAAAAACTTTTCCAAGACTTAAAGATTCATTGAAACCCTTTCACAAATGAAAGGTCAGATATCACAAAGAAAATGCAGTCATATAATCGGACAAATTTGTTTTGGTGACATTTTATTTTTTTCCTCAGAAAGAAAAATAAGTAATGGATAAAAATTAAACACTTTTAATGATGCTATGCACCCTGTTATTATATTTTCTCCTTTTTGAAAGATAATACAATAAAATACAGAGAAAAGTTTTCTGGCACATAATTTCAAAATCAATCATTAAGAGCTTATTTGTAATGAAATCTGACATTTTCTTACATAGGCAAAAAATCTGTCAATCATTTAGATGTATAATGAATTTCTAATGTAAAATGAAATTAGTAACTATCGAATGCATATACATATATCAAACGGAGAAAAAGAGGAAAGAAATTAGCTTTTGACAAATTCAAATTATGAAGTAAATATTGTAATGCTTGATGAAATGTAAATTTATCACAAAAGATACATTGCAATGCTTAACATCAGCACTCCCTCACTTCTATTATAACACACATCTATAATAATCAGCAAACCTAAATGTGCATACTCGTCATATGCATTAAAATCAAAATAGTCACAGCAAAGTTTTTTAAGAAAAAAGGTTGAAGAAAGCAGGAAAAATAAATAAAATAAAAGAGAGAGGAAAGAATTGCAAGAAATAAAAAAAATAACAATATAGAAGACAGGTAAAAAAAAATTAATAATTTTAGTATAACATTTTTTATTATCTTTTTTTATTTTTAGATTTCACAAATGAAGTTTCCAAATTAGCATGAAGCATTATTAAAAAGATAAGTGAAAATTATAAACTCTACAAATTTTCATACTAGCAAAATTATTGTTATCATTAACATGTGAAAAAAATAATCAAATATAATATAAAAAATTAAGTAAACATACTTGTATTCTTTTTCAGATACCTCATTCAACTTTTCAAATAAAAAGTGAGTTACAACTTCAAACATCTTTTGATTGGGCAAAGAAAACATATCTCTGAAATAAAAATAAGCACAAATGAAAAATATCATAAAAGATAAAACATTAAAGTCTAAAATATTTTTTAAAAATGCTGATGTTGTAAAAAAAAAAAATTTTTTTTAAACAGTTCTCTTAAATACTATTGGTTACTTTTCTGGATTTTAGAGCATCAAGATTAACAAATGTTCTATATAATTTATCTTTTAAAAAATGAACATTTGATTTCAAATTATGTTTGAAAGATAAACACACAAACACAATATTTGAAGATTCAGAAAAAATATATGAGGTTGTTATATGTTACTAATCCAAACAATAAAATTGCATCAATTATGACAAAAAATAAAAAACTGCTAGAAAATTTTAATTCTACTGACAAAATAAATTTAATAATAAGAAAAAATTCCCAAGTTCTTAAAATCCAATTTAAACTGAATAAAGAATGAAAAACAAGGGTAGAAAATATTGAAATTTAATTACTTTAACTTTTTTATTATACAAATGTTATACAGCTCCTTTCTTTTTGCTAGCCGGTTGATGTAGAAAATCATAATAGTTTCATCACCCTCATGTAACTAATTTATGAGGTTTCTTAATTATTCTGAAGTTTTATACACTTGTATTATTTATTATATGTCTATATTTGACAAACAAGGAAAAATATATACTGGATTCCAATAACAATTTAGAAGATAATGACAAAACTTCATCTTTAAAGGGTATGATATAAGAGAAGTACTTTCCTATTTCTTGTTCAAATTCCATTTTAAAGGGATATAGAAATAAAATAATTCATAATCTAAAGGTAAACAATTAGATTTTAAAAGGGATTAAAATACATTTCTTAATTATTAAAAAACAAATGGAAGAGAATATTCAGTATATCACTTTATATATGTGATTACAGCAATTTTATAGTCTAAATTCAATTTCTGGATATTTAATAGAAAGAAATAAAACATTTCTTTTAAATCAAATAACTATCAGACCGTAGAAACAGACATCCTTTATAATTTTTGTACATACAGGAAGAAGAATTCATTTTGTCAAAATATGAGTGAAATAAAAGAAAAATATCTAATGTGAAGAAAGTCAAAATTAAAATCTAACAAAGAATTTCAAAAATATTTCATCTTACTGCATATCTTCCCTTTGTGAAATAAAATCATCCAAAGCAAGATCTTGAATCTCAAATTGAACAATAATTTCATTATTTTCTCTAGGTTCCATTTTTAAATTTTTTCAACTTTTTATTTGCTTTTATTTTTTTTTATATTTATTCTAATGAACATTATGTTTATAAATAAATCATATTTTTCATAATGAATGATTCAAATAACAAACTAAACAAAAATTTTGGGGAGGGAAAAAAAAACTTTTTAACAATGATGTTTTGCAGAACAAGTGATGAGAAGGCATCGTGATGTCACATGCAGGATTGGCTTGCATTTGAAGTATCAATATTTCTCAAGTGCTTATCTAAAGAGAATCCTTATTTCTACATGTAAGAAGCTTTGGCCAGATACCATGATCAAAAGTGATTTTGAGAGGTTTTGGCAAGTATCTGTGAAGCTTTAACTGAGAAGATTGTATCCCTGGCTAAAATTATGGTATTAAAGGTAAATAACAATGACATCAATGAGCTGGTAGAAGAACATAATGAGACTATAGAATAAATTTTGGAGATGCATTCTATGTCACAGCAAACAATTGCTGACGAGATTTATTCAGTAATAGAGGAAATAAAAGCTTCAGAGGGGCAACAACTTTCCAGTGAAATTAGGGACATGCTGAAAGCATGGAATATTATTGTACATTGAAAGCATCATTCTAATCAGATAGCAACAATACGTGCTATAAATTCACTTAACAATAATACTGTCTCATTTTCACTACATTTTGAAATGAAGCCAAAAACTGAAGTCTTTAGATAACTTTTTGTGAAAAAAAAAAGCATTATGAAAAAAAAAATAATTACACTATTATAAATTTGTTTGAATATATATATTTTTTTTCAAAATGAATAGCACTGTCCTATTTTATAATGACTGCTATGAAAAAAAAAAACTGATTTATTTAATGAGCATTACAAGTAAGATACAGGACAGAATTATTTTTGTCAAAAAAAGTTTTGCTGTAATAAAAAATATAAATTTAAGCAACCTACTTGTCACATTTTACTCTGTATTCATTTTCCACTGCTGATTTGTCAAATTCAAGGATTAACAGATTATTAAAAAATAATTCTCTCTGTTTGGCATGTACATCCATTTTGGCTAAAATCCTTCACTTTGAAGTTTTTAAATGTATAACTGTATTCAGAAAGCTTCCCTGAAACAAAAAAAAATATAGGATTAATAAATTATGTTCACACAAAAATATAATTGTTAATTAAAGCAGGAAAAAAGATAGCAAATAACTGAGCAGAAAATTTACAACAAATAGAAAATAAATACAATAAAGTGATTGCTCTATAATTCTCATTGAAATGCGAAATGTTTTATGGATAATAACATTATATAATTAGCAAGTTTTAATTTTCATCATTAGATTTACATATCCATTTTGGTATTTGTTAATTAATGATGAAAGCTTGAAACTTGTTAAATATAGCACCAAAACCAAATTAGTATTGAAATCCTATGAGGTGCTTCTAACTTACAAGAAGAAAATAAGCAAGTTGATTGTATGTTTTTGCCAATGAGTAGCCACTCCTTCACCATTAATTAATAAGTATCTTTATTTTTATTACATGTTAATTTAATAATAAATATAAAATGCTAAATATAATTAATAGCAACTTTTTACCACTAACTAGTTCATCAAGAATGTTGCTTATTTTTAATTATGCATAATATTATGTTCATGATTCACCAAGAAAAAATTCTTAAACTCTAAATTCTAGCAAGCATCAAAGTATGTTATTTTGATAGTCTTACATTTGCTATGTTAATTAAGTATATGAACCCTCCTATTAAGGTTAGTTCACATGACATCAAGGTACAATTAAAAACTGACCATAAATAATGAACCATCTCACTTTTAATGTATAGTAATTTCACTTTCTTATCCCTCAAGTAATACTTTGTATAACTTGATTTCAATGGCTCCCCCAGAAACTATTTTAAGTTTCAAATTCTGATAGACATATAACTATTCAATCAGAGCTATAATATTTAACACAGATAAATTATTATTGTTGTATGTTGTTGTTGTTTGACAAGTGCAATAAAAAATAAGGAGGAAAAAAAAAGGGAGAGAGGGGGGCAATTAGATTGGACCGAAAGCAAGCAGAACAGCCCCGGCCACATTTTCAGCTTTATGAGAATAAAGAATATCCCTGGTTCAGTTAATGTCTATTTTGAAGAAGGCTGAAATAATAGAACAGCAGCTAAAAATATGCTCTGGATCCAGTTGCACATCTGGACAGTATCTGCATTCTTCATAGAGTCTGGAACCATCAGGCATGATTCTCATGCTCCTCAGGTACCCTGTTCTGAGTCTTGCAATTGTGGTTGCGATGTCTCTTCTATAATTTAGATTTGTCAGGGAGAATTTTTTTCGATTGGTACAGAGCCTCTGTCTTGCCAAGGCAATAGCATCCATAATAGTAGTAGATAGAGAGGTGGGATCTATTGCTCTGGCCTCCTTGGCAAGAATGTCGGCCTGCTCGTTTCCCTCAATGCCCACATGGACTGCAATCCATTGCAAGGTGCATGACTTCTTCACTGCCACTATAGAGAACAGAAGAGCATTAATAATCTGGGAAAACTCTATATTTCAACCCTGAATAGTCTCTAAAACAGGTTTGCAACCTGAGAAGATCCCATCTGAAGGAACCTGCATTGCCTGCACAAGGTATATGGTCAAAGCTTCTTTGATAACGATGAGTTCACTTGTGAAGTTAGAAGCAATCCCGCTGGGACTTTATGTTTCGAAGTTGTTTTGTCTAGAAAAATAAAAAAGATCCTTGGTCCTCTTATTTCACATGCAGTGTCAGAAGAACCGTCTGTGTAGGTGGTGACAAGATTAGGCTTCACAAGCTTGAGGATTGCCTCCATACCCTTTCTTTTAATAATTTCTTTCGGTTCTGTTTTTATACATGGCTCTGGGATATCCAAGTTAATCTTATGGCAAGACAGGTGTGGTCTAGGTTGATGTCTTTCTTGATATACTTAACATATTGAAGATCTTTTCAGTCTATTCTTTGCTATCCAATTGCGGAAAGCTGCATTTGAGATGTGCTGTTCTTGGCAGCTCCTGATTTTATTTGTAAATTTTACAGTAGCCAATTTTCTCCTATTTTCCAGTGCAACTAGGCCACATTCAGTCTCTGCTTTAAAATTATTTGTGGCAGAGACGATCCCAATGATGATTTTTGAGGCCCTGTAAAAGTCAGAATCAATCTTCTCTTTTGAGGAGGGAGACACTGGAGCCCATATGGGTGCTGCATATTCTAGAATTGGTTTAATGAAGGTAGTATATATATTGGTCTGGGTCCCCATGTTGACCTACACATTTTCCTTAGAATGCTGATCTTTTTTGATGCTCTGTCTCAATATGTTTGGTGCATCTCAGCTTTGTATCTAATGTAAGACTAAGATATTTAGGGTGGCTGACTTGTTTAATTACAAAGTTAAAAACCTTGATATTAGGTAGGAAGATTTTTTCTGTCTGTAGTGAATACACGTAAATTAGATTTCTCAGGGTTGATCGTTAGCTTTAAAGCCCTAGCCCAGGCTTCATTATTAGCCAAATTAATGTTCAAGGTGTTTTTCAGAGATTTTAATATTAGAGTGAGTGTGCTAAATAGCAATGACATCTGTGTAGCAGGCTATCGTAACTCCATTGTCAATGTATTCGTAAATTGTGTTCATATAGAGAAGGAAGACGAGAGGTCTGCGAGCAGAGCCCTGTGGTACTCCTGCCGATTTGCGTCTTTAAAGAATTTTCCATTTACGCTCACCACAAATTTTCTTTCATTTATCCAGAGCAAGGAGTTGCCAGAAATACCAGCGTCATCAAAGGCTGCCGAGAGATTGAGAAATACTGCTGTTCTCGTGGGATTTGGCTTGAAGTCCATTATTGTTTAATTGGATCAGGTAGAAAAGTTAGTCGGCGGTGCTGTGCTGAGTTCTATATGCTGTCTGATAAAAATGTAGCACATTCTGCTTGATAAGCCATGTCATAATTCTAGTACAGACAATCCTTTCCATCAACTTGCATAAGGTACTAGTTAATGACATGGGACAGTAGTTATTGCAGTATGAGGTATCCTTGCCTCGTTTTTAGAATAGGAACTATGATGGACTTCCATATTGTAGGAAGTATTCCAAGAGAGGTTAAAAATCCTAAGAAGAGTAAGCCTTGCAAAATCTCCAAAGTGTTTGACCATGTGGTCATAAACAAGGTCAATACCAGATGATTTTGGGGAGGGTTGAGGTTTTTGATTGCACTATCAAGTTCTTCTGATATGAGTTCAGAGGAAAAGATGCCATTTTGTCCAACCATTTTGTTTTGTTTTATCACCTGTTTGTAGTATTTTCTTCGCTTCTTGTCACCTGTGTTGAAACTCAATCTGCTTGCATTTTCGTAGTGCTGGGCCAATAAGTCAGCTGCATCTTTATCAGTCTTGGACAAACGTCCACAGGAGGTTATAACATTTGAGGTAGCTTGATCATTTTTTGAGGGTTGAGTACAACCATTGTTGAGGACATTTATAATTATCCAGTGTTGGAAATCTTTTTTAGGATCAAACTTGCTACAGAAGTCAGCCTATTTTTTAGATTTGCAGGTAGAGATTTCTTCTTCAATTTTATGGCTGATATCAATTAGCCTTCTTCTATTTTCATTGCTATTAACTTTCTCAAGCCCCCTGCAGAATGTATCTCTCTCTTGCATCATAGCACCGATGTTATGATCCTTCCAATAGGGAGTCCATTTCTTCTTTGTTTCTTCTCTTGGGATAGCGCCTTTGATGCGCACTGTATTTTTGTGATATTATTTTTTAAAAAATGGCCCTATGGCATATTATTATTAACAACTAAATTATAAATTAAAAACTAGATAAATAACTTGCAAAATAATTAGAGAAAAAAATGATTATCTTAAAATTTAAAAGAGTACATTTTCAATAATCCAGTTAAAATGTATGTAAACTTTTTTTTATTTTTTGCCTATTTTTTATAATTTTAAAAAAAAAATATTTTATGCATATTTAATGACAATATATTTCACTACTGTAAAGAAACCCATATTGTTTGTATTGTTACTACAAGTATTTCATCCTGGTAAATACTTGTACCTGGTAATACTTCCACAATTGATGACGAAAGTATGAAGATATGGCTTATTTTTCTATAGCTCAATAAGTTTCAGATAACTTTCTGTTGTCAACTTTATAAATTTTTTAAAGTGTGTTCATTTTTAAAGATCGATGTTCTTTCATGTAATATGTAACATA
The DNA here is from genome assembly GCF_947563725.1 of Argiope bruennichi. Taxonomy (NCBI): domain Eukaryota; kingdom Metazoa; phylum Arthropoda; class Arachnida; order Araneae; family Araneidae; genus Argiope; species Argiope bruennichi. The sequence continues at coordinate 20,948,728 of NC_079152.1, read as the reverse complement.
TCTTTCATGTAATACATAATACATGTAATACATAATACATGCAATACATAATACATGTAATACATAACACATGTAATACATAACATATCTTTCATGTAATATGGACATATCTTTCCTGTAATATAATTGGGCATACCTTTCCTGTCATTTCATCATCTTGTTTTTATTGTAATAAACTGAATTTTATATGAGAGAAATTTTTATTGAATGATGTACAGAGATATTACATAAATGAAAAAAAATATTCAATAGAACAATAGGATTTTACTGTAGAATGGTTCTACTTTCTGCGCTCAAATAAATGCTTTTATATTAGTCAAAAGTTCAATAACTTCTGTTCGAAATTAAAATTCTATTTTTTCTTTTTAATGACAAGAAGAAAAAAAAATTAGGAAAGTACATAGTACAATAAACTGCACAATGGAAGAATTTTAAAACAACATGAGTTATAGGAGTACCAAAATCTAAAGCTTAAAACTATTTTCAGAAGAAGCCATTAAGTTCAAGTTACATAAAATATTTTGTGCAAAATTTTACAGATAAATATTGCTGGGAAACAAACTGTTCGATGAAGGCAATTAGTAGCTAATAACTGAAATAAAAGAAAAATATCCAACAGCCACTTAAAAATGGGGGGAGATCTCCTTATACTAGTTTTAGAATAACAACCCCCCTTAATTTTTATCAATGGAAAATGTATGGGGAAGTAAGCAACAATTCAATATTACTTGAAATAACAGCATATTTAATTAAAGTTTATATTTATATACAGAAAAAGAAACATTTTTTTTCTTTTATTGGCTAGATTTTAGCAAAACAACTTAAGGAAAAAAATTACTTATTTAAAGTTGCACAAAATTAAGAACTCAAGTAAAATATAGCACAAAATAACTTTCTTGCAATTTTAATACAAATTATTATAATGATTATTTAACAAAAAAATTAGAAAGTAAAAAAAAAAATATATGTTATTTATGTATTTGAACATTGATCTCTGCAGATTTTTTTAGCCATTAATTACATTTTTTTCTCTCTTTTTCAATAATCAAATTTACAAATTTTATTAGCATTTTTGGGGCCTTTTCCTCCACCCCTTGAAATTTTTCTGCATTTCTAAAGTTTTGTAATATTTCAGAGAGCTAAAATTGCATACTAAAGCAAATATCTTAAGATCAGAATATTTAAAACATCTCCATAAAAGTTTATGACATTATATGTAGTTTTTGGATCAATTAAAGAATCTTTCAGATTTTCAACAAACATAGCCTTGTTGATACTAAATAAGGGTGCATAGTCAGAAATTGCTGCAAAAATAAGTACTTTTAAGCACTTTTTAAATATCTTTGTACATATATGCATACATAAAACTGTGTATACATGAATCTTAGGATGTTGTTTTATAAAAACAATAGTTTTCATTTAAAAATTTGTAATTCATTTTGAATACGTATTTTTTAAATTTTAATATCTATTTTTGTATTTGAATGTCTTCTATTTACAAAACTTATTTTTTTTATTTTGATCCAAAAAGTAACTTCCTAAATTTTATGCTCCTAACTCGAATGGTTTATGATACACATTGTTCTGTCAATGAAGACAAACCTTTAAAAGGAAAGAAAGATTTCATTGGGGAAAAAATCCCTCTCAAAGTTATAAAAAAAAAAAAATCATAAATTGATAGAATCTGAACCCTAAAGAATAAAAATTTTGAAAAAACTTCTTTTATTTCTTCAAAATTTTAAGTATTTGAATCAGAAGGTTTTTCTTTTTTCTTAGTAAAAATTACAATGTGATAAGATTAATCCAATTAATAATAATTTTCAAATATCTGGGAACATTATAAAAATTAAACATGAAAGAAATCATGATCACTAGGAATTCATGGCTTCAAGATGAATCTCATCATACTACATTTTACACGATCAATCGACTAATGTAATTACATATTGCAATTGATTCAATTAAATGTATTTGTCAGTTGTATTGGCAACTAAAAAGTACCAAGAAAATATTTTGCCAATTTGGAGATTTCAATCATCAAACTAAATGGTATGTGATAATAAATATTATATCCAATATCAGTATTTACATAATTTGGTGAAATTTTTTTAGCACTTTTTGGCAGTTGTTTAAATCAACAAGTACCCAATTCAATACAGTACAGTAAAATACCTTTAATAGGTCATTCAAGAGATTGCTCCAAAATGACATATTAATAAGAATGATGATTGAATGTGTAGCATACTATATTATGTACTAGGTCTACTTATGTACTAGAGTCTTTATTGTAAGAGTGTTTTAGAACAGCTCCCTGCATGATTGATAGTAAATAATCTCCCAAATTCATCCTGATATATTCTTATTCTCTATTGATTGGATCAATCTGCATATTCTTCTATAACACCACATAAAAGGTTAAACATAATACTAACCAAACAAAATTTAAATAAATTCTTCAAAATCTAAAATACTAAAAATTGAAATTCAAATGTTTCTCAAATTATAAGCATGGCACAGTACATACTGCCCCTTCGGGATAACCATTCTAGTATCTCAATAAATGGTAATGCACATTGTTGAAGGAGAGAATGGGGAAAAAGGTCATTAAGCATTATCTTAATGTGTCCTAATTTGGCATCCAGAGATTTATTTCATCCTGGATTCCTTTCCTGAATTCTTCCCTTCTGTCCATTTTCTTTCTTTATACCCTTATGATACCTTTAAGCCCTTATGATTATGCTTTTGAATTATCATACTCAACATGTGAGGAAATAAAAAGTTTTCTCACTTCGCAAAAAATTAAGAACTTTTTAAGAATCTTTTTTTCAAAAGTAAGTGCTTTTAAGCTGCTTAAAAATGGTTTTCAAATTTAAGTACTTTTTATGATATTGCACTCCTTCCACAACCTTACTGCCATCTGACAACACTACATATCAGAAAATTTTTGGACCTTAATCAACATAAAAATTATATAAACGAATTCCTTTATTAAATGAACTATAATTTAATATAATTAATAAAGTTGCTCTTTGTATTCACTTTTTAGTTTTTTCAACAAAATTTCTGCACATTCAGAGCATGCAGTATTTGTACTTTATTTTAAAGAAGATGAAACAAATTATTCATTTTTCACAAAATGCTGCATTGTTTTTCAATAAACGTAGACTCAAACAGGATGCAGTTCTTAAAACAGTGTTGATAGTTTTGGATATGCATTTAAATTATATTATAGTATTCTTCACAAATATAAAACATACTGCTAAAAAGTGTTTTTTTTTTCAGTAACTAATATTATTTAAAAAGCTTGTAATCATTATTCCAATTTCAATATTTTTTTCAAGTCTTGGAAATTAGACTGTGCTATGCAAAAGAAAAGGCAAGTAAATAGAAAAAGGATGAGATTCCAAGGTATAATGGTCATGAATGGTGTTATTTAGTTTTTAAAGTAATGACAATTTTTTTTCTCTTACATCGTTTAAAGAGATTGACATTTATTAAACAAAAAAAAAAAAAAATTAAGAAGCTTAAAATTCCCTGCATCTTTCTAGTTAAATACCATTTTATTATTTGGTACTTTGGGATTATTCTGTCCACCATTTTCGCCAAAAGGTAGCTTTGCACCAATAACCGCAAATTGCTTCTCATTATGATTGCGCTAAAAGATTGACGCATTTTGTGAGGATTGGCACATTTTCGCGAGCATTGACAAGTCAAAGGGATAATCTCAAAATACCTATTATCTAATCGTATAAAGAGCTGCATGAGAACAACGAGTTAAAAAAGCCTCCTGTGACTCTGGATTTTTTTGCTCTAAATAACAGTAAGATTTGACGATATATGAAATTTACTATTTTGAAATAAAAACTAGTACTATAAAAAGAAGCAATTTTCCATGAAAATATATAAAAAGATTTCATCTCACCTTTGGAAATAGAAATAAATACACTTTAAAATAGCATACAAAACAGCATTTGAAATTTGTAATTTTAATATAAAGCCTATTTTTCAGTAAAAAAATAAAACCCAAAATTCAAAAGCCATTTTTGTTTTAAAACTATAAAATTCAAATGGTTATAAACTGATAAAAATAAAAAGAATATTCAAGATTTTAAAAAATTAATAAATAATCTTAAAGTATAATCTAAATACTATTGTAGTCATAATAAACAAATATTCATTTCTGTGGGTTTCTTGAAGAGCATCAACAAAAATTGCATTTTAAAACCAATGAAAATCATGCATCAAATAAAATGAAGTGTCTTGCTGAATTTATAATTATTGAATTCCAAAGTAAACAAGGCACAATATTGATTATTTTGGACCCAATTTCATTCAAACATTATACACAATTTTTAATTCATATTAGATATTTTTGATTGTGGTGTGTGTTTTTTTTTAAATTTCTCTCAACCATTTTTTTTTTAAATTTCCTTCACGGCTTTAAAGACTTTTTCTCTTAAATAATTTATATTCTATTAAATATAAATATTAGCATAGACAGCCAAGATGCTTTGGTATATGATTATTAATATATAATTGTCGGTGAAATAAAGATTGAAGAGCGTTTAATCATTTTTAACAAACTTTCAAAACAACTAAAGTGTGTTTCAATTAGAATAAAGGTCAATATAAAGAGTGAAAAACAATATATTTTAGAAATGAAAACATTTTTACTTACAAACTGTAATGGAGAATACTTATCATAAAGCACAGTGAAGGAACATCCTCAAAATTTAATGAACATGAAAGGAAATATTTTCTTCTGAACACAACAATATATATTTTTTTCAATTATTTGAATAAAAAGCTGATAAATTAACTTTTAAAAAATAACATGATAAATATCAAATACCACAACAGATTTCAATTGTCAAATAATACAAAATTTCGCGGTGAGTAAAGTTGAGAAGAAGTGTGCTTCATATAGACGATAGCATTAAATTTCTGAAACTACATTATAGTTTTGTTGGGCATGAAAAAAATAACTAATCCTTGTAACAAAAACATAAAAGAATCTTAATCACAAGACAAATTATATATGAGTTTAAACCAGGCTATAACGTAAATTATATGAATATATGAGTACCCTTAACTTCTGATAAAAGCAGAGGTTGAATGTTGAATTGATCTGAAAGTTGCGATATAAGAAATTACGTAATATGAAAATGCGTGTTTATAGTAGTATATAAGTATGCCGTGGAATATTTAAGAAGTCTATAATGCTTATTGAATGTTATTTGAATTGAATTTCTACTATTTATATAATCATGTTTGTTATCCCGAAAACTGCTTTGAGCAATAAAATAGGCTTCCAAAGAATTCTTCTGTTAGGTAATTAAATATTTCAAATAATATTTTTGTTAAATTTTAGAAATTTTGCAACTTCAAAAAAATCCATACGTAGGCTTTTAAAAAAGGGTGTTTTTAAAATAAATATTAATATTGGGTATATGTAAGCGATATTTCCATTATTAATTATCTTGCCGTATTCTCTATTAAAATTAGACTTTTCTTGCAGCCAGAATTTGAATTTATAACCGTGCGTGAAATTAAGTTGCTTATGTATGAACTTAAGGTTTTAGGTTATATACCCTTAAAATCTGTCTAAAGAATTCTGAACTCGCTTAGTATGTTGGTAATTATGTACAAAGATTTGTTTCTATGTGAAAAAGAGGAATCTTATATTTTTTCACGTAAAATCTCACTATTTTACACGATTATCTTAAAAATTATGTAGTAAAACTTGTTCTGCATAAAAAAAAAATTAAATAAATAAATGAAGCTCTTATCAGAAAGAAAATGCAGCTTATAGAATTCTTGGAACTTTTATGAAGCTGAATTTCGATGTTGGCTTATGTATAAAACTGATAATCTTTCAAAGAACTTAAGTACACTTTCGTTACTCAGTTGCAAGCAATAAGTCGGTAAATATCACTAAATTTAACACATTTTATTTTTACAGTTTATATTTCTTAAGCGTAAGAAAAATATTAATTGTAAATGATTTTTTTATTATTTTTGAGAATAATTTTTATTTTTGAAATTTTTTATTATCGCTCTTTCATTGTGTCAAACAAAGGATTTATGGTGAGGTGCTGAGAGATCACTCTGTTAAAATTTTCTGTAAATTCGATCATTTGAAATTTACAGAATAAGAATTTCTCTTCATGCTCATCTTTCAAATGAAAAATAAGATGACATAGGAAACAAGACTAATAGAGGTACAACTTATTGTATTGAAAATAAAATGAATGGGGAACTAGTGGAAATAATTTCTCCTATATTTTTTTTTCTAATAAAATTTAAATAAGTTCTCTAACAAAATATTTACTATTCTTCTCATCCCGTATAAAATTGCAAATTGTTAGCAAGGCCATTGACATTGTAAGTGCTCAGATTTTTATTTTCAGAGTCTTTTGCATAATGGTTGTTTGCGTTGTAGTTCAGTAAAGAAAACTGGTATTTCTGTATTAATTGCATAGTGTTGGTGAACAATACTAACAAAATATTGAACTTTGACAGGAATGTAATATATTTATTCAATACAGCATGCAATTTTTGGTGATTAATTGTTGGCATGCAATTAATACACAAATACTAAAAAATCATATATGTATTTTGATGCTTTTTTCCTCTGACTGATTGATTGAAACCATAAATGACATAAAAATACAATTGTAGTCTCAAAATCAATCACTTCTTTTATTTAAGTCTTTTTTTTTTTTTTTTTTTTTGATATAGCATTTATATGCATGCAGAAGGGCAGGCTGATAAACGATAAATCCCTTGAAGGTTTTGGCTCCAAATTTTATTTGTCTAGCTCTTTATAACTACAGAGCTAGATTTTTTGTAGTTGTGTTTTACTTTCACTCAGGCTGGCAATTTTCCTTTGAATGGATATCATTCAAAATTTGACTACTTATTAAAATTAAAACTGTTATTATCGGCATCTAGCATTATTTTTTATAGTGACTTCATTTAAAAATATTTCATTCGTTTTACTTGCTGGGCAATTCCTTTTCTCTCAAGGCAGCAAGTTTAATTGTCTCAGATTTTATATGCATATATTTATTTTGGCTTATATACAGATTGTAATGCATTCGCTGCCATGATTCATGCCTGGTGTTTGGGTCCTTTATCTAATTAGATGACCCCTTCTTTACTATTAATTACAGTAGAGAAGAGGTTATCTAATAAGATAGATGATTAGGTACAATTACATATTATCTGTAACACACAGGTGCATAATGTGGCAGTCAACATGTTAAAGTTTAAGTTAATTTTTTTTGGAAAAAAAAAGATACTCTTGTACATTTCATGCCTTGGTGTATATTCAGAAAGATATGGTACTTGTAAATGTTTGAATTGAATTTTTAAAAGCAACTGGATATATTTAGTACTTAAATCAGAATCAATATTCTATCTTTAAGAAATACCCTTTTTAATAAACTAATTACAAAGTAGGATTTATAGTATAACCATCTAGATACTTATACAAGTGGATGTAAATTCAAGATCCCAGATGAATGCTTGATTAATTTCTTATTTTTCAAATACTGTGAAAGTGATTTTTTTTATTAATTTAGAAAATAAGTAAGAATAAGTAAATATACAATTACTTTCAAATTGATTTATATTAATTTAAAAATAAGTATAAAAAATAACTGATTATTATAAAGATCTACTTTATTCATAGGTGGGAGATTAGCTATCAAAACACAGTCTTTTATACTTTCTTGTAAATTATGAAAATGAAATAAAAATGCATATAGTATATTACTATTAAGAACTGCTTAAAATTTTTTTATTTATTATTTTAACTTTAAAAATGTTGTATTATATTTGCATTGTAGCTGATATCTCTTTTATAAATACATTATTATTTGATTTTAAATTTTGTAGTAATTTTACTAATCATGTGATTTTTTATCAATATTGTGTTTACTTATACTGTCCACTGAAAAAAGGAAGCTGTCTTAAAATGACAATAATTTAGAATGAATCACTTTGCTGAAAAATCTTAAAATTCCTCTTGAAGAATTTTTTTCAAAATAAAAATTCATTTGAAATGGCAAAGGAAAAAAGGGAACGTTTTAAATAGAAAAAGGACTTAAACACTATTAAAAATTTAATAATAAAAATGCTCATTTGATTATAGAAAAAAAATGTTAAAGAAATAAAAGTGAACATTAAAATGCAATAAAACATAATAACTAATATCTACCAGAAAAAAAAGATAGTATAAAATATATGTAAGAAGGGGAAGCAATGAAATTCATTGCTTTCACTTGTTCTTTTATCCTTCACAAATGATTTATATATCAAAATAATTTTCAAGTTATATATTTTTTGTTATTTGTTTCCAAAATTATTTTTATTGAATTAGGAGTTGAAAATAATATTTCAATTAACCCATTCCCTCTAAACTGTTACCAGAACTATAGTTAACTCATTTATGCAAAGGGAGAAAATTTTGTTATTTTGATCTTACTTTTGTGATCAATATTATTTACAGCATAATAAAATAAATGTAAGAAAGTAAGAATTCATATGACTTAATGTATTTCCCTTTTCAATTACCTGGTTTACTAATTGAAAATATCAAAAATCTTTTATTATCCCTTTTCTGTATTAATCTGGATATTAAAGTAGGATGGATCTGTGCTGACGATTTTTGGAAAACTGTTTATATTTTTAAATATATTTGTGATGCCTTGATTATAACTATTTTTTTTTTTTGTAGCTTATTAATAGAATCTTTTTTTTTTTTTTAATTTTTTTAACATTTTGGTTGTTTTTATCCTTTCTTCTTGTTTTTATTTTTTATTAATTATGTTCTTTTTTTTCAATTGCTTCATTATAACGTGGATGATTTAATTTTTTTTTTCTATTAGACTTTATTTGATTCTTTAAAATAAATCTTTAGAGTGAGATCTGATCTTTGAGGGTGAATTTTAGTCTTTAAACCAAGAAGTTACATGAATCAAACATAAATCAAGATAAATCTCATAATTTGTAATGTGTTACAACTTGATATGTTGCTTAATTTTGGACATTTTTGTTGATTTATAAAAAATATTATGATTAATAATAAAAATAAAGCAACTTTTTAAAAGTTTGTGCATAAACAAAAGAAAAAGAATTTTAATAGTTAACTTAAATCAAATATTTTTTTCTACATTTACTAGCTAAAACGGAATGTGTATTCATATCTTTTCACTACCATTTTCATTTCGGAGCTGAATACACTGACATAATAGGATAGTCATAAGAATCATAATTCTAATTTAAAATTTTTAAATTCACTGCATAATGTGCATGGAACAATTTTACTGTTGCTACTAGTCCCTGTATCCCCTATCTAAACCTCCCGTGAAAATCCTTATCCTAAACCTTATAAAATATCGGTTGAAGGTTTTTTTTTTTTTTTCCCCACATCACTAATTGAAACAAACTGTCTTAATGAAATTGCTAAATTGTAATGTTACCAATTATTTATTATTTACTCACAACAATAATCAAAATATATAAAGAATTAAATGCTCACCTACAATTACCATGTTTTAAATAAATATGGCTTTATCATGGGTTATGTAATTTGTTTGTATTAAACTTATGTATTTGATAAAATAATTTTTTATTTGTTATCTTGAAAAAATTTAATTGCAATTTTTGATTAAAATTTTCATATTTTAGTTCAGTTTGGGGGGAAAGGAGACTTTATTTACATTTACAAAAAACTTTTTTAAAGAGTTTTTTTTTTTTCTTTAAGTAATTTGGATATTTATTTTTGCTTGGTATGAAAAGAAATAAACAAAATAAATTATGCTGTATTACAGAAACAATTCTTGTAAACTATGTTTGATTCAAGAAGTGAATCTATAAAAAAGGAGGAATGTATATATTATTTTAAGAAGGTTTGGTTGATTTTTTTTGTTATTATTTCATATTAATAATTGATTTTTATGTACTTTTTTTCAGGAAAAAGGGCACTTTCCATATATCCATCAAATTCTTTTGCAACAGCAGTAATATTAAATGCCCCTAAAGAAATTAAAAGGGGCAAGACTCCTATTGGGAAATTAGATCAACATGATATTGAAACAGAAGCAACAAAGGACAATACTGTGCCAGATCCATATGCACCATTTCCTGATGGAGTAAATCCTGCGACTGGAGAAAGGGGTGGTCCAAGGGGTCCTGAACCTACTCGCTATGGTGATTGGGAAAGAAAAGGAAGAGTTTCAGACTTTTGATTCAATGGCTATTTTCAGAAAATATTATTGTAATGTTCAAATTTAGTTAAGCCTGAGCTTTTTGAACTAGTAATTCTATTTTAGGTGGGAAAAACATTTATGTTTTCTGTCCGAAAATATTGCACACAATCTTAAAACCAGGACACATGAAAATGAAGTAGTAATTAGTTGTAACTGAAAATAAATATTAAAAATAAACATTTTAATGATACATCTTAATTCAAAATGATTTTCTTAGTTATGTTTTACCTTCAATTGTTAAAGAATCTGACTAGGGTTGGCTTTATGAAAGTTTTCACAGTCTTTATGATTTTCGAACTGTACCTAGTTGTATGATTCAAAGTTTAAGGAAACTTATAAATAAATAATGAATTTTAAATGAAAAAACTTTTATATAATATATTAAATTGCTTGCATCTTATTTTACTCCTTGTAAGCAAGTCTATGAAACAATAAAAAATATACAGCAATACTCGCAAAACACTTTGATATACTTAATTCATACTTTGGTAATTTTGACATTATTATTTTTCTTCTGAAACTTTTTATTTTAAAAAGATATATTGAAAATAACTTTTCCATCTAAGAAAACATGTATCTATTTGGATTATTTCTATCCTTCTGCTATTTTAAATATTTAATAAATATCCTTCTCTTTAAAGATTAATTCAAGAATAAATTTGAATGGTAAATATAACTACACTCTGTAATTAAAAGATTATTCCGAATTGAAAATTATTTTCAGTGTTTCATAGTTCCTTGAGAAGATTTTCATGTGCAGGTAATGTCCATAATTTTTATTAACAAAGTTTGTATCGAAAACTTTATAAATCATTATTTCTAAATTTTTGTTCGCTTCCATCATAAAGTTGATTTCTTTGTATTATGAAGAACCAATCAGCATATTTGCCATTACTTTCACAACTCCGTTCCTTCAATGTATAAACATGAAATTTTTATTATAATATAATAATTATTTGTTAATTAATTGTGTTCTTTATATATATAAATGTATATATAATATAGCTTGGCTTCTTTTGGAAGTATTTTTAATATTTTAATTTTTATAATAATTAAATGGTTTATATTAATCATAAAATTAAAATTATCCCAATTAAATTTGTTACATTTAGAGAAATAGACGATTAAAAAAGAAATGTATCGCTAAAAAGTTTTTTTTTTTTTCTTTTAACGTGGTGTAAAAAAAAAAAAAAATTGTAGGATAAATTTCTCGGAAGTTATATCAGAAGAACATAAAATTTTCAATCCCCATTCCATCCCCTTTAAAGGGTTGTAGAAATTTTTTGATGGCGCAGTAAACTCTTCTAGACGCTAAGAAATATGTGTGCCAAATTTCGTTCGCATGGAATTGTATAAGGTTCAAACATACAAATAAACGATTTTTCAATTTTATATATTGAGGGATGATTTGCCTGTTTCTTACAGACTTAACAAATGAGAAATGTTGCAAAATATTGACGTCATCATGGATAAAAGAATGAGGTTTTGAAAAATAAAAGGAAATAAAGCTCTGAAAACGCTCTCAAGTAAAACCTCTTAAAAAGAGTTACATGACAGAATTTACCAAATATTAAGTTTGAAGAATAAAATTTTTGTTTTCTATTATTTTGAAATTAAAATATCTAAATTAATAATTTTTACATTTAATAATGTGTTTTTTTTAAATGATTAATTATTAGTATGCAAATGCTGAAGATAATGCAAAGGTTATTTTTAAGCAGTGGCAAAATCGGATTTAAAAATGTAATGAAACAGTGGAACAGATTTCATTTTTACTTCCTCGTATATGAAGTGTAAAATATTGTAATCGTCAAAAATAAAAAAAAAAAATAGCACTCAAGATTTTGACGCATTTCCGCGTTTTAGATCTGCTTGAGTTCGAAAAACACATTTTTGGAAAATGTCTGTCTATGACAAAGATAATTAAAAAACTTTTTCAGTTAGACTGATGAAATCAGTCTTTTCATCACATTTGTAGGTTTTTATCAAATTTTGTGCAAAAACCGTTCAGAGGAAGTTCGTCTGTCCGGCTGTTCGAATATAAATAACACGATAATTACAAAACGGAGAGGGCTAGATAGATAACATTAGACATACAGATTTACATCGACAGTGTAGTTGTTTATCAAATTTATAGCTAAATCCAATAAGGAGTTGACCGTCTGAAGTTGGGTTTCAGAAACATGTAAACGCGATAATTAAAAAACGCAGCAACAACACTTTTTATTTATTCTAACGGAGCAGACGATTTATTCTAGCAGATTATTTATTCTAACGGAGCAGATTGTTGTTGAGCAAAACGCAGTGTCTTAAAGATGTCAAATTTTCTTTTGTAAATGCAGTATTATATGAAATTCTTGTTTCAATCGTTTGGAAGAACGCGTCTGAAACCCAAATTCATTTTTTGTATACTTTTAATCGAATGCCTGGGTTTAATCGCCAAGACACTCGCGAAGGATGATATGATAGATTCAGTAAAAATATTAAATTCCCGCCGATGATTAATATTCCATAACTATTGTACGCCAGTGCTTTGCAAGGTATTATCTGAGTATATGCGAGCAAGTTTGGGGGGACTACTCCAACTGGTTATTATAACAGCTATTTGATATAGTGTTGACGATTTTTATAATTAAAATTTTTTAATGTATAATAATTTAATGTAATAACTAACTTAGTATAAATAATTCCCAGAAGTTTTAAATCAAGTTTTGTTACATTCAATTAAATAATTGATTTTTCAATTTAAAAAAAAACACTTGAAAATAAATCAAATAAATAGCTCTTCCTGATACAAATAGTTAATCACTTGTTTTTAAAGTTTTTAGAATTCTGGCAACAACTCCTTTTAAATGTTCTTGAATAAAAGAAATAATTTCATTTGCTTCCAAAAACTTTACATTCTTAACTTTCTTTTGAATTTGAGCGATGAAATTATGTTATCTTTTAAAAGCATTGTTAAATCGTTGCACCGAATGTCTGGCTTCTCAAAATTTTATACTGTTCTCAAATGCAATGGTATTTATTTTTTAATTCGTTGGAGACGCGTGTAAAGTAGACAGGAAATTTCAACGGCGTAATTCTTTAATCTAATTTTAAAAGAAAATATTAAAATTCTTTTAAAGCCAGTAAAAAAAAAAAAATCTAAACATATTTAAAAAATAAAACAAATATCAAAAAATAAGATAAAATAGGTCCTTAATTAAGGTAAGGTCCTTAACAAGGAATATCTAAAAATTTCCTTATTTCAAAATCGCCTGCATTTATTCAATAATTTTATTAAATTTTGAAAAATTAGTGAAAATTAAAGAAGAAAAAAATGACAGAATTTCGGTTAATTTCTAATAAAATGAATATTTAATTTATTTTGTAAAGTTGAAAGTATTTGTTGCCTTGTCCTAGATGATAAATACTTGCTTGAAATCGGTCCATTTTTTTAGAGATGTGAAGTATACATACATAGACTACAATGACTTTTATTTATAATAAAATGAATTTTAAAAAAATTGTTAAAATTGGAAGTGAGATTTGGTGATACGTAGCATAATGTTATAAAAAATAAATTTGTGAATATTAATAATGTTTTTGAGAGTTATCGTAATAATGCGCTGAGTTGTTGCTTAATTTTTGATTTTCAAATTTAAAAAAAAAAGATTCAGGCCGAAATATATATTTTTTGCTTACAAAGCTTATTTGTGCAAAATTTGATAGATTATTCTACGAGATAAAAAATTTAATCTGATAAGGGGAGAAACTTTAAAGATATTTAGGAATATTTAGAATTAAAGTTATATATTTCCAGTATGTTTTTATTTAAAAATTTATTTATGACTTAATTTAATGGTGATGACCAAGGGAATCGAGCTTAAATGTTAAACAAATAATCAGTCTTAAGCTTTTGAAAACCGAAAAAAAAAAATCGTATAGACTCAGATTTATTTCAAAAAAAGAAAGAAGACAATTTGGTGTTCCTCATATCTGGCATTTCTTTCATTTTTTTTCCCTCGAGCTATATCTCACTCACAATCATTATTTTCAAATTGGCTCAAGGTGATTATCAGTAATTGTGGATTTAACAGGAGACTTAGTTCCTTTAATGGAGTGAAAATAATTGCCCCTGCGTTAATGTTAGGAAATTTTCATATTTGCTTGCCTTCGCCCATTAGCGTCATTGTAAAGAAGAGTTTTACAGGTATTTTAATGACGTCTGGATGGATTCTTGGTCAGTCACTTTTCTCCTTTTGATGACATATTTGGCGATAAAATATTCTCGAATATTTAAGAATCTTAGCGATATCTTTATTAGAATTTAAGTTTCTAAATTTCTTCTAGAACATTCAATGTCCATCAAGAAACATATAAACGGGAGTAATCGAGTGAATTCTCTCTCCGAATTATTAATTTTCACCGGATTCTCTCTGCGGGCTTCGTGTTATTGTAATGGTTTAGTTACGATTTGAAGTTAGTGTGTTGTTGCTCTCAGCAAGTATTGTTTTGTGTATACCTCGCCCGTGTTTTATATTTTCTTATAGAATAAAGCGTCGTCATCTGTTACTGAGCCTACTGGATTTTTTACTTCACACTTACCTGATGGATTTTTTTCCATAATAATAAATACTTTTAAGTTGAAATAATTTCATATGACAGAATTCGAAAGTTTTCGTACTTGACTTACAAATCTTTGTGAAATTTGGACTTCAGCAACAACAGTTGAATACTAAAAACGTAATAATAATTTTTATTTTATAGTTGGCTTCTAAAATATTTACCACTATGAGGCAAGTAGTATGACTAGTAATCGGTCATTAGGCAATGTTGCGCTTTGTTATTGATTAAACATATATAGTCGGGAATTGTAAAAATTAAGTTACAAAATTTTTATTAAAAATTTTGTTTTACATACTATTACGTTTGCTGGTCCTCTAGTTTGATATCCTTGGTGCAGATTATTATTGCTTAAAAATCTTTAATTTCCTTTGTAAGATTGTTCAAAACGATATTTAAAACTCAACGTTGAACGCAAATACGTAATTTAAACTTATTAAATTGAGTTCGGAATTGGCAAATAACTTCGTAAAAATATAATTAGGGAATTCTGATGAGTAAACCGCGCATTTAAGGTTTTTGATTAGAAATTTCTGACCGGATTTGCGAATCGCATTTTGATTTGAACATCGAATTATCTTGTGGATACAATCAATTAAAGGAATTGATTAGAATACTTCACATGAGAGTATGAAAATCGGATGTTAACCCTGGCCTTGCAGCTTTCTTACATCCTGTGTAATTTATGTTACTCGCATCAACTCATTTCCTTTCAATGCAGATAAAATTTCAAAACATTGGGATGTCATGACTGAATACAGAGGAGATTTCTAACACTGCTCAAACAAAAATTAAGGTATTCAAAATATCTTGTTTTGAAATCGAATCTGTTTTCCAAAAGAATCATGACTCATACATTTTCAACGAAGTATTATGTGATATTTATAATTAGAGTTTCTTATTAATAACGTTGCGTTGAATTTGAACCACAGAGAAAGATATTCCTTCTCTGTGATTTGAACTGATAGCTAAATGGTATTTATTTATCTATAATTTTTTTAAACTGATTACACGACCAATTGTTCCTTTCTTTATTTTTATTTATTTATTTTTACTGAAAGACTAATGAAACTGCGAAAAAATATCTCAAATCTATATAAATATATATATCAGTTAGTAGTACTTAACTTTAAAATTTTAATATTTTTTTTTTTCACTTTCATATTTGAAATTTTGCGGAATACCTTTTTTAAAAGTAAAATAAACTGTAAAGACAATTTAGTCGTTTTTTTTTTTTTTTTTTTTTTTTTACAAAAAAAAAATTATGTCTACTTAGTTTTATCTCATTTAAGCAAAATAAATAAGTAAAAACATGGATGAAAAAGACACAGCTTCGTTTTTCTTTCTTTTCTTTTTTCCGCGAAGAGAAATTTTTTTTATTTCTATTTGAAATAATTCTAGTACAAATAAAAAATCGAGTACTCTCCTAATACTGCCAAAAATTCAGACGGTCAAAAAGTCTTAAATTCCAACCCTCCTCCCACGCCCCCCAAAAATAATAAGACTGGGCAAAATAAGTATTAAAACTAAAAGTTCTCGCATTTTGTTGGCTTTATAGCTTTGTGTACATATTATCAATGACCCTATTTCTTCACAGTTACCAATATTGAATATCAAATATCACATTTGTTTACTGCGGAAGTTTTTATAGAAGTCCGTTAACTTTGATGTAGTCCTCGTCCTTAGATCCTAATTCGAAATTACGTCCCAAAATAACCCTGCTGTTACTTCAGAATGAGTCGTATATAATACTAAATTTGAAAATAATTTATTTCTTCATTTTCATTTTAATAGTCATTACTAAACAACGGTAATAGCCAGCAAATAATGAATTTTTGTTCCCCCACCCCCCCCTCTCATTTGTTCAATTTAACTTTTTGAATCAAATAAATATTATATAAGATAGAATACAAATAATAATAGTTGAAAACAGAAACAAAATTTTACAGAGGAATTTTACTCACTACCCTTTTAATAGTATCATTACAGACCAACTTGGAGTCTAAAACTTGGGATCTTGGGTGTTTTGTATTCATTAATGGGTGAAGTAATTGTACATGGAAAAGCGTGCTTCGGCCAGAAAAAAAAAAAAAAATTCATCAAAGTTTTTCAACCACTTTAATGAAACAATTAGATTGGTTTGAATTTAATTAAAACAGTTGGAATGGATTGTTACTAATTGCATTAAAATAAATTTTTTTAAATGTGTGGAAATTATGGGAAAATTTACAACAATTAAATTAGAATCATTTAAAAAAAATCAGTATCTTTTTAAGATGAATATAAATACTTTTTGTGCGGTAATTATTTCTGAGGTTATTCTAAAAAAATAAATCAAGAATATTGAAGTTTAGCCTATTTTCCGTTGTTTAATTGAAAATTTTAAAAAATAAAGTTGAAAATGACGCAGTTGATCTAAAAATAGGCATATGCAAATTCATGTCGCTAGAATTTATTGCTTTGGAGGAGTTTTTATGACAGACAGATGCATGCATTTTGTTGCAGACCAGCCGCCTTTTGCAATTAGCTGGCTCTCCTGGCTTTTTTTAAAAAATCTGATTTTAATTTATTTTCTTATGAATAATTCGATATTTATGATTCCTTTAGAAAACTGTATTTAAGCATCAGATTGAAGTAGAATTTTGAGTCTATGTCCTTTTATTCATTTAAGTGAATAAATTAACTAATTACTTGTTAACTATTTGATCGCAATGTTTTTCTTCGCTGTTAAAGGCTTAAGGAGAAGAATTCTGTTTAAGATCTGTATAATTTACAAGACAAACAAAAAGGTAAGTTACAATATCGCAAAATTTAGAAGACGAGGTAGATATTGTTACGAATCTGCAATGCGGCTTCCCAGCATAGTGGGTTCCATAGGGGGTCCCAGAGCTTGGCGACGAATTTGGGGCCTTTGGTGCCAAAATAGATTATACCCGAAACATCGAGAATTTTCCCGATCCGTCCAGTAGGAACCGAGTTACGCCTCGAACGTTCCTGATTGGTTGAGAGGCGTCTAGCCCCGCCTCCTAAGACCTATAAAAGAAAGCACCCGCAGCTGCCGGGCAGTCGTGAGTCGAGTGGTGAATTGAGTAGTCGGAAGCGACAGAGCAGAGCAGAGTAGAGTGAACCAGAGTCGTCGTCGTGAATTGGAGTCGTGGACCAGTGGAGTCGAAGAGTAGTCGGAAGCGACGGTGAAGAACTCGTCTTCCAGGGACTAGCGGAGCAGCAACGGAGTAGAGCTGCTGTGTATACTGTTGTATGCTGTACGTCTCGGCTGAAGATAATCGTCTTCTGTGCTGTATATAGTTGTCGTCTTTGTGCTGTCCTGTGCGTCTTCGTGTAAATAAACGTCGTTGTTTTATTTTCTACTGCCGCCTGGTGATTGAGTGTTCTCCACACCATATAACTCCCACTATCCAAACGAACCCGTGGAAATTCCGGAACAATATTTACGTTTTTAAAAGCATTATGATGATATGGGACTGAACTTATTTAATACAAATAAAGTAACGCGGCTTTAATGTCAGACAATTTGGCGGAATCATGAATCCGATTTATTATTCAGTCAAATCATGATTTAAAAGAAATTAAATATAACCAATATTCCCAAGGAATCAACTGATCGCCAAAAGCGAACAGTTTTAAATAAAAAGAAAGGTTCATCTTATCGCGATTAAACTGATTGGGTTACAAAAATCTTAGTATTATTATCTTACTAGCGAGAAAACCCAATTGAAAGTGGAAACTTTGAAATCCTTGTTGATTGTCAAAAATAATTTAAATGCAACCTGTATGAAATTCTATGAAAATATACAGGAAAACAAAAATTTGTTAAAAGCAATTCATTCCTCAGAAAAATATAAAAAAACAAACTAAATTAAATAACTCCTTATGTTTTATTATGTTGCTAGCCGCCTTTGGCGACCAGCCGGTTCGCCAATCTTAATGTTCGTTAAAATTTTAATAATTAAATATTTTATGCAATTCCTACTTTAATACTTCTTCATCAAAATATTTTAAAACTTCAAATTTTGATTGTTATATAATTCATTCATAATATTATAAAGGCCTTCAGTCATAACGTAATATGTATCTCTCTAATTTTCTGTTAGCACCCGTAGAATTTATGCTTTAAATGAAAGTGGAAAGAATTAATCTTCAATTAATATAATAATATTTTTTACTGAAACAAAGCATTTTTTTTATAATCTGATTACTGAAAATAGAGTCACTCAGTGTTTAAACTTTATGGGCACTAAAGAATATCTTTTTTAATTTATTTAAAATCTCAAGAATTTGTCAACAAAATTTTCTTAGTTCATTATGAACAGATCGATTAATTAACAATGTTTAATTTTAAATACATCAAACACTAAGAAAATAAAACGAATCGTTTAAAATAAACGGTTGAAAACAGGTTTTAAAAAACGATGTACTTAAAACTATAAGCATATGCAAAAAATATATAACTAACATAAATACATTTTAATTACAAAAGCATACAACGAACCTAAAAATAATTTAAATCCAGTCCGCATCCGTTGATAATAATTGTCAACACAATGCGAATGCGTGAATTTTCAACTCCAGTTACATAACGCAAATACGTGATTTTTTTCTACGCCAGTTGGGGTAACGCTATGCGGATTAGAAATTTTTAATTTCCTTTATTCTGTTTTATTTTAATTCAAAAGTACTTCAGAATGAATCTGAAAGATCGATTAATTAACAATGTTTAATTTTAAATGCATCAAACATTAAGAAAATAAACAGAATCGTTTGAAATAGTCCGCCGAAAAATGTTAACCCTAGCCTCATTACTATTGGGGAAAAAAACTGAAGCCGTACTCATTTGGCGGTGGGGAAAATGAAATTTTTTTGGCGGGAAAGTTAGTTTTTAATTAATAATTAAAATTCTAAGTCCGTCCCAAAATAGCCTTAGTGTTGCTTTACAACGGGACGTTGATATAACTAAACCCAAAGCTGACTAGCCTTAGATAATGAAAATATTATTTGTTCTAAAATTGTAATATTCAAAACTCCAGAATGTGGTCAGATTCGATCGCAGAAGACATAAACTCTTTTAAAAAATTGTTTTTCGTTTTTTTAATTATTATTATTTATTTAAAAGTTTGAATGTCAATGATATTCTACAGAATAAAATTCATTAGGGCCAAAAGTTTGAATAAAATTCAAATCTTCATAATTTTTGAAAGTACATTTATTGACTAAAACATTTTAAAATATTATTATTTATGTCATTTAAAGCTTTTGAAAATAAAATTGAAAACTGAATTTTATGGTGAATCAGAAATTTTTATTGAATCATTCCTTGAGAATTGTATAATTTTTTTTAAAAAAAAGATATTCTATAGTGCAGACAAAGTTTCAGTGCTGAATGACTCTATTTTTTGTACTCATATTTTTCAAAAATTAGAAAAAAAAAAGGGGGGGGATTGTATTAATTGAATTTTAATCACTTCAACTTTAATTTAAAGTTCACATATTACGAGTTCTTACAAAAAATTAGACAACTGCATAATATAATGAACAGAATGGCTTAAGGTTTCTATAAGTTATATAACTGTCAAAATTTAAGAATATTTTCCCGAAAAAGACTAAGTGAATAGGAAATTTTAGTGAATATTTATCTCGGCAAACCTGCTCGTCGAAAAAGTCAACTAATACCAAAAATAAATAATAATAAAATTTAACCTGCACGAGCACGTTACAGATGTATGAAAAAAATTGGCTTGTATCAATGTGTTGCCATTACACTGAGAAATGCTCAAATTAAAATATTAAGAAATTAATACTCACTGTAAACTAAATCTAGAAAAGTTTTTGCAACACTTGCTTTAAATGGCCTTTGTTTCTAATTTTATGTTTTTTGAATGCTGTTTCGAATGTCGTTCATAGATTGTGTGTAAACTATGAAAAAGACATCACATTTTGATGTTACGTGTGTTTGCGATTGTTATTGTGCTGAAATGTGAAATTTCATCTAAACCCAAATAAATTTATTTTTTTTTTTACATTGTTATGAAGTAAACCATGGTTAAACTTAGTAAACCATCTTTAAAAGCTAAATTTCTTACCCCGGCTAAAGTTATACAATGCCACACCATGACGGAGCTACAACAATGCTAACTACAGAGTGTAAATATTTTGGAATCAAAGCAGTATTAGGCTTTATCCACACTGTGAGACGACCATCACTGCGAAAAACGTTGAATTTACTTTCAACGTTGATTATAACTTTCTTCTGAATGTTATTACTTTTCATCCCCCCTCCCTCTAATTTTGCAAGTTGATGAAGGGTTTTTTCTGTTCAACTTGACTTTATATCCAGTTTGTCTAATTATAATTCACATAGTTTCAGTGTTTACACTTCTGCCAATGATTTGAAAAGTTTCTGCAACAAATTTGACTGCACTTTAAGATCTATCTTGATTTCTTTCAAAATTTTACTTTTTTGTGACATCACTCGGGATATCTTTCCTCCCTCTTCCACTTTTATTTTCAATTAATCTATTACTTTAAAATTCTCCAATGACTTCCTGAACTCAACTGTGACTTCTGCCAACAATATCAGCAATATCACGTGAAGAGTTTGTCTTTTTAAAATAATCTTGGAGTGAATTTCCTTATATCAATATTAACTTCTCTTCGAGGACCCATTTTCCATTTAAAAGTTTGGCTTTAAGTTCATCCAACAAATTTCATCACACGAAAACGATCGTTGAAAAGATTTAAGATTAAATAACAATTGATAAATTAGATTAAAATAACAATCCAGAAGAAACTATTTAATGGTAATGTAACATATTTTTCATCTGGCGACGACTCAGTGCCATGCGAGGGCAATAGTAAAACTGTTTTTATACTTTTATTCATATGACAACGCCTATTTAAAGTTTTTTATTTCATAATCGAGGCACGCAAAAATCCTTAAAAAGTTGCAAAGAGTGTGTTTTTATTAAAATTTAACGTCCTTGTGGCACCTCAAGATGCACTTTAATATTTTTTATAATTTTTATTTATCTTATCTATACCAACTGCACTATTACAAATTAAAAATAAAAAGTTGATTGTTTCATAAAAAAACATTAAAATGTTTCACAAATTTTAATTTTATGAAACTTTAACGCCCTTGTGGCACCTCAAGACCTTCTCCAATATTTTTCATATTTATAATTTATTTTTTTTGCACCAAAAGGCAACTTTCCGCGCTATTACAAGTTAATAATCAAAATTTGATTTTTTTTTTTTCGTTCCACCCTATTGTTTGTGTTATCTTTGATAACTCCCGAAATCTTACGTGACAATGTACTGAGATTAATACTTGTAGCCAAAACTTTTGTGGATTGGTTCATAGTCTGAACCAATATATATATATCAGAATTTTCTGATTGGTATTGTGTGAAAACCTAGATGGGGTGTTTTTTTGTCATGTGCGTTTTTTTTTGGGGGGGGGGGAGAAGAGGAGTTTGGAGGATTCAGGAATCACCCCCCTCCCCACCCGATCAGGCCGTTTAAATAAAACAAATTTTTAGACGAACACAGGAAATGATCTTCGTACTTAACGATTATTTTTGGAAAATTCCAGAATTCAAATAATAAAAAAAAAGAAAAATTTTGTACCAATTTTTTTTTTCAAGATCCTGACAGTTTTACTAAACAAAAGTCATTGAAGAAATGAAACAAAAACCTTTAAAAAATTTTAAAAAAGGACTCAAAAGAGTGACCGGCGCAAAAAAAAAAAAAAAAAAAAAAGTAGGGAATAAAAAAGGCCCACTCCCAAATGTCCAGCCAAAAGCATCCGCTTCCAATTAGATGCTTTGTATAGTTCGTTGAAAGCATCTTTCTTCTAGACGGTGAATTTTTACCGCCAAGATTAGAAGGCTGATTTCTTCTCTGTGGCGACTACATCTTGCGAAAGTGATTTCATTAATTTTTTTTTTTTTTCAATATTCCAAAATGCACATTAATTTACCGTATCGTTTTAACATTAAATGTCTCAAAAATATATTTGATCATTTTATTCATTTCGAGGACTATGATCTTCCTTTTTTATTTAATTATTTTTCTTCAATATTATTCATAGAATATTTGCTTCTACAACTGACACGTAGCTAGATTTTCCCGATTGATTGTGAATGAATCTCTCCTCAGCAGTCGTCAAATGATTTCTATGTTTTAGTTCCATAATATTCTGCTTCTTAATATACAAAGGGCAGACACACCATCGATGTAGCCAAATTCTTATCTTGACAATTTATACATTTGTGGGACTTGACAAATTCCAGAATGATTTTTTTTTTTTTCATTTCAGAATTAAGGTTTCTCATTTTTTATGACAAAATATCTTTTCGTAAACCTTGAGATTGTATGAAGCTAAAGCAATTTATACACTGACGTGGTTTATTAATAAATGGTTGCATTCTTTAATTTGTAAACCCTATTCTTATATCCTTAGGCAAACGAGTTCCAACATAGTAACAAGAACAGATGATGTCTTCCGACTGTCAATTTTTTTAAGAAACCCCTTATTTTAGCATCTCATTTTTTTTATCTCTAGGTAATTCTTCAGAAATTTCAAGTAATGCATCTTCAGTGAGAATATCATATAAAAGAAAACGGGAGGTTATATTTTCCCATATAAAATCACTAGCAACTGAAATATTAATTATGATTTCTGGATTAAATAACAGTGTTGTACATATTGGATCCTGGGAAGTTAGCATAATTTTACCCTATCGAGTATATTGCACATTTTGTGTACTTCAGTGACAGTTGAATTTTTCTTTAATTTTTAAGTGTAATTCACACTAAAAGTTTGAAGTGTTCATTTGGGGAATTCTAAACTTCGAATCCTCATTCGATATCACATTAATGTCGTCATATCCATTTTTTCAAAGATGTAGAACTACATTGGTAAATTTACCATTCTTTAAAATTTTTTCAGAAGAGCTCCATATTGTTTAAAGAATTCTTTTAATTCACCAAGAAGCAAACATCACAATATCTGACCAAACACCCTCGAATAAAGTTCGAAATAGTAAGAGGGGGGGGGGGGAGTGAAAAAAAGAAAGTAATAGATCACACTTAGCTTCAACACTCATTGGAAAAACAGCTGAAGACAATAATTCGGGGGAAAAAACGAAGCAATAAATTTTCTTGCTTCGAAAATTTCAACCTAACGTTGAAGATCGATCAAGCTCTTCCTCCGTTTTATTATTTTACAGTTAAAAATTTTCATTGTTTAATATTCTTTTTTTCAACTTTACAGTATTATGCTACTTCGTATTTAGTGACTTGACATTGATGGTTTCCTCGTCGATGTGAAAGGAAACTCTAAAATATTAAACCTTTTGAATTAATTTATTACATTTTGGATTGGAATAAATTCATTTTAAATTAATTTAATCATGATCATGACTCGTAAGGATTAACGTCTGTTTCTTCAGATCGTAACTGCTACATATTTCTTCAGTTTGCGATCACTTCCAATATAAAAAAAAGATTTCTCCCGTTCTATTTATACTTGTTGAAAATTTTGTTAAAATCTACTTTAATGCGCCCTTGAATTGAAATTGAAATTGAGGAATGTTCTTAGTGGCTTATGCTACATGTAAATTCAAATCTCAGAGTTTGTCGTCAAATGAAAGTATTTCCACCTGAACAATCGAGATCTAATTCTAATCTTGATATTCATTTACTACAATCATCACTTTGCAATGAAAATATTTCAGCAATCTGGTTAGCGAGTGACGCATATATTGAATTTCTCCTTTCAAAAAGTTCTTTCTCCTCTTCCTTAAGAGATTAGTTGTGATGAAAAATTATAATTGCGTAAGCTTTTTCGCAATTATTACCTTGTTTTATGATTTTTTTTTATTCATATATTACAAGATGCAAGGATAAACTTCAAGTTCTACTGAAGATACTAGCGTATGCGATCACTACCCTTAATCGAGGAACTAACTAGTTACATACATTATAATCCCTGATTCAACATTTCATTTCTTTCCTTCAAAACGATATGGTTACAAGGGATCATACACTAGCATTTTTATATGTATATTTTCTCTATATTATCAGTGGAGGTAAAAAGATAATTTTCTAAAGGCTTTAATATGGAAAGTTGTTGGGTCTTTGTCGTTCTAGAGGTATAAGAGAAAAAGATTTTAAAGTAAGAAAAATATCTTTTAATGTAAGCAACCTGTATATATTGGTTAAGAATTGTGTCTCAGTAAAATTTAATTATTAGTTAAAGTTTTTAGTTATTCTTTATATTGCCGAAGAAATTGATATAAGTATCGAAGTAAAATGTTGTCGTATTTATTTGACAAACTAAATGGTAATTAATTATTAGCAAAACAAAAAATAATTAGTAGATATTTTGTGATATAAATTGAATCTGTATTTGTAGAATGCAAAGTTTTTTTTTCCTTCGTATTAACTTCTCTATATTTTCAAATCTGTTGCAAGTTTAATTTGAATGGTGATGTTTCAAAATACTCTATAAAGTTTTTGCCCCAGAAATATGAGAGAAGTTGATAATATAATATGATCAAAATTTTAAAAAAGGAATATGAAAATGTGAAAATTCTTAACGTCTTTTTTCTAATTTCTGTTAATCCTTGGAGTTGAGTTATCAAACGACGAGCACATTTTGTTTACTGCGTCTCAGTTTGTATTTTTATTTTTTATTGATTAATTCTCACGTTGGACAATATTTACTGGGTTGCAGGGTATGTAGGTACTAGCAAAACATCAGAGATGGCGAATCCGAGGAAGTTCAGCGAGAAAATAGCACTTCATAATCAAAAGCAAGCGGAAGAAACGGCTGCTTTTGAACAAATTATGAAAGAAGTTATTGGAGCAACAAGAGTAAATATGCTTTAGATATATATTAAATAGTATTTTAAAATTAATTCTTTCTCATCCTGGTTCGCGATTGTTTTGTTTGTATATAAGCGCTAGTTCAGTGCTGTCACAACATTATATTTGTCCGCTTAGAAGGGTATATTTAATTATAAATTCATTAAAATTGATGCATTTTCTGCTTTTTGAAAGATTGATTGCATTATAGTAGTATGCAATATTTGTTTTATTCACATTTATTTCCATTAATTGCATATGGAAATACCGTAATTTGAACATTTTATTTAGCAGTCTATTGGATGTAACGCGTGACGACGGTTTGTTTATAAATCCATAGCACTGCAACGTCAGTCTTAAAATTCTATAATTTCAAGAAGATGGATTAAAATTTTACCGTCGCAGAAGTTTTGCATATTTATTTCTAACTATGACTAGGATAATTTTCTAAATGTTTTGAATATTGTAGCTTTTTTTTTTCTTCCTCGTAACCGCATTTTGTGAAATAAATAATCACTTGATAATTAGGATTTACTTATTTATCAATAAGTAATGCCGAAATTTTTAATGAAAAATTCAAATAATAAAAATTGCCCGTTTTGTTAATCTTTTGCATTTTATAAATGTTTGATTTTTAAATCCTTTTTAATGATATTATCAGAATGGATATATGGCCAACAGTAGTGGATGAATTAAAAAAAAAGCTATAGCAATAATAATAAACTATGTAATTGTTAATTAGTTTGGACAGGATCCAGTTTGACTGCATGTTGTTTCAAATTTTTGTTATTGGAGAGTTATCTTTCACAACAAATTGATTTTGATTGCTTTCTTTCTTATTTTACATTTCGTATTAATCCAATGCAAACTGCTACTGATTTAATTTTCTTGGAGCAGAAATTTCTTGCGTATTATGTAAAATGTTTCATTTATGATAATAAAGAATTTAAAAGGGTGAGTCAGTTGTATGAGATACATTAGTTTATAAATATCTTTGTTTACATGCTAAAAATTCCCTGTAGTGATAAAAAAATCTGCTTACATTAAAAGGTTAAAATTTGTAATAAATCAAAATTTAAATATTAATATGAAATATTATTACGAATAGATTTGAACTATTCTTTTCAGTACATAAATTTCTTACTCTCATTCGTTTAGTGATATAAATTTTTTGTTCATTTATATAAATAAAGAGATTAACTATTTATTTATATAAATAAATAGTTAAATTTAAATTAAACAGTTTAATAAGTTGAATTCGTGAAACTAATATGTAGTTGAATTGCATTTTTTACTATGCAAAATTTTAAAAAGCAGTTATTATAAAAGCGAAGAAAATTAAATTTAAAACATTATAGGCACCATATATTTTTATTTTTTACAAAATATTATTCCTTACTTTATATTTTTATTATAACATATTTATCGAACATAATATTACTATAAAATTTAAAGCTGATAAAATTATCTTGTACTTGATTCTTTTTTACATATTAAAGTATTTTCAAGTCCCACACTGTTTTCCAATTAATATTTTATAAAAATAATGATTATTTAAAATGGTAAAACTATTACAGTATACAATGTAATAGTAAAACTATTGTAGTATTTTATGAAACATTCTTAATAATAACTAATTTGAAGTTAAAAAAACTTATAATAGTAAAACTAAAGGTTTTTTTTTTTTTTTTTTGTCAAACAGAAGAAAACTTGCTAAATATTAACTAAAGAATACCTTAAAGTAACTACATTTGATATTGAATTGCCTTTAAAAATTGCAGTTTGGTGACTATCGAATCCTTTAGTTTAGCAGTATATTTATTATACAAGACATAGGTTATTTATACAAGACATAGGTTAGAGATAAAAAGTAGTATCATAAACTATTATTATTAAATATAAGATTATAATATTTCATTTACGTCAGTATATATCATAAAAAATTATATAAAGACACAATATCAAACATATTGTTAATTTTTATTGCCTTTCTTTTATAAACATTACAAAATACATTCTTCAACAACTAAAAATCCATAAGCTTTTACTTTAATATAACCATACAAACTAAAATATTGTATAAGAAATGAGTTAATACAAAATGCTTTATTGACTTAGATAGTTATTTCTAGTGTCAGAATATGTTATACGAATTTTCTTGTTTAATTTTATGAAAATTGCCATTAAGTTTTCTTAACAAACTTACATAAATACATTGCTACTAATTTATATAGAGAAATAACAGTTTGTTTTAATATAATTATGAAACCTTTAATAATCAATATGAAAATTGAAATTATAAGTTTATGCCATATGTTTCAATATAAACCGAATCATATATGTAAGAAATTTGACAATAAAAACTGTTGTATGACCTAAATGATTTTTAATGGTTTAAAATACTATATTACTGGGTTTGATTTCAATTGGGCTTATCATTTTTTAAAGTTTTATATAATTTAGTTAAATAAAAGGATTATTATTATTTTTTTATTTTTTAGAAACATCTCATAAGATTATTAGTATTAGTTAAATAAAAGGATTATTATTATTCTTTTTTTATTATTTAGAAACATCTCATAAGATCATTAGTATTGCTGTAATTCTCTGTTTTATTTTTTATAATACAGCAAATGGTTTATTTACCTGTTAAATAGAATATTTTCACTTTCGAATATTTTTTAAATGAGGAATTGTCTATTTCTTTAAAAAACAGAAAATAGTTTCCAGTATTAATGTATTAGCTTAAAAATTGAAATGAATTACTGAACACACAATAGTATGATTTTTTTTCTCTTAATATAAAATTAAAATGAGATTTCAAGTGAATTTTTTTTATTTTTTATTTTTATAACTGCTCACGATTTGAGAATTGTTTAATGAATAGTGGTCAATTAATATTTTTTAAGAATATTCATTTCATTATTGGAATTTTAATTTTGTCTACCTCATCATAATTTCTTAATAATTTATTGCATGCAATATTAGATTAGAAAAAAAGATTTTCATTCATCATTAATAGACAAGCAGAAATACCCAGTGTTGCTCATGATAAAATTTTCATATTTTTTTATTAATGAAAATATACTATTTAATTAATTGTCCCCAAACTTCATTATGTCTTTGCTTATACTTCCATATTTTAGAGCAAAATTTTTATTGTGTGTTCTCTCTCTATATATATAAAGTAAGATTTTGTTTAATATTACCATACTAACACCTTTATAAAGAAATGTTTTTTCAGTACCTTATTTTTTAAACAAAAGTTTATTTTATGTAATACATTGTAGTATACAGAAAAATCTTGCTATTGTTGTTGATTTATTAGTTTTCTGAGATGTCATTCACTACAGCTATTTTATCTGAAATTGTTGAACTAATATTTTCTTCTTTCTATCATTTGCATAAAAAAGCATCATTTTAATAAAAAAGCTTTAAAATTCCTTAAAAATCAGCTAAAAAAATGTTAAAAATATTTGGAAGTAAAAACAAATATTACAGAATAAAGGTAGAGTAGTTAAAAGTCTCATTGTTGCCTAGCAACCAGTGTAACTAATTTCCTTATTCTAGAATTGCCTGTATCTACTCACTCATTTATTAAATTTTTTAAAAAAGATCAATAACAATTAGAAAAGTAATTGTACTCAAATGAAATTGATATAATTGAAAAGATAAAATGTGAATTTTAAGATGGTACATAAAAATATTTTTTGTGAAATTTTCTCTGAAGTGACTTAAAGTGGTGGAATTTTAGTTAACTGCTGATTAATTACTTTTGCATCTTGAAAAGTTAATACTATATAGTTTAAAATAATAACTGCGCAAAATTTGGTTGTTCAATTTAATTTGCTTCAAATTGCATTTATATTAAGATACATTAATTGATTTATTATCATTAATTTGATGCACTTCTAACATTCTAGATATTTAGGGCTGCATTTCAGATGTTTAAAGGCAAATGTTTACCTGTTTGTAGTATTCTTGAAATGCTTATTATTAATTATATTTGATTTGCTTTTTTTAGAATCCAGAATGCAGTTAATTCAGTGACGTTTAAAATTAATTTAAGTCACCAAACTATTTTAATTTAGGGTCATGTTTATTATATGAATTGTATTTTTAAAAAATTACTATAGCCAATTGTTTGTTATTGATATTCAAATTGTTTTTTATGATGGACATTTCAGCTCAAGACTTTAGTTTCTTTAAAAATTTTAGTGACTTATTTAGTATAATTTATGAAGCTTTTCTTAGTTGTTTATTTCATGTTTTTCAGATGGGGAGGGGGGAGCTCTCTCTTAATTTCTAAGTTGGTTTGTGATAACAAAAAGAAAAAAAAAAGCTCTCTGGTATCTTGTTAACAGTTCAGAGAGTTGAATATTAAAAAAATTCCTACGATGGAAGTTAAAGTTAAATTGTAATTAAAAAAAAAAGATTTTGTAGGATTATTAAATTGATGATTTTAATATTTTGGCATATTTTTTAATTTTTATGGCAAGTAGCAAATTATTTGATTATAGTACAATTAATTTTGACTTCTATTTTTTGAATAACGTAATCTTTATTACAATGCATTGATGCTTACTGAAAGGTTTATTAATGTGATTCCTTTTAATACTGTTTAAAATCTAATAATTTGAAAATTGCATTTGATAGGCACATTTAATTTTAACAAAATTTTATTTTGAGGAAAATATAATATATTGTAACAAATTTGAAAAACATAACTGAGATTTATGATACAATTAGTTTGCACAGTTAATATCATAGATAAAGTTATTTGTATGGAAATGTGATTATAATTTCACAAGCATGCAAATTCAGGAACACTTCCAAATAATAAAATATTGCCTAAATTTTATCGATAAATTCATCATCTATTGATTCTTAATAAATTTTAAATGTTCTGGCAAATTCTTAAATGACAAGCTCTTATGCTAAGATCCATATTACAATTGAAAGTCCAAATTTCATTTCCACTTCAGAACTTTTTACTATCAATTATAGATAGAAAAAATTTCTGTAGATCAAATCAAATAATCACCATGACCGACTCTTAAAATGTATTACTTTATTAACTGTAATATTTATTTTATGATATTCAAATGCAAATAATATAGATGGGCTGCTTAAAAAATTTTAAAAGATTAATCTATAGATAAGTTTAGCTTAATTGAATGTCAAATTTGGATTCAAGAGACTTCTTAAGATGGTTTTATATAATAATATTAAATATATAATATTAAAAATAATTTAACAAAATAATATATACATATATATTATATAATAAAATATTTATATAATATTAAAAATCATGTTTGTTATATTTTTTTCTTAGATTAGTTGAAAATCAATCTGAGAAATTAAGTTATTTAGTTTGCAAAAGTGCTTATTTTTATACTTATTTTTTTGCATGAGAAACAAAGTCTTGACTCTATAATATTTTTTTGTTACTTTTATAATCAGTATTGAGACTTAACTCAAATCAACATAAAAAATAGTGTTGAAAAATACAGTATTGTCAATAATCTAGGACTTTTTTTCCTAGTATAAAGTATATATATATTTTCGTTTCTTTCTTTAAAATGGGATTAAGTATTTTTTTTTTTTTTGTTTCATAATGATTTTGTGTAACTTGATAATAATGGGACTAATATACATTTACCATATTTCTAGAAGCAAATGAATCTTATTTAATTAAAATTAACTGAAAAATAAAGAAACATCTTTTAAGGTTAACTTATTCTGGAAAATCATGATTTATGAAATTTGAAAAATATTAATTTTTAGTACCATTTTTCCAGGAAATACCTTTGATAAAAAATATTTTTTGTGAATTGTTAAATTTTTTTTACTAAATTGCATGTTATTATTATTTTTTAAAATGTAAAATGAATGATCATTATAGTAGAATCAAATTTTATTCAATTTTGTGATCTGCACATTAACCTTCCTCTGCTTTAAAGAACAAGAAATTTGTGAAATAAAAAAAAATATATATATATACTTCTTGACAATAACAAATAATATGCCATTTTTTTTTTCTTTCAAATTTTGAAGTAAATTCTTCATGAAGTTGACAGTTTGTCAATTTATGTGTTTATTTGTATGCATTTAAATGTAGTAACTCAAAAGCAAAAAGCCTTAGGTAAATGAAATTAGCTTTTGGTTTCAATCAAAGGTCTCCTAAATGTGTAACTCTCTCTCTCATTTGCTTTCGATGAGAAACAAAACATTTCAATGATGAGACTCTGAAAATAAAATTCTGAGCATTTGTGACATTCATGGCCGTGCTGTAAGGTTCACAGTTGTTATGTGGGGAATTGGATAACTCCATTATTAGATTATCTTAGAGAAAGTTTTTGAACCTCTCCCACTGGTTTCTAGGAGCAATTTAAAAAAAAAAAATTGATAGGAAACACTAAATGAGATTTGAACTTTTTCCTTGTAATAGTATAGTTATACAAAACTAATTTTTGCTCCATTTTAAAATTAAAAAAAAATTATCTTTTTAATTATATCAATTTAATTGTGCTGCAATTTTTTCTTAAATTTTGGCAATATTTTGTATTTTTTTTTGACAATTTTTGACAATTTTCACTGTACATAAATTCAAATAATTTTCATTGTTTCATTACTGAAAGCAAAGTAAAAAAGATTGTTTAATACCTGTGTAGTTTAAATGTGGAATAAAGGGAGTTACAATACCTAAATAAACAGCCATATGAACTTGAAAGTATATTTTTAATAGCACTATAAGATCATAGGATTTAACTCTGTTAATTTTGGTACACGTACACAGCTAATAGAACAAGTGTGAGGTTATTTACAATAACACAGCTTTAATGTTTGTCACAATTTGATGATTGAAAATAATTTGTTGGGAGAATTGCAAATTAATTATATATAAGAGAGTCAAGATTAAACATTATCAATATTCTTGGTAAGTGTGGGCAAGTGATTGCCAATTGTAGGATAGTAAGAAATAAGTAATAAAAAGCTATATTTTCTTTTATTAGTATGAATATATTGATGTCTTTATGTATGTATTCAAACTAACTGAAGTCTTTTATTTCTAAAAAGTAGGAAAAGAGATTATATAAATGGTATGAATTTTAAAAAAATATATAAATAAATTTTATGTAAATTTCATACCTTCTAATTTCACTTTTGAAATTCTTCCTTCTATACCATGTTGTATTCAGATCAACCATCTGATAATCTTATTTTTAAGAACAGCTCAATAAGAACTCACTACCAATTTCCATACAATGAAAATGAATTAGGCAGTATACTTTAGCAGCCATTTTGATTCTTAGTAATTTTAATTCAGTATTACTTAGAAGTCCGGATCCTTGATGACTGTATGACACAATAGGTTTCAATCCTACTGTAATTATTCCTTGTTTGAGTAAGAAGGAGTCAAGTTCTCTGGTTCGAAATGCCAATTAACTGGTCATAAGTCATGCAAATACAACACAAAATAAAAGTATTGATTTTATCCAAATGTCTTATTTTCCCCTTTTAAGAGGGAGTTAAGTTCTCTGGTTTCAAATGCCAATTATGTGGTCATAAATTATGCAAATATAGTACAAAATAAAAGCATTGATTTTATCCAAATATCTTATGTTTCCCTTTTAAAAAAGCTACTTATATGAAAAAATGCAATTAAAAAAACTTTACACAAAATAGATAAGGTTTTATGTTTTGAATTAAAAACATTATTATATGAAAAAATGGCCATTTTTTTTTCTTTCTTATGTTTTCCTTTACAATTTTTCTCTTTATCATATTACATATTTTATAGATCTGTTTTTGTTATTTTTAAACAGTTCATGAATGAATGTGATATATGAAGCTTTAGGCTTCTTTTAAAGTTATTTTGATGTTGAGTGATTGAAATATGCCCTGAAAATTTTGTTAAATATTAAAAGTGTAATATGTTAATTTAACTTTATTTTTTAGGGACCTAAACATCATCATTTACACATTAATCAGTCACTCGGGGCATATCGGGCTGGCTCTTTACCCAATGTGAATCAGATTGGTAATAACAGCATTGACCTTCAGGTCAGTATCAGTTCAAGTGGAATGTGTATGAAATAATTGTAGAAACAGATCTTATAAATATGTATTATGATAATGTTTAAAATTAACAGATTGTTATTAATGGTTTAAGAATCTGGATGGAAATGTACAATTGGAACATTATTAATTAGCTATTTTTTTAAGAATATTATATAATAATTATGATCATGCCTATTTGGAAAAGTTTTAATTATTGAAGTTTATTCAATTTTAATAAAATTTTAAGTAACTGAACAAAATGAAATGCTTTGTGCACTAATTATGATACCTATGTAATATTCATGTGAAAATTTTTTATTAAAAAATGATTGTATATTTTATAATTATTTATTTTTCATATTTTTTATTAAAAGAAATCTTAAAAGAAGGATAATCATGTTATCTTAAAAAAGTATTCCCTATCTGAAAACAGTATTTCACTTACTTGCACATAGTATTGTTCTGCATATTGACGGATGAAATTATACTAATTTAGATATTCTAAATTTTAAAAAATTTCTTGATGAATTTTATAAAAATTATGTAAGTAAAAGTTTAGAATATTGGTTGAGTTCCTGTCCTTCAAATTTTATTTTTAAGTGATGAAATGCAGTTAAGTAATTTCTTGTGTTATGTATTTATTTTCAAACTTAAAATTTATTTCGTATTACAATAAAGTAGAAAAAGAAATATTCTATTTATTGAGAAAGTTGTCTTGCTTAAATAAAGAGATTATTTATGTAAGAGAATTCTGGCAGCATTTCACAAGCAAAATTTAAATTAATTTGTTTTAAGGTTAATTACTACCTAATTATATTTTTAGAGTTTTTATACTGTTCGAAAAAGCAGAAGAATAATCACTGAATAATGTTCTAACGATTTATTTTTATTTTTAAATTTTTTTCTTATATTCTATTGAATATCATATTCAAAAGTCTAATAATCAATTTAAGCCATTAAAAAGGAGTAAAAAAAATATATATATGTAACTGTCTGTAATCATCACAAGCAGTAGGAAATGTCTGATGCTTGTTTGTTTTTCTGTAATTTGATATAAACATGCACAGTTTTTTTTTAATTAAAAATGTGTTCTTTTATCATATTTTAAAATTTTTTGGCTGTCTTATTTTTATTCTATTAATATTTTATTCTGTAAATTCTGTTTTTTTAACTTGCATAACTTTATTATTATAGAGTGCTTTAAATAGTTTAGAAGACATGAAGCAAGGTCGAGAAGTTTCAGCTGATCGAATGCACCGAGAAAGGGGGCGACATTCAGTGCCACATCAGAGTAGACGGTTTGCTTTTGAAAATAAAAGGGTTTGTAATATGCACAGTAATATATTGCTTAAACTATTTAAATTTATCAGTAATCTATATATTTGTCAAATGCTTTTTTTCTTTTTTTTTTTTTGGCTAAATTTTCTCCATATACTAAGTGTTAGAATTTTAATGTGATTAAAAAAAAAAAAAATCAAGATGAAGCTTCCTCTTTATTAGATGCATTTGAAAACTTAACTTTTAACTTCTGTCTAAATTTCACCAAATAATTATTTAATGTTTCTGTTTAAAAATCGCATGCATGTTTGAAGTTAGAGCTTTTAAACTATACTCGCCGGTACTGAAAATATACTTACTGATTTGAAAAAATAATTTCCTGTCAATTTTTGAATAGAGAATTTGAGTATTTAATAATTATTTAATATCCCTTCTGTCATTATTATTTCTTCTGATGAAATCAGAATTTTGAATAATAAGAATCTTTAAATTTGTAGAAAACTTAAAAATCTATCTTGCGTAGTTTTGTACTTCCTACTATTAGAATCTGTAAACTAGCTGTATTTATTTGCATTTTTTTTATGTTGAGATAAAATGTTTATTTCATAAGATTTTTAATAAAAAAGTTATTAATGATGTAAATTAGAAATAACTTAAGAATTTTCTTTCTGTTATTTTACATTGTATATGATAAATTAGAAAATATGATTTTTTAAAAATTAATGTTGTAGTAATATTTATATTCCTGATATCATCATGGATTATTTTAATTCTTTATTAGGACACTTGTAACATTGATGTAGTCATAAATTAATGTTCTAAATCTTTCTGTCAATATAACTTTATTCCATTCCCTATATCGTAGATATAATTGAAATAGATTTTATTTTTTTGAATCATTAACTTATTAGTATTTTGTTTCTTTCTGGAATTGTAAGTTTTCCGATTCCCTCAATAAGAGTTTTGAATAATATTTTTTCAGAGAATTCCTTAATCATATGCAAATATACTATAAATATTATCAAATCTCTTCCTTTGATAATCTTTGCTGTTGGAGATGTATATTTTATCTGCTACTAGATGTATGATAAAAGTCAAAAGAACAATTTCTCTGTTTTAATATTTTACATTTATTAAATTGAATTTCTAAAAATTAATATTTTTATACTGTAAACATTTATCGAATCTTATGTGATAAAATGAAATTTTATATTCAAGTTGTAAGGGGGAAAAAATTAATCTAGCATGTCCTTCCTCTTTTTTAATTCTCAAAAGTTCCAATTTGAATAAAGTGCAATATGAATATATTTATTCTGTTTCAGAACAGTGTATTCTTGAATAATTTGGGAGATAAGTATTGCATAAAATCATTGTATACATGACACATCTTATTGTGTGAATTTATGTAAGTTGAAATGTGTCTAATTTTTTAATCACTGCAGAATTTGAATATAAAAGGCATTGAAAACTAACAGAAACAGAAGAACAATTGTATATAAAGTAATGGAATTTTTTCTAATGAATTGAAAAAGTCAAAATTATTCGAAAATGTTGAATTAACCGTAGGTATTATATTACTTTGTATGAGAACTAATCGCAATTTTTTTGCCACTTTATAAAGGGGTACATTGTATTATTACTATGTAATTATTACAATTAATTTTTTAAAAATATTTTGTTTTGCAGATTGATGTTTCACCGTATAATTCTTCTTATCTGTCACCACCTCCTGACACAAACTGGAGAAGGTATGATGTTCTTTGTTTAGTTAAATTTGAAATAAATGAGTAAATTTTCTGTTAAAACTTATGAACAGTATATATTCCTATGTATTTTTATCAATATATAAATATAAAAATTAGAAAGTTGGTATTGTAATTGTAAGTTTTCATTGCTACACGAGTTCATTGTGGTTTGATACCACTATTGAAATATATCATTACCATTTACCTACAGTTGTCAAAAATTTTAATGTGATATTTCGACACAGAAAATTGATTTTAGTGGAAGTGAACATATATTTTAGTATATAATTAGATCATTGTAGTAAAGAATATTTGAATATTTCAAAAAATTATACTACTACTACTATTTTTTTTTAACTTAGTCTTCCAAATGCATTTATTTATTCTCTCTCTATACTAACCATCATTTATTCTGTCTAGTTACAAATGATTTTTTTTTTTATAAATTTAATAATAATAATAACAACATTTCCCATTATTATTATTTTTCTGACTAAAAAACATGGATGATATGCTTTTAAATTAATGTAGATATGTTTTATGCATAATATGCATTGTACATTAAAATTTACTAGTCTTGTTCAGGCATTTTAAAATAATTTGTGAGAAATTGAATTGAAATTTGAACTACAGCTATAAAAAAATTATTGAAGTATTATTTAATTCAGCATTTATTTTGTCTTCAAAGAAGTTAAAAAAAGGGATGAATTATTTTTTTATGTAATAAATTTTAATAGTGTAGAAGGAGACCATTAATAAACACACTAACACTCTCAAAAACTACTGATTGCAATTAAGATATTAGTTATAATTCAGTGTATCAAACATTATTAATAAACTGAATTAAATCCAGTATTTAATTTCTTTCAGTATAAAGGTCACTACTTAGGCACCATTCAAGAAATGCATAATTTTTTCATTATTGATTTCAATAATATAAATAATAGCAATAAAAAATGTTGCAGAATTGTAAGAAAAATTGCAGATTAATTTTTAGATTAAATGTTATATTTTTTTAGCTCTTGAATAACTTAAAATGAGTCATTATATGCAATGAATAAGTATACTTATATTTCCCGTGAGGAAAGTTTGAGATTTCAATAAAAAATTTGAAGGCAAATTTGTGCATATTAACTTATCAATGATTTTTATTTCATTACAGGACTAATTCGGATTCTGCCCTTCACCAAAGTGCCATGAACACACAAGAAAATTATCATGGTGCCAATACTCCTCCAAATAATAGAAATGTTGGTAAGTATTAAGTTATTTTATATTGAAGTCTTTTTTTGCATTTCCATAAAGGTTTTGTTTATTGAGATGTATTGGCATAAAAAGAGTATCTAATAGTTAAAAGTAATTGCATTTGTGATATAAGCAGATTCTTGTAATGTTTCTGAAAGTAATGATATTTTTTATATTAATTTATTTACACAACTAAAGAAATAAATTTGAGTATATGAATAAAGTAAAATTTGAAATTTTTTTCATTTTAATAAATTTAAATTATTTAAGTTTTGCACCAGTGAAGCTGTTAAGTCGTATACAGTGATGTCTAGAACCATAACACACACAGTGCAATTATGTATTTTTTGCTGTCCCACCCCCCTTTATTTATGTGGGTTTTAATATGCTTTGTGGCTTGTGTTCCTTGTGTATTTTTAATTCATGCATTCTGTAAATAGAATCAGTGTTTGTAGTGTGCTTACATGAAATAACTCAATAACCTGTCTGTAACCAGGAAATTATGAAAAGCATTATTCGTGATGCATAAATTCATTTATGCTATATTACATGCAAATTTATTACATTTGTAACAATTCTGCAAAACATCTGAAGATCATATTAAAAAAAAAAAATTAGATTTGAATATGAGAAAATACAATGCTGTAACAAAAAGAAATAAAATAGGTGAAATTTTTCTTGGAGATAAACAAAATTCTTTCTGTGATCCTTGCATTTATCTTGTTCATAAAAATTTCAAAAAATTTATGTTGATAGATCAATGTTTAGATACTATGTTTTGTCCTCTTTTCTTGAGAAGAATGTGAATGAAATTTCTACATTGAATAAGGTGAAGAAACATGCACATAAACCTATTAGCTACCGAATTTCAATATTACTCATAAATTTGCTTTGTGGCATGAATTGAGCATGCCACACAACAGATGGAAAATCTTTCAGCAATGTATTGCTAATGTTTATTTTAAAACAGAAGGAATAAGATTGAATTTGTTATGGTTTACCTCTATATACTAATCTGGAAGTGTTAAGTTTTATACTGATGGACTCTTCTATAGTAGAAACTGGGATGCTGGTTGTAAAGCGAAATATCATCATCAGTGGATTGGGCAGAGAATGTCTGCTATTCATTTTGATAATGATTAATATCTTTTGCCTATCTGATCAATGATAATGGAAAGAAATACAAGCAGAATTTTATTTGATGTATTCTGAAATAATTGTAGCAATCAAGGCTTGTATAGTAAGTCTATTAGATATTGATAAGCAATGACAACCAAGTAGCAAAGGCACTTAGTTCATGTTAATTACTATAGGACATCAATACATATTATGAAAAGAATTTTCAAATTTGTATTAGTTTATATTTTTATAGTAATTGGAAAAATTATTATTGTAAAAAGGATAATTATGTGAATTTTTAAAATTATTTACTTCATTTTTGATTTTTTTTTCTCTTGGACATGTTTTTCCTCACTGTGTGATCCTAATTCACATGGATCTACTTATGAATTGTACTTAACACTTTCATTTGCTCTAACTTTCTGTTTTTGATGGTTTCAATTTTTAATTGACATTGCTCGACTTAAACAAATTTTTTCGTATTGCCCAACTAAAAAAATGATCAATGTTTTCACCAAGGTATGCATGTAAACAATTGGAGTGTATAAACTGTTGCCAATTAATGATTAACAAATTCAGCCTAATATTGCATTCAAATCAGTGTTAGATGTCTATAAATGTGTATGAAGATATTTCTTAATATAATTTAAATTCTAATTAATTTCCTAGTTTCTATCTTAATTTATCATATATTAACTACATTCTAAAACATTATCTTATTTCCTGATACAATTTCAACTTTTTATTTAATTGTTTGTTACATGCATTCCGGGAAACTGGTGACTTAACCATTTTCTCATGCTCTAAGCAAAGGGATAAAAATCCCTTAGAACCCACACATACTTTTTAAAGATACCAAAGATTCCCTTTCCTAAATCAACATGTAGTAAAGAAATTCATATAAGAATCTCATAGTAAAACCACTGAAGGGAAAAATTCTTTTGCTCTTATGTTGAGATGTATGATACATCACTTATTTCTTTTTCTTTGTACAGAATATGACTCCCATAGAAAATAAACCAGTTAAAACTCTAAGATCTGTCGTTTCAGCTATGCTTTGTTAAAATATATTCACACACATACACTAGAAAGTATTATACTATTGGTTTTTCCTCATAGAGAATGACTGTCAGGTATTGTATTTGAGATTTCTCTTGGAAATAATGGAGAAGGAACAAGAGGTCAGCAATAACATATCTAAACATCATACACTTGTAAATGAAATAAGAATTAAAGAAATAAAGCCAATAATTAAGGCTGGGGAGACTGGTTCTAGAGATTTGTCAATTATTTTAAACTTATAGATAAAATTAAAAAAAAAAAAAAAACTTGTCCATGAGGTTGGAAAAATCCTGAAACGTTCATTGTAATTCTTGGGGGCTGATGAGAAAGCTAGCAGGTGGTGTAACCTTTAGTGAACTATAAGAACGTTTAGTATTCATTTAGCAATACTATATATCTAGCAAAGGCATGATAGAAACATTCTTCAAATTTGTGTATTGATTGCTAACTACAGTTTGATAAACCAGTTTCAGTTGTTTCTGGAAATGGTTTATTTATTCAACTAGATAGTGCCATGAAATGAATTGTTGATAGTTTTTACTTTGTAAACAATCAGTTTCCACATGTCTTTTTTTTAATTTCATTTTTTTATAAATAATACATTTAATCAAATATTCATTAATTTTTAATGCACTTCTACATTTCTTGAATATTTTGTGCCACAATGAATTAAATGCATCTTTAATAAAATAGATCTAATTCTTACTTGATGTTTCTTTGTGCTTACTTATTTTTTTAATATCTATAACAAAGTTATAATATATAGAGTTCCCAAGTCTCAACCTGTGTATTGATTTTACTAATTTTTATTTCAGTTGAAACTTTGAGGTCTATAAAAGTCATTAATTGCCACCTATCATTCACTGCAAAATAAAAACTTGACATAGATCCCTGGTCAAACAGCTGAAATAATTTATTCATTGAATTATTTGCACTTTATAAGCATAGTTAACTAATGAGAATGCTGTTTGTGTATGGTGTAGTGTTATTTAAAATAGTACTGTCATTTGGTATGATAAGATGCAGTGAATGATAGGTCAAAGTTGATTGACATTACAAAATAATATTATTTATATGATGTTGAATGCCAGGGGTGATCGGTTGATTTTTTAAAAGTTTAAAGTTTACAGTTTATTTGAAATAAAGTGTAATAATTTTCTTTTAATTCCAGATATTGATGGAAATGCTGTTCATGAAAATGATCAGCTAAATAGTTATTGGGACCCAAAAAAGGTAATTCTTTTATTTTTATTGAATTCAGACTTTTTTCTTTTCTTTCAATTTTTATAGTTTTTTTTTTTTAAATTTAATATTCTATAAAATTATTGGAACATTGGAAAAATATATTATGATTTTTTTAAGAAAATGAATAATGAAATTACATAAAATTTATCATGTTAAAAATCAGAAACTTTATTAGTGAATTCATAAAATAGAATGAATAGGAAATACAGTCTTTCAAATATTATAAAACTAATTAATTGGTCACTTGTTAATAGGCTGTTCTTATTGTCAAGATCACAGTTCATTATTATTAATTTCTATTTGAAAAAAAATCTTTATGATATCATTTGAATTTGATAGTGAAGTATTCTTGTAAACCATGAAATTTTGGGTCTTATCCATGTATAGAATAGATAACTGATATATATGTGCAGAAAGTTGCAGTATTGAGGTTATAGATATTGAAATTATTTTATGTATTTTTTATTTTGTTAATGTGTGTTAAAAAAAGGTGCTGTTTCTTGTTTCTTTTTTTTCTTCTTTCTTTTTTCTTTCTCTTCCCCATTTAAGTATTACTGATTTTTATTACTAGCATTGCATAGGATAGTTTCTCAGCCTCATTAAGTGATTACATTTAGAGAGGGGGGGACTCCTCTTTGTTCTTGTGAAATTGCGAGAGATGAAACATTTTAGAGAAGTATAGCATTAAATCAAATATTTATTTGCAATACATTTTTTTAATTTGCTAGCAAAATGTTCGTAAAATTTAATGTGTTTTCATTAAGAGATAAAAGTTAAAATATTGAACAAGCCTATTGTGAATTTGTAATACTAGAGTGATAAAAATCGAAAATATAGTTAAAATTAATTTTGTCTGACAAGAAAAAAAAAATGATTGTGCTGTGTTCTTCTGCTTGTGGTAGCACTTTTTCAAAAAAGTGTAATAAGGAGAAAAGAAAATTTTCCATGATTAAGGGAATTTTATAAATCTATGTAGAACTCTTATGGTTCCATTTCTATCTGAAAAAGGATTAGAATCACTTTGATGTTGAATGGAATACAGGTGGCTTTTTTTAAAAATCAGGATGGTTACAATATTTAAAAAGCTTAGCATTGAACACAATGTCATCTAAGGTGAGAAATCAAATGCTTTCATCTTCTATTGTTGAATGCTCGAAGAGCACGTCCCTCTGAATTCTTGAATATGAAGAATTTGGACATTAACTGATTCATAAATTGAATCTTGTTGAGAGAAAGGTGTTCTATTATTTTGTTAAAATTGCTCATTATAATGGAGGCAGCAGTACTAATGGCTGGTGAAGATGCCTTTTCTTGTCATTTAAAAAGCAAAAGAAGAAGAAAAAAATAAATAAAAAACTTGATGCCTCAGAAGTAATAAATTGCCAATTTTCTGCTCTTGCATTTTGAGGTTTCAAAAATCTCACACCGAAACACCATGTTCTCATATGATAATATAAAATTGAAATCTGCTATCACAAATTTTATCTTGTGAGGACATTGTTATTTTTTATGTTATTGTTTGTCTTAATTAATGTAAATCATTAACCAGCTTATACCAGTTTGACACAATCACGTTACTATGAGGTAACGCAAGTGTCAATATTTAGAAAAACAATGATTTTTTTCAACTTTAAATTGATTGAGGTCCAAAACTTTTTTTCAAGCTCCTTTTTTTTCCCCAAAAAAATCCTGTTTAAACTGGTTTGGAATAATCATGTGACTGTTGCACAATTGTAAATTTTTGGAAAACCGAATCTCCCTTCCCCCATCTCAAAATCTTTTGAGCTCCAAATTTTTTTTGGCAGTTAGGAAAATTAAAAATGAAAGTTTAAAATATTATATTATTGTAGTTATTACAATTATATATATACACATCTTTCAATACCACCCGTCACTGTTTTGTATTGATTCCTTCTATGTGCTTCTTCGGGTGATAACTTCTTACAACCCTGCCCTTTATTGGCCAGACAGTAGAATTGGGTACATGGTGGACATTCGCGGCAAGTTATAACTTTTTGTTGACAATAACCTTCTTCTGTGACAACCTTCTTTATCATCTTCTCATAACCCTAAAGCAAAAAATTGATACCTCAAACATGATAAATTGCCAATTTTTTGCCTGTGCATTTTGAAACTTCAAAAACCTCAAACCAAAACATCATGTTCTCTCATTATACAAAAAAGATGTTTTAAAAATATTTATAAATATCCGTATTGTTATCTGATGAAATATATAAACTTAAATGCTTTCAGAATTATGATTATTTAGAAAATACAGATTAAAAGCATACTTTTGTGTGTCAAAATATAAATATGATATTTTTGTGTGTATTTTTATTTCTTTTTACTTCCATGATGTATTTTAAATTTATTGAAATTGCACTTTTTTTAGCAACAACTTGTACCAACATT
Organism: Argiope bruennichi; assembly: GCF_947563725.1. Classification (NCBI taxonomy): domain Eukaryota; kingdom Metazoa; phylum Arthropoda; class Arachnida; order Araneae; family Araneidae; genus Argiope; species Argiope bruennichi. The sequence continues at coordinate 20,904,786 of NC_079152.1, read as the reverse complement.
GCAACAATCAAGGCCAAAATCTTGTGAAGTACCAGGAATAAAGTAAGTTACTTTTAATTGAAATGCATTTAATGTAATTATGATGTAGTAAATTAAATAGAAATTAATGCTAATATAATGACACATTTAATTATTAGAATATATTCTTTCACAAATCTGTTTTTCATTCTTTGATTTCTAAAAAAAAATATTCATATAAAAATAGATTTTACTTCTCCATTGATTGTATTAAAAAATTTGATAGTTTTTTTTTTTTTTTTTTTTTTTTTTTTTTACATATCTAATGAATTATACATATTCTCAAAACTTATTTTACACTTATAAAAGAAACTTGGAAAAATTATATCAAACTAAATATTTGGTTGAATCTATTTTTAGAACAGTAGCATTTAGTTAATAATATTTATATATAATTTTGTGTGTAAGCTGTTTGTGAGAGTCAAGATTCATTTGTATAAATTGTGTTTGTAATTTCAGTATATATCCATCTCAAGATGAAAGTGGATCTGTACATGTGCCAATTTCAAGTAACACAGGATCCTTACCTGATTTGACAAATTTGCATTTTCCACCTCCATTAACAACACCCTTAGATGTAGAGGATCAAACAGGTCTTGTGAATTCATGTGTTCAAATGCCCCATTCTCCACCTAATACTAGCACTTTGTCCCCATCATCATTACAGCATCAAACTCACATTCTAGGTTAGTATAAGATGTGTTTTATTTTTGTTTTGAAAGTTTAAAACCAGTGCAATCTTTTAATACTTTGTGCAAAAATTAAAACAATACATGACAAGAAGTAATAGGACATGTTTTGGGACAAAATTTGTTTATTTCTATGAAATTTAGATAAAATGAGTATAAAATCTTCTTAAATGGCATAAAAATTTTGTATCAGTGCATTTCCCCTTCTTAATTTTTCATCAAAATAGATTAGCTTTTTTAAAACAAAGATCTTCTAAAGGAATAATTTCTTTATCTTAAATACAGAATTGATGCTTGTTTTAATTTTATGTAAATATTTAGGACATATTTTCATTTTTAATTACTTAGTTCTTCTTCTTAAGCCTTGAATCTTCTAAAAAATATAAAATATTTTACATTTTGTTTTTCCTTCACTGTTGGTTACTTTTCCAATTATTTCCAAATAAAAAAATTTCTGTAAACTAAAAGATTTATTTAATGTTTTCGTAGTTTTCTTTATATAATTTTTTTTAGAAATTTAATGATCCACATAATTTTTTAAGTGCAAAATCTATTAACTTCATATTTTATTTACAATTTTTTATGCTGGATTTTAGAAAGGGCTTATGAGCTGAGATCCAGGTTCTAATATTTTCACTTTAGTTGTTAATATTTTCTTTCAACATTATTTTTAATTTGCATTTGGTTTTGCAATTTTTTTTTCTTTCTGTAAATGGATTAGTATGTGTTTCAAACGGATTTTAGTGATTGGTTTTGATTTAAGTATTCATAAACTTTTTGGATAGAGAAAATTTCTTTATAAGGGAACAAAAAGTTTATCCTTTCTATGTATGAAGTTAGTAAGAAATAAATTTCCTAATACAGAGAGTTCTAGAATGTATTATATTGGTCCAAATGAGATAACATTTGAGCTACAAATAATTCAAGTAATGCATTTGACATTTATTAAATAAAAAAATTTGTACCAAAATTTACCAATAGATGGCAATATAACACAAATGGTATTTATTTGCATATATTGAAAATGTTAAACATCATTTGCAAAATGTGGGTTCTGCATGACATTAGTTAATTCTCTGCATATTATACCTATGTTGTAAGAAAAAGATTAGTTTTAATAGATCCAGCAACTGTAGTAGCGAAGAGTGACAAAGGTATGAGGTGGATAGGAAGAGGCCCAGTGTCTCCATGTGCCTTATGTAAGATGATATAGAAATTTGAAACAACTGGGCAGTTTGGCATTCTTCCAAGTTAAAGGACAAAAGCAAATCCAAGTGTTGAAAATGTGGATAACACAGTCATGGAATCCATCAGTCAAGTCATTGCATGGTAGTGTGTATTAGTTATGACATATTCCGTAGTACAAAAAAACAACAACATTGCAATAGATTTTGCACCTTTATCCTTAATTAAAATCAAGCTTGTGCACCAATTGCAGGAAAGGGATGCAGTGGTTTCTTAAAACTTTTGCACTTCAGTGTCTTGCTGGAATGATGATTGATGTCTCTTAGTCGTGGTACCTTCTGTGGTGTGACAAGGCCCACTTTTTCCTTATTGGGGGAGGTAACATCCACAGTTGTAAAATATGGGCTGCAAAAATTCCTCATGCTATCCAAAAACTATCTTGGCATCTTGAAAAAGTGACAATTGATGGGATTTTACAGATATCATTAGGACCAAGTTTTTTGAAGAGATAACTGCAAGTTGAATCCAAACTTGTTCTGACATGGGACAACAGTATCATGATATGCTTTCGGATTTTGTAATCCAATACAGTAATGGGAAAATCAGGAAAACACAGAGAATTTAAAGATCATCTATGAATAGAAAAAGGCAGGGCATTTTGAAATTTTCCTTCAAGCCTGGAAAAGTACAGGGGATTTTAATTTTTTTAATTTTTCCATTTAAAAAATGCCACTGTCTTTAAATCTTTCAGGAATAAAAGGGCATTGCTTTTAAAACCAAACATCACCATTCCCAGAATCTCGCCTCATTTTTGCTCACTTCCTTTTTCTTCTGTATAGGTTAGTCCATTTTCCAAGATTGAGACAAAATATCGTTATTGGAATAGTAACTGCAGTTACTTGAATACTGGTAGAGTTGCTGAAACTGAATGAAGCAGAGTGTTTTATATTTGTGAATAACAATACAAAAAAAAAAAAAAAAAAAAAGATTTAAAAAAAATGATTGAATGTCCTAAAATTTAGCAGATTAAGGGTGGAAATCTACATCTGAATGATTTGTACTGATAAAAATTGTAATTAAAAATAAGCAAAATTTTAGCATTTTTTCACTATAACATTTGAAAGTGTTACTATATAAAAAATAATATATCTTAATACAACACATCTCACATCTTACATATCTTAAATCTCACATCTTAAATACAAAAATTATATTTTCATTGATTCTAATTTCTTAACATATTAGCTAAGTTCATATTTTTAATAAATTTTATCAAAACATATATTAAGCATATTTCCAACAGTTTGTTTCACAAAAATAAAATTTAACCTGTACAAGCACCTTATACATGCATGGGAAAAATTAGCTATTTGTTATAATAAGCTCAAAAGCTTAAATTTTACTGCAAACTAAACATAGAAAAACATAGAAACAAGAAACCTAGATAATTTAGCAATCTAAAAAAGTCATAGAATTTCAGAATGCTTCTGTAAAAAATTAAACAAATATGAAATATGAAGAATAATATATTCCAGAAATATAACTGCAAGAAAATGGCTTTTGTGAACTTTCAAGTATCTAGATTATTAATTCAATTGTTCTGTAGTATTTAAGGAAAACTTGGTTTATGTATATATATAATATGAATAATTAGTTTCAAGTGTATATACGTTTAAAAGGAAAAATGGTTTGTTTTATACAGTTTGAATTAATAAATGTTCTGATGAGATATGGATTTTAAATTTTCATACAAGACCTCATTCCTGTGAGTCGTATATAGTAAAATATTTTTGAGACTAACATTTTATTAGAAAGAATAGGCCACTCTATTATGAATAAAACTGATTGAGCTATTAAACTTCGAATGTTATTATCTAATAAAAATGTGTGACTTTAGAATACTCCATTGATAGTCTCAAAAGTTATATGCTTGAAGTGTTCTCAGAGTATAAAAGTACTTGGAGTGTCCTCAAGGCTAATTAATCTAAAATTATGGGATTGTTGATAGTTCTGAAACAGTGATATTTGAAACTTCATATCTCAATCAAATCTGGTCACCAAAGATAAGTTTTTTAAATTTAAATTTGGAGTGTCAAGAATATTTCATAATAAATGAAGGACTGTGTAAATTTTTTTATTGTTAAGTTTTTGAAAAGTATGTTTATTGACTAAAGCAAAAGTAAATATTTATATCATTTAAATCCTTTTGGAAGTAAAACTAAAAGCTGAATTTTATGATGAATTGGAGGAATTTTTTTGAATGGTACTATGATGTTGCTTAAAGTATTAAACATCTTCTTGTAATGCACATGAAACTTCAGTGCTGAATAATTCTATTTTTTGAACTCATATTTAAAAAAAAAATATATATTCAGTTCCAGCAGAGCAGCTTTTTTATGAATTGAAATTTAATCATACCACTTTAATTTAAATTGCAAACTCTATGGGAGCTGATAGGAAATTAAAAAAAAGATGTAAAGTACAATGAACAGAACAGCATCAGACATCTGTAATAGTATGAATTATATGACTATCAAAATTTGAAACATAAAAATATATTTTGCTGAAAAATCTATTAACAGATTTTTTTAAACCAAGTTAAAAAAAAATATTGAATTGAAATTTTACCAAGAATTAATCTCATCAAACCAAATGGTCATAAAAGACAGTCAATATATAAATATTATTTCTTTTGCACTCTGCCAATGTCCATGAGATTTTTTACTGTGATTTTTCATTAGTTAATCTCTGATGATCATATGGGGGATATTCTTAACTGGATAACAGCTGATACATCTTGTAGTTTATTGATAACTTGACTTTGAAAGAGCACATTTGAAAGTAGAGGGCGATAAATCTCTCAGGCACAAAGCAATAAAAAATTAGTATGTGGCTGCTAAAAAGCAATATTTCTTTTTCTTTTTTAAGAAATTTCACTAGAAATTTTAGATTAATTAATCATATTGTATTTTGCACAATTCATTTGCAGCACAAGATTTTCCAAACAATTTTAATTCATTTATTTTAATGTTAATATCAACTTATTCATTGTTTGCAAAAGTTACAATCTTTTTTTGAAATATTTCACTTTTGTATTTTCAGTCTTTCCTTGTGGTCATTTCTTTGTACTTGAAATTTCTGATTTGATTAGATACCTTTTTAAAATGCTTAAACGTTATTATTTTAAAAATTAATTTTTTCTGAAAAAAAGTTTAACATTTGTTAAAAATCTCCATGCAGATTACAAGTTGAATTGCTTTCTTTAACATGAACATAAATAACTTCTTCCATATAATATATATATATATATATATATATATATATAATATTTGCTTTCAGTTTCATATTTTATAATATTTGCTTAGGCATTTTTAAATCTATTAATTAATAAGCAAAAACATCTAATTAATCTTCATATTTAATTCTAACAGGTACTAGCCTGAGTGGGGGAACTCTCATCACAACTTCCCCAAGTGGTGGAAGTAGGCATTCAAGTCCAGGTCCATCCCCTTCTCCCTCTTCTAGAAGACGTCACCACCATAATTTAACAAATTTGGTAATAGGAAGTGGTAGTCCACGTCATCATGGATACCAGCACACTGTTCTTCAAAATCAAGTACGTTACAAACCACAAGGCCATAATCATCACCATCAACAGCAACAACACCACCACCACCATCACCACCATAATCGTTCTTGGATAAATATGGAGGTAAAGAGGAACCAGAGATGGGATAGTATTGTTTGCTATTAGTGATAATCATTTTGGTTAAGGCATTATTGAATTCAGTGTCTTTTTTTCTTTCAAAAATATTTTTCTTTATAATTAATTTATACATTTAAACAACTTTTTTATTGTTGTAAAGTGATTATGTATTTTTGTTTTTTGTTTTTTTGGCACTTCTGTCCAAAAGTGAGCACAAATTCCCTTTTGTATTTCTTTGAAAGACTTATAGAAATATGTTTAAAATTAATTTAGTTTCTGTTCTTAATATAAGTTTTGCTCTTTCTGTTAGCATTGATTTAGATTTACTATTTAATATAATTTGCAGCCTATTTTCATAAGCAAAATATTTTAGTATTTTTGGATTATACTTGGCTTGGCTTGATGCAGCATTAAACGTTTAAAAAAAAGAAAAGAAAGAAAAAAAAAAAACTGATACATTTTAATGGTGATATGTTTTGTTTTAAAGATAATTTTTTAAAACAGATCTTAACATTAATGACATTTAAATCTGAAATTTAAAATTCATTATCGAGTAATTTACTATCATGATTTATCTGTTGCTTTTTATGTGAACTAAATGCATTTTATCAGTTCTTTTCATTCTTTTTTTCTCCTCATGCATTTTATAACTTTTGGACTCTGGTGTGTTATATTAATCCTTCATTAATACTAAACCTCATGATTATTTCCATCTATTTTGTAATTTTTCTTTATAATGTTTCATTTTATTTTTGTTTCATAAACAATATATCATTTTAAATAAGAACAAACATTTTTTTTTTGATCACTTAAAAATTTTTTTATATCTTAATCATGTTCTTTTCAGTTTTTACTTTTTTTTTTTCCTTTCAAGCACACTGAATTTGCTTTCTTTTCTCAAAAATTAACAAAATTTCAATTATTTCTCTCACTGTGCTGATACTTTTGCCTAATCCATCTCTTGTTCTATCTCTTTGCTTCCTCTATTGTGCATTTATGTGCTAATAATTTTCTGCTGTGATTAATTAATACATATGAAAACTTTTCTTATGTGATACTAATGTTAATTGTGTGCTTTGCATGCTAGTCCTTTTTTTGTGAAGTGCCTTTTTAGTTTTACATACAAATTTCTTAGGGGGAAAAAAGTTTGCATTTAAAAGTTGTGCAACAGATAATTGCCACTACCCATGCAAGATTCGCAATTAGTGAACATTTTGAATTTTTTGTTTTTGTGAGGAAGTATCAAAATATCTATTTTCTCCCCTCCCACAATAATTTTAAATATTCTAGAAGTATAAAAAAAATGTACCTCAAAATTTGAATTTCTCAAATGTTTTATAAAATGTATTAGTATATGTTAAATAATTAGTTCCATCATTGTTGTTTTTGATTGCTTTTCGTGTTGGCAATATCATTTACAATAAAACCCAATAAAAAAATAAATATTATAATGAATTATCAAAGTAGTAGAGTGTTTTGAATGTCATATGCAATTAAAAATTGAAGTGACAATCATTATGCTGTTTTGTTTATAAAATATGTTGAAATAGTAATGTACTGAATTGGAAATATGTATGTTTTGGAATAAGGAGAATATTTAATTTGTAACAGAAGGATGTTTAACTAAAGAGAATCGAGATTGTGATTTTTTTTTTCTTCTCTAAACAGTGAAATTTAGTTAACTAATCCTTAATGATGATTGCCCTAATTATTTGGATCATTATATTTCATGTATAAAGAATGAAATAATCAAAGGAAACCCCCAAGTGTATGTTTCAATGATTCACAGATGTTTTGTGGAGTTTTACTGATATTTTAATTTCATATTAATTGAATGAAACTCAATGAATAGTGACTATTGGATTTGAAGTTTACAACCTTAACCTATTGAAAATTATTTGATTTTAAAACAAATGATAAATGATGTTGAAAAAAAATGGATTGTTTGACAATGCATTGATTGAAAAACACAAGGAAAAAGAATGATATGCTAGCACAAAGTAGAAAGCTGGAATTTTTGAAAGAGAAATTGTGCCATTAGTATAATGGAAGTACAAAGATGTAACAAATTGTCGTATTTTTTAAATTGCTTCCTATGTTTGCTGTTAAAAATTAGTTAAATTTGATAAAGTAACTGCAGAAAAATGCCTGGAATTGTTAAATTATTTAGGTGTTGTGTTTTTCCATGATAATGGAAGATCATGCGCATCTTTAATAACTTATGAAAAATTGTTGAAATTTCATAAGATGTGATATTACATTCATTATGAAGTCTAACTATCAAACTATTATTTATTGATACAAATTGCTGTACAATTAAAAAACTCTTGGAATTGTAAACGTCATAGCTACAGCAATACAGTGGCATTGCATGTTGCTCTGTTTTATTTTTTGAATCTATGAATGTAGGGCATAAAATTGGAGGGAAAAAAAAAAGTAAATCAAAATATAGTTATGAAAGCTTTTCTATTCATCTCGATTGATTTGCAAGAAAAGTTTTATAAAATTTTGAAAAGTTAAAAATTATGAGGAAAAATGTTTGTTTGTCATGAAATATTTTGAGCATTTCAACATGTCTTTACTTTGTAGCCATAAAAAAATCTTTCATTAGAACCTTTTGTTCTGGATTTTTATTTGTTTCTTTAATATTTATATAAATTGTGTAATTAATTAATCCACTTTATATTAATTAATATAAATTAGAAACTGCAAATGTCCATTTTTCTGTCTCTGTCATTAGAATGTTTCCTAAACAATGAGCAGTAATGACTTGAAATTGGTACATATCATTCCATGGTTGATTTTTAGGTCAATTGTACTTTCAGTTTTCATAATTTGTCAATTCTTAAAATATTTAATTAAATAACAACCAAGCCCATCTATGGTCTTGTTCATATATATATTATATATATTCCTTGTAACTTTTAAAATAATTTATATTCTGTCTTCAAGAGCAACTTTTATTTTATCAATGCTAATTTAGTTGCAATGAAGATTTTATTTGATAACTCTTTCAAAAATTTTTTTAACCACAACTTTTAACAATATTTTCTATTGTAATTGAATTTGGACCAATTTTATTGTTTTTAACTAATCTTTCATTCACTTATTTTTGGCATTTTTAAAGTCGTGATAAAACACCGCTTTCTTTATGTATTAACATGGGGAGAACCTTTACTTTTGCTTTTATTTTGTAATATGCACACCTTTTTAATCAGCACACATCAATCCTTTGATAGTAGTTTAATTATACTCTATGTGAAATTCATTTAATTTTCATGCATTTAAAAATATGAAAAGCCTATTAAGGTTATATAGTCCTATTCCTTTGGAAGGGAGAAAATCTATGGAGGAAAACAAGAAATGCTATGCATTATCTTTCCATTTAGACACACACACATAAAAGGTTTTTGTATTTTGGGTTGTGGCAATAAAAATCTTGAAATGAAGAAACTTCTTTTGTCACTGTAGTAATAATGGGGAATGGAATATGAAATCCTGAAAGTTGTTGGATTTGTGCTAGGTGATTCAAAGTATGGGGATGAAACCAATAGAGAAGTTAGCTGTTAACCAAGTAGTTAGATAACATAGGAAGTGCCGATGAAATTCGACAAAAAGAGTGTAGCTCAAAGTGTTGTAATTACTTATTATTATCTTGAGCAATATCAAATAATTAATCAATTTCTACTAAACAGGATTAATTTTGTCTCTTTATAGCATTTTGTCACATTGTGAGGAAACAGTTGGTGCAATGGCACTCATCTTTACTAACTTTACAACACCTTTTAGGGGAATGGCGACTGAAAACAGTCCCAGATTTGGGACAAAAATTTTAAATTAGATATCATGAAAGATCAGGGATAATCTGCCGTGTGTTTAGAGGAGAGGTGTGCCATTGGTATATGCTAAATCTGCCAAGTATCAATTATTCTATTAGTATAGTTTTTTTCTATTAGTATTAGGAATATAGAGATACCTGTTTCAGTGTAATTCTCATTATCTAACCACAGCTCAAAATATGGATTCTATTATAAAGTAGATATAATTTTGCTTCAAAATGAGATAGTAATGTAACAAAATTGAACTTAACGAAGCTAAGCCAGTATTTTTAAGGCAAGTTCTTTATATTTAAAGATGTATTTTTAATAATGAACTTCTAACATTTTTGTATTGAGAGGAATTTAACTCAAAAGTGCAGAAATCTGAAAGTGTCTTACTCCATGTAATTATTTTTAGTTTTCTTATTCCATGTAATCCTGAATTCTTATTTGATGAAATTATTATAGAAATTGAAATAAAAATTGTATAAAATGATTGAATGGAAATATAAATGCATGTTTTTTTTTTAATATCAAGCAAGTGATAATTGTTGAGACTGAGTTAAACTGCTGCATTTTTAAGTATTCATATATTGGTAAAATTCACCTTGTTTGTTTGAAATTTTCGTGCTTGATTAAGTGAAAAGATTAAAATAATTTTTAAATTAAATTAATTATTTATATAGTAGACTTCCTTTATAATAACCCATTTTATAGCATTTTTTTTTTTTCATTTCTATAAGAACTGGTACTTGCAGAAAATGGTTTTCATGAAATAATGTTATCAAAATTCTTTACACTGTATTTGTAGTGGGATTTTTTTTGAATGGATCTTATTTACTAATCAGAATTACTAATTTTATTTTCAAGTTACTTTATAAAGTAAGTCTACTGTAAATAGAAATTTTTCTTGAACTACTTTGAACCCTTTCAACCTTTATATAAAAATTTTAGTAGTATTTTAAATAATTTTTTCTTTTATGAGACTTCTAGTTTTATTCCTTATGCATGAATATATTTTCATTCAAAGCTGTTCTTTAGATATTTAATTTTAAGAAAAGATAGTGATTCTAGTATTCATCCTTTAATGCACTTAGAAGATATATTTTTTTAAGTTTATCTTGTTTATTTGCTTTTTGAATTCTTCTTTGCATACTTTTTAGTTGGTCTTCTGTAGTTGCTTTTCATTCTGTTTTTCTGTACGCTCTCTTTTTTTTCTGCTTCATGGCTGTTTCATTAGGGCTTGACAATGGATACCAACGCTCTCTCACTTGAAACTTATCCCCAGCAGACGCCACAGTTTGGAATATATCCTCAGCAGCAGCAGCAGCCATCTTCACAAACAAAAAATGCTCAAACATTTGGTTATGAGCCAACTACACCAACTTCTCCAACTTTACCCCAGGTAATTCAATTAATTTATCTGTTAATTATTTTTAAAATATATTTTTCGATTATGAAATTTTGGAAGGGAAATTATGTTTATTTAGGCAACAAAACTTATCTTTTTTTAGGGAATAAAATGAAAATCATTGAATTGAAGGGATGAAGTATTATTACTCAGACATATTTAGTTCTTATTTAAAATTTTTTCACTTTTTATCAAACTAACAAAATTGAATGAAAACAAATTATATAATGGTGTTATATATATGTATATATTCAAAATATTTATTCTGTCATTTGTATCTTAGATATTAAATTATTTTCCTTTTTGCATTTTAATACCAAATGCTAGAATAATATTCTAATTTTTTTGGGCTAAAATAACCTGCAAAATAAATTAAAATTATGAATGTTTTTGAGGTTTCTTTGTTTTTGAGGGTTTTGGTTTATTCTTTGTTCATTCTGATAAAATATCAAGGTTTCTTTAAAATTCAAATATTTTCTTAAAAAAGTAGTATTCAATTCTAATATTACTTTTGTATTGTTGTCTTATGAAGCTTACTTTTATTTAATATGATAATCTTAAAAAAGAATCTCCATATTTTTAGTTGCCAATGGGCTCATACCGAAGTACTAGTCCAGCAGATCATTCTTGTAGTGCTCCAACATCTCCAGTCTCTCATAGCCTTTCGCCATCTAGCTCACCTGGTCTTGGTTCTAATAATACCTTAAGCAACAATGCTTATACAGATTCAAATTATTATGTTCAACACCAGCAAACCAATGCTCTTCAGCATCAACTTGAACAGTTCAAGATGGTGGGTGACCTACAACTGTGTGAATGCTTCTTCATGGTAACTTCTCTCTGGCTTCAACTAATTGATTGCAATCATAACAAAGGAATTCAAACAGCTCTATTATCTATAGTAGAACTATTCAATTTTTATTTATTATATTTATTTATAGTCTTGTTTGTAATTCTGAAACTATAGAAAAACTTTTTAAAAAAAGCAATAAAACCTTAAAAAAAAGCAGATACAAATATTTTATTGACGATTCATTCCTTTCTTCTAACTTGAAATTTCAAAATTTATGGTTTTTTCACTACAATTTCTGGTACTAAAATAGTTAATTGAGAAAATAGTGCAGCAAATGTTTATGCATATCCAAAATCTAAAAATCCTTTTTTATTTGGTAGTGAAGTAAAGTTGATAAAGATTTTTTGTTCATTAAAAGTGTAAAGATGTAATCACTAGATGTGTGAATCACTGATAACCTTATCAACAATCAACATTATCAAAGTGAATAACACTTGGAAAATGAATAGTTTAATTTCTAAATGTAAAGATTACTTACATGCTTGTCTTCCATTGAATATAAATTGAAAGGGGAATAAAATATTGAGTGAACATACTTAGTATAGATAGGGAGAAAAAATTTTATCCGTAATTTTTTTCTTTTTAAATAATCAATAATTTGCTTACATTGTGAAAACATCCTTATATTCATTTAGTTAATATTAGTATCACATAAGTTAGTAATAAATGAATAATATATCTTATTACAAAAATCTTAATTTACATTTTCGTTAATAAGTGAGAATAAAAATTTTAAATTTAATGTAATTGAAATTTTTTAATTGAGTGAAAAGTATTTAATATATTATTTTGTTAATTACTTTGCATTAGTAAAATGAATCTGGGAATAGTTCTACTATAGAAGCATCTGCTGTTTGCATGCTTAGCCTAGCTTGCTTATTTGCTCCAGCCACATCTTTTTCTTCTTATTTCTTAAAAAGAGATTAAAAAAATATATATATTTAAAGAAATTTGTTATAAGAATGCTTCTTATTTATCTTCTCCTCTAATTAAGTTGCTAACTGCAATTCTTTCTTATTCTTTTAGAATTTTCACTAAAAAAAATTCTTGTTTTTCTTTTGTGAATTTTAGAAAATCAATCAATTAATATTTCTTTAAAAACCATGAATTAGCATGCTTCAGTTGACTATTTTTTTAAGAGTTGTTAAAAAATGTAAAATTTTGTTACACTTTTTTTCTTCTTTCACAACTTTAAGATAGCATTTTCATATTTCTTTAAAAATAAATCTTTACTTAAATGTGGTTACATTTTCTCTATATAATACTATTTTATGGTTCTTTTCAAATGTTTATTGTGTCAAATATCTAGAATTTTACATTGATTAAAAAAACCTAGTTAAACTATAGTAATATATATCTTTTAACAAATTATAATTTAATTTTTTTTTGCTGTAATTAAATTACATACTTATTTTATTTAATGTTATATAATTCTGAATTTAAAATTTGGTAGAATCATATGCAATTTGTTCTTTGCTCTCTCTTTAATATTTTAAAGCATTTTTAATAACATTTTTGTTTATTTAATGTTTTTAAATATTTAACTAACAACCTTTTAAATTTATTAAATAAATAACAGTCTTATCATTATTCTTAAGTTTGAAAAGCTTAGAATGTTTATTGGAGAAAAATAGATATGAATCCCATGTGTTTTTATTGGGATAATGCATTATTTGTATTTAAAATAAATGTAATTGTATATTTCATTGTTGCATATGAATGAAAATAAATAATTCCACGATGATTATGATTAAAATGTAGAGTCAGAGAGAGCTCAGTTGTAAAGTGGGACTTTTACACACCTTTCTGATATCCCCTACTTTTTTTATTTCCTGGACTGTGGTCCTGAGAATTTTGAAAACTTGCCTCTCGATTCTTGTTGGACATCGCTCCAATGTAAAAATCATAAAAATTAAGATTGGTGAACAAAACTTTTTGTCAATACTTACATCCACACTACTTTATAAAAGGTAATTTGTAATATTTAAAAAGCAAAAATAAATATAACTGCTAAGACAATCTTTTTGTTTTAAATGTCTATTAAGAATTGAACATTCATTAAAATATTCTTTTTTCCCCCTTTTTTTTAATTATACCTATTTTGCTGCCTAAATTTAGCTTGCAGCATTACTTTTAGCACTAGTTACAAAAATATAAGCTTTATTTTAAAAAAAATATAAATTGATTCTTTGTTATTTAATTTATATATATATAAAATGTAATTGCATTTGGCTTAGCATTTTCATTGCAATTAGACTGTAAAACTTATATTATTGTTTCTTTTCATGATGAAAATAATACAACTGAATTTAAATTTTTAAATCTATCAGATTATTTTTAAAATTATTACTTTATTTTGTAAAATTATTTTGATTTGCTTTTGGTTATATTTTTGTGTTAAAAGAAAATTTCTCTGTATTTTGATTCTTATACAATGCTTTTAAAGGCATAGAATAATCTCAGAAACAGTTTGATTGATTAACACATTTTCTAGATAGAAATTTTTGATTTCGTTTTATTTCAATTATTTTTAGTTTTTATCACTGCTGCATATGTTGAATTATTGTCTTTTATCATATACATAACTAAGTTAATTTGTTCTTGAATTTAGATAAATACAACCATTATAATTCTTGCTTCTGTAACTATCTCTTGAAATTTTCCTAGAATTAATGATATAATTGTATAGTTATGGGTGATAACCTTTCTAGAAACTGTGAAAAGAATATCTTGTGAAAGAACTGTTTATTATTTTTCCCTCTCATAAAGGTTAAAATGTTTTTAATCAACTTTATTCTACAATGTTGTTAAAACATGCATTTGGAACCTTTAAAATTGTTGTTTCCTTTTGTTACATATCAATAAATCAAAATTATCCCCAAAATTTGTAGCTGAATGTGTGTTAAACTTTATTATACTGTTGGTAGGTAAGGCTCATGGTTAATTGAAAACTCAAAATTCCTTACATTATATGATTCTCAACTGTTTGTGACAAACCAATTTGAAATTTTCTGATTACATCAATGATAGTTGTTGATAATGCTGGAGAATATCGAATTATTTTCAGTTTTTAAATTCTTTACATGACCGTTTCACAAAAAGGTTTTGAATGTTGTAAACATTGGCTTCTTAAGAAGTTTTTTTAGTACTGCTGAAAGAAAATAGCATAAATATTCAATTCAAAATAATTCTCGTACATCTTTAATTGATCACTATGCATTTCTTCATAAATGTATTAGAATTAAAAAGAAGATTTGATATCTGAAAATTGATTTTTCCTATGTTATTTATCCTTATGTCCACAAAATTCTTAAATGGAACCTATAGTTTTAGGAAAGTTAGAGTAATCAATAAAAACTTCATTTGCATTATAAACCTATTGGTTTTTGAATATAAAAGATTACATTAAGAGTTTCAAAACAATGAATTGTATCATTATTGTTAAACATGAATGAAAAATTAGCTATTACAGTTTTTGTTACTGTGCTGGTTTTTATAACTCTATATTTTTCAGATGTCAGACAATTGCTCCAACTCAAACAACGTTGGCTCACATAATAATACTGCCATGTTTCTGGCTACGGTAGATAGTGGTGGAGGTGGAGGTCCATCTGATGGTGATATTTCTCTTCTGAATCAGAGTGGACTTCAATTTTCCAGTCAACTTTCACCAGGTCTGAACACTACTCAAGAAATGGACAATACTATGTTGTACTCTATAACATCACTTGGATCAGATCCACAGTTACAGTCACCTACTCTTTACACTAAATCTAGTGTTATTTCAAGTCATCAAACAACACCACAGACACCTCAAACTCCAACTAGTATTCCAGATATAATTTTAACAGGTGGGGCTTATTACTTATTTATTTTTTATTATCTGTGAACTATTTCAGATTGAATGACAAAATTTTAAAAATAATATCAACATTTTTCCTATTCCATGTTTTGAACTTTTAATGTGGGTATTAAATCAATTCTGTGTTTCTTAAAACTTTACATATTCTCTAAAGCTGATACATTTTTAGTCAAATTCCTTTGAAAATACAGAATTTATTTTTGTGTGCGAGAACATTTCTCTGATTTTCTGTCATCTTTTTCTGAATTTGTTGCTTAAAGTCAGTGCAAAAGAATTCAGATTTTAAAATATTATGTTTATTATATGATGTTTTGCTTCTCTAAATTACATATATATTGTCAATTTATCTCACTAGGTGATCTTTTATTGTTTTGATATATGGTTTGATATTTAATCTTTCCTGATATAAGACATTTTATAAGGCAAAATAGAAATATTCAAAAGCAGCTTTTTATCTGTTTCAATTTAATGGATAATTTACCAACTGCAAGTAAATTATTTGATCTGTATATTAGTTTTTGACATCATATTCTTGTTATTTTACAAAAGAAAACAGATGTTACTTGGAAATAAAGAATTGTCGGGGAAGAATAAAAACATCAGTAATTGGTGCATCAATGAATTTAGCTTGTTTTTCATTTAATTTCTTATAGATTTTTTGTTGTTAATCAATATGATGAGAAGAACCATTATTAAATATTGCATTTCTTCTTAGAGCAGGATATTCTTTAAAAATAATTTACTTTTGGAGAAATAGGCTGATTTTTTTCCTGAAAAATTTGAGTCTTATTTGCCTACAATCTATAATCCGATTCTAAATAAATAGCTTATCTTAGTGCTTTCTTTGGATTGTTAGATTTCCAACATCTATTCTGTCAGAGGAATTGCTATGAATTATAAGTATTTAGGTTATCCTTCTTGACTTCTCAAACCTGTAAACCACAATTGCAGATATTATAATGTTTGTGAACTTTTATATTAAGGCTGCTTTCTATACAGATCAACTTGCTTTTGATTGAATGTAAATTATGAGAAATATTAAGTTATAAATGAATATTTACTCAGTTTCAATAGCATAACATTATAGAAAAAATGGAAATTGTAGAATTGAAAATGTTAAATTGTGAAAAAAAAAGTTTTCACATTTGAATTTTTATTTAATTTTTGTACTATGTACATCAACTTTTCTTTCACTCTCAAAATCCTTTTTTTAATCATATTTAAGTTTTGAATTTATTAATTTTGTGTAAAGTTTAAATTGACATATATCTTTTGAAGCAGAAATATATTCATTCTTTTTAAATAAATGTTTTAAAAAAGTTGTGAAGAAAATTTTTCTGAATTAAAAATAAAATTGGGATACAAAGAAGCTTTATATGTGTGGCAAAAGCTCTAATCCCTTGCTTTTCAGGAGAACTTTCAAGTGATCCTGAATATGAATTGAGAGGAAGACTTGAGGCTTGTGAGTTAAATTTTATATCCATTTTAAGCAGAGAAACAAACACTGCACATGTAGATAATTAGAATCAGCAAAATTAACCTGCTTTTTTAGCAATGAAATTGTGCATTAATTCAGTTTGCATAGTCCCTTGTCATGTAGCTTCATGAGTGGCCCTTATTATTTGATGCAGTTTTCAGTATTTTGGAAAAAATTGAAATGGGTTTAGTGTTCTTGCATTTTTTGGTCATGTTATTGTCTGTGTTTTATGGGTTTGTTGCAAGAATTAATGCTTTATAGTCTATTTACCAAGCATTGTTTGACAGTGTTGTGTTTCTTTTGAAATGCTAGTGTCATGAATTTTAACAGTTGCTAATTCCTGCTGTAATATGCATGTCTACATCTGAAACTGTTTTTATTTTTTTAATTTCATCTTTCTGTATTTATTCTTTATATGGAAGAGATTTATTTATGAAATTTGTATTCTTTTGATGAAAACAAATAAGCTTTGTCCTCTCCTTAGGTTTGTGCATTTAAACATTGAAACTGTGTTAATATAGACTGTGTATGCAATTGTTTTTGTATGTTTTAATTGTTTTTTTGTATGCAGATATTTTGTGATTTTTTTTTATATGTCTCTAAGGGAAAAACTAAGTTAAAAATAATTTCTTCTAATAAATATTTATTCCAAGTTATAATCTTACTAAAATATATATTTTTTTTTTCAATTGGAGGTTGGGTTGTTTTATTTTTCAATTTATTAATGGGCATAAATAGTGAAAATCAAAGGTAATGTAAGAATTAAAAACAAATTTTCTTGAGGTAAATGCATTAATTTTTAAAATTTTTTAGCTTGTATTAAAACATATCAGATTTCTTAGTTGACTTGGAAATTAATGAAATCTGATCAAGTGGTGATACAGTCCCGCAATAAATATAACAATATTTTGTTATATTTATGTATTTACTTGTCATCTAAAATCTTATGCTGTTTTTACAGTTTATACACATTTTTTTTTTGGTTGAGAAAAATGCAATTGATTAGTTTATAGGTGTCAAAAAGATACATGCTACAAAAAGGGTGGAAAAATTGTTTTTCAGGCATTTACTTAATAATCCCAAGTTATCAAAATCGGATACTGTGAAAATTTGAAAAGAATATTTTATATATACATCATATATTTTTTATGGCATGAAATTTTTCCTATGTACTAATGTGCATATTTATTTACTTATAAAAATAATGTAATAAATATTTAAAATAGATATACATATAAATTCATAAAATCATAATTTACGTTATTAAAAAACAGGCACAATTTAAGATTTAATGAAAAACTGTATAAGGCAATTCATAAGGAAATTCTAGTGTAAAATATAGATTATATTGCCAAAATAAATAAATAAAAAATAACATTTAATCCAAGAAAAGGATTGCAATTAGTGTTATGAGGGGGGGGGGGGGAGGGCAAAGAATGCAAGGTTTGCAATTGATTCAATTGTTTAAATTTATGATCTGCACTTTATTTGAACATGAAATTAAATTTTGCAGTGTGTGAGAATGCTATTTGATGACTTTACTATAATAGACGAACTAGCATAATATGAAAGTGATGTTTGTAGAAATTTTCACTCTATGAAAAATCAGGAGAGCATAAAATATGTTTTTAAAATGTTTTTTCCTGACCAAAATTTACTGTTCTTAGTTTCGATTATATTCTATTAATATTCAAACATAGTCAACTGCCTTGTTCTAAGTAAGTTTTTATCCATCTTTTTATAATTAGAACATTTGATTCTCAGGTAGATATTTCATTCCATACCAAATTGCTTTTCTTAATGAGTTATTTATTTTGTGCTATCCCTCTTAATAATATTGAAAGTTTGTTTTAAAAAGTAGAAGTTCTAAAAGTCTTAAAATTCTTTAAGTTATGAATGAAATGAAATTAAAATATGAATTAGAGACTAAATAATTCAAGGATCAATCCTTTTTGAATAAGGGCTCTAAAGTTTTTTGTTAAAATGATCCATATGGCTACTGCAGAATTCAAAATTCTGTTTGAATTCAATTGGTTTAAAAGAAGTATTGCCACCCTTATAGAAGTGAACTAAGGAAGTTGATTTACTCAAGATTGGATGTTGTCAATCATATAGAAATGGTAGCTGTTGTTTAGGAATTGCATATTAACACCTGTTTTGATTACTCTGAGCTTATTGATATTAGTTATGAACATTTCTTGACATAAATAATCATCTCCGATAATTTCTGAAGTTAGATAACCAAGTTTAAATTCCTTCTTGAAGGCGATTTTTGATAAAGTTTTGAGGCTGGAATGATTCATTCCAATATGAATGTTATATTGGAAAGGTATCTGTTAGCTGATCTAACAGATTTGAGATACCAGAGGAGTAGAATCCATCAACAACCTGTGAAAAGAAAATTAAAAAAGTCTCAATTAACTCCAGTGATGTTGAAAATTGCTTTGCTGAAATCTTTCCTAATTTTAGACATTTTAAAGTTTTTTCAGACATTATTCTAAGGAAACATTTCAAAGTGAAATTTATCCTTCTTGATTCATTTTCTTATGCATAGTAATTCTATTATATATTTTAGAGTCTGAAGTATTTTTTGTATAAATTTATTCATTTAATTGTGCAATTAATCCTTTATTTTCCTTCTCGTTTGTTGGTCACATTTCTTTATTTTATGAAGTTCAATTTTTTGTTTCAAAAATGTGCAAAATCTAATCTTTAAAGAATATAACTTGTGGATTTTTGATTAAGATTTTTATGCTGTTTTAAAAATGTATGTTATATTATTGTTCAGGCAAATAACAATATATATTTATATACATCAAAATAATGTGTTTTGTCATTTCCTTATATTTTACTTTTTAATTAGTCGTATATAATAAATTATATAGTATACTTCATCAATCAGTTGTTAGAAGATATTGATGTAATATTATAAATAAAATTTTATTTAAACTATTCATACTTTATAATAATATTTTATTGATATCTATTTAATATTTTATATTTGCATATGTATACTTTCTATATATAAGAATGGCTTTGTATTGAGATAGAAATCTAGTGGAGCCACCTAAGCTAATTCATTAATAAAGTAACCATAATATAGGATTGAATTTTTGTTCACCACTGTGTTATTTTAAGATGTGAGGTTACGTAGTGTTTTTACTCTTTTATTTTCTTTTAAAAATGTTGGTTTTATTTTTATTGAATGGGGGGGGGGGTATTAAATTACATTATACATTTTGGAAATAAATGTTTATTTAATGATAAGTACAAGATCTTACTCATCCTTATTAAGATGTCTTTGATTACTTGGATCTTAAGTTGATAGTGTGCGATTTGTCGATATATAATTTTTTAATCAATTAGAAAAAATTGGATTTATTTCTTCATTTAGTCACTTATGACTTGAGTACTCAAGAAGCTCAAATTTCATTTAAAGATACTTCTCTTTAATAGAATGATGAATACATATTTTAAATTATTATAATATTTTTTTCTTTAGCATTTGGTGCTTATTGGACATATAATAAATTTTTCTTGTTAAGTAAAATAACGAACCAGGATAATTAAATATAGGGTATTAAGAAACAAATTGACTTGTGTTGAGAAATCTTGTGAGCATTTGCATCTTTGACCATCATCTTTATATAATCATATTGTAAATATAATTAAAATTTTATTTTTTATTTTTATTTCAGCACCAAGTGGTGATGAGCCCATTCTAAGACAGGACTTTGCTAAAGAATTAGGGTGTGCAATATCAAACATGTGTGGTTCATTTGATTCAGAGTTCTTTACACATGAAGAAGCTTTAAGGGCAGGACTAGGACCCATTGACTTTGATGGATTACAAATATTAACAGATCCAGATATGCCCGTGGTCAGTGACCCTACAGCAGAAGACTCATTTCACCTTGAAGGTTCATAGTGATAAGAGCTTTAATGGAGCTAAGTATGGGAAGTGTTTATTTTTTCTTTTTGTATTTTTACTCTCTGACAAAAGAAAACCCCAAACAAAACTGTGTTTCTGTGTTTCACTCATTACATTAATATCTCCAACATAACAACGTGATAATCTATAAATGCATTTTCATCTTCCATTCTTTAAAAATGATATAAAAACACTAAAAAAAAAGCATTTTTACTCATGTTGAAACAAAACAAAAGTGACCTAACAAAGCATCTTATTCTTACTTGTAACCTGTACAGAATCTTTTATCACTCATAGAGTGAAAAGCTGTAAATGTCACCCAGAAAATCTACTAAAGCCAATTGCCAAGTAATGGCACGTGTACATATCTGTAAAGTTGTAGATCATTTGATCGTTAATTATAAAACACAAAGTTGATGGTATGATTGACAACCTGCAGTTGCTAGTATTATGTAACTATTAACAGAACCATGAAATGGCCTCGAAACATACTGTATAGTGGACTGATTTGTACAAATTTAATGTGTGTTCAGGTGAAATCAAATTCCATCTGTAATTAAGCATGTCATGTCCCATTTTATTGTAGTGTATGGTGTTTGACTTTTGTTTTTAAAATATTTCTATTTGCTCATGTAAGTTTTATGTTTATGCATGGTTTTGTGATATCAGTACAGCAATCTATTCTAAAAAAAAATTTAAAAAGGAGAAGAAATCAAATTATCTTTACTGCATGTGATTTTGCATCTTGTTCAATGATAAATGTTATCATGGTTGGAAATAAGAAGTAATTAATCATGTCCCTGCTATGTCCTCAGTATTTTATTAGATTTTTCATGTTTCTTTGTTGATATTAGCTTATTCATAATGATGTATGCAATATAAGATTTTGGATTTTAAATGTTTTTAAAGTCAAATTGTTCTTAAGTTTATTAAAAATGGGCGGGAAAGAATTTTGCAATTACAATTCTTTTAGTTTTTTTGAAAATTGAAATTTTTTGAACTTAGTAATTTAAGCAAATAAAAAAAAATGTATCAATAAAAAAACCCTTTAAATGTCTTATAATATTTTGATAAGACATCATAAATATTCACAAAAAGTGTTGATTTTCAGAAATATATTTCTATACTTGAAGCTGTTAAAGATGGTGCTTACTGACATCTCTGATAAAAAATCATACAAAAATCTGACACCTCTGATGCTAACACACACTTATGTTTTAGATTTTTTTCCCTGCCCTTTGAAATAAAGTATTTTTATTTATCCATGCCTTTTGAAAAACTTATTCCATGCCCATGTCTTTTTTTTTTTCCCGGAAGAG
Source organism: Argiope bruennichi (assembly GCF_947563725.1). Taxonomy (NCBI): domain Eukaryota; kingdom Metazoa; phylum Arthropoda; class Arachnida; order Araneae; family Araneidae; genus Argiope; species Argiope bruennichi. Next base: position 20,882,517 of record NC_079152.1, on the reverse strand, counting down.
AAACGAATAACTCTTCATCAATTTTTAAAGAATGATCTTTGTAATTTGGAAAAAAGTCAGTTGACTTTAACACAAATAAGTTTTGAAACTTTGATTATCAGTATGACTAATGATTTGAACTAACATAATACAGTTGATTTGATTAAAATTTTTTTTCAATTTTAGAAACATGAAAAATGCCGAAGAATACCCATTAGCATTATTTTTAAATACATTTTTTTCATTGTGCAGATGAAAAACAATTAATAGTGCGTTATTCACATAATTCTCGTAAAAAATTGTTGCACAATTTCTTTAACCTAAATTTTTTTCCTATTTTCCAAAATAATTAATTTTGTCATTAAAGTGAAGGCCTTTTTTTTTCTTCTTGAATTAAATTAGATATATGACTTTATTTATACTTTTAGGCTTTTTAATGTTGCAAGTAATGATTTTTTTTTTCACATTGTATTTTTTTTTAATTGAAAGATCTGCTACTAAAAGAATTTTTCTGTGGTTTCAAGATTTGTCAAGAATGTTTACATTTCCCACTTTTAAGAATTATAAATAATTTTCCAACCCTGATATTTAAGTTTTTAAAATCATTAGACCATTATTGATGTTTGCCTTTGATTCACTGAAATGTGCTTCAAATTGAAGCACTTGTATATATTTTGAAATTTTTCTTATCCAGAATATATATACATACATATATATATATATATATACATATGACATTATATTTTTAATTCTGCATTTACTGATTATTACACTCTTTAATATGCTGACTCAAAAATCTTTAGATGGTATCTAAATGCAGTTTTTATACTTGTGAAATATTATTTGATACTTCACTCTTAGCAGCATTTTAAAAATGCAGTTTGACAACCACTTTCTTGTGCCCACTTTTTAAAATCTATTGTACACGTGTAATGCTATTTCTATTTGTTTGATTATTTTGAAGTTGCTTAGTAATATTATTTTTAATTGTTTATACTTTCATTAAATTTAATAAAAGCCAATTCCAAACTTTTCATATATCTGGCATTTTTTAAATGCTTATTCTCATGATCACTGAGCAGCAGTTTAATTTTCAGAGGAATTAAGTTTTGTCTCTACTGCATAATTCCACACATGCAATGTGCCAAATTATTTGAATTTTGTTTGAAATATGTACCAACTTTATTTAGTGTTATGGAGTACTTTTATATGTACATAATATATGAATTGTTGAAAATTATTTGTCATATTGTTATTTGAAATGAAAAAATAAAGTTAATTTTTCGTGAATGTTTTAAAATTTGTTTGCTTATTATTATAATATTGTTAAAAAGTATTTGAAATCAAAAGGAAACTTTTAATTTATGAATTTCTTGATTATGAAGGTACTTTTTTAGATGAAAATTGTATTATTGATTTTCATTTCTCTCCAAAATATATTTGATGTTGTATATTATTGACTGTTCTAACTTTAATTCTACTATTCTGTCTAACATATTTTAACATTTATTATTTTTCTACAAAATGTTTCAGTCATAATATACTGAATTATGACCTCATAGCACTACTATTTTTTTTAAATCTAAAAGAAAATTTGTAATTTTTGTCTTACTTTTGTTATTCTTTATAAGTAACACCAGATTAAATCTAATATGAAAAAGGTTGATATTTTGATTTTTTGAAAAATGTAAATGATAAATGCATGAAAAATTTAGGGAACAATTAATTTGTATTTAAAATTTTTGAATCATTCTTTAGTTTATTTATTAAAAAGCAGTTATAATATTCTTTATATCTAATAATAAGTTTTCTAAAAATAGTTTATTTTCTTTACTTATAGTAATTGTTCCTTTAAAAATAATTTTGAAATTGATCGAATAAATAGAACAAATAATAAATGATTTCATTTTTAATATCTAATATCTTTGGGTTGATTTTCATATTTTCAAATATTTCTTGTGCCCTTCAAAAAAATTATTTCTTTTATTTTAAACAAACTGTGATATTAGTTAGATATTCTGAGTTATTTAATTGCATATTGGGTTTAAAATCTCCTGGCCATTTTTCTTTTAATTTCATTTTTTAATTCAAAATTGGAAACTGTTTAGAAATACTAATTTGATATTGAGTATGAAGTGAGAACAAATGAGGACATGTCTTTTTATAAATTCAAAAGCATATGTAAAAAGTGAGAGGAAAAAAATAAAAAATAAAATGATGAATTGACATTAAACACACATGCTTATTTTTGAGAACACTTTTTCTAAATTGGAAGTGTAACTGTATTTTACAGTTTGTGCAGTGAAGGATATTTAAGGGAGCAAAATGAAAATTTGGCAGTATCTTCTAATTGCTTTCTTTCATGCTAATTATTAATTAAAAATGGCAAAACTATTTTGGTTTAAGGTCTAAATTTCAAAGTTAGTTTAATTTCTTCTTACTGTGGTAATTCCGATATTAATGTATGTGTTTATTCATTCATTTATTTCACAGATTAATGTTGAAATATCATACTGTTATATAGCTTTTCCTATTATCTATAGTTCTAAAATTCAGTAAATACCAGGTAAAATAATTTCCTTTCATTATTATTAAAAAAAGAAAAGAAAAGGGCTTTCTAAAATTTATACATTTTTTAAAAATGAAATGGGATAAGATAGATGCTTAAATATAAAATCTGTGATAAATCATTATGTATAGAAAGATTTAAAATTATGAGATCCGTCCCTGAAAAGCCTGTGTTCCTTTAAAAATAAGATGTTAATATAACTAAATCTAAATGATGAAGTTTAAAATAATGTATTATTATTAATAAATTGACAACCGATTTGAAATTTCCTTCCCTCCCATTATTTTTTTATGGTATACCTATGTTTATTTATAGTAAGAGCAGAGATAAAATTAAAAAAAAAAATATTATAAATTTAATCAGTGTTAAATATATTTGAAAGTATTTGACAAGTAATATGATCTTATTCTTTGAGACTCCTTATCATTCATCTGTCAAGCTAATTGTACATGTTAAAGTATATGCAGATTAATTTTGGAGTATGATTTCTTTTGTGATGCTTACTGAAGCACATATTTTGCATGTCAAAAACTGCATTTTCTGATGCTGAGTGCCTTATATTGCATTTTACAATAGAAAAAAAAAATATGCAAATATTTGGAAAATACATTTTGGGGTATATTTAATTTAAATAATTGTGGAGATTGTACAAGTGATATAATGACAAATTCTTCTTGCAAACATAATAGAGGATTCATTACAAATGTCGTTTTATTTAAAATTACTTTCTGGTAGAATTTTGATGCATGAGCATTTGTTAATAGTGTTATTTTAGAATAAAGACATCTGAGATTGTTAATAGTCGTTGAGTGTGTTATGATGCAATTTTTGTAATTGTTCTATTATTAAACTTTTGTAAAATGCTCAGTGTTCATGAAAATATAGTTATGAAAATCCAGATGCTTTGTTCTTTGTAAGAATTTTTAATTTGAAATCCCAGATTCAAAAATTGATTTATTTGTTTGATTTAGTAATCAAATAAGTTTCATCTCACAGAAAGTTATATAATTATGCATTTGTGCAAGTATCAGTCTTTAGTATGATATTTATTAAATTTTTAAACGTTTTTAATTTGTATGATTTCTTTAAATGACAATTATTTTTGATGTAATATTCATAAATCAAATGTAAATACTTAATTATTATTTGATCTTGTTATCTTCCATTTAACTGAGACAGACTTTCTGATACTTATTTGAATTCATTTTTTGATGTGAAATATTAATATATTTTCATCATTATTTTTCTGTACTTAGCTTTTTAAGAACTATTAATACTATCCAATTTTATTTTAAAGTCTATAAATAAATGCAAGTAACAATAAAAGCTTTGCCTACCAGCTGTACTGATCTATTGGATGTTTCTATAAGTTTTTTTTTTTTGGTATCATAAGCAGAGCATACTTTATTGACTGTGACTTCATAAAAAAAAATTTATTCAAAAGGCTGTTATTCCTGTATATGGTGACTATCTTTATATTTGTAGTGTTTTCAAAACTATGACTTATTATTACTTGTGCCAGCTAATTTGTATACTTGTCATGTTCTAAAATTATAATTAATTTCTAAACTATGTGCTAAGCTATTCCACACAGTATTTTTTCAAATTATTGCGAGCTTATCCCACATTGCTGTATCAATGGCGTTCTTGTATAATGTATCCTCTAACTTTCATGCAAGTATTTTTGAATACTTGATAAATGGATTATTAGAATTTTGTATTTTCTGAAAAAGCTGTTAGGAAACTTAAAATCCAATCCATTTGGATTGTTAGAAGGGGTTCTTAGATTATTGGAATATTAGAATTTTGTACTTGAAGAAATGGGCTGTTAAAAGTCACCCAAATTTGGTCCAAAGCAAATGAAAAGTTCAATTATGTAATAAAAAATATATTTCTTTTGAAGTGATTGAATAAATTGAAAGGACTGATTTTTAGCTGTTGCTAGAAGTGCGTTATCTTTCATGTAAATAGCTTCTCCAATTTTATATATGTATAAAACTTGTCTTTCCCCCCCTCATATCTTCAAACACACTGTAAAATTCCTTAACTATCTGTCAGTTTTGCAGCAATTACTCCGTAACTTTACTGCATGTTGTGATATTTTCATTACAAGACTCCTAATATTTAACAAGATAATTATTTGCTTTATTGCTGGTTACTCTAAAAGTGTATATGCATTGTAAATGTAACTATTTCAGATATTTTTAACTACACTATAATATTTTTGAAAAATATGATATTAAATAATTTTTCCATTGCCTGAACTTTAAAAGAATTTATAACACTATTAATCATTATCTGATAATTTTTTTTATCTAAAAATTCATTTATAATCATTAAAAAAATGTGTTCATTTGTTAATAATGTAAAATAAGCAATAATTTTCAATATCCATGTATAAATTTATATTCTAATTTGAAGAAGTATCTTGGAAGATATATGTGTTAATTACCAAATTATTTATGATTACCAATTAGTGGTATTATTGTTAATTGTATATAGTCTGTTTTTTAGTTATTTGATTGCAATTATATTTTGAATCTTGTCTCGAGTCTATCAAGAGTCTTTGAAGTTTCAGATGCTATTTGTTTTATTAAATTTGATTTTATTGGAAATTTTATTTCTTTTTTAACATATATTTGTTTAATTTATTATATATGGAATTTTTATGAAAATTTTAACATCAGATATGTTATGTATAAATGAAAGAATTTATGAAAGCTGTTCCTTTTAAATGTACATTGAGCCTTTTTTAAAAAACCCTTTACAGTTTCTGCTGTTCAAAAATAGACTCAACTTGGTCTAGCCAATATGCTAGTGCAGTCACTGCTTAAAAGTATTGCAATGGATGGTCTTTTATTAATGTATCAAGAGCATATGGTTTTCTTATTCTAACAAATTTTGATATCTAAAACAATTGACATCATTTATGTCTAGTACTAACATAATTTTTGAAAATCCTCAAAAGAAATTTTAGGAATCAACTTATTTATGGAAATTATTATTCCTTTAAAATTAAACATAGATATTAGTAATTCCAAATAATGAATTATGAAATCAAATGATATTGTTCCATTTGTTTTAATTCTTTCAAACTTTGAAAAACACAAGTATTAATATACACTGTGATAAATAATAATTTTTTAGAAATTTTTTATAAAGAATTTTTTTTTTCTAAATTTAAATAATAAACATTTTGATTAAGAAATTGTTTTACTTAGAAATATTTCTCACTTTCCCTTTAAAAGTATTTATCGATTTTTCTTATATTTTATTATTAAATTAATTTTTGTTGATTCATTTAAAATAATTTTGAATAATTCTTTATCCATCTTTTTAAGGCTACACAAAGTTCAGGACTTAATGCCGTTTAAATAATATAGTTATAATAGAAGACCAGTATGCTCTGATACATTGAAATACCACTGACAATCAGTGGAAACAAAAGTTGTATGTTCTGATCATGTGATTGTGATGAATGACTTGATATTTACAAAAGAAAGAAATCTCTGCATATATAAACATTCACTTTGTCTGTTTACAGTGCACACAAAAATATTTACAAAGTTTTAACATTCGTGTTGAAGTGTTAAATGTTCAATATTACTTCTTTCTATTCCCTAGAGTCCTGTTGGTTATTAATTGTACAGTTGAGTGGGTATAAAATAGTATAATATATGTCTTTAACTTCTGCACATGTTACAGTCAGTGTATTATACTTCAGACTTCATCTATCTTCTATTTTGTCATTGTTGTTGAACTTTGTGACATATTAAACAAATTAATGTTTTTAAATTGTGTCATTCATTTTCTCAAAAGTTAAGTTCAGGTGCTTATTACAACTTCCAGCCAACTTTTCTTCATACATACATTTTTTTTTCCCATTTTTATTTCATTATGCATCATTTTTTTCAAAGTTTCTTAATAATATAAATTAAGATGAAGTTTTGAATTAAAGTAAAATAAAGCAATATTTCAATTTCATTTCATTCCTTCTTAAACATATACTTTTCAAAAGCAATATCGGTAATTGTTGCAATTGATAAAAATTCTTAAACATTAAAAAAGGAAAAGAAATCAATGCTTTATTTTCTTCTTTATGTTCAAAGAAAAATTTTAAAAAATAATAAAAAATATGTTTAATGAAAATAATGGCCTTGATGTGCATTTTTTTAATACATATTCCTTGTAATAGTTCTTGCTTGTTTCTGAGAAATATATTTTTATTTACAGCGAAGATCAAATTTTAATAAATAGAAACTCGAATTTTAAATAAAGTGTTTAAAAAATATATTTTCCGATATTATAGATTGAAAAGATATCATTAAGATCATCTTTATCATCAAAATAGAGTATTTCAACAAAAGTATCTAAAATACTTCTCAAACAGGGCATTTCTGTGATAATTAAAAAAACTGGATATTTGAAAAGATAAAGAATTTTTTTTTTTAATTGTGAAGAAGTGTAAAAGGAGTGCAACACCTTATTCAATCATAAATGTGCAGTTAGCGCCAAAATATTTATCTTCAACCGCAATGTATTCATAATAATATAAACTATTTTTTTAGCATAGAAACAATTTCGGGACGATGTTATAGAAAGGAATTGTGAAATAATGCCTGCTCTACAATCAGATTAAATTTGTCATTTTTGCTCGGCAGAGGCTCATATTTAATTTTTTCTCCAGCCCAGATTTTTTTTTTTGGTTGCAAAAATCCAGTGATCACGTGACTATTGTATTGCGCGATCGCAATACAATAATCGCAATTTGACAGAAATCAGCAAATTTGGTGTAAAGACGATATACCAAATTTCAACCGTTTACCTCTAATCGTTTTTGAGTTATCTTTGTCACAGACAAACAGACGAATATTTTCCAAAAATGTATTTTTAGACTCATAGAAGTCTAAAAAGATTAAATTCGTTAAAATCTCGTGTTCGAATTTTTTGGAGCTTACTATATCTTCTCTATACTACGTATACAAGGAAATAAAAAAGTTATATTAAATTAATCACAAATTACGTGATATCTCTTGAAAAAATCGACTTGCGCCACTTTCAAAAGAAACGGTCCATATTATTTCTAGGAAGTTAATCGGTAGCAATAATTTGGAGAAAAGTTCTCCTTCCTTTTTTTTTACTTGTGTTGCGTTGCAACATTCTCTCAAACGTCAGACAAACAATGAAGCAAATGAAAAAAGAACAAATTAAGTTCCGAAAACAGTCTATTAAAGTAAATAAAAAAGATTCACTCTGTGAAATGAAGAGTAAATAAAAGTAATTTAAAGTTCCGCCAGAAGGAAGCGAAATAAATTCAATTTAATCCAATCATTACATGTAAGAAATAAATTGAAACAGATAATTTTTTTCTTTATGTCAATAAACTACGTGATTCTTTAACAAGGAAAGTGTTTGAGGGGGTGAAAAAAAATACTGAGGGCGTTCTTGAAGATTCAAAGGTCAGATGATCGCAGAACTCTTCATTAATTATTTTATCAATTTATTTCGCATCCGAATTTTTATGGTGTCCTTGTGTTTTCCCAATTCCGCGTCGTGATCTCAAGTAAACAAACCAATTCTAACCCGACCTTTTTTTGAAAGTTTCGTGATTTGTGGTTGGTAGCAACTGCAATGCAAATTTGGCTACTATTTAAACTCGCTTCGTGTAAGTTTTATTTTTAGATGTAATGCTCAAAGTCCAGGGCATTATACGACGCCAGGCCCAGGCTTGTACTTAACCAGGACCATGGAGATAGCCTTGCTGCGCAAGGCGGGTGCTCCGTTAATTCTACCATCTCAGTGATATTTTTAGATGGAATGTGAGAAGTAGTTTAAGCTCTTCGGTCGAGGCGGAAGCGAAGTTAGCTGTGTGCAACTGGTTTGTTACTTTACCATTTTAAGATAGGTTCTTTCAGTTCGTTTAAATGTTAGACAGGAAGGATGAATGGTTCGAATCTGTTGACCAAGGTCTGGTAATGTTAATTTGAACTTTGATTTTAGCATTTATCGTATTGTTTTGATTGCTCCAGTAATGAGCACATTGACTTTATACTTTATAATCAATAAAAGTTAATTTAAGGAAACTGCTTTCAACTTTATGCCTCCTCGACATAAAATTTCAATGTCAACTTTGCTAAAATTTGGGTTAGTTTACTCGGAGGAATAACAGAAGTTTTTCTCTAGGACAGAATAAATAAATAACAATAATAATAATAAAAATTGTGTACGCGTTATAACCAATGGGAGCGGTCTCCTCAAAAGTTTCTCGCATACTTTTGCCAATAAAGAGTTATCCTAGAGAACATCTTGCTTGGCATTGGTGTACAATATTTACAAAATATCGCCTTTTGGCGCGAATTTACCATTTTTACTAAATCTAACTTGTCATCCTTGGCGAGTTATTTGTTGACTAATCATTTGCATAGGCTAATACTATCCAAAAATCGAATTTGTGTTTTAGACACAGTGTTCTCCACCGATTGGAACAAAAATTTTACACAAAACTGCACTTGTAGTCGCAAAATCCCATATTAAATTTGATACATTTAAGTCATTGCGTTTTAATTTATCGCGTTTACGTGTTTCTGAAAGTACAGACCAATAAACATTCAACTGGAATTTGGATGAAATTTTGACAAACGTCTTCACTGTACATCGTAAATCTGTGTATGGAATATTAACCTTTGTTGTGAATTTAGCACTGACTGAATCTGTCGTGTCATCTGTGGCGATTAATCTCTGGTTTTCCGTTCTGTAGTTAAATTTGCATTCTAGATGCGTTTTTCCCGAACGATTAAAACTAAAATTCGACCTAAAACTACACACACAAAATTCCGTACCAAATTTGATATAATTAAATCATCATATTTTTGAGTTATAGCGTATGCATGTTTCTGTAAGTACAGATAGTCAACTCCTTACTAGATTTAGCTCAAAACTTGGTAGACAATAGATTATACAATAGATATACAGCTACACAATAGAGTTTAAATCTGTACGCCAGATTTTATCTATCTAGCTCTTATTTAGTTATCGTGTTAGCTTTTAATCGAACTGCTGGTCGGACAGATTAACTACGGATTAACAACAGATTTTGCTCAACATTTGAAATTTTTCCAGTTTAGTATTAGTTCTTTATTAAAAAACGCCTTTACATTGAGGATAAAACGAAACGCATATAATAAGTAGCTCAGTTAAAAGTAATAATTAATAGTTATTTGGAACAAGCAACATGTACAGTTAAAAAAAATGACATTTAGAACAGTTTTAAGTTAACTAAAAATGAACAGAATCTTCAATTACAAAACTTAATAAAAAATATTTTCTCAAATAAGTATTTTTTTTATTAAATAAAAATGGAATACCTGGATATAACTTCTGGTTATAAACAGTAGAAAAAACTTCTAAAGATGAGATACAGTTACAGTTGGCAGCAATAATTACACGTAATATTAATAATAATCTGAATAAACAATTTGGAAGAAAGCAAGCAACGAAAGACAACATAAAAACGAACGTTTGCGTGTATTTTGATTGCAGCTGGATTTGAATCGAGATGTGGAAGCTTTGCGCACTGCCAACTGCGCCATACATTCACCCTTTCTGCTACATTTCGCTACAATATTACTGTATTATTTTTCCATGAATAAAACACTTTTATATGTTTTTTTTTCACTTTTTTATCCACTTTTCAAAAAGTTTTGAGTTTCACACTCAAAAAATTTATTTTTAGGTATTATTCATTTTGCGAAGAAACAAAGAAATTATTTTATGCAATACAAGAAAAAACTCGCTGAAAATTTAGCAATGAAATATTTTCAAAAATAAACAGCTCTAGTCATAATTTATTTTTTTACCGGGTGTAAATGCGAGTTCGCAAATTGTACAGACTAACTCTATGGCAAAGGATACCGACGCGCTCTAATTGGTTTAAGCCTTGGCATCTTTTTGTCAATGTTTTGCACTCATAATAATGTAGTTTTCGCTTATTTGGCTCAAATCTTGCCAAACTGTTTCAGATCTTTGTTGATATTCTATTCCATTGATATCCATTCCTAAAATATGTGTTACATAAATGCAAGATATAAGTATTCAAAAGAAATGTATATACTATTTATATATTTATAAATCTTAATATTAAGTTAATAACAAATATCAAGATTAATAATTAGTTATTAATCTTAATTAGTTGTTAATAACTATATGAATCTAAATATCTTAACAAATATAGCACATTTGCAGATAGACATCTTATGGTAATAATTTGAATACGAAATTAATAAATAAATATCTTCTTGTGTTATTTTATTTTGCATGAATATTCAATAAGAATTATAATGATTTCTATTCCGTTTAATGTCATCTAAATATCTTAATAAATATAGTATATTTGCATATAAATATTTTATGGCAATGATTTTAACGTGAAAATTTAATAAAATAATTGGCCGATCATTTCCTGTAAAATAAAAGCTTTATTTTCAAGTCTTATTTTAATAATACTTCATAGAAAAATTGCTACCTGTGCTACTTCTTTATTTACAAGATCTAAAATACGAAAAACAGCTCTATTCTCATCAATCTCAATTATTTTATAATTGTATTTCTCTGGAAGATTTAATTTCTCCATTTTGAAAAATGGTAGGCAAAAAAGTACGCAGAAACTAAACAATGCAACAGGGTTGCAGCAGCTACAGCATAAAAAGTCTGTGCGAAAGAAATCGACCAATCAGAGCACGTCGGTGTTCTTTGCCATAGAGTTAATCTGTACAATTTACGAACTCGCGACGTAAATATCATTTATATTTGTCTCCTTTCCTTTCCTCTCTATCACTGTATTAGAAGTTCTGCCTCAAACTACACCTGTGAGCTGGTGGCTATAAAGGAGGCTTTGAATCTCTACTACACCAAAGCAATCCAAAATTCTAATGGACTTTTATTATTCTCGGACTCTATCTCTGCCCTCCAGGCCATATTAAGAGGAAACTCCCAGCTCACTCAAGATATCCTGCTCTTAAACGAAATAACTAAGACCCAAAGAACCTGCATTCTCCAATGGATTCCGGCACACGTCGATATCGAGGGTAATGAGAAAGCTGATATCCTGGCCCAGGAGGCCCGAGAAAATCCTCAACTTTCTTACAGCCTGACCCTGACTGATGCTGATGCAATAGCCAGCCGCAGACTACTTCCTGCTTCTTTTCAGAAGCACTCCATCCCTGCTCTAAATTGTGATTGTACTATATCCACAACCATTGCTAGACATGAAAATATCTTCCGATGGCCATCGAAGCTACAGAAGTTGTCCTCACTGCATTGATACTGAACTCTCCTCCGACCATATTGTTACGAATCTGTGATGCGGCTTTCCAGCATAGTTGGTTCCATGGGAGGTCCCAGAGCTTGGCGACCATTTGGCGACTTGGCGACGAATTTGGTGACTTTGGCGCCAAACTAGATTATACCCGAAACATCGAGAATTTTCCCGATCCGTCCAGTAGGAACGGAGATACGCCTCGAACGTTCCTGATTGGTTGAGAGGCTTCCAGCCCCGCCTCCTGATACCTATAAAAGGAAGCAACCGCAACTGCCGGGCAGTGGTGAATTTAGTCGCGAACCAGTGCAGTCGAAGAGTAGTCGGAAGCGAAAGAGTAGTCGTAGTAGTGAACCGTAGTCGGGATCGACGGTAAAGAACTGGCCTTCCAGAGATAAGCGGAGCAGCGACGGAGTGAAGCTAGTGCTGAACTAAGCTGTGCGCTACTGTCTACAGTAGAGACTTGTTGTATGCTGCTGTTTATGCTGTGTTGTATGCTGCACGTCTCGGCTGAAGATAATCGTCTGTTGTGCTGTATATAGTCGTTGTCTTTGTGCTGTCCTGTGTGTCTTCGTGTAAATAAACGTCGTTGTTTTATTTTCTACTGCCGCCTGCTGATTGAGCGTTCTCCACACCATATAACCCCCACTATCCAAATGAACCCCGGAAATTTCGTAACAATATCTTTGATTGCCCAGCCATTTTGGTGAAGCTCTTCAAGATCCATCTCGATTCACCGCATCAACTCCTCTACTCTACTCAGGTTATTGATGTGGCCAAAGCCGTTTTAGACACTTTTGGACAGATCTAATCCTATTGCACTGTTGGACAAGACAACAACAACAACAGCATTAGAAGTTCGCCTAAAATATCCAGGATATGTTTGAATTGAATAATTTCTGTAACAAGCCACCCATATATCAGCATTAGATTCAAATCAAACAACCTTATTACACTGTTCGAATTTTTTGCTATCCTAAGATACATTATTCTATCAACGGATGCTGCAATATACGATACTATATGAAACTATTTAATTGAACCTGATTTTAAAGCCGAAATGTTTCGCATGATATTTGAATACTCTAATAATTAATTCATCCCTTCTCTCAGCTGATGTAAACGTAAAGTCAGAATTTTAATCTTAATAATTAATGGGATTTTAAAATCATTCATGCCATTATCGTTTGAAAGTAAGTGCATTGAACTCTTAATAATGAATCAATTCGATTGAATGCATAATATGGAAGGTTTTCTGAAACCATTAAGTTATGACATTCAAACATGACAAGTAAAGCCAGTGGGAGTGGTCTTTCCAAAACTTTCTCGCCTATTCTCTGATAAACTTTAAATGTTAGAGAACGCCTTACATGGTATTGGCATACAATAGTATAGAAATATCGACTTTTGGCGTAAATTTAACTCATTTCTTGAATCTATCGTACTATCCTTGGCGAACTATTTGGCGATTAATGCATGGCAGGCCGTTAACAGTATTTTTGTGTTTTAGTTTAGTTTGTGTTTTAGTAATTTGTGTTTTAGACACGTCTTTTCTCAAATGATTGAAACAAAAATTTGACACAAAACTGCATTTCTAGTTATAAAATCCCATACCAAATTTGATATATTTAACTTATTGTGTTTTTGAATTACCGCGTTTACTTATTTCTGAAATTACAGACCGACAAACGGTTAATCTCTAGTTGGATTTGGCTCAAAATTAGGGAGGTGTCTACAATATAGATCTTAAATCTATGTACCGAATTTTATTTGTCTAGCTCTATTCATTTTATAGCGAATTTGTATTCGAAAAGACGGACAGACAGATTTCCTCCAAGCGGAATTTGCTCCAAATTTGATAGAAATCTGTAAATTTGGTGTGGAAACCGAATTACCAAATTTTAACTGTTTATTTCAAAGAATTTTGTGTTATCTTTGTCACCGATAGACAGACAGCCGTACATTTTCTAAAAATGTGTTTTCCGAATTCAGTGAGTTGTAAAATTTGGAGATTCGTCAAAATCTCGAGTTCGAATTTTTTGACGATTACTTTACTTTATACTTCGTATACGGGAAAGTAAAAAAAGAGTAAGTATTGATTTTCGCTTTATGTGTATGTTAAGTTATTAACATACGCATTGATTAATATTAATATTATGTATTAATTAACACTATGCATTAATTAACATACGCAATGCGTATGTTAAGTAATTAATGTATGGGGGGAGATGTGTTGTGTATGATTTATATATCCATCTTGATGAGGCGATTTAGAAAAAATACTAACTTTAATTACAACACAATCACACACACACATATATATATATATATATATTGTTGCGAAATTTCCAGGGTTCGTTTGAATAGTGGGGGTTATATGGTGTGAAGAACGCTCAATCACCAGGCGGCAGTAGAAAATAAAACAACGATGTTTATTTACACGAAGACACACAGGACAGCACAAAGACGACAACTATATACAGCAGAGAAGACGATTATCTTCAGCCGAGACGTGCAGCATACACAACAGCATACAACAGACTCTACTGCAGACAGTAGCACACAGCCTAGTTCAGCACTAGTTTCACTCCGTCGCTGCTCCGCTTATCTCTGGAAGGCCAGTTCTTTACCGTCGGTTCCGACTACGACGACCCCACTGATCCACGACTACTCAATTCACCGTCCACTCCCCGGCAGCTGCAGCTCCTTTTATAGGTCTCAGGAGGCGGGGCCAGAAGCCTCTCAACCAATCAGGAACGTTCGAGGCGTAACTCGGTTCCTACTGGACGGATCCGGGAAAATTCTCGATGTTTCTGGTATAATCTAATTTGGCGCCAAAGTCTCCAAATTCGTCGCCAAGTCGCCAAATGGTCGCCAAGCTCTGGGACCTCCTATGGAACCCACTATGCTGGGTAGCCGCATCACAGATTCGTAACAATATATATATAACTTCTTACATGAATACATATTTGGATTATCAATTGAAGCGCATCAAACACGAAATTTAATAGTTAGAAAGTAAACTGAATATACAAGATTCGAAACAAAGTTGAGTTGTCTCTGGCATTCAAATCTGATTTTCTCCAGAACAATGAGTGGCTACCCAAACGGTTTACGTAGTGTCTCTATAAGGATTTTCATCTGTAAATGTTTATAAGAGTAGTGAATTATTAGGCTAACGATTCCTCAATAAAAAGTTGCTGCAGATCGATGTTATTATACTAATTAGGGCCGGTATAGCCTGGTTGGTAGGGCGTTGGATTCGCGTCCCTTCGGTTGCGAGTTCGAACCTTGCCGGCCGAAAACTCCCCGCGTGTGTGGTGGCTGGCGTGCGTATAAACCTGTCGTGGTCACAAAGTCCTCCATGTCGAGAGTAATAGAACTGGGGGTACTGGATCAGGGGTGATCGTTCTCTGATTCAGATCTAAATTACGATCTGTGGTTGAGTGAATGAAATGCATGAATGAATTCCACCCCGTAAAAAGGGTTGTGACGTGTGTGTAGCTAAGTCTTGCTCTTGGCCCTAGATGGCGCTATTGAAAAAGCAAAAGGCGCACCCTTGGCGTAAAATCACTGACTTCTAAAGTCAGTGGGCTTGTCTATGGCAAGTGCCATTAGAAACAACAACAATACTTTTAGAAAATATTCATTACTTACACCTATATTTGAGACTGGGACATACTGATATAATTGTAATCAGAATTACATTGAGTTGTAAAAAGCTGGCAACAGTTTATAGTTGAATCGCACGTGCCATCATGCTTATATAAATTAATGCATGCATTTTTCATGGAATAAAATGTTTTATCTTTATGATAAACTGTTGTCTTCAGTTTGAACTGTAGTATTCATCAATTTAGGAGAACAATATAGAGGACAATTTTAATTAGAATTTGATTAATAGCTGCTCTTTAGACCTTTTTGCTTCCAAAAGGTCATTTCAAAAGACATTTTTGAAATTATATCTGTAACACTGTATGTAAATACTGTTGCTCTCCCGGGATATTAAGAATGGAGCCGTGAATCTTTCGGCCATTATTTCCCTGAAGCGATGTCAAGGAAGGTTTTTTTGACACTATTCTATTTAAAATATTTGGAACGCAACGAAAATAGTTGATGATCTATCTGACGTCAACAAGTTGAAAAAATTCTTGCAATAAATTAATATTCTTCTGTATGTTTGAGAAAATTTCCTATTTATTTCAGGTTTGACAGTGTTATTTATACCAGGGGAAATGTTCTTTATGATGCTATGTATTATTAGTTGGCGGCGAACGAAAGAAGCTTGCCCTCTCTAAGTATAGTTGTACTTAAATTCATGTTCGCCTGACTACACCACTCTAATCCTGTAACAATGCAGTAGAATGCTGATTCAAATGTTCAAAAAAAAAAATCTTTAAAGTGGTAAGTCAAATTAGAAATTACGAGAAACATAGCAAAATTACGGGCCTAAGTGAAGATTAGTGTGCACCAGCCGATTGTCGCCAATATTGCAACCCATCGGATCCCTCTTATAGCAACCGTACTGCTGTTTTGTTTACTACTTTTTGCAATGGTTGAGTTGTACTTAAACTACAATTAAATTATGAAAAATGTTAAATTAAAAATATTAAAAAAATATCGATTAAAGATTTTACTTTTGTTCTTTATTATAATTAAAATTTATTAAATAAAGAAATTTAAGCTTATAATTAAAAGTTATTTTCTTCTTTCTTTTTTTAATGTGAATACGAAAAGAAAATATTTATTCTTTTGCAATTTTTAATTGTCAGTATTCGCTTTAAAAAAATCGTCTGCATTCTCACTTTCAAAGACAGCTGTAAATGGAATTCTTCGCAGTTCTCGTAATTCTTTTGGTGTTATAACGGTTGGTTCCCTTCATAATTTGTTATGTCGGGATTATTTCGAACCTGTAGAATGGTTGAAGGGCGAGTTAAATATGCATACATATATATTTTACAAGTTAATGAAATTAGGAAAGGATGCTTGTTTGAAATGTTGTATTGAGAATGGTTTGATATCGAACCAGCAGAATGGATGGAGGGTGAGTGGAATATATTTTTTTACAAGTTGATGAAGGTGGGGAAAGTATGTTTGTTTGAAATTTTGTATGGAGAATGTTCCGATTGCTTATTTCTCCGTTTTTTCTTTTCTCTTGGTTATGTACTGTTTCTGTTTTCCACACAGTCTTTATGTTCAATGTGCTAGCGAAGCTACTAGGTTCCCGCTCCCGCTGCTAGCGAAGCCGTAGGATGTTTTTTTAAGTTAAAAAATTCTGCCCGGTGCCTTCTACAGATGCCGAAGGCATCTGTAGAAGGCACCGGGCAGTATGAAAAAAAAAAAAAAATACTTATCAGTAAAAAGTTCTAATTAGATGGCGGGAAATAGTAACCGTAACTGTTCCGCGGAAGTATTTGTTTATTTTGTCCGCCATCTTTATTGTCGACTTGGCATTGTTGGCGCAGCTGGGTGCACACTAAAATTCACTTTTACCAAATTACGATATAATATTAACAGTAATCGATTTTGGTAAGTGCTTCTGGGGGTGAATCATAGTTTAACTCCTGCCAAGTTGTGATAACGCGCCAAAGTAGTAACGTTTTCTCTAGGCTGATAACCCTATTATCTTTCGCCTTTATTATGCGCTATGATTGGACATCTGCTCCGTCGCTTTTGAATTGTAAATTAGTCTGTGATTGGATAGTTTCAAAACTTCAAATCTTACCAAAATTTTATTTCTTTAAATCTTACTCCTCCGAAAAACACGGCGCAAGACCGTGGTTTTTGTAAAGACGATTTTGAAAAAGTAAAAAAAATATCATTGTTAAAAGCTGAAATGTTAAATTATTTATAGCAATATTTAAAATTTTAAAACTGAAAAAGAATATTTAAAATCATAGTTTTTAGGTAAATTAGATGCAAACAAAAATGCTTAATAACACATAGATATTTTTAATACAGTTTTTAAGCATTTATATGCTATGCTATTTTTATACTGTTATTATTTTTTATATGCTATGCTATGCTATTTTTAAGCTATGTTTACAAAATTATCGATAGTTATTTTTAATGCCGTTTTGGGTGAATCGTAGTTTGAGGAGTCCTCCCCGAAAAACACGGCGCAAGACCGTGGTTGGCGAGTTCTCGATTTTTGAAAATTGCGCCAAGCAGGGGTTTAAACTGAGGGCGTGTCCAGTCCAATATTGATATTTTGACGTATTTCGCTTCTCTCAAAAACATATTTGGTAAAATTGCACTTTAGTGTGCCCCTTGCTACGACAAGCATGCCAAGTCACCAATAAAGATGGCGGACCAAGTAAACAATTCTGCAAAACCCTATCATCACTTTCTGCTTTAAAATTATGATCTTTACTGATAAGTTTTGTTTTAAACTGAGAAGACCTTTTTTGTTTTTTTTAACCTTTAGGGTCACTACATTTTTGAGATAAAGAACTTTTGCAAACCGGCTGCGTCGAGCTATTGTGTTGACAAATTTAGAGCATGCGATGCTTTCGGCATCTGAAAAAGGCACCGGACAGAATTTTTTAACTTAAAAAAATCATCCTACGGCTTCCCTAGCAGCGGGAGCTGGATCCTAGTAGCTTCGCTAGCACATTGAACATAAAGACTGTGGATAACAGGGACAGTACATAATCAAAAGAAAAGAAAGAAAGAAGGAAGAAACAATCAAACCATTTTTCATACAAAATTTCAAACAAGCATTCTTTTCTCAACTTCATCAATATATATATATATATATATATATATATATATATATATATATATATATATATATATATATATATATATATATATATATATATATATATATATATATATATAATGTTACAAACCTATAATATTGCTACCCGGCACGAATAGAGTCATCGTAAGAAAGACCGTTGTACGATCGGTCCTGTACGTGCTGAGATCAATGAACTTAGAGCTTGGCGACAGACTTGGCGAGCATTTGGCGACTTGGCGATAAATTTGGCGAGTTTGGCGACTAAATGGAAAATACCGGAAAGTTCGAGAACTTTCACGATCCATCTAGTAAGACCCGAGGTACAGCCAGGTACGCCCTGATTGGTCAGAAGATTCTAGCCCCGCCTCCCAGAACTATAAAAGACGGGCACTCAGAAGCTACGAAGAAGTCCTGTGTATCGTCAGAAGTGTGTGTATAGTCAGAGGCGATGGTGTGTGAGAGTGGTCGGAGTCGCCGACACGTAGAAAAACTGGAGAATTGGACAGCAAGAAAGCTGCTGCACTAGCAATTAAATGTGCTGCGCTATTACAATTGAGTGGCGGTATTTGTTGTAGTAGAAAAATGTTGTAACAATATATATATATATATATATATATATATATATATATATATATATATATATATATATATATATATATATATATATATATATATATATATATATATATTTCACTAACCCTTCATCCATTCTGCAGGTTCAAAATATTTCCTACTATTCCATTCACCAATCGTCAGATAAGAAAAATAATTACGAAAAATGCAAGGAATTCCATTGCAGAAGAATTTTAAATTAATAATTCAGACGATTTCAAAACGCGCATATTGACAATTAAGAATTGCAAAAGAATAAATATTTTCTGTTCGTATTCACATTAAAAATAATATTGCAGTGTCTTATTAATATTAATAATAATAATAAAAGAAGACTTCTAATTATAATACAAAACTAAATTCAGGTCTTTAATCGATATGTTTTTTTTATTATTTTTAATTTAGCATTTTTTCATAAAACAGTTGTAGTTCATGTGCAACTCAACCGTTGTAAAAAGTAGTAAACAAAACAGCATTACGGTTCCTAGAAGATCGTTTTTTTGGATTACTACCATATTGGCGACAAAGTCGGGGGCACACTTAAGTTTATTTCAATCACATATTTTTGAAATTATATCATTTCGTGAAGACGATATCTCAGAATTGCAGGAAGCTAGATGGATGAAATTTGGCATTTAGTGTTTTCAACCTATACTAATATTTATATTTCTATTCTTAAGTATAACCATGAAACTGTATTTGTCTACTGGCGATACATTACTTAGCTAGTATTTGATTAGAAATTCAAGCATAGATATATGAACAAGATATTTTAATGTAACTTTTAAATTAATTGCGAATTCATATCTGCACCACAACAAAAAACAAGGTTCTTATTTTAAACATCCTTTATAAAAATAACTTTTAAAACTGGTAAATAAAGTGAAATTCGAAAAAGAAAGGATTTGAATCTAAATTTCACTTTTTGTAAATCATATATCATTGTGTTAAAGAAACATTTCTTATGTACTGACAATCATATTTTTATTTATAGGGTGCTTTTTTACTCTCAGGTCAATGAAAGTTGTTGAACAGTTCTAGGGGCGGGTACCATTTGGCGATTTTCCGCCAAAATGTTCTTGCCAAGCCACGCGGACGCTGTAATCTTCAGAATTTTATTTCTCAATATTATGGCTATTTTCAAGAGATTTATCTTTAAAGTTTAGCGCCAAATTTGGCGGTACCCGTCATCCAAAAGTTGGGACCAACTTTTGGATGAAAACCAGTGTTCACTTATACTCAATTATTCTTTTTTTTTTTTTCTACTTCCTATCTTAACAAATTTTTTTCAAGAAGAACAATAACTGAAAAATTAACAAGGAATTTATAAACAAATTAATGATTCAAAATTGGCGAGGAATTGTCTCTAAGACTTTAGAAAACTGGCCAACTTCAACAACCAGTATTTTTTTTTTCACTAAATCTTTTGAGAACTTGTTTCGCTGCATTTCATTTCACTCCTAATGAGTTGGAAAATGCTTGCGGACGTCGCAAATTCCTCAACGATTTCTATCTTTCTTACAAATCAGTCTTTTCTAAACCAGCTATTTTGTTTGGGTAGCTGTTGGAACTGTAACCGCCGGATCGAAGGCAGGAGCACGCAGAATACCATTGGGAGAGTGAGAGAATTCGGGCTTCTCTTTTAGTAAGAGTTACATTTTGAAAAGCTCCAAAGATCAAAGGCAAATCCAATTATCAGTAAAAGCGTTTAAGCCGCTTCATTGAAAACTGAACCCTAAAGCTCTTTCATTTCGAAATCGGACTTTGAAAGTGAAAGAGCAGAAAATCTCGAATTAGATTCGTAGAAAGTGTTTGTGTGTCTTAAAGTTAGGGCAAACGCAGTGATTAAATAAATGAACAAGTATAAAACGAAATTTAAATGACAAGCCAAAAGGTTGGCTGCGTGAAATGAGATAAAGTTGCTGTCGTGCCTCTTGAAGCATTACCTGCCTCCTGACTACTAACTGATTTCTACTAACAATAAGAATGAATGTGTACGTTATGTGTATTTGTTGGCTCTTTTACAGAGTTTTTCATGCAAACAAATTCAGAACAAATATATGAGGGTATGAATGTGTGAAATTAATTTTTTTTTCGAAATTTTGTTTAATCAAAAATCAACTCTTATTTTTAATTATTACTTTATTTTGAATTTATTTACTCTCGGCCAGTTATAAGCCGGCCAGTGGACAGCACATGCGCAGAAAGGCTGAAAATTACTGTTCAGCCGATGGCAAGTAATTCTCCCGACGGGACAACATGCCGCTGTATTGTATTCTTTTCCCCTTATCGCTCATGAGTTTATAGAATATGGTGTGTTTTTTTTGGAGTGAAAAATTAATCACTTATCATAGATTAATTCCAACATTTCTTTTCTTTCTGATGCGAGGTTGTGTGTGTTTTTTCATTTTATTTGCCATTTTTTTTCTATAATTTTCCAAATTTAGGTATGTTGACCTTTTTGTTATTTTATCATGTTTCTTTGTGTAAATATCCACCATTTTAATACGATACGCTGTGTAAAAAGAAAAATCCAGGGGCACCAAAACGGCAATTTATAGCCAAACATGGAGTGCCTGAATTTATCTTATGAAATTGTGACAAACATAAATCAGTTCCTTTCTGCGCACTCGCTGCCTACTGCCTACTTATTTATAACTGGCCGAGTGTAATCTGGTATAACAAATAAATTAAAAACTGCATTTTACAGTAATTTACGGTTATAGATTGAAATATTCAGTTAACTTAGCTATAAACAGCAATATCCAAATTAGCTGTATCTCGACTTTTAAATAACATAAATTGAAAAGAAAACTGGATTTGAAAAGAAAAATGCTTGAATTAAACGATTTGGCAAGAATTTTTTTTGTATTACATGCTTGAAAAATGCCATTTTTAACGAAATCAGTCATCTTAACCAAGCATAATAATACAGCCAAGATGACAATAAAACAGCTGTCAAATTGATTTAGAATAATTCATTCAAATTTGATTTTTAGCATCTTTTAATTTTAAATAGTGAAAGCTTTAAATATGAGAACTGTCAATTGTGATTTCCAAAAATAATAGATGAAATATGTAGGTAAAGATCTAATTAATTTTATTGCGGCTTTGTTTAATATTTATATTTAAATCAGTTGACTTGAATTAAAATATGGACACCTTTCATCACTGATTTTATGCACCATTTTGATTCAGTTGATGTTTCTATAAAAGTATTATATGTTAAAAAACGATTAAAAACACAGTGATTCAAATAAATAATAAACAACACATACATTTATATAATAAAAAAATTAATGGTCCACGATTATTTTTTTAACATAGTTTTCCTTGAAATAGGTTAAATTTCTTCTTTCTCATCTTAAATCTCTTCATTCGGCTTAGCTTTGCAAGACTTTATTGGCAAATTTAATGTGTTACCATGGCAACCTCGTGCCAGCTTATTCGTTTTATTTTGTAAATATTTAAAATCTTTCCAGCCATTTGGAGCAAAGTTAAAAAGTTAGTGCTTCTTAAAAGGAACAAAGCCTCCAGCGTGCAAATAATTTCTGTTATTTTATTATTTAATCAATGTACCATACCTTAAAAAATAAACATAAAATGTATGCACAATATTAAACTCGCAATGTTAAATGAACAAGAAATTTCATGTTCGGCTTCTTTAAATGATCAAATGTCTCATAAAGATTACGATTAAGATTGATGTTCGGAAACTCCAAAACGCTAATCGGATTTTAGATTAATGGGAGAAAAATAAAAGTTCTTGTCTTGATGTCGCGAAGCATCGAGAAACTAATGACCCCATGTTCGAAATTATGTAAGATTGGAGTTAATAGGATAGTAGTTTCTTCGGATTCAATAAGGAATTTTAAATTAGAGTTCATCGATTTTCAAAATTCACCTCATCGAAGTACTTTGGTATGTTAATGAGAACTTTTAGGTGTCCAAAATTTTGTTTGCTTATTTTGATTGAAAATGACACTTCGCAACCTTAGTAGAAGTTTGTATTCCTTGCCTAAACATCCAAAAATGATTTCCAATAGATGATTTATTAAGAACGTCAAAATATTTGGTTATTTTATGATTTATTCAAAATTCTTTTGTTATTCATATTTAAAACGAATAATATTTTTAGAGGCATAAAATTGATAAACTGTATTTGTTTAGTTAAATTATTGTTTGCGATTTAGAGTTGTTGGAATTTATTCTTTTCCCATTTTAATATTTCCAATGAATAAAAATAGAACATTTGCTTTCAGCGTTTGCTTTAATCGTAATTGCTTAAAAATCTGGATTCTTGTTTCAAATGATTGACTATTTTATACAATTTGAACCAATAAATGTTCTGATCAATAACGAATTTACATTTTTATACAGTGTGGAGTATTTTTATACTTTGGTGTTGTATCTATTAAAATATTCTTGAGACGCCAAAATTTTAAATAAAAGGATCCTGTTTATTGCTAGTAAAATTGACTGAGTTCTGAAAATTTAAATATTACTTATCTTATAAAAACAAACGATTTTAGACCACTACATCTCGAAGAAATGCCAATCAGCACCCGTAGTTCCCCCAAGATTGACTGATTAGTCTAGAATAATTAAATTGATGATTGTCTTGATATAGTGATATTCAAGACTTCATAACATGGTCAGATTTGGTCATGGAAGATAGATTTTTTTTAAATTTAAAAGTTTGAGTGTCAGGAATATTTATTTCACTGTGTGTGATTTCTTGGGGAAAAAGAACTGTATAAAATTTAGACTTTATGATTTTTTCAGTGGTATGTTTATTAAATGAAACAAAATAAATATTGTCACGTAGGTACTTTAGAGTGGAACTCAATGACACACACAAGAAGTAGAGCTAAACCAATTTATTAACTCAACTCTGAACACCGTGACTGAGAGATCTTCTGCTTTTATACTAGCAGGGAAAGTTCCAGAATACTTTACTGGTGACAGTAAGAAAAGTTCAGAACACTTATCTGGTAAACTAAAGAAAGGTCCAGAATCTTCTGGAACACGAAAAAAAGGAAAACATAAAATCAATGAATTAAATATTTACACAAACTGTGCATTCTACTGTCGCTAGCGGGATTCGAACTCACGGTCTCTTGCTTAGAAGACCAGTGCTATGACCATTTGGCCATTGAGTCAATTGCCTGTTTTCAATGCAGCAATATTATTATTACGTCCTTTAAATCCTTTTGGAAAGTAAAACTTGCTATATTTGGAAGTAAGACTGAATTTTATGAGGAATGAGAGAAATTTTTATTGAATAATTCTTTGAGATATTGCATAAATTATAAAAACAAATATTCTGCAATGCACATAAGGCTTCAACGCTGAGCGATTCTGTTATCTGTACTTATATTTAAAAAAACATACTTGGTTTCAGCAAAGATATTTTTTTTTATTAATTGAAATTTAATAACTTTTGTTTCAATTAAAAATTCAAATTTTACTGGTAGAAAATTAGAGATTATTTATCCAATGAAAATAATTAAGCAATTTTTCTATAGTTGTATAAGTTATGGATTATCAAAATCTGAAGCTTAAAAATATTTTGCTGAAGAAGTTATTAAGAGTTGAAGTTACATAAAATACTTAATTGAAAATGTCAGCGAGCACTAATCTACGATGAATCAGCTGATTGCCAAATGTTGCTCCAATAAAAAATATCTAGCTTAGAATCTCTATGAATTATGTGAAATGTTTTGTTAGATTGTTTACAGTTATGGTGCCCTTTTAATTTGTAGCTAAAATCCTTAATTTTAGCAACTATTTAGAATATCTGTAAACAAAACGACCCATAAAGAAATATACAAATCAAATCAGAAATATTCAAATTATGCTAAAAGTCTTCTCACCGAATTTCATCCAATCATTCATTAAAAGAAAGATGTTAGAAAAGAACAGGTGAATTTTAACTGAGTTTTTAATTAAAATGTGATTAAAAATCATTTGTCATTTGAAAATGTAATAGAAAAGCTCAATTCCAGCTCAACGATTTTCCCAAAAGGATCACTTGTTCATTTTTTGAATATATTTTATTTTGTAACGACTTATTTTGAAATACCGCAATCATTTAATTATAAGATTGTTGACAACAAAAGTATTTTTTTGTTCTTTAATCACGACATCGAAGTTTTGAAAGAACTGAAGTAGCGCAACAAGCAGTTCTTATTTCAAAAGTTCTTTTTGCAGTTAATAAATTAAAAACACCTTCGTATATCTTTCAGGATTCGAGTTTAATGTCATTAAGGATTTATTAATACTAATTTTTAAATATGTTTATTAGAAAACTTGGTTTAATCTTTCTTTCTTCATTGTTTACCAGAATTCTTCAGCAGTTTGTTAATGAATTGAATATGCCTTTATAAAAACTGTGAAAATAAAACTGTCAGGATAATTTAAAAGGATTAATTTAATTAGTTTAATTAAAAAAAGAAAGTGAAATTTGAAACTAATATTTATTGCTTTTATTTAACAAAGAGCCACGGGAAAACATTTTAAATTTTATTTTATTTATTTTACCTACATTTCCGTTTCAACAAACAACGAACTTTTGTAAATATAGCCAAAATAATTTTTATAAACTAAGTAACGATTTGTTTATTTTCTCACCATAGCAAATTTGACGATATATATATATATATATATATATATATATATATATATATATATATATATATATATATATATTGTGGCAGTACCCGCACTGCGTTGCCCGTAGCATAACATCTAAGGAAAAATTAGCTTTACACTTAAGTCTCAAATATAACTACAAAACAATTTTATTATAGACATATTCAGAAATATTTAGGCTAAGCTTTGATATACAATCATTTGGCGCCTTACGAGGTAGGCAATTTTTCGGTGGCGCTTTGTTTGGGGTTACATGGCCGCCAATTTTTTTTGTTACTGTATGCTACTGTATTTCGATCTTTCCTGTTCGTTTCCCTTGATTTTTTTCTGCTTCACATACTTCTTCTGCTTACTTTCATTATTTGAGATTAAATTTTTTTGCATGCATTTCATTTTACTGCATTTATTTACTTTTTTGATAAAAGTGAATTTTAGTGTGCCCCTTGCTGCGCCAACAATGCCAAGTCGTGAATAAAGATAGTGGACAAAATAAACAAATATTTCCGCAGAACAGTTACGGTTACCATTTCCCACCATATAATTAGGACTTTTTACTGATAAGTATTGCTTTTTTTTCCCCAGACTGCCCGGTGCCTTCTTTTGATGTCTTCGGCAGACCGGGCAGAATTATTTAACTTAAAAATAAATATCCCACGACTTCGCTAGAAGCGGGAGCGGGAACCTAGTAGCTTCGCTAGCACATTGAACATAAGGAATGCCATCACATTTACAGAAGTTCAAATTGAAAAATAAATCAACTATTATTGCAAATTAAATATTTAAAAGTGTAATTTTCAGCACGTGTCTGTATGAAATGAAAAAAATATGAAATGTGATATTTTCTTTGTAAATGGAGGAAAAGTTTCCTATGATCTTTTACAATATTCGTATTATTAATTCAATGAAACAGTTTATTTTAAGGAAAATATGGTTTAATATATATAAGATAATCGCTCTAATCAGCTTCCATCTGCTAACAAAATGGTTTAAATGAACTAAATAATTTAATTTAATATAAATTGAGTCAATAAATGATTCAATGAATAAATGGTCCTCTGCTCTTTGAATGATATTTAACAAAATATTTTTGGGACATCAATATTTTCAATAAAAATTGTTGAATTCCAGTCAATTAAATCAATCACTAAAACTGTTTAATTTATGAAATTTGAATATCACTCTTTTAAAATACTGGCGATTTTAGACCACTTCATCGACAATCTCAAAGAAGTTACGCCGATCTTATGCCTGGGTCTGTCGACAGTGATTGGCCAATGATTATGAAAATGTTAATTACACACTATTAACTATTTAATCTTAATCTAATTTGAATCTTTGAAAACATTTGTAACTAGAAGTAATTTACATTTTTAAAAATAAGTAAAAAATTTAGTTAAATCTCGATAAAGAATTTTACAACAATTAAATTGGCATCAATGCAAAGACAACTTTTTTGACTTTAAAACGGTGTGAAAATCATGGAAAGTTATGGCGAAAAAACATGAAAATTTAGCTTATTTTTTAATCAATTAAAATTTCGGAAAAATCACTCCGAGGTGCACATTCTCACCCTTCAGGTATTTATGTTCCAAAATTGGTAGTTGTAGCTGAACGGTTTGGCCTGTTGAGCGCCAACACCCTCTCTCTCTCTCTCTCTCTCACACACACACACACTCACACAACCAACCAAACTTTACGTCTGTTTTTATCCACAACATGAAATGACTCGAATCTTCCAGATTTTGAAAGATACAGAAATTATTAGAACATTCTAGAGCAAACGTGAAATAACAGAAAATAAATCAATAACAAAACAATTTTTAGGCAACTTGCCTTCAGTCAGATACGCACTTGCGAACTGTAGCTTTCAGTTCATAGCATTCTAGCACTGAGCTATTCAATCCGAAACTAGTTGGAACAAGTTTCGTTACAATATATTCAGTAAAATCTTCTTAAAGAGATAATTTTATTAGTGTATGTAAAATAGAAATCATTTTCTACTTTTTTTTGATTTATAATTTATTATTATGATTTTTCTTTAATCTTGAAAACTTGATTTCTTAAATTTCCCTCCAGATGGCGCTCCCAGTTGACGAGAAGTATGAAAAGAAATTCAGTGTTCTTGTACATCAGGAAATTAATGAAATTCGATAAAAAGATTACATTTTCACATACATGAAATAAGTCTAGATAAATATTATTATTTAAATTATTATAAATATTATTACTTATTCATCAAAAATATTATTTAATATGAAGTTGAATTTCGTTAAAAATGCTTCCAATTTTAAATAAATTAGAATTAATTTTCTTCAAAACTAGTATAGAAGTGATTGAATTGATTTTTTTCCCTATTTTGCAATTTGATGTATTGATAAAACCACGGAGAATAATAAAAATGTTGTAAATTTTACTGTAAAACATGTGATAATAAAACAAAATTTTCAGAAATTCCCTGAGCAAAGTATTTACGAACTAGAGACATGGTTTAAAAATGAAAAGTCGAAGCAATATTTAAATTTGTAATTTATGTATTAGCATATTTTTAGAAAGCATAACTAGAAAAAAGAATTTGATGTAACATTTTTAAAGTCTTGTTTTGGTTCTTTTCATGCATATAGTTTATCCGATTTTTTAAAAACATATATTTGAATTTGATTTAAAAAATACGAAACTGAAAAAAAATCATGAACCTAAAGGATTAACTTTCTTCCTTTTATTTTTCTAATTGTTATTCTAGTTCGACAATTTCACTCAACTTTTCTCTCACTGTTTTCTTTTCTTAATGTCGAAGCTTTATAAATTTATAAAAAAGGTTGTTTCATATAAAATCATGTTCCTATTTCATTCACTGTCGGTTTTTTCTTAGCTTTCTCAAGAATACTCTTTCTCTGAATTCATTAAAATAAATTAATTATTCCATGCATTTAAAAAAATAGACACTTCGAACTTTCACAACTTTATATGTGCCTAATTCTTTCTTTTCATTTGATAGAGCTAGTTTTAATTGCTTCATTAGTCCTTTTTTTTCTATATTTTCTCTGTTTTAGAATAAGCCTTGCGATCTATAATGAGATTATAATAATCTGAGCAATTCTTGTTTTCATCTTCAATAAAATAATGAAAGATTCTTTTGAAATAACATTTTTGAAAATCTTATTTTTTAAAAATAAATTTGAAGTTTTCTTTAATCGATGATATAGAATTAATCAAAGATTTCTTTTGAAAATTATATATTGTGGACAATAACTATTTCATTGAAAGTGATAATGCAATTATTTTTTTCCTTCTTATGATACGCGCTAAATTTTGATTTTTTTAATTGTATTATTTTAATAGCTATACTGTGGCAACGGCTGCATAGTATTTTTTTACTGAAATGAGCTCTGTTTTATACTTTTGATACCTACAGAAATGAGGTATAAAAGTGGAATGGATATAAATAAATTAAATTCATCTAAATGGTGGTGAATTTTGGCTTTTTGTAGTTTTAGGCAAAATAAAGACACATTTCTTTAAAAATTTCTAAATTCATTTATACAATTCAATCCATTTTTAACTAAATCAATATAATAATGACTCATTTTAACTTAAATTTTTGAAATAATCAATTTGTAAAAATATTTATGTTTTAAAAATATATATTTGTGAAAATGTATATTTATATTACGGAAAAAATTGACAAAAATAATAAAATACTTAAAAATTTAGTTACTTCGTTACTATAATAATTACGCTACTATTACATTGCATTTTTATCAATAATAATTAATTAAAATATTTCAAAGAAAAATAATTGTGGTGAAATGAAGATCATTATGATCCCTGCAGTGGAAGCAAGAGAACAAGAATGTTTTCGTGAACATTTCTTCAATGATCACATTTTACACAAAACAAACACAAACACGAAAGACAAGACAAGACATTCACGCGCGCACTTTAACAGAACAGCATCTCATCTCCTTATAAAACAATCGCAATGCACTGTGGGATGCGTACCTAATCAGGTATCGCCATCTATTATCCAAAAGAGAAGTTAGAGTAATGCAACTGCTACAAAATGATTTAATACGATAGATTATATAAAGAAATAATAAATTTCGGAAAATCATAAAAACAAAATTTTTATTTTTAAGAGGAATATAAAATGACCAATTAAATGATAAATTAATATCCAATTATATTATAAATAAATAATTGGTTATTCTTTAATTAATAACAATTTTAATGAGATAGTGTAATTACATTGTTTTCCAAACATTTTCTAATTAATATAACTTCTATTTTTTATATATTTATTCGGCAACTATTCTTTTTAATTGGTCTATTTTCAGTCACCTTAAATCCATAAATTTTACACATCTGTCTAATCAGAAAAGTGGCATGGTCCCATGTGGTCTTATAAATTTATCAGAACAGTGATTAGCTGCCACTGGTTTAACGGATTGGTAAGACCAAAAATGAAGATTGAGAAAGCAGGAGAGAGGCTGATCTGAAACAAATTTTTATTAAAGAAGTTGAAGTAATTTATGAGAATTTTATCGAAGTTTGGATACTCAGAAGGGGAAATGCCTAACACCTCTGATTAGATGTTTATATTTTAACCCTTTAAAGGGCCATTTTTTCTAGTCATATTATGTTAAAACATTTTTAGGCTTGGAATTAGAATAAGAAAAGGGGTTCATTTAGCTTATTAGATAAATTTAATTTGATTGATTAATTAATTTGATTAATTAATAACTAAGTGACAAACCAAGACACATCATTTAGTGTGAGATAAAGAACTGAAGCATCCAAGTTTCTGTCTTTCTAAAAAAAATTGTCAGAACTTATCCCAACCTACATAATTTCATACAAAGATTGATAAATTTGGTGGGAAGCATACTTCCCACGGCCTTAGAAAGGGTTAACCCATTTTCTGCAATCTAAGTTAAACGGTGTCCAAGCCCTTGAAGGAAAACAGATAGCATCTTTAAGATCTTAAGATAATTTTCAAATATCATCGATATTATTATGAATCCGGGGCTCTTTCGATTTGTTAGTCGATGAAGAAACAGTCCTTTAGTAACGAATGAACGACGGCTTTTATTAAACACGAAGAAACGAATACACAGATGACAAATATGCAGCCGAGATGAACGCACTTAATACACAGCAGCTCACTACAACAAAGAGTAGCCCACAAGTAGTAATCGGTATTAATAACAACAATAGCACACAAACGGGCCAGACAGAATTCTGAAGGAGGAGGGAGTCTTCGTAGCTACGCCATACGGTCTCTCCAAACGCCTGCAGCTCTCCACTGTCTCCTCACTTCAGCTTTATCCAACTGCCGACTCATTACTATACGACTGGCTACTCCTCACACGACTCGATGCTGTTTCTACAATAAATTCGAGGATTCGGCACACCGCTCACTTCAGTAATCGCTTGAGCTCTACCTGCACTTCGCTGGACTAATTCAACAATTTCGCTGTTGACTCTTTATGCGACTCTAAACCTCTCGACGACTATTCCACGACTGCCTTCGGATTAGACTGTCGGCCTTTTATAGTTACCGCAGGCAGGCACAGAAGGTTCTGGAACAATCAGGCATATATCGGTTCCTATTGGTCCTATCGCCAAAATTCTGGAAGATTCCAGTATTCGTTATTTTGTTGCCAAGCTCTACTCTTGATCTACTACTCTACTTGATCATTGACTCTACATCCGATCAGCATCCAACAGAACTGATCATAGAACGGTCTTTCCAGTGATTGAGCTAACCATGCTGGGAAGCAACATTACAGATTTGTAACATTATGTTACACACGACATCCATATATCATAAATCATATTACATCATATTTTAGCCTCTCATTCATATGACATCTATATTTTAGATTTCCAAGCTTAAACAACTGACGATTTCCTCAGTTCAATAATGTTGTACTAAGGAACCGAAAAATGGAATATATTTTACAAAAAAAGATAATTGGAGATTGCAAAATAATATGATACATCATGGAGATTACAAAATAATATGATACATCATGGAGATTACAAAATAATATAAAACTGCAAACGGAAATAACGTGCAATAAAATTTACTATGATACATTTTCTCGAAAGTATAAAATTAAATTGTACTCTTGTTTTAGTTATTTGTTTGAGTGCCCGGGCCTAGGCAAAATTTTTGTATTTAAATGTAAAACAGAATCTGAAAAAAAAAAAAAATCTGAGACTTGACTTTAGAACAGCAAAAATCTGACTAAAAGAATCGCTTATAATAAGGTTTAAAAGTGAGTTGGGAAATGTTTTTTGAGGTTTCTCAACTGCAACATAATACCTATTTGTATCGTTTACATATTTGTTGATGTTGTTTGTTTCTTATGGTACTTGCCACTGACAAGCCCGCTGTTACGAAGACAGCGATTTAAGCCTGAGGGGGACGTCTCTTATTTTTTATAGCAGCGCCAACTAGGGCCAACTTTGCCACTCACGCATCATTCATTCGCTTGCACAACCCCTTTTTACAGGAGGGCACATTCACACATCTCACAGATAGAACAACAGAAGAACAACCATGCCCAAACCGGGACTCGAACCCGGGACGCCCACATCACGGGGAAGACGCGCTACCTCTATGCCAGGACGCCGGCGTTTACATATTTGAAATAGTTTTTAAACAAGTGCTTATTTAACAAATTATTTGTTTTCAATTACCTTTTTTTTATTTGACTTTGGAAAATTTTCAAACAATGGAATTTCAGTTACATAATTGATACTTTTAATTAATTAATTTTAATGCAAAATTTCCAGTCCAAGTTAATTTTTTCAAATATTTTTCCTGTGTATTTCATAATTGTATATAAAATAGGGTCTCATGAACAGATATTTAATTTTCCTATATTCTATTTTAATCAATGTCATTTCTTAATTAAGTCGAAATCATAAATAAGATAATATACCTTGTAATTTTCACTATGGTTTGGTGCATGTCTATTTTTCTTTTTTCAGAACGTCAAAGTTAAAATAGGAAACATCTGACGAGAATACCACTAAACCTCCGTTAGACTGAAGCAATATATCAGATCATTTGGGTATATATTACGTTCCTCCTTCAAATACTTTGGCAATATAAGCTTCCGAGACATTCGAAGAATGGAATTAATGAAGTTTCACTTCCTATTTCTAATAACTAAAGGCTGAGAAGTAGAATTCTGATTCTCCATTGCCATGGCAGAAGTCTTTTCTTTCTCCTATTATTTCATATTTGTCCTTTTTTTCATATATATCCTTTTTTCGGTAATATATTATTGTACGTATTTTAATACAAAATTAAACTGCCATGGAAAAGGAATTTATGTCAAAAATATAGCTGATATTCTAAATCGTGCGCGATTACAGTTAATATTATCTCGAGTTTTCCCGAACGGATTAAAAGAAGTGCAATTTTTGAGAAGAGAATAACTTGCAAGAAATTTTTTTTGAACAAAAATCGAATACCGATGTTTTACAATCTTATAGAAGAAAAAAAAATAATGTTCACGAAAATGAACTAATTTTAAATGTTTAACTATGAAAATCAAAGATTAAAACATAGTATATGAAAAAAGAAATACGATTTAAGAATTCAACAAATCTAATAATATGAAAGCCACCTTGAATTAAGGACTTTTTTTGAGGGGGGGGGGAGGGTCCAAGTTACATCATTGTTAACCTTTTATTACTCTTTGAAAGTAGACTTTCTTGTTCTTTTTTATATTCTATTAGGCCTATCAAAGGGCATCTCGAAATGGACCTTGAAACTAAACGAATGTTCTATGTCAGGTAAGATGTGTTAGAAGAACCAACTAGTCGAAGAAGCTTGGAGATGTTAAAGTGAATCGTAAGGACAGATTAAATGCAACTGCGAATTTTGAAATTCTCTGAACAATTAAAGAGAATCAATAATAACGATGGGATGCCTTTCATGTCATAGAGTACTATAATGGCTACATAACATATATCTCTAGAGCAGCAATTTAATATTGCATTTTTTATTTATTCGTATACGAAATATTCAGAGAGAAAATACTGTAGTTGTCAAAAAATTCTAACTCAAGATTTTGATGTACGTTTCTGAACTACATTTCAGACCTTCCTAAATCCGAAAACCTCTAGAATTATTTCTGTCTCTCTCTATGAATATGATAACTCAAAACCGTTTCGACCTAAATGGATGAAATTTTGTACATGGTCTTTACTCTCAATTTGTAAAGTTCTATCAAAATTTGGAATGAAGTCCGTCCGGAGAAAGCGTCCATATCCAACTGCACGAATACGAGTTAGCAAGAAAATTAAGACACTAAAAGAAGTTGTTAAACAAACTCAACAATGAAAGTATAAGTTGGTAGGAAATTTAGAAACTTAATCTGTCAAGGGGTGGACCATTATATGCACCTTCGCATGCACGTAAATACAAGAATTCAAAAATGTATCAGCTCTGGTTAATGATATTTTGGTATGTGATTTTGTGATTACAGCTGTAGTTCTTAGTTTAATTTTGGTTTCAATGGATTTTAAAAAAAGCGCTTAAAATTAAAATTTGGTTTTCCGGTATTTGTGTATTAACAACATCCCAGCAATTAAACACCATTCTAATAGATCTTTTTGTTTTAAATCTATTGTTCATCTAAGACATACGATTAATCGTATAAAAATACACTTTTAAAGAGGATGCGAGAAAATTATTAGAAGGGCACTCCCACTGGCTTAAAGCAAAACTCAACAATTCTCTTTTTGTAGATTCATTTGCTGTTCAAATCAGCAATCAACAAACTATCATCTAGTTTCCTTATCTAGGCTGTATTTTTAACCTCGAAATATAGTATATCTTTAGATTATAGTGGATGTGTTGTGATTTGCTAATGAACTACTCGGTTTTAAATACACTAGTTTTAATTTCCACAAACGCAGCTACACTTCAAAATTTACAAACACACATAGACAATTAGGTTAAAGAAAACAGTATGGTGGAGGGATTCCATCGTTTCCAGTTTTAGGCGTTAGCGCAAGAGTTGAACATATTAAAAAAGTCGACCTCAGGATTCAGCTCTCCCTTTTAACTGCTTGTCTTCGGTAAAACGCCACAAGGGGGCGCTCTCTGCTCAAGGGGAAAAAGAAGTCCTACAAGATATATTAAATTGATACAAGATCAATGTTATTTTGCCTGCAAAATATCTCCACCTTTTCCTTTTCCAATTCTCACGCATAGATGAAATTTATAATTATGTGATTTATAGATTTAATTAAATTAAAAATAAAAAAAATTTAAAAGCTGAATGTTATAAGTCTTCTAAAAAAACCGGTTTATTTTGTATTAAGCATTTTCTACACTTTAGTCTTGAACACATAGTTCATTATAATATATGTAATGAAATCTCAAAATCAAATCTTTTTTCCCTCAGATTAATTACCAAATAAATCTATTTATATGGAATCAAAAATTAAAGTAAGTTTATCAATTATCTATTTTTGAAAGCTTTAAAAATATTAAAAGCGTGTCATGTCATCAAGAACACGTAATTTTACAAAATTTCAAATTTCTAAGACATTAGGGAATGAATGAAAATCGATTACAAAATACTATCTTTGGAAACAAGAAACAATTCAGGTGTAATAAAAGTGTGCAAAAGCTGTGCTGTACAAAACTAATCTTTAATGGTATTAGATTGGTTCATTTTAAAGAAATTGAATTTAAATTTGTGACTAATAATTTATCAAACAACTAGAGGCATTTTAGGAGAATATATAAAAGTATTTGAAAAATAAAGGTTTATTTTTAAAATATCAAAATAAGTAATTGATTAAAATCTACAATATCTCTTGGTTTTCCAGCATTTCTTTTGTTGGATACTTTCTTTTTACATTCATCTATTATGAATTGAGAAATAAAATGCAAATATGAACTGTTGCCATTAAGTTGAAAAAAATACTTCCATTTGTAATGCATGTATTGTAGATTGACGAGATCCTGAATTTTCGAGGGGGGAAGAACAACTCTCAGAATAACAGCAGACTGAACTCGTAAAATGGACGGAGATCCATCTGGAAATTTTTACTGCTCTTATAATATTTTCTAAGTATTATGGACTATATATTTTTTCTTCTTTGTGTAAACTCCCACTTTCATGTTAATGGTTAAAGTGAAAACTTTTGTTGAGAATGATCAGCGATTGTGGTACTTTTATTTCCCTCTCTTAACCGTATAGTGAAAAATATTTCGCTTATTTCTGTTTGCATTCCTTAATATGTAAATGTCCAAAAGTCACGTCCCGAAGCTATTAACAGTTTTAAAGTCTAATTCTAGCAGAACAATGGGTGAACTTATTTCTAAAAATTATTTCGGATAGTCGTGTTGAGAATTCGAAGCATTTCAGGGTAATAAAATTTTCCTTATTTGTTTTATATTTCATTATTGCAAAATATATGAATTACAGTTTTATTCAAATAGATATCTATAAATATTACTGTTGTGGTAAATAGAGTATGCTTGAATTTAACAAATAAAATGGAATTTTTTTAACTTGAAGAAGATCACGCACACAGGCACTAATAATTTTAAAATTATGTATGTGAAAAAGGGATTGAAAGAAACTGAAGCACATCAAGAAATGCAAATATAAAACTTCAGTTTTGACAGTCAAATGTTTATAATTGATTTATCATTTTCTGTTTTCATGTATATATTGTTTGTGATGTTGTTATAAGTTAATTCTGTAGCAAGGAAAATAGTTTTACATATGTCATTGTTTCTAATAGCACTTGTCATAGACAAGCCCCCTGACGAGGTCAACGATTTTTAGCCGAGTGAGCGTCTCTTGTCTTACTGTAGCGCCATCTAGGGCCAAGAGTGCGTTTTAGCTATTCACGCGTTACAACTCTTTTTACGGGGCGGACTTCATTCATGCATTTATACACTCACCCACAGATCGTAATTTAGACCTGAATCAAAGAACGATCACCCCTGATCCAATACCCCCAGTGGTATTGCTCTCGACATGCAGGACTTTGTGACCACGACAGGTTTATACTCACACCAGCCACCACACACGAGGGGAGTCTTCGGCCGGCAGGGTTCGAACTCGCAAATCAAAGGACGCGAATCCAACGCCCTACCAAGCAGTCTATCCCTGACGTTCGTGATTCTGAAAATACTTAGATTCTCAATATATAGCATAATATCATGAGTTTAAGGACATTTATAAAATCTCTAGAGAATTCTCTTAGGATTGTAAAAATCAACAAGAGATACTGAAGAGCAAGAAACATGAATCAATCTTTTTCTTTTCTGAAAAGACTAATATTTCCAATTTTTATGTCTTATATCTCAGGTTTAGTAACAATTTCAGTTGTTAAATCAAATTAATATCCTACAACAGGCTCACAAAAGCGACGAGCAGGACATTCATGCATTTCATTCACTCAACCACAGATCGTAATTTAGACCTGAATCAGAGAACAATCACCTCTGAACCAGTACCTCCAGTGGTATTATTTCGACGATTATTGGAGAATTTTGTGACCACGACGAATTTACACTTGCGCCAGCCACCACATACAGAGAACCTTCGGCCGGCGGGGTTCGAACACGTAACCAAAGGGTTGCGAACCCAACGCCCTGCTAACCAATCTATCCCGTTCCGTTTTTCATATATATTTCTGATAAATGTTGAATGGCTGCTGCGTCAATGACTCTTGGTCTCAGCAACGGTTTTGGAGACTGAAGACAAAACCGAATATCAAAAACTACAAGAATGTTGGCGTTATTTCCATCATGACACGCTTAATGTAGATCTTTCTAGAAGCTTCTCTGCCCTATCACAGATACTATAGAAAGTTGGGAGATAAGCAGTAGTAGTTGGCAGCTGAGTTCAATTCAAGCGAGTAATCATTTGAGAATAG
This sequence comes from Argiope bruennichi, assembly GCF_947563725.1. NCBI lineage: Eukaryota > Metazoa > Arthropoda > Arachnida > Araneae > Araneidae > Argiope > Argiope bruennichi. The sequence continues at coordinate 20,844,717 of NC_079152.1, read as the reverse complement.
AAGATGATTCGAAAGAAATGTATAGTTGTCTGAAGTCTTTCTTGCGATTTTTCCTTGAATAATTTGTAATGTTGCAATTATTTATTACCGACTTGCTGCTCGTGTGTTGCTGTTTACAGCAGTTCTTGTGTATGCGTAGGCTGCTTTTGGAATTTATTGAAGAAAATGATGTAATACTAGTAATTGATAAAATTTTTTAAAATTAAAGAAAATTAGTTGGAATGTAAATTGATATAATTAAAAATATAATTTTTATTGAATTTTGAAATGATGGAAAAAAATAACTTTTAAGCACTATTCTTTTCTGAAGTTATCGTAGAAAACTGCCGAATTATATTAATTTTTAATTAAATAAAATTTCGATGAAAATCATTCAAAAGTGCATATTCATGCTCCACAGATCATAATTGTGGGGCATTTGCTATCTCTTTGTTAAATTATCTGTCTTCAGGAATTCGCTTTGTCTCTCTCTTTATCACACACACATGCGAACGCACGCATCCACATCATAGCGCATTCATATGACACATGCATGCCATGCTTCTGATTTCTTCGTGGTCATAATTGTCTGGTGATGAAATTTCGTCTTCAGGGCCTGAATGTTCCAGGTTCAGCACTACAAACCTCTGACCTCTAATTTTGTATTAAGTCATTGTTCGCGCTTAACCCATCAGTGTCAAAGATCCTACCCCTGATGTAACTCGGAAGTTTGGAAAAGAATTTGGCGACTCAAGTATCACGTATATCATCTGACGACGCTTCAAAATTAAAAGGTCTGTTTTCAATTAGCCTTCATGTTGCTTCATAACAGGATATAAAATGGGTTAAACTAAAGCTGTGATCCTTTTTGAACAACTTGCAATTAGAATTTTGTATCATTATTTGCTAAATGTGATGAAATGGATTTTAATGATATTATCAGTTATTTTGCAGGGGGAAAAAAAGCAAGAATAATGCTATAACTTTATGTAAAAGTGCAAATTTTTTTTCTCTAAATATTTTTATTTGTAAATTTATGTATCCTGTATAACAGCGATTCTCATCCTGTGGGGCGCGCCCCTCTAGGGGGGAGCGAGAATATCCAAGAGAAAATATTATTTAAAAGAGAAAAAGAGAAAGTATTATGACTGAAAGGAAAGCACACATAACATGGAAAACAAAATATATTTCGACATATTTAATAACTTATTGAAGTAAAAAACTTACTTAATCAAAACATACTAAATTAAAAATAAATTTAATTATTATTAGTGACTTCCTTGGGCCTGTCTTGCAGAGCAAAGTTTTTCGAAGGATGGCTTAATATTAGAAACAGCCAGTCTCAATTCTCGAATATGTCGACCAAGTACCTCAATTTCATCACAAATAAACTATTGCGAAAATTCTCGGCCTCCTGTCTGTTTTCTTCTTCTAGGAAATGGCGATTTCTTCTCTTAATTCATAAACACGTTGCAAAATTTCCCACGTGATGACCATCTTGCCTCGCAATAAAATAGTAACGCTGAATGTACTGAACCCATGTCTTCACAAAGTGCGGTAAAGATTCTTGATTTCAGGGGTCTCATTTTTATATAATTTACTACGGTTACAACTGTAATTAACACAATATTCAAACCAAGAATCATTTCTTTCGAAGCCAAAGTTTCTCTGTGGATCATGCAATCGCACTGAGGCGATTTTTGTTTTAAAAGTGCTTGTATATCTTGGAATCTTTCGGACATTGAACGAGCACCATCGGTGCATATTCCGACGCAATTTCTATATTCTATGTTTGCCTCGTTCGTAAAATCATTTAAAATAGCAAATAATGCGAGTGCTGATTTTTTGAATTCTATTGGTTTGCAGGAAAGTAGTTCTACTACTGACATATTACCACAAATTCGAATATGGCAATTAAATGAGCATCTTTATTACTATCTGTTGCTTCGACAAGCTGTATTGAAAACAATTTGTCACGCAAATTGTTATGATTGTTATTGCTTTTTATATGATTTTAATTTTAATTCGAAGAATTCTCTGGGTTTGTTGACGTACTCATTATGAAGCTTTTCCGAATGCGTTTAAGTTTATTAGGTTTCATGCTGTCTGCGGCCAACAATTTTGAGCAAATGATACACAGGGGCCTTTTTTCTTCATTTACTTCAGTACTGGTAAAGACAAAATTTAAGTATTCTTGAGAATATTTCCTTGATTTTATTTTAGGAACCGCTTACTTCCACTTAAAAATTTATTCATGAGTCTGCATAAATCTGCTGCCGGGAATATTTTATATGGTGAATTGCAATTAACACGAAAACATATATAAGATACAAATTCACAATTGATTCGATAGCGATAAAAGGATCGACTCGAATGAGACTGGCTGGAATTGAAACTTGCGTATCGAATATTTTCCTTCTTCTTATGAGAAAACATTTACTCCGCGCATGCTTGAGACGTCCTCGGTCGTGTGGATTCCCTTGCACAAACATTCCTATTTTTTTCACTTTCGTTTTGTCATGCTTCTGTTTTATTTCTTTTATTATTCTAAAAATTGTATTCCCCGTTTTTAAATTTAGCTCACCCCCGTCTAGGTTAACTTTCATTGATGAATTTTTCTACTTTCATATTCTTTTAACGTTATCTCCCTATTTGGCTTTCAGTTCAAATATAATATTTAAATTTTCTCCGCTTTCATTCGCTTCATCTGTTCACTATCCGCTTGTCCAAAATACAAGATGTGGTTTCTCGCCAACGTTGGCTCGCTTTTACTCTTGTTTTGGCAGTTAATTAAAAATAATTTAAAAACAGAATCCAAAATACTCAATATACATTATTGTTGTATACAAGGGGGGGGGACTATGAAAGTTATGATTGAAAACTGGGCCACGAATACTGAAAGCTTGAGAAACGCTGCTGTATAACAAATAAATGATTTGTATAGAGTGCTGTCTATTTCAACAGACTACAAATGTCACAATTACGCTTTTACGACCAAGCCAGACAAAGAGTCAATAATTAGAGTGTCTGGTCGTATTATTATATTTATCATATAATGAACCTTTAGACATAGTAATATTCAAAAGAATGATCTTTCTTGACTGCAATATTCTCAAAGAATTGAATGACGTCTATTTGCAGTATGTGCACGAGGAATTTTTCCGAATCTAAAAATTAAAATAAAGTTAAGTTCATTAAAAAAATTAGCATAAACTTTTTAAGTATAAATAAAAATCAAAACAATAGGAATATTATGCTTAAAAGCGGATTGTATTTGATAAACTCTTTAATTAATTTTAAAAGTTGAAAGTTTGAGTGTCTAGTCACTTTTATCTTACTTAGTCTTTAAACTTTTTATGAAATGAATAATTATATTAGGAATCGAAGGTTATCAAGATTAAGAAAACGACTTAGAATAAATTCTTCAAAAGATATAAAAAAAATTGAAATAAATTGAAAAGAGGAGAAATAAAATCAATAATAGGAGATCCTTGTTTCTCTATTTACAGGAAGTAATTCTCGGGCAGATATATGATACCGGAATGGACGTATATTTATAGCTGTTCAAGACTCTAAGGTAATAAACCATTTTGGTGATAACCGTTATCATGAACCTTTTGTAAATTTTTTGTGAATTAAAGAAAACAAAAGGGAACTTCGATAAACAAGTTTGAAGAATAACTGGGGGAAGTCAGCGATATTTGTATGACTCATTTAAACTAAAAATGGATAAATGCTATTGAAGTAGACTTTAAATACATTCGAATATCAAGAGCAAGCTTTACGTACGAAAGTCGTTGTTGTTTATGGCACTTGTCATAGAAATCGATTTTATGCCGAGTTTTAGCGTCTCTTGTTTCAGTAGCGCCATCTAGGTCCAAGAGTACGTCTTAGCTACTCACGCGTCACAGCCCTTTTCACGGGGCGAACTTCATTCATACATTTCATCCACAGATCGTAATTTAGACCTGAATCAGGGAACGACCACCTCTGATCGAGTACACCCAATGGTGTTGTCTCGACTTGGAGGGCTTTGTGGCTTCGACATATTTATACGTGCACAAGCCACCATGCATACGGAGAGTCTCCGGCTTGCCAGGTTCGAACTCACAACCCAAGGGACGCGAATCCAATGCCCATCCTACTATCCCGGTCCAGTACGAATGTTATACCTTTGATCAGTATGTGTAAGATAAAAACCAAAAAGTATCAATAGGATAAAAATTATTTGTAATCACAAGGGTTTAAAAATAATTATCGTGTCTTTATAGACTTATTTTAGTGCTATTTTATTTTTCAGTATAAAGTCATATTACGAGCACAAATTTACTTTGTTGGTTAAAGAATTTCTTTTTACTTTCTCGTGTACGCAGTGTACAGAAAGTATAGTAATCGTCAAAAAATTCAAACTCTAGATTTTGACAAATCTTCACATTTTTGACCTTGGTTCGAAGCACACATTTTTGAAAAATGTCTCTCTGTGACAAAGATAACTCAAAAACACTTTCAGTTATACGGTTGAAATTTGGTATATACGGTCTTCACACCAAATTTGACAGATTTTCATCAAATTTTGAGTAACATATGTTCAGAGTAGTAACATATGTTCCGTCTGTATGATTGTTTCAATATAAGTTAACATAAAACGAAGAGAACTAGGTAGATAAGATTTGGCACACAAATTTAACATATATAATGTAGATAGATACCTGTCAAACTGTGTGCCGAATCCGACGATGAATTGATTGTCTGTCAGCTTGTACTTTCAAAAATACTGTTACGAATCTGAAAAGTGGCTTCCCAGCATGGTTGGTTCCATAGGAGGTACCAGAGCTTGGCGACAAACTTGGCGACCATTTGGCGACTTGGCGAAGCATTTGGCGACTTTGGCGCCAAAATAGATTATACCCGAAACATCGAGAATTTTCCTGAGCCTTCCAGTAGGAACCGAGTTACGCCTCGAACGTTCCTGATTGGTTGAGAGGCTTCTAGCCCAGCCTCCTAAGACCTATAAAAGGAGCTGAAGCTGCCGGGGAGTGGTGGTGAATTGAGCAGTCGTGGACCAGTGGAGTCGAAACCGACGGTGAATTGAGTCGTGGACCAGTGGAGCCGAAGAGTAGTCGTGGACCAGTGGAGCCGAAGAGTAGTCGTGGACCAGTGGAGTCGCAGAGTAGTCGGAATCGACAGAAAGAACTGGCCTTCCAGAGATTAGCGGAGCAGAGACGGAGTCAAGTGAATGCTGAATTAAGTTGTGCGCTACGTCTGCATTAGAGTCTGTTGTGTGCTGTTGTCTGCACGTCTCGGCTGAAGATAATTGTGTGTGTGTGTTGTCGTCTTTGTGTTGTCCTGTGTGCCTTCGTGTAAATAAACGTCGTTGTTTCATTTTCTATTGCCGCCTGATGATTGAGTGTTCTCCGCACCATATAACTCCCACTATCCAAACGAATCCCGGAAATTTCGTAACAATACGTAAACGCGATCATTCAAAAACGTTATAATTGAAATATATGGAATTTAGTATAGAATTTTGTGTAAATCCTTGCTTCAATCGGTTCAGAAAAACGTGTCTAAAGCACAAATTCGATCTACGGATACTATTAACTGCATGCCAGGGATTAATCGCCAAAATACTCGCCAAGGATGACAAGAAAGATTAAGAATGCTAAATTCACGCCAAAAGTTAATGTTTCTTAACTATTATACGCCAATGCCAAGCAAGGCATTCTCTGGCATGGCGAGTTTCTTAAAGAGTATGAGGGAAAGTTTTGGGAGGCCTCTCTCATTTGTTCTGTATTTAATTACGATATATAATGAAATATATTAAGATTAATTCATTATATTGAGTGTTTTATATTAAATGTCCATATAATGTAACATTTTCTATTAATGGATATTAAAAATCCATGGAAGTATCAAATAACTGAGCCTTATTGCATGAAGCGTAGTCCTTTATAAATTCGCCTTACTAGCATTTCGGGTTTTATACAAACTAATTAAGAAAGAAAGCCTACAAAATGAACAATAAACTATAAAATAACAGCTGATATACAATAAAAGTACAAGAGAGATTACATCACTTCGGTTTTTCATATACTTGCCAAATACAACGAAGCATTTTTTAAAGAGCTGTGCCAGCCTGTTGATACCTATTTGACAAATATTCCACTTTTGTTTATTCAGCCACTTCTAAACAATTACTCTGCCTCCAATTTCTGTAGAGAATCCTTTTTTCTAGGGGAAAAAAGAAATAATCATTGTGGAGCTATATGTTAAAGGTCAAGCTCAAGGTTATGTCCAATTGCTAAATCTTCAATTTGAATGCTTGCGTGAAATCATGTAGTATTCAACACGTAGTGTGGGACCTAGAATTATTTTGTTGGAGCATGATAAAACTTAGAAGATTTCACGGCGAATTTCAAGTGCAGAAATAATGTTTTTGTAATAAAGGAATTGCACTTCACACTTCAATGTGTCTTAAGATTTCTTTGCAATAAATTGCCAGGTGTTCAATGAAATTTTTCAGCTATTGTTTTGGGACGTATAGGACATCTACCGTCCCTCTGCGGAGAAAATATTTCCTTCTAGAATGATTTATTTTGAAATATTATTTCTTATAATATTTCTGTATTTTCTTTTATATACAGGGTGATTCAAAACTTATCGTTCGAATTTCGTGAAAAGGAAGGGAATACACCAGGAAACCGATTTCACATAGGAAAGTATGTCCACAAACGTCATCTGAATGGACAAAATAGACAAGTGAAGTGAGCAAATGGAAACAGTATAGTTAAGTGATAACGAATCTGACTTTTATTCCTACAAGGTAAAGTACAAGCTCACAGTAGGTGCTCAAAATTATGACCATTAACACGAATACAGGATTCGCAGGGCCGTTGCCCTGACCGCCGAACATTTTCAAAAACGCCTGGCATACCACAGACAGTGCCTACGGCGGCTACTGTTCATGCAACAAGATCCATTTCAGTATCAACGGGGGTCTTGTACACATGGTATTTCATGGTCCAGCCCAAAAAGAAATCCATGGGCAATAAATCAGGTGATCGGGATGACCGAGTGATTGGTCCACCTATGCCGATCCATTGACCTTCGAATGTTCGGTTCGGGTAATCACCCTCAACAATTGTGCTATGGTCTGAAGCTCTGGCATGTTAATACCACATATCTCGACTGATATGCAGCAGGCATTGCCCGTGAATATGCTAGGCGTTTTTGAAAATGTTCTGTGTCGATGCTATGGCTAATGTTCGCGTAAATGGTCGTAATTTTGAGCACCTACCGTGAAGCACCTACTGGTAATGAATGTGCTTTACCTTGTTGCGAAAAAGGACACATGAGTTATCACTTAACTTTATTATCTTATTGTGTGTTACTTCGCTTGTCTATTTTGGCCCAGCAGATGAAGTTTGTGCACATACTATCCTATGTGAAATTGATTTCCCGAGATATTCTCTACCTCCCCAAGAAATTTGAACGATAAGTTTTGAATCACCCTGTAAATAAAAATAAACTGCTTTCCTATTTTTTTTTTTTTTTTACCGTTTACGGTTTAAATTTGTTCATTATGGTTTAGATTAGTCCTATAGGTTTAATGATTAAAACTTCAATGTTTTTTATTTAAGATTATACTAAGAATATATTTCTTGTATTGCTAATAATTATATTGTTAGAATTTTGCCAAAACAAAAGATGCTGAAATGAAGTACATAACAGTACAATTGTAAAGCTTTTTTTCTTCTAATCAATATATTTTCTAGACTTATATTCTAGTTTATTTTTATGATCTTGCGTAATTATATACTTATTTTAATACTAAATCAATAATACATTTATTATACATGATTGCAGTCATCCTTTTCCAATATACTGTAGACGTGGTGTATGGTTTTGTTTACCATGAGCCAAGAATAAATTCGTCGAATAACAAAAACGTTCCACAAAATACAAGAGAAAACTTTGTTTCTTCTACCTGGTTACTCTCCCCAAATCCCATTTTCAATATATCATCCTTTCGACGAGACCTTGATCCTTTTGTGTACTCAAGGCCGTAAGTAAGTGGACCGAGTTCCAAATAATACGGAAGCAATATAAACTACCCAACTTTTCCAGGTGACTGGAACCGTGTCTATAGAGCCTTTTGTGTGGTATAGATAAAACGAGCGATGTTCAGAGAAACATTCACTATTCTTTTTTAGTTTTGTTGCTGCCTTATTTCCTTTATACTTGCTATAATCTATAATTGCTTTATCTTTTATTATTGTTAATATTTCTTTTCATTTTTATTAACGTTACTTATCCTTATTTCTTCTATGTATTCAAATTATAAATTTTTATTATATTGTATAAAAATAATTTGTTTCATGTTTATATATATATATATATATATATAGTCGCATAGGTGAAGTTAACGTAGATAAACCGTGTGTTAACTAAAGTCAAAGATAACACTCACTAATCTCAACTCGTGACTTTATTCAAGGAACTAAACCTTGCATCTCTTTTTATCCACAAAACTAAATGACTCGAATCTTCCGAATTTAGAAAGATACAGAAATTATAAGAACTTTCTAGAACAAACGGAAAATAACAGAAAGTAAATCTATACTTATATAAAACTCAATGTGTGTGTGTGTTGGCGCTCCACAGGCCAGACCGTTTGATCTACTGCAACCAAATTTGGTACACGTATACCTTAGAGGTCGGGGATGTGCACCTAGGGTCCCTTTTTTGAATTTTTAATTAGAATTTTAATTATTAATTAAAAACTAACTTTACCGCCATAAAAATCTTCCATTTTCCCCACCGCCAAATGAGTAAGGCTTCAGGTTTTTTAATAAATAGTGAATAATAAAACAATAATATAACGGCTAGTCAATAATAAAACAAGTTTTAGGCAACTTGCATGCAGTCAGATACGAACTTACGAACTGTCGCTTTCAGTTCATAATATTCTTCTAGTAAATGCAGGAATGAATTCTAAATATATCTTCTGCCAAAGTATTATCTTGGCTCTCTTCTTATTTTTAGCTTTAAAAATTCAAAACATTAAATTGAATTTAATCTTTTGAATAAATTGAGATATAGAAATATAAATATAAAGCTTTATGTGGAAAAATTGTTAAATCACCCGTTTTTGCTTTGAAGTTTTAAAAATATTTATGAATGTTCTTTTCTTTTTATACGCATGTATAAATAAAAGTTATGCCTAGATCCTGATTTATACTTTTCTATTGATACTAAACCAAAATTGTATAAAACCAAATGAGAAGCGTTATTTCTCAGTTTCCTGTCGTTTTTTTTTCGCCGATTCATTTAAACGCAACTAAGATTTAAATTAAATTTAAATAAAAATGGAATAATCAATTTAATGAAGTAATAAAAACTTAATCATATAAAAAATAAAATAAAGAAAGATTATAATAAAACACAAAAAATAAAAACAATCTATGTAATGATTCATTCTAATTTTAGATTTCAAATTCATAATGTTGCAGGAAAGTTGAACTACTTACTTTATTTTTAAATCTAGTAATCGTATTTAGACATCAAGATTAACCCTGACATAAAATCAAAAGATAATAACTTGCCTCGAGACCTTACATTAATCTGACATAAGGAAACAAAAAAGAAAGTAATTAACTTTGAGTAATCACTTAATCATCAGGCGTGATATTATTTTTGGCATTTTCCTTTTCCATCCATCATTTCCTTTCTTTTCATGGGTAAGCAGATCGCAACAAGTTTGTGACGTCACATCCTGTTCCAAAATGGATTATTGTTCCGCTTTTGGTAATGATAAAGGTAGCATCTGCTCGTCGCTTTTATGAGTCTGTTGTTATTAATTTGATTTAACTACTGAAATTGTTATTAAACCTGAGATATAAGACTTAAAAATTCGAAATATTAGTCTTTTCAGAAAAGAAAAAGAGTAAACGATTGATTCATGTATTTTGCTCTTCAGTATCTCTTTTTGATTTTTTACAATCCCCAGAGAATTCTCTAGAGATTTTATAAATGTCCTGAAATTAGTGATATTATGTTATATACTGAGAATCTAAGTATTTTCAGAATTACGAACGGCAGGGATAGCCTGGTTGGTAGGGTGTTGGATTCGTGTCCTTTCGGTTGCGAGTTCGAACTCTGCCGGCCGAAGACTCCCCCCATGTGTGGTGGCTGGCGTGCGTATAAGCCTGTCGTGGTCACGAAGTCCTCCATGTGGAGAGTAATACCACTGGGGGTACTGGAGCATCGGTGATCGTTCCCTGAATCAGGTCTAAATTGCGATCTGTGGTTGAGTGAATGAAATGCATGAATGAAGTCCGCCTCGTAAAAAAGGTTGTGAAGTTTGTAGTGGCAAAGTCGTACTCTTGGCACTAGATGGCGCCACGGAAAAGAAAAGACGCACCCTCTCGGCTTAAACCGCTGGCTTCGTAACAGCGGGCTTATCTATGGCAAGTACCATAAGAAACAATGCGCACAGAATCATGAACTTAATTCGAAGTCCATAGTTTTAAAATCTTACATCCAGTATTTGCAATTCAAGATATCCTATCCTAACTAACTTACTTAGAAAAATTGAAATTTTATTTATGAATCAATTTCATTCTTTAAACAATAAGTCTTTATCTTCATGCATATGGATGCAGTCTTAATATCAGCTATGCGGTTTCGAAAAGGAAAGGTTGGTTTGGTTTAGTTATATTAACGTCCCGTTTGAAGCAAAACTAGGGCTATTTTGGGACGGACCTCGTAATTTTGAACCACGGTCAGATGACGAGGACGACACCTGAGCTGGCACCCCCCTCTCTACACCGCACCACACCAGCGGGAGGACGTTTGGTCATGACAGATTTAAGGTGCAACAGACCTTCTTACACGACGGTTCTTCGGTGGAATCAGGTCTCAAACCTGAAACCCGAAGCCGAGACCTTACCACCAGGCCACCGCGGCCCTCGAAAATGAAAGGATACTCGTTATTGAAGTGTATTATTTGCAACCACAAGGCTATCTGTGAGATCTGAGACTTAAAAGATCTCCAAGATATTACAAAATATTTACACACATTATTTATAATTGTTATTTTCAAGGATTTATTAATTATTGTTTTTTAAAGTAGAACCAATAATCTTTCCCTCGGTTTTTTTTTCTTCTGGTGCTCTACAATTTCTTTTTTATTAAAAAGAGTATGATTCTTTTATTCTAAGGTTTATGTGGAAAACACTGCGTATGTGTTCTTTTTATATCTTTCACTGAAAACTTACAATGAAGTTATTTTTACCCATTTTATGAAACACCCATTTTATGAAATTTTGCACATTGTTATTTACTAATTAGAAATTATTTTTAAAAGTTGAGATGTATAATATTTCAATTAATTCGAAATCATGCATGATTTTGTTTTGAACAAAAACTTCTGCTTCCATTTCTTTGCAATTTTTGTTTAGTTCAAATTTCATAAATTATAAAATTAATGGCGTAAAATTAATATATCTAAAGGAAATTAAGTGTGTGCAGCATATTTATCTATGCATTTGAGGATATCTAATTATTCATTGTTATTGAAGTGATCAAAATTTCTAGATTTTATTGAAATGCGAATAAGAATATCAAGTTTCAAAAGCTATTCTTCAATAAAAAATATATATATTGATATTATATGCATTTATTGGAATTTATAAACTTAATAAACTAACTATCGTAGAGTTTTTAAAAAATTGTAGCGGTTACATAATTTTACTTCTTTCTCTTTTTATACAACAGTTGGCTTTACCTTATTAACATCAAGTTATATTTCCCACGATCCTTTTTGGCGGCCATTATTAGATTGTATTCTAAGTGAGTATCGTGTATTTTAATGTTCGACAGATGGCGTTACCTTATTAACATCAAATTATATTTCCCACGATCCTTTTTGGCGGCCATTATAAGATTATATTCTAAGTGAGTGTAGTGTAATTTAATGTTCGACAGATGGCGTTACCTTATTAACATCAAGGTATATATTCCCATGATCCTTTTTGGCGGCCATTATTAGATTGTATTCTAAGTGAGTGTCGTGTATTTTAATGTTCGACAGATGGCGTTACCTTATTAACATCAAGGTATATTTCCCACGATCCTTTTTGGCAGCCATTATTAGATTATATTCTAAGTGAGTGTCGTGTATTTTAATGTTCGACAGATGGCGTTACCTTATTAACATCAAGGTATGTATTCTCATGATCCTTTTTGGCGGCCATTATTAGATTGTATTCTAAGTGAGTGTCGTGTATTTTAATGTTCGACAGTTGGCTTTACCTTATTAACATCAAGTTATATTTCCCACGATCCTTTTTGGCGACCATTATTAGATTGTATAAGTGAGTGTCGTGTACTTTAATGTTCGTGTTTGTTTTGTCTTGTGTAATGGGGAACTTAGAAAATAATTAAATAAGGGTGCCTGGAACTCGTCTATTATTTTCATCTACCTTATAATGAAGTTATAAAGAGTATCATCTCTCTACAAAGTGATTTTTTTTGTGTGATAGTTTGCTTGTTAAAGACAAATGTTAAATATCAACAAAACAAACAACGAGTCTTTGTGATATTTCAAACTCAATGTCTATTTTATATGAAAAATTCAATGCTCACCTCGAAATAAAAAACCCCGAAACCCTAAGGACTTTCTTTGTAGCTTTGCCATTTTCTAACTCTATAGAGTTAGCTTCTGAACTGCAAAACATTTGTTTTACCTGAGGAAAAGAGGGCAGGAATTTTCTTTTCGAAGAGAAAAGTTTTAGAAACAGGGACCATTAAGAATAAAACATGTCACGTATATCATGACTGTTCCTTCCTTTTAATATATTTTCCTTTTGTATACCATTCCATGTTTGAACATATTTTTCATAATAAGAAAACTTCAGATATAATAAATAGTTCGTTTTCAGCTCATCGTATGATATATGAATAAATGGATCGAAATGTTCTTTTAAAATATTTTGTAAAACAACAAATCAATTACATTACTAAATAAAATGTCTTTTTTTTTGAAAAATCAATAATTTTCGAATTAAAAGGTTTTTATACAATAAGAGTTAGTAATTAGATTTATGTGATATTGATAAGATTTTATTAAAGCTGGTTTCAAAGTTCCCAAAGTGCAAGTCTGATTAATTATAGTCATAGTGACACTTTATACTGACTTTATGCTTTCTCGTACTCACGTAAAAAAAAAAAAGTCGAATTAAAGATTTTAGCATATCTTTGCTTTTAAGATTT